>NC_132933.1:108408661-109658245 GCF_047675955.1 Chlorocebus sabaeus
GGATGGATAAAGTAGGTGGCAAAACAATATGTATAATGTGATATTTTTTGTGAAACAAAAACAACTAGATTATTTGTATACATGTTTAAGTGTATAAAAAATTATAGAAAGAGATACACAAATTCCTAGCACTGGTTGCTTAGAAGATGAAAGTAGAATAGGGTGGAACTTTCTATTTTTAAAGTGGACTTTGGAATTTGAACTTTTTTTACAACCAAAATTTATTCATGAATTATTTTTGTCCAGTGAAAAAGTCAATTAAAAAAAATTAGACTGGGTGCAGTGGCTCATGCCTGTAATTCCAGTACTTTGAGAGGCCAAGGCAGAAGAATCATTTGAGTCTAGGAGTTCAAGACCAGCCTGAGCAACATAGCAAGATCCCATCTTTAAAAAAAAAAAATAGCTGGGCATGGTGGTGCATGCCTGGAGTCCCAGCTACTCGGGAGACTGAGGTAGGAGGATTGCCTAAGCCCAGGACGTTGAGGCAGCAGTGAGCTGTGATTGCGTCCTACACTCCAGCCTGGGCAACACAGAAAGGCTCTGTTTCTAAAGAAAAAATAATAATAATAAAGTAAAGTAAAAGAAAAAGAAAGAAAAGAAAAGAAAAAATGCCCAAGAAGTTTCCTTTGCCTCACGTGGTCCTCAATCTCCTCTCCGTTACCCTTATGAGCCTCAAGGTGACCCTGAGAGGTAGCGTTTTCCAGATTTTATCCAAGCCAATCACGATCTCTCTGTTTTGTTGGTTTGTGTGTGAGGGGAATGGGGGAGGTTGAGAAAGATTCTCACTCTGCCACCCAGGCTGATGTGTAGTGGTACAATCACAGCTCACTGCAGCCTGCATCTCCCAGATTCAAGTGATCCTCCCACCTCAGCCTCCTGAGTACTTGGGACTGTAGGTGCATGTCACTATGCTTGGCTAATTTTTTAATTTTTTGTTATGTAGATACAAGGTCTCACTATGTTGTCCAGGCTGGTCTTGAACTGGGCTCAAGTGATCTTCCTGCCTCAGCCTTCCAAGGTGCTGTGATTATCAGCATGAGCCACGGTGCCTGGCCTCTCTGTTTTGAATACAGCTTAAAATGTGGACTTGGCTGGGCGTGGTGGCTCATGCCTGTAATCCCGGCACTTTGGGAGGCCGAGGCGGGCAGATCACGAGGTCAGGAGATCGAGACCATCCTGGCTAACATGGTGAAACCTCGTCTCTACTAAAAATACAAAAAATTAGCCGGGCATGTTGGCGGGCGCCTGTAGTCCCAGCTACTCAGGAGGCTGAGGCAGGAGAATGGCATGAACCCGGGAGGCGGAGCTTGCGGTGAGCAGAGATCACGCCACTGCACTCCAGCCTGGGCGACAGAGCAAGACTCCGTCTCAAAAAAAAAAAAAAAAAAAAAAAAAAAAAAAAAAATGTGGACTTACATTACGAATAAGTAATTCTTATTCACAACAGGCCAGGCCCTCATAATCCCCCATTGGGATTAGTCAGCATCTTCCCAAATGGACTCAATGTCTTCCATTCCAGTCCCCTTCAGTGTGTTCCAAGAGATATTTCTTCCTAACATAAACCTCAACACATCTCTTTCTTACTTAAAATTCTTCCGGGATTAAACATTGCCTACAGGACAATATCAAAATTCACAAGCATAGTTTCCAAGTCTGACAATGTTTTCAGTTTTACCTCCTGCCACTTGCCCTACCCTTTGGTAAGCTAAGCTAGTGACAATTCCTTGAACATGCCATTTGTTTTCATTCTTTGGGTCACTGTACATGTGGAATATTGGGGTTTCTCTGATGAATTCCTACTTAATCTTTCGAAACTGAGTTCATGTGTCTGAAACTTTTTTGATCCACTTAAACTCTATCTCCTTTACTTACTCCATGTCCTGTATACCTGGTGTTTTAGACATTTGTGTTTTTTTAACCTGTTTTATTTTTTATTTTATTTTATTTTATTTATTTATTTATTTATTTTGAGACGGAGTCTTGCTCTGTCGGCCAGGCTGGAGTGCAATGGCGTGATCTTGGTTCACTGCAACCTCTGCCTCCTGGGTTCAAGCCATTCTCCTGCCTCGGCCTCCCGAGTAGCTGGGATTACAGGCTCTCGCAGCCACACCCAGCTAATTTTTTTGTATTTTTAGTAGAGATGGGGTTTCACCATGTTGGCCAGGCTGGTCTCGAACTCCTGACCTCAGGTGATCCGCCTACCTCGGCCTCCCAAAGTGCTGGAATTACAGGCATGAGCCACCGCACCCAACCTTTTTAACCTGTTTAATTGTCCTATTAGACTTTTAACTCCTTGAGCATGGTGACTTTGTTTTCTTTAATATTTGTATATCCAATACCCAGAAGGCATATGATAGACATTAAATAAATGTTTAGTCCACACATAAATAAAAAACGAATATATAGTCAATTGAAATAAATTTGGAGAAGATAAGGATTTGAAGAAGAGCATGTGCAAGAGAGTCATTATTTGAAATAATCTTCCAGGAGTAAAAGTTGAAGGCCATTGATATGCAAGATTTGGGCACCAGATGATATAGAAGAATTCTCAGAAAGTAAGAGCCTTATTTGAATAAAATGTGATTATCATTGATTTTGAATATTTCTTTGCCTTGGAAGCTTTGACTTTGCTTTATATAGGATTGTATGTTACAGACACGTCAACTACACAGCAAAGAAGAAAAGAGGTGAAAATCAGACCCATACTCAAACTGAGAACTAAAACTGTAGTTGCAATTCCACACACAACAGATGAGGTGTGGACTTAAAAAAAAAAGTGACTGAAGTGAAGAAGAAATGTTGCCCAGAGGAGTATTTTTATTTTTGTTCTTTTACTAAGTACCTGCATGTAAAAATTGATATTAAAAGCAGCTGAAGCAAATTCTAATGGGTGGGGAATGATTTTAAAACAGAAACAGTAGGCCACTGCACTTTCTGGTAATTACTCATCTGGGTAAGGGCTTCAAAATGTATTAGCCATAAATTATGGAAAGACTTCAGACAGACATCGGCAACTCAGAATGCTTAGGCTGTTTCAGTTATGATGACTATTTTAAGCACTCATTCACTCACTCTCTCAGTCTTTCTTTCTTTTTTGAGATGGTGTCTTGCTCTGTCACCCAGGCTGGTGGCACGATCTCACCTCACTGCAACCTCCACCTCCCAAGATCAATCGCCTCTCCTTCCTCAGCCTCCCAAGTAACTGGGATTACAGGCACCTGCCATCACACCTGGCTGATTTTTTCCTTTGTATTTTTAGTAGAGATGGGATTTCACCATGTAGGCCAGGCTGGTCTCGAACTCCAGACCTTAAATGATCCACCCGCCTCGGCCTCCCAAAGGGCTGGGATTACACTGTTTCTGATCCTTCTCTCTCTCTCTCTCTCACACACATACACACACACACACACACCCTCAAGGCCCAAATATGCGTTGATTCATTTTACTAATAGGCCTTTGCTTTAGATCTTAAGAGATGGGAATAATGACACAAGCCATGAGGAGAGAAAAAAAGTACTCATGAGACAAACTATTACCCCAGTGCAGTAAAGAGTTAACATAGAGTCCTAACTGCTTATCCTTAGAAAGTCTTGCTCACAAGGTTGGCTCTTAGCTGGTATCCCAGAACTTGAATTTCAGGAGGGTTCCTACCATTTCTAGAATTGGTAAGAGTGGCTCACTGTGCCTAAACTTCATGCAAGCAATGCGGTTTATGCTGAACATCTATCTGCTTTCCTTCTGGGAGTCTGGAATTTGGGTACCTGCCAGGCAAGGGGTACTTCCATGACCAGCCCCCCAGGAAAAGCCCTAGGTGCTGAATTTCTAATAAGCTTTCCCGGTAGACATTTCAGCACTCATTGCTGGGGAAATTAAGTACATCCCTTGTGACTCCACTGGGTGAAGATTCTCGGAAGCTTGCTCCTGGCTTCCTCCAGACTTCACCTCCATGTGCTTTTTGCTTTTGCTGATTTTGCTTTGGGTCTGTTGGCTGTGTTATATCCTAACCGTGAGTATAACAGTATGCTGAGTCCTGTAAGTCCTCCTAGCAAATTATGGAAACTGACGATAGTCTTTGGGGTCCCCCACTCCTCCAACACCAGTTTGGATGCTTTTACAACCTTACTTGAAAATTATTCTTATTTAATATTCTCAGACCCTCTCCTGGCATATTTTCCTCTTGGATGTGCTGCAAATATCCACTCACAGCAGAGCCAGCGTTTAAAAACAAATCTCAGTTTTACATACACAGTCCTACAAAACAAAATATAGCTAGAAGTTAAAATTTCCCCGCAAATAAGCCAGCCATTTCTGTCTAAACTTAAAGTATTAGAATATTGTAACTGACTTGATGAAAAAATCTGTAGGCAGTGTCACCCTTTGGGAATGTTCTGTTTCCTTGTCAAGTCACCTGCCTGACTTTCTAAAAAAGAGGGATGTCTGAGATTTCTTTTTTTCTCCTTCCCACCTGGCAAATCTCTACTCAGCCATTGTGTTAGTCTTGCGTAGGTATAAAGGAATACCTGAGGCTGGGTAATTTACAAAGAAAAGAGATTTATTTGGCTCCCAGTTCTGTAGGCTGTAGAGGAAGCATGGTGCCATTATCTGTTTCTTGTGAAGCCTCAGCAAGCTTACAGTCATGGTGGAAGGCGACGGGAAGCCAGCATGTCATATGGTAAGGGTGAGAACAAGAGAGAGGGGAAGGTGCCACACGCTTTTAAACAGCCCGATCTTGCGTGAATTAACTGAATTAGAAGTCACTCATTACTGCAAGGAGGCACCAAGCCATTCATGGGGGATCTGGCCACATGACCCAAACACCTCCCACTAGGCCCCACCTCCAACATTGGCGATCATATTTCAACATGAGACTTGGAGGGGACAAACATCCAAACCATATCAGCCTTCAAAATTTATTTCAGATGTCTCCTCCTCAGTGCAGTCTTCTTTTGTAAAAAAAAAAAAAAAATTAACTTTTATTTTAGATACAGAGCGTACACATGCAGATTTGTCACATGGGAATAGTATGTGATGCTTTGGCTTGGAGTGTGGATCCTATCACCCAGGTAGTGAGCATAGTACCCAATAGATAGTTTTTCAACTCTTGCTGCCTCCTCCCTCCCTGCTCTGGTAGTTCCCAGTGTCTATTGTTCTCATCTTTATGTCCATGTGTACCCAGGGTTTAGCTCCCACTTATAAGTGAGAACAAGTGGTATTTGGTTTTTCGTTCTCACATTAATTCGCTTAGGAGTATGGTCTCCAACTACATCCATGTTGCTGCAAAATACATGATTTCATTCTTTTTTATGGCTGTGTGGGATTTTGTCATGCATATATACTACATTTTCATTATCCAATTTACAATTTATAGGCACTTGGGCTGATTCCATGTCTTTGTTATTGTGAACAGTGTAGCAAAGAACATATGAGTACATGTATCTTTTTAGTAGAATAACTTATTTTCCCTTGAGTGGATAACCGGTAATGGGACTGCTGGGTCGAATGGTAGCTCTGTTTTAAGTTCTTTGAGACATCTCCAGACAGCTTTCCACAGTGGCTGGGCTAATTTGCATTCCCACCAACAGTGTATAAGCATTCCCTTTTCTCCACAGCCTCGCCAGCATCTGTTGTTTTTTGACTTTTTAATAATAAACATTCTGATTGGTGTGAGATGGTATCTCATTGTGGTTTCGATTTGCATTTATCTGATGATTAGTGATGTTGAGCATTTTTTTCATATGTTTGTTGCCTGCTGATATGTCTTATTTTAAGAAGTCTCTGCCCATGTCCTTCACCCATTTTTAATGGGATTATTTGGGTGTTTTCCTTTTTTTGCATGTTGTTTGTTTAAGTTCCCTATAAATTCTGGAAAATGAAATACCTAGGAGTATAGCTAACCAAGGAGGTAAAAGAGCTCTACGAGAAGAACTAAAAAACACTGCTGAAAGTAATCAGAGATGACACAAATAAATGAAAAAACATTCCATGCTCATGGATTGGAAGAATCAATATCATAAATATGGCCATACTGCCCAAAGCAATTTATAGATTCAATGCTATTCCTATCAAGCTACCAACGTTATTCTTCACAGAATTAGAAAAAAACTATGATAAAATTCATATGGAACCAAAAAAGAGCCTGAATAGACAAAGCAATCTTTAGTAAAAAGAACAAAGCAGGAAGCATCACACTATCCAACTTTAAGCCATAATATAAAGCCCAGTAACCCAAACAGTTTGGTACTGGTACAAAAACAGACACATAAACCAATGGAACAGAATAGAAAACTCAGAAATAAAGCCACACACCTACAACCATCTGATCTTTCACAAGGCTGACAAAAACAAGCAATGGGGAAAGGATCCTCTATTCAATAAATGGTACTGGGATAACTGGATAGCCATATGTAGATTGAAGCTGGTCTCCTACCTTTCACCATATACAAAAATTAACTCAAAATGGATAAATATTTAAATAAAATACCTCAGATTATAAAAATCCTTGGCAGGGCACAGCGGCTCATGCTTGTAATCCCAGTACTTTGGGACCTGAGGCAGGTGAATCACTTGAGCCCAGGAGTTTGAGACCAGCCTGGGCAATATGGCAAAACCACATCTCTACAAAAAATACAAAAATTAGTAGGGTGTGATGGCTTGTGCCTGTAGTCCCAGCTACTCAGGAGGCTGAAAGGATCACTTGAACCTGGGAGGTGGAGGTTGCAGCAAGCCAAGATCGTGCTGCTGCACTCCAGCCTGGGCAACTGAACGAGAGACGCTGTCTCGAAAAAAAAGGAAAAGAAGAGAAAATCCTATAAGATAACCTAGCAAATTCTCTTCTCAGCATTGGCCTTGGCAAAGAATTTTTGGCTAAGTCCCCAAAAGCAATTGCAACAAAAACCAAAATAGACAAGTGGGACCTAATTAAACTAAAGAGTTTCTGCACAGCAAAAGAAACTATCAGCAGAGTAAACAGACAACCTACAGAATGGGAGAAGATATTTGTAAACTCAGAGCGGCCTTCTAAACACCGCCAGGCTAAGTGGGTCCTTCCTTTATCGCTTTGCACTTTGTATTTTGTGCCCACCTCTTCTGTATACTGATCATGTGACATTAAGATGGTTTTTCTCTCTCTCTCTCTCCAGAACTTTGAGGTTCGAGACTATATCTAACCATCCACCAGTTCCCGAAGCATACCTAAGTAGGTGAAACAAAGCAGGGACCCAGAGTTGTTTACCATAGGGGAGGAGAAACCTCTTCCATCCTCTTAGTGTCTCTGGCTGGATCTGAAAACTGAACTGACAAAGTGAAATTAACAGGAGAAAATCACACAAATGTATTTAATGTAAGTTTTCTGTGACATGGAGCCTTCATAAGGAAATAAAAACCCAAAGAAACTGTTAAACCTGAGCAGTCCTTTCTGTACCTGCTGTTTCTCAAATTCCTTCGACTTAAGACATTCAATATGCCAAGGTGCCATATTTTGGGATAGTGTGTTCTGAACTCCATCATCTCGTAATATTAAATGAATCATCAGGCATCTATTTAATTCATAGATCAAATATATTTGTGTTTGAGGGACACAAATCTTTTATGAATTGTGGTACTCTGAGATACAATTGAATGATCTTGAAATTTTTTTGAAAACCGTAGAGCATTATATTACTTTTGATTTTTATTAATTATCATCATCATTGAGAGTTTGTATTATTATTATTATATTACTTTTTATTTTTATTAATTATCATCATCATTGAGAGTTTGTATTATTATTATTACTGTATAAAAATACAAGTCCTGGAATTTTGAAAATCTGCAGTTGAGCATTGCTGTTCTAGCTGTTGCTGTGGAGACAGACAATATCTCATTACACAATATTTCATCTTTTTAGAAACTGACCAGACGTGATCACAGAGGAAGCAGCAAAGGGCTAACAGTTGTACTACTTCAAAGCAAGCCAGATAACAAGAAAGTTCTATTGGCCAGTGGCTCTGGTCCCTTAAAGATCAACAAGGACCTCCTACTTAGCAAATACGGTGGCCTTTTCACCTTCAACTCTCTGCAGTGTCTGAAGCTGTTGTCTTCCTGTTTCGTGAGAAACTCTCTTCCTTTGCTTTCTAGGACCCTGCACTCTATTATCCACCTTCTAGTTTTTCTGTCCCTTCTCTACTTTCTTCTCTGGCTTTCCTTCCACTTCCCACCCCTTAAATGTGTTTATTCCATGACATTCTATCCATAGCCCTCTTTTCTTCCTATTCCCTCCCTTGGGAAATAAGATAGTTAACAATTACTAAGCATTTGCTATTTAATTTAATCCTCAGACTATGGTATAGGTATTATCTCCATTTAAAGATGAGGAAACTGAGGCCCAAAGAGGTAAGCAGTCCAAGACCACATTACTCATGAGGATAGAGGCTGGGATTGAAACTCAGACAATCTGGTTTCAGAGTCCAGGCTCTTAACCACTCCGTCACTCTTTCTAGAGACCATCTGTGAAGCAGGACCCTTTGGTTCAGTCTGGAAACCATTTGCAGTAGAATGCTGAGTCTGGAAAAGCTGAAGATTGGCTGGTTTCTTGTGAATTCCTGAAAGGGATCTCGATCTCAAAATCAGTTTATTTAAAACAGAAGCCACCATTTACTCTGAAGTTGTGAGACAAGGCAATTGAAAAATTCTTGGCAACACTGACCTCACACTAGTTTCCCTTATGACTTTCCTGTCTCTGTTATTGATGCTACTGTTCATGCTTTCATCAGACATCAAATCTGAATTATCTTTGGGTCTTTCTCTTTCATTTTCCAAATCCAATCTGTTGCCTAGTTTTGAATATTTATGTATATATTTGTCTTCCATATTCACTTCAAATCTCCTTTGTTATTTCTCATCTGTTCTCATCTGTTTGTAATAATCTCCCAACCTGTCCACCTGCCTCATTTTAGCTTCCTTCACCATTCTATAGAGTAGATCTCTACTGGCTGATAAATAATAGCCTCACTCCTTAGCCTCACTTATAGGCCTCTTCTCAGTTTGGTGTCAACTCATCACATTCTCAGCCTTATCCTATCCCCAACTCCAACCCAACTGTTCTACCTGTCAATCTTTTTTGTTTTGTTTTGTTTTGTTTTGTTTTTGTTTTTGAGACGGAGTCTCACTCTGTTGCCCAGGCTGGAGGGCAGTGGCACAACCTCTGCTCATTGCAACCTCCGCCTCCTGGGCTCAAGCGATTCTCCCACCTCAGTAGCTGGGACTACAGGCGCGCACCACCAAGCCCGGTTAATTTTTTGTATTTTTAGTAGAGATGGGGTTTCACCACGTTGGCCAGGCTGGTCTCAAAGTCCTGTCCTCAGGAGATCTGCCCTCCTCGGCCTCCCAAAGTGCTGGGATTACTGGTATGAGCCACCATGCCCGGCTTCCTGTGAATTCTTGAATGAGTCTTGGGCTTTTCCTTATGTTTTTCCTTTTATCTGGAATGTTCTTTTCGCCATGTCCACATATTAGAAGTCCACTCACTCTTTAAGGCCATTCTCCAATGCCAACCTCATTCATTAAGTCATCCATCCATCCATTCATCTATCCACCCTTCTTTCCTTCCTTCCTTCCTTCCTTCCTCTTTTCTCTTTTTTCTTTTCTTTTTTCTTTTCTTTCTTTCTTTCATCAAATATTTAATGTCAGACACTGCTCTAGGTTATAAATGTCATCAAATATTTAATGTCCAAGGCTTAGCCTTGCCCTCCAGATATCCATAGTCCCATAGGGAAGAGAGATGGGTAATATAGAGCATGCTATAATCCACACATGTACATGGTGGCAAGGGAAGAGAGCGAGCAGATCATCTAACTCTTCTGAAGGGGATAGGGCAGGAAGGCATAATGATGGAGGCTTAACAGATAAGTTGTTTGAGCTCCATGACTGTATCAATTCAAAGTAACCTCTTAACCCTCCACTTACTTTTGGTAAGACATAGACATCACAATCAGGCACACTGTCATCTTTTGTGAAAAATATTTAAGGGAGGAATGAACACATTTCTACCAGATTGTAAGTTCCTGAAAAGCGGGGGTGGTGGTTCTCTTAGATTGTATTCTGTAAAGTGCCCACTAAGTAATCCTTCAATTAGGTACATCTGTTAAATTCCATTGATTGGAATTAACTTTTCAGTTGGGCACATCTGAATGCAGTGGAAAGCTTATTTCAGGATTTAAGAAATATTTGCATCACTTTAAAGGAGCTTATTAAATTCTAAAAAAAAAAAATCCAATTTAAAAGCCTTTTTATTGAACCAGGAGCGAAAGTAATGAAAACCAATTTTGTGAAGTTAAAAAAACAGTGAGACTCTTAATAATAATTGTTTTTGAACTCCCTATTGCTTGACTCAATACATTTTGTCTCTAGGTAAAACTTTTCTGTCCTCTTGGGAGCTCCCTAGCCAATCCCAAAGTTACACAATAATTGAAGTTGTTAACTACTCTGCCAAGTGCAGATCATTTGCCTGGGAGTTTGAATCACTTTTAAAAGCTTGCTAATATTGCTTGTGGTGAAGGAACAGTTCATGGATGGTTCAGAAAATTCCTGCAGATTCTCTTCAGGTTTTTTTCTCAAGTTAAATTAAACTACTATTAAATTTCATATGTTTTGTTAGACATAGCATGTCTAGTCCAACTGTATTCTTATGAAATTACTTCAGGGTGTCTGGATGTGTTATATTCTCTATATCCATCATTGGATCTGTTGACATTGGCTAATTCCATGTGATGAGACTCTGGGGTATTTTTACTTTGATGTATTTCTTGATTTTTTAAAAAATAAAGAGCGTTTCTCATTTTTATAAAATCAGTGTCATTACTTGATTTAAAAAATTTTACTCTCTGTGTTTCAGATTCAATTCAGACAACAAAAGCCTATTGAGTTTCTACTATATGCTAAGATGCAGTGCTGAACAGGATGGGGTCGATTCCCTTAAGGACTTTTTAGGTCAGCTGGAGAGAAAAACATATTCATGGACAAAACATATATGCTGGCAATATGCACAGGAGACAATGGGAACAGAGGAGGAGTTCTCTTAGAAGAGAGAGCCCTGGCATGACAAGGAGGACAAATAGTAATTGATCAGGAGGCTGGGGACAGGAAAGGCAGAGGTTCCAGCATGAGCAAAGGGCTAGAGATAAGAAACAATGTGGTTTATGTCGCTCACTGCAAGCCTCGCTAGGATTGCTGGTGAATAACGTGCTTCTTGAGACAAGGTCTCACTCTGCCACACAAGCGATCTTCTCACCCCAGCCTCCTGAGTAGCTGGGATTACAGGCGCCCAGCTCATTTCTGTACATTTTGTAGATAAGTACAGTCAATATGGGTACAGTGCTGGATACAGTCAGTATGGAAAGATACTAGAGAAGTGTCCAAAGACCAGCTCAAGAAGGGCTTCCTCGCTACTCCAAGCCAGCTATGCCATGCTAGGGAGCTTAGTAGGAAATGAGGCACCATGGAAGGGTTGTGAAAAAGAAAGTGATGTGGTCAGATTTGCAGTTTAAGTAAATCATTCAGGTGGTACCAGGTATGGATGCAAGGCAGGCAAGACTAGAAGTTAAGACCACTTGGGAGGTTTTTTGCCATGATTCTTAGATTGAATTAAAGCAATGAAAGCAGGAGTAGAGAAATGAGTGGTGGCTTTGAAGCATAGTTTAGTAGGTGGAATTACCAGCGCTTGGTGTTTGATTGCTGTGGAGGGTGAGAGGACAGCCATAGGTTCATCCTCAGGTTTCTGGTTGTGTGTCTTTTGCTGAGATGAAAGACAGGAGATAAATTTCAGGGAAAAGAGTAATAAGCCCTGTTTTGGATTTTTTTGGATTACAGGGGCCAATGGACCACCCAAGTGGGCCCATGCAGCAGGAATTTGGATGTAGTATTCTGTAGGGGAGGAAAAAATATTTTTTTCTTTCTACCCTCCTAGGTTCTCTGTGTGGGGCTCTATAAATTAGGTTGACAAAAGACAGATTAACAAGAGAAAAACATACATATTAACTAAACATAAGTTTTATATGACATGAGAGTCTTCATAAGGAAGTGAAGAGCAAAGAAATCATTAAACCTGAGCATCTTTATACTGGTGTGATAAAGAGTGAAGTGTCATGAAAAAGTGTGATAAGATAAAGTGGTATAAGCTAAGGGTAGTTAACTGGGGGAAATTTAGCAAGGCCTGTTCATTTGTATTCTTCTTGGTGTCCCATCTTCGGAGATAAGGATGCTTCTTTCTTCTTGGTCTAGGGAGGACACCTCTCACATGAGGGTCTTCAGACCTGCTTCAGGGGAAGGTCAGAGAGTCCTTTCTGCACCTGCTGTTTCTCAAATTCTTTCAGCTTAAAATATTCAATATGCCAAGGTGCCATACTTTGGGGTAGCATGTTTTGAGCCCTGTTGATTCCAAAGCTCAGGGGACATTTCTGGGCTAGGGCATAGATTAGAAAGTACTTATGGTTAAGTGTATGAGGTCAGGTCATATCAATCAGAGAGCATGTTAAGAAGTTATAGACTGAGGACGAGAATCAGGGAGATTGAGAGAGGAGTGTGAAGGAGACACAGAAACAACATTCAGGGGTCATGAAAAGAGGCCTCAGAGAGTGCAATGCTATTGAAACTGGGGCACTAGGGACTTTCTAGGAGGAACTAGTGGACCCCAGTGTCAACTGCTTCAGGACAATCTAGAAAGTAAAGACAGTAAAATGTTGGGGCCAGGCACAGTGGCTCATGCCTGTAATCCCAGCATTTTGGGAGGCCCAGGCAGGTGGATGACTTTAGGTCAGGAGTTCAAGACCAGCCTGGTCTACAAGGTGAAACCCTGTCTCTACTAAAAATACAAAAATTAGCCAGGAGTGGTGGCACGCACCTGTAATCCCAGCTACTTGGGAGGCTGAGGCAGGAGAATCGCTTGAACCTGGGAGGTGGAGTTTGCAGCAAGTCAGGCTGGCACTGCACTCCAGCCTGGGTGACAGAGCGAGATCTCGTCTTTAAAAAAAAAAAAAAAAAAGACTGTAAAATGTCCATTGGGTTTGGCAATCAGGGGTTCATTTGTAACCTTCGTCAGAGAGGTTGCAGCAGGTGAAAATAAATATTCTAACCTTGACCTGCATGAGGGCAGGCCTATGGCTAATGGGAGATTTATTTCCCAACTTAAGCCAGTCCAAGTCAATTAAGTGTCTTCATACAGTCATGTGTTGCTTGACAACAGGGATAGGTTGTGAGAAATGCATCATTAGGGTGATAGTGTGTGCAGACATCATACAGTGTCCTAACACAAACCTAGATGGTATCACCTACTACACACCTAGGCTGTATTGTATAGCCTGTTGCTCCTAGACTACAAACTTGTGCAGCATGTGGCTATACTGAATACTGTAGACAATTGTCACACAATGGTATTTGTATATCTAAACATAGAAAATGCACAGTAAAAATATGGTATAAAAGATAAAAAAAGATACACTTGTAAAGGATACTTACCGTGAACAGAGCTTGCAGGACCGGAAGTTGCTCCTGGTGAGTGAGCGAGTGGTGAGTGAATGTGAAGGCCTAAAACATTACTGTACACAACCGTACACTTTATATACACTGTCCACTTAGACCACACTAAGTTTATAAAAATATTTTTCTTGGTGGCTCACGCCTGTAATCCCAGCATTCTGAGAGGCCAAGGTGGAAGGATTTCTTGAGCCCAGGAGTTTGAGACCAGCCTGGGTAACATGGCGAAACCCCTGTCTCCACAAAATGTATAGAAATGAGTTGGGCGCCTGTAGTCCCAGCTACTTAGGAGGCTGAGGTAGGAAGATGACTTGGGTGACAGAGCAAGACCTTGTCTCAAAAAAAAAATTTTTTTTCTTTTTCTTTCTTCAATAGTAAATTAGACTTAGCTTAGTATAACTGTTTTACTTTATAAACTTTTTTTCTTTTTTCTTTTTAAGATGGATTTTCACCTTTGTTGCCCATGCTGGAGTACAATGGCATGATCTCTGCTCACTGCAACCTCTGCCTCCCAGGTTCAAACGATTCTCCTGCCTCAGCCTCCTGAGTAGCTGGGATTACAGGCATGCACCACCACGCTCGGCTAATTTTGTATTTTGACTAGAGACAGGGTTTCTCCATGTTGGTCAGGCTGGTCCCAAACTCCCGACCTTAGGTAATCCACCCGCCTTGGCCTCCCAAAGTGCTGGGATTACAGGCATGAGCCACCACGCCTGGCCAACTTTTTCATTTTTTAAACTTTTTGACTCTTTTATAATAAAACTTAGAACACAAACACATTGTACAGCTATACAAAAATATTTTCTTTCTTTACATCCTTATTCTATGAGGTTTCCTCTATTTATAATTTTTTTTCCTTTTTATACATTTTTGTTAAAAATGAAGACATAGGCACACACACTAATGTGTGCTAATACCTAGACCTACACAGGGTCGGGCTCATCCATATCACTGTCTTCCACCTCCACATCTTGTCCCACTGCAAGATCTTCAGGGTCAATAACACGCATGGAGCTGTCGACTCTTGTGACAACAATACCTTCTTCTGGATACCTCCTCAATGACCTGCCTGAGGCTCTTTTACAGCTAACTGTTTTTTTTTCAATAAGTAGAAAGAGTACACTCTAACATGACAATAAAATCATTTTATAGAATAGTAACTCCATATACCAGTAACAAAGTCATTTATTATCATTATCAAGTTTTAGGTATTGTACATAATTTTATGTGCTAGATTTTTATACAACTGGCAGTGCAGTAGGTGTGTTTACAGCAGCATCGCCACAAGCATGTGAGTAATGCATTGTGCTATGGCATCACGATGGCTACTGTGTCACTAGGACAATAATAAGTTTTCAGTTCTATTATAATCTTATGGGACCGCTGTCAAATATGCAGTCTGGCATTGACTGAAATGTTGTTATGTAGTGCATGGCTGTATCGCCATTGCTGGTTGGGGGAGTGCATCTTAGGGTGCCATTCCACTCAGAGTGTAGTCCCTGTAGGATCCCAGCCTTGTTTGGGTCCCGGGCATCTCTCTTGCTCTTGCAGCCTATAGACTTTAGTAGTGTCCTAGTTACTGAGGTTGAGAAACTAACCTGGGATAGAGCAGCTGACACCATCATTGCCTGCTCACTACTCTGATTCTCAGCATCCTCTACATTTTTGGATCCTAAGAGTTTCCTTACTTTCATCAAACTCAGCTATCTATTTAAAAGGAATTTGTTGCTTTTTTAATCCAGGCTTTCTACATGCCTCCTAGTGTTTAAAAGGATTTATATTGTATAATATTGCCAGAAATGAAAGCACAGTTCTTGTTCTGTACATTTATTAAACACATTGCATATACATAGTTTTTCTTTAGCCCCACGTCTGTCTTATTTTGTTGCTTTACCACCTTGCCTTGAGTTCTTCCTTTATTAAGTTCTTCTAAAGCCTAAAATACTCTTGTGGGTATTTTTTTTTTTTTTTAAGATAGACTCTCACTCTGTTACCCAGGCTGGAGTGCAGAGGCTTGATCTCAGCTCACTGCAGCCTCCACCTCCCAGGTTCAAGTGATTCTCCTGCCTCAGCCTCCTGAGTAGCTGGGACTACAGGTGCACACCACCAAGTCCAGCTAATTTTTGTATTTTTAGTAGAGACAGGATTTCACCACGTTGGCCAGGCTGGTCTTGAACTCCCGACCTCAAGTGATCCGCCTACCTTGGCTTGCCTGAGTGCTGGGATTACAGGCATGAGCCGCTGCGCCCAGCCCAGTTTCAGTTTTCTAATATTTTATTTAGGATTTTAGCATCTATGTTATAAGTGAGATTGACTTGTAGTTTTTTTCTTATTCTTTTCTTCCTAACTTTTCTCTTTCCCTTTTCCGCTCCCTCCCTTCTTTCCATTTGCTCTCTTTTTGTCTGGTATTCATGTTAGGATTTTGCTAGTTGTCATCACAGAGAATTGGAAATAATAGATTTGTAAGTTCTTGAACAGTGTAACAAGAGAGAACCTGTTCTTGAAAGAGCTAGGAGACATCTCTCACCAAACCTTCTGGACATGGTGACGTTTTTGCACATTTTTTGCTACCTTTTACATTTCTTCAATAGTTATTGGTTTATTCAGGTTGTCCACTTTTTATATTAAAATTATTACATAGTCAGAGGACACAAAATTTCAGTTAGACAGGAGGAGTAAGTTCAAGAGATCTATTCTGCAACCTGGTGACTGTAGTTAATAACAAAGCACTGTATACTTGGAAATGGCTGAAATTGCTAAGAGAGTACATTTGAAGTGTTCTACCTCAAAGTATGTGGAGTAATGCATATGTTAATTAGCTTGATTTAGCCATTCCACAATGTACACATATTGCAGAACATCTTGTACACCATAGATATGTACAATTTTATTAAACAGAAAAAATTAAAAACCCATTGAATTATACACTTTAAATGGCTGAATTCCCAGCACTTTCGGAGGCCGAGGCGGATGAATCACCTAAGGTCAGGAGTTTGCGACCAGCCTGGCCAACATGGTAAAACCCCATCTCTACTAAAAATACAAAAAATTAGCCGGGCATGGTTGCAGGCACCTGTAATCCCAGCTACTCAGGAGGCTGAGGCAAGAGAATCACTTGAACCCAGGAGACGGGGGTTGCAGTGAGCTGAGATTGCACCATTGCATTCTAGCCTGGGCAACAAGAGCAAAACTCCGTCTCAAAAAACAAAATAAATAAAAAATAGGTAAATTGTTTAGTATGTGAATTATATATGTCAATAATGCTGTGACCAAAAATTACCATATAATAAAATTGACTATTTTTTCTTTTGATATACAGTTCTATGAATTTTAATACGTGTAGATTTGTGTTACCCCACCACAATCAGCATACAGAACAGTCACAATGCCCCCAAACTTCCTTGTGCTCCCTTTATAGTCACACACTGCCCTCACCTCTTAACTTCTGGCAACCATAGATCTTTTCTCCATCACTATAGTTTTGTCTTTTCAAGAATGTCGTGTAAATGGGATCATACAGAATGGAACCTTAAGTCGGGCTTCCTTTTCTTAGCAAATTGCCTTTTCGATTTATCCATGATGTTCCATGTATTGAGAGTTTGTTTTTATAGATGATTAATAGTTAATTTTACGGAGGTACCATAGTTTGTTTATCCATTCAGTTACTGAAGGACATTTGTGTTTTTTCCAGTTTTTGGCAATTACAGAGAAAGCTGGTATGAATATATGCTTACAGGTTTGAGTTCACACAGGTGCTTGAGCATATGTTTTTATTTCTCTAGGGTAAATGGAAGTGGGATATCTGGATCACATGATAAGAGTATGTTTAACCTTATAAGAAACTACTAACTCATTTTCCAGAGCTGCTATACTGTTTTCCATTCCTATCAACAATATATGAGAGTTCCAGCCTCACCTGTTTTTGTTCACTTGGCTTGTCTTTAAGTTTCTCTGTAATGTTGATGGTGGCTTGTTGCTGTATGTGTTTGATAAATACTCATTGTGAGCTTTTGTGACTGAAATCTATTTTTACTTATTTGGTTTGTGATCTGCTGTACTTTCTGTAAATGATGATTGATGTCATTCAACCCCTCTGGAAAATCTTTAGTTAATACAACTTTGAAGGTTGCTTTTTCAATGTTCTATTTTTTTTTTTTTTTTCTGAAACTCTATTAAGCATATGTTGTATCCTCTCATGCTTTTCTACCTGTGTCTTTTTTTCTCATTCATAATTTCCAGTCCTTACCCTCTTTGTTTTGCATCCTGGGAAATTTCCCATCTTCCAAGTCACCAATTCTCTCTTCAAATAAATCTAATTATTTAAATTGTCCATTAATATTTTAGTTTTAATGGTTACATTGGTTGTTTCTAGAGGTTTTGTTTCAATTATTCCTCATCTTGTTTGATGATATATTGTCCTTTTCTCAAATTCTTATTTCTTTACTTTAAACACGTTTTAAACATATTTATGTTACAGTCTTTATTTCTGATATGATTCTAACACCTGCTTTAATTTTTGCTGTTTTGCTCCTATGGTTCTCTCTCTCAAAAAAAGAAAAAAAGAAAAGAAAGAAGTAAGAGCATCTCTTCTCTGAAGGAAAATAGATCAAATAATGAGGGTACACTAAAAGCCCAGACCTCAATATATGCATGTAAGAAATCTATACTTGTACCCCCTAAATCTGCAAGTAATGAGTAAAATGATCCTTAATTTGGTAACTGGGAGGCAAGGAAGAGATCAGCTTACCAACCTGTTCCCTACAATTTTTTCTGATGGAGCTGCCGGTGAACATTGGTGAAATAGTTTTTCTAATTGCATATTTCAAACTCTGTTATTTTTGTTTTTTTCTTTGTTTGTTTTTCAGATTATGCCAAAATTTGTAGATCACGGAAAACAGAAAATTATTATGAAAATTATATTCCATATAATATACTTTGAATATGTCCTGCATGGAGAACTTTTATGAAAACCTCAGCAAAAAAACCACATTTAAAAATAATTTTTAACATGTATGTTTATATGCCTAGATATTACTCTCTCAGTCTCTGATCTTCCTGTTTCTAATACAAAATTTAGGCCGGGTGTGGTGGCTCCTGCCTGTAATCCTAGCACTTTGGGAGGCCGAGGAGGGTGGATCACCTGAGGTCAGGGGTTCGAGACCAGCCTGACCAACATGGAGAAATCCAGTCTCTACTAAAAATACAAAATTAGCCAGGCGTGGTGGTACATGCCTGTAATCCCAGCTACTAGGGAAGTTGTGGGAGGAGAATCTCTTGAACCTGGGAGGCGGAAGTTGCTGTGAGCCAAGATCACACCATTGTACTCCAGCCCGGGCAACAAGCTTGAAACTCCGTCTCAAAAAATAAAATAAAATTAAATTAAAACAAAGTGGAATTTATTGAGTGCATATTATGTGCATGCTACAACTTTAAGTGCTTTATGTATATTTTTCATGTAATCCTCATGACCATCCATTTTATAGATGAAAAACTAAAGCACAGAGAGGAAAGTGATTTTCCCAAGATTCCTCAGCTAGTAAACAGCAGAGCTGGAATTTGAACACATGCCTTTCTTTCTTTAAGTCTTGTTCTTTCTAGGAAGTCATTTGACTTTGGTGAGAAATATTGATAATTAAGGGAGTTGTCTGCCAACGTTTATTCTCCAGTTGGCTGCTTTGCCTCTTTTATAATCTCCCATTAGAGAACTCGTTTTCAGTTTTAATAGTCATCTGTGTGTAGCTTACTCCCACATATTCTGTCTTCACTCCTAACATCTCCTTTAAACTCCCCTGAATTCTAATATCAAAGGTGTGAAACTGGATGTTACCTAATGAGTATCAAGAGGCACAGTTGTGTAGTAGTAAGGTTCGAAGGCCTTGCGTGCAGACTGCCAATGTTTGAATCCTGCTTCTACTACTTGCCAGATGGGTAACTTGGGCAAGTTGCTCAAATTCTGTGTCGAAGTTTTCATTCGTAGAAACAGAGTAAGATAAATTTGCTATTACGTCTCAAACATATAATTTCTAAAACTAATCTCTTCAATCTCCCCCTAAAAGCACATCATCCCTCTTTCTAATCTCTCCCAACCATTAGATTTGGGTTCTTTCTTGTCCAATTAGCCCCTAGAGGCCTTCTATAAAGTGTTTTGAATCTATCCTTTTCTTTCCAGTTCCTTGGCTACAATACTTTACTTCTGTATGTATTACTTTAAGAACTTTTTTTTTTTTTGCTCTGTTTCCAGGCTTTTTCTAAGGGCTTTTCCCTTTTAATCCATTCTTGTTCATGTAACATGCTTTGAATACTTCCTGCATGTCTCTGATTCTTTGTTATTGATTTTGTTTTTCCTTTTTTCTTTCTGATAATGAATTGTGAAAAATCCAACTGTTACAGAACAGAGGAAATGAAAGACTGCCAAACTTGCCCTTGGATATGACCACTATCAACAATTTGGTGCACATTTTATTTAATATTAAACAAAACCATTATTAAAATGTGATGCGTATTTTGTTTAACATTATACATATCCACTGTTAACTTTGTGGTGTGTATTTCCGCTATTATCAATTTGTGCATATTCTACGTAATATTTTATGTAACCATTACTAACATTTTGGTACATACTTAATATTATACATAGGGTTTTTCAATATTATCATTTAACCATATATGTTGTTGACATATTTCCATGGTAGTGATATAGACCTATCTCGTTATTTTTAAAAAATTGGTTTTATTCAACATGGCACATGTATACCTCTGTAACAAACCTGCACGCTCTGCACATGTACCCTAGAACTTAAAGTATAATAATTTTAAAAAATTGGTTTTATTTGGCTGGGTGCAGTGGCTCACCCCTGTAATACCAGCACTTTGGGAGGCCAAGGCAGATGGATCCCCTGAGGTCAGGAGTTCGAGATCAGCCAGGCCAACATGGTGAAACCCCATCTCTAACGAAAAGTAGCCGGATGTGGTGGCACATGCCTGTAGTCCTGGCTACTCGGGAGACTGAGGCAGGAGAGTCACTTGAACCCAGGAGGCAGAGGTTGAAGTTAGCCGAGATCGTACCACTGAACTCCAGACTCCAGGCTGGGTGACAGAGTGCGACTCCATTGCAAAACAAAAACAAAAAAGGTTTTATTTAATATTGATTGAACACAAAAGAATATTTATGAAACTTGTGTAAGTTATAAAGAATTTTTATACAATGATCACCCACATTCATACCACCCTGTTCAAGGAATAGAACATTATCACTACCTTTACATTTCTATTCCCTTTCCTCTCAAATGTAACCTGTATCGTTTATTTCCATTTATCATTTTCTTGCTTTTCTTTATAGTTTGCATATATGTGTGTAACTAAACAATACATCGTTTGCTTTTGCATGTTTTTGAGATTTATATAAGTGAATCATTCTGTATGTCGTCTTCTGCAACTTGACTTTTTCCCTCTCTACGTCATGTTTCTTTTAGGATTGTGACTGGAATAACGTTGAGGAGAATTGATATCTTCATGATTTTGAGCCTTTCAACACATAAATGTTATTTATCCATTTATTTAGGTCTCCTTTAATACCTTTCAACATAGTTTATGATTTTCTCCCTAACTGTCTTGCTCATCTTTTGCTAGATTTATTCCTAGATACAAGTCACTTTTTTATATTAATCTTAATAGTCTTTTTAAAAATTAGTTTTCTAGCTGTTTGTTGTTGGTAGGTATGAATGCAATTGATTTTTTTGATGGAATGAAGCCTTTATTTAACGTCTAGGAAAAGGAAAACAACACATTTATTGCTTCTTGGATACATGACAACTTCAGTGGAATTCTATAAATTTGGTTGAGAAAGATGGACACAAACTTCAGGAGAGTATTATTTAGAGAGGCAGAGGGAAAGGAATCAAGGAGAGGCACAAAGAGGGCATTAATGATATTCATAATATTTTATTTCTTTTTGAAGTAAATATGGCAAAATATTAAGATTTGTTAAGGCTTCATAACTGGTACATGAGTGATTGTTTTATTATTCTTTGTACTTTTTGGAAACAGATCATAATTTTAAAAGTGAAATATGGAGTGTTAGACATATGCTCAAGATAAATCACTTTTATGATGGATGACCTCAGAATCCATTTAATTCCATCAATTATTCTAAATTGGACATTGCAAAATGGGAACTGTGTGCTGAATTCAAGCTCCAGATGTAATTTTTTTGTGCCCTATGATTAAACAAATGGATCAGTAAACACCAAAGATTTTACATTAGAATTTGGATTTCAGAATTATCTTAAAACATTAGAAAATCTGACCCTACTGTTTTTCCATGTGGTAATAATTAGATATGAGTAAGTATTGGCTGCCTCTATGTTTTGACTGTTTATTATTTAAAGATTTCAAACATTTTCAAAGACAGACGAGCATAATAATTCCTCAGATACCCATCATTGAAATACAGCAATTTTTGATTCATGGTCAATTTTATTTATTTAAGAGGCAGGGTCTTGCTCTGTTGCCCAGGCTGAAGTACAGTGGCATTATCATAGCTCACTGTAACCTTGAACTCCTAGGCTCAAGGGATCCTCCTGACTCAGCCTCCTGAGTAGCTAGGACTATAGGTGTGCACCACCAGCCTGGCAAATTTTTAAATTTTTTGTAGAGACCAGGGGTTTTGCTGTGTTGCCCGGGCTGGTCTCAAACTCCTGACCTCAAGTAGTCATTCTGCCTCAGCCTCTAGGAGTGCTGGGATTATAAGCATTAGCCACTGCACCCAGCCTGTTTTTTATTGTTAAAATTTTATTTTTAATTGACAAAAAAACTATATATATATGTGTATATATATATATATATCTCATGTACAACATGATGTTTTGAAGTATGTATACACTGTGGAATGACTAAATTGAATGCTAATTACCATGTCCATTACCTCACATATTTATCATTTTTTTGTGGTGAGAACACTTAACATCTACTCAGCAATTTTTAAGAATACAGTGTTATTATTATCTACTCTCTCAGCACTTTTTAAGAATACAACATATTATTATTAACTATAGTCACCATGTTGCTCAATAGATCTCCTGAACTTATTATTTTTATCTAACGGAAATTTTGTATCCTTTGGCCAACATGTCCCCAACCCTTCCTCCCTCTCCCCAGCCCCTGGTAACCACCATTCTACTCTCCGCTTTTGTCAGTTCAACATTTTTAGATTCTCTACATAAGTGAGATCATGTGGTATTTGTCTTTCTGTGCCTGGCTTATTTCACATAACATAATGTCCTTCAGGTTCATGCATGTTGATGCAAATGACAGGATTTTCTTCTTTGTAAAGGCAGAATAGTATTCCATTTTATACATATGTATATATATATACACACACACCACATTTTCTTTATCTGTTCATCTGCTGATGGACACTCAGGTTGATTCAATATTGTGAATAATGCTACAATGAACTTGGGAGTGCAGTTACTTCTTCACCATACAGATTTCATTTCATTTGAATATATATCCAGTACTGGGATCATATGATAGTTCTCTTTCTTTCTTTCATTTTTCTTTCCTTCCTTCCTCCCTCCCTCCCTCCCTCTCTCTCTCCCTCTCTCCCTCCCTCTCTCCCTCCCTCCCTTCCTTCTTTCTTTCTTTCCTTTCTTTCTTTCTTTTTTTTTTTTTTTGAGACGGAGTTTCCCTCTTGTTGCCCAGGCTGAAGTGCAATGGCATGATCTCTGCTCACGGCAACCTCCGCCTCCTGGGTTCAAGTGATTCTCCTGCCTCAGCCTCCCGAGTAGCTGGGATTACAGGCACATGCCACCACACCTGGCAAATTTTTGTATTTTAAGTAGAGATGGGGTTTCACCATTTTGGTCAGCCTGGTCTGAAACTCCTGACCTTAGGTGATCCTCCCAAAGTGCTGAGATTACAGGCATGAGCCACTGTGCCTGGTCTGATATTTCTGTTTCTGGGGAACCTCCATGCTGTTTTCCATAATGGTTATACTAATTTACATTCCCACTAATAGTACACAAGGGCTTCCTTTTCTCCACATCCTCGCTAACATTTATCACTCACTTTTTTGATAACAGCCATTCTAACAAGTGTGAAATGGTATTTCATTGTGGTTTTACTTTGCATTTTCCTGATGATTAGCGATGTTGAACATGTTTTCATATACCTGGCTACCTGTATGTCTTCTTTTGAGAAATATCTATTTAAATCTTTTACCCATTTTAAAATACGGTTACTTGTTTTGTTTTGTTTTGTTTTTGCTATTGAGTTGTCTGAGTTCCTTATATATTTTGAACACTAACCCCTTATCAGCTGGTTGATTTGCAACTAACGCCCATTCTGTAGGTTCTCTCTTCCCCCAATTGTTTCTTTAGCTCTGCAGAAGACTCATGGCCAATTTTGTTATATCTATTTACTCTGTTCTCCTGAATTCTAGATTATTTCAAATTCTAGATTATTTCAAAGCAAATACCAGATACTTCATTTCATCCATAGTATTTTATTTTATTATTTTATTCTTTGAGACAGAATCTCACTCTGTCATCCAGGTTGGAGTACAGTGGCACGATCTCAGCTCACTGCAAACTTTGCCTTCTGGGTTCAAGCGATTCTCCTGCCTCAGCCTCCTGAGTAGCTTGGATTACAGGCATGCACCACCATGCCCAGCTAATTTTTGTATTTTTAGTAGAGATGGTGTTTTACCATGTTGGCCAGGCTGGTCTTGAGCTCCTGACCTCAGGTGATCCGCCCATCTTGGCCTCTGAAAGTGCTGGGATTACAGGCATGAGCCACCACGCCCAGCCATATCCATAGTATTTTAGTATTTATCTCTAAAAGATTAGTACTTTTAGAAACAATAACCACAATATTATTGTCATGCCTAAAATCATTAACAGTAATTCCTTAATATAATCAACTATCAGTCAGTATTCAAAATCTCCCAATTTTCTCAACTTTATTTTACTATTTCTTCAAATAGAAATTCAAATAATGCTCTTACATTGCACCTGCTTAATATGTTTTTGAAATCTCTGGCATCCAATAGTGAGATCTAGACCAGCAATGTCTAACACAATTTTCTGTAATAACCAAAATGTTCCTTATCTGTGCTGTCCAGTGCAGTGGTAGCTACTAGCCATATGTACTACTGGGCCTTGAAATATGACTAGAGCAACCAAAAGAATTGATTTTTAATTTTACTTAATTTTTATTAAGTAAAAATGATGGCCTGGTGTGGCGGCTCATGCCTGTAATCCCAGCACTTTGGGAGGCCGAGGTGGGCGGATCACAAGGTCAGGAGATCGAGACCCTCCTGGCCAACATGGTGAAACCCCGTCTCTACTAAAAATACAAAAATTAGCTGGGCATGGTGGAGCATACCCGTAATCCCAGCTATTCGGGAGACTGAGGCTGAAGAATCACCTGAACCAGGGAGGCGGAGGTTGCAGTGAGCTGAGATAGCGCCACTGCTCTCCAGCCTGGCGACAGAGAGAGACTCTGTCTCAAAAACAAACAAACAAACAAACAACAACAACAAAAATGTTTACTGGCAGCTTTATTGAGATAAAATTCACATGCCATAAAGGTTACCTTCTAAAGTATACAATTCTGTGGCTTTAATATGTTCACAGAGTTGTACATTGTTCACCATCTACTCCAAACATTTACATCACCCCTAAAAGAAGCTCTTTAGCAGTCACTTCTCATTCTCCCCAATCCCTGCCAATCACGAATCTACTTTCTATCTCTATGGATTTACCTATTCTGGGCATTTCATACAAAGGAGTCCTATCATATGGGCCTTTTACATCTAGCTTCTCTCACTTAGCGTCATGTTTTTAAGATTCATCCACATTGTAGCATGTGTCAGTTAATTCATTTCATCTTATGGTTGGATAATGCTCTATTGTATGCATATTCCTCAGTTTGCTTATCCATTCATCAGTTGATTGACATTTGGGTTATTTCCACTTTTTGACTATTACGAATAATGCTGCTATGAACATTCTTGTACAAATTGTTACGTGGACATATTCTTTCAATTCTCCTGAGTATGTAACTAGGGTTGGAATTGCTAGGTCATATGTTAACTCAGTGTTTCATTTTTTGAAGAACTACCGAACGGTTTTCTAAAGTGGATGCAACACTTTACATTCCCACCAGCAACATATGAAGGTTCCAATTTCCCTACATTTTTGCCAACACTTATGATATTTATTTATTTATGAGATGGAATCTCACTCTGTCACCTAGGCTAGAGTGCAGTGGCACAATTTCAGCTCACTGCAATCTCCGCCTCCCGGGCTCAAGCGCTACTCCTGCCTCAGCCTCCCAAGTAACTGGGATTACAGGTGACCACCACCACGCCTGGTTAATTTTTTGTTTTTTAGTAGAGACAGGGTTTCATCATGTTGGCCAGGCTGGTCTCGAACTCCTGACCTCAAGTGATCCACCAGCCTCGGCCTCCCAAAGTGCTGGGATTACAGGCGTAAGTCACCCGTCCCAGCGTGATTTTCTACTTTTTAGAAAAATGATGGTTATTCTAGTGGGTGTAAAGTAGTATCTTATTGTGGTTTTGCCTTACATTTCTCTAATTACTAATGATGCTGAGCATTTTTGCATGTGCTTACTGGTCATTTTTTTATCTTTGTAAAAATGACTGCTCAAATCCTTTGTCCATTTTTAAATTGGGTTTTTTTTTTTTTGTAGTTGTTCTTGAATTGTAAGAGTTTTTACATATAGATTCTAGATACAACTCAGTTGCTTATTAGATAGATGATTTGCAAATATTTTCTCCCATGCTCTGAGTTGCCCTTTTATTTTCTTGATGATTTCCTCCAAAGCACAAAAGTTTTAAATTTTGGTGAAGTCTAATTTATCTGTTTTTCTTTTGTTGTTAGTGCTTTTGCTGTCATATTTAAAAAACCATCGCCTAAACCAAGTTCAAAAAAAATTTACTCCTATGTTTTCTTTTAAGAGTTTTGTAGTTTTTGCTCTTACGTTTAGGTCTCTGGTCCACTTCAACCTAATTATTGTATATGGCGAGATCTCCATGTCTTGGTGTATGGCAGGTGTACAATTCCCTTCTTTTGCATGTGGATATCCAGTTGTCCTCATATCATTTGTTGAAAAGACTGTGCTTTCCCCCGTTGATTTGTCTTAGCACTCTTGTCAAAAATCAATTGACAGTAAATGTAAGAGTTTATTTCTGGACTCACAATTCTATTCCTTTGATCTATATATGTGTCCTTATACCAGGATTACATTGTCATTATTACTGTAGTTTTGTAGTAAATTTTGAAATCAGGAAATGAGTCCTCTAACCTTATTACTTTTTAAGATGGTTTTTGCTTCTTTTTTTATTTTTTACTTTTTTTGAGACAGAGTTTTGCTCTTGTTGCCCGGGCTGGAGTGCAATGGCATTATCTCCTGATGTCAGGTGATCCACCCTCCTCGGCCTCCCAAAGTGCTGGGATTACAGGCGTGAGCCACCATGCCCGGCCGTTCTGTTTCTTTTGATCCCTTGTATTACTACATAAATTTTAGGATTACCTTGTCCATTTCTACAAAAATGGGCAGCTGAGATTTTGGTAGGGATTGCAATTAATGCGTAGGTCAATTTGGGGGCTATTGCCATCTTAACAATATTTAGTCTTCTTGGCTGGATGCTGTGGTTCACACCTCTAATCCTGGCACTTTGGGAGGCTGAGGCAGGTGCATCACCTGAGGCCAGGAGTTTGAGACCAGCCTGGGCAACAGAGCGAGACGTCATCCCTATTAAAAATACAAAAATTAGCTGGATGTAGTGGTGCATGCCTGTAGTCCCAGCTACTTGGGAGGCTGAGGCATGAGAATCGCTTGAACCTCGGAGGTGGATGTTGCAATAAGCTGAGATTGTGCCACTGCGCTCCAGCCTGGGCTACAGATCAAGAGTCTGTCTCAAACCCCCTCCCCCAAACCCCACAATATTTAGTCTTCCAGTCCATGGAAAAGATGTTTTTCCATTTATTTAGGTCTTCTTTAATTTCTTTCAATGATGTTTTACAGTTTTTAGTTCAAGTCTTGTACTTCTTTTGTTAAACATATTCATCAGTATTTTATTCTTTTTGATGCTATTGTAATTGAAAGTTTTCTTGTTTCATTTTTGAATTGTTTGTTAGTGCATAGACATACAATTGAGTTTTGAATATTGATGTATTCTACAACTTTACTAAATGTGTTATTTTCAATTGTTTGTGTGTGTGTAAATTCCTTAAGATTTTCTATATACAAGATTATGTCTTCTGTGAATAGAGGTAATTTTACTTTTTCATGTCTGATTTGGATGCCTTTTATTTTGTTTTAGCTTCATTGCCTTGGCTAAAACTCCCAGTACGAGTTGAACTGAAGTGGTGAGAAGGAACATCTTACTCTTGTTCCTGATCTTAGGGTATAAGCATGCAGTATTTCACTATTAAGTGTGGTGTTAGTCGTGAGTTTCATGAACTGCTTTTATCAGATTAAGGAAATTCCTTCTATTCCTGGTTTGTTAAGTGTTTCTATTGAAAAATGATGATGTATTTTGTCTACTACTTTTTGTGTCTATTGAGAGAATCATATGGTTTTTGTCCTTTATTCTGTTCATTACATTGATCGATTTTCAGATGCTAAACTGACTTTGCATTCTTGGAATAAATCCCACTTGGTCATGGCTTATAATCCTTTTTATAGGTTGCTGGATTTGGTTTGCCAGTATTTTTTTGAGGATTTCTGTGTCTCCGTTCATAAAATATACTGACCTATAGTTTTCTTTTCTTGTAATGTCTTTGTCTGGTTTTGGTGTCAGGGTAATACTGGCCTCATAGAATGAGTTAGGAATTGTTCCCTTCTATTCTATTTTCTAAAGAATTTGTAAATGATTGGTGCTAATTCTTCTTTAAGTGCTCAGGATGAGGACTTGAAATGTGGATATAACCAAGGAAGCACAGAATAATGAAGAAGAGTGCTAGCTTTCAGGAGCTGAGAGGAATGGGGCAGTGATATTTCTGAAGATATCAAGAGAAGGGAGAATTGACAGACAAGGCTTCGCTGGAGGAGAAAAGGAAGTTTGTGCAGAAATACCATCAAA
Organism: Chlorocebus sabaeus; assembly: GCF_047675955.1. Lineage (NCBI taxonomy): Eukaryota > Metazoa > Chordata > Mammalia > Primates > Cercopithecidae > Chlorocebus > Chlorocebus sabaeus. Next base: position 108,437,280 of record NC_132933.1, read on the forward strand.
GGCACTCCTTCCTGCTGCCAAGGGCTCTTGCATCTTGTAGAAAGGCTCCAGATTACAAGATGACCTCATTCCTCAGAAGAAATTCTCCAACTGGGCAAATATTTCCTTGCTCTTAGGCCAGTTTGAGCTTGCTCAGAAGTGTTAGTTCTGTTGGCCTCCCCTGCGCTTTCTTCATCCACGGGTGTGTAACAGACTCTTTGAACATCAAGAATAGTGCTTCCCAGTGCTGGTCTTGACATGTCCCAAGGTGTCTTCGGTTATTTCAGGGGGTGTCTTGTAATTCCCAGAATTAGTTTACTTTAAATTTATTTTATAAAGAGCTATATACCATTTCAGATGTTCCTTTGTGGTAGACATGTCAGGAGAGGCAGTATGGAAAGATATGTATCACAGAAGGGAAACGAAGCAAGAAGTTACAACTGATAAAAGACTGAGAATCTCAGATCTCGGGTGTTTGGAAGTGTTCACTCTGTCCTAATCACTGATTTGTCCCAGTGTTTAGAAGAGGTTCTGGCATATCAGAGTAGAAGTTCCATAAATATTTGTTGAATGAGAAACTATGGAATCATGATTCTAAAACTCTGTGTGTGTGTATGGGAGAGCAGACATTATGTGGGGAGTATCTAAAGAGGTACAAGAAGATATCATTGTCCCCAAAGGAAGTGGCAAGTATGAACATGTAGGCAGTAGATGGATGTTTATGGTAGCCTTAGGTCCTAGACTTTTCCTATAGCCCTAATTTACAATATTTTCCTTTATCACTCTGTTAAGAAAATCATTCTTATCAGAACTGCTTTTTGCTTTGTAAAACATCCTCACTGCGAAAGGCAGAGACCTTCTCGGTGTAGATTGTGGCTGTAATGGAGCAGTGGTCAGTGTGTGTGAGCTATGGCATATTGGAGAGAACACTCCACTTGGAATCAGAAGGTGCCAGTCCCACCTTGACGAGGCGCCACATAGGTGGGATCACCATAAACATTGATAAACACATAAGGAAACAATCCACCATGAAGGAGAGTCAGCCAACACAAGAAGCAGGGTAAGTGGCACCCCATGAACATAAGAGATCAGAATTGTTGGTTAAGGACTCTGCTAAGTATGTTTAAAATGATTAAAGAGATAAAATTAGCAAGGGAAATTATAAGAGTAAGACTCTATTTAAAAGAAAGAACATACAGATTTAAAAAGAACAAATGAGATTTAGAGAAATAAAATTAAATGTATTGAAATTAACATGTTAATGTATCACCTATGTTCACTTTAAAAGGAATTTAATATTACTTGGTAAAATTGAAGATGTCCATACCCTATCTCTTAAAAATGTTGTAAGTACAAAGGCAAACACTAGAACAAAAATACAAGCCTTCCTAAATATTCAAAGATATTTATAAATTATAATAGCAAAGAAAACAACAGCATGAAGAAAAAGAAACAGTAGATATACATAATATACATGGTGATTACAATATAAAATAATATATTGAAGTTGAGACCACAAACATCAATCTTATCAACAAATGTGAATGGGCTTAACTCACCTACTGAAACAAAAATATCTTCAATGTGGCTCATAAAGCAAGACCCAAGTATATGTGGTATATGGGAGATACATCTAAATCAAAATAATTCAGATGGGTTAAGAATAAAGGCATGGGCAAAAAAGTACCAGGCAAATGGAAATAACAAGTAAGTGGGGGCTGAGATCCTGATATCAAAGTAGAATTTAGGCCAACAAATGATTAAATGTGACCAAAAAACAGTCAATTTCACAAGGTAGGTTTAACAGTTGTGACAATCTGTGCACCAAATGACCATCTTTAAAAAGCAGAAACTACAGCTGAAAGGAGATACAGATAGAAACACTCTGCTAGTAGGAGAGTATAATACACTGCCCAGAGCAAAACAGATCAAGTGGTAGAAATATAAGTAAGGATATAAAGTTAACAGCATAGTCAATAAAATAGATTTTATCGATCTATACTGAACTTTAGAATCGAATAATAGAGAATACACCTTCCCTCTCAACTGCATATGCTATAGTTACAAAAATTGATCAAATATTAGATCACAAATAAAGCATCAACAAATTCTATACAATAGAAATATTAAGGGCTGGGTGTGGTGGCTCATACCTGTAATCCCAGCACTTTGGGAGGCTGAGGTGAGGGGATCACCTGAGGTCAGCAGTTCAAGACCAACCTGGCCAACATGCTGAAATCCGTCTCTACTAAAAATACAAAAAAAATTTAGCCAGGCGTGGTGTCTCACATGTCCGTGTGAAGAGACCACCAAACAGGCTTTGTGTGAGCAACAAGGCTGTTTATTTCATCTGGGTGCAGGTGGGCTGAGTCCAAAAAGAGAGTCAGCGAAGGGTGGTGGATTATCATTAGTTCTTATAGGTTTGGGGATAGGCGGTGGAGTTAGGAGCAATGTTTTGCAGGCAGGGGGTGGATCTCACAAAGTACATTCTCAAGGGTGGGAGAATTACAAAGAACCTTCTTAAGGGTGGGGGAGATTACAAAGTACATTGATCAGTTAGGTTGGGGCAGAAATAAATCACAATGGTGGAATGTCATCAGTTAAGGCTATTTTCACTTCTTCTGTGGATCTTCAGTTGCTTCAGGCCATCTGGATGTATTCGTGCAGGTCACAGGGGATATGATGGCTTAGCTTGGGCTCAGAGGCCTGACAGTCCTGTCTTCTTATGTTAATAAGAAAAACAAAACAAAATGGTGGTGAAAATTTTGGTGGGAGGTATGGAGAGATGATGGGCGATGTTTCTCAGGGCTGCTTCAAATGGGATTAGGGGTGGCGTGGGAACCTAGAGTGGGAGAGATTCAACTGAAGAAAGATTTTGGGGTCAGGGGTGATATTGAGGGGGTTGTTAGAAGGAGCATTTGTCATGTAGAATGATTGGTGATGGCCTGGATGCAGTTTTGTATTAATTGAGAAACTAAATGAAAGACACAAGGTCCAAATAAGAGAAGGAGAAAAACAGGTATTAAAGGACTAAGAATTGGGAGGACCCAGGACATCCAATTACAGAGTGTCCAAGGGGGTTCAGCGTAATTACTTGCTTGGTTGGCACAAGTTTAGGCTCTATCCTTGAGTTTTTTTATGTTGTCATATACCATGCCAGATTGATTTAGATAAAAACAGCACTCTTCATTTAAAAATATTCAGAGTCCCCCCCCCCCCTTTTTTTTAGCAGTAAGTCAAGGCCTCAGAGATTTTGGAGGAAAGAGAAATGCAAAGCCAGCAACTGTTTAAGGATTAGAAATGGCTAGGAGAGAGTGAGATTGATAGTGTGGTGGAGATAGCTGGGGAGAGGTAGAGGGTGGCATAAGAACAGGAACCAGAATAAGAGTATGAAAGTAAAGAATAGGACTTCATCAGGGTGAAAGTATTGGAGGGTACCTTGTCACTGAAGATCTATCCACTTCAAGAGAGACTTAAGGGTGGCGATTTGAGGTAAAACCAGGAGCCACTAAATACCAAGAGCCTGAGAAACTGCTTGGGTGATTTGACTAATAAAGGCTGGTCCGTTATCAGACTGTATAGAGGTGGGAAGGCCTCTATAAAGGTCTTCCTTATTTGACTAATAAAGGCTGGTCCGTTATCAGACTGTATAGAGGTGGGAAGGTCAAACTGAGGAATTATGTCTGACAGAAGGGAAGAAATGACCACGGTGGCCTTCTCAGACCCTGTAGGAAAGGCCTCTACTCATCCAGTGAAAGTGTCTACCCAGACCAAGAGGTATTTTAGTTTTCTGACTTGAGGTATGTGAGTAAAGTCAATTTGCCAGTCCTGGGCGGGGGCAAATCCCCGAGCTTGATGTGTAGGGAAGGGAGGGGGCCTGAACAATCCCTGAGGAGTAGTAGAATAGCAGATGGAACACCGAGAAGTGATTTCCTTCAGGATAGATTTCCACGATGGAAAGGAAATTAGAGGTTCTAAGAGGTGGGCTAGTGGCTTGTAACCTACATGGAAGAGGTTATGAAATGACAACAGAATAGCATAGCCTGCCTTTGCTAGTGTGTGGCAATTAGGCCCGGTGGAACTGCTATCAATAAACTAAGTGTGATCAGGGTGAGGAACAGGAAAGAAGGAAACACAGGGAAATGGAGTGAATGTCAGGTGGATCAGAGAGATACAGTCATGGGGGTGGGGCCAGACTAAAACAGTAAGGTCAAGTTGTTTGGATAGAAAGGCTACAGGGTGCGGTCCTGGCTCTTGTGTAAGAATTTTGACCTCACAGCCCTGTACTTTGGCTGTGTGTAATGAAAAGGGTTGGGATGAGTTAGGGAGAGCCAGCATGGGGGCAGCTTCTAGGGCTGTTTTTAAGGAACAGAAAGAGGAGTGGCGAAAGGATTTAGGATCTATGGGGTCAGCTAGGTTTGCTTTTGTTAGTTTACACAATGGTTTAGTCACAATGGTAAAACTAGGTACCCAAAGGCGGAAGTACCTAGCCATGCCTGGGAAGGAAAGGACTTGTTTCGTAGAAGGGGTTCGGGTTTTGGAGATTAGCCGGACACGATCAGCAGGGACAGCATGTGTGGTTTTCATGAGAATTATGCAGAGATAGGTAATGGATGAGGAAGAAATTTGGGCTTGACTGCAGTAATGGGTGCTGTCCGTGAAGCCTTGCGGCAGTACATCACAGGTAATTTGCTGAGCCTGATGGGTGTCAGGGTCAGTCCATGTGAAAGCAAAGAGAGGCTGGGATGAAGGGGCAAGGAATAGTAAAGAAAGCATGTTTGAAATCCAGAACAGAATACCGGGTTGTGGAGAGGTTGTGGAGGGAGGTTTTGAGGATAGGAGAGTATATGGTTTTGGCACCACGGGGTGGACAGGCAAGACAATTTGGTTGATAAGGCGCAGATCCTGAACTAACCTGTAAGGGCTTGTCTGGTTTTTGGACAGGTAAAACGGGGGAATTGTAAGGAGAGTTTACAGGCTTTAAAAGGCCATGCTGTAACAGGCGAGTGATAACAGGCTTTAATCCTTTTAAAGCGTGCTGTGGGATGGGATATTGGCATTGAGCGGGGTAAGGGTGATTAGGTTTTAATGGGATAGTAAGGGGTGCATGATCGGTCACCAAGGAGGGAGTAGAGGCGTCCTATATTTGGGATTTAAGGTGGAAAGATACAAGGGGAGGATGTGAAGGAGGCTTTGAACAGGGGAAAAAGGAGGCAATGAGGTGTGGCTGTAACCCAGGAATAGTCAGGGAAGCAGATAATTTAGTTAAAATGTCTCAACTTAATAAGGGAGCTGGGCAGGTGGGGATAACTAAAAAGGAGTGCATAAAAGAACGTTGTCCAAGTTGGCACCAGAGTTGGGGAGTTTTAAGAGGTTTAGCAGCCTGGCCGTCAATACCCACAACAGTTATGGAGGCAAGGGAAACAGGCCCTTGAAAAGAAGGTAATGTGGAGTGGGTAGCCTCCGTATTGATTAAGAAGGGGACGGACTTACCCTCCACTGTAAGAGTTACCCAAAGCGTCTGTGATGGTCCAGGAGGCTTCTGAGGCGATGGGGCAGTGTCAGTCTTTAGCCGCTAAGCTGAGAAGATCTAGGAAGGAGTCAGTCAGAGCCTTGGGCCAGTTGGACAGTCCAGTTTCCAGTGGGGTCCCACACAGATGGGACATGGCTTAGGAAGAATGCCAGGCTGCGGGCATTCCTTGGCCCAGTGGCCAGATTTCCGGCCCCTGAAGCAAGCTCCTGGGGGGAGGAAGTCCTGAAGGAACGCCTGACCGCTGTGGCTTAGGCGTTTTGAAGTTTTTGTGTGCTTGAGATATGGCTGGGGTTTCTTTCACAGCACAGGCAAGTAACTGCAACTCTTCTCTATTATTGTACCCCTTGAAGGCGAGGTTGATTAAGTCCTGTTGTGGGATTTGAGGGCCGGAATTTAATTTTTGGACCTTTTTCTAATGTCGGGAGTGGATTGGGTAATAAAATGCATATTGAGAATAAGGCGGCCTTCCTCTGGGGTCTGGCTCATGAAGCCGGTGGTTATCAGCATGAAATGGGGCTAGAGAAAAAGCTTTGCCATTCATCTGGGGAGAGGGTAGAAGTTAGGGTGACATTTAAGTCACTCCAGGTTAAATTGTAGGACAGAGGTAGATATCGGAATTCTTGTATATATTTAGTGGGGTCCGATGAGAAAGAGCCTAAAAGCTGGCTGATTTGGGAAAGGTCTGATAGAGAAAAGGGTACATGTACCCAGACTATGCCTTCAGCTCCAGCCACCTCTCTAAGAGGAAATTGCTGGGCAGGTGGGGGAGGGCTAGTCGTGGAACGAAACTGTAAGCCAGACCGGGTGTGAGGAGGGGAGTTGATAGAGGGATTATAGGGTGGGGGAGCAAAGGCTGAGGAAGAATTGGAACCTGGGTTGGCCTGGCGAGGAGCAGCCTGGGAAGAAGGGGAGAGGTCGGATGAGTCCGTAGAAAAGAAGGATTCAAAGGACTCAGAGCTTGGGGTGGAGACTGAAGGAACAGACAGGAGGGAAAGAAGGAAGATTTGGGATGAGTTGCATTGGGAACAGAGACTAGGGAGGGACCAATGTGTGAAAGAATGCCTGGACATCAGGCACCTCAGACCATTTGCCCATTTTTCAACAAAAATTATCTAGGTCTCATAGGATGGAGAAATCAAAAGTGCTGTTTTCTGGCCATTTAGAACCATAGTCGAGTTTGTATTGGGGCCAAGCGGTGTTGCAGAGGCAAATAAGACGCTTAGATTTTAGGTCAGGCAAGAGTTGAAGAGGTTTTAAGATCTTGAGAACACAGGCTAAGGGAGAAGAAGGAGGAATGGAGGGTGGAAGGTTGCCCATAGTGAAGGAGGCAAGTTTAAAGAGAAGGGTAGAGACACGGAGAAGGTGGGCGGGGAGCAGCCCCGGGCTGCAACATGGGTGAGCAGCCAAAGCAGGCGTCCCCGCAATTGACTTGCCACCAAGGGAATGTGGGTGAATGATCAAGGCAGGCGTCTCCACGGAGATCAGACACCAATGGAACGTGGGTGAATAATCAGAGAGGCGTCCCCGCAATGATTAAACACCAAGGGAAGGCTGCCTTCCCGAATTCGTGACCGGCGCCGGAGTTTTGGGTCCACAGATAAAATGTGTCTCCTCTGTTTCTGCCAGAAAATGAAAGGAATTGAAATTAAGAGAAGGGAGAGATTGAAGGGTGATGCCAAGACTGAAAGGAGAAAGAGGTTGAGGGATAGTGAGAGAGGTTGGAGAAGAGAGTAAAAATAGGCCGCTTACCCGATTTAAAATCGGTGAGATGTTCCTTGGGCTGGTTGATCTGAGGACCTGAGGTCGTAGGTGGATCTCTTCACAGAGTGAGGGTGAGGACAGGGGACTGGTCTTCCAAAGGAGTCCCGCGGACCCGGGTCTTTGGCACCAAATGTCTCACATGTCCGTGTGAAGAGACCACCAAACAGGCTTTGTGTGAGCAACAAGGCTGTTTATTTCATCTGGGTGCAGGTGGGCTGAGTCCAAAAAGAGAGTCAGCGAAGGGTGGTGGATTATCATTAGTTCTTATAGGTTTGGGGATAGGCGGTGGAGTTAGGAGCAATGTTTTGCAGGCAGGGGGTGGATCTCACAAAGTACATTCTCAAGGGTGGGAGAATTACAAAGAAGCTTCTTAAGGGTGGGGGAGATTACAAAGTACATTGATCAGTTAGGTTGGGGCAGAAATAAATCACAATGGTGGAATGTCATCAGTTAAGGCTATTTTCACTTCTTTTGTGGATCTTCAGTTGCTTCAGGCCATCTGGATGTATTCGTGCAGGTCACAGGGGATATGATGGCTTAGCTTGGGCTCAGAGGCCTGACACATAGTGGTGTGCACCTGTAGTCCCAGCTATTTGGGGGACTGAGGTGGACGAATTGCTTGAACCCAGGAGGTGGAGCTTGCAGTGAGCCAAGATCTCGCCACTGCACTCCAGCCTGGGCGACAAAGCGAGACTCCATCTCAAAAAAAAAAGAAAGAAAGAAAGAAAGAAAGAGAAAAGAAATATTAAAACAATTCTTATCAAAGTGCAATAAAACTAAGAACAAAATAAAAGCTTCCCCCCAAAATCTTTTCCAACTAGAAACTGTTAATATTTTCTATTAAACAACTCTTGGATGAAAGGGAAAATACAAGCCAAAATCACAGAATATCTGAAAAGCAAACAAATAAACAACAACAACAAAAAGCAAGTAATGAAAACACTACGTATCAGGATGTTGGATATGTTTAAAGTAGAGATTATAGGAAAATTTATAGCTGTAAACACTTATATCAATAAAAAATGGATGAAAATGAGTGAATTATATTGTCAACTTTAAATAATGATATTCAGGCTGGGCACGGTGGCTTACACCTGTAATTCCAGCACTTTGGGAGGCTGAGGTGGGTGGATCACTTGAGTTCAGGAGTTGGAGACCAGGCTGGCCAATATGGTGAAACCCTGTCTCTACTAAAAACACAAAAATTAGCTGGGCGTGGTAATGGGCGTCTGTAATCCCAGCTACTCGGGAGGCTGAGGCAGGAGAATTGCTTGAACCCGGGAGGTGGAGGTTGCAGTAAGCAGACATCGTGCCACTGCACTCTGGCCTGGGCAATAGAGCAAGATCCTGTCTCAAAAAAAAAAAAAAAGAAAGAAAGAAAGAGAGAGAGATTCAGAAAATATGATTAAGTGTAGAGGTTATCCAAGCACAAAGCTTGAGGATGGCCACTGGGAAAGCACGGACTCCAAACGAATGGGGTCAGTGGTTTTAAAATGGAGAAGTTAAAGTTTCAGTTATATAGGCAGAGACAGAGACGATCCAGCAGGATTACGTTTTCCATACAAGACCAGTGCACATGCGCCACAGTTATTTGATTGGTTACAGATTGCTACATTCCAATGAAGATTACTTTATTACTCTGTGAGGAGGCGTAGTGACTTGAGTCAGGGGTTCTTATCTTTGGAGCTATTTGGTCTTAATTATTTACAGGAAAAAGAGAAAAAAAGGTAGAAGTTGCAACTGCATGCCTTGTGACCCAGGTTGCATAGTTAAAATCCTCTCAAGGCTCAGGGTAATTTAAAGTTCTAACAGCTTTAAGTTTGAATTATTTAATTTTACAATATCAGCTTAAAAAGTGAGAAAAAGAACAACAAATGAGTCAAAAGAAAGCACAAGGAAGAAAACAACAAAAGTAAAAGCAGAAAAACAGTAAAGGTTAAGAATAGAAAACAGTGGGTCAAATTAATAAAGAAAAATTCTGGTTCTTTGAAAAAAGTAAGAAAATATGTAAACCACTAGCTAAATTAATCAAACTACAAAGAGAGAAACACATTTATACAAAATAAGACAAAGAAGAAATAGGCCAGGCGCGGTGGCTCACTCCTGTAATCCCAACACGTTGGGAGGCTGAGGCAGGCGGATCACAAAGTCAAGAGATCGATACCATCCTGACCAACATGGTGAAACCCCGTCTCTACTAAAAATACAAAAATTAGCTGGGCTTGGTGGCAGCCGCCTGTAGTCCCAGCTACTTGGGAGGCTGAGGCAGGAGAATTGCTTGAACCCGGGGGATGGATGTTGCAGTGAGCCAAGATTGCGCCACTGCACTCCAGCCTGGCAACAGAGCAAGACTCTGTTTAAAAAAAAAAAAAAAACAAAAAAACAGACATAACGTGGAATATGAATAGGCGTGAACAGACTAAACTGCTTTGTAAATGAATAACATAAGCATTCTAAACAGGGAGGGGGGCAAAAGCCTAAGTAATTTTTGAGCCTAGTATTTTGACTGTGTACATTAAGACCAAAGAAAAACACTGCAAACAAATATTGAACTCTAATTAGTAGGTTTGTCCTTTGTTTTGCAGAAATATGAGTTAGGTGTTCTGAGGCTGCTTTCAGAGTCTTGTAGTATAGAGCAAATAAGTAAATACAGTTGCCCCTCGGTGTACACGGGGGATGGGTTCCAGGACCCCCGAGTATACCAAAATCTTTGAATACTCAAGTGCCATGGTTGGCCTTGCAGAACCTGTGTATACAAAAGTCAGCCCTCTGTATATGTGGGTTTTGCTTCCCACCAATAATTTATTTTTATTTTATTTTATTTTTACATGGCAAGGTTGCAATCGTCAGCACAGCAGAGAAAGGGCTGTCTGCTCCAAGAATAATTTTAAAAGTCTGCGTGTAAGTGGACCAATGCAGTTCAAGCCTGTGTTGTTCAAGGGCCAACTATATTTTGAGGATAATTGGAATGAGATTTCTTACAGCTTGAGCAGAGCGTCACCAGTGCAGAAAGGGGAATACCAGCAGGTACTCTGTTATGTTGATTGGAATTGGAGGTATTAGTATAAACTCATGACTTTTAATATATCTATTTCTATGTATATCTATATCTTCATCTTTCTAGCTGTAGACAGAAACTTGGCACACTTCACCTTAACTCAATGATCAAAGTGAACCTCATCATTGATTTTAAAAATGCACCTTTGATGAACTAGAATACAACAGTCCTCCTGTGACGTTGTTGTCCAAAAGCCATAAACTGAATCTCCTCATGAGGAAATATCAGTCACATCTAAATTGAAGAACTTTCTACCAGATATCTGGCCTATCCTTTTCTTTTCTTTCTTTTTTTTTTTTTTGTTTTTTCCTGAGACGGAGTCTCAATCTGTTGCCCAGGCTGGAGTGCAATGGCGTGATCTTGGCTCACTGCAACCTGTGCCTCCCAGGTTTAAGCAATTCTCCTGCCTCGGCCTCCTGAGTAGGCTGGGATTAAAGGTACCTGCCACCACGCCCGGCTAATTTTTGTATTTTAGTAGAGATGGTGTTTCGCCATGTTGGCCAGGCTAGTCTCGAAGTCCTGGCCTCAAGTGATCCACCCGCCTCGGCCTCCCAAAGTGCTGGGATTGCAGGCGTGAGCCACCACGCCTAGCCATGGCCTATCCTTTTCAAAAATATCAAGGTCACAAGAGATGAAGAAAGATGGAAGAACTGTTCCCAATTAAAGGAGAATAAAGAGACATGACAACCAAATGCCATGTGTGATGTTGCATCAGATTCTGGGTCAAAACAAATTATTTTTCTTTTTGCTAAAAAAGGACATTATGGGCCAGATGTGGTGGCTCATGCCTGTAATCCCAGCACTTTGGGAGGCCAAGACAGGAAGATTGCTTGGAGCCAGGAGTTTGAGACCAGTCTGAGCAACATAGTGAGACCCTTGTCTCAACAAAGAAAAAAAAAATTAGCTGGGCATGGTGGTGTGTTCCTGTTCCCAACTACTAGGGAGGCTGAGGTGGGAGGATCGCTTGAGCCCAAGAGATGGAGACTGCAGTGAGTCGTGATTGCACCTGGGTGATAAAGCGCGACCCTGTCTCCAAAAAAAAAAAAAAAAAAAAAAACATTATTGGGACAATTGCAAAATGTGAATAAGTATTTTAGATTAGAAAATAGTATTGGGCCAGGCGCGGTGGCTCAAGCCTGTAATCCCAGCACTTTGGGAGGCCAAGATGGGCGGATCACGAGGTCAGGAGATCGAGACCATCCTGGCTAACACGGTGAAATCCCGTCTCTACTAAAAAATACAAAAAACTAGCCGGGCGAGGCGGCGGGCGCCTGTAGTCCCAGCTACTCGGGAGGCTGAGGCAGGAGAATAGCGGGAACCCGGGAGGCGGAGCTTGCAGTGAGCTGAGATCCGGCCACTGCACTCCAGCCCAGGCGACAGAGCGAGACTCAGTTTCAAAAAAAAAAAAAAAAAAGAAAATATTATAAAGCCAAGACAGGTGGATTGCTTCTTGAGGTCAGGAGTTTGAGGTCAGGCTGGGCAACATAATGAGACCCCATGTCTACAAAAAATTAAAAAAAAATTAAAATAGCTGGGCATGGTTGCACATGCCTGTAGTCCCAACTACTTGGGAGACTGAAGTGGGAGGATCATTTGAGCTCAGGAGGTGGAGGCTGCCGTGAGCCATGATCATGCCACTGCACTCTAGCCTGGGCAACATTGTGAGACCTTGTCTCAGAAAAAAGAAAACAGTATTGTATTAATATTAAATTTCTGATTTTAATTATTGTACTTCAGTTATATAAGAGAATATCCTTATTCTTAGGAAATACACACTGAAGTATTTAGGAATCAAGGGGCATGATATCTGCAACTTACTCTAAAATGTAAAAAACTATATATGGGGAAAATGACAAAATGAATGTGGTAAAATATAAAACAATTGGGAAATCTGGGGAAAGGATAAATGAGAGTTATTTGGACTGTTCTTGCAACTTCTTAGTAGCTTGAAATTATTTCAATTTAAAAAGCAACAAGGAATTTTGAAAATGTTTGCAAGAACATGTAGGAGAATAACTGTTCTTTTGGAGCAGTATAAGATTTTTGAATTCACACCAAACAGGCCAGGTGCAGTGGCTCATGCCTGTAATCCCAGCACTTTGGGAGGCCAAGGTGGGCAGATCACCTGAGGCAAGGAGTTCGAGACCAGCCTGGCCAACAAGGTGAAACCCTGTCTCTACTAAAAATACAAAAATTAGCCAGGTGTGGTGGTGCATGCCTATAATCCCAGCTACTCAGGAGGTTGAGGCAGGAGAATCACTTGAACCTAGGAGGCGGAGGTTGCAGTAAGCCTAGATCACACCATTGTACTCCAGTCTAGGTGACAGAGTGAGATTCCATCTCAGAAAATAAAAAGTAAAATAAACCAAAAAACCCACCAACCATAACTGAAAGAATGATATATTTGAGTAAAATAAAATAACAAATTTATGTACAATAAAGAACTCTAAGGCCGGGCGCGGTGGCTCAAGCCTGTAATCCCAGCACTTTGGGAGGCCGAGACGGGCGGATCACGAGGTCAGGAGATCGAGACCATCCTGGCTAACACGGTGAAACCCCGTCTCTACTAAAAATACAAAAAACTAGCCGGGCGAGGCGGCGGGCGCCTGTAGTCCCAGCTACTCGGGAGGCTGAGGCAGGAGAATAGCGGGAACCCGGGAGGCGGAGCTTGCAGTGAGCTGAGATCCGGCCACTGCACTCCAGCCCAGGCGACAGAGCGAGACTCAGTTTCAAAAAAAAAAAAAAAAAAGAAAATATTATAAAGCCAAGACAGGTGGATTGCTTCTTGAGGTCAGGAGTTTGAGGTCAGGCTGGGCAACATAATGAGACCCCATGTCTACAAAAAATTAAAAAAAAATTAAAATAGCTGGGCATGGTTGCACATGCCTGTAGTCCCAACTACTTGGGAGACTGAAGTGGGAGGATCATTTGAGCTCAGGAGGTGGAGGCTGCCGTGAGCCATGATCATGCCACTGCACTCTAGCCTGGGCAACATTGTGAGACCTTGTCTCAGAAAAAAGAAAACAGTATTGTATTAATATTAAATTTCTGATTTTAATTATTGTACTTCAGTTATATAAGAGAATATCCTTATTCTTAGGAAATACACACTGAAGTATTTAGGAATCAAGGGGCATGATATCTGCAACTTACTCTAAAATGTAAAAAACTATATATGGGGAAAATGACAAAATGAATGTGGTAAAATATAAAACAATTGGGAAATCTGGGGAAAGGATAAATGAGAGTTATTTGGACTGTTCTTGCAACTTCTTAGTAGCTTGAAATTATTTCAATTTAAAAAGCAACAAGGAATTTTGAAAATGTTTGCAAGAACATGTAGGAGAATAACTGTTCTTTTGGAGCAGTATAAGATTTTTGAATTCACACCAAACAGGCCAGGTGCAGTGGCTCATGCCTGTAATCCCAGCACTTTGGGAGGCCAAGGTGGGCAGATCACCTGAGGCAAGGAGTTCGAGACCAGCCTGGCCAACAAGGTGAAACCCTGTCTCTACTAAAAATACAAAAATTAGCCAGGTGTGGTGGTGCATGCCTATAATCCCAGCTACTCAGGAGGTTGAGGCAGGAGAATCACTTGAACCTAGGAGGCGGAGGTTGCAGTAAGCCTAGATCACACCATTGTACTCCAGTCTAGGTGACAGAGTGAGATTCCATCTCAGAAAATAAAAAGTAAAATAAACCAAAAAACCCACCAACCATAACTGAAAGAATGATATATTTGAGTAAAATAAAATAACAAATTTATGTACAATAAAGAACTCTAAGGCCGGGCGCGGTGGCTCAAGCCTGTAATCCCAGCACTTTGGGAGGCCGAGACGGGCGGATCACGAGGTCAGGAGATCGAGACCATCCTGGCTAACACGGTGAAACCCCGTCTCTACTAAAAATACAAAAAACTAGCCGGGCGAGGCGGCGGGCGCCTGTAGTCCCAGCTACTCGGGAGGCTGAGACAGGAGAATGGCGGGAACCCGGGAGGTGGAGCTTGCAGTGAGCTGAGATCCGGCCACTGTACTCCAGCCTGGGCGGCAGACCGAGACTCCGTCTCAAAAAAAAAAAAAAAAAAAAAAAAAAAAAAAAGAACTCTATATTGAAGTTAAAAGACAAACAACAATGAGAAAATATTTGCTATGCCTCGGATTAGTATCCAGATTATCTGTCTGTCTGTCTATCTATCTATCTATCTATCTATCTATCTATCTAAAAAAAAAAAAACTACAAATGACGGAAGAGAAAAATAAGCAAAGGATATGAATAGCTGAGTCACAGGAGAAAGTAACAAGCATGGGAAAACATGACCAACTGCACTAGGAATTAGGGAGAAACAAATTAAAATAACAATAGTATACCATTCACACTTATTCAGATGATTATCCAAAATTATATAATTTGGTAATACCTATTGTTGAAAGGATGAACAGGGAAGGGGATTTTCTTAATTGGTTTATCTATCTGGAGATCGTCTAGCAAAATCTAGTAAAACTGAAGGCATGCACTCAGATATGTATGTAATTCCATCTTTCAGTATGTGCCCTAGATTATTGCCAAAGGAACAGGCGGAGTTGCTCACTGCAGCATTGTTGGTAACTAGTGGAAAATTGGACACAATTTAATTGTCATCAAAGATGAGAGCAGATAGTTAATTTGTGGTATAATCATACAATGCATTTAAAATTAATGAACTCTACATGTATTAATGTGTAGAAATCTCAATAACAGAATTTTTTTATTATTATTATTTTCAAGACAGAGTCTTGCTCTGTTATCCAGGCTGGAGTGCAGTGGAGCAATCTCAGCTCACTGCAACCTCAGCCTCCCTGGTTCAAGCAATTCTCCTGCCTCAGCCTCCCAAGTAGCTGGGATTTACAGGCATGTGCCACCACACCCAGCTAATTTTTGTATTTTTAGTAGAAATAGGGTTTCACTATGTTGGCCAGGCTGGTCTTGAACTCCTGACCTCTTGGTCCGCCTGCCTCAGCCTCCCAAAGTGCTGGGATTACAGGAATGTGCCACCGTACTCGGCCTCAATAACAGAATCTTAGGCAAAAAAAAAGCAAGTAGCAGAAATTTAGAGTGTAAAATTTATAAACACAGAAACAATAATGGATATTGTTGATGAATATAAAAGGAGACACAGTCCCTGCCCTGGAGGAATTTGAGGGCATTTAAAGAAATGTCAAGTCAACAGGTGATTACAATGTAGTGGGATGAAAGCCCCGATCAGAATAGACACCAAATACAGATGGAGGTGGCAGGAAGAAGGTGAAAGAATATACTGAAGAAATGACAATACCTTCCATGCCCCACTTCCACGCTGAATCAAGTCCTGAAAGACAAGAAGGGGTTACTTAGGTGAAAGATAGGAAGGAAGGGTGTTTCTAGACGATAGTGTTATTTGCAAAAGTCCCCAGAGGAGAAACCGCAGAGCCTGATTTGGAAACTGCCAGTGGTTTCTCAGAGCTGGAGTAGATGGAGGAGGGGGCAAAGAAAGGGATGGAGGGCATTGGTAGATGCCCCCTGACAAAGGGTCTTCAGACCAGGCTATAAGGAGTTTCACCGCCTTCTGAAGGCGGCGGGAAGGCTGGATTATTGAAGCAGAAGAGTAACAGTTGCATCATGAATTATAAAAACGACGGCTCTGGAGGCAAGATCAGTTAGTTTTTTTGTGTGTTTGTTTTTCTTTTTAAAGAAGAAAACCAGACAAGAAACAATGGGATCGCAGCTGAAATAGACGAGGTAGTGACTGAGAGAGAGTATCGAGTCCAACCTTTAGGGCTTCAGGGAGGGATTAGAGGTAGGTGTCGGGAGAGGAGGTTCCTGGCTATCTTGGGGTGTACGATGGAGTGACAGGGCTTGCGTTTTGTGACACCTGACTTTGCCCCTGGCCACTCCTGATTGGACCTTACAAACGTTTAGTTCAAACACAAAAATGGGCCGGACACGGTGGCTCATAACTGTAATCCCAGCACTTTGGGAGGCAGAGGCGGGAGGGCTGCTTGAGCCCAGGAGTTCGAGATCGGCCTGGGCAACATAGTGAGAGCTTGTCTCAAAACAAAAACAAACAAACAAACAACAAATATAAAAATATCCAGAGGAAAAACTGAAGGCGGTGGTTACCATTACAACGCGTTTTCGTTAGGGGTATATGTGGCTTTAGAGTCATCTTAAACGTTTTAATTACAAAACAAAAGCTGAAGTCTATGCAACATAGGAAAACATCGACTTGTGTAACATCTCAGTGAGCACACGGGCGTCATATTATTTTCTGTACTTTGCTGTGTGTTTGAACCACATAGCAAAACACTGTTGTCGACAAGAATTGGAAAAGCAAAGTACAAGAAAGGCTTTGAGTTCTATAAAGGGGTTAAACCAGAAAGCGGCGGGGGCAGGGAACAGTCAATCTTTGTGTGTGCACACTGCGTGGGCAGACAGGCGACTCCTCAGGAGACCAGGACCTGTCTGAGTGTGTGCGGGGATGAAGCGGGACGAGGGGAACTGGGGCGGGGGAGGAGGGGCGCGCCGCGGAGGTGCCCCCCGCCCCCTCACAATTCTTCTCCCCACCCCCCCCCGCCCCTCCTCCCTCAGTGACGCCGCTTCCAGTCTCCAGGCAACGTGGGGGCCAAACAACGCGGCCGGGAGGCGGCCGCTGCCTGCCGGGCCCTCTCTTCTGGGACCCTCGATTTTCGGACGCTGAGCGCCATGGCCCTGCCTCTGCTGCCGGGCAACAGCTTCAACCGCAACGTGAGTAGGAAGGGCGTCCGAGGTCACAGCTCCCGGCTGGAGTCTGGGGTCCAGGCAGGGTAGTGGCATGGCCACCTCCGCGGACTCTCCTGGAGACCCGGTGCTGCTGCCCTGGGTTGGTGGCAACTTGGACCAAACTTAATAGGCTCCTTCTCCCATCTCTCCAACTGCATCTGAATGTTTTTCCTAATTTAGAAACATATATATAGACCCCTTATAGGTGACAGGACCCTCAAAGGTAACGAATAATAGGGACGATAACCATTGCGGGTTTAATGTGTGCCAGGCGCTGTGCTTTAATCACCTTATGCAGCATCCAGTGTCCCAACAGCCCTTTAAATTAGGTAGTTTTTATTCCCAGTTACTATTGAGGAAACTGAGGCACAGAGCTACACAGTCTCAGTGGTGAAACTGGGTTTCTTTCAAGCAACCTTGTCTCCACAACCCAGAAGCCTAATCATTATCCCCCGTATCCTGTGTGAAAAAAGATCCCATTTCAATTATCAAATCGAAGAAATTTGGCACTTATCAAGAGGGGTAGGTGGCAGATAAGAGTGGCAGCCTGTAAAGTTTACTCCCAAACTTTATAGAGACAGGCACCCAAACTTGGAGGGATTTTTTTTTCTTCCTCTATTTATAATTGGGAGGTTGGGAGGGGTTCATTTCTTCTTCTTCTTTTTTTTTTTTTTTTTTTTTTTTTTTTTTTTTTTTTTGAGACGGAGTCTCACTCTGTCGCCCAGGCTGGAGTGCAGTGGCCTGATCTCAGCTCACTGCAACCTCCACCTCCCAGGTTCAAGCGATTCTCCTGCCTCAGCCTCCCGAGTAGCTGGGATTACAGGCGCCCGCCACCACACCCGGCTAATTTTTGTGTTTTTAGTAAAGATGGGATTTTACCATGTTAGCCAGGCTGGCCTCAAACTCCTGACCTCAAGTGATCTGCCCGCCTCGGCCTCCCAAAGTGCTGGGATTACAGGCTGAGCCACCGCGCCTGTCCTGGAGGGATTCATTTCAAAAGAACATGAACGTACAGAACAAAGCAACACAACACAAAAAACCCTGAGCATGAAAGAACTTTTGACAATAAATAGCACCTCATTTAAACGACAGAAGGAAAAATGATTCAGGCTTTTGTTTATACTGGTTACTACTCTTCACTTGGGTCAGCCATCTGTGTCTGCAGGAAAAGCTAATTCCCAATTAGATGGGAGGGAATTAGATGGAGCCACTCAAAGCAATTGTGTAAACCTTTGATAACTTTAGAAAGCAGGCAGCAGATTGAAGTGCTTGACTTTATAGTTTCCAAACAGTGTCTGTATCTAAGTTGTTGGCCCTAAAGTACCAGTTTTCTTTGTAGCTTCAGGTCATTGAATTCTGACCCCCACACGTCTGGTCAGTCCAACTTTGAACACTGATTTGTGCATTTCTTGGTTGATGGGTAGAGGCTGGCCTTCCAGCATAGCATTGTCCTTTGGTAAGTTTAAGCCAGCCACGCAAATAAGAAAGGTCCCTGAGAGACGGGACATGAAAACAGATTCCAGAAGTAAAGAAGCATGCTGTGTAAAAGTAATTTTACTAAAAAATGAAAGTAAAGCCTACAGCTTTTTGCCCAGCAACACTCTGATTACCAATGCCTGCCTCCTGCAGAAGTATCATAGCTCTCACATGCCGTGATTAAGGATGGGAAGGAAAAATAGTGGATGGATGGATGAGATATTTATAAATCTGCAAGGTTCTGAGTGTATTTTTGCTTTTTAAAAAACTTTTAAGATCATGAAGTACAACACATATACAGAAAGATGCACAATGGATGATCACAAAATGAACATCAAGAAATTAAATATGGGGGCTGGGCACGGTGGCTCACACCTGTAACCCCAGCACTTTGGGAGGCAGAGGTGGGAGGATCCCTTGAGCCCAGGAGTTGGGGACCAGCCTGGGCAATATAGTAAGAACTCGTCTCTACAAAAAATTGAAAACATTAGCCAAGCATGGTGGCACATGCCTGTAGTCCCAGCTACTCAGGAGGCTGAGGTAGGAGAATCACTTGAGCCTGGGAGGTCGAGGCTGCAGTGAGCTATGATTGCATCACTGCACTCCAACCTGGGCAACAGAGCCAGACCCTGTCTCAAAAAAAATAAATAAATAAATAAAATAAAATATTACCTGTTCTCCAAAAATACCACCCTTGACTGGGGCTGCTAGATTTAGCAAATAAAAATACACATCTTAAATATCGCATGGAACCTGTTTATGGGAAAGGATTATTGTTTACCAAATTTAACTGAGCATCTTGTATTTTATGTAACAACTCTACCTATGAACCTTTCTGTTCAGTACGCCTTCCCTGCTCTCCAAATGTAACCACTGTTCTGGCTCCTATCACTATAATTAGGTTTTGCTTGCCTTTGAACCTTTTATCAATGGAAATGTTTGGTGTTTATTCTTTTGTGACTGACTTTTTTAGCTCAACAGTATGTTCGTTAGATTTGTCCATGTGGCTGTCTGTAGAGGTAGTTTGTACATTTTTGTTACTCTGTAGTATTGCATTGTATGATTTTCACATCATTTATATATACATTTTACTCTTGATAAATATTTGGCTTGTTTGGGGTTGTTAAGAATAATTTTACTGTGACTATTTTTGCTCGTGTCTTTTGGTAGGATTGCTAGATCATGCAGTATTCATATGTTCAGCTTTAGTGGATGCTGTCAAAGTGATTATACTACTTAAATTCCCACCAGCATTTTATGTTCCTGTTGCTCCACATTCTAACACTAGGTATTGTTAGTCTTTTAAATTTTAGATATTTTGGTTGGTGGGTATAGCAACTCTTTGTAGTTACAATCTGTACTTCCTGATTCCTAATGAAATTGAGCATGTTTTACACATTTATTGGTCATTTGTATGACCATTTATTGGTCACTACTTTTTTTTTTTTTTAAACAGAGTGTTGCTCTGTTGCCCAGGCTGGAGTGCAATGGCGCAATCTCGGCTCACTGCAACCTCCGCCTCCCAGTTTCAAGCGATTCTCCTGCCTCGGCCTCCCGAGTAGCTGGGATTACAGGCATGTATCATCACGCCTGGCTAATTTTTTTTTTTTTTTTTTTTTAAATTTTTTAGTAGAGACGCGGTTTCACCATGTTGGCCAGGCTGGTCTTGAACTCCTGACCTCAGGCGATCTGCCTGCCTCAGCCTCCCAAAGTGCTGGGATTACAGGCGTGAGCCACGGTGACTGGCTTTATTTGTATGACCATTTGTTGGTCACTACTTTTTTATGTAGCACCTAGTTATCTCTTGTCTAATTTTTACTGGGTTGTTTGCCTATTTCTTAGTGATTTGTAGAACTTATATATACATTTTGGATATTTTCTTGTCTGTGGTTGGCCTTTTCCCTCTCTTAATGATGTTTTTGATGAATAATTTTTGGAAAAGATCACTCTTTCTCCACGTCTCTGCAGAGCCACTTTGTCAAACATCCATCTACGTGTGGGTCTATTTCTAGACTCATGAGTATTTAAAACATTTATTTACTTTGTGCCTGAGAACAATGGGAGTGTGTGTGTGTGTGTGTGTGCGTGTGTGTATGTGCATGTGTAATAGAGAATGACAGTACCTTGGACTGTCATTCAACAAATCAGTATCTATTTATTTGTTGAGTATCCTAGTATGTGCCAAAATTAGGTGACTGCATTTAAAAAATTGTTACACTAGCCTTGGTACTAAATGTACTATGTGTTTCCCACAAATTAATATTTTAAAAACTTGTACTTAGTTAAAAGATTGGATGTTCTCTGGCATAGAATGGTCAGAAAGTCAGTAAAGCCATATCTCGCCTTTTAATCCCGCCCCCCGACCCCCGCTTGCTGAATTAAATGACCGAGTGAAAAACCTTGGCCTCCTGTAGATAGCATAATTACTTGGCTGTTTGGATTTAAAATTATAACACAGCTAACTTTTATTGCTTTTCCATATAAATTGAAAAGGAACTTATGTGCCCCTTACTTAGCTGCCAGTGGTCAGTCATAAGCAATAGATTGATTTCTGTCCACGGCTAGATGATATGCAGCCTATATTTCTCTCTCTGAAATACAAGAAGTATTGTGCCTTCTAAAATATGAACATTTGTGCCTTTGATGACATTAGAATTATTTTGATATAAGTTGAAAACCTTAGGGAAATATCACAACTAAATTCCAGATACACCGTATTTTTTTTCCAACAATTTCCATGCTGAACTTGTATTGAGCAAGAGAATCTTGGGCATATTATTAAAATTAAAAGAGACATTTCCAGCCAAAGCCAAAAATCCTTTCTACAGTATTTTGGACAGATGGTTGTGTGGCCCATCCTGATCCTGAGTGTCTGTAATGAATGATGAGGAATTCACTCTTTCTGCTTTTTTTTTTTTTGAGACGGAGTCTCGCACTGTTGCCCAGGCTGGAGCACAATGGCGCCATCTCAGCTCACTGCAACCTCTGCCTCCCAGGTTCAAGCGATTCTCCTGCCTCAGCCTCCTGAGTAGCTGGGATTACAGGCGTGTGCCACCACGCCTGGCTAATTTTTGTATTTTTAGTGGAGTTGGGGTTTTACCATGTTGATCAGGCTGGTCTCGAACTCCTGACCTCAGGTGATCCACCCTCCTCAGCCTCCCAAAGTGCTGGGATTACAGGCATGAACCACTGTGCCTGACCGCTCTTTCTGCTTTTAATGAAGCTACCTTGACACCATCTTAGGAGGGTTTGCTGTACATAGCCCATCATCTAATTTGTAGTGAAACAAAGTCCTCCTTAAGAAGAAAGAAAATATATTTGAATTCACAGCAATAAAAAAAATAAATAAATAAGAATGTAATGAATCATGACCAGCATTTGTTTTTTTTGAAAAGGAAAAAAGAAAAAGAAGAGACTGGGATAGAATAAAGAATTAGAGTGTATTATGCTTGACAAGAGTTAAGTGTTTCATGGACTTTTTTGTCTTTCCTGTGTGTGCTTGTGTATGTATGTGAACTGGCCTGCACCGAAATATGCCTGTTACTATGGTTGTGCAATCGATGTTTGAAAAAAATCTCATTTGAGCCACCTCCACCTTTTTTTTTTTTTTGCGATAGGGTCTTGCGCTTTCTTCCAGGCTGGGGTGCAGCGGCAAGGTCACTGCTCACAGTTCACTGCATGCAGGCTCAACCTCCCCGGCTCAAGACATCTTCCCACCTCTGTTGCCACAGTAGCTGAGACTACAGGCATGCACCACCATACCCAGCTAATTTTTAAAATTATTATTGGTAGAGATGCGGTCTTACTCTATTGTCCAGACTGGGCAATTCTGATTTAAATTTAGATCTTCAGCTTCTTTCAAGGTCAGATCTCATCTCTCACCCTTCAAAGAGCCTTGTCAGCCTTTCTCAATATATTTTTTAAAAATATTTTGAGGTAAATTTCATGTAACATGAAATTAACCACTAACTATTTAAAATTATACAATTCAGTGGTACTTAGTACATTCACACTGTTGTGCAACAACTCCTCTAACTAGTTTCTTTTTTTTTTTTTTTTTTGGTTTGTTTTGTTTTTTGAGACGGAGTCTCGCTCTGTCGCCCAGACTGGAGTGCAGTGGCCGGATCTCAGCTCACTGCAAGCTCCGCCTCCCGGGTTCACGCCATTCTCCTGCCTCAGCCTCCCGAGTAGCTGGGACTACAGGCGCCCGCCACCTCGCCCGGCTAATTTTTTGTATTTTTTAGTAGAGACGGGGTTTCACCGTGTTAGCCAGGATGGTCTCGATCTCCTGACCTCGTGATCCGCCCGTCTCGGCCTCCCAAAGTGCTGGGATTACAGGCTTGAGCCACCGCGCCCGGCCCCTCTAACTAGTTTCAAAACATTTTCATCACCTCAAATCTCAATCTTTTTACCCTGGAGAGTCTTTGAAATGATTTTCAGGTCTTAGAGAACTCCTGCATAAAACCTATATCTATAGTCCATGGTACATTAGCACAATCTGTGATAATAAATATATAATTACATAACAAGATGTTCAACATTATAGCTATTAGGGAACTAAAAATAAAAATCAAGGTGAGATCCCACTGTATACCTATTAAGATGGCTAAAATCCAAAACACAATACCAATTGCTCACATGGATTTGGAATAACAGGAATTCTCACTCATTACTGGTGGGAATGCAAAATGGTTATTTCTTACAAAGTTAAACACCTGCCATATGGCCAGTTCCAAATTTATGTGAAATAAATAAATTCCCGTAAATAATTCTGGGTTAAACTCGAAATAAGCACACATCAATTTCATTTTCAACTGGAATGAGAATATTGTAGCTATAACAATCCAATAATTGTCTTTTTTAAGTAAAAAATGGTAGTTTTCTGTGAATCTCTTGATTTCAGCCAACTTATTGACCTTTTCTTTCCCTTTCTCACAAAGGGTATCAACCTTAAAGCAAGTGGGAATGTAATAGAGGAAACTTCAGGTTGTTTTATGGTAAAATTTCCTACTTGATTTATTTTTCCTTTTTACCTTACCCAGGTAGGCCTAAAGGTTCTCTATAGTTTCTATTATAGAGGGTGCTATTGAGGAATGATATATGGTATATGGTATGGACAAGAGTGGTTTTCTTCCCTATTAAAAACTGAAAAGGACTTTTCACCAGCTTTTTTGAGGAAAAAAAAAAACTCCAAAACAGGTAAACTTAGCTTACTTTTCTTTCCTTTTCATGCATTCAAAAAACTTTTCAGTCAGCATAATGTAAACATGTTAAATAATTCAAGATTATTTCTGTTTATATCTAAGATGGAATTTACTTTTTCAAAAAGTAGGCTAAGATGATTTAATTTAAATAAAGGTTGTAAACTCATTGTAATTAATGCTGTTTTCAACATGAAAATGTATTGACAATGTTACATAATAAAGCTACTAAAACCATATGACAAAGCATTATGAGTAAAAATATAACCTAAGATACAATTTTATACAAGACTTAAAAATTAAGTTCTTTTACTGACTGACATGATTGGGCTTAAATATAGGCAGTTACAAAACTATAATCTTGATTTCTTTATAGACCTGTATGTACATAAGAGTCTTATTTTTTAAAAGCTAAAAATAAATAATAAAATTTACCTCTCCACTCTGAAATCTGTGTTTATATTTTGCCACATGAATAATTCCGGGTCAAACTCGAAATAAGCGCACATCAATTTCATTTTCAGCTGGAACGAGATTTCTGGCCTTCTTTTCGATACCTGTTAAACAAGGAAAGCTTTGCTTGCATATATAAGAAGTTGAAAATTATAGCAAAGCCGGGCGCGGTGGCTCAAGCCTGTAATCCCAGCACTTTGGGAGGCCGAGACGGGCGGATCACGAGGTCAGGAGATCGAGACCATCCTGGCTAACACGGTGAAACCCCGTCTCTACTAAAAACACAAAAAACTAGCCGGGCGAGGTGGCGGGCGCCTGTAGTCCCCGCTACTCGGGAGGCTGAGGCAGCAGAATGGCGTAAACCCGGGAGGCGGAGCTTGCAGTGAGCTGAGATCCGGCCACTGCACTCCAGCCCGGGCGACAGAGCAAGACTCTGTCTCAAAAAAAAAAAAAAAAAAAAAAAAGAAAATTATAGCAAAATGGTCATTGCTTTCCTGTGAATGGCAGGATACTTCCTTTTATGTAAATTTTGAACTGGCCATATGGTAGGTATGTGTTTATCTTTATAAGAAATTACCATTTTGCATTCCCACCAGCAATGATTGAGAATTTCTGTTATTCCAAATCCTTGTAAGCAACTGGTATTGCCAATGTTTTGGATTTTAGCCATTTTAATAGGTGTATAGTGGTATCTCCTTTTTTTTGAGACTGAGTCTCACTTTGTCACCCAGGCTAGAGTTTAGTGGTGCGATCTTGGCTCACTGCAACCCTCTGCCTCCCAGGTTCAAGCGATTCTCCTGCCTCAGCCTCCTGAGTAGCTGGGATTACAGGCGTGTGCCACCACGCCCGGCTAATTTTTGTATTTTTGGTAGAGACAGGGTTTCACCATTTGGCCAGGCTGGTCTTGAACTCCTGACCTCAGGTGATCTATCTGCCTTGGCCTCCCAAAGTGCTGGGATTACAGGCCTGAGTCATCGCACCTGGCCTGATATCTCCTCTTGATTTTAATTTTTATTTCCCTAATGGCTATGATGTTGAACATCTTTTTATGTGCCTATTTCCCATCTGTATATCCCCTTTGGTGAAATGTCTGTTCGTGTCTTCTACTCATTTTTAATTGGGGTGTTTCCTTACTGATGAGTTTTGAAAGTCATTTTTAATATATTCTGGATACAAGTTAGATGCAAGTCTATTATTGAATATATAGTCTTTAAGTATTTTGTTCCAGTCTATGGCTTGAATTTTCATTCTCTTAAAGCAAGGTTAAAAAATATGTACATATATTTAAGGATAAAATATAACATGAGTTCAAAAACTATTGTTTCCAATGCAAATTAAGGATTATAGGGTTTTTATTTAACTTATTTGATTTTATATATTTACATGTAATCTTGCTCCATAAGTACATTAGCTGAATTACTTGTCCTAACATAAATAAAAATATACAATCACATAATAATTTTTAATTAATAATACCATTATTAACAATTTGAGTTTTGAAAATAGTTTAAGATTTCTTTGTAGCTATTTCTGTTGTGAGGGTATATCCCACCAGGAACGTATTGTCAAATTACTGGATTTTAGCTTCATTTAAATCATTGCTGTTAGTATGGTTAAGTTACCAGTTCAGTATCCAGTTAGGTTCATTTGTTTCATTGTGCTTTTGATTCTGAACTTTTAAAAAAGCATTTGTGTGGCCTCAAAGTCAAATTTGCAAACTAAGTTACTTTCAGAGAGCTCTAGCTTTTATTTGTCTCTTCAATCTTATTCTGTCCCTCTCTCCATAATAACTTTAAAAAAAAACAAAAACCTTTATTTAGTTTGGGGTTATCCTCTTTCTCTTCTTCCTTCTTTCTTTCTTTTTTTTTTTAGTTTTTAAAACAGCAAATTGTTAAATATATTCACATGTTCCCCTTTTATTCAATACATGGTAGCATAATCTACACAGTCTCTTGAACCTTCTTTTTTTCATTTTAACAGTATATCTTGGCTATCACTTGGTAGTGGTATATAGGGCTCTTCCTCATTTCTTTTTACAGTTACATAGTACTCCATTGTGTAGACTTACAAGTTTATTCAACCCATCCCCTTTTGGTGTACAGTTACATTATTTCCAGTTGTTTGTTATTATCCAATAATGTTGCAATAAATCGCCAAACTGTGCTTCAAAAGACACTATCAAAAAAGTGAAAAAGCAGCCGACAGTGTGGGAGGAAATATTTATAAAGCATATTATCTGATAAGGTACTAGATTCAGAATATGTAAAGAACTCTCAAAACTCAATAATAAAAAGACAAATAGGCAAGGTGTGGTGGCTCACCCCTGTAATCCCAGCACTTTGGGAAGCTGAAGTGGGTGGATCACCTGAGGTCAGGAGTTCGACACCAGCCTGACCAATATGGAGAAACCCCGTCTCTACTAAAAATACAAAATTAGCTGGGCGTGGTGGTGCATGCCTGTAATCCCAGCTACTCAGGAGGCTGGGGCAGGAGAATCACTTGAACCTGGGAGGCGGAGGTTGCAGTGAGCTGAGATCGCGCCGCTGTACTCTAGCCTGGGCAACGAGAGTGCAACTTCATCTAAAAAAAAGAATAATAATAATCCAGTTTTGGTGGTATGGGATTGCTGGGCAGACAAAACAGTTGATGTCTACTATGCCAGATCACAGGATGGTTTTGATATAATGAATTATATTACTTTGTTCCCAGTACCTATTAAAATATCCTTGAAATTACATTATTTCAGATTGGGCCGCTTATTGAAGCTGCCATCCATACTTTGGAAATCACATATTCCATTACTATTCCTAAATGTTCATTTGAAGTTCAGAAATTAGAGTCTCCTTGCCTATGTAGGATTCAAACACCTAATTTTGGTCACTGTGCATTCTGTACTGAACTTCATAGCTCTGTCACCTAGGGTACATTTGACTATAAGTGACAGAATACCTGACTAACAGTGATTTAAGCCAAAATTAATTTTCTCATATCATAAGAAGTTTAGAGGTGTAGCATTTTCAGATTTAGGCAGTGACTGATGAATGTCATAAAGAACTCAGGCTCTTTTTATCTCTGCATTCTGCCATCTTCAGAATACTAGCTTTTCTTTCTTAGGCTTGTGACCTCATAGTTGCAAAATAGTTGCCTCAGTTCCAGTCATCACAACTACATGTAACCATATTCAAGACAAGCAGGAAGGAGAGGGAGGGGAAACAGCTCTTCTTATACGAGAAAATAAAATGTTTTCCAGGAGCCCCCCAATAGATTCCCTCCTTCCATCTTATTTGTTAAAATTGATGCACATGGCCGTCCTTTGCTACAAGGAGTGCTGGGAAAATTTCTTGATTTTTTTCACTATCTACTTTTGGAGGTGGGAAAGGGAAAAGAGGGTTCACTAGTGGCTGTTAATAATGGCCAACAAACTTTGTATGCCACACCAGCCACAGACAATACCTGTGAGTCTGGAATTGTCAGACTTAGTAGTATCCCTTTCATTACAATTTCTTTGTGTTTTTAAATTATACAAGTAACACATGAGTATATCATCATTGCAAAGGATTCCAATAATACTGTTCTTTCTAAACTGTCTTCTTTTCCATAATGGAAAATAAGCCTAATACTCCGGTTAATCCAGCATGTTCACTCTCTGTCCTTTGGGTATACTTTGGACTTTTCCACTCAATTATTAGTTTGTTTGTCCCCTTGCCTGATAGCAGCATCCTCATGCCTCTTCCTCTTCCCATCTAGATCCTGAGCTTCCCTCAAAACTTGGCTCTAATCCCCCCTCCTCATTGAAGCCTTTCCCAATCTTCTCAGCAGGAACCATCTGTCTACATAATCTTGCATGCTCATATTGCCCATTTACCGCCTTATTTCCTGTGTTGTGTTTTGTGTTCTTTATGTGTGATCGTGGCAGTCCTCAGCTGACTAAGAAACTGTGATTGGTGGCTCTTTGGGTCATGTTCTCAGTGCCTTCCTTATACAAACCGGGTCCTTAATAGGTGATTGTCCATTGCTGCCTCTACCTGCAGCAACCATGGTTAAAACATAGACGGGAATAAACACAGCTCGGGGGAATCCTCTCTGGAATTAGTTTCCTGCTTATGTCTTCCGCTGCTGCTGTAGAACAAAATAGTTCTTATTTTAGCAATAGTGAATATAAAGGAGAAAGAAAGTCATTTGTTTTTGTGGCTTAAATAGGAGATAAGCCTCTCAGGATACATGGTTTATACACAGCAGCCAGGGCAATATGAAGATGTCCCTATCGAAATTGTGACTCAAAGCCTCTCTGTGGCCTCTTGTGCCATGCTGAGGGATATTTTTCTCTCTTATTGGCATCCAGTTTGGGTTTTCCTGGAAGCAGCAGGTTTGTCTGTGCATATTCATCAGTCAGGACTCCTAAGGAGACCATTCTCCCCACAGTAGGATTCCAGCTATGCTAATGGTACAGATGTAAAGGGATTTCTTAGGCCATTTCCTGGGGGAGTTTATTCTGTTTTTACAGTTTCGGAAAGGGCAGAGCCAACTTCTTCCAGAGGGGGGATTCCCTAAAGCAAAGGGTATTGAGGGGTGGGCATTTTTATTTCCCCATTACCCAGGCCCCTGGGTGCTCAAATTCTACCTGGCAACTCCAGTGTGGCAAAGTGACCAGCTTGACCAGCTGAAGGCTAAACAAATTATTTGCTTTCCTAATGGTATGTTTGACATCCCAAAGGAGGGAATGGTCAAAACCGCTAGATCTTTTTCGGAGTGTGAGGTCGGGGAGAGTTTAGGTCAATTGCATGGTTTAACTGTAATTTAGATTACCTTTTCTTCTTCATATGAATTTGGTAATTGAAACGTACTGTTCTGTCAGATTCAAGCAGAGATGTTTGTTCAATCAGTTACAGGACTATTTCCATATCATTTCGGTTAGAGTTTAGTCATTTGTTGCTCAACTATGTTCAGACCTAAACTTTATAAAAGGCATGTGAGTAGAGCCTCTCCTAGTGACCAAGGAAAGTGGACCTTCTCTTTTCTTTTTTTTAAATCGAAAATTAAGAAAAAATTTAAATCCTTTTTTTATTGAGATAATTGTAAATTAACATGTAGATTCACTTAAGAAAGAATACAAAGAGGTCCTATTTACCCCTCACCCCATTTACCCCAATGGTAACATTTTTATTTTCTTTTCTTTTTGTTTTTAAGATAGGGTCTTGCTCTGTCACCCAGTCTGGAGTGCAGTGGCGTGATCATAGTTCACTACACCCTTGACCTCCCTGGATTAATCAATCCTACCACCTCAGCCCCTTGAGTAGCTGGGACCGCAGGTGCACACTACCACACCTGGCTAATTTTTTAAAATTATTTTTTCTAGAGTTGGAGGGTCTTGCTATGTTGCCCAGGCTGGTCTCGAACTCTTGGACTCAAGCAATTTGTCTGCCTCAGCCCCCTGAAGTGTTGAGATTACAGGTGTGAGCCACTGCGTCCAGCTCATTTTTCAAAGCTATAGTATAATATCACAATCAGTATCTTGACATTGATATACTCCACTGATCTTATTCAGATTTCCTCAGCTTTACTTGTGTTCATTGGTATGTTTGTATGTGTGTATTTAGTCTATACATTTCATCACATGTGTAAGTTTTTGTGGCTACTACCACAATAAAGGTATAAAACAGTCTTATCACCATGGGGATTCCTCACGTTATCCTTTTATAACCACACCTCAGTCTCTTCCACCAACTTCCCCAACCCTACCATTCCTAACCCCTGGCCACAACGAATCTGTTTTCCATTTCTAAAATTTTGCTATTTCAAAATGTTACATAAATGGAGTCATAAAGTATGTACCTTTTGGAATTGTTTTTTTCCACTTGGTATGAGTCCCTGGGGATTTATCCAGTTGTTGTGTGTATCAACTGTTCGTTCGTTTTTACTACTGAGTAGTAGTTCATGTATGTATCACAATTTCTTTACATTTGCCTTTAGAAGGACATTGGGGCTATTTCTAGTTTTTAGCTATTATGAATAAAGCTGCTGTGAAGATGTATGTACAGGCTTTTGTGTGAGCATACATTTTCATTTCTCTAGGATAAGAGCCCAAGAGTGCAATTGCGTGTTATTTGATGCTTACATGTTTAATTTTACAAAAAGACTATCAAACTATTTTTGAGAGCAAATTACCATTTTACATTCCCAACAATATGAGTGATCTAGTTTCTTTGCACCCTGGTCAGCATTTAGTGTTGTCACTATTTTTATTTTAGCTGTCTGATAGGTGTGTAGTGATATCTCATGGTGGGTTTAGTTGGCATTTCTCTGATGGTTAATGAATTGAATATCTTTTCATGTGCTTATTTGTCATTTGTATATCCAGCTAAGTGAAATGTCTGTTTATGTCTGTTTATGTCTTAGCACACAGTGCTAAGATTACAGGTGTGAGCCACTGTGCCTGGCCTCCTGTGTTGTTGTTGTTTTTTTCTAAAGGATTTATAGTTTTACATTTTATATTTAAGTCTGTGATCTGCCAGGCATGGTGGCTCATGCCTATAATCCCAGCACTTTTGGAGGCTGAGGTGGGAGGATTGCTTGAGGCCAGGAGTTCAAGAACAGCCTGGGCAACATAAGGGGACTTTGACTCTACAAAAATGATAATACAAAAAAAGCCCCGTGTGGTGGCGTGCAGCTGTGGTCCCAACTACTTGGGAGGCTGAGGTGGGAGGATGGCTTGGGCCTGAGAGATGGAGGCTGCAGTAAGCTGTGGTCACACTACTGTACTCCATCATGGGGGACAGTGTTTGACCCTGTCTCAAAAAAAAAAAAGTCTTTGATCCATTTTAAGTTAATTTTTATTTAAGGTGTGAGATTTAGGTCATGATGAACTTTTTTGGCCTATGGGTGCCCAGTTGCTCAAGCACCATCTGTTGTAAAGGATATCTATCCTTCCATGGAATTACTTTTGAATCTTTTACAAAACCATTTGAGCATATTTGTGTGGGTTGTCTTTTGAGTTGTCTGTTCTGTTCCATTGGTCGCTGTATCTATCCATCTGCCATTGCCATACAGTTTTTATTACTGTATCTGTATAGTAAACCTTAATATCAGGTTCAGTTCTTCCTCCCACTGTATTTTTCTTTGTCAAGGTTATTTGTCTTTTTTTGTTTTTCCTAATATATAAAGAAAATTACTCTTTAGATCACTTAATCTTATTCTGCTAAAAAAAATTAAAAGATAGCTTTTAGAGACTGCATGCATTAGTTTGTAATGCTTTCTCCTGAAAGTAATGGAATACCTGACCAATAGAGGTTTAAACAAGCAGGGATTTATTTTTTTCACCAAGTAGGAAGTCTGGAGGTGTTACCAGTGGAGGGTGTCCAGCTTCTTGGCATTGTGAACAAAGAATTGGACAAAATGTACAAACAAAGCAAGGAAAGAATTAAGCAACAAAAGCAGAGATTTATTAAAAATGAAAGTAAACTCCACAGTCTGGGAGCGGGGGGAGCATAGGGGCTCAAGAGGCCCTTTACAGAATTTTCTGGGGTTTAAATACCCTCTAGAGGCTTCCCGTTGGTTACTTGACGTAGACTCTATATAAATGAAGTAGTGGCCCAGCAATCAGTTTGACTGGTTGGGGAAAGCAACCAATCAGAGACTGAAGTGAAGTTATAAAGGTTACACTCCTATGCAAACTTTCTGCAATCAATCAGAGATACTTTTTGCTTTCTGCAGCCAATCAGATACTTTCAGTTTTCCATCTGCCATGCAGAAAAAGGTGGGGGTCGCAGGGGGATTGCAAAGGGAGTAGCTTCCCTTGGGTCCTTTTGTTACTTAGGTGTGGAAAGTTGTGGGTTTCCTTTTGATTTAGTTCTAAGAAGTCAGCGTGAATTAGCCTTAGGTTCACTGCCTCCAGACCCTATTCTCTTGCCTCAGAGGTAGGTGGCTGCTGGCACATGTTTAGAGGCTCAATTTTGTCTCCGCCAGCATTTCTGCAATCTTGCCCATGATCCCAAGATGGCTGCTGCAGCTCCAGGGATCATGTATACATTTCAAGGCAAGAAGAGGTGAATGAGGGGAACGTGACCTGCATCTGTCCCTTGGCTCAAGGGAGCAAAAATCCTTCAGAGATTCCAAAACAGATTCCTAAAAAGAGGCTGAGGAAACAAGTGCAGTGTTTAGCTTTTTCTGGAGTTTTTAAATGGAGACTTGCAAGGGAGAAGGAATTTGGGAATGGCTGCACGAATCAGCTACAATGAGCCAGTGGTTTCAACTTACTTTGGGGAAAATCTTTAGAATTCTCTTTATTGACTGGTGCCTTAAGTTCAGTTATTTAGAGAAAAAATATCAGAGCCTTGTGAGAAAGATTCTGCAGATCTCCAGATCTTATTGATTTAAATTTTGTTTTTCACTCTACTGATTTAAATATGTTATTAAATATATAAAATCAATCTTATTGTTATTTTGAGTTGATGGCTAAGAATCATGAGCACAACACTTTTTCAAGTTAGTTTTAGAAAGAGGAAATTAGCTTAAAAAATGTTTGAGGTTTTCTTTGGTGTGCCTTTTTAATTTGCACATTTGGGGTTAGTTTTTGAGTAATTTAGCTTAATTAATAAGTAATGATGACTTTCACGCTCTTACAGTCTTACACTGTCAGATCCCACTATACCTGAGGCGATTTTGTTATTTTCTCTGGGAGGTTCGCAGTATCTGCTGAATGACTTTTTCTTCTCCATAAAAGTAAAGAAAAAAGAAAAGAGAAAATGAATTTTTAAAATAAATATTAGATGAAGGAGGAAAAAACCCCACACTATTCACAGAATAGGAGCAAATTAGTCCAGAACCTGATCAGACAGAAATATCTAAGAATGATAGTTTTAGATAATTCTATATCAAATTTTCTATTAACCTAAAAAAAGAAAAATAAGTTTTGTTAATGTTTATTGAAATATTAAATATTAACTGTCTCTCTTCAGTTCCCAAATTTCCAGTAACTGCTGGTGACTGTAGAGGAATTTCTACAGCACTCTCTTTTAATACTTCCCCAGCTTTTAAGAGATTGAGTCTAGATCCAATTATTTGGTCTATTTCCTCCCTTCTGGGTCATGGTGGATGTTTTGGCTGTTATATTTGCCAAAAGCAAAAGTAACAATTCAACCCTGATTACTTAAACAAGGAGACATCTATTACTTTTCTCAAAAAAGCACAAAGAATATGAGGCCTAATGCTTAAGGGCTCAGGTGTTGGATTTGCATCCTGGATTCACCACTTAATACTAGTTTAGTGACCTTGGGCAAATTACTAAAACTCTGTCTTTCAGAATCTCCATCTAGGCTGGGCACAGTGGCTCACGCCTGTAATCCTAGCACTTTGGGAGGCCGAGGTGGGCAGATTGCTTGAGCCCAGGAGTTTGAGACCAGCCTGGTCAACATGGTGAAACCCCCTCTACAAAAAATACAAAAATTAGCCAGGTGTGATGGCATGCATCTGTAGTCCCAGCTACTCAGGAGGCTGAGATGGGAGGATTGCTTGAGCCCAGGAGGTTGAGACTGCAGTGAGCCACGATTGTGCCACTGCACTCCAGCCTGGGCTACAGAGTGAGACCCTGTCTCAAAAAAAAAAAAAAAAGAAAAAGAAAAAGTCAGACTCCTCATGTATAAAATGGGGATGACGAGAGAATATACTCATAGATTTTCTCTCTGAGGATTAAGAGCATTTTTAAAAACTTGCATATCTCATTTATTAATGAGGTTAACTATATTTTAGTTTATTGGCTATTTCCATTTCCTTTTTTTGTGAAGTGCCTTTTCAAATCCATTGCCCATTTTTCTGTTGGGTTTTCCCTTTTTTAGTGTACATATACGTGAGATAAAGAGTGGTATTTCTCTATGTGTATACAATGTGTAATGAGCAAATCAGGCATATTTATCACCTCAAATATTTATCATTTCTTTGTGTTGAGAACGTTCAAAATCCTCTCTTCTAGCTTTTTGAAAATATATAATAAATTATAATTAAATATATTCACCCTACAGTGCTACAGAACACGAGAATTCATTTCATCTATCTACTGTAATTTTTTATCTGCTAACCAACCTCTCCCCACCTCCTCTTCTTCCCCTTCCCAGTCTTTAATACTCCCAATGATTAAGAGAATTTAATGTGGCTGGACATGGTGGCTCACTCCTGTAATCCTAGCACCTTGGGAGGCCGAGGTGAGCAGATCACTTGAGCCCAGGAGTTCAAGACCAGTCTGGGCAACATGGTGAAATCTCGTCTCTACAAAAATTACAGAAATTAGCAGGGTGTGGTAGTGTGCACCTGTAGTCCCAAGCTACTCAAGAGGCTGAGGTGGGAGGATAGCTTGAGCCCAGGAAGTCAAGGCCACAGTGAGCTGTGATCACGCCACTGCACTCCAGCCTGGGTGACAGAGCAAGACCCTGTCTCAAAATAAATAAATAAATAAAAATTAATGCTTCTAAAGTGCTTAGAGCAGTGCTACAATTGTTAGCTATTATGGCAACAGAAATGACATTTATATTTGCTTATCTAGCTCATGGTGGTCCTAGTAAGCTGTCCCATTCTTTTTTTTTTTTTTTTTTTTTGAGACGGAGTCTCGCTCTGTCGCCCAGGCTGGAGTGCAGTGGCGCAATCTCGGCTCACTGCAAGCTCCGCCTCCCGGGTTCACGCCATTCTCCTGCCTCAGCCTCCCGAGTAGCTGGGACTACAGGCGCCCGCCACTGCGCCTGGCTAATTTTTTCTATTTTTAGAAGAGACGAGGTTTCACCATGGTCTCGATCTCCTGACCTTGTGATCCGCCCGCCTCGGCCTCCCAAAGTGCTGCGATTACAGGCGTGAGCCACCGCGCCCGGCCAGCTGTCCCATTCTTACCAAGCACCTCACTCTACCTGCCTTTGTCCTGTGGTTGTCAAGCATCTGGGCTTTTGAGTGTAGCCTAGAAAGAAACAAGAGACTGCTGTGCTGGGGTTCTAAAACAGAGGTTGCAAACAGATCAAGAGCTCCTAATGTAGATGACTATAGCCAGCTTCTCAGTTTGGATTAACTTTACGGTTTCTGTAGCGGCCTTGATAACTAACTGATTAATCAACTTATGCATGTAATAAAATTGCCCTTCCAATTTTTAGCAGCGAGGAAGGGGTGCTGATATTAGCTTTTAATTTGATATGAAGCAGAGTCTGGATTTGGCTGCCACCTTTCCAACAGTGGTAGAATGGGAATCAGGGAGTTGAGATGCCAAGGAGCACTGATCTAGGATCTAGGAATAGTTATGTTCCTAACTTTATCATTTGCTAAGACATTTGCTAATTTCCTTGAATTGAGACTGAGTACCAATTCACAGTCACTATGGCAAAGGTTAGGTTGCCATGCCATCTTAAGAGGCTATAATGGCAAATCTCAAGCTTGTATATGTGTGTGGGGGTGTGGGGCTGTGGGGCAAACATTTTAAACAAGTGCCCTATGGACTGTTACATCGTATCAAACAAATTCTCAACATGTTAGTTTCTAAGGTATAGAATTCTGAATTGAAATCTCAAGCTAATACTCTAATAGCGCAAAAATGGAGTTTTGCATGCTATGTCAATTAGAATAACAATAGCAATTGGCATCATTGAACTTAAAAAAAGTGTGTGTGTGTTTTGTTGTTTTGAGTTTGTGTGAATTCACAACTCACAAGCCAAGAGTTTTGGAGAGGTTTTAGCAATAGTTCCTTTCATGCTAAAAACATTGTTTTAAATAATTAGGTGTGGCTGATTTTATTTTATTTAGCACGAGAATTGGAAATATTTAACAAGTATCTGGATAATACTCTTTGGGTGGAGAATTTGCTCATAAATTTAGCAGCAACTTGGTTGAATGAACTGCATTCTGACTTTGATATATTTTGGTTTCTCCTCAATTTTTATAGCATTGTGGATTTTATGGGCCCCACATGCTTCCATACAACTCTGTTGGCCTTGTTGGAGTTTAATGTTTAAAATTAAAAGGCCCTGTCATATGATATTCTTAGTTATTGTTACTATTATAGCTGGACAAAGATATGCTGGTAAGAGTTTGTAGCAATTGTGTGTGTGTGTGTATGTGGGCGGTGGGTGGGGGGGCGGGTGTGTAGTGGTTACTGCCCCTCAAAGAAGCAAGCATGTAGCTACCCAATGGGTTTTTCTCACCCACTGCCCAGATAGAGCCGATTTATCAAGACAGAGGGATTGCAATAAAGTTTCATATAATCAGAGCCACCTAAATGGGAGACCAGAGTTTTATTACTCTCAAATAATTCTCCCTGAAAATTTTGAGACGGAGGTTTTTAAAAGACAGTTTGGCAGGCAGGGGCCTAAGGAATGGGGAATGCTGATTGCTGGTTCAGGGATGAAATCATAGGGAATTGAAGCTGCCGTCTTGTACTGAGTCAGTTCCTGGATGGGGGCCACAGACCAGATGAGCCATTTTACCTGTCTGGGTGGTGCCAACTGATCCATCAGAATGCAGGATCTGGAAATTATCTTGAACACCAGTCTTAGGTTTTATAATAGTAACGTTATCTGTGGGAGCAATTGGGGAGGTTAGAAATCTTGTGGTCTCAGGCTGCGTGATTCCTAAGCCATAATTTCCAATCTTGTGGCTAATTTATTAGTTTTACAAAGGTGATCTGGTCCTCAGGCAAGGAGCAGGGGTTTGTTTCGGGGAGGCGCTGTTATCATCTTTGTTTCAAATTTAAACTATAAACTCCTCCCAAAGTTAGTTCGGCCTATGTCCAGGAATGAACAAGAGTAGCTTGGAGGTTAGAAGCAGGATGGAGTCGGTTAGGTCACATTTCTTTTACTGTCATAATTTTTGCAAAGGCAGTTTCAGGCATACCTCTTTTGCCCTTGTTTTTTCCAGCACCTTCTCTTTCTCTTGCAGTGGTGGTGACCAGGAAAGGAAGGTTAGCCTTGTGGAGGGCTCTTGAATTTCAATCCACCTCTTCAGCCTCCTTTAGAAATACTAGCAGAAATGAGCCTTATACCCCATAAGATGTTGTTTAAGTGTCTGACTTTGCTATTTAAGGCTCTCTATGGATTGATTTCCACATTAACTGTTCCAAGTTCGTGTCCCACTACTGTAGGAAATGCCCCTGTATCTAGCTGGGTCTAGTCCTGGTCCTTCAACATGCTTCAGCATCTTTTCTCTTACTCTGCCCAAATTCAGTGCATGGTTCAAGGTTCACTTTAAGACTCAAATTCCACATGAAGTTTTCTCTGGCATCGACCACTCCATAGAATACTTCTTTGAATTCCTATAGCCCTAATCTATATACATAGGGTTGGCTGTTTGCTACAGTGGGTTGCCCAAAAAATAAATCTTAAAAACAGATGGTATGTTTAAGTTGAAGAACTATTGACTCATACCTATCAGACCCTGTTGAATATTTCTTATTCAACATTTAACATGTGGCCCTGCTTCCATGGAACTAAGAAAAACAGTGTTAAAAGTGACATTTGACCCAGGAATGAAGATCAGATAATTAATGTTCATGGAGCAAATATTATGGCCAATAATGTCATAAAAATGGAGATAAATCTATAAATCTACTTGTGGAAAAAAATATATAAGCTCTTAGGTTGGTTAGTAAGGGAGTCATACTTGGTCCCTTTTTTTTTGGATGGAGTCTTACTCTGTCACCCAGGCTGGAGTGCAGTGGTGCGATCTCGGCTTACTGCAACCTCCACCTCCCAAGTTCAAGTGATCCTCCTGCCTCAGCCTCCTGAGTAGCTGGGACTACAGGTGCATGCCACCACACCTGGCTAATTTTTATATTTCTGGCAGAGACAGGGTTTCACCATGTTGGCCAGGCTGGTCTCAAACTCCTGTACTTGGTCCCTTTTTATTGGAGCTCTGACTCAGTTCTCTCTAAAAGCTAATACCAAGTCCTTATTCTTGAGAAAACAAAATAATAAATGCTAACAGGCAGGCACAGTCACAGATATTCTCTCACTTAGTCCTAACCACTGTCTCGTGAAGCAGGTATTATTATTCTCACTTCAGACATGGCAAGCCAGAGGCCTCTGGAGAAGTAAAGTGACTGCTCCAACATCACATGGCCCATAGAGGCAAAGCTGGAAGGTGAATGCCAGGCTTCTGATGCCAGATCTCCTGTCCTATCCTTTATGACCCTATTACTCCCTGGTTCTGCTCTCCATTCCAAATGTTTGATTATTAGATTTAAGGGTGTCTAAGCCAGGTAACATGAACAGGGAAAGATCAGCTGACAGTATCTGATTTTTTGAAAATAATCCACAGCTTATGTTCTATTCATTCAATAGATGCTCATTGAACACCTACTATGTGCCAGGCCCTATAGTCCTTACTGTCAGAAAGTACAAAGTCTGGTATAAAATGCAAGTATATAAACAGGAAACTATAGTATAATATGCTGATTACAGTGATGGTTATACAGGAATTATGGGTATAGAATGAATGAATCAAGAATAAACCTTGTGAGATTGTTTGTTTCTGTCTGTACCACTGCTGCCCTTTCAAGGAGCACATGTATAATTTTTTTAAAAATATTTTATTCTCTGTTCTAGGCACTTCGCCTGGCCCTGGTGATACAGCTGGGGGTGGGGGAGGGGAAAGCGTAAGTTCCTAAATAGTTAAAGACAGGGTAACCTTCTAGACTTTAATAGAAGATCTATGCAGGAACAGAATGTTCTGTCTCTGGCAGTCAGAGAAGACTTTAAGAGATGACATTTAGATGATCTTTTATTTATTTCTTGCATTTTTCTGAGCTTGGGTTATTTTAAGGAAATTATAAATACTAGAAACTCAAGAGTTTTGATTTGCAATACCTTACCTAGAGCTGTTCAAGAGCCATATGGTTCACAAGCTATTTCTGTTCCCATGATTCCGCTGAAACCATTCTCGTCAAGGTCACCAGCCACCTCCATGTTGCCAAATCAGGGGGTCAAGTCTCAAGCCTCGTCTTCATTTGACTTATTAGTAGCCTTTAACACAGTTAGTCATGTGTTCCTTCAAATGCTTTCTTTATGTAGTTTCCATGATACTGAACTCTCCTGGTGTTCTTCCCATCTTACCAGCTGCCCCTTTTTAGTCTTGTTTGCTAATTCTACCCCATCTCCCTGATCACGTAACATTGGGATATTTTAAAGCTCAGTCTTGGACTTCTTTTCTGCACTGTCATCATTCATTGTAGCACTGTAGCCTTAAATACCATCCATCAACTGATGTATATCAAATTTTTATATCCAGCCTTGACTTTTTGCTTGAACTTCAGACTCCCATATCTACCTGCTAGTCCACATTTCTACTTGCTTGTCTGAGTGGTATCTTGAATGTAACATGTCCAAAATAGAATTCTGGACTCCTGTGCCTGCCTCCTACCTCCAGAATTCTCATTTAAGTTCTCTCCCACCATTCTGCATCCCAGCACCTAAAACTCCATTCTTCTCATTGTTCAGACCAAAATACTTGGGGTTGTTAACAACTCATCCCTTTTTCCACACCCTACATCTAATCTATTGGTAAATCCTTTTTGTTCTACCTTCAAAATACATACAGAACTTGATCACTTCCACTGTCTCTACTTCTATTACCCTGGTCTAGGCCACTATCATTTCTTGCCTGGACTATTGCAATATTCCCAGTTCTTTGTATTGTGACCAGAGCGATCCTTTCTATGCCCTGCTCAAAACAAAATCTAGTGTTCTTTAAACCCCTAAGGCACTGGCCCCTGTTTATACTCTTAATCTCATGTCTCAAGTTAGAGGACTCTAGACCTTTCAAACATTAGTATAATGTGGTGTGCTGCAAGGTAAGGCCTAACAGGGGAGGTTGTATGACAATCCAGAGTGCAGGAGTGAATGGAGGAGAGAAGGCACTCTCAGTGACTGCAGACTACTGTTTCGTGAAACATGAAGATAGAGGATGGGAGGGAGTGAAGACAGTAATGAAAGCAAGACTAAGGGCTGAAGGAGGCTTTTCTTCCTCTAAGAGGTGAAAGACTTGAGTGTCTTTATGAGTCCATTGAAAGGAGGTCATGGAAGGGAGAGGCTAATGCTGTTGATCACTGACTTACCAGGGACACAAGCAAGCCAGTACTGGAAGGAGAGACAGTTAGAGCCCACGTGAATATGGAGATCAAAAATTGACTGCAGTCACTTTTGTTTGCTTAGGTGCGTGGTTTTATCCCACCACTTCACTCTGTCTTCTGACCAGAGCCTTCTAAGTATCTTCAGTCTAACCCTTCCCAGCCCTTCTATTATGCCTGCCAGTCAATCCCAGCACCTTCTCCCTTGTTCTGCTCCAGGCTCCTGAACACTGTGGATGTGACACAGCTCCTGAGGGTCACATTGCTTCCTGGATCACTATTCTTCTCTGTCTCCTAATTCCTGCCCTCCTCCCAGGTGCTTTAAACTTATCTACTCCAGGCCAGGTGCGGTGGCTCATGCCTGTAATCCCAGCACATTGGGAGGCCAAGGTGGGTGGATCACCTGAGGCTGGGAGTTCGAGACCAGCCTGGCCAACATGGTGAAACTCCGTCTCTACTAAAAATACACAAAAATTAGCCAGTTGTGATGGCATGCACCTGTAATCTCAGCTACTTGGGAGGCTGAGGCAGGAGAATCGCTTGAACCCAGGAGGCAGAGGTTGCAGTGAGCCAAGATTGCACCACTGCACTCCAGCCTGGGCAACAGAGTGAGACTCTGTCTCATAAAAATGCATAAATAAATAAATTAAATAAATAAATAGTAAAAAAAAAAAAAAACTTATCTACTCCTGTGACATTTGTTTGATAGGGTCAGAGGCTATGAAACTTTAGAAGCATACATGCTACCTTTGGAATTTAAAAAATGTATTCGATCCATTGCCATGGATCCATGCCAACCGATCCATTATTTACTTAATATCTCTCTGTGAAATGAATCACTCTTGGAAAACTAAAACCTATTTAAAAGGGAAACTTTATATCCTTACCATAAATGAAAACCACACCATTTGATCTAAGTGGAAGGTCATGGTAAGAAAAAAAGAAAACAAAACAGTGTTTTAGATTTGATGCCTGTAAAATGTTATGAGCCTGAGCCCTGCTTTCTTTTTATAGGCAAGTATTTGGGAGTATAGTCAGTACTACCAAATTGAGACTTACCCTTGCCTTAATCAAAAGGAAGAAGATAGAGCAAGATGAACATTCTTGCATACCCGCTGAAATCATCTCCATTACCAACTAGGGTGGCATCCCTGGAAAGAGTGAGGCCCGGGTGTTTGTGTGCACAAAGTGTTTGTGTGCACAGTTAGCTCAAGTGTTGGCATGCTGTGGCTTGCTTAATCAGTTTCAGTTTAAGATTGGTTGAAGATCTTCATGTTAAGATATAGCAGTGGCCTCTTTAAAAGTCTTTTGTGCCTGTCGCGGTGGCTTATGCCTATAATCCCAACACTTTGGGAGGCTGAGGCAGGCGGATTACTTGAGCCTGGCAGTTTGAGACCAGCCTGGCCAACATGGTGAAACCCTGTCTCTACTGAAAATACAAAAAGAGCCAGGCGTGGTGGTGGGCACTTGTAATCCCAGCTACTTGGGAGGCTGAGACAGGAGGATCACTTGAACCTGGGAGGTGGAAGTTGCAGTGAGCTGAGATTGCGCCACTGCACTCCAGCCTGGGTGACAAGAGTGAGACTCCGTCTCAAAAAAAAGAGTCTTTTGCCTTCAGACCTTTCCCCTTCCAACCTACCCTGCCCACTCTTAGTGGATCTGTCTTCAGATTTGCTGCCTCATATTGTCCCTGTGTCCCTCGGGAAGCTTTAATGGCTCCTTGTTACCTATTTGATCCAGACACAAGGTTCAATTTGGCAACCAGTGAATCTACCACTCAAGTTTTATGGGCTTCCTATATCTGCAACAATCTGTTAGATGGTGAGGGGACATAGAAAGAGGAAGAAATACACACCATGGTCCTAGAGTTTAAAAAATGTGTCATCTGGTTGAGGAGACAGATCAGACATGAGTATGTGCACATATTATGGTGCATGTACACGACGAAGGGCTGGTGGTCAGGGAAGGCCTCATGAATCTGCCCATCCCTGTGCTTGGTCATCATATAGCTCATTTGTGGTGTGTGAATCTCATGCTGGCTGGGGTTTTCTTTTTTATTGTGGTAAAATACACAAAGTATAAAAGTTACCATTTTAACCATTTAAATTATACAATTCACTGGCATTTAGTACATTCACAATGCTGTGCAGCTGTCCCCACTATTTCAAGAAAATTTTCATCACTTCAAAGGAAACCTGTGCCCAGTAAGCAGTCACTCCCCATTCTTTCTTCCTCCCAGTCCCTAGCAACCACTAATCTGCCTTCTGTCTCTGTGAATTTGCCTATTTTGTATATTTCATATAAATGGAATCATAATACGTGGCCCTTTGTATCTGGCTTTTTTCTCTTAGCATAATGTTTTCAAGGTTCATCCATGTGGTAGCACATATCAGTGCTTTGTTCCCTTTGACGGCAGAATAATATTCCATTGTATGGATATACCACATTTGTTTAACCATTCATCAGCTGATAGACATTTGGGTTGTTTCCACCTTTTGGCTATGGTAAATAATGCTGCTATGAACATTTATGTGTAAGTTTCTTTCTGTGGATGTATGTTTTCAGTTCTCCTGAGAATATACCAAGGAATGCAACTGCTGGATCATATGATGATTCTATGTTTAGCTTAATGAGGAACTGCCAAACTTTTCCACAGCAGCCATGCTAGTGTACATCCCCCACCAGCAAGGTGTGACAGTTCCAGTGTCTCCACATCCTCACCAACATTTATTTTCCATTTTTAAAAAATTATAGCCACCCTAGTGAATGTGAAGCATTATCCCATTATATGTATGTATATATCTATGTATGTATGTATTTTTGAGACAGAGTCTCTGTCGCTTAGGCTGGAGTGCAGTGGTGCGATTGTAGCTTCATACCTCACTACAGCCTCAGCCTCATGAGCGCAAGCGATCCTTTCACCTCAGCCTCCCAAGTAGCTGGAACTATGGGCATGCACCGCCATGCCTGGCTAATTTTTGTATTTTATGTAGAGACAAGGTCTCACCATGTTGCTCAGGCTGGTCTCAAACTCCTGGACTCAAGTGATCTGCCTGCCTAAGCCTCCCAAAGTATTGAGATTAAAGTATGAGCCACTGTGCCTGGCTTCATTGTACTTTTGATTTACATTTCCCTAATGACTAATGGCATTGGACATATTTTCATGTGCTTGTTGGCCATTTGTATATCTTCTTTGGAGAAATGTGTATTCAAGTCCTTTTGTTACACGCCGAAAGAATGAAGGTCATGGTCAACTCAGTATACCACTGGAGGCTATATGAGTAAACAGCAAACTGTTTCTCATAAATGCAGAATGTTGGCAAACTGACAAACTGTCTGCCGCCCGGAAGGAATACTGAGGGCAGTCATGCCCCAAACGCAGTGTTTCTTGTGATTAGGTACATCTGAAGCCTGTTAGTAATAATATGAACCTGTGATCAATTAAGGAGCTGACCAATCATTACCTCCTCCCTGCTCATTCTACCCAATAAATACGAAGATCTGTGGACGCTCAACAGGGGGTGGTAGGGGGTGGTGGGGGGTGGTGGGGGGGTGGCGGGGGGTGGCGGGGGGTGGCGGGGGGTGGCGGGGGGCGGCGGGGGGCTGCCTTTGCTCACTAGAAGCAGAGAGCTGTCTTCCCTGGACCCTTCCTTTAAAACAGTTTCTTTTGTCCTAAGTTTTCATTTCTATGTTTGTTCCCGTTCATTCAGTCTCGTAATGACGGTCTCAAGTAGTAACAGTAGTGACTCTTGTAATGACGGTCTCAAGTACTAACAGTAGTAACTGTCATAATGACGGTCTTAAGTAGTAACAGTAATAACTGTCATGGTGATGGTCTCAAGTAGTAACCATGGCAGTCTACCACATCCTTTGCCC
Organism: Chlorocebus sabaeus; assembly: GCF_047675955.1. NCBI lineage: Eukaryota > Metazoa > Chordata > Mammalia > Primates > Cercopithecidae > Chlorocebus > Chlorocebus sabaeus. Next base: position 108,481,472 of record NC_132933.1, read on the forward strand.
ATTTTTAAATTGAATTGTTTGTGTTTCTGCTGAGTTGTAAGAATCTTTATATATTCTATATAATAGACCCTTATATGATTTCCAAATATTTTCTGTCATTCTCTGGGTTTCTCTGTTTTTTAGAAATGACATCTCACTCTATTTCCCAGGGTGGTCTTGAACTCCTGGGCTCCAGTGATTCTCCCAGCTTAGCCTCTTAAAGTGTTGCTGGGATACAGACTTGAGCTACCTCATCCAAACTTCATTCTATGGGTTTTTTCACTCTCTTGATAGTATCCTTTGACACACAGTTTTAATTTTGATGAAGTCATGTATGAAACCCATTGCCAAATCCAGAGCCATAGTGACTGGCTTCTTTTCTAGGGTTGGGAGCTATGGCTTGCCCAAGGCCATGTCCCCAAAGTCTCTCACAACTTAGCACCCAATGGATGCTCACCAGATGTTTGTAGAAAGGATGACTATGTAGTGGGATGTGAGCTGGCCCTTGGTGGGGAGAGCGGTTTGTGTAGAGGTATAGCCTGACCAGGGACATGACTTTGAATAGACGTTAAGGTGCCTTGTAAGCTATAAGATGTGGTCTGACCGAAGAGGGGGGTACACATGAACAAATTGTGGAATTCTGGGGGATAGGTAGCTGAGTGAGGCCTTCAACGGTGGCAAGGGCTTCTTCCATGTGATTATGGAAACCTAGATCCATGGAGGAAACTTGTGAGTAGTGGAGAAAGTTCCTCGGGGAAGGAAGGCTGGCTGTGACTTCATCTTTATACCATACTCTCTAGAATAGGGCCTGGTCAATATTAGGCCTTAGTAAATATTCCAGTGGCCTGATGAAGGAGACTTTTAAGATATTTACATGAGAGGCTTTTCATGATATAGTCGTCCTTATATATTCTACTCTAGCTCACCCTCCTTCCAAACTTGACCTTGACTTTCTTTTTTACTAGATTTGCCCCTCTCCCTAGGTGCTGTCAGCTCAGCTGCAGTACCTCACTCATAACCCTGCTTGGAACATCCTTGCCTCTCCTCTCCTATCTAATTCATCTCATTCCTCCAGGCCCAAGACAGTATCCAGTTATCCACAGAACCTCAACACTACTACTCCAGCACATCAGTGTGTGGCTCTGGTCAGCCATACACTTAGCCATACACTTACCAGAGCTTAGGGTCACATGATCTTAGGTTCAGATCTCAGGCTCCAGTAGTTATTGTGTAACTTTGGGTGGGCCAGTCTCCCTCTCTCTGCCTTGGTTTCCTCATTGGAAAAATGGCAGTAATAACACTGATAAAACAGTTTTGTGACAGTGAACTGAGATAATAAATGAGATATAAAACCCTTAGTAAAGCATCCAGCTCATAGTAAGTGGTCAAAAATGGTAGCTGTACTGTTTTCTAGTTGTTTTCTGTATTTGGCTGTTCTCGTGTTGCTACAAAGAAATACGTGAGGCTGGGTAATTTATTAAAAAAAAAAAAGGCTTAATTGGCTCATGGTTCTGCAGGCTATACACGAAGTGTGGTGTTGGCATCTGCTTCTGATGAGGGCCTCAGAAAGCTTCCAGTCAGGTGGAGGGCAAAGGGAGAGCCAGTATATCACATGGTGAGAGTGGGAGTAAGAGAGAGAAGGGGGAGGTCCCAGACTCTTTTAAACAACCAGATCTCATGTGAACTAACTGAGCGACAACTCATTTATCACTAAGGGGATGGTGTGAAACCATTCATGAGAGATCTGCCCCCACGATCCAATTACCTCCCACCAGGCCCCACCTCCAACACTGAGAATCACATTTCAACATGAGATTTGGAGAGGACAAACATCCAGACTGTATCATTTTGTAAATCTAAATCTTGCTTCCTCCACAAGATTGTGGGTTTTTTTCTTCGGGGCAGGGGCTGAGTCTTATGCTTATTTTAACTCGTATATTTGGCACAAAGCTAGGACTATAGTAAGTACTTAAGAAACATTTGTTGGTTTGAGGTGACTTTATGATTACTCGGAGTTACTTGCTTTAGGAGACAGTATATCATTATTAAATTCTATATTATTCCACTATTCATTTTCTGAAAGGCAACTTTTGCTTTGTTTTATGGGGATCTGGGACTGCCTTGTGGTAATCTGATTGTATGTGTGAGCAAGTGTGTGTGTATGTATGTGCGAGAAAGAGAGACAGAGAGATAGAGTGGAGGCAATGGTGGAGGTAGTGACAATTGGTTCCCTAAGGGGCAGAGCCAGCTATAGCTCACCATCCTAACCACTGCATCTAGCTTTCCTCTCCCAGCCCTAGAGCGGGGCTGTTATCTGCCCAGGGCAGCTGTTATGGCCCTGACTCCCCTGGGGAGGGCTGCTCAGGCCTTCCTCATTCTTCCAGGCTGCCTTTTTCCACAAAAGGAAATGAGGTCTTTTTGACCCTATCAGACTTCTCTGCCAAGGCATCATGTTTTGCAAGAGGCTATTGCCCTGGCTATATACAGTCCTGGGCAATGTGCTAATATTAAAGAAGCAAATTCAGGATAATGGTTACCTCTGGAGAAGGGAGGCAGGGCTATGAGCTCTGAGATAAAGCTTCAGTTATCTCTGAGGTGTTTATTTTTTATGCAGGGCTGTGGGGCATATGAGTGTTCATTTATTATCATGAACATTATATAATCTTGAATTTGCCGCTTATTTCTATGCATGTATTATCTATAAATATTACCATATTTTTAGGGTATTTTCCAGCTTTGTATATGTGTTGTGAAATTTTATGTGTACTTCAGCTACCTGTATTTTTTGCCTGACAGTTTTTGAGATTTGTCTGTTTTTTTGTTTGTTTTATGAGACAGAGTTTTGATCTTGTTGCCCAGGCTGGAGTGCAATGGCATGATTTTGGCTCACAGCAACCTCTGCCTCCCAGGTTCAAATGATTCTCCTGCCTCAGCCTCCCAAGTAGCTGGGATTATAGGTGCCCACCACCATGCTCGGGTAATTTTTTATATTTTTAGTAGAGACGGGGTTTCACCATGTTGGCCAGGCTGGTCTTGAACCCCTGACCTCAGATGATCCTCCTGCCTCAGCCTCCCAAAGAGCCGAGATTACAGGCATGAGCCACTGCGCCCGGCCTAGATTTGTCTATATTGATATATGTAATATGAGACTTTGTGTTAATATTCCATTTTATAAAGAGATATATGTATCTTTTCTGCTATGGGTAGACATTTTAGTGGTTTCCTATTTTTCACTTTTGCAAACAGTGCTATAACAAATAGTCTGGTATGCAGTTCCTTGTGCCTAAGAGAAAATACTTGTGTGGGAGTGGACTGGCTAGGCCATAGGACATTAATGCCTCTCTCTTTGTTCGTATTGCCACATCGCTCCTCAGAGTGATTGTCCTGCTTTACCTTCCCACCAGCAGTGCACAAATGTTGATGTTGGCTATGTCCTTGCCAACCCTTGGTAGTTGTATCTGTGATTTCTCCTTTCTCTCCAGATCACCAGAAAAGGTGGGAGATAAGGTTTTGCAATTAAAGGAGAATGTCAGCTCTGAAGAATTTCCTGTTACATTTACTTTAATGAGGAAAAGATTTTGTTCTCTGTTTTGGTGAAAATAATGTTTAGACCTCTGTGGAAAACAGTTACATACACTTTTTATTCTGAAGCAGAGCAGTTTTTTCTTTTCTTTTTTTTCTGTTAGCATTCTTGGCAAACAAGTAGGAAAGACCAATTAGGAAGCTAATGTTCTAAATATTTACTTGCAGTAATAGTCATTTTTTAATGTTTTATATAGCATGGAGCATTAGGTTTATGTTTACTGCCTTTCGATGTTTTGAATTGGTTAAAATGAATTAAGAGTGTGACACAACTTTATGGATAAAGATTGATCATAATTATTTGCCACTTTATTTGCATTTTGTGAGGGAAAAATACATGGTAAGAAAATGTGTTGACATTTTACAAACAGGTTAGAAAAGTCATAAAGAGTAATTTTGGCTATTTTATGTTGTCTTTTATGTTCACAGGTGGGAAAGGAGAAGTTTCACAAATCCCAACATTGGGGCTTTTGCAACAATGTTATGATGTTAGTGAGTGATGAAAAGCCTGGAATAGGTGGAGAACCACTTCTGGGACAAAAGATAAAGCCGAAATGTAGCATATATCCTAAAGGAGATGGAAGTGATGTACCATCATGGGTAGCCTTTGATAAACAGGTAAGTCACATGACATTGGGAGGAATGCAATCTTAGAATTTTACAGATGCTAAATAGCTTTGAGAAAGTAGGAGTCTTCAGTGTAAATGTTAAGGCTAATTCTTTTTCTTTTTGCCTTTTCTACTTATTATTGCCTTTATTTTTAGTGTTTTATTTTTAGTGTTTCTCCCCTTGTCTTTATTTGTTTAAATTGACAAACATAATTGTATATATTTATGGTGTACAACATGATGTTTTGAAATATGTATACACTATGGAATGGCTAAATTGAGCTAATTAACATATGCATTACCTCATGTGCTTCTCTTTGTGATGAAAACACCATCTATTGTCTTACAATTTTCAAGTGTACAATACATTGTTATTAACTATAGTCATTGTGTTATACAATAGGTCTCTTAAACGTATTCCTTCTAAGTGAAATTTTGCTTCTTTTGACTAAGGTTAGTTCTTCTGAAAAGATACATTCAAAGTATCCTAAACAAAGAAAAATTATTCTTGCTCTGTTCTTTTTTGTCAGGCACATTGGTTGCAGGATGCCACATGTTTATCTTTCTTGGCTAATGCTTATTAACCTTTCTCTCATCTTCACTGAACAGGATAATCTGTCCTGTTCAGAGTCTGGTCAGATTGTCACTTTTGGTTTTGAGTTGCCATTGACTAAATAATTGTATTTGAGTCTGAATGTGGCTTTACATAGGAATAGAAAAATGCCTTCTCTTCTTTTCTCCATACTAACTAGTAATAAACCATAGTAATGATTCTCCATCCCTAAGGGCTAAAATGTGATATGGCAAGAAGAATAGTGAAAGGAAGCGATGCCATTATCAGACAAGAGCTGGAATTTTTTAATGTATATGTCTATACACATACACACACACATACATATGGACATATTGGCAGTTAGAAAAGGGAATGTATTCGAATATTTTTTTAAAAGGCTAAGATCAAAGGAAAGAAAAGGCAACCAGCTATATGGATATGCTGTGTTTATCAGACAGCCCTGTATCCCAGCCCAATGTTCTGTTCTCCAGAAAGAACTAGTTATTAGATTATTTTAGATCCTGTAAGTGCAAGATAGTTCAGGACTAGATAAAGAATTGAAACCATAGCATGCTAAGTTTACCAGGTGGTTTTTGGCAGCTTTCAACGTGGATTGATTGGCAGTACTTTGATTCTAATTAAAATGTCCTCAAATTTGGTAGAATTGACACATCGCCATGTCGTCTGTGATAGGGTAGATCAATTCGAGTGCACTTTTTTTTTTGAAGCCAACAGTGATCTAACAGACCACAGGGAGGCTTCCTTCCTGGGAAACCATCTCTCTCCTTTCAACATGGGCCAATATTCTTTTCTTTTCTTGGATTATTTTCAGTACCTGGCTCAGTGCTGGACCCAGAGCCCAAAAATAATTCTGGACTGACTGACTTGGGTGGATTATGCATAGTTTTCTGTTACTCTCAATCTTATAGGATGTTTACTTTGCATGGGCCAAAGAAAAGATTCTATTTTTACCTCATGTAAAAAAGAGGGTATTGACAATATTTTAAAACTAATCCACTACTGAATAAGTAACATAGGCCACAATATATTAATATTAAACTATTCTCTTGCATTTCAAGTCAAAAAGTCATTTCATGTTTTTCTCAATATTTAATATATGCCTTTCAAGCCTATTTTGCAGGCCTTTAATTACTTATAAAGTTATGTAGAATATTTCGTGAATCCGGAATAATTTTAGCTTCAGACTACTTGAGAAAATGAAGAGCTTGCTCATTTCAGGTCTAACTAAATGCAACATAATTCTTTCAGTTATTTTGTTGGTCAACTTCTATTAAATATTCATTGAGCTTTAAATGAGACACTGAGACTGAAATATTTACGTGCTCTGATGAGACTGTGAACTACAGACTAGATCCTGGTTAATACCCCAAGCAAATTATAAAGCGCTTTCTACAATAGCGGTTCAACAAAAACAAGTCAACGCCTGTTAATCATTTTTCTTAAAAATGAGACATTTTCGGTGCACCCCGTCCCAGCCGCCCGGTCCAGGCCCCTCACTCTCCTTCGCTGCACCGCCACCGGGCTCTCCGTCCGCGTCCCGCTCGCGCACATCGCGGACCCGCAGCAGCTGCAGCTCTCGCGGCTGAAGGGGCTCAGCCTGGGCTACAAGGAGAACACGCCGCCGGCCCTGAGCGGGACCCGCGTCCTGGCCAGCAAGGCCGCGAGGAGGATCTTCCGGGAGCCCGCGGAGCGGAAAACTAACGCAGCCGCCCCCGGCGTGGAGGATGAGCCGCTGCTGAGAGAAAACGCCTGCCGTTTTGTCATCTTCCCCAACGAGTACCATGATATCTGGCAGATGTGTAAGAAGGCGGAAGCTTCCTTCTGGACCTCCGAGGAGGTGGACCTGTCCAAGGACATTTGGCACTGGGAATCCCTGAAGCCCGAGGAGAGAGATTTTATATCCCATGTTCTGGTTTTCTTTGCGCAAGTGATGGCATAGTAAATGCAAACTTGGTGGAGCGATTTAGCCAAGAAGTTCAGGTGACAGAAGCCCGCTGTTTCTGTGGCTTCCAAATTGCCATGGAAAACATACATTCTGGAATGTATAGTTTCCTTACTGACACTTACATAAAAGATCCCAAAGAAAGGGAATTTCGCTTCAATGCCATTGAAACGATGCCTTGTGTCAAAAAGAAGGCAGATTGGGCCTTGCACTGGATTGGGGACAAATCAGCTACCTATGGGGAACGTGTTGTAGTCTTTGCTGCAGCGGAAGGCATCTTTTCTGGTTATTTTGCATCGATATTCTGGCTCAAGAAACGAGGACTGATGCCTGGCCTCACCTTTTCCAATGAACTTATTAGTGGAGATGAGGGTTTACACTGTGATTTTGCTTGCCTGATGTTCAATCACCTGGTACACAAACCATTGGAGGAGAGAATAAGAGAAAGAATTATCAATGCTGTTCGGATAGAACAGGAATTCCTCACTGAGGCCTTGCCTGTGAAGCTCATTGGGATGAATTGCACTCTAAGGAAGCAATACATTGAGTTTGTGACAGACAGGCATGCTGGAACTGGGTTTTAGCAAGGTTTTCAGAGTAGAGAACCCATTTGACTTTATGGAGAATATTTCACTGAAAGACGAACTTCTTTGAGAAGAGAGTAAGGGAGTATCAGAGGACAGGAGTGGTGTTGAGTCCAACAGAGAATTCTTTTACCTTGGATGCTGACTTCTAAATGAACTGAAGATGTGCCCTTATTTTGCTGATTTTTTTCCCATCTCATACAAAAATCAGCTGAAGTGTTATCAACTAGCCACACCATGAATTGTCCATCACGTTCATTAACAGCATCTTTAAAACTGTGTAGCTACCTCACAAACAGTCCTGTTTATTTATAATGCTGGTAGTATCACCTTTTGCCAGCAGGCCTGGCTGGCTGTGACTTACCATAGCAGTGACAATGGCAGTCTTGGCTTTAAAGTGAGGGGTGACCTTCTAGTGAGCTTGGCACAGCAGGATTAAACAATCATTTAACCAGCACAGGCAGTTGAAAGATGCAGCTTCCCTGCTTCAACACAGATTTTAATGTTTACTTAAATATAAAACTGGCACTTTACAAACAAATAAATATTGTTTGTACTCACAAGGCGATAATAGCTTGATTCATTTGGTTTCAACACCAAATACAAAGCATTCTCCTGACCACTAATGGGAGCCAATTCACAATTCACTAAGTGACTACAGTAAGTTAAACTTGTGTAGACTAAGCACGTAATTTCTAAGTTTTATTTTAGTGAATTAAAATACTTGTTAACCAACTTTAAAGTCAGTCCTGTGTATAGATAGATATTAGTCTATTGGTGCCAGATAGAAGACAGGTCGTGTTTTTATCCTGTGGCTTGGGTAGTGTCCTGGGATTCTCTTCTCTGAGTAAAGTGTTGTGGGATAAAGAAATCTCTCAGGGCAAGGAGCTTCTTAAGTTAAATCACTAGAAATTTAGGCATGATCCGGGCCTTCATATGTGTGAGAAGCCATTTCATTTTATTTCTTACTGTATTTTCCCCAACTTCTAGTTGATAAGAAAAAAATCTTGAAGAGTTTTCATATGTGGGAGCTAAGGCAGTATTGTCAAATTTCAAGTCATCCTTAAACAAAATGACCCACCTAAGATCTTGCTCCTGTTAAGTGGTGAAATCAACTAGAGGTGGTTCCTACAAGTTGTTGTTTATTCTGGTTTTGTTTGTGTGTAAGTAGGTTGTGTGAGTTAATTCATTTATATTTACTATGTCTTTTAAATCAGAAATTTTTTATTATGTATGTCCTTTTAGATTTTGCCTGTAGTTCATACTTTAAAATAATCACCCAGTGTCTTATTCTAGCATTGTTTAAATCTGAGTATTATCTAGGGGAATCTTAAACTTCAGTAGGAAACCATGAGTTATTAATATGGTTTCCATTCAAATAATAAGTTCAGAAGGAAACAGAATTTTTTTTTTTTTTTTTTTTTTAGACTGAGTCTTGCTCCGTCGCCCAGGCTGGAGTGCAGTGGCGCGATTTCGGCTCACTGCAACCTCCACCTCCTGGGTTCAAGCAATTCTCCTGTCTCAGCCTCCCGAGTAAGTGGGACTGCAGGTATGTGCCACCACACCCGGGTAATTTTTGTATTTTTAGTAGAGACGGAGTTTCACCATATTGGTCAGGCTGGTCTTGAACTCCTGACCTCAGGTGATCCACCCACTTCGGCCTCCCAAAGTGCTGGGATTACAGGCGTGATAAACAAATATTCTTTATAGGGCTACTTAGAATTAATCTGCCTTTATGTTTGGGAGAAGAAAGCTGAGACATTGCATGAAAGATGATGAGAGATAAATGTTGATCTTTTGGCTCCATTTGTTAATTGTATTCACTATTTGAACATTGTCCTGTTCTATTGTTAAGTTTTCTTCATCATTTATGGTATAGTCAATTTTTAAATCTCTGTAATATGATACATTTTCCCATCTTTTAAGTTATTGTTACCTAAAGTTAATCTAGATTATATGGTCCTTATATTTGTACAACATTAAAATGAAGAAAGGCCAAAAAAAAAAAAAAAAAAGAGATTTTCAACTTGTTGCCAGTTTTTCCAGTAGCTTTTAATCCTAGCAATATATCTAGCATTACGCTCTCAAATAATACAAAGTAAAAATAAAGGCGGTTCTTTGGAAAGTGTATTAAAATTAATATTTATAGTAGATGCTCTTTGTGCCCACCCAGATCCATGCTGGGGTGGTGCTCCCCCACCCCCAGCTGTGACAAATGCTTTGACAAACAGCTCACACCTGTAACCCTCTCTGGAGCCTTGCCCTTGGCTGATGGGCGTTGCATCTCTCAGAGACACCTGGGAGGTTACACTGGCCCCTTTCCACCAAGAGGGGGCAGCTAATAACTGATTTATCAAGGGTAAAAAAAACCCAGCTTCCTTGCCTGAAGGAGGGATAATTCTTTGCTATGATTCCGGCTCCATAGCCCCTCGTGCATCAGGCCAAGGCTACACTTGACCTGAGAATGCATCCTTGCTTGCGCGGCTCATTTCCTTTGCTGCTTCCCTTGCACTCTTACAGGTTTCTCCCAAGAGTCTGCCCTTAATAAATCACATGCACTAAAATCCCTGTTTTCAAGCTCTTCCTCTATGGAACCCAACCTAAGACAACATTCCAGGTTTTAATCTGTAATTCTGAAAGCAACGACCAAAATGCCTTGCTCAAGTAGACTATCACATTACAAGCAGAGAAAAGGCCATTTGCAATCACCAAAAGGAGCCAGTATTTGTTATCCCGCATGGCCCCTGTGGCAGACACTTCTAGCTGTTTATCCTTTGTGCATTCTACCCTTCCTTCTTATGGGCAGAACAGTTTTATGCAGGCTGGAATTGTGCCCACTTAAACGTGTTACCTCCCCAGGCTCCTTGCAGTTAGGGCTGGCCGCATGACTCACTTTTGGCCAATGATATATGCATTAAGGTTTATTGGGTGGGGCTCCTGGGAAAGTTACTATTTTTCTAATGAAAACAGGCTCAGCGGGTATGATTTCCTTGCCTTTTGCCCTCCTTTTGTTTTTCCTGTCTGGAACTAGTGTTACCGAACCAAACTGGGTCCATTTACCTGCATGCAAGGGAAAGCCGAACGCCAAAACACAAGGTTTTTTCAGCAAGAAAGGTTTATTGAGTTGATTGGCAAGGAGACAGGAGGAAACGCTCAAACCTGTCTCCGGGAGCTGGGGGCTGGGTCAGGTTTTGTAAGCATAGTGTAATGAGGTGTGATCTGATTGCATCTTGCAATGAGGTGATGCTGGGAGGCATAATCTAACTGGATCCTGCTATGGGGTGACACCAGAGCGTGATCTCTTTGGTTCCTGGATCCTGCCATATGGGCTCCATTTCTTAATTCAGTCCCTGTTCCTTGGTTCAAGCACTTAGATTTCACCTGTGCACACTTGGTTCAACTGGTCATGCTTGGGTTGTATGACCTTCGACCCTGGGGTTCACGGCAACTGAAAAACAACTCACGATTTTGTTATATAAAAGTTGAACTAGATTAGTCTGGTGTGGTTACACTAGGACATAATTCCTAGGGCACAGCAGCCATCTTGTGAGCATGACAGAGATAAAGGAAACCTAGGTCCTTGCTAGCATCATGGAGCCACTGTTTGAGGCAGAGGCTGCCTCTCTTCGGACTTGTAGTTATATGAGAAAAATCAAGCCATATTTCAGAGATTCTCAACCTAGCAAGGTATTTGGAAATATGTGGAGGTGTTTTGGGTTGCCACAATGATCAGGAGCAGGGCCGAACTAGGGTAAGGCAAGTGAGGCACTTGCCTTCGGTGCAACATTTAAGGGGTACCCCCACACTCAGCAATTAAGCTAGGTAATATTTTATTATTATCTAGTTATTATTAAGCTAGTATAATGTTTAAAAAAAATCAAATTAATGCCAGAAATTCATGATGAACAAAATGCCAACATTTTAATTAAAGACAAGATCAGTAACTGTGCCATGGAAGTTATATTGGAGCCTGAGGCCAAAGGAAAAATCAGTAACACTGATCCAATCTTTATTAAAAATTTGGCATTTTGATATTTTGTTCCTCCTGGATATTTTGCATTATTTTTGTTTTATTTTATTTTATTTTATTTTTTGAGGTGGAATCTTGCTCTGTTGCCCAGGCTGGAGTGCAGTGGCACGATCTTGGTTCACTGCAACCTCCGCCTCCCAGGTTCAAGTGATTCTCCTGTCTCAGCCTCCCTAGTAGCTGGGACTTCAGGCACCCACCACCACACCCAGCTAATTTTTGTATTTTTAGTAGAGACGGAGTTTCGCTATGTTGGCCAGGCTGGTCTTGAACTCCTGACCTCAGGTAATCCACCCCCCTCAGCCTCCGAAAGTGCTGGGATTACATTAATTTTCCTGGCTTGCATTAATTTTGATGTTTTAAATCGCCTCACCCTAGGGCCAGCCCTGACCAGGAGGTGCTGCTACCATTGAGTATCCAGGGGCCAAGTGTATATTTTATATCCTGCAATGTGGGGAAGGCAACCCTACATTGGGGAAGAATTGTTCGACCTCAAATGCCAATACTGTTTCCATTGAGAAACACAGTGTGTGTACTACTTGCTTAAAACCCCTAGCATTGGGAGAATTTCTAAAAGCAGGCAAGAGAATTTTGCTTAATACTGCATCCACCCTTCAAAGACTTAGTTATTTCATTGAATTCATTTAAATAAAAGCAGACTATGATGGGACCAAGACAAAAACAAGACTACTCCATAATCATAACTGTCTGAACACAGAACACGAACACCGTCCAAGTCACAAAATGCGTCACTCACACCAGTTATTTCCAGTCATCATCCCAGTACCTCCATGAGTAAGAAGCAAATGTAGATGGTTGTCCTCACCATATAAATGAAGAATCATTCTCAAGGAGAAATGGAGCAGGAACCAGAGTCTGAGACTGGGTGTTGGTGGCACTGATTCTGGTTCTGGTCCCGCCATTAACTATACGTGTGATTGTGCCTTAGTCACTTTACCTCTCCGAGCCTGTTTCCTTAACTATAATGCAAGACTTGGCTAGCTGATCTGTAAGGCCCTTTTACCTCTGGCAATTTATGTCTAAGACTTGACTAAAGTCAAATTCAGCTTGTTTATCCTAGAACTGAGCCCAGACCCTGGATCTCATGGTCTAGGACTCTCTAATTACATCAGGCACCCACTACTTCATTATTAATTGAAATTTGGCATTTAGCAGTTTATGCTACACTGTGGTGGCTGTATAAGATCTATAGTTAGCTGCTTTTATAAAACGTTGGAATATTTAGAAATATACAAATGACTGAATGTTTTTATATGACTTTCGTCTGGATGTTAAGCCCCATTTACATAGACTCTACAATTTTGCTGTCATTTTTCATTTGTCAACAGCTCCTAGTTAGCCTAATTTGTTTGCTATTTCACAAATGACTCAATTATAGTAAGTGGCAAGATAAAAGTTGATCTTATGGGATATGCATACATTTAAAAATATTATTTCTTTTTTTCCATCTATTGTAAACATAATGATTATAATCAAAACTACTGACCGCACAATTGGAATTTTAATCACTTACATTAATTGACATCAAGTTTGTAATGAGCTGATTATTTATGTAGCACTGTGTGACTCTATGATTTGAACAATATAAAAATAGAGTTTTAAAATATAATTTGGTCCCTTGGGTCATCTTGATTTTTTTTTTTTTTTTTTGGATTAAGCAAGCTAGTTTGTTATTCATTTGCAGCAAGGGAAAAACACACCCTAAGCAACTGTGGGATGTCTAATGAAGCAGGTGTTAGAAAAGGCTTATTATAGGATTTGGGCTTGTGTTAAGTAATTGTGGGGAGTGATTAAGGAAGCAGGGCTTTGCTCTGGATTGGGTACTATCAGGAAGTAGGGGTACTTCTACGACTGGGTATCTTAATAAATCTCATTATAGAGAGAACAGACTAGAGTGAGTCTATACCTATAATTGGGAGAGAAGCAGCTGTCACTTCTGTGAGCCAGGAGAGGGGGGTGTTTGACATTTTGTGGCTGGACAAGTTTCATTTTCTGTCTGTGTTTAGATGTGACTGTGGAGTGGTCTTGGTTTTGTCTTGATCCATCACGGTCACAGAGTGGCCTTGTCTGATGTTGGTGGTCTCTGAAATGGTTCTTGTTCAGCAGGAGAACACTAAGGCCTAGCTGTGGGTGCCAGGCCAGCTTGTAGCAGCACCAAGACCAGCTGATGGTATAGGCCAGCTCCTGAATGTCAGGGGCTACTTTTCTCTTTCTTACCCAGTACTAGCTAGAATTTTTAATTTTCCTGCAGGGAGATTAAAGAATGATCAGGTACATTACAATTTCACTTGGTTAACAAAGAATAATACGTAAATACAGATTCTTGAAGTTTTGCCTAGAGCCAGTTAGGAATGTTATAAAATATAATCAATATATATAAAAATAAAATATAATTAAGCTTTTAAAAAAACTGGAAAATGCATTTAAACCTTTAAACCATACCTGAAATTTCAAATGGAAATCTTTCCATAGGTTTATATAATTTTTAGATTATCTGACTCCTGCTATTACCATGTCATAAAAGACACCAACATGTATAATTATAAGACAATGTAATTGTAATACATTGCCATTTTAATCCCATGTTTTACATCACAATTACACAGATCTTCAGCTATTCAGTTTTAGAGAAGAAATAAAAAATCTTGCCTGAAATCAACCATGTCATGCCCCAAATTCTCAACTATGCATTCTGCATTTGTCACTAAGAATAAAACACTTAGTCTTTAAATTTATATTAAAGTGATAAAGTTTCCAAATTCATTGTATTATGTGGGTTTCTTTAATCTTCTTTTGAAATTCAAAAGGCACTTAATAAAAATAATACCCAAGTCTGGAATAAATGTTTTTGGAATAAAAAGAATGAGAATCACAAATGAGCCTTTTACTAAAGAAGACAGTTCTTCCTCCCCTCTTTTCTAAAACCTAGAATGTAGCTATTTGACAACATTTTAAGGCCCTTCCCTCAGGCCAAAACTTTTTATCAGTAACTAGGCCTGTGGCTTATTCTGATTAGTCCAAAGTTAAAATTGTCTTTTTGAACTTAAACTTTTGTAGATACCACTACATCCCCATTAGAATGGCTATAATTTTAAGACTCTTACCACTCACTAAGTGTTGGTGAGCATGTGGAGAAACTAGAACCTTCATACATTCCTGCTAGGAATGTAAAATGGTGCTGCCATTTTGAAAGACAGTTTGACAGTTTCTTAAACATATACTTGCTGCATGACCCAGTAATTCTACTCCTACGTATCCATCTAAAAGAAATTAAAACATGTTCACACAAAATCTTGTGTGTGAACGTTTATAGCATCATTATTCATAGTAGCCCCAAAACAGGGAACAACCCAAATGTCCCTTAAGTAATAATGGATAAACAAAATATGGTATATCCACATAATGAAAACTATTCAGCGACAAAGAAACCTAATGATATATGTTACAACATGGGCAAACCCCAAAAACATTACACTAAGTAAAAGAAACCAGACACAGAAGACTTCCTATTATATGATTCCATATATATAAAATCCTAGAAAAGGCAAATACATAGGAGAAAGCAGATCAGCAGTTGACTGGGGCTGATGGTGGGAGAGGGGAATTTTGTTGGGGGGGTGATAGAAATGTTCTAAACTGGATTGTGGTGATGATTACACAGCTCTGTAAATTTGCAAAAAACCGTTGAACTGTATGCTTAAAAGTACTAAATTTTATGGTGTATAAATTACAGCTTAAAATATTACTTTGTTTGGGTTGCCATTGTAACTGCCCAACTGGTTCACCATGCCTGCTGCCTAGACAGAGCCGATTTATCAAGATAGGGGAATTGCAATAGAGAAAGAGTTATTCACACAGAGCTGGCTGTTCGGGAGACCAGAGTTTTAATATTACTCAAATCAGTCTCCCACAAAACTCAGGAATCGAGATTTTTAAGTATAATTTGGTCAGGGTGGAGCGGGGAGGGGGCGGGTTGGAAAGTGGGGAGTGCTGATTGGTCAGGTTGGAAATCATAGGGAGTTGAAGCTGTTCTCTTGCACTGAGTTGTTCCTGGGTGGGGGCCACAAGACCAGATGAGCCAGTTTATCAATCTGGGTGGTGCCAACTGATCCATGGAAAACAGGGTCTGCAAAGTATCTCAAGCACTGATGTTAGGTTTTTTTTTTGACAGAGTCTCACTCTATCGCCCATGCTGGAGGGCAGTGGTGCGATCTCAGCTCACTGCAATCTCCAACTCCCAGGTTCAAGCGATTCTCCTGCCTCAACCTCCCAAGTAGCTGGGACTACAGGCATGTGCCACCACACCCGGCTAATTTTGTGTATTTTCAGTATAGACGGGGTTTCGCTCTGTTGGCCAGGATGGTCTTGATCTCCTGACCTTGTGGTCCGCCTGCCTCGGCCTCCCAAAGTGCTGGGATTACAGGTGTGAGCCACCGCACCTGGTGATGTTAGGTTTTATAATAATGATCTTATTTATCCCCAGGAGCAATTTGGGGAGGTTTAGAATCTTGCCGCCTCCAGCTATGTGACTTGTAAACCATAATTTATAATCTTGTGGCTAATTTGTTAGTTCTGCAAAGGCAGTCTAGTCCCTAGGCAGGAAAGGAGTTGTTTTGGGAAAGGGCTAGTATGTCTTTGTTTCAAAGCTAAACTATACAGTAAGTTTCTCCTGAAGTTAGTTCGACCTATACCTCAGATTGAACAAGGACAGCTTGGAGGTTAGAAGCAAGATGGAGTTGGTTAGGTCAGAGCTCTTTCACTGTAATAATTTTCTCAATTATGATTTTTGTAAAGGCGGTTTCACCATAACAAAATACTACAGACTGGATGGCTTAAACAGAAATTTGTTTTCTCACAGTTCTGGAGGCTGGAAGTCCAAGGTCAAGGTGCTGGCAGGGTTGGTTTCTCCTGAGACCTCTCTCCTTGTCTTACAGATGACTACCCTCTTGCTGCCTCATCCTCTGTGCACACTAATTATAGTTATTTTGAACATACAATCCTTGTCATTTGTAAGATTTTAGTTCACAAATTAGGAAGAAACTGATAGTTACTATTTGACTTGTTGACTTAAATTTTAGGCTGATTTATATTTTGTTCTGAATTTTTAATCTATAGAAGTCATGGTTATTTATGTATTTTCCCCCTCTGAATTCAAACCAGCTACAAGCTTATTTGAAATATTTAAAAAAACAAATTCTTTACCTTCCTTGATTTTGCATTTGCAGGACTCTGCCCTATGGTAAACTCACTTTTTGTAACACTGATAGTGGGTGATAGCACAAATGCCATAGACCATATAATCTAGCTGTATTCTTAATACAATTTTTTTGGAGTAATTTTGGACTCACAAAAAATCACAAAAATAGTACAGAGAGTTCCTGAATACCCTTTTCACAGCTTTCCCCGATGATAACATCTTATATAACCATAATGCCTTATCAAAACCAGGATTTTACCTTCTGCAACATGGTAAAACAAGAACAAAAATGCAGGAAATCAGCATTGGCATTGTGAACCCCAAAGTATCTGAGATGGGTCTCAATCAATTTAGAAAGTTTATTTTGCCAAGGTTAAGGATGTGCCTGTGACACAGCCTGAGGAGGTCCTGATGACATGTGCCCAAGGTGGTCGGGGTACAGCTTGCTTTCATACATTTTAGTGAGACATAATACATCAATCAATATATGTAAGATATACATTAGTTTGATCTGGAAAGGTGGGCCAACACAAAGCTGGGGAGAGGCTTCCAAGTCACAGGCAGATCGAAAGATTTTCTGATTTGCAATTGGTTGAAGGAGTTATTATCAATATAAAGGAATGTCTGAGTTATGATAAGGGCTTGTGGAGACCAAGGTTTTATCATGCAGATGAAGCCTCCAGGAAGCAGGCTTCAGATGGAATAGACTGTAAATGTTTCTTATCAGACTTAAGGTCTGCGTTGATGATAATGCTGGTCAATTTTTCCTGAATTCCAAAAGGGATGTGGGTATAATAAGGAATATCTGGCTCCCCCTTCCCAACATGGCCTGAAACTAGTTTTTCAGGCTAACTTTGGAATGTCCTTGGCCTAGAGGAGGGATCTGTTCAGATGACTGGGGGGCTTAGAATTTTATTTTTGGTTTACAGTATAATACTATTAACTAAACTGCAAACCTTGTTTGGATTTCACCAGTTTTTACATGCACTAACTTTTCCCCCCTTAGTTTAATAGTTCTATGGCATCATATCCCATATATAGATTCATGTAACCACCATCATGTTCAGGATACAGAATAACTGTATTCTTTAGGATTTTGCTGTTTGAGTCCTCATTTATTGAGGTAAACTTCATTTTAATTCTTAAAATCAATTTTATTGAGGTATAATTTATATGTAATAAATGAGTCTTTCTTTTTTTTTTTTTTTTGAGACAGAGTCTCACTCTGTTGCCTAGGCTGGAGTGCAATGGCATGGTCTCTGCTCACTGCAACCTCTCCCTACTGGGTTCCTGCAATTCTCCTGCCTCAACCTCCCAAGTAGCTGGGATTACAGGTGCCCGCCAGCACTCCTGGCTAATTTTTATATTTTTAGTAGAGACGGGGTTTCACCATGTTGGCCAGGCTGGTCTTGAACTGCTGACCTCGTGATCCGCCCACCTCAGCCTCCCAAAGCACTGGGATTACAGGCATGACCCACCATGTCTGGCCAAAATGAGCCTATTTTAAGTATACAATTCCATTAGTTGTGACAAATGTATGCATCTGTGTAACCACCACCCCAGACACCATCTAGAATGTCTCTGTTGCCTCAGGAGGTTCCCTTATTCCCCCATTTTGTTTAGCCCTTTCCCATTGTTCTGACTTCTATCACCATAGCTTAGTCTTTCATGTTCTTGGATTTCAGATAAATGGAATCTTATGGTGCGTCTGCCCTGGAGTCTAGCTTACTGTTTGAGATTTAAGATTTGAGGCATAGCTTTGACAATGTGTATATAAACAAAGTGTAGCAAATTCATGTAATAATCTACTATACCAGATTTCTGGGCATTTGACAGTCCTTTTTAGTCCTCTGGTTTTATAACCCTTTACTTTAAAACATTCTGGTTCCACTTTTTCAAATTACTCTCTAACCTCCTTCAGGGGTTTTAAAATACTTTAAGATGTTAATAACGCCACATTATTCAAAGGTATGAAGAAATGCTTATCTCCATTCTTTTTTCAATGTTGTCCCATTTCCTTTTCTTTTATTCTATCTCTCTCAATTTTCTTGTCTCTTCCCCTTCTGGTTTTTTTTATTTTTTTATTTTTAAAACTTTTTTATTTTTTTACCTTTTTTCTATTTTCTTTTCTCTTTTATTGGACTTCTTCTATCTCTTCATCCTCATTCTCTTTACTTTCATCAATTTTTATTCATCTTCTATTGTGAGTGCCCTATTTAGCTTTCTTCCCTTCCTTACTTTGTCTTCTCCTGTTTCTGGCCTTGCAGTTGCTGACTTCTCTTCTTAGGAGAGTATCATCATTGTTATCATCATCATCGTCATCGATTTTTTTTTTTTTTTTTTTTTTTTGAGATGGAGTCTCGCTCTGTCACCCAGGCTGGAGTGCAGTGGCGTGATCTCAGCTCACTGCAACCTCCACCTCTCGGTATCAAGTGATTCTTCTGCCTCAGCCTCCTGACTAGCTGGGATTACAGGTGCGCGCCACCACGCCCAGCTAATTTTTGTATTTTTTTTTTTTAGTAGAGATGGGGTTTCACTATGTTGGTCAGGCTGGTCTGTAACTCCTGACCTCATGATCCACCTGCCTCAGCCTCCCAAAGTGCTGGGATTACAGGCAGGAGCCACCGTGCCCAGCCCATCATTGATATTATTACTAGGGCCTTTCCCCTTCCCCTTTCCCCTAGGGCTGGACCCAGGGTATATATGTCTCTCCAAATGGAGTGTTGCCTGAAATTAACTCTGTGTGCAGTGTCTAGGGTATTCTTTGGAAACATGGCCTGCCTGCAATACCTCTTTAATGAGAGGCTGTTTGGTATAGTAGAAAAAACAAGGCTTTTCAGTTAGACTGAGAGTTAGAACCTGGATTTACCATCTATTACCTATTTCATCCTGGCCATGTTTTTAACCTCTCTTAGCCTGAGTTCTCTCACCTGTCAAGTGGGAATAACAAAACCCACCTTAGAGTTTCTGTGAGCATCAAATGGGTAATGCATGTCAAATGCCCAGGTCATAGTAGTCACGAAGAATTATTTCCTTACATGGGGTGGGGAGAGCAGTTTTCCTAGGGGAAGTGAAGCATAAGCTGGGACTATCCCAGTGCTCATTTGTGCTACAGGATTCTTGCATTTTTCTTTGGGATAAATTCTGGGATTTTCTAGAAGAATAAGTTTGGAGATGCTACCACTGAGACTAGTGAATTCTAAAAAGCAGCTATTAAGCTATCAATGTATTGCTCTTTTCAATTGTCCTGTGTACCATTTATGTTGAAATTAGGGTAGTTCATAAAATCATATATTGTTTAAACAAAAGATTTTGTCATGTCTCTTCTATTTTAGCAAATTTACTTAATGGTTTTTAGGAGGAAAGGTGATAAATAACTACCTTTTAAATTATTTTTTCATTATTCTGAACTAATAGTGGTCAGTAATAGGCTGCTACAATTGTATTTACATGCCTATTATTCATAACTGTACTCATAGATTTTATACCATGATCCTCTAGGTTCTAGAAATTTCATGCAAGTCCTTTTATGTTTAATTGAAATTCTACTTCCTTTGTAGTCTACCATGTTCCCCCCCTTTTTTTGGCTTAAAATATGAAATATGTTTTGCATGCATTTTACTATTTCTCTTTGATTCTACTTGTTGATATTTTTCATTCAGAATTTCAAAACATTTATTTTTGTATTTATATTTGCATATCAAAATATTATATTTTAATAGTTTTACATATTAAAACTATTTTCAATTCTGGTCTACTTGGGTTTATAGTCAGCTTTATGAATTGAAACTTTGGTTCTTATGGGTAGGTAAAGGAGATAATATTATTGTGTGTTCCCAGCTTTCTCCTTTTTCACATACCCTGCCTGCTGAACAAAAATTTGTCTTTGCTCACTCCACTTTTTTCCGCCTCCATGCTCGAAGGATTCTTCTGACTTTTTCAGTTGTTCTTATGCTTTGTGGGATATAGGAAAGAAAGAAGGGGATAGGAGGGAGAGAGAGTGTGAGTGGGAGAGCACTGATGGTGATGAAATGTGAGACTTGTGAGAATTGAAAAAGAGAGAAAAGGCTTTTTTGGGGGGAAGTGTAGATGTGGAGCATAAATTGGATCACCTTTAGATTTTCCTTGGAGGTCTAAGTGAAGATGAAACAGGATTTTCAATTGCTATTAGTTGTTAGACCTTTTCTTTGAATATACTACCACCATGCTGAGACTAAGCCACACTGGCTTATTATTTGAGTTACTTCTAAATGTGAACTTACTAAATTATATATTTTTGTGTATGCTTACACAAATAAGAGAACTGCCATTACCCACCCCTCTCCCAGCACTGATCAGTTGATCTAAGTCCTCTCATTTCCCTCTGAAATCTCCCTTTCATCAGTCTCCTTCTTTCCATGGCCACTGCTGCCATCCTAGTTCATCTTTCACCTGGAGAGTAGCCTCCATTGAAGGCATCCCTGCCTTCAGTATAATTCCCTTCCTCAACTGCCCACTCTGCTACAGAGTTAACTTTCTAAAATGTTTAGACTCCTTTGACCTCCTTTTCATGGCTTAGGGACCACCTATATTTTGGCTCTTGTACCTTTATAGTCTCATCTCCTTTGCTCCCCCATCACCACTCAACCCTTAGCCACACAAAATGACTTGCAGTACCCCACATACCGAACACTCCTATGCTCCCATAACTTTGCACATGCTGTTCCCCTTTGCAGAGAATGCCCTTCCCCTCTTGTCCACTTCCTCCATCTTTCAGCCCATTGAAGACCCATTTCAGATGTTACCTCCACCATGATGCCTTCTGCTTAATACTTTCAGGTGATTGGCAATTTCCTCTCCTTTTGGAGCATTTTCATAAACGTTTATTAGTGTTCTCTGTGTCCTCCACTGAGCAGGAGTGAGTGGAGATTTTGTGGCAGTTCAGGGCATAGTGGTTAAGTTCGTGGCCTCTGAGGCTAGGCAACTTGAGTTCCCAGCTGTCTCATTCTTTTACTTTGAGACCGTGCATAGATTACTTAACCTCCCAAATCTTAACTTCTATAAAATGAGAATCACAGTATTACTTACTTTATTGGTGTTTTGTGAGGAGTAAATGAGATAGAGTATAAAAGTACTTAATACAATGCCTGACCCATTATAAGTACTTAATCAGTGTTGGCTATTTTGTTTAGCTTTGAATTCTCAGGCCTTAGCACAACACCTGACACATGGAAGACAACTTGGCAATATATACAGAGCTGCAATATTATTAAGTCTTTCCTAATGGCTTTTAGCTTTTATCTCCAATGCATTATCATTATTTGGAGGTACCATACTCTGTTTTGCAGTTATTTGCATATAGTCTTATTCCCCTTACTTGACTGTGTACCCTTTGTAGCTGGAGAGATTTTCTTATTGAGTGTTGTATCCACTGCACAGAGCTTTGAACTTAGCAGGTATTCTGTGGCTGGTTGGTTTGTATTATTTTCCATTAGTAAGGGAGGCTTTCAGTATGAAATATCCATTTTGTGACTTTGGTTGTTGATGCACTTGTGGGAAATAAATAACATACTTTGGGATCATTAAAATCATCTAATGTATGGGGAGGTCCAATTCATTGGGTAATTACTAGAATTCTAGAACAAATTCTTTGGATTGGAGGAGAACATAAAGGGCATCATATCCAAGCATCTTTCTTCTGATCTTTTGCATGGAATCCAGCCTTTTAAAAATACATAATATCGGCCGGGCACGGTGGCTCACGCCTGTAATCCCAGCACTTTGGGAGGCTGAGGGGGGTGGATCGTGAGGTCAGGAGATCGAGACCATCCTGGCTAACACGGTGAAAGCCCGTCTCTACTAAAAATACAAAAAATTAGCCGGGTGTGGTGGCGGGCGCCTGTAGTCCCAGCTACTTGGGAGGCTGAGGCAGGAGAATGGCGTGAACCTGGGAGGCAGAGCTTGCAGTGAGCAGAGATTGCATCACTGCATTCCAGTCTGGGCGACAGAGCAAGACTCCGTCTCAAAAAAACAAACAAACAAACAAAACCATAATACCGCAAAATGATGGCATGAAGGAGTGTTTTTGCCTTGGCTCTCATTCCTGCTAATTTTATACACACACGCGCGCGCGCGCACACACACACACAGAGTATACCAAATCCGAAAACTTTTTGAGTGCTAACATGATGCCACAAGTGGAAAATTCTACACCTGCCCTCATGTGATGGGTCACAGACAAAATACAAGTGCACAACGCAGTTTATTCAGCATCCCAAGGGAAGAAGAAGCCCTCCCAACCCCCTTCACCTACAATATAGATTCTTTGCACATGCCCAGATTCCCCAAAACAAGCATGCCTACAAAGTGTAATAAAATGGCACATGTGCAGGCTGGATATGCCAATGGCACGTTCCCCACAATGCCCTGTGTAGGACCAAGACCTTCGTGCATTACTCATTGTGTATTTTTGCTTATTCTCTGCTCTGTGGTGTAAAGATATTGTTGAAAATGTCAAATAGGTCTGAAGATAGCCTTATGGGTAAGAGGAAGGGTTTGTGTGTATCTATAGCATAGAAAGTCAAACTGTGGGGGAAACTGGACAGCAGTGTAAGTGTGAAGCGTCTTACAGGAGAGTATGGTGTTGGAGTGACCACAGTATATGACCTGAAGAAACAGAATGATAAACAGTTGAAGCTCTATGCAAAAGTGATGTATAGAGGTTAACGAAAAGTAGAAAAACACTGCATAAAGCTAAAAATGAAGGTCTTGAACATGTATTGAAAGAGTGAGTCCATCAGTGTCACAGTGAACACGTGCCATTTAATGGTATGCTGATTATGAACCAAGCAAAGAAGTGGCAAAACTTTTGCCGTTGCTTTCAGTGGCAAAAATTTTGCCATTGCTTTCAATGGCAAAAACTGTAATTATTTTCGCACCAACCTATAATAGCTGAAATGGTTCTAAATCAAGGTGATGATGAAGATGACATTGCTAACTGTAAAAAAAAAAGTGCCTATAGATGATGTGGTGAAATTGTGATGCGATTATTGGATGACTAGAGACATATGCATTCATAACAGAACAAGAAACCATGTCAGTTGATAAAATCAGGGGCACTTATGAGACAAAAACCTCTATTAATGAGGCTGATAACTCTGGAGGAAACATTTAAGAAAGCCATCCAGCAGAATGCCTCCTCATCTCTAGAGGACCTACTTCCTGGTCCCTCAACTGCTTCTGATGTTTCTTCTCACCTAAAAAAACAGAGCGTATGAATTAGCTGGGCATGGTGGCGTGTGCCTGTAATCCCAGCTACTCAGGAGGCTGAGGCAGGGGAATTGCTTGAACCTGGGAGGTGGAGGTTGCAGTGAGCCGAGATCGCACCACTGCTGCACTCCAGCCTGGGGAATAGAGCGAGACTCTGTCTCAAAAAAAAAAAAAAAAAAAAAAAAGAAAGAAAGAAAAAGAAATACCTGAGACTGGGTAAATTATAAAGAGGTTTAGTTGGCTTATGGTTCTGCAGGCTGTACAGGAAGCATGTCACATCTGCTTATAAGGAGGCCTCAGGAAGCCTCCAATCATGGTAGAAGGCAAAGGGGGAGTGAGGCACTTCACATGGCTGGAACAGGACGAAAAGAAAGAGTGGGGAGGTGCCACATACCTTTAAACAACCAGATCTCATGAGAACTCAGTATGGTGAGGATAGTACCAAGGGGGAAATCCACCCCCTTGATCCAATCACCTCCCATCGGGACCCACCTCCAACATTGGGAATTACAATTTGACATGAGATTTGGGTGGGTACACAGATCCAAACCATATCACATGTGAGTAAGTGTAAGAAAATGATTGCTTATCCAAAGCATATAGATTCAGTCAGGAACGATGATTATGCCAAATAACCAGATTGTCCACATAAGTGGTTGAGATAGTGACACCTTTGCTTTCTGATGGTTCAATGCACATAACTTTGTTTCATGTGCAAAATCGTTAAAAATAGTACATAAAATTATCTTTAGGCTATGTGTATAAGGTGTGTATGAAACATAAATGATTTCTTACTCAGACTTGTGTCCCATCCCCAGGATATCTCACTATGTATATGCAAATATTCCAAAATCTGAAAAACATCTGAAACACTCCAGTCTCAAGAATTTCGGATATGGGGTACTGAATCTACATATTTCCATACGTGTATGTGTATATATATGATAAAGGAAAAGTATTATAAAAGATAAAGGAACAATCATATATATATATCCACACAAACACACACACACACACATATATATATAATCATTTATATGGTAAGTGTTTTCCGTTTCTATTTTTCGTATTGAATGTCAGTTTTCTTATTCAGTTTATAAAACTCCATGATTAGCAATGTGATATCTGCGGGATAGGGTGACCCCCTTTCTTCTAGTCCTAGTATGATTTTTCCAGGAAGTCTGATTTTAAACAGTGGTTTGGAATCTCTTCTCTTAGTAATATCAAGTGTTTTTTAATTGCTTGCGCAATAGACTCCATAAGGATGTGAAGACTATTTTAGATATGGTTTTGACAGTATTTTCAAGCTTCCAGCTTTGCATCCTACACTGATTTATATATTATTCAGTATTTTTATACATTCATTTTCTCTCCAAAGCCCTGTTATATATACATAATTTTCTTAATTCTTTAAATAGTGCTGTGGTTATCAGTGTGGTTAGCAAGTGTTGATTTTCTAATTTTTGCTGAAAGGTTAATCAGTGAACAAAGAGCTTAAGTGGTTTGTACCATTGTTGTAGTTAATTAGTGATGAAGCTGCATGAACATTCTAGCATTCTAGCCACTTCCCTTTCCATTTTTATGCATCATAAAATCATGTCTTATGCAGACAAGTAAAACTAAATTTCATGAATGCTTATATTGCCCATACAGGTGGATTTTATCTTAAACCATAATTTAGTCATGAAAATTTGAGTATCAATTATAAATAGGTTTATGATATTTTTGTGATACAAAAATATTCTTTGGAAGTCATCCCTCTGTAATTTACCTTTTTTGTTATTCATTTATGCAACTTACCTTTGTTGACCATCTCTTATGTTCAACATGCTAAATGAGATTCAGGTTTGTATAACTTGAGTTTTCTTAAAATAAGATACGCCTATATAAACACAGTATCCATAGGAACATAAATTTATCAAAAAATGAAGTGAGAGGGGAAAAAATAAGAATTTGGAGTGAGATTATAACTTGAGCATTGGTATTTAGATGTACCCCCACCTCCACAATCCCAATTGAAATCACTGCAAAATTTTAAAATGTGGAGAAACTAAATTAGTGTTGGAGGCCAGGGAGGGGTTCCATCTTCATGTTGCAAACTTTGAAGAGTTTCCACCTGATATAGTGCAGATGGGATCATAATGAAGGAATATACCCAAACCAAATTGCAATTTCACTTCCCGAGAAAGTCACAAGAATCGAGTTGGGGGTTAGGACAACCTGTAGGGGTTTCCACCTGGTTCACTTTCACAACTATTGATGGCGTAAGAGTGTCACTAGGAGGCCCAGAAATATAGTCACACTGAAGTCAAAGCAGGTCCTGCATTCGGGCTTTTCTCTGATGGAACAGGCAATGGCATACAAAGGACTGGCCACTCTTCCTGGAGCGGAGGTTGGGTCAATTCATAAAATGTTTATATGGAAAATTAGAAGGTTTTCCTGCTGGGGACTACCCATGGTTCCAACTCCCTTCCTACTTCTCTTGACTACTCTATATGAATTTATATTAACCAGAGAGGAGGGATCTAAGAACATTAGGATACATGGTGAAGGGAGTGAAAGAAAACCCACCCACCTACCCTATTTTGTGGAAAACACCAGCCTAGATAGACTGCTCTTTGTTCAGGAATGAACAAAGAAACTTAAGGTTTCTGAAAAGATTCTACAACATAAATGGAGAACATAGTATTCAAAAGACAGAGGAAGAAAAATACTTATTTTAAAAGTATGTTTTCTACAGAAAAAATAAATATTTTTGATAATGTGCTTTGTGTAAGGAAGTATATAACACAAAGTGAGAAGTAAAAGCAAATTAAAATATTATTGAATGAGATTGCAGGCAAAAAGTCAAAGGGAGATTGCTGAAGAAGGATGAAATGTGAGGAATCTAAAAATGCATTATATGTAGTAAAGAAAAATATTAAAACTGGGAGAATGGGATGAGTGATGGAAAAGGTAAACTTGAGAAATTATCCTGAAATGCAATGGAAAAGGTAACAGAGCAATGAGATAATGGCAGGTTGGACAGAGGATGGAGCTCTAACATGCAGACAATTGTTCCTAAAGAATTAAAGGTTAGATTAAAAGCAACCAAATTGATTAAGCATACCATAAGAAAACAATAAAAACAAAAGCAACTTTCTGGATTATAGAAAGACGTAGACCGGCAGATAAAATACTTATTCTGTACCAGAGAAAATAAAAAAAAGAGATCAATAATTAGATCTACCCTGACAAATTTTCAAGGATAAAGCAAGGAAATTACCAAGCATCAGGACAGAAAAAGTAATTTAACCCTCAAAGGAGAAGTTGACATTGGAATTCTCAGCAATACTAAATGCCAAAAGACAATGAAGCAATATCTATAACTTTTAGGGGAAAATGTTTGTGACTTAGAAAATCTAGACTCAGCCAGGGTGTTATCATTAGTGAAAGCAGCAGTAAGATCTCAGTTATATAATTTATCACAAATATGCTAGCCACATACTTTTCCTGAAAAAGTTGCTTAATTGCTAGCCAATTAAGAGATAAAGCAAATTAAACAGTTCAACCATGGGGAGGTCATGAAATAAAAGGATTAGTGGTGAGTAGTGAAAAGAAACATATATAATAGGTCATGAAATAGAAATAAAATTCAAAACATGACATAAACATTTTGAGTATTTATTGAAAGATAAAAGAATAACAATCATAAAATGAGCCCCAAATGCAAGATAGGGATAGAAAAAAATATATAAATTATTTAGAAGAATATGCAATTTAACAGAGCTATATGGTCACAACTATGTCAAGGAAAGACATCAACAACAGTGGGGTTCTAGATAATAGAAATGCCATATACTTTTTCCTGCTACTATTTCCATATTTTTGTAATACATTTGTATTTTTATAGTGTGTAAAGTAAACTTTATCAAAATAAAAAAATCTATGTATACAGCAGAGTTATCATTACAGACACATTTGTGGTACTGACTGCTTTGTTCTTGTTCTCCAAATTAAAAATAAACTAAGCATTTAGCTTAAGACATTAGAAAATACACAATAAAACAGACATCAGAGAACAGAAAGAAAAACAAATTTCAAAGCACAATTTTATGTATCAGTAAACAATAGTTTTGAAAAAGCACATGCTGTCTGAGTTGATCATTTAAAACAAACAGAATTAAACCTAAATAAAAAATACAGAAAACAATATATTTAAATCATAAACTCAGAGGAAGTAAATATATAGCTATGCTAACTATGAAGTAAATATTATTAACTAGCAAAACTGATTTAAGTACAGTGCTGGAATTTGCCAGTAACTATGGAAATATTAGAGAAAACTGCCAAAGAGCTACTCCAAATGTTAGTGATTGTCTCTAAGTGGGTAGCATTATGGGCTATTTTACTCCCTCTTGGCATGTTTTTTTTTTAAATTTTTACTTTTTACTCTTTTCCCCACTACAAGCTACTTTAATTCTTTGAACAATTTTTCCATGCAGGTAAACTGTTACCATATTTTCCTATTAAGAAATATTTTCAATAGTTTTTTTTCTACAATAAATTTTTCTGAAAACATTTGGTTCATTAATTTTTGTCTACATGAATGCTGTCCATCATGGCTTTTGACAATCTGAGTTTTCTTAATGATCACATTTCTACCAAAATCAATTTTCCTGAGTCAAATTTTTTATATCCAGATTTTGCCAATATTTGACTCTTCTATTGATTTTTAAAAAATCAATTTTACCATGTGCATTTTCCCTTCTGTTGCTTTTGTTTGGGTTTTTAAAAAATCACATTTATATTTTTGCTTGTCTCAAAAATTTTTAATAAGCAGGTATGAATTTTGAAGTTAGATATAATAAAAACCAACTGAAAAAGCAAATCCCTCTGTCTCCCATGACAAAGTAGGCAGGTTTGTTTCTTTTGAGCTTTAAAGGTAGAAATAGCTGCCTTTCTAAAATTTAAGTGAAGCGAAATGTCGACATGCCCTGAAAGGACTGCCAAGGTTCAGGGAGCCTGTTAATGGGCCTTGAGAGGCTCTGCGACTCTGGACTAATGACCTAGGGACCACTAAGAGTAAACTGAATTTCTAGATTACCGGCTACCTTCACAGCTCTCTGATGCCTCCAGGATGGGAGAGTAGACACACCAAATGCCAGACAAATAAATGCTAAATAATAATTCTTTGAGGTTCAATGGAATATGTATCACTTAAATAGCAAACTATTTACAAAATGTCACAAATTTTGCACATTTGCATTGCAAGATTTTACTAGTAACATGAGTAGGTGCACTGTTCTTTACGTCACTCATGGAATAAGTAAATGAAGATTGTGCTTTTTGATTTAGACCACTCTTGAAATACTACACTGAGAACTACATTGCTCACTCCTCTTCCTAAAGAAATAAAGGTGAATTACAGCAAGGTTCTCTCCTGCATGTTAGAAACACTGTAAATACTTGCATTTGCCACACAGAAATGCAGGGAGAGAGGAGCAGGTTGGAAAAGTATTTTTCCCATCTAAAATTAAAAAAAATTTTGATAGAAAAATTTTTTTGTAAAGGAAAACTCATTGTGTGTATATCTTGGTTACCTTGTTCAGTGTATTCTTACTTTTTTTATTTAAAACATTTTTTTTTAGAGACGGGATTCTCTATGTTGCCTAGGCTGGTTTCAAACTCCTGGGCTCAAATGATCCACTCGCTTCGGTCTCCCAAATTGCTGGGATTATAGGCGTGAGCCATTGCGCCCGGCCTACTTTTTATTAAAAAACTTTTTTTTTTTTTTTTTTTTAGAGATGGGAGTTTCACTCTGTTGCCAGGCTGGAGTGCAGTGGTGTGATTATAGCTCACTGTAGCCTGACACTCCTGGATTCAAGTGATCCTCCCACCTCAGCCTCCCACATAGCTGGAATTACAGGCGTGTGCCACCACACCCAGCTGTTGTTTTTTGTTTTTGTTTTTTTTTTTGTAGAGAGGAGGTTTCACTATGTTGCCCAGGCTGGTATCGAATTCCTGGGCTCAAGTGATCCGCCCGCCTCGGCCTCCCAAAGTGCTGGAATTACAGGCGTGAGCCACCACGCCCGACCGATTTTTAAATTTCTTAAATAGAATTCCTATAATATACAAATATAATACACAAAATCACCTACCCCACTTTTAAAATTCTACATTTTTTAAAAGACAAGTAGGAGGGTGACTTTATTCACCAAGTGATCAAAAGCAGGCTGCAGAGGACAGGGATTTAGATCGGGAAACTCTTTGTATTCTATCAAGCTCTCTTCTTTACTGGCTACCTTAAGGCATTTTTGCTGGGAAGAAAAACCTTAATAACATCAAGGGCAGTTTACCTTAACCCTCCTCCCATCCCATTGTAACCCACCCTACCAGCCAGAAGCAGAAGTCTTATGAAAAAGTTTTGAGGAAAATATCCTGTCCTAGTTTACTCCATTCCAACGAATTCTTCAAATACATCCTTGACCCGGGACATAGGCAGAGTTCAAATCTAGTCTATATGTTTTGTCAGGCTACCAGTCTCCTTTCTTGGGAAGACTCCTGACTGTGCCTTTTCTGTTTAAAGATGGTAGAGGCGACGGGTGTTCTCCCGCAAGATGGCCAAGGTGTGCGAGAGCGAAAGATCTTTGATTCTGGCAATCTCTCGCACCGTATGCAGGGCCAGGCCTGGGTGGGCATACTGGCAATGGCTTTTGGAAACCCAGCGAGGGAGGAAGAAGGGAGCATCGGTTTCTACGATAATTCTCTCTAGTGGGATCTTTTTCACAGTTTCTCGGGCTTGGTCAGCAGAAGAATAAGTCAGAATTGCCGTGAAGCCCACATACAGGTTGGGAAAGTGGTTCAACAGGGGCTCGATGACTGGGTAACTGCCAGTGAAGCAATGCCGGTGTATCTTGTGGTCAGAGGGCACATATTTTTTCAAGATGCCCAGTAGGTCTTCATCGGCTTCTCGGCAGTGGATCATCATGGGCTTCTTTAGAGAGACAGCCAGCCGCAGCTGTCTCTCAAACACCTTCTGCTGCTCTGGGACATGCGTGGTACACTTACTGGAGTAATCCAAGCCCATTTCTCCAAATGCCACAGCCTTGGGGTGTCGTAACGCTTTTAAAATATTTCTTTCTTGATAGTTGTTATAATAATGGGCAAAATGAGGGCGACAGCCAAAGGCCCCCCAAACCAGATCATCTTTCAAGTGATCCTCCCACAGGTCATCACTTAGGTTTTGAGGATTGCAGAAGCAAGAAATGCAGCCCTCAAATTCCTTGGGGAAGGTGTTGCTATAAATTTTTCTGAATTTGGCAAAGGTGCCTTTGAAAGGCAGCCTGGAATACAGCAAGTCCAAATGACAGTGGGTATCAATGAAACCCTGTTGCTTTGGCTGCCAGAGGGTCCTTGGCGGAAAGCTAGATGCATCTCCTCCATAAGGACGTCGTAATGTCTCCTGTTGATATGCTCTCTCCTCCTTCGCCTCTGCTTCCACATTTCTGGAGTAGTAAAATAAGGAAGAATTCTTGGATCTGCCTTCCTCTGCCATCTTCAGATCTCTGGACGTGTTTTGGGAGCTCACTGGAAAACTGGTGGAATAATCACTCAGGAAACTCTGGTGGCTGCTCCTCTCACCCTGGAATATGTTGTTCTTGCTTCTGCTGCTGCTGCTGCTGCTGCTGCAGCTACTCTTCCCAGCCTGTAATGTGTTACTGCTGCTGCCCAAGGAGGGATAGCAAGAAGACTTGGTATTGCTGAACCAAGAGCTGGTGTAGTCATGCCAAGGACTATAATGAGGTGGAAAAGTGGTATAGTCAGTGGCGTAGTATGGCGGCTCTGACACTACAGGGAGACACAGTGAGAATGGCTTCTCTTCAGAGAATATGGCTGTGGTTCCACCTACATCAGACCAGTCACTCCCTGAAGAGGGGCGCTCAATCACCATCTTTTCTTTGTGATTTTGGATTACTGAATGGGAGTTACAGTCATCCGGAAAATTTAAAGGTGGAGAGCATTTTTCACAAATGACTGTACTTTGTTTATTAGGTCGCCCCTCACTGAATTTCTCAGGAGGATTAACAGTCACCCTCTTGTCACAGGAGCTGCTCATCTCTGGGGCTGACTCTTTCTCTTTTTGAGGAGCAAAGATAGTGGCATTCCTGGCTGCTCTTTCTGCATAGTAGGGACGCTGTCCTAGGCTTGATTGTGAGCTAGTGACAGCCTCTTCTTTGCCTTTTGGCATGTCATCTTCCAGGATCTCCTGGAGAACCCTCAGAGGCAATGAAGCATCACAATCTTGAGGTATGCCCTTCCTGTTCTGGAACTTGTTTGGTTCCTCAGTTTCATTTTGACCCTCACTTCCAGCTGCAAATTGAGGGTTCATGAAATTATAGGAGCTATGTTTGGAATTAATTTTAAGGCTGTAGATGCCCTCCTCCAGAGAAGCCATTTCTTTTAGAAAGGGGCTGGCAGACTGCATTGGGGATCACAAGGACGAAAGGAACCCCAAATGCTCCAAATTAGGCAGTCTTTGGAGCCGGCCCTAATCACGCCAGTGGCTGAGGAATGGGAGGGGGAGGAGAAAGAATTTCTGTGGCAGGATGAACCTTAGGAAAAACACGGTGTGCAGGCCACAAAGTACTCCTTTGGGGCTTTCAGGCCTTTGGGGCCTCTGTCCCCTTCCACACCACGTTACTGAGCTCCCTGGGGCACCTGTGTTTGCTGCAAACCACGTTACTAAGCTCCGCGGGGCGCCTGTGTTTGCTGGGGGATCCTACCTAAGTGCCGCTCCGATGGTACTTTTCCGCGTGCTGACAGGCCCGAGCCGGAGGGCGCTGAGGCCACTCCGGCGCCTCAGGAACGTTTCCTCCTTTTTTCAACTGTCTATCACAGTTCTCCGTGTTCTAGAGATGCCAAAGTCCTTCCACGATTATTTCAAAGTGCTTTGGAGAAGTCCTAAGAATCCAGGCCCGGTATGGCGTCCGAGCCCACACCGTACTCCTAAGACTGCCCCAAATGGTCTGATTTTGCGCTGTGCAACTTCCCGGATGTTAAAAAAAAAAAAAAAAAAAAAGTGCTTCCGGGGAGTCAAAGTGCTTCCGGGGAGTCAAAGTGCTTCTGGGGGGGGGTCAAAGTGTTTCCGATCGACCGGGCGCCCTGGCTCACGCCTGTAATCCCAGTACTTTGGGACGCCAAGGCGGGTGGATCATGAGGTCAGGAGATGGAGACCATCCTGGCTAACATGGTGAAACCCCATCTCTATTAAAAATATAAAAAATTAGCCAGGCATGGTGGTGGGTGCCTGTAGTCCCAGCTACTTGGGAGGCTGAGGCAGGAGAATGGTGTGAACCCAGGAGGCGGAGCTTGCAGTGAGCCGAGATAGCGCCACTGCACTCCAGCCTGGGCGACGGAGCCAGACTCCGTCTCAAAAACAAAGTGCTTCTGATCAAACCTCTTACTTTTGGTTTGGAATACAAGGCCCGTTGGAGATGTCAGAGTTCATGAAATGACAACAAGACACTTTAGGGATCACACACAGGGTGCCCCTGGGTGGGCTACTGGCCTAGAGGCCCTGATCCCCAATGGCCAGCTGGAGGACAGGGCAGAACACAGTGTAGAAGCAGAGTTGGGAAGCCTGCCCAGCCCCCATCACCTCGCCCACCAGCCTGGGTCAGGCCACCAGCCCGCTCCATCTAAGGGCAACAGTCACCCGCCTCCCCCCACCCCGCCCCTCCTTTACCACGCTTCTTTTCACTGCCCAGCCACTTGTCTACCCCGAGCTGCCGCCATTACATGCTTTTTGTTCCTCCCCTCCACCCTCAGTCTTTTCAAAAAACGTAGTTGTGGTTTATAGAGCATAGTTTAAAAATGTAGTTTTAAAAAACATAGTTATGACTGTGGTATATAACAATTTTCAGTCTTGTGGGTTTTTTTTTTTCCCCCGGGAGACGGAGTCTCAGTCTGTCGCCCAGGCTGGAGTGCAGTAGCATGATCTCGGCTCACTGAAACCTCCACCTCCTGGATTCAAGCTATTCTCCTGCCTCAGCCTCCCAAGTAGCTGGGACTGCAGGCTCATGCCACCATGCCAGGCTAATTTATTTATTTATTTATTTATTTATTTATTTATTTATTTAGTAGAGACGGGGTTTCACCATGTTGGGCAGGCTGGTCTCAAACTGATCTACCCGCTCAGCCTCCCAAAGTGCTGGGATTACAGGTGTGAGCCACAGCGCCCGGCCCAGTCCTGTGTTTTATTCACTTAACATTACTGTATAGCCTCAGTATTTTTCTTATTGCCTCATGTTTTTCAAAAACATCTTGCTGGTGTCTTTATAATACTCCATGGAGAACGTAGATGTGCCGTAATTAACCAAGCTCTTCCCTTTTTGTTAACTCTTCAGGTCCCCTTATTCTACTTTTTTTTTTTTTTTTCTTTTATGATAAAAAGCTGCAAAGAACATCTTTGCACATATAAGTTTTTTCTCTATTTTGGGTCGTTTCTTTGGACTACGTGCCGGGAAATGGAGTTCCTGAGAGGAGGTAGGAATTTTAAATTGGTTCCTCATAGCATTACATTGCCGCAGAAGAATTGTACTAACTTAAAATCTCATCCGTGATGAATGGTCCATTTAATAGGAGAAACACACACATAAACCTGATGCCTCGTTGTTATTTTAATTTGCACTTAATCTGACAGTTTCTTAGAGTGAACTTCTTTTTATTTGTTGACCTTCTCATGAATTTTGTTTATGCTCTTTTCCCATTTCTCTTTTAGGGTCTTTAAAAAATTAATTTAAAAATGTTTATAAAATTAAAGTTTAGCCATATTTTCTAAATTTTTTTGTTAGCATGTTTTTGTTTATATTTTAGTATATCGAAGTTATAACTTATTTATGTAGTTAAATTTTAATTTTAAAAAATGTTTTCTTTCTCTTTTTCTCCCAAGCCTGCAATGTCATTCCTCCTTCTGAGGCTTGACACATATTAATTTTTTTGGAAGGTGAAAGGTATTGATTTATTATATTTAAGACAATACTTCATCTGATATTTGGGTTGGATTTTACAGGGAGCTATACACTGATGCTTTTCCAAGTTGGTACTTTTTTGATTATTGATATATGACTCCTCTTTCATTATGTGTTAAATTCCTGTTAATAGAGTCTATTTCCAGGCCATCTATTCTTTTACACCTACTATGTCTCTTGTTATTCCGGTATTGCACTACTTTAATAATTGAACTATTATATTAAGGTATAAAGTCTGGGAGAGCTATATCTCCTTCATTACACTCAAATTTTATGACTATCTTTAATAGGCTGAACTGTTTATTTTATCAAGTAGACTTAAAAAAATAATTCTAGGCCCGACCCGGTGGCTCACACCTGTAATCCCAGCACTTTGGAAGGCCGAGGCAGGTGGATCACCTGAGGTCAGGAGTTTGAGACCAGCCTGGCCAACATGGTGAAACCGTCTCTTCTAAAAATACAAAAGTTAGCTGGGTGTGGAGGCGTGCACCTGTAGTCCCAGATGCTTGGGACGCTGAGGCAGGAGAATCACTTGAACCCGGGAGGCAGAGGTTGCAGTAAGTCCAGGTCGCACCACTGCACTCCAGCCTGGGTGATAGAGTGAGACTTCATCTCATAAATAATAATAATAATAATTCTAAGTCCCTCCAAAATGATATTGAAATACCCACTTGAAAAGTTGTTTTAGTCTCTGCTTATCCAGAATATACTTCACCTATCCTTTTAGTCAAGCTCTTCTATTCATATATCTTCTAGTAAATCTTTTTAGAGTTTTATCTGGGTCAGAGTTTTTATTAAAACTATTTTTAAGTATTTTGTAATTTTTTATTATGAACATACTTTCCCCCCACTGTATGGTCTAGCTGTTATTGCTGACACATAAGAATATTTTAAATTCAGGTATGGTTGTACTGAAATCTTTGTTAGTTTTTCAGCCTTTGTCTACATCATTATTTTATCTACCCATAATGATAATTTTTGTCTCTTTCTTGCTAATATTTTTACTTCATATCTGTCTACATTGTCAGTGCTTTTAAAAACAATATTAAATAATGATGCTAGTAGGGGCATTATTGTTCTGTTCCTGATTTTGGTAGGCACATATTTTAATTATTATGTTAGATATTTAGGCTGTTGTTTTAAAGCAGATCCTTTTGTAATCTTGTTAAGGAACTACCCCTTGCATTTAAAAATGTATGTGGTAGGAAATGGTGTGAGATCATTAC
The DNA here is from genome assembly GCF_047675955.1 of Chlorocebus sabaeus. NCBI lineage: Eukaryota > Metazoa > Chordata > Mammalia > Primates > Cercopithecidae > Chlorocebus > Chlorocebus sabaeus. Next base: position 108,517,472 of record NC_132933.1, read on the forward strand.
TTATTTGCTCATATTTCCTAGTTGGGAAACATGTTGGCATCTGTGAGTAAAATGCTGTTTTTTTGTGTGTATAGGTGGCTTGTAACTGTTACAGACTATTGAATTCTGTTTGCTTGTATTTTACTTAGGATCTTTCTTCTATAAATCATAAGTAGTGAAAGTGCTCTGTAGCAGTAGTTCTCAACTCTCGCTTGCAGTTTGTAATCACTTGGGGAGCTTTAAAAATTACTGATGCCTAGGCCCACCCGGAGAGAATCTGATTTCTCTGTGTGTGTGTGTGTGTGTGTGCGCGCGTGTGTGTGTGTGTGTATAGGGGATGGTGGATGTCTGTGGTCGGGGTGGGGGTGCTGGTGGTGGGGACAGTGTGGCCAATGCATCAGGATTTTTAAAAGCTCTATAAGTGATTCTAATGTGTAGCAGGGTGAGAACTATTGTTTCACAGTTACTTTTTTTTTCATGGTACATCTATTAGGCATAGGAATTCACCTTCGTAGCTTTCCATCTTTTTTTGGTATCCTGGGGAGTTATATAATTTGGTGATTTTCTTTTCCTTGAAAGTTTGAACCAATTCATTAGTAAATCATCCTGGTTGGAGGCTTTATTGGGGCAATTGTTTGGTTACTTTTTTTCACTTCTTACTTGGTTATTAGCTTATTCATTGTGTTTTTGATAAGTCACGGTTCTTACAGAACATCACTTATTTAATTGCAATTTTAAAATTCATTTTCATATGTTTGCATGATTATTATAAAATAATTTATAGTTTATATCTTATAATTGCATCTCTGTCGTGCACAGTCTCATTTCTCATTTTATTTATATTTTTCTTGCCGAGCTTTCTAAAATCTTATCTCTTTTATTTATTTAAAAAGTCCTTGGGTTTATTTATTGTAGTTGTTTTTCTTCTTTCAAATTTATATATCCATACTATCTTTTTTGCTTCCTGTTTTTCTTATGACAAATTTTTGCTTTTTCAAAACCTTTTGTTTGTTGTTTTGAGGCAGTCTCATTCTTTCGCCCGGGCTGGAGTGCAGTGGCACGATCATGGCTCACTGCAACCTCTGCCTCCTGGGTTCAAGTGATTCTCCTGCCTCAGCCTCCTGAGTAGCTGGGATTACAGGCATGCACCACCAGGCCCAGCTAATTTTTTTGTATTTTTACTAGAAACGGGGTTTCACCATGTTGGACAGACTGGTCTTAAACTCCTGACCTCAGGTGATCTGCCCGCCTCGGCCTTTCAAAAAGTGCTGGGATTACAGGCGTGAGCCACCGCGCCCGGCTTTAAAAGCTTTTGTTTGAATCATTGCGCACTGATTCTAAACTCTGGCTATGTTTCAGAATTATCTGGGGAGAGTAGGAAAGAAAAAGGTATTTTGTACTTGCCTATCTCAAGGTTCATGGTTGAGACCTCTATAACAAAAGACAGATTAACAAGAGAAAAGCACACAAATTTATTTAATGAAAGGTTGAGGAGACAGGGAGCCTTCAGAAATGATCCAAAGAAACAGGAGAAAACTGTATTTTTGTGGACAGTCATGTAGAACTATGATTGGAGGACAAAAGGATGTGATCTAATGGTAATAAACTGGGGGGAACTTAAAATAGCAAGACTTGTTTGTTCAGATTTTTTTTCTTCATCCCTATGTGACACTCCTTTCCTCTGGGTATAGGGCAGGACACCTGTCACATGCGAGTCTATAGGGAAGGAGGAAGGGAGAAGGTCAGACAATGACCTTCCTAGGTTTTATGACCTGCCTCCAGGGAGAATGATGGGAGAAGGTCAGAGAGAACTTCCTGCTTCTACCTTTTTCTCAAATGCTAAGGTGCCATGTGCCTCGGCGTATTTGCTGAGGTAGCATGTCCTGAACCCCATCAGTAGCTTTTAAAAAATAGTAATAGTCCCCTCCCCAAGGTTCTGATTTAATTTATTTAGACAAGGTCTGAGTTTTTTGTTTTTTTGTTTTTCACGGAATGTCACTCTGTCGTCACTCAGGCTGGAGTGCAGTGGCGCAATCTTGGCTCACTGCAACCTCTGCCTCCCAGGCTCAAGTGATTCTCCTGCCTCAGCCTCCTGAGTAGCTGGGATTACAGGTGTCCACCACCGTGCCCAGCTATTTTTTGTATTTTTAGTAGAGATTGGGTTTTGCCATGTTGGTCAGGCTGGTCTCAAACTCCTGACCTCAGGTTATTCACTCACTTCGGCCTCCCGAAGTGTTGGGATTACAGACGTGAGCCATTGTGCCCGGCCGGGTATGGTCTTTTAAAACTTTTTTAAAGTTCCTAATGCATAGCCAAGGCTGAGAATCACTGTTAGCGATTTATCCTGTCTCTCAGACTCTCAATTCTTTTATGTAATAATTTTAATCCATTAATTTACTCCAGATTGCAAATTTGCCTAGATCCTATAGGTTTGTATGGTCTTATATTTTATTATATACTTTTATAGAAATTTTATTTTATACATTTATAGAAATTTTATCTTTGTACTTTTTATATTTTTAAATTTATTTTTGGTACAATTATGAGGAGTGACAATTTTTGTTTATAGGTACATTATACACTTCTAGTTGTATTACTTTGTGGTCAGTGAGTATAACTTGTGTAATTTTACTGTTTTTAAAATTTATTAAAATTTTTGTGAATTAGCATGTAAGTTTCAGATATATTTCTGTAAATATATATATTATCATGTATAAAGGAGCCATCCTCTATATGCAACACAAAATTTATTATCATTGATTTCCTTGATTATGGGACTTCATAATCATAAGATAAACCATTGATTTAATAATAGCTTTTTCAGAAAGAGTAAGCAACATTGTATTAAATGTACACAAATTTTTATTGTCTACTAACATATAGAGCATGCATTTATCCTTATGTCCCTTTTACAGTATTTCACAATTTAAGTCTGAGCCTTTTTCATAAAATCGAGCTTAGACATATTAAACTTGGACATGTGATGTTGACCTCTTTATAAAATGTTGAGGTTATTGAACATTGCCAATGTTTTGTCTTTCTTTCCTGATAGCTTCTCTAGAAATTCAGCTGTAAGTTTTTGACACTTAGATGTTTGGTTCCTGAAGTAATAGTCTTTCTGACTCACATATTGGCCACATCGGCCTCCCCATTTTTAAAAATTATATGATTTATTCTAAGAGATTAGGCTTTTGCTTTTGCCTTACAGTTGCATGGTCTAGCCTGCAATGGACAACCTTCTCCACGCAATTATTTTTTGTGTCATACTGCATCAGACAATACTTATTTTCAAACATTTTAAGTGAAAATTAGGAATCTAGTGTTAAAATTCAACTGTTTGGGATATGCAATGCAAAGCAAATAACTCAACTGACATGAAGATAGGATAGATCCTTCTCTACAAAGCTAAATTTGCACCATACATCAAGTTGGAACTACTTGCCCATCAAAATGCATTCTTGATTGCTTTGAGATTCTTTTTGCTTTAATTGTAAGAAGATCCTGAATTCAGAAATATTAACATTTAAAATTTTTCCTTTGTAATGAGGAAATCATATACCTGTTATTTAAAGCTAATTGATTTCAGATTTCAGGGTTTTTTTCTTTTTCTTTTTTTCTTTTCTGTCACCTAAACTGGAATGCAATGGCATGATCATGGCCCACTGCAGCCTTGAATTCCTGGGCTCAAGCAATTCTCCTGCTTCAGCTTCCTGAGCAGCTTGGACTATGAGGCATGCACCACCATACCTGACTAGTTAAATAAAGAAAAATTGTTGGAGAGACGGGGACCCATGTGTCGCCCAGGCTGGTCTAGAACTCTTGGCCTAAAGTGATTCAATCCTCCTGATGTAGCCTCCTAAAGTGTTGGGATTACAGGCATAATCCACTGTGCCCAGCCTAAGGTTTTATATCCTCTAGGCTAAGATTAAAATTCCAAATGCCTTGAGGTTCAGGCAGGTAACCTCATATAATATCATAGGGTCTGCAGAGGCCTGTGGAGGACTGAAGATCACATGCCCCCACCAAATGATATATATATTCTGTTTTCAAGAAAATTGCAGCCAATTACATCCTCTAGGACCTTATTTTTCTTTTTTATTTCTTTTCTTTTTTTTTCTTTTTTCTTTTTTTGAGATGGCGTCTCACTCTGTCACCTAGGCTGGAGTGCAGTGGCACGATCTTGGCTCACTGCAACCTCCACCTCGCCGGTTCAAGTGATTCTCCTGCCTCAGCGTCTTGAGTAACTGGGATTACAAGCATGTGCCACCACACCCGGCTAATTTTTGTGTTTTTAGTAGAGATGGGATTTCTCCATGTTGGTCAGGCTGATCTCCATACCCCTGACCTCAACTGATCCACCTGCCTCGGCCTCCCAAAGTGCTGGGATTACAGGCGTGAGCCACCATGCCCAGCTTAGGACCTTATTTATCTAGTTTCTGCTTGACATCATAAGTGATGATAACACCTTATATCATAATTATGTTCCTATAAATTTTCATTTTTAACAGTTTTTATTTTAGGTTCTATTTTCTGGATTCTCTGATACATCAAATTCCATTGCAATTAGATCATTTATTTTTGCAAGATCACTTTTTAATCTATTTGGTGTCTCTCCTCTTACATTCTACTTTGCCACATTTTACAATTTCCTCTTCCTCTTCCTTTTTTATCTTTCCATCTCTACCTCATTCTGACTTGCTCTGTATCTTTCATGCTGGAGTTTAACAGCCCTGTATTCTCATGGGACCAGAATATGAAATATCACTCTGTCCCTCATCTAGACATATTAAAGCCCAACCTAAGATAATGTCTTTCCTTTTCTCTTTATTTCAATTTAGCATCCTTCTCTTTTAATGCATCATTTGATTGATAAATATTTAATGATTACATACATGACAGTTGACCTATGCCAGTTGTCAATTGACCTGTGCCAGTGCAGTCGTTCACAAATTTATACTGGTAGCATTCAGTATATAGAGGAGGGTGAGAGCCAAGAATATTCTCTCTACACTTTCCTACTTGATTACAAAGAAAAAAAAAATCTCAGATTAAATATTACCTACACTGAAAGTTTGATGAATCCCCAGCTCTTTCTCCTTTTAGGTGTTCTAACATCTTTTCTTCCTTAAAAAATTTTTTTTTTAAAAGTTATTTTTGAGACACAGAGTCTCATTCTGTCACACACGCTGGAGTGCAGTGGCGAGGTCGTCACTCACTGCAGCCTCAATCTCCTGGGCTCAAGCGATCCTCCCACCTCAGCCTCCCTAGTAGCTGAGACTACAAGTACATGTAACCATGCCCAGCTAATTTGTAAATTTTTTTGTAAAAACAGGGTCTCATTATGTTGCTCAGGCTGGTCTTGAACTCCTGGGCTCAAGTGATCCTCCTGCCACAGGCCTGGGCCACTGTACCCGGCTTCCTCCCTCTACTTTTTAAAAGTTGAAATATAATTCACATAACAAAAACTCACCATTTTAAAGTGTCCAACATGACTCAGTGTCTAATATCTTCTTTTTAACTGAGGTAAAATTCACGTAACATAAAATTAACCATTGGCCATTTTAAAGTGTGCAATTCAGTGATATTTAGCATATCCACAAGGCTGTGCAACCATCACATCTATCTAGTTCCAAGACTTTTTTGTCACCCCAGAAGGAAACTCTATACTTGTCCAACAGCATCTTATCTGAAATGTTCACTCAATACAAATGTGACAGCATTCTAGCAATGGGGTTTAGCTAACCTAATTGGAGTCAGGCCAGACAAATTCCTTAAGAAAGCAGCTGAACATAGGACTATTTGGGAATGAAGCCAAAGGTGCCATTTTGAAGGGAGTAGATCTCTGGGCTCACCAGACTCTTAGAACCTGTTCCTTTAAGGACAGTGCCTGGTTAGTATTTGTAACTGGTATGTGCATTTTGAATATAATCATTTCACTAAAATTTATTTCTAACATCACTTTTGGCAATTGACAAAGCTTCTTGTGTTGATCAGAGAATAAGCTACTGAGGCATTTTGTTAGCTACTTCTGAAGTGTGGGCTTCTGATAAAAATTTGCTAAGCACTCCTGGAGTATATATTCTTAATTAGGTTAACTGACCACCACCCCTAGAGGGTAGATTGCATCTAACAGACTCACTCATATATATCATATTGTCCACATTAAATAACCCCGGAGTTACATCATATGCACAGTTAACTTTTGCAACTTCAATTATAAAAATTGATCAAAAGCGAGAGACAAAGAGAATATTTAAATGGAGCTCTCACAGAGCTTGAGCCACAGGTCAAGCTTGAAATGGTAGCCTGAATCTACTTTTCCCACAGTTGTCCTCAGTTACCTTGTCGTGCTCAGTGTGTGAGCAGGATGCCATATTAAGAATGTTTCCAATGGTTAAAGATATATATTATTCATACAACATGGCACCTAAGCATAAAGAAATGATTTTAACTGGTCTTCAACTGAAGAAGCAGGCAGTCATCTGCTTCAATATGGGAGAAAAATGGGCTGTGTTTTACTTTACTGAGAGGCACAGTTTTCTAAAGTAGTTAAGGAATTTTCAAAGATATTTTTGACTATCTCTGAATTTTACCATAACTGCTTTAGAATCCACCTGTCCTTCCCTTCCTTATTCCCTACCGCCCCCATACAAGATGAGTCTGAGTCTAGCATTGGGCTAGGCTCCTTGAGGTTCCCGAAGTGTAAGGTGGCGTCTCCAGGGCATTGGATGAATTTCAGATATGCCTGCTTGGATTGCCTGAAGGCAAGCAATCGTCTGGACTAACAGTCAGGATAATTTTATGCCAGAACCAAGGCAGCTTTGTGTTATTGTTAATGGGAAAAAAATGACAAAACTTATTCATCTTGTGAGAAAGAATATTTTGTCTCTATAACACATACATTTAGAATCCCACTGTGAAATCCCAAAGGCAGACTCTAGTTCAGTTTATGGTAGAGCTGAACGATGGATATATTACTTGAATATCATTTCCTTGTTCTAACCAGATGGTGATAAAAGTATAAAATAATCTTTATGTATTGTATCTTAGATTGTATATCCATTCGCATAGCTGATGTGTAGAATGTCTTCTTGGAAAAATTCTCTCTACTTTTTTCTTTATATTAACAAAAAGTATACACGCAGTTGCTATGGTGATTTTAAGTTTGCTGAATTTTCTTTTCATTTCTTACTTTCTAATTATGATTCCAACAGGTATTATCTTTTGATGCCTATTTGGAAGAGGAAGTACCTGATAAAAGCCAAACCAACTACAGAATAAGATACTACAAAATCTACTTCTACCCTGAAGATGACACAATACAAGTAAATGAACCAGAGGTGAAAAATAGTGGATTGCTTCAAGGTATCTATTTAAAGCAGAGTTATGGTTCCTTCACTTCTGACTCCTGCCTTTATATACTGCCTGCCTTTAGCTTTTCAAAAGACTGCGTGCTACTGTTTAGGCTGTCTAACCTGCTGGCAATGGTGAATATAAACATGCCATTAGCATGTAGTTATTGATGGTGACTTACCAGCTTTCTACCCTCTGCACCTCAACATTGGCTGGGTCTCTCACTCCTCTGTGGCATATTTGTATCCTTTCAGGTGCTGCTCTGGTATGAGTAAACTCTCCTGTGCCTTTAACTTTTTCCTCAAACCCTTTGGTCACTTTGCCCTGAGCAGATCACTTCCTTCACAATACCATTAGGGGAGAAGAGAAAGCTGTTCTCTACTGCAGCTTCCAGATTGGCATTCTCTTCTTTCTTGAATTTACTGTCATTTGTTTCAACCACCCCCTCCTCATCCTCATACCTGTTAACTACAGACTTCGATGGTACCTCACCAGAGAGTCATTGTTCCTTCACCCTGTGTATGCCAGTCATCTTTGTCCATACTCCTCTCAGCCACAGATAAGAATTAACTCTGTGATGTGGCCACCAGAGAAGCTAATCCTAGGTTGCATTAAGTATGGCAGAGATCAGTGGAGGTGACTCATTTCTTCTGTTTGTGCTGTGGGTCCTTCTCTTGGGATGCTGCTGAGTTCTGGTTGACTTCAGGGGACAGCAACTACGACGGTGAAAGAACTGAACATTTGCCATGTGCAAGACAGAATAGTGAAAAGGAGTATTTGTCTGTAATGGGGAGACTCAAGTGTGCTTGATAAATGTCCTCAGGAATCTAAAGGTGTCATGTGGAGAACGGGTGACCTTATTTCTGTATCTTCGTGTCTTCATGGATGGGACCTAGGGATCAGAGTTCAGGTCAATAAGAGGAAGAGCTTTCTGGCAGAGAGCTGCTAGAAGTTGTAGGGAATGGACCTGGATAGGGTTGGGGTTAGGGGTCTGGTGTAGGGGCGGAGGAGAGGAGAGTCACAGATTTGTTTGTTCCCTCGTATAGATAGATGGCCCTGGGGGCAGGTCAGGGGTTGTTTTTCACCGACAGCCTGCTAGAAGTATGAGAGGATTTGAGTGTTTGTTTGGTCGCTGGTGTAAATGACCTTTCAGGGTACTTAGTTCCTTGAGGAGCTGATTCTTGGGTGTGTTGTGTTTCTTTGCCTTTTAGAGTATTGCCACCTCCAGTATCTCAGTCTCTGAAATTGTCTTCTCTAACTACAATCTCTACTCCTTTTACTTTCCCCACTTGCTCATAACTACCATCCCTGTTCTTCATTCTCCTAGAAAAACATATCCTGAATATGTCCATGTCTTTATATCCCCTTCTCTACCATCCTCATTCAAGTTACCCTCATCTGTTGACTAGAGGAATGGAATATCTGCCTAACGTGGTCTCTCTGTTTCCATTCTTGCTCCTCCTACAATCTGTTCTGTATGTGGCAGGGAGAGTGTTGTGTGGGATGTCACCTATATGCAGTGGTGGCCTTTGAGAATTATACATGCAGACTCTCCCAGAGGCCACAAAACACAAGGCTTATGGATCACATTAAAATCCATGAATCACATGATACATTAAAGTAATTTAAAATACATGATGAGAAACAAGAGGGAAAGAGATAGGGTAGGTTCACACACTTGGGACAGGGTACAAGTAGGCAGAAGGACCATACTGCCTGAATCCTGGCATCAGCAATGGTTCTGTCTCTGCTTCACTAACCTTCCCTGCTACTAGTATGGTTTGGAGACCAGAATTGAGGGTCAAGCAAGTAGAACCACAGACAGAAGGGGCCTCGGGCTGAGGGCACACACTTGCTCTGTTGGAGAGATGCAGGGAGAAGTGTGCCTGGCCATGGCTGTAGCTTGTCAATAAGCCTGCTGAATAGTCTTGGGTTTTGTTTGTGTTTCTTGGGCAGAGGTCACATGGGGCCAAAATGGGTGTCACCGATGAATGAGTGGCCAAATTGAGGCCTCATAAATATTGGGTGTTCATGAATATTTAGTGTCCCTTCTATATTTAACATATCATGAATATTTAGAGCCCAGGTGCCTCATGTATATTTACGACCTACTGAAGATCAGTTATCTTTTGGTTTTTCCATCCCTTTCTTTCTATGTTTAACATGCCCATGCTCTACTTAGCCTACCTTCCTATTGTTATTTAACACATCTCATGATTTCTGCCTATGTTGAGCAAATTTTGCCTTCTAATTACTAATCTAGGCCTGAGGGCTCTGTATTGATATACCACAATGAGTACAAGGGGGAGAAGCAGGGATTTGAGGGCCATGGGCTCTGAGAATAAGGTTGTCATGCAACCTCATTACATGTGCAGAAGGCTTCCTTCAATGCTCATGAGATAGAGGTTTTTCTTAGAGCGTGGCTTCATTGTGTCTGGTGGTTGGAATAATGAATTTGGAGCCAGCCAGCATTGCCAAGAAGTGTTTGTTGGATGCCTACTCTGTGTCAGGCACTGTGCTGTGTTTTGGGAAAATGGACAAAAGGACTGAGTCCCATCATAGCCCTATCTCATGGAGCAATAATAGGCCACCAGATTGGAAAGGAAAGGGAGCAAGGCCACCAGTCCAAGAGTTTTGCAATTGTTCAGGCTAGAAATGCTGAGTGTCCAAACCAGGACAATGATTGTAGGAACAGAAAATTGGGGAAGGATTTGAGAGACATTTGGTTGGCAGAGTTGATAGACAATGGCCTGTGATTAAATACAGAGAGTGAGGAGGGGGAATATCCAATGAAAAAGTGCCTACCTTATCATTATCTCATTTACTCTTCTGATGACCATCTAAAGTAGTTATTGTCACTGTCAGCTTTTACAGAAAAGGAAACAGGCGTAGGGAGGTAATTTGCTCAGTCTGTTTTGCATTGCTCTAAAGGAATACCTGGGGCTGGGTAATTTATAAAGAAAAGAGGATTATGTGGCTCACAGTTCTGCAGACTGTACAAGAAGCATGGTACCAGCTTCTGCATCTGGTGAGGCCTCAGGAAGCGTTTACTTGTGGAAGGTGAAGGGAGAGCAGGCGTGTCACATGGCAAGACGGGGAGCAAGAGAGAAAGGAGGGGATGCTGGGCTCTTGTTAACAATCAGATTTTACAGTTACCAACAGAAAGAACTCACTCATTACTGCGAGGACAACACAAAGACATTCATATGGGATCCACCCCCATGACCCAAACACCTCCCAGCAGGCCCCACCTCCAACATTGGGGATCACATTTCATCATGAGATTTGGAGGGGACAAATATCCAAACTGTATCGGCCTCAGAGGTCTCTGTGGTTGAGTCATGATACCTTTATAAAGCCCAGGAGCACAAAGCAAGAAACGGGATTGGGGTTTGAAGCTGGGGTATGTTTCAGGGCATGAGGCCTTTGAAGGGGTGTTAGGACATCTGTGTGGTGATGTCCCTCCAGGCAGGTGGAAACTTGGGATGTGTTTTCAGGAAAAAAGTCGACTAGAAATGGAGATTGGGAATCAGAGGTGCCCAGATCATGACCAGGCTATTCTACCATGTTAGAGGAGAGCCACTGGTGAGGTGACGGAAAGAGAAAGAGAATTCAGTTTAGTGTCTCTACTTGGTTTTACTAGTGGTGGGAAAAGAGGAAGATTAATATGAGGAGGTGATATGAGCTGTCCTCATTGTTCTTTGTGTTCCAACTGACACACTATCCACTCCCTGGCCATTTTATTTGGTGAATTTGGCTTAATGGTAAATCTTTCAGGAAATAGGGAAATACCTTAACATTTTAAAAACAGGTTTTCACAAATTTTAAGGTTAAAAGTATGACATTTTACAAAGAGACAAGAAGTTTTAGATTCTTTAGGGTCATTTAAAACATATAAGGCAGTTTTTAAAGAGTGGCGAGAATGCATTAGAAAATGGTTGAAGATTATTTAAGAACAAAGAATTTACAATTTATAATTTCTGTGGGTATCTATTTTACTTATGTGTATTTCATTATGTAATAGTATTGCTGTAGCAAAAAAAAAATTCTTACAGGTTTTTATCGAAACATTTTGTTCTGATATTCTGTAACTAAGCTCTGCTTATTTTCTGATTACTTTCCCACCATGACACCAAACTTGCAAAAATGATAGACTGGAGGTCACAGGACACCCCAGGCCTGGGTTAGTGACTTGCATTATTGTTTTCATTATTACCTTTCAAGTGAAAGCTCATAATCCTATAGCTCACTGGCTCCTGTCCAGCTCATCTTAGTTTTATTAAACTATCCAAGAAGAAATATGAAATGTGACTTCTTTTAGAATCTTGGAAAGGCTTTTATTAAGACTTCAATTCTTTCAAACTCTTGATTTCAAATCTCACATAGGCAGATTCCAAAGGCAAGCCGAAGATAGTCATAATGATGTACTTGAAAATCATTCTTGTGTAAGGAGGGAGGAATGCTATCATAAAGGCTCAGGAAAAAAAGACCTGAGTAAAAGACAATTTTAAAGTCTCTGGAAATTTTCCGAATTTTTTATTGGTTCACTGTGGTCAGGACATTTCCCTGTGTGAAGACACAGCTCAAGAGTTGTGTATAGAATACACAGTAATCACGCTGCGTAATGACATTGAATTTGTTAGCAGAGTAGAGAAATTTGGAAGGCTGTAGCAAATCCTGTAGAAAGCAAACATGAATAACACTCTGTCACCAAGCTTTGTTTAGAGAGAAACCAGTCTCTCTTGAAATATTTAATATGAGAATTCTTGTTAAGGAAGGTCTATTTGGACTGCAGATAGTTTGAAAAATCATTTGAATCCCTTCTTCGAGCTTTTCTAAATTAAGTGATTGGAAAAAAGAAAACACACTTAATGAGCCAGTGGTTCAGACGTCAGTGGGACAGGGTAGGTAGTGTTTCTTTCAGTTGTGACGAGTGGCCTGGCCTTGCTTTCCATGCATCTGGGCCCTGGGAAGAGGCAAATGGTCAAGATTAGGTGCTGTGCATTGATGGTCTTCCTATCACTTCCATAGGATTTTGATATTTTCTAAATGAATTTGGAGGTCAGATGCATTTGTTTCTTGTGTGACCATTTGAAAATTAGTGCAACTGGAGGAATTATAACCCTCCCCTGCTCCCTTTTAGTTGCCTCTATTATCATGTAACTTTTTAGGGTGGGGGGAGTTTGGAATCAGCCAGAAACAAAAGAGGCATCTATTAGCATGGTACCAAAATAGGCATTCATGCAGCTTCTAATCAGAACAACATATTTTTAATATTCACAAGTTCTTGTTGGCAAGGAGATTTGTGTGTGTTATGAGTCAAGAAAGCCAGTGTTGCACTTCAAGGCTTGCTTTCATTTCTTGCCAGGACATCACTCTCTTTTCAGTTAGATGTGTTATATTTATAGAATGTGTTGCTTTTCTGCTGGAATGTAGTTAAAACAACATTGTATCAAGCCAAGAATGTCAGAGGTTAACCCAGTAGTTTTACCTCTAATTGTCTAGCAGAATAATTGTCAGTTAAATACACCAAGTCCAGACTAATCTGTGCTAAAGAAAGGCTAATGATTAGAAATGTGCCATGATTTTCTTTTATGGTCTATACCAGTTGTTCTCAGTTGAAAGTGATTCTCAGAATCTCCTAGCCCATCCCAGAATTTTTTCTTCTGTAGACGTGGGGTCAAGAACTGGCTTCCCTGTGGTTCTTGGTTCATCTTAGTTGAGAACACTGATTTCCACTAATGACTTGTTTTGGCCCCTTAAAAAGGTAGTATTTCTTATATATATTTTTAATACTCTAAGATAATCTACTTGATCAAGCAAATGTAATCACACAAAATAGAAGTCATTCATTCATATACCATTCACTCTTATTGGGTATATACTGTATTTAGGTATTATATCCCATAAAGTGGTAGAGGGGTGGTGGGAAGGTTGCCAGATGAAGTATAAGATACTCAGTTATATTTGAATTTCAGGTAAGCAGTGAAGTTTTTAGTATAACTATGTCCCAAATATTACATAGGACATAGTTATATTAAAGAATTTGGCTGGGCATGGTGGCTTACACCTGTAATCCCAGCACTTTGGGAGACAGAGGTGGGCTGATAACTTGAGGCCAGGAGTTTGTAGACCAGCCTGACCAACATAGCAAAACCTTGTCTCGACTAAAAATATAAAAATTAGCTGGGCGTGGTGGCACATGCCTATAATCCTAGCTACTCAGGAGGCTAAGGCAGGAGAATCACTTGAATCCGGGAGGCGGAGGTTGCACTGAGCTGAGCTCACACCACCGCACTCCAGCCTGGGTGAAAAAAAAAAAAAAAAAGAATTCTTCGTTGTTTATCTGGAATTCAGATTTCACTGAGCAGCCTATATTTTAATTTGCTAAATCTGGTGACCCTAGAGGTTGAACACTGGGGAGGGAACCAGGTACCTGCGGGATCAGAGGAGGAAAAGCCAGTATCCACTAGAGAAGCTGGCATTTGAATGGTGCCTCAAAAGTTTCTCTAGATAAAGATGGAAGAGAAAGGCAGAATAGTCAAAAGGAGCAACATGAGATAAAGTGGTGGGACAATAAATTGGGAAGTATTTGGGAGCAGATCATAGATTGAATAGGGAAAACTGGGCAAGAAGGTGGTCATGCAAGAGGACATTAAAGCATCTGTTATTTTGGTGCTTATTCAGTGGCTAAGGGGGAGATGCATAGAGTTAGTGTTTCTTATTGTGAGCAGAAATGTGGAATTTTAAACTTCTTACTCTTGTGCTGCGAGGTGGGTGCCAGGTTATGTATATAAAAATAGTTATTCTTGTGAAACCAAAACTCTAAAGGTAACATATTAGAAAAATAAAAGTAAAAGTATACAAGTCATTTTAGTGGAGGAATATAGTAAGCACAAGAGGAAGAAAAGACTCTGTTATGTGTGATTGTGGTTAAGGCTCTTAGTATTTTTAGGGCACAAACTTGTAGATGGGATGACAAGTGGCAATTGCAGTTATATCTTCATTTACCTAAGAAATATCTGCCTCTAGGTCGCTTGAGCCTGGGAAGTTGAGGCTGCATTGATCCATGATCATGCCACTGCACTGTAGCCTAGGCAACCATGTGAGACCCTGTCTCAAAAAATAAATGAATAAATAAATAAATAATAAAATAGAGGTGAGAGTTTGGAGTCTTAATTCTGGAAGGTGAATTCCAGAAAAGTAAATTTAGTGGTATGAGCAAAGATCTAAGGCAAGTCCCAACTGAATAACATGAAAACACATTAAACATAAATGGATATATGGTCACTTTGATCTAAACCACAGGGAAATGTTAGAAAGTTAAAGCTTGAAAAGTATAGCCCGATAGCAGGGCTTTTACAAAGGAAGAGAGATGTAAAACATGAAGATGAAGAAAAGCTGGAAAGCAGGCACCTGATCCCTGGACATGTGTCCTAATAGTCTTTATGGGACAGTTAAGATAAACACCCGAAAATTTAAAGGGCAAATACAGTGCTTTAGTTGTTTTTCTGTTTTGTAACAATATCTTTATTTATCTACCTTGATGATTTCACCTGCTCTTCAATGTGGGCCAAGGACATGATATCCTGCCCATTTCTTTGATATCCCAGAACAAATTCCTGCTAATGGAGTTTCTGCCATTTATTGTGGAAGACTAAAAACATACAAATTCTGATAATTAGAAATTTTAATTCTCAAAGGACACAGTTCAGAAACCCTATGAATATGTTATTGAAAGCTCTCATGTGCAACTGTACATTTCGAATGACCCACATTGGTTTTCTGATTAATATGGAATTGTGACATTAGATTTTTGGTTATCAAAACTTTACTGTTAGTGTTAGACCTGCCCTTTCTTTCTAACTCATGGGTGTTCAGAACTCAGGACTCTTTTTTTTTTAACACCAAGAAGAACTTCCCTAGCCTTTTCTGAGAAGCATCTAGTGAGAGAAGTGTAGAGGCTAAGAGAAGGAAGAGTTGGGGGGGGCTTGAAATCTGCAGGCTCCTGCAGGCAAGTCACCTGGTGGGGCAGGCCCTGCAGGGTGCATTGCCATAGCAGTGGGTGGGCATCTCTGGAAACTTCCCCTTAGAGCAGAGAGGCTGTTCATTCAGAAGAGCAGCTTCATCATCTCTCTCTTCTTTTCACGGTGGCTGGTAGCTCTTTTATCCATTTCCATCCTGTTATGCCTATGGCTTTTCCTCCTCAAGTCATATGTAGCTGCAGTACAGTGAGATACAGCTCAGGGCAAACTATGGAAAGTAATGGTATTTAGTTAGAGTCTGAAAGCCCAACTTCAAGATCTTTTACTGCCATTTGTTAGGGCATGACCTTGGGCATGGCATTTAACCACTCTGAGCTTTGGTTTTCTCATCCTTAAACTGAGTATTCATATTTCATGTATTATCTGCCTTATAGAATTATTGAGGATTAAATGAGAAAATGTAAGTGGAAGTTTATCCTAGGGCTATGATGATGATTGTGATTAGTATTATTTAAAAGTCCAGTGGGTAGGCCAGTTTTTCCCACCTAGAAAAATATAGGACTCCTATTCAAAGTCTTATGGAACAAAAATCATCACTAACTTGCTTATTTGAATTTCTATAATGAAGTAAAAATTCAAGATAGATGGAATTTTTGAAGAAGCTCCTGACTGTTGAATAATTCTTATATATTTTAAAAACTGTCACAATATAAGTATTTTTAAAGTAGTATATAATGGTTCCTGAAAATACCTGAAATGCCCATCCTTTTATACATGTTTAAGTATGCAATTTGTTCCAAATGTCTAATCGTGAATGATTAAATAATTTGCATGCTGTTTTCAGTGTTATGAATTAAAGACTAATTGAAGTATAATTTTTTTGCAGTAAAATTATATCATCTTTTATGTAGTACATTTAAAAATATTCTAGGCCGGTTCTAATTTTATAGTTTTATTATTTTAATTTAATGCACCAAGTAATTAAAAATTGCTACAAAGAAAAGAAGCCAAAAATGATTTTAGTTAATTTCCCCTCAACAGAGTGAAAAGATGATAAGTAGAATAATGGAAGAGAGCCCAACACAGTTCCTGGCACATAAAGATATTCATTAAATATTCCTTAATGAATAAGGAATGACTAATTTCTAAGTGGCTCTAGACTTCGAGAAAAGGCACCATTTTCAGTGCTGTATAAAATACAAAGAAGATAGGTTGACATCTTCATATTAAAATACCTCCATGCAGAGTTCCCACAAGCCAATTTTTATTGAATCATTAGATCTGCAGTTTGCTCTGCTTTCCTTTTTCTCTTTGTTCTTGGAGTAGATTCTCAGGCCTAAGTCAGTTACAGATATTGAGAGACAATTCTCCATGGGTATCATGCATTTCTGTATCTCTTGCAAGCAGAGGCACTGACTTCTCTTTGTTCTGGACTATCTCTTCAAGGATGTTTATATAGCAAGTAGCTGTGGAAGACAAAAATAATCTCTCCCTCTGGAGCAAAGTATAGGTTTGCTTATAGCCTTGGAAGATAGAGGCTTAGTGTCTCCTTCCAGAATAAAGTCTAATAAAGATAGTAGCTCCCTCTGAGATAAAGAGCAGGGATGCTTATTGCTATTTGTAGAAGATTTGGGTTCCCTAAGCTAAGGGTTCCTCTCCTGTAACGTAACCCACTGCATGTACAAATGTTACCTGGCCCTTATTGTGTCATCCTGTGGGAATTGGGGCTTAGGAAACTGGAACAAGAAATGCTGATATTCAGGCTACTCTTACTGCTGTTGATTAATAAACTGCCTTTTGTCTCTGACCAAGGCACCTTCTGTCTTCTACCAGCATCCATGAAACTATGGAAGGCTAACTTGTCATCTTGCAAGTAGGATAAAATCTCAAACCCTAAACAATTCTCTTTTTTTTGAGACAAGGTCTCGCTGTGTTGTCCAAGAGAGAATACAGTGGTATAATCATGGCTCACTGTAGCCTCAACCTCCTGGGCTCAAGCAATCCTCCCACCTTTCAGCCTCCCGAGTAGCTAGGACCACATGTGGGCACCACCACACCCAGCTAATGTTTTTTTTAATTAATTTTTTTTTTCTTTTGTAGAGACAGGATTTTGCCATGTTGCCCAGGCTGGTCTCAAACTCTTGGGCTCAAGCAATCTGCCTGTCTCGGCCTCCGAAAGTGGTGGGGTTACAGGCATGAGCCACCATGCCTGGCCCCTAAACAATCCTGGACAACAGATTGCAGCAATATTTGGGTAACTTGGCTGGTATGGTGTGGTGTAGTTGATACACTCATGTAGGCAAGGACCCCTTTTACCTCCAGTGGCTGACCACTCTTTTGGATATACGTGGGGACCCTGGGAACATATTCTCCAGCCACCATGAGGAGAAATGAATGGGCATCAGGGCTGGAAGTAGAAGATGGGATGAGATCTAGAGCTTTTGGCGCAGAGCACTGGCTAGAACTATGAAGACTCTGGTAAAACTTGAGGTAGTGCTTGGGTGGAGGTGGACAGAGGCTATAGAGGAAGGAGGAGGAAAAATAGGTTGATAGAGGAAAGAAGATTCTATGTAACTTCACAGCAGCCAAAAGTCATTCATCCTTCTTGAAACTTCTAAGTCAGCACTGGCACCTATCATTCCAAAGCTTATTAGCTTTTTGTTGTTGTTGTTGTTTTGAGCCATGAGTACACATTTTTGTGAGCACTCTGCTTTGGTGCCTTAATGCCTTGTTGAGTATGCCCACATTGAGTGCTTGCTGGTGGCCGAATGTGAGCAGGCTTGTTCTGGGAAAAGACATAATGGCAGCGTCTGGTATTTTTGGTCATTCTGCCTATGTCCCCTTTCCTTCATCCCCCATCCTCACCCTAGTCTTTATGGTTCATTAAAATACTTCCCAGCCACCACTTAGGCAACTCTAACCACGTGCAAGGCTGGCCACAGAGCTCTGAACCTCAGAAGTCTCAGCTCCTTCTGACTCCCTCGGAGTTGGAACGTACTAATGCTGCTTCCTAGAATGAGCCCTTTGCCCAGTTTTCTCTTGCGGGAAAGTATTTGGGGTTGTTAGTGAATGCGCTGCATCTTCTTACTTGATAGCCACATGATAAAACAGTTGTATTTTCTTTCATGCCATAGGGACTTCTATCCGGCGTCATCGGATTACTCTCCCGCCTCCTGATGAGGATCAGTTTTATACTGTGTATCATTTTAATGTCGGCACAGAGGTTGTCTTCTATGGTCGGACATTCAAGATTTATGATTGTGATGCATTCACAAGAAACTTTTTGAGGAAAATAGGGGTCAAAGTGAATCCCCCAGTACAATGTCCGGAAGATCCTTACATGAAGATTCGGAGAGAGGTAAGGAATTGACGTTCATTGAGTTCTTGTCTTCAAAATAAAAATTCCTTTGGAAAGTCAGTAAAGGGTATTTGTACTCCTGATGCAGATGTCAAAGACCTTTTAGGGCCATAGTTATTCCAGTTGTTTTGTTGTTCTTTGGGCCAGAGGGAAGGCTGAGTGTGAGCCACAGAGCAGGAATGACTTCCTCACTGCCTCACCCCAATTCTCTCGGTAGAGAGTCTCTCTTTCAGGTAGTAGGTGTCTTCAGTGAACTGCACAGGGGAGACAGTTTCTAGACACCCACAACTGGCTTTGTGGTCACTGATGGTATGTGAATTGTATTCACACTTCCTTGGCTTGTGTTTTTGCATTTCAGTTGCCTAACTGCCTAGAAAGATCTTTGCTTCTATACTAGTGATTTAGTGAACCAAGCCTTGGGTACACCTTTTTACTTCCTCCTAGGAAATTCCAGGTCCTCTTAGGGTGGCATTGGAATGCCGAGATGCTCTGGAAGAATAAGGAGGACCATGATTCTGGTGTACCTCCTTTAGGAAATGATATTTGTGTACAAGGTCTGACCCCAGCTAGGGTAAGGGAGTAAAGACTCAATATTTTTAGTATTATTTTTGTCTTCCTATGTTTTAAACAGTCCCTGGGCCCAAATTCTGTTTTCTAGAAGAATTTGAACACTCACAGGGGTAGAAGGTGGCACACCCAGCTAATCTCCTTGCTGGGACTGGATCGCAAATCTCTTGACTCTTACCCTGATTTCCATCATCATCACTTGTTTCCTTTTTCCTTTTCTATTGAAGTGTGATTACACACAGTAAAATACACAGAAATTAAGTGTACAGTTGGATGAGTCTTCACAAATACATGTACCCCTATAACCTACCCCCAGATTGAGATGTAGAGCATTTCTCTTCCCCCAGAAAGTCCCCTCATGTGTTTTTCCTATCAATCCCACTCCCCACCACAGACAACTGCTGTCCTCATTTCGATCCCCATAGATGAGTGTTGTCTGATTTTTATTGTTTTAAAACTTACAATTCATTTCCTTGCAGAGAGGTAACAAAATTTAGAACAAAATTCTCTTTTGATTCTGTTTTGATCTCTTTTTAAAAGCCACTTGTAGGATCATTCATCTATTCCTGCCTCCCAGCCCCAGCAAAATTATTCTTTAATGTTGTTGTAGGCATACAACCCTCTGGAGAAATATATATATGGTTGATCCTGGAATATCTAAGGTGAAATGCCTGTATATTGATGTACAAAGGGACATTTTTGGTTTGGATTCATTTTTAGTTTTTCCAAATGCCCTGAATGAAAGAGTCTAGATAAATAGAAAGAATTTAGAACCAGCAGAGAGAACTTGAAGGAAATGGATCCAAATGAATTGCCACCCTTTGCATATGGCTACACTCATTCACTAACAGTTGTTGTTACATGATAGTGATTGTGAATGATGATGGATTATATGAAAATGCACAGAGCATCGTGGGATTTCATAGGTTTATGAAGAAAATATATATATATATATTTAAAATTATACTTTAAGTTCTGGGATACATGTGCAGAATGTGCAGGTTTGTTACATAGGTATACACGTGCCATGGTGGTTTTCTGCACCCATCAACCCATCATCTACATTAGGTATTTCTCCTAATGCTATCCCTCCCCTATCCCCCCATCCCCTGATTGGCCCTGGTGTGTGATGTTCCCCTCCCTGTGTCCATGTGTTCTCATTGTTCAGCTCCCACTTATGAGTGAGAACATGGAGTGTTAGGTTTTCTGTTCCTGTGTTAGTTTGCAGAGAATGATGGTTTCCAACTTCATCCATGTCCCTACAAAGGACGTGAACTCATCCTTTTTAATGACTGCATAGTATTCCATGGTGTATATGTGCCACATTTTCTTTATCCAGTCTATCATTGATGAGCATTTGCATTGGTTCCAAGTCTTTGCTATTGTGAATAGTGCTGCAGTATACATACATGTGCATGTGTCTTTATAGTAGGATGATTTATAATCCTTTGGGTATATACCCAGTAATGGGATTGCTGGGTCAAATGGTATTTCTGGTTCTAGATCCTTAAGGAACTGCCACATTGTCTTCCATAATGGTTGAACTAATTTGCACTCCCATGAACAGTGTAAAAGCATTCCTATTTTTCCACATCCTCTCCAACATCTCTTGTTTCCTGACTTTTTAATGATTGCTATTCTTTTTTTTTTTTCTTCCGAAATGGAGTCTCACTCTGTTGTCCAGGCTGCAGTGCAGTGGCGCAATCTTGACTCACTGCAAACTCTGCCTCCTGGGTTCAAGCAATTCTCTGCCTCAGCCTCCTGAGTAGCTGGGATTACAGGGGCCTGCCACCACATCCGGCTAATTTTTTTTTTTTTTTTTTTTGTATTTTTAGTAGAGACGGGGTTTCACCATCTTGGCCAGGTTGGTATTGAACTCCTGACCTCGTGACCCACCTGCCTCAGCCTCCCAATGATCACTATTCTAACTGGCGTGAGATGGTATCTCATTGTGGTTTTGATTTGCATTTCTCTAATGACCAGTGATGATGAGCTTTTTTTCATATGTTTGTCGGCCATATAAATGTCTTGTTTTGAGAAGTGTCTGTTCATATCCTTTGCCCACTTTTTTATGTTTTTTTTTTGTTTTGTAAATTTGTTTAAGTTCCTTGTAGATTCTGGATATTAGCCCTTTGTCAGATGGATAGGTTGCAACAATTTTCTTCCATTCTGTAGTTTGCCTGTTCACTCTGATGATAGTTTCTTTTGGTGTGCAGAAGCTCATTAGCATAATTAGATCCCATTTGTCAATTTTGGCTTTTGTTGCCGTGCTTTTGGTGTTTTAGTCATGAAGTCTTTTTCCCTGCCTATGTCCTGAATGGTGTTGCCTAGGTTTTCTTTAGAGTTTTTATGGTTTTAGGTCTTATGTTTAAGTCTTTAATCCATCTTGAGTTAATTTTTGTATAAGGTGTAAGGAAGGGGTCCAGTTTCAGTTTTCTGCTTATAGCTAGCCAGTTTTCCCAACACCATTTATTAAATAGGGAATCCTTTCTTCATTGCTTGTTTTTGTCAGGTTTGTCAAAGATCAGATGGTTGTAGATGTGTAGTGTTATTTCTGAGGCCTCTCTTCTGTTGCATTGGTCTATATATCTGTTTTGGTACCAGTACCATGCTGTTTTGGTTACTATAACCTTGTAGTATAGTTTGAAGTCAGGTAGTGTGATGCCTCCAGCTTTGTTCTTTTTGCTTAGGATTGTCTTGGCTATATGAGCTCTTTTTTGGTTCCATATGAAATTTAAAGTAGTTTTTTCTAGTTCTGTGAAGAAAGTCAATGGTAGCTTGATGGAGATGGCATTGAATCTATAGATTACTTTGGGCAGTCTGACCATTTTTGCAATATTGATTCTTCTATCCATTAGCATGGAATGTTTTTCCATTTGTTTGTGTCCTCCCTTATTTCCTCGAGCAGTGGTTTGTAGTTCTCCTTGAAGAGATCCTTCACATCCCTTGTGAATTATATTCCTAGGTGTTTTATTCTCTTTGTAGCAGTTGTGAATGGGAGTTCACTCATGATTTGGCTCCCTGTTTGTCTATTATTGGTGTATAGGAATGCTTGTGTTTTTTGCACATTGATTTTGTGTCCTGAGACTTTGCCAAAGTTGCTTATCAGCTTAAGGAGATTTTGGGCTGAGATGATGGGGTTTTCTAAATATACAATCATGTCATCTGCAAATAGAGACAATTTGACTTCCTCTCTTCCTATTTGAATACCCTTTATTTCTTTCTCTTGCCTGATTGCTCTGGCCAGAACTTCCAATACTATGTTGAATAGGAGTGGTGAGAGAGGGCATCCTTGTCTTGTGCCAGCTTTCAAAGGGAATGCTTCCAGCTTTTGCACATTCAGTATGATATTGGCTGTGGGTTTGTCATAAACAGCTCTTATTATTTTGAGATACATTCCGTCAATATCTAGTTTATGGAGAGTTTTTAGCATGAAGGGGTGTTGAATTTTGTTGAAGGCCTTTTCTGTATCTATTGAGATAATCATGTGGTTTTTGTCATTGGTTCTATTTATGTAATTCATTATGTTTATTGATTTGCACATGTTGAACCAGCCTTGCATCCCAGGGATGAAGCTGACTTGATCTGGATGGATAAACTTTTTCATGTGCTACTGGATTGGGTTTGCCAGTATTTTATTCATGATTTTTGCATCGATCTTCATCAGGGATACTGGCCTGAAATTTTCTTTTTTTGTTGTTGTGTCTCTGCCAGGTTTTGGTATCAGGATGATGCTGGCCTCATAAAATGAGTTAGGGAGGAGTGCCTCTTTTTCTGTTGTTTGAAATGGTTTCAAAAGGAATGGTACCAGCTCCTCTTTGTACCTCTGGTAGAATTTGGCTGTGAATTGATCTGGTCCTGGGCTTTTTTCGGTTGGTAGGCTATTGATTACTGCCTCAGTTTCAGAACTTGTTATTGGTCTATTCAGGGATTTGACTTCTTCCTGGGTTAGTCTTGGGAGGGTGTATGTGTCCAGGAATTTATTTCTTCTAGATTTTCTAGTTTATCTGCGTAGAGGTGTTTATACTATTCTCTGATGGTAGTTTGTATTTCTGTGGGATCAGTGGTGATATCCTGTTTATCATTTTTTATTGTGTCTATTTGATTCTTCTCACTTTTTTTCTTTGTCTGGCTATCTATTTTGACTGCTATCTATATAGACTGATATCTATTAGCAGTCTATCTTTTTTGTTGATCTTTTCAGAAAACCACCTCCTGGATTCATTGATTTTTTGAAGGATTTTTCATGTCTCTATCTCTTTCAGTTCTGCTCTGATCTTAGTTATTTCTTGCCTTCTGCTAGCTTTTGCATTTGTTTGCTCTTGCTTCTCTAGTTCTTTTAATTGTGATGTTAGCGTGTTGATTTTAGATCTTTCCCACTTTCTCCTGTGGGCATTTAGTGCTATAAATTTCCCTCTAAACAGCGCTTTAGTTGTGTCCCAGAGATTGTGGTATGTTGTGTCTTTGTTCTCATTTGTTTCAAATAACTTATTTATTTCTGCCTTAACTTTGTTATTTACCCAGTAGTCATTCAGGAGCAGGTTGTTCAGTTTCCATGCAGTTGTGCGGTTTTGAGTGAATTTCTTAATCCTGAGTTCTGAGTTGATTGCTCTGTGGTCTGAGAGACTGTTTGTTATGATTTCCGCTCTTTTGCATTTGCTGAGGAATGTTTTACTTCCCATTATGTGGTCAACTTTAGAATAATTGTGGTGCCAAGAAGAATGTATATCTGTTGATTTGGGGTGGAGAGTTCTGTAGATGTCTGTTAGGTCCTCTTGGTCCAGAGCTGAGTTCAAGTCCTGAATATCCTTGTTAATTTTCTGGCTCATTGATCTGTCTAATATTGACAGTGGGTTGTTAAAGTCTCTCATTATTATTGTGTGGAAGTCTAAATCTCTTTGTAGGTCTCTAAGAACTTGCTTTATGAATCTGGGTGCCCCTGTATTGGGTGCATATATATTTAAGATAGTTAGCTCTTCTTATTGCGTTGATCTCTTTACCATTATGAAATGCCCTTCTTTGTCTTTTTTGATCTTTGCTGGCTTAAAGTCTGTTTTATCAGAGACTAGGATAGCAACCCCTGCTTTTTTTTGCTTTCCATTTGCTTGGTAAATCTTCCTCCCTCCCTTTATTTTGAGCTATGTGTGTCTTTGCATGTGAGATGAGTCTCCTGAATACAGCACACCGATGTGTCTTGACTCTTCATCCGATTTGCCAGCCTGTGTCTTTTAATTGGGGCATTTAGCCTGTTTACATTTAAGGTTAAAATTGTTATGTGTGAATTTGATCCTGTCATTATGATGCTAGCTGGTTATTTTGTCCATTAGTTGATGCAGTTTCTTCATAGCGTCGACGGTCTTTACAATTTGGTATGTTTTTGTGGTGGCTGGTACCGGTTTTTCCTTTCCACATTTAGTGCTTCCTTCAGGAGCTCCTGTAAGGCAGGCCTGGTGATGAAAAAATCTTTCAGTATTTGCTTGTCTGTAAAGGATTTTATTTCCCCCTTGCTTATGAAGCCTAGTTTGGCTGGATATGAAATTCTGGGTTGAAAATTCTTTTCTTTAAGGATGTTGAATATTGGCCCCCACTTTCTTGTGGCTTGTAGGGTTTCTTCAGAGAGGCTTGCTGTTAGTCTGATGGGCTTCCCTTTGTGGGTAACCTGACCTTTCTCTCTGGCTGCCCTTAACACTTTTCCCTTCATTTCAACCTTGGTGAATCTGACAATTATATGTCTTGGGGTTTCTCTTCTTGAGGGGTATCTTTGTGGTGTCATCTGTATTTCCTAAATTTGAAGGTTGGCCTGTCTTGCTAGGTTGGGGAAGTTCTCCTGGATAATATCCTGAAGAGTGTTTTGCAACTTGGTTCCATTCTCCCTATCACTTTCAGGTACGTGAAACGTACGTTTGGTCTTTTCACATAGTCCCATATTTCTTGGAGGCTTTGTTTGTTCCTTTTCATTCTTTTTTTCTCTTATCTTGTCTTCATGCTTTATTTCATTAAGTTGATCTTCCATCTCTGATATCCTTTCTTCCGCTTGATCGATTCGGCTGTTGATACTTGTGTATGCTTCACAAAGTTCTCGTGCTGTGTTTTTCAGCTCCATCAGGTCTTTTATGTTCTTCTCTAAGCTGGTTATTCTAGTTAGCAATTCCTCTAACGTTTTTTCAAGGTTCTTAGCTTTCTTGCATTGGGTTACAATATGCTCCTTTAGCTCAGAGGAGTTTGTTATTACCCACCTTCTGAAGCCTACTTCTGTCAATTCATCAAACTCATTCTCCGTCCAGTTTTGTTCTCTTGCTGGCAAGGAGTTGTGGTCCTTTGGAGGAGAAGAAGTGTTCTGGTTTTTGGAATTTTCAGCCTTTTTGTGCTGGTTTTTCCTCATCTTTGTGGATTTATCTACCTTTGGTCTTTGATGTTGGTGACCTTTGGATGGAGTTTTCTTTTGGACATCCTTTTTGTTGATGTTGATGCTATTCCTTTCTGTTCGTTAGTTTTCCTTCTAATAGTCAGGCTTCTCTGCTGCAGGTCTGCTGGAGTTTGCTGGAGGTCCACTCCAGACCTTGTTTGCCTGGGTATCACCAGTGGAGGCTGCAGAACAGCAAAGATTGCTGCCTGTTCCTTCCTCTGGAAGCTTCATCCCAGAGGTGCACCTGCCAGATGCCAGCTGGAGGTCTCCTGTAAGAGGTGTCTGTCAACCCTTGCTGGGAGGTGTCTCCTAGCAGGAGGCACAGGGGTCAGGGACCCACTTGAGGAGACAATCTGTCCCTTAGCAGAGCTCGAGAGCTGTGCTGGGAGATCTGCTGCTCTCTTCAGAGTGGCAGGAGGAACATTTAAGTCTGCTGAAACTGTGTCCACAGCCACCCCTTCCCCCATGTGCTGTGTCCCAGGAAGATGGAAGTTTTATCTATAAGCCTATGACTAGGGCTGCTGCCTTTCTTTCAGAGATGCCTTACCCAGAGAGAAGGAATCTAGAGAGGTAGTCTGGCTACAAAATCTTTGCCAAGCTGTGGTGGACCCCACCCAGTTAGAACTTCCTGGAGGCTTTGTTTACACTCTGAGGGGAAAACTGCCTACACAAGCCTCAGTAATGGCGGATGCCCCTTCCCCCACCAAGCTCCAGCGTCCCAGATCGACTTTAGACTGCTGTGCTGGCAGCAAGAATTTCAAGCCGTTGGTCTTAGCTTGCTGGGCTCTGTGGGGTTGGGATCCACTGAGCTAGACCACTTGGCTCCCTGGCTTCCACCTCCTTTCCAGGGGAGTGAGCAGTTCTGTCTCACTGGTGTTCCAGGCGCCACTGGGGTATGAAAAAAACTCCTGCAGCTAGCGTGGTGTCTGCCCAAACAGCTGCCCAGTTTTGTGCTTGAAACCTAGGGCCCTGGTGGTGTAGGCACCCGAGGAAATCTCCTGGTCTGAGGGTTACAAAGACCATGGGAAAAGCATAGTATCTGGGCTGGAGTGCACTGTTCCTCATGGCATAGTCCTTCATGGCTTCTGTTGGCTAGGGGAGGGAGTTCCCCGACCCCTTGCGCTTCCTGGGTGAGGCAACGCCCCACCCTGCTTTGGCTCGCCCTCCCTGGGCTGCACCTACTGTCTAACCAGTCCCAATGAGATGAACCGAATACCTCAGTTGGAAATGCAGAAATCACCCCCCTTCTGCATTGATCTCGCTGGGAGCTGCAGACCGGAGCTGTTCCTATTCGGCCATCTTGCCAGCCACCCCCAGAAAAAGATCTTTTGTGCCAGGAATTGAGAATAAATACCAAGAACAGCTAAGAAATGTTTTAAATAATTTCCTTTCAGAGTGGGAACATCATTTTAGCATTTATTCCCTCAGGGAGAAAATTCTTCAATAAATATAGAAATCTTTGGGAAATTAGGAGTTTAATAAGAGGCTTCTATATTGACTTTCATACATTTACTTCTGCAGTGTTTGCTGTCTTGAACTGTAAAGTTAAAATTAAACAATTTAACTTAGACTGAAAAGAATCCCAATGGTATATTATCAATAATGCTTTTCTTAGAGGCCTCATAATGCCAAAGAAACGTTTTTCAATCAATTGAAATTGTGGTCCCATAATTTCATTTAAATATCGGGGATAAGACTGAAGAGTCTTTGGAAAGCCATCATGTCTCCCCGCTGTCTTGGGTTAAGACTGCACCTAGACTGCCCTCAACAGATAGAAATTTCAGAAATTTCAAGAATTTACAAAAAGATTGTATAACCTGATTTGGGATAACATCTCCCTTGTCAGTGTGCACTTCTTTATGTAACAGTCCTATTTGATTACATCAGATGAAATGGGGGCAGTTTAACTCCATGACAGGGCTGCAGAAGTGCAAATAGAGGGAAGAGTTACATCAAGAAGACTATGGAACTAGTGGTTCCTGGGCCAGAGGACAGCCAAGGCAGAGGCTCTGCAGACCTTAAGTTCTCCATTTGCTGTGCTCCTGTTTCTCCGGGGCATTCTTATCCTTGATACCTAAAGCTTTTTGAGCTAAAATAAAACAGTGAATATATTTCTTCCCTTTTACCTTCACAAAAATCTTTGAATGAGTAAGAATTATGTACACATATGAATTTCCCAGTGAAAAGACAAATTATGTTTTTGGTTGAGATATAATTAACATAGAGTCAATTGTATAAATCTTAAGTGTATAGGTCAACACGTTTTGTAAAATGTGTGCAGTTGAGTAACCAACACAAAAATCGAGATGTAGAATGTTTTTATTACTTCAGAAAGTTCCTTTCTCCCCCTTTCTGGTCAAATTCCCTACCTGGAGGCAATTACTATTCTGATTTCTGTTACCATAGATTAGTTTTGTCTATTCTTAAATAAGAATTTTAAATCTTTGAGAAAAGTCAGTTTTAAAAAATATTAAAGAAGTATAGTTTTTTTCTTTTTTTTACTTATTTATTTATTTATTTATTTTGATACGGAGTATTGCTCTGTTGCCCAGGCTGGAGTGCAGTGGCACAATCTTGGCTCACTGCAACCTCTGCCTCCCAGGTTCAAGGAATTCTCCTGCCTCAGCCTCCTGAGTAGCTGGGATTACTGGCGCCTGCCACCACACCTGGCTAAATGTTTTTGTATTTTTAGTAGGGATGACCAGGCTGGTCTCAAACTCCTGGCCTCAAATGATCCACCTACCTTGGCCTCCCAAGGTGCCGAGATTACAGGTGTGAGTCACCCCGCCTGGCCAGAAGTATAATTTAGTGTATTAATGTTTAATATGAAAAACTTCCTCATACTTGTTTATCTCTATTCTTAAGGTTGAAACTGGTTATAGATGCATATGTATCTATGTCATAGTTGAAATTAAAAAACGAAATCACAGAATAGTCTATAGAAAAATAGATCTTTTTTGTTTTCTTTTTTTTTTTTGAGACAGGGTCATGTTCTGTCGCCTAGGCTGGAGCGCAGTGGTGTGAACATAGCTCACTGCAGCCTTGACCTCCTGAGGTCAACAATTCTCCCATCTCAGCCTCCTGAGTAGCTGGGACTACAGGCGTGTAACACTGTACCTGACTAATGGTTTTTTTTTAAGAGTTGTGTTTTTGGCCGGGCGCGGTGGCTCAAGCCTGTAATCCCAGCACTTTGGGAGGCCGAGACGGGCACATCACGAGGTCAGGAGATCGAGACCATCCTGGCTAACACGGTGAAACCCTGTCTCTACTAAAAAATACAAAAAACTAGCTGGGTGAGGTGGCGGGCGCCTGTAGTCCCGGCTACTTGGGAGGCTGAGGCAGGAGAATGGCGTAAACCCGGGAGGCGGAGCTTGCAGTGAGCTGAGATCCGGCCACTGCATTCCAGCCTGGGCGACAGAGCGAGACTCCATCTCAAAAAAAAAAAAAAAAAAAAAAAGTGTTGTGTTTTTGCCATGTTGCCCAGGCTGATCTTGAACTCCTGAACTCAAGCAATCTTCCCGCTTTGGCCTCCCAAAATGCTGGGATTATAGGCATGAGCCACCGTACCTGGCCAAAAATATATCTTTATATATTTGTCACTTGATTGTGTGTGTCTTAGAAGTGATTTATGCAAACCCTGCAACTATTACTGACATTTTCTCCATTTGCAGGTTCTAGAACACGTAGAGCCCTTACGTCCCTACGAATCCCTCGACACCCTGAAACAGTTCCTCCAGTATCATGGCAAGATTTTGTGTTTCTTCTGCCTGTGGGATGACTCAGTCTCGATGTTTGGAGACCGTAGAGAACTCATCCTGCATTACTTCTTGTGTGATGATACTATTGAAATCAAAGAATTGCTTCCACACAACTCAGGCCGAGATGCTATAAAAATGTTCCTCCGGAGGAGTAAGCTGCCCAAGGTGAGCAGTGGACATAACCACTTTCTGAATTTGCTTGTGAGTCAAGAGACTAGAGTCACTGTTTGGAATGTTGTGTGTTATGACTATGTGATGATAATAACCATGCACTGGTGCAGGTATTTAGAAAACTTTCATTTTGTGCTCTCTATTAATATACATCTGTGAAAGTAATACAGAGAATATGATCAATTAGAGTTGGAACATTGAAGTTAAGGCAAGTAAAGGAAAAAAGTCAAATGTAAGAGAAAGCACCTATTCATCATTGAGTTCATATCCAGTTTTATGAAACTAAATGACTCCTTAGTAAAAGAATTGCTTGTGGCTTTGGATGGGGCACTGCAGACTACTGAGGAGAGCCCATGGTTTGGTCTAGGTTGTGAATACAAACACACACTATACACGTGCACCTACATGTGCATGTACACATGCACTCACAAACATACACATGCAAGTTTACAAACCAAAGTGCCTTTTCTGAGTGTAGCAACTGGTCACCAACTAGCCACTAGCTAGTGGCAGTGATGACTTTTGCATTTTATTTGATATTAAAAAGAGTTGTCAGATTGATTTCTATAAATATTTATGGCCATTTGAGAGCTCATGTAATTTGGGGGCAGCAGAAACTTCCCAGACCTGGATTAGAGTTGTGAGTCTGCCTCTTAATAGTTATGCTACCTTGGGCAAATCGCATAACCTCTTTGAGCTTATTTCCCCGTCTTTAAAATGTGGTAACATAGGAAAAAAACAAAAAAAAAAACAAACAAAAAAACACCATCGAAGGACCTGTAAACACCTATAAGGACACTTAAAAACATAAAGGCTTTTTCAAAAGCTCTGTTATATTTTCTTTCTTATTTGGGTAAAGTATCTTCTTAGTGCACATGGAAAGGTTACTGTAACACTGATTTCCGAGGCAAATAACTGCTGGCCATTCAGTCCTCATGGGAGGTTTTTCCAGATTCTCTGAGCCCACTGCCAGAAGCCCTACTGTGTGTGCTTGGAGGCAGGGGAGGCACAGTTTGTCCCAGAGTGAGCCCTGGGATACGCATAGCAGGCAACCAGGAGGTGCCAGAAAAACCTGTTTTTAGAATGACTTTGAAAAATAGGCTAAATATAAAATAATAATGACATACCTGACATTTACAGTGTGCCAACATCAGTTAATTCATTTTATTCATTCATTCAACAAATATTCATTGAGTGCCACCTGTATGCCAGCCCCTGGAGTTATAGTTAAGAAAGGGAATGGATTAAATCCTACCACACCTTGTTTTGATTTTATCTTCCAGAATTGCCCACCTAGAGTCTATCAACCAGGCCAGATAACAGATCGAGCGGTTCTCAATTTGTATGGTGACTTTATCAAGAACCAAGCGGATGGCTTCCTGATGGATAGATATAAGGGAAGGAACCTCACATTTTATTACCTGTTTCTAGTGTAACTTCTTTGGAACCTGAATAGTGGGGCGAGTTACATACTCTTCTCTTGTGAGATTGTGAATGAAATCGATGATTGCATAAGTATGCATTGTACTGCTGTTTATTAGTAATAAGCATGCTGAAATGTCTATATAAACATATGCATTGCATTGCAGTTTGTAAGTATAATACTACAGTGCTAAAATAATACTTTAGAATATTAACATCAACTGGTTGCTTTTTTATTTGATTTTTAAAATTTAGTTATTAAAGATTGAAGTTTTATTTTTAATTTCCTTTTTTTCTCTGGAAAGGGGTTCCTGGTTCTTTAGAGGGTCCATGGTGCCAATGCTATGTTCCTTTGTCTTTATTAGCTAGGAGAAGTAGACCAAGAGTTTTACAAAGATAGTGACCTGTCCCTCGGAGTCACCATCAATGTGTGGGGAAGAAAAGTGCTCCTTTATGACTGTGATGAATTTACGAAGTCTTACTATAAGTCTAAATATGGAATTGGTAAGTGATACGTATGTCAATTAAAATATTTTTAAAATTAAACTCTTTGTTCCCCAGTTAAGATTTTACTTTGGAGTTTCAAATGCTAGGCTCATAATAGCTACCACTTACTGTGCATTTGCTATCTTCCAGCCGTTTGTTGTCTTATATATTCCTAACAATTCTCTATGGGTAGGCTCATGATCCCCGTTTTAGAGGTGAAAAAAACCGAGGCTTAAAGGGGGCTCATTTGTCCAAGGTTATGCAGTGAGCAAAGAGTGAGCCAAGATTTGAACTTGCCTGCCTGATGCCAGGGACTTCCATTTTCCTTTATAGTCCTCTGCCCCACTCCAGTATGGGGTAAATGTTTTGGCTGAGCAATCGAAATGGAAATCTGAATGCTTTTCTTTTCTCTTAATTCTTCTTACCACAATGGGTATACTTAATTGAGTTATCGAGGGAATTCTCTTCTGCTAGTTTTGCTCTACCTTTCCTGGTGAGGCTCAGCCAGGTCTTAAGCTTCTCTCTTCTCAGACATTAACTCCATTCCAATAAGGTTAGTTCAGTTCAGAATGAAAATGAGCTATTGATTGAGTACCTACTATATGTAGGTCATTGTAGTAGACTTAGGAGATACAGAATTGCATAAGAGGTTTCTAGGCTGGAAGGGGAACTGAGACCTGCAGCGTGTGACACCGTGTTACGAGTGTCTTGGAAGCTGGTGGAGGATGTGACGTGAAACCTAAAACATAAACCCTCATTTGTTAAACTCCCCTCTACCTGAGTCTCCAGGTACCTGCTGCTGCTAGAAATTGATGGGACTTGCTGACCTCTCAGTTTGGGACTGGAGTTGGGATAGGGGGTACTTAGTCCTGTACTTCTCTCTGAACCTTGGAGTATTCATATGAGCACATTTCCCCGAGGGGTGAGATGGAAGCCAAGTGCAACCGCAGCTTCTTAAAAGACAAGGTGCTTTGTCTCTAGAATGAGATGAAGCCATGCTATGTGTCTTGTTGTCTGCATTGTGCAGTATTCCTGGCCTTCTGGGAGTCTCTATATTGTGAGAGAAGGCACATCAAGCACACAAAGGGGTTAGAGTAAAAAAGGCTTTCAGTTTTACTCTTAGGTTCATCAGGGGAATTTGTTGCACTGCATCTGCATGCCAGATTAGTCAAAATGTATGGGCCCTACTGGGGCCAAATTGGTGACCTCTTTTTATTTTATTTTCTAAAATTAGTCCCCTTCAGTGGACACAGTTAGGCATATTTGCCTTGGGGACTGTGGACAAGAAGCAGCCAGGAATGTGTAGGTGGCAGCTGCTCTGGAGAAGCTGCTGGTGGCCCTTAGACTATGGGAAAAGAATTTGGCCTTTAATAAATGTAGATGCCTGTTTGGAATCCATAAGTCTTTAGTATAGAATGAAAATTTAAATGTATATATCAAGATGAGTCACCAAAAACCGTAACTTACACCTGATGATTACCTAAATATAAAGGATGTGGTAAATGTTCCAAAGCATTGTATGATTCCTTAAACATAAAGTCCAACTTTTGGTTGATGTTTGTCTGTCAGTTTGGTGAGAATATGAAAGTTGCATTTGATAAAATGAATGTCCTAGTGGTGAGACTTAGTATGTTGTTAGGGTCTTAACGGCTTCTCTAGAAAATTTTTGGAGGCAGTGTGAATTCCCTGTTGTGCTCCAAATCGAGCCATCCTGGGTAAATGTATCAGCTTCAAATGTCCTATGGTCCATTTCAGTCGAGTCCTTGTGCTTAATTTCTTTCTGTTCACTTCTTTTGTTCACTCTGTGGACTAATTGTATTATGTAAAAAAAAGTACTCTGTGCCTTTAAAGCTAATATAACATGAGCATTATGCATTTAAACAGAAAATTATGCAAATGCAAAATTATGATGCATTTCATAGTCACACTGACTTTTTATATTTCTCATAACATATGTTAAAATATCCCATTTAACAGACACTATTATTACACAACATTTCTTGAGTTACAACAGTGTACTTAATGTAAGTAAAGACTAGAAATTATATCTATGATGAGGTGGAGGGGAGAATGAATCAGTATTCTCTGATAATCTTTGCGTTTGTTTTTCCTGATTTTTTGGTAAGGTTAAATTAATATCCTTAATGTTACTTAGATACAGTTATTTCTGCCACTTTAATTTTATTTATAGTTCATCCGGTCCCAGCAATTTTTTAAACTGACCAAATTACATGTGTTATGTTTTGGTATCCTTAAAACCCAAACCAGGACAAAGTCCCATCAATCATTGTGGTTCTGTCAATAATCGTGGTCACATTTCCTCCCTTGTCAATTATTGCGTTCAGTAGAAAACCTGGGTGTCTCCACTGTGCAGCATGCAGGAAGGATCTGACAAGTACCAGCAACACAGCTAGGGGCCTCTCTAGCAGGAAATAGGGGGAGACTTCTAACGCAGAATGCAGCCTTGGTGCTTTAGTACCTTCTCCTGTGTGATGATACCCCAACATATTTTTGGGGGAGAAAAAATGGCAGACAAAGACAAGGAGTTGGCCACAGTCCCAAGAAAGATACATGGATAACCTTTCTATTTATGTAGAAGTGGAGGGCTTGCTAGAATTCCAAGAGACATTTGAGCTCCTGTGTAAAACTCAATCTCTTAAGATGATTCCTTCATACTTTTAAGGATTCTAAGGAGAAGGTGATTCCATAGATTTCTTCTCTTTAATAGTGCAGTGTGACCCCCTCCATCAGGCAGTTTGGCCATCCCTCTGGCCCTGGCTTGCCTGCTGGGCTGTAGCATGTCACTCCCTCATTATTTTATGTGAATGAACACCGACCGGCAGATGGAGTTCTGTTGATCTTTCCTATAGCATGAAGGTTGAAAAAGGCTCTAGGGGTTCCAGCAGGTGTTTCTTTCACTAAAAGGACAGGGATCAAATGTAAACTGTTCATACGTAGGAATTTCTGCTTTAGGTTGTTATTTGTCTATCAGTGGACTTTCTTATTTTTTCTTAGTGGCTGGGACAATGAAACTAGTAACAAGACTGTTCATTCTCATTGCTTTTGAACACTTATTAGGCTATACTTAGATTGAACAAAAATCTTAAAGACCTTTAATTTTGTGGAGTCATTTCTGGCCATCTCTGAATTTTTAGGAACAGCAGAACATTTAAGATGAGTGTTTAATGATTATTTGAGTGAACTGGACACTTAAAATTGCATCAATAAGATAGAATTGGCTTCTGGTCTCATCACATGGTCCTGATGGACCTAACAATTTTGTTTTTTTTTGCTTCCCATATAAAATGAAGATGGTTGAGATGGGAGGATTCTTAAAGATTTTATAGCTCTAACATGATGTGATTCACGAATTTAGGTTTCATTGAAGTCGTTTGATGTGGGTATTGAATACAAGTACAAGTGGATTTACCTTGAAGCTAATGAATCATAATCTTTAGAGGTCTTCCTTTCCAGGGGTCCCAATCCAAGGCCCTGGCCTAATTTTGTCTTAGTAGTTTGATATTCTTCGTCTAGAAGAGCTTCGCCCAAATTATTTAAGCTTCCAGCCTCCCAAAACCTGTATTCATCTCTAGGCTACTAGAACATAAGCAATGAAATTGAAGGCTTTTCCCAGTAGTCTTTCCCACTGAGATGGGGAATAGAAAATCACCACGAAGAAGCATTAAGACTCCTTTGTAATATGTATCATCTCTCTGCCAATTTGTTGGAATCTCGTCAACCATGGATGGACATTCGAGATATATATATGTATATATATGTTTTGACAAGTCACTTGGAATTAGAGAAATCAGATAATTAAAAGACATATCTGTCTCAGGATCTAGCAGAATGCCAACTTAAGACATTGGGGAAGATGCTTTGTACAAAAATGTAGACTTTTTCATTTATTCAATGAATATTTTTGAACACCTAAAACATGCGGGATGCTGGGATGATGGAAAACCAAAGTGAGGAAACTTGTCATTCAGCTGTGAGTTCAGAGCTTTGTGAATGTATGCAAATTACCCAGAGAAATGGAATTTAAAGTTGGATCTTGAGCCAGAGTTTCCAAAAAGATGTATGTGGTGGTATAAAAGTCAGGCATGATGGAGTGGAAAAGTTCTCAGCTTTTATACACTAGATGGCACTGTGGGTGCAGAGGAAAGCTCTAAATTGGTTCTTTTGTTACTTAAATCTGTTGCAAAAATTATATGGTTGAGAAAACAACAGTGTGTTATAAGCCCTGTAATTCTGGGGGGAAGTGTAGAATGCAGTCCTAATTACTTTGAGATTCAGTATGTGTCCTCTTTTGGTTAGACTGCTTAGATTGGTACGTAGAGTTGTATGTATATGTCTCCTGTTGTAAGAAACTGCTCAGGCCCAGATTTTTTAGTAATCACATAGAGCTCTCCTGCCATGATTATGATGCTCTTCCTGAAATGAAAGACCAAACAGTGGTGCGTTAGATGTAATGGTTAGCAATGATAGAATCTACTGCAATTCTGCCCAATTCCAAGATTTGAACTCTCCTCTTTATTTCCAAGACTTTTCTTTAATCACCACAAAAATAGTAATAGTTGAAGCTCACAAGTCACTTCTGTACAGGCAGACTGGCTCCCCCCTTTCACTGAGTAACCTTTATAAACATGTCTGCTGTAAGCAGTCTCTGTTAGGATGTAACAATACTCTTTTGGGGATTGTATTTGGGGAAATTTCACACAAAGGCTGCTAGGAAGTCTAAGGAAATATGAAAGCTGAAAATGTTTTCAACAAGAGTTAGAAATGGCCTCAAGCTCTTAGCCTTTTGATCATCAGTTAAAACACAAAACAAAAACAAAAAAACCACCTTAATATTAAGAGTTAGGTTGTCTTGGATGAAAAATTGATCTCTGTTTTCTCTTCTAGAGGTGTGCACTAAAATTTGTACTCTTCCTCTATGAGAACTTTGACAGTGGAAAAGGAAATATTTGCTTATGTAGAACTCCTTTCATTCATGATTAAAAACACCTATGTCATACTGAAGCTTAGAGAAGAAGTAGAAAATAGATTCTGTGGGAGTTTGTTTTGTTTCGTTTTAGGAAAGATCTGGCATCTTTTTTGCCATTTATGTTAAGGACAAACACAGTGACTTGGATAGATCAGGTCAATATGTTCCTTGCTATGGAGAGCACGGTTGCTTCTGAGATTGTACAGCCTCGCAAATGAGTACCTGAAAGCTCCTAGGCTATTACAAATATGTTACCAGCTCGCTCTCCACCTCTCTTTCCTCACAGATGATAAGTATATAAATAAAATCAACAGTATTTACCGCATAGCACTCCCTTGGAGAGAGTAGGCAGTTGGCTATTTTAAAAGTTTTTTCTCTTTCTGTTTTGTTTGTTCACTTCATTGCATTTGAGTGCAATTGTAGTCTTATCTTAGGCTTAACAAAAGCTACCTGGGGCTGTGGCTGGTGAGAGGAAAGTTTTATTTTGGAGTTTGTTTTTGAACTTCATAGGGAAATACTAAGACCTGGAGTTGATTTGGAGGCAATGGAGGGTACTCAAATAGAGGGTGCAGTAGGAGGAGATGGTGGATGGGGAAGGATAAAGGTGAATAGTGAGGAATAAGTCCTGTTTGGAAAAGAATTTTATTAGTGAGTGTTGACTGAGATAGGAGAGGGCTAAATTACAGGTTAAAATATGGAATGAGTGGCATAAAGTTTCAAATATGAATTTTCATACTATTGGAAAAATCAGAGGAGAACAAAAAATATTCAGAAATGGGAATGTGATGACAAAATATAAACGTTTACTTATTTGACATAGATTCCTTTTTTTTTTAACTTTTGAACCGATGGTGATTATTGAGTTCCATGGTTTTTGTAAACATGATTGAAACGTACTCTCACAGGATTTTGCTGTGTTTTGTTTGAAAGAGTTTAAAATAGTCTACAAAGATCTCCATGTTGATCTTGAAAACATAACAAACCTTTCAAAACAGCCATAATCAGGGCAAAAAAAATATTGATGTTTTGTTTGCCTTTGTTTTGTTCTAGAGAACTTTACCTCAGTTTCATGCAAGCCTCCTTCTCCTCCTCCAAAAATAGAAAGGAAATTTCCACCTTACAACGGTTTTGGTTCTGAAGAGGATTCTCTCCGTACCTGCATAGGCCTCAAGCCCACACCTCATCGGAGGAACTTCAAGAAGTTTATGGAAAAAGACAGGTGCTTGAGGGAACCATGATTTTAGTCTGATCTTTCCCAAATGTGTTTGGGGTTTATAACATAGTTCTCATGACAAAACAGATGTCACGCAGCTCATCTAATTGCAAGTCCGGGGAGACATTATTATAGGCTTTTAATGAGGTTGATTAACATGCACGTATTAACAGGTTCTTACTTGAGTGCTTATTTTAATAAGTATCATCTGGAGGCCCCTAAAGTAATATTATCTCCAATCTATGTTGCCTTTCCATATCTATCTATATGTCTGTCTCCCGAAGATGGGAAAGATGTAGAGTAGGAGTTTGCAAGCTCTTTCTTAAAGGGTCAGATAGGAAATATTTTTGGCTTTGTGGGCCATACGGTGTCTGTCACAACCACTCAGATCTGCCTTTGTAGCGTGAAAGCAACCACAGACAGAATGTAAATGGTTGTGTGACTGTGTTCCAATAAGACTTTTTTTATGGACACTGACATTCAAGTTTGATATAATTTTTACATATCACAAAATATTACTCTTATTTTGATTTTGCCAACCATTTCAAAATGTAAAAACCATTCTTATCTCAAAAGTCATATACAAACAGGTGGCCTGGTGGATTTGGCTCACTGACTGTGGTTTGCCAACCCCTGCTATAGAGATTTCAAGGATTTATACGTGTTTTTAAAAATGTTACTTGGTGATTGATGTTGTTGTTTTCACTTGAGAGGTTGGCTGAGTTCAGTAACCATAGATTTCTCACTTGGCTGAATATAATTTTAAATGATGGACTTTCAGAAGTATTCCTAATAGACATGGAGAAAAACCTGCCTATAAATCATGCAGATAGAATGTAGACACCGCCCTCGGCTACTTTTTGCTTCTGCAGGGAGAGCAAGCCCTGGAGAAAGAACTCAGGGGAAAAGTGGTGGGGAAACATTGTAGGTGCTTGAATAGGATGTGGGCTAAGGGTTGCAGTCCTGTGTGAGGGGAATAATGGATCAGGAGATCCTGGGGAGAAACATTGATAAAGGGAATGTGGTAAGTCTAGGAGAAGGAGAAGAAAAAGACATCCTGAATTTCATCAAATTGATTGGGGTCAGGTGTTGTTGTAGAACATTTGAAGGAGAGAGAACAGTAGTTGTGTTATATTTGTAAAAGTGGTAAAAATCAATTAAGAAATATATAGAATGTCTAAAAGTCTGCCTTTGCTATGACATGATGTCCTTCGTCTTTCTAGAAATAATCTTTTATTTTTAAAGACTTTAGGGTTCTATTTTTAAGTTTTAGATTTGATGCTTCTCAGGAATGGTCCCTGTACTTTTTAGAAATGCTAATTATTGTGCCTCTCCCCACCCAGATCGACTGAGATAGAAGCTCTGGGGAAGGGGCCCAACATTTAAGTCTTCCAGGGGATTCTGAGACACACCAGTGTTTGAGAACCACTGATTTTTATCACATAAGAGGGTTGCCAGCTTATACTCTGTCCTCCCTTATCGAGAACAGTGTTTAGGTGAGGTTCCAGGGTAGGACTTTTGATGACTGCTGTTTTTAAGGACAGCCACCCGAAGGAGGTGGGCAGAAAGAATGTCCCTATTGTAAAAGGAGAGGGAATTTTTCTTATAAGTAAACAAGATGAAATATTATCCAGGGTGTTGCTTCTGGAACCCAGGGGAAAACCGTTCTTTGTGAGTAGTTGATTTAGTCCCTCTTTCTGTCTACACTGGGTAAACTTGCCCACAGAACACTGACTGTAGATGGTGTTCTATGTTCTTGTCATGTTGTCATGGCTGAAGGGTGGTAGTGTAGGCACAAATGTCTCTCATTTTGTTCTTTCTGTCCACTGCTCAATCTGTGCCAGGAATACACTTTCCTCAAGCTCTTCTCACACAGGGACCGTGTTTCCATAGTAACTAGCACATTCAGCTGGAGACTTATACATGAGTTTGAATAACCCAAGGTTTTAAAACTGTAAGAACCTAAGGAAGATGATTTCACAAAGCATACAAAGAATAGTTTTTTTAAATACAAATAAACTGTGAATTGAGACATGAAATTGTACATGACACTTTGATTATATATATATTGCTATTAAAAATGTACTTGGTGCTATTGTTGTGAGGTTAACGCTGATCTATGAGTCATTGGAGGGAATAGTTTCAGATTAAAGCATATGAGCTTTTGATGGATATAAAGATCTTCTTTATTATCTGGGTAGATATCACTGTGGTAGCCTGCTGGGCAGATTGTCTAGTCTGAGGAGGGAGAGCCAGGATAATATCTTTCTTGCTGCACCAGGCTGAATTAGTTACTCTGTTCTTTGTGTGCCCACAGTACTCTGTTGATTATATCTCTAATAATAATGTTATTACTATTGCTGATTACTCATAATAAGCCATTAGTGGTTACTATGTGCTATGTTACAATACTTAATCTAATTTAATCATCAAATCCTTGGAAAGTAGATAATGTTATTGAACCCATTTTTTACATGAGAAAACTGAGGCTCAGAGAGGCCATGCAACTTCCTCAAGGTCACACAGCTAATTTTTAGTTGAACTAGGAACTGAACCCAGGGAAATCTGACTTCTGGAATTTACCTGTCTTTCGACAGAATCTATACATATAACAGTGCATGTTAAGGACTTGTTTATGTAATTTGTGGGGTCCTTTTAGACCAAGAGCTCCTTGAGGGCAGGGGCCAGCTTTATTGCTTCCGTAAGAGCTGGTGCTGGCTATATATTTGGGGATCAATAGTTTGTCTAAGAAGAGAAGGAATGGATGAAGAAGTGAGCAAATAGAATAAATGTTCACTCATCCAGTTCTTAATCATGGATAGAAGAGACTGATGACTTCTCACTGGGAGGGTTATTATCCCAGACTTGTGCCAGTCATAGCCATATAGCATCCAAAAATTTGTGGTTTAATCTTCATCTCTGTCTTGTTACAGATATTGTCCATCTGCTTTCCCCACCAGTCATTTTTTTCCTTCTTTTAAAAATGTTTCCCCATTAATAAAAATAAGCCTTCATGTGTCTTCCAACCATAAGATTCTATAGCTGTAGCTATATTTGAGGTTTTTAGTAGGTGTATAGCCCTGGATGAGCCATTCATTATCTTAGTGAACAACTATTTCTTGAATCCCTGCTGTGTGCCAAGCAACGTTCTGAGTGTTTGGGATACATCAGCGAACAAAATAGACACCAAGGCCTGCCATCGTGGGACTTATATTCTAGTTCTGGGAGGTGGACCATCAATTAATACATAAGTAAATTACGAAATATTTACAAGATGTTAAGTACCATAAAAAAATAAAGAAAGTATTAAGTTGCTGTGGAAAGAATAAAGGCAGATTGGGAATATGGGGCTGAGGAACATTCCTGGTTGCAATTTTAAATAGTGTGGTCTTGAGGAACTTTACTGAGGAAAGGAAATGTGCTCCAGGCAAAAGGAACAGTCGGTGTAAAGGCCCTGAGCAAGAAGTGTGCTTGGAATATTCAAGGAGCATCCGGGAGGCCAACATAGATGGAGTAGATGAGTAAAGGGCAGAGCACACAGAGAGGAGATGAGTGTATGGGGAACTGGGTACACAGGGCTTTACGGACTATTTAAGGACGTTTTGACTTTGAGCGATAAGGGGGCCATTAGAAAATTTGAGCAGAGAAGTGACTTGAGCTGATTTTCTTTTTAAAAGAATCATTCCAGTGTAATGTTGAGAGCAGACTATAGATGGCAATGGTGGAAATTAAGACCGGGTAAGAAGCTACTGCAGTAATCCAAGAGAAAAGTTTTAGTGGCTCAGATCTGGGTGAGTGCAGTGGAAGTGATGAAATTAAATAGTGGATCCTGGAAATATTTTGAGGGTAGGGCCAGTGGGATTCCCTGACAAACTGGTGATGAAGTATGAAAGAAGTGAGGAGTTAAGATGACTCTCAAAATTTGGGCTTGAGCAGCTGAAAGGGTGGAGTTGCCATCCACTGAGATGAGAAAGACTGGAGATGGGATAGGTTTAGGGACAAGAGTAGAAGTTCAGTTTTAGAACGAGTTAAGTTTGGGATGTCTATTAGATATCAAGTGGCAATACCAAGTAGGCAATTGAATACATGTGTGAGTATAGAGTTCAGAAGATAGGTGGACATGGATGCCATCAGCATGTAGATGGTATTTAAAGCCATGATACCAAATTGTATTAAAGCCTTGAGATTGGATGAGATCACCAAGGGAGTGAATATACATAGAGCAGAGCATGACCAAGGAATAAACTCTGAAACATCCCCAATTAGGAACTTGGGGAAAAAAAGGAGGAACCAACAAAGGAGACTAAAGAGGAGCAAACAAGGAGGTAGGAGCAAAACCAAGAGAATGCTGGATCCCGGAAGCCAGTGAAGCAAGAGTAACACTGAAGGAGTGATCATTTGTGCCGGTTGCTGCTGACTGGTTAAGTCAGATAGGCACAAAAAATTAAGCATTGGAATTGGCATTGTGGAGATCATTGTTGACCTCTACAAGAGCAGTTTAGGTAGAGCAAACCTAATGGAAATGGATTCGAGAGAAAATGGGAGAAGAATTTGACATAATGATTTTAGATAACTCCAAGCTGTATGTAGAAAAAGTTAAGACATGGCTTCTGGACCTAGGAATTTATAATTTGTTTGGGGACAACGGGAATAAACACATTTTTAAAACAACCATCCAAGAGTACAAGTCTATATAGAGCTAAATTGGGTGTGACCTTACAGTTGATGCAGGAGGTATAAGTAGGTGATCAGCTGGAGTATTGTGATAAAAAAGAATATTCTGGGAAGTTTGAGAAGTAGTTATTAGGGAAATATCTGAAGACACTTGCAGTGCTTCTCAAAGTATGATCAGGGGACCACCTTATCAGAATCTTCTGGGGTACTTATTAATAATGCAGGTTTCTGGAGATGTGAACTAGCTACTGAATCCCCCCATATCTCTGGGGATGGGACTCTGGATTCTGTATATTTAACAAGCTCCCCAGGTGATTTTTATATACAATAAACTTTGTGAACTGCTAGTCTGAAAATTTTATTGAGTAGATTATATTCTCGATTGATGAGATCTCCAGAACACTAGATTTAGGTAAAAAAAAAAAAAAAAAAAAGGCATATTGAATGTGTGAAGAACCCACACTTAACATATACACTTAGAAATTATAAGAAGTTAAATTTACAGTAATATTCCTTTTCCTGAAGTTAGACCTATCCTGTTTCAGTGATATTTCGGGTATCTGAAATGTTACGGCTTTTTTCTGTGAGAGGGGCTAGCAAATCTATTTGTTACTTACAAACACAATTATGTATCAGAGAAGATAGTTGACAAGGCATAGCTTCTCCCCGCGCCCCACGCACTATATGAGGTCTGTCTGAAGCCTGGGAACTGGGTACTGAGAAAACAGCCATGCAGACCTGGCTGCTTTGCTCAGGCTGTTTTGGGGTGAACTTTCCAAACTGCTGCACACCATCTCACATGGGGCCTCAAGCCTAGGAATCTTGGTGCCATCCTTCCTCAGCCGTGATTCTTGTACAGCCCGAGAAAGGGGCAGAGTAAAGCACTTTTTGCCGCTGCAAGTCAGAAATACTTGTTTTATTTTTCTAATCACTGTGGACACAAGGAAAGAATGATTTTCAGCCTAGGAGACCCTGCAAGGGAAGACTTCTCTGCTTAGAGTTGTGACAGGGGACATGGTTTATTATCCTGTGTACCTCCCTGGGGTAATGATTTTAGTTATCAAAGACCTCTCCAAGGGTTTACTGTTTGTTACAAAGTCCACCTTTCACTAGCTGATATCCGCAGACATGCCTCTGCTGACAGATCAGAAATCAGTTTCTTCAGTGACCAGGCAATCGACTTTGGTAACTTTTAATTCTATAATTCGATCCTATCTTTAGTCTACTAGACTCTTCTATTTATGCATAGAATTCTGAGTGCAAATTCTAATCAATACAGATCTCATAACAATTTTCCATAAACATTTATTGAATACTTATAATGTAAAAAGTATTATATTAGATAATGGTTAATAAGACAGTCTTTGTCCTTGGAAAACAGACTTGTAATGGCTTACAATATGAGTGATAAGCACTATTAAAAAAAAAAAAGGTGGGTCCATCCTTTGTGTTATAGTGTTTGTAAAGGAAAAGTTAATTTTTCCCTTGAAGAAAGTTGGGGGGATGCTGGGGAGCTGGAGGAGTGAGTCAGAGAGGGGAGGATGTGGGCTGGAAAACAGAAAAGCAAAGGGCATGAGACAGTGAGTGGTGAATGGGGGAGGTAGCCTGAGATACTGGCAGAGCCCAGGATTGCCCACGCAGTAGGGCTAGGTGCTTGCTCTTCTTTCCAGCATGATTATTGTGATTGGTGACTAGCCTCGTCATTAGAGAACAGCCAGTTAGCGCAGCTGGTTTGAGCAGTGTGTTTATGACGTTTGTTTTGGGTTCATTTTCCCAATGTGTTACCCAGGACATGCAAAGAATCAGAGATATCTTAATATACTGAGAAAATTCCTCTGCATTTAGATTTAGAACCTTAATTAGAAGACGGTTGAACTCTTTCACTTTGGACAGTTTATGCCTACTATATTAAAGCCATATTATATCTTTTGCAGACTTTTAAAAA
Organism: Chlorocebus sabaeus; assembly: GCF_047675955.1. NCBI lineage: Eukaryota > Metazoa > Chordata > Mammalia > Primates > Cercopithecidae > Chlorocebus > Chlorocebus sabaeus. The sequence goes on from NC_132933.1 coordinate 108,561,776, forward strand.
CATAATATGTGGAAGATTACCTGTATAGTGCTGTAACTGTCATTTCTGTTCCATTTAGCTATGGCTTCAAAAGCAATATACTCCGTTTTTTTGCAAAACTAGTCACAGACAAATGTGTTGACTTGGACAGGATGTTTGTTATTTCATATTATCTCAGTGATGACACCATTTCAGTGTTTGAACCTATAGAGAGGAATTCAGGTAAGAGATATCCTTCTCACAGTATTTTCTTGAGAATGTTTTAAGTGTCTCTTCATGTTGAAAATTAGGGAACATGATCTGGTTTTGTAGCCTAGATTATCTACAATAGAGGCTTTATAAAAAAATTAAAAAAAATAAAAAACCCAAACAATAGAGTTCTTTTTACAAATCTCTTAAATGGGAACATAAACATTTAAAATGATAGAAGTGAAACAGTTTTGGTTGGCTTAGGGCCAGGGGACCTGGAGTTACTTCCTTTTTGCCACTATCCCCACTTCCACTGTGACTTCTGAGGCACCTCTGTGGAACCCAAGGGCTTCAAATTCATGGTCTGGGTACCACTAGTTTTACTTGTAGCCAGCAAGCCAAGAGGAAGTCTGTATTCTTGATAGTCCTACTTACAAAATTTTTGTTTGGCTGTAAGACAAGAATCCCAGATACACAAATTCAATTGTCAGGGTCCATCTTTATCTGGTCCTTCTGTCTGTTGAGGTTGTTGCCAAGGTTCCCGCACTCAGACCCATAGAATGCCTCTCTGCAATATGCTGGCACCACCGTCACTGCTGAGGAGAGTCATTGACTTACCCAATCATGGCACTGTAGGATCCTGTTCTTTGTCTCAACATGTTTAGAACTTTTATCTGTGCTGAAGACATGCATTTGGGAAGAATAATCAGTGATGTGCTGGTTAAGTGGCTCTTTGAAAAGATTTTAAAAGCCCTGATTTGTACTGTTTGCCAGTTTCCATGGTGTGAATACCCCAACCATGGCCAATTTCAAGCAGCCAAGAGTTTAAAAACTGGCTTGCAAAATCTCTGAAAATTCGACTCTCAGCTCCTATGAGCTGATATGAGCTACTTAGCACACGGATGAGTAATGAATAACTTGTATAACTAAGGCTCCACAGTGATTTGAATAATGGATCAAATCTTAAAACATGAAATTGCATAGGGATGAATATAAGTCATGCTCTTACAGGTCAAAAATCAACTCTATACACTTAGAATGGGGAAGATGTGGCCAAACAAGTTGCAGCATGTGTGAAACAGAAAGGAGTGATGGTAGTCAGCAGCAAGCTTACTAGTAATCACAGTGGCCATGATTGAGAACTTACTATTATCCTTACAAGGACTTTATGAGGTTAGATTTTGTGTTAGTCCAGCTCCTCCAAGAAGCAACTGCCGAGACAGGATTAAATGTGCAAGAGATTTAATAGGGGGAATGCTGGTGAGGGAAAATGTGGAAGGAGCCAGAAGAGGCTGGGAGAGCTGTCAGACTATAGTGCAGTTCTGACACCTGTGAAGCACAGAGGGAAGGAAGAAAGAGGGAGTCTTAGACTGCAGTGAAATTCTAAGAAAATTTCGACAAGGTCGACAGGGAGTCCTTGAGGCAAAGTTGCAAGTTGGAGGAGTCCTTGTTTTGTAGGAGTGAGCCTGTCTTACTATCCCTGCCTTGGTCACTCATCTATTGGTAGCAGCCTGTGGGAAGAGTGACCTCAACACACACCTGAAGATTGATTTAAGAACGCAACAGCTGGGGCCTTCCATCAGTTATGTTCTTCACTATAGGTGACCTGAGAAGTACATTTTCTGGGCCTCCACACATCTGATTCCCATTGTACCAATAAGAATTCAGAGAGATTAAATAACTCCTAAAGATCACCCAGCAAGCAAGTGACAGAACTCGGAAGCCTGTGTCTTTTTACCACCTATCATTTCTGAATGTGATAGGAGAAGTGGAATGAAGTGGCCCAAAAGCTTATCTGGTCTCAGGCTCTATTTATAGGTCTGTAGATTTCAGTTCAGTATCAGAAGATGCTGGAGTTCCCTGTTCAACTCTACTGGCTACTTTCCAAGAGGTCAAAACAAATAATGTCTAGAAGAGAACAGATGAAATGGTGACAGCTCTGGAAACTAATATGAAGCATTACTAAAAGAAGCAAAGGGATTTTACCTGTAGGAAAAAATGACTTAAGGGGACTCCCATAGTTACCTTTAAACACTTAAGTAATCTCCTTTACAGAAGTAGGGCATTTGCTACTTAATCTGCATGTCAGATTAAGTATAAGACATCATCCGGGACAAATAGGTGGAAATAAGCACAAGTGAGGAATTTTCTAACTGGTACTGTTCAAACATGCTCTAAAGACGAGTATCTTCCTGATGTTCCACACTCCCAGTATGCTGCTGGGCATATATAGGAGGTCTCTGCCAAGTGCTTATTGGACTGGGAAGAGAGTAGAGAGAGAGAAAAAAAGGCTAGAATTACACATCATTTTCTCTCTCTCTCTCTCTTTTTTTTTTTTTTTTTTTTTTGAGATGGAATCTTGCTATGCTGCTCAGGCTGGTCTTGTACTCCTGGCCTCAAGCAATCCTCGTGCCTCAGCGTCTTGCGTTGCTGGGACTGCAGGCACATGCCACCATGCCCAGCTTTGCTTTTTGTCTTGAACACCCTTGCCTAGGAATTCTTACTCCTTCACTCACTGCCTCATTCTTCCCTTAAGTCCAAAACAATAGGCAATATTAGTTCACAGGTAAATTATATGGTGGTCTGTGCTTGAAGATAAAGTAACTCTGAAGGCAAGTCAGATGGTTCTTTTAAGAATAAAGGCTGCTCATGAACTTTTCTGTTTTTCTATAGGAATTACCGGTGGGATGTTCTTGAAAAGAAGTCGTGTTAAGAAGCCTGGACAAGAAGTCTTTAAAAGTGAACTATCTGAATATATCAAGGCTGAGGACCTGTACATTGGAGTCACAGTGAATGTGAATGGTTACCTATTTCGTTTGCTCAATGCTGATGAGTATACCTTAAACTACATGGAGCAGAATACAGATAAGGTGAATTTACTTTGTGTAATTCTTCACTTGCCTCTCAGCCCTCCGCAGTCTGTGTTTTTCTTTCTCTAGGGCCTTTTCTTCTTCATCTTGCCACCAGTTTTACATTGTGCATTCATACATGTGGGCATGAATAATGGATTCGTGTGACTTGGCCACATGTCCCATCACAGAGGCCAGGTTCTTGTCTACTCTGTTTACATGCTGGGTTCTCCTCTGCCCAGCATCACAGATTCCAGGCACAGGCAGGAGGCAGGGCCAGGGTTGAATCAAGTTTCCTGGGTTTTTTGCTGACACTAACAATGTTTTCAGAAAGAAATTCAACAACTATAGGAAAGGAAGAAAAATCTGGTGCCACACACTGTGCCGTCCCAGTTAATTGGCACAGGCCAACAGAGAAGGCCAAGACCTGAACAAACAGAAACCTCAAGGGAACTGAATAGTTGCTGGAGTTGCAACTTCCCTTAACAGTGGCCACCTGAGGCCTAAATAAGGATTTCAGGATAAACTGGCGACAGTGAGCTCAAAGAGTTTTTTTTTTTTTTTTTTTTTTTTGAAATAAGATGGCAGATGGGTACTGTTACTGCAGGTGCCATTATGGCGATGCTGTTCAGTAAAAATAACATATTGATAAAATCTGGATTTTAAATGTGGGCTAGTTCAGTGTACAAACATGTTTATTTGGGAATCATTGCCTAATATGGAAAAATCTATCTGGAAAATTTTATTTTAAAAGTTTACCTATAAGTGATAATATTTATGTACCATTTATATACATACAGTGCCAATTTTGTCTCATTTATATATAAAATGCCTGGGGTTAAGTTGCTAAGATCAGTGTCTCTGTGTACATCACATCATTCATATCAGTTTGGGTCCTCTGAGAAGCAGATGCCAAGACAGAATGAGAAGTGTGAGAGATGTCGTGGGGGAAATTTCTGAGAAGGATAAACGGGGAGGGGACAGGAGCGGGCAGGGGGGCCTTCAGACCAGGAGACAGGTTGAACCCCTGTGGAAGGAGAGAGAAAGGAAGGAGGGGTGGGTAGGCAAAGCCTCAGCTGACAGTGCAGCTCTGAGAATGTCTCACTTTCTCAGTGAAGGGGAGCCCCAGAGCACAGACTGCCCATCAGAGAGGTCCCCTGTCAGGCAGGAATGGCCTGGCTCTAGTTCCCCTGCTGTGCTGTGTCATTGGGTGGGAACAGCCTGGGGAGAGGGTGGCCCCAGCAGCGACATTGCCTGCGAACTCTGTGTGAATCTGGAAGATATGGCAGCTGGAGTCTGTCAGGCAACGATGCTCTTCTCCACAGGGTCTCTCTTGACAGGAGGCCTGCGAAGCACCCTCCGTGGCTGCCGCGCCATCTTTCCATTTATAGTCTTAGGGATTCAGGTTATCATAAAACCATGAACCAGGAGCTATTCGAAAACACTGAATCTAGACGAGAAGCTCAGTAATCGGGAGTTTAGATTTCTGGAAACCAGCAGGCCTGGCTTGGGAACCTGACTCCACGTTAATAGCTGAGGGACCTTAGATACGTATTTTTCCTGAGCTTCAGTTTCTTCATCTTTGGAATGGAAGGAACAACAGTGCCTATTTGATAGAATTGCTATGAAGATTAGATGTGATAATGTGTGTGAAGCTCTGAGCTAACCATGAGGCCCATGGTAAGCTCAATCAGTGTTACTATTGTAAATTAGAATTCTATTTCCAATCAGAGGGCGAACCTATACCTTAATAAAAAATATATATAGTATAAATATAAGATATAAAGGTTTTTTTTTTTTTTTTCCTTTGGGGACAATAAAAGCAGGGTAGGACATTATCTGGAATCAGCATCCCAAGTAAAAACTGCATTATTTTAAAACTGCCCTTAACAAAGACATTCTAAGCAGAGAAAGTTTGCTATACTGTTTAATATCAGCCTGAGGAATCTTTTCAAAAGAGCTAATAGATCCTGTCATGGAAATAGATGAAAGGAAATGCAAAAAAGTGGGAGGAGTAGGGGTCTGCGATAGGTGCCAACCCACCTGGATCATTTTCTGGTGGGAGAGAGGGATCTTTAGACTAAATTGCCATCAGTGTTTTTATTTTAAAATTTCATCTTCTCATTTTTGATCTCTTAGCTATAATTATTTACGACCTTATGTTTCACTGGATGCAAGAAGTATTCTTACCAAGTCAAAAAGCTAGTCACAGGATAAGAGACAGGAACCGTAGACAGCCCAGAGAATGACTGTGCGAGGGGTTAGGGTACCTGTGTGGATCTTCCATACCCAGCTTTGCTCTCATCAGTGCGTTGCCTAATGGATAACAGTTCCGGGGGGACCCCATTCTAAAGATCTAGAGAAAATGGAGGGCTACTTACCCAGTTTTGAATCCCCATTTTCTCCGTTAGGATCTCCCAACATATTGGGCCGATATCCAAGGGTTATAGGGAGGAGGCTGAGATGGAAGCAGGGGTTGTTTTGTGATCTCTGTGGCCTCGTGTTCCTTAAGCTGGTTTCCCTCAGAACTGGGGTCTATGCTGCTGTCAGCTGTTGTCCAGAAGCTTTAACTGAGGAGATTCAAAGCTAGTCATGCCTTCTCGGTGTTGGTTTCTTTGCAAAGACAAACCTGCTAACTTCATGTGCACAGTGTGAAGTCCCTTTACTGGCCATGAGCAAGATTGGGCTCCTGAACTGTTAGGAATATTTAAATATGTTTTTCCTTTCATTTCCCCCTTACAGTATCCTTTCAGTAACCTCAAACTTGCCCTACAAAAGTTGAAGCAAGAAGAAGCAAAATCCAGAGAGCTCAAGCAGATATTCAGAGCTGCTGACCGTAAGCACACAAAGAAGGTGGATTATAATACATTCAGGTAAGCCATATTCTGCTAACAGTCATCTGTTTTCCCCTCAAGATTATCCAAAGAACAGAAAGAACTGTTTCTTTCCTAATCAGTTAACTATTTTTAATTAGGAATTGGCATTTCTTTGAGTTTGTATTATTTTGTAGTCAAGTTTTGGCCACTAATACTCTAGTAAATGTTATGAATTTACATATAAAAGGAGTTTGTACATGGGAACAGAGGGACAAGAGCGTAGAAAGTCAGTTGGTGACATTGTCTTATGAATCAGGGAGTTGAAGGATCAGCAGAATGCCAGGAATGGTGCATCTGAATGAGAAAGACAGAAAAAAGCACTGCTAAGAGCACCTCCCCACCACCGAAATCTGGGGGACAAAGGAGGGACATCTCCAGGAATGTGATGAAGTTGGAAAATAGTAAAAACTTCACCGATTATCAGAGCAAAGGTGATATGTATGCATCTGTGTATACGTGTGCTTGTACACATATGTGTATTCTGAAAGACATGAAAATACAGGAATCGAGGGGAAAATATGTGACAGTAGTGGGAAATATTATAACAAATCTTGATCAAGGTTTTCTCTAAGGTGAAGCTGAATTCTGGGACTATCCAGTGGCTGACCGAGGCAAATTTTCAAACAGCAGAAACACAGGGAAATTCAAATTCAGGGTCTAGTACAATTGTGAGACTTCTTAGGCTGAAAACAAAGTGAATGGAGCGTTTAGGAGAATAAATTAAATCATGGATGGAGGACAAAGGGGACTTTCTCTTTAGGCTGAGAATTCTGGCTCCTGACAAGGATAGTGGCTGAAAGCTATATAGTAAACTCTGCTTGATGCAGTCAAGATGTGGGCTGAGAAATGAGGAAGTGAGCCCAGGAGAGGGTACCAGGGAGGTCTTTCCAACTTTGTGTCTGCAGTCGCCCTATTGCATCACTACCTGGTGGCCTGGAGCCCACCATTAGGCCCGGAGTGTCCCAAGAGCTCATTTGTTGTTTTAACAAAGCTCTTTTGTATCTCCAAAATGTTCTTTGGAGAGAAGCAGTCAGAGGACATATTTTTATTGTTTAGAATTCCCAACCTTCTGGGATCAATAAGAATTTATAGTTCTTTGTTATTGTTCACAGTCACATACACATGTTCATAGTGTTTTGGAAAATAAATGGAGACAGTAAAGAGCAGAGACAATTACTCAGGCCATGGGCTAATGGAAAGCAGTGGAGAAGAAAGCAAGAAATTTCCATCAGAAATGAGGGAGTGGTTTTGTTTTATTATTTGTGTCCTTTTACAAAAGCATCCATTTTTCCAACACTTGCAAAGTCTATTGGAAACACTTTAGTGAGTTTATAGGGCTTTTTGGGAAGCACTTAGGCCAGGCAGGCGATCCAAGGAGGAAAAGTTGCTTTGCAGATGGAGGCCTGACCCTAATTGTGGGTGGGATAAAGGACCACTATGCTGTGATTGGAGGGGTAGCCTCAAGGAGCTGCATGCTCAAAAAGAAGGACCTCCCTGTCCCAGAAATTCCTTAAAATGAAACTCAGATCAGGTTCAGGTTTCGCCTGGCTTGAAAAATCCTTCAGCGGCTTGCCATTGTCCTCACAATAAGATCCAAACATTTGACTGCAGCCAGCAAGGCCTTGAGTGATGTGAGTCTGTTTGTATTTCCAGTGTCATCACCTCTTTTTCTGCAGCCCTGTCTTTTGGCCTCACTGACTGTCTTTCGGTTTCTCAAACACATCAAGCTCTTTCCTGACTCTTGGCCTATGCACACCCAGTTCCCTCTGCCTGGAATGCAGTCACCACCACCCTCTGCATAGCAAACTCTAGGACTCATCTCAAATGCCGGCTCCCAGAGGGGCTTTCATTCAGAGGGGCTTTCTAGATCCTATCTAGAGTAGATCACCTGCTGTTATTCTTAGCCACTTGTTTATATATTTTTCCCAGCACTTAGCACAACTTACAGTTATTTTATTTAGAGATCTGTTTACTTGGGGGTAGTGCGTCTATGTGTGTGTGCTGTGTGTGTCTTCTCCTATTCGCATGTGAGCTTTCTGAGGGCAGGGAGCTCAATGGTGGTGTTCCCTGCAGCATCCCCTACTGCTGGGCGCTCTCTCTCTCTCTCTCTCTCTCTCTCTCTCTCTCTATATATATATATATATATATATATATATATATATATTTATTTATTTATTTATTTATATATATATTTTTATATATATATTTATTTATATATATAGCTACCAAATGAAATAATGAACCGCTAGAGTTGTTCCTGGGGGTTCTAGTTTGGAGGTGATGGCATGACCTCCAAATAAGAGCTTAGACCAAGAGTCTAGATGTCTCGATCCATATGACATGCTTGGTGCTGGGTGCTGAGCCCTCCGTGCTTGGGGCTGCTCATTTGTGCTCGGCCCACAAATGTGGGTCCCTGCACCTTGTCTTCAGCCCCATCTTATGCTTCTCAAACTCTTTCCTGAGCAAACAAAAAGGAACTACGTAGCCCGTGTCTATCACATCATATCCTAATTCAATTCTTTGCTCAGTGCTTTTACTAGCTAATATTTCCTTTCATTATGTGTGTGTATGTGTGTGTGTGTGTGCGCGTGTGTGTGTGTGTATTCTGACTCTCCTCACCAGAATATAACCTCTTTGAGGGCAGGGGCCTTCTCTTTCTTATTTTCTGCTTTAGCCTTATGACTTGTTTCAGTGTTTGGCAAATAATAGGGTGTTAATAAATACTAGTTGAGTGGGTACATTTTTTGTTTAGTGTTTAATATGCCTCAGATGAAATCTACTGAGATAATTCTCTGCTTTTGTGTCTTTTGTGTTCCACTTTCCCTTTTCTTTTCCTTTTTTTTCTTCTTTTCTTTTCTTTTCCCCTCCCTCCCTTCCTCCCTTCCTTTCTTTTTCTTTTTTTTTTTTTATTATTATACTTTAAGTTCCGGGATACATGTGCAGAACCTGCAGGTTTGTTACATAGGCATACACGTGCCATGGTAGTTTGCTGCACCCATCAACCTGTCATCTACATTAGGTATTTCTCCTGATGCTATCCCTCCCCTAGGCCCCGACCCCCTGACAGCCCCTGGTGTGTGATGTTCTCCTCCCTGTGTCTATGTGCTCTGAATGTGTACATTTTATCTAGCCCTCACTGCTTTGACTCTGACCTGTAGGGTGATTGTGTCCATGCTAGTTCCTCAAGCTCAGACCTTTCTCCTGAACTATAAACCTGGAAATATGCATACCTCTGGGACATATGCCCCTCACATGTCTTTTAGGCATCCCCCAAAATAACTTTCCCTAACTTGACCTCGTTTTCTTCTTTCATAAAGTAGCAGCTAGGGGACTGTATCTTGATAAAGGCCATCATGGGCATCCCCAAGAGTCCAGACCAGGGGTTGGCTTTGTGTCTCCCCTCTCTCGACCTCTCCCACTCACCCTTTGGAATTATATGTCTTGAACTACCTCTGGAAACTTTCCCTTCTTTCCATCTGCAGCTTCACAGTTGTAGTTCAGCTTTTCATCACTGTTTACTTGAACCCTCTGGAGAGCAGTGTAACTGATCTCTTTTTCTTAACTCTCATCCTCCAAAGTTTTGCCAGAGTGACCTTCCTAAACTCTGATAGGATCATTCCTCTGCTCTTAATCCTGCATCAGTGTGTCGCGTGAGTTTGCCTACCTTTCTCTCCATATTTCCATCTCACTAGAAGAATAATACTTTTGTAGAAGCCACCATGTATTGAGCACTTACTGGGGGCCAAGCATCGTGCTAAATGCTTTCTACCTACTATTTACTGGTAGCCTTCTGTCAAGTTGTTGCTTATTTGCTTCCCTGCCTCCACATCAGCTCCTGCCAAGTGCAATAGATGTTTGCTGAATAATTTAATGAACGATCCTATTTCTCAAGGAACGTTCAGTCTAAAGCTTGCAGCAATCAAGTAAATAATTGATTTCCTTGCACCAGGGAAGGGCCATCTGGCTCTCACTTAGGGAAGTAAGGAGAGGCTAGGCCTGATCTTCACTAGCCAAGTAACTTGGGCAATTCACTTCACCTACCTGTGTCTCACTCTTTTGTTCATATATTGGTCTCTGAGGTCCCTTCTAGGCTCTGACAACTGGAAACTCTGAAAATATAAGTTTATAATATTCTTGTAAAATGTTCTCTTTTCAAATTTATACATTGAGATAGTGGAGAAGAGCAGAGGCAAGCAAAGGCAGGATTGCAGCATAGGTCTATGGGCTTGGCCTCTGTGGCCCTGACTCTCTCCTGCTTAGATACCTGGCGCTCTCAGCATACACCTGGGGCTTCAGGGCCCAGACCTGCTGCTCTGGGCAGTGGTCCAAGCCCCTAGCATTACCCTTCTTCTCAGAGATGTGCATCTCCTCTCAGGAAAACCTTGAGGGTAGGAACTGATAAACTACCCCTGCATAAGGCACCTTGGTCAATAATGGATTAATGTGTGGGCCTCCCAGAGATATTTGTGCCTCAGAATAGACCTGATGGAATGCAGGGACAGGCAGCTATCAGGAAATGGAAGTAAGGAATGTTTGGTTTTTGGGTTTTTTTGTTTTTTTTTTTTGATTTTTTAATCTGAGTAGGGAACATTTCTCTTTTGCCTTGTGGGAATTCACCACTTCTGCTTCTATTTCATTGATCCTCTCTAGAATCTTTTTGTCATGGTCTGTCAAATTCACCTGTGAGAGCTGCTGATCGTTATCCAAGAGAGTGCAGATAACCTTTCTCAGAGCCTTGGGATAGATACCTGGTGGCAGTGGTGGGCAGATTTCAGCAGGTAGCAGGGCAGGGACTAAGCTTGGCAGGGCTAGTATTTCATGCAGTTGGGAACATGGGCAGAGTGGAGCTTCCCAGTGAGGGCCCTGGACTCTGAACCACAGGCAGCAGCAGCAGCGCAGAGAGCCCAATGCCAAGGAAGATGTGGTCAGTCCATCTCTCTGGCCACCTCCCTGAGCCTTGATCTACCCATCAGAGATGACACCTGGCCCCATGTAGCCTATGTGTATTTTGGTTAGCTGAGTGCTTATCTCTTCTCCCCACCTGGGGAAGCTCTCAGAGAGCAGGGCCCGTGCCTGGTTCACTCTTGTGTCTTTCCCAGATACCTCCAGAACCCAGTGTATCAAACCTCAATGAACATAGTGAATTATTACAGATTTTTTCTTCAGGCCCCCATTATCAATTGTAGGGTCAGTAGCTCTCCTGTGAACATCCATGTAATAAATTCCTTCTAAGATTTAGAACCTCGAGGAAATTTTCTCTCTTGTAAAACTAAAATTCTTCCTAAAAGGGGTAATATAATAGAAATAGTTCTTTTCACTGGTTTTGGAGTTGGCAAACCCAGATCCAGCTCTTGGCTCTCTTGTTTACCAGCTTAGTGGCCTTGGAGAGGCTGCTGAATAATTTTTTCATCTGTAAAATGGGGATAGTAATACATAGGACACAGCTGTTGTGATGAATACATTTGATAAAATTCTTACTGTAGCTGACTAGTGCATGGTGGATACTTAGAAAATGAAAATGCTTTATCCCAATAGTTGTAAACTGGTGTCACCAACAATAGTAATAGGAATGTACATCCTGTTTTCAGTATTTCTATAAGCTTTATATTTACTCATGTTGGGGGTCATTCAACACATTCTTTAATAAATGAGGTTGAAAGAGAAACTCTAAAAACTTGTAGGCCTTGAAGATGGAAAATAATAAACATCATTGTTGGTGGACCAAGGCTAGGAAACATTAATATAATCCACCCTATTGGTGTCCTTTACTTCACAGAAGCAGATTGTAAATTTAGTGCTTAGAACATGGTAATGATCTCATCCTGATTTATCTAGGGCAATTATCGCTGCCTTTGTATGGTTTTGCTCTATTTTTATTTGGACTACTCTGTGTACATTGCTATTGGTGTTTTTTTATTGTAAGCAATCTAGCATCTTTTAAGGAAACCACTAGTCTGTGAATCTATATGAACAAAAGCAAAAACAAAGACAATAAAATCCCAAAGCACTCAAACATAGGTTCTTATCATGAACCAAATAGATTCTTTGACAGTATTCATAGCCTGTCTTCAAAATGGAAATTTCAATATACATTTTTGAAAACAGCATTTTGAACTTTCCTAAAAGCATTAAATATAAATAATATGTTGTTGTAGAAAGAATGCTAGCCTGGGAGTCAAAAAGATGGAGATCTTTGATTTGATTCTGTCACTGCCTGGTGGTGGTGTTTGTATTGGTGAGGGCTTAGTTTTAAAAAGGAATATCCTCTCTGGCTGGTTAAGCAAAAAAAAGGAATTTATTAAAAGGAACCTGGGTGGTTCACAGTGTCTTTGGAACAGCTGGAGAAATAAGCTCAAGGCTGAACTATAGGAACAGTGCCCAAAACAGGGCTGTAGAGCTTGTCTGATGAGAAAATGACCTCTGTTGCCACCACCACCACCACCCATGACTCATTGCTGCACTTGCATTGCTGCCAAGAACTTGATTTTACCATAGCCCTAACTACCACTATTTCTGGCAATCGTCCTTTACCACCCCTGAAGGCTGAGCTCCTTTGACACCAAATGTGGCCCACCCTGAGCTGCTTTTCTTCTGTTAATCCCTTCTGAGGCACAGTCTTACTTCCCTGATTGGTAGAGAGCCTGGGTCACCTGCATATTTCTAACTGTAAGGAAATCTGGGAAATTGAGCTCTGACCTCTGTTTTGGGGTGGTAGGAAACTTATGTGGAATTCCCCAAATATAGAAAGGCTATTTAAGAGATAGCCTTTGTAGAAAGTTTCAGTTAGACAGGATGAATAAGTTCTGGAGATATGGAGATTTATTGTACAACATGGTGACTATAGTGAATAATGATGTATTATATACTTGGATTGCTAAGAGAGTGGCTCTTAAATGTTCTCACCACAAAAAAAAAAAAAAAAACATGTGAGGTGATAGATATGTGAGTTAGCTTGAGTTAGTTATTTCTAAATGTATACGTATATCAAAACATCACATGTGCTGTAAATATATACAATTTTATTTGTCAACTATACTTTCATAAAACTGGGGGGAAACAAAATAAATAAAAGGTACCCTTTTCATTTGCCATGAATATTGCAGGGATAGTAAATCCAAACCAACATGAGCCAAACAGGGAACAACGAATGTATGTTGACAACAGAGACTAAAGTCTTTGTTTGTAACCAAACCAAGCAAAGCACCTACCTAGTTTTAGTACTTTGAAAATGTTGTTTTGACTCGCCAAGCAACTAAACAAGAAGCAAAGCCCTCCCCTACGCTTGGCTACTTTTGCAATCTCTGATGAACCTTTCTGAGTTTCCATTGCCTTAAATGAAGGTATTGAATTAAATACAGGTTTATAGGTTGAAAGCTGGCAGTTATATTTTGTTTGGCTTTTGTTTAATGTTTTTAAAATTAGGAGTTTAAACCTAAGAATATATGTATCTGGTGCCTCTTGGAAAATAGAAATTGGACCCACATTTCTCCATGGCAACAATCTTTTGGGGGTGAATGGCACTTGCCCTCCTAAGATGGAGATTGTTCTCTGCATTTCTTCTCAGTTTCTACAAGTCCTTATTGTCTCACACCAAGGCACTTTCTCCTATTTATCTTACATACCTACCCCAGTAGGTACTAGACTAGGTAATTCTTGGATTAGATCATTATAAGGCACCTCCCAGACATAAAATTCCATTATTTTGTTACTCTAGGTATTGTGGAAATAGGCATTTAGGAATCACTGTATAAATAGTTCAAAATAGAACTGAAGACTAATTTTTAAAAATTAGAATCCAAATATGATTGTATACTTGGAAAATCCAAAGGAATCAATTTTATAATGGTTGGAACTATTAAGAGCATTCAGGAAAGTAGCTAAATATAAGTAAGCTATATACAGAACAATAGCTTTACTTTATATCAGCAATAACTAGTTAGGAAGTGTTCTGAAAAGGGGAATACTATTTGCTGTAGCAACAAAAATGAAATATCTGGGAATAAATTGGACGAGAAATGTAAGACTAAAATGAATGCAATTTTTAAACTTGATATCTCTGAATGGGAAGGCAATATTGTGAAAATTCTAATTTTCCAAATTTATAGATTTGAAGCAATTTCAATCAGAATTACACAGTAGGTTTTTGCTGTTGCTGTTGTTAGATTTGGTTTTGTTTAACAGGGTTAGGGGAGATAAATTGACTGATTATGAAGGTTCATCAAGAATAAGGGGTTGAGAATATCCAATAAAATGTTGAAAAGAATATTAAAATGTAGATACGAGAAAGGTATATGATTTACATACATTTGAAAACATTTTCTAGCAGAGAAACAAAAATATCAGTGAAATACAGTGTAGAGTCCATAAAAGACCCATTTTTATGAACTTTCGTATAAGTATGGAGAACATTTCAAATCAGTAGAGAAAGAATGGATTATTAATAAAGACTTTGGTGACAATCAACTAGAAAATGCCTTTATACACTTATTTTGTGGTGAAGCACAGTTTCCAAAAGCCATAAAGGAAAGATTATATTGACTACAGAAAAATTTTATATCTCTCTATAGAAAAAGATATCACAAACTTAAAAGACAAGGGACAGACTAAGAGAAAATATTTATAACCAGTGTAAGAGCCAGGGGATTAACCTTAAGTACTTAAGAACTCCTATAAAATCAACAGACAAAAATGGATCAAAGGCAGGAATAGTTCACAGAAGAAATACAAATGGTGTTTAAACCTGTTGAAAAGATGCCCAAAAATGACACAAACTGAAACAATGATGAAATATTATTTCCAGTTACTCTATTGGCAACATTTAAAAAGAATGATATAACTGACTCCAGGTGAACATGTGGGGTAACAGGTACTCTCATTTTCCACTGATAGGAGTTTAAATTGGTTCAGCATTTTGGAGGGCTATCGGCAGAATGTGTCTGATGTTTAGACTCTTTTACCTGGTAATTGCACTTGTAGAAATTTTTTATTTGGAAAAATTTGGACAGGTGGATTGATAAATATGTGTATGTGCATGCACAATATTTATTGCAGCAAACTTTGTAATAGTAAACATTTGGAAAAATAAAATGCCCAACAATAGGGAAATAGTTGGATATATTCTATTGCATTAATTTCAGACAATATTTTTTAGCCATTAGAAAGAGGTAGACCACATATGCATACCAGAAAAAATGTTTGATGTATCAGTTAGGATTGGCTAAGTAATGCTGCAGTAACAACAACCCCTGAATCTCAGGGAATTAAATCAACCAAGGTTTATTGTTTGCTGACTTTATGTATCCGTTGTGGTTGTCAGGGGAATTTTGTTCATAGTAGCCACTCAGGGACTGAGGCTGACAGAATAGCCACTACCTTGAATGTTCCCAGTCACATTGCCATAAAGGAAAGAGAATTTTAGAGGGTCAAGTACAACAAATTTTTATTTGGAAAGAAATACATATCATTTACACTCTCAATTTATTGGCTAGCACTAGTCACAGGACCCCACTCATGTGCTTAGAAGAAGGAGGGAAACCAGATCTTGGTGAACAGCTATGGGTGGCTACCACATATGTGTTGTGCTGTTTTGTAGATAAAGCAAAATCCAGAAGCATGTTAATATCCTACTTATGCCAAAAATGTAAAAGTTGTATGCACATGTGTGTATATATATATATTTCAAGGAATGTATATCCTTTGAAGAAATGCTAGCGGGCTACACACTAAGCTGTTAGTGGAGCATGCTTCATTCCTTGATTTTTAGTTTTTTTTTTACAATGAGCAATTATTTAAAAAAAATTCAATTTAAATAAAATAAAACCCAAACAAATAAAACCAAAAAGCCTGGGCAAAGAGCTTATGGAACATTTTTTCAGAAAGAACATTTTTTATTTCTTGCTTCAGTTTCCAGAAACAGCTAATGGCAGATGCTGGCAGGATGTTCTGAGCAAAAGTCAAGAGGCTTGGAATTGTACAGTAGGGCACAGGTTGTTGTAGTTGATACTCTACTTACTCTGATTATTGACTACAGTCAAATAATTGTAATGTGCTTACATAAAGTTCTTATTTTAGGGGCCACAATATTTTATGTTTATGCAATTACAAAGTTTCAGAGGTTTAAAGTTAAGTTTTGAGATGAAATAGTTTTTATAATTTTCAAATTCCTATCAAATTAGCATGTTTTACCCATTCATTTTCTCCAGCATTCTACGAGAATTTTAAAACATCCAGAAAATTTGGCAAGAGTAAACAGTGGACACCCCATATATTTACCATTGTACCATTAACCTCTTACTTTATTTGCTTTATGACACACCTCTCCATTTATACATCCTTATATCCATCTATTAACCCATCTTAATTTTGGTGCATTTCAAAGAAAATCACAGACATCAGTTACTTCCCTCTAAATATTTTAGCATGCTTACTATTTATTTATAGTTTTTCTTTTGATGTAAAATTTATGTTCAATAAAATGCACAAACTTTATACATTTGCTGGGTTTTGACAAATATATGTTTGTGCAACCCAAATCCCTACTAACACATAGAACGTTACCATCACTCCAGAAAGTTCCCTCATGCTCCATCCCAGTGAATTCATGTGCACATCCACCATTCAAGAGGTAACTACTGTTCTGATGGGGTTTTTTTCCACTTGAGGTGTCTTTTTTTTTTTTTTTTCAAACTATTGGTGATTTTTCTCTGTTCTAGAATTTCATATAAATGGAATTATACAGTGTGTACTCTTTTGTGACTTCTTTCATTCAGTGTGATTTTGAGATTCATTCATATTATAGAGTGTATCAGTAATTCCTTTATATTACTGAGTAGGATTCCATTGTATGAATATACCACCATTTGCTGATTCATTCCCCTGCCAATGGATACCTCGGTTGTTTTCGATTTGGGGCTAATATGAATAAACCTGGTCTGAATATTCCTGGCACAAATATTTTTATAAACATGTATTTTATTTCTCTTGGTTATATACCTAGGAATGGAATAGCTGGGTCACACATAAAGTAAGTGTGTGTTTAGTTTTTTGAGAAACTACCAGACCTTTTACCAAAGTGGTTGTATCAGTTTACATTTCCAAGTCCACATTGTCAGTTTTTTATGGTTGTTGCTTTCTGTGATCTGTTTAAGATGCCTTTGGCTGGCTCAAAGTTGCCTAGTCTCCTATGTTTCCCTCAAATAGCTTTATGGTTTTAGCTTTCGCTTTTAAGTCTATGAGTTATCTCAAATTAAATTTTGTATATGTGTGAAGTAGGGATCAAGGTTCATCTTAAATTCTTAAAATTATTTGAAATTCTAATATTATGGGCCAGCATATTTTATATTAAAGTAAAGAAAAAATAACTCTAGAGCTTTAGAATATAATTTTGAAATGAAAGAGTTTTCATAATTTTCAAATTCTTATTCAATTACTGACGTCTTACCCATACTTTTTTTTTCTTATTCTATGGTATAGTTTTGACTGTTAAAATATCAAAATCTCCTTTGCAAAGGAAGCTAAAATACTGGCCTTTTATATTTTCTCAATTCTTACAGTTTTTAATATTTCCTTATGTAATACATTCGTATTTCTTGAAAATTGAAGTATTCTCACTGAAATAATATCCCAACTAACTGAGGAATGCTGGATACCAATGATCTTATTAACTGAAAGAAACTGTATACCACACATATAGTGGATTCTATTTTCCAAAGATTGCTTCAACAGTATCTCCTATCCAACATGCTCCCCTATAATGTGAACTTGACCCTTCTTCTGAGGGATAGGGCTATGTCATTTCCCCTTGAATCTTTTTTAATTTACAATTTCTTATTTTTGTGGGTACATAGTAGGTGTATATATTTATGGAGTACCTGAAATGTTTTGATACAGGCATGCAATGCATAATAATCACATCATGGAAAATGGAGTATCCCCTTAAGCATTTATCCTTTGTGTTACAAACAATCTAATGACACTCTAAGTTATTTTAAAGTATGCAGTTAAATTATTATTGACTATAGTCACCCTGCTCTGCTATCAAATACTAAGTCTTATTCATTCATTCAATTTTTTTGTACCCATTAACCATCCCCACCTGCTGCCCTCCCCAGTCCCCCACTACCCTTTCTAGCCTCTAATAAGCATGCTTCTACTCTCTATCTCCATGGGTTTGATTGTTTTGACTTTTAGATCCAACAAATAAGTGAGAACATGTGATGTTTGTCTTTCTGTGCCTGACTTATTTTACTTAACATAATGAGCAAATCTCATACTTTTCTTTGACTGAATACTACTCCATTGTGTATGAGTACCACATTTTCTTTCTTTACTTACCTGTTGGTGGACACTTAGGTTGCTTCCAAATCTTGGCTATTGTGAACAGAGCTGCAACAAACATGAAAGTGCAGATATCTCTTCGATATACTGATTTCTTTTCTTTTGGATATACACCCAGCAGTGGGATTGCTGGATCATATGGTAGCTCTGTTTTTAGTTTTTTGAGAATCCTCCAAACTGTTCTCCACAGTGGTTGTACTAATTTACACTCCCACCAACAGTGTACAAGGGTTCCCTTTTCTCCACATCCTCTCCAGCATTTGTTATTGCCTGTCTCTTGGGATATAAACCATTTTAACTGGGATGAGATGATATCTCATTGTAGTTTTGATTTGCATTTATCTGATGATCAGTGATGTTAAGTATCTTTTCATATGCCTGTTTGCCATTTGTATGTCTTCTTTTGAGCAATGTGTATTCAAATTTTTTGCCCATTTATAAATCATATCATTAGATTTTTTTCCTATAGAGCTGTTTGAGCTCCTTATATATTCTGGTCATTAATCCTTTGTCAGATGGGTAGTTTATAGATATTTTCTCCCATTCTGTGGGTTGTCTGTTCACTTTGTTGATTGTTTCCTTTGTTGTGCAGAAGCTTTTTAACTTGATGTGATCCCGTTTGCCCATTTTTGCTTTAGTTGCCTGTGCTTGTGGGGTATTACCCAAGAAATCTTTGCCCAGACTGATGTCCTGGAGAGCTTCTCAATGTTTTCTTGTAGTAGTTTCACGGTTTGAGGTCTTAGATTTAAGTCTTTAATCCATTTTGATTTGATTTTTGATTTGATATGGTGAGACATAGGGGTCTCATTTCATTCTTTTGTATATGGATATCCAGTTTTCCAGCACCATTTATTGATGAGACTGTCTTTTCCCCAGTGTTTATGATCCTGGCACTTCCCTTGAATCTCGAGTGGGCTTGTGACTCACATGTAACCAATAGAATATGACAGAAGTAATGCTGCATGACTTCCGAGGCCAAGTTAGAAAAGGTGCGGGTTGTGCATTGTCTGCTATGACACTTCCCTTTGGAGCCTGAGTTACTGCGTGTGTAAGAGGTCCTGCCACCTTGAGGCTACTATGCTATGAAGAAGCCCAGGCTACACTGAGAAACCAACCAGTTGTGGGTGGTAATTCGATTGAGAGTCCCAGCTGATATCTCAGTTAATGGCCCTTGTCATGCATAATTCAAGTCTCCAGTTATAGAATCTTCCTAGTTAAAGCCCCAGACATTCTTCTGTGCTCTGTCTGAATTGCTGACTCTCAGAAACCATGAAAATAGCAAAATGGGTTTGATATCTTTTAGTGCCTCAAAGTCATGGCTTTCCAGTTTTTTAAATGCAGGGGTAGAGAAATCTCGTGACACAACTTGGAAGAATCTCTTGTTAAAAGACCTTCCCTTGTCATATATATAATTAAAATGCAGAAATATGTATGTGTGTGGATATGTATAGATACACACGTGTGTGTGTGTGTGTGCATGTGTGCATGTCAAGATTCTTTGTACTTGTATCTTCAATCTGCAAGAACAGTAGGGAATATCTTCCTTTCACCTGAATTCAGCCAGGTGAGGTGACTTTACATGTGTTTTCCATCCAAAGAAGATGTGGTCTCCTTTTCTAAAACCGCATTTGATTTTTAAAATTTTAATTTAAATTAAATTCATATACAATAAGATTCACTTTTCTTGGTGTACAATTCTGATTGTGATGCATTCCTGGAGTTGTGTAACTGCCATCACAATAAAGATACAAAACAATTCTATCACCCTGCCTTCCCCCTTCCAATACCCACCCCCCCCACCCCCATGGAAGTATGCTTTCTCTTGAGTAAACGCATAGGAGTTGAATGTCTTGATCATATGGTAGGTGCATGTTTAAACTTTGTAAGAAACTATCAGTTTTTTGTTTTCTTTTAGAGGTTTTCTACCTCTTTCATTAGATTTTTCCCTAGATATTTGATATTTTATTTATTTATTTATTTATTATTATTATACTTTAAGTTGTAGGGTACATGTGCACAACGTGCAGGTTTGTTACATATGTATACTTGTGCCATGTTGGTGTGCTGCACCCATCAACTCGTCATTTACATCAGGTATAACTCCCAATGCAATCCCTCCCCCCTCCCCCCTCCCCATGATAGGCCCTGGTGTGTGATGTTCCCCTTCCCGAGTCCAAGTGATCTCATTGTTCAGTTCCCACCTACGAGTGAGAACATGCGGTGTTTGGTTTTCTGTTCTTGTGATAGTTTGCTAAGAATGATGGTTTCCAGCTGCATCCATGTCCCTACAAAGGACACAAACTCATCCTTTTTTATGGCTGCATAGTATTCCATGGTGTATATGTGCCACATTTTCTTAATCCAATCTGTCACTGATGGACATTTGGGTTGATTCCAAGTCTTTGCTATTGTGAATAGTGCTGCAATAAACATAGATGTGCATGTGTCTTTATAGCAGCATAATTTATAATCCTTTGGGTATATACCCAGTAATGGGATGGCTGGGTCATATGGTACATCTAGTTCTAGATCCTTGAGGAATCGCCATACTGTTTTCCATAATGGTTGAACTAGTTTACAATCCCACCAACAGTGTAAAAGTGTTCCTATTTCTCCACATCCTCTCCAGCACCTGTTGTTTCCTGACTTTTGAATGATCGCCATTCTAACTGGTGTGAGATGGTATCTCATTGTGGTTTTGATTTGCATTTCTCTGATGGCCAGTGATGATGAGCATTTTTTCATGTGTCTGTTGGCTGTATGAATGTCTTCTTTTGAGAAATGTCTGTTCATATCCTTTGCCCACTTTTGGATGGGGTTGTTTGTTTTTTTCTTGTAAATTTGTTTGAGTTCTTTGTAGGTTCTGGATATTAGCCCTTTGTCAGATGAGTAGATTGCAAAAATTTTCTCCCATTCTGTAGGTTGCCTGCTCACTCTGGTGGTAGTTTCTTTTGCTGTGCAGAAGCTCTTTAGTTTGATGAGATCCCATTTGTCAATTTTGGCTTTTGCTGCTGTTGCTTTTGGTGTTTTAGACATGAAGTCTTTGCCCATGCCTATGTCCTGAATGGTACTACCTAGGTTTTCCTCTAGGATTTTTATGGTATTAGGTCTAACATTTAAGTCTCTAATCCATCTTGAATTAATTTTCGTATAAGGAGTAAGGAAAGGATCCAGTTTCAGCTTTCTACTTATGGCTAGCCAGTTTTCCCAGCACCATTTATTAAATAGGGAATCCTTTCCCCATTTCTTGTTTCTCTCAGGTTTGTCAAAGATCAGATGGCTGTAGATGTGTGGTATTATTTCTGAGGACTCTGTTCTGTTCCATTGGTCTATATCTCTGTTTTGGTACCAGTACCATGCTGTTTTGGTTACTGTAGCCTTGTAGTATAGTTTGAAGTCAGGTAGCGTGATGCCTCCAGCTTTGTTCTTTTGACTTAGGATTGTCTTGGAGATGCGGGCTCTTTTTTGGTTCCATATGAACTTTAAAGCAGTTTTTTCCAATTCTGTGAAGAAGCTCATTGGTAGCTTGATGGGGATGGCATTGAATCTATAAATTACCTTGGGCAGTATGGCCATTTTCACGATATTGATTCTTCCTATCCATGAGCATGGTATGTTCTTCCATTTGTTTGTGTCCTCTTTGATTTCACTGAGCAGTGGTTTGTAGTTCTCCTTGAAGAGGTCCTTTATATCCCTTGTAAGTTGGATTCCTAGGTATTTTATTCTCTTTGAAGCAATTGTGAATGGAAGTTCATTCCTGATTTGGCTCTCTGTTTGTCTGTTACTGGTGTATACGAATGCTTGTGATTTTTGCACATTAATTTTGTATCCTGAGACTTTGCTGAAGTTGCTGATCAGCTTAAGGAGATTTTGGGCTGAGACAATGGGGTTTTCTAAATATACAATCATGTCATCTGCAAACAGGGACAATTTTGACTTCTTCTTTTCCTAACTGAATCCTCTTGATTTCTTTCTCTTGCCTGATTGCCCTAGCCAGAACTTCCAACACTATGTTGAATAGGAGTGGTGAGAGAGGGCATCCCTGTCTTGTGCCAGTTTTCAAAGGGAATTTTTCCAGTTTTTGCCCATTCAGTATGATATTGGCTGTGGGTTTGTCATAAATAGCTCTTATTATTTTGAGGTATGTTCCATCAATACCGAATTTATTGAGCATTTTTAGCATGAAGGGCTGTTGAATTTTGTCAAAAGCCTT
The DNA here is from genome assembly GCF_047675955.1 of Chlorocebus sabaeus. Taxonomy (NCBI): domain Eukaryota; kingdom Metazoa; phylum Chordata; class Mammalia; order Primates; family Cercopithecidae; genus Chlorocebus; species Chlorocebus sabaeus. The sequence continues at coordinate 108,584,218 of NC_132933.1, forward strand.
TTCTGCATCTATTGAGATAATCATGTGGTTCTTGTCTTTGGTTCTGTTTATATGCTGGATTATGTTTATTGATTTGCGAATGTTGAACCAGCCTTGCATCCCAGGGATGAAGCCCACTTGATCATGGTGGATAAGCTTTTTGATGTGTTGCTGAATCCGGTTTGCCAGTATTTTATTGAGGATTTTTGCATCGATGTTCATCAGGGATATTGGTCTAAAATTCTCTTTTTTTGTTGTGTCTCTGCCAGGCTTTGGTATCAGGATGATGTTGGCCTCATAAAATGAGTTAGGGAGGATTCCCTCTTTTTCTATTGATTGGAATAGTTTCAGAAGGAATGGTACCAACTCCTCCTTGTACCTCTGGTAGAATTCAGCTGTGAATCCATCTGGTCCTGGACTTTTTTTGGTTGGTAGGCTATTAATTATTGCCTCAATTTCAGAGCCTGCTATTGGTCTATTCAGGGATTCAACTTCTTCCTGGTTTAGTCTTGGAAGAGTGTAAGTGTCCAGGAAATTATCCATTTCTTCTAGATTTTCCAGTTTATTTGCGTAGAGGTGTTTATAGTATTCTCTGATGGTAGTTTGTATTTCTGTGGGGTCGGTGGTGATATCCCCTTTATCATTTTTAATTGCGTCGATTTGATTCTTCTCTCTTTTCTTCTTTATTAGTCTTGCTAGTGGTCTGTCAATTTTGTTGATCTTTTCAAAAAACCAACTCCTGGATTCATTGATTTTTTGAAGGGTTTTTTGTGTCTCTATCTCCTTCAGTTCTGCTCTGATCTTAGTTATTTCTTGCCTTCTGCTAGCTTTCGAATGTGTTTGCTCTTGCTTCTCTAGTTCTTTTAATTGCGATGTTAGAGTGTCAATTTTTGATCTTTCCTGCTTTCTCTTGTGGGCATTTAGTGCTATAAATTTCCCTCTACACACTGCTTTAAATGTGTCCCAGAGATTCTGGTATGTTGTATCTTTGTTCTCATTGGTTTCAAAGAACATCTTTATTTCTGCCTTCATTTTGTTATGTACCCAGTAGTCATTCAGGAGCAGGTTGTTCAGTTTCCATGTAGTTGAGTGGTTTTGATTGAGTTTCTTAGTCCTGAGTTCTAGTTTGATTGCACTGTGGTCTGAGAGACAGTTTGTTATAATTTCTGTTCTTGTACATTTGCTGAGGAGTGCTTTACTTCCAATTACGTGGTCAATTTTGGAGTAAGTACGATGTGGTGCTGAGAAGAATGTATATTCTGTTGATTTGGGGTGGAGAGTTCTATAGATGTCTATTAGGTCTGCTTGCTGCAGAGATGAGTTCAATTCCTGGATATCCTTGTTAACTTTCTGTCTCGTTGATCTGTCTAATGTTGACAGTGGAGTGTTGAAGTCTCCCATTATTATTGTATGGGAGTCTAAGTCTCTTTGTAAGTCTCTAAGGACTTGCTTTATGAATCTGGGTGCTCCTGTATTGGGTGCATATATATTTAGGATAGTTAGCTCTTCCTGTTGAATTGATCCCTTTTCCATTATGTAATGGCCTTCTTTGTCTCTTTTGATCTTTGATGGTTTAAAGTCTGTTTTATCAGAGACTAGTATTGCAACCCCCGCTTTTTTTTGTTCTCCATTTGCTTGGTAAATCTTCCTCCATCCCTTTATTTTGAGCCTATGTATGTCTCTGCGTGTGAGATGGGTCTCCTGAATACAGCAGACTGATGGGTCTTGACTCTTTATCCAGTTTGCCAGTCTGTGTCTTTTAATTGGAGCATTTAGTCCATTTACATTTAAGGTTAAGATTGTTATGTGTGAACTTGATCCTGCCATTATGATATTAACTGGTTATTTTGCTCATTAGTTGATGCAGTTTCTTCCTAGCCTTGATGGTCTTTACATTTTGGCATGTTTTTGCAATGGCTGGTACCGGTTGTTCCTTTCCATGTTTAGTGCTTCCTTCAGGGTCTCTTGTAAGGCAGGCCTAGTGGTGACAAAATCTCTAAGCATTTGCTTATCTGTAAAGGATTTTATTTCTCCTTCACTTATGAAACTTAGTTTGGCTGGATATGAAATTCTGGGTTTAAAATTCTTTTCTTTAAGAATGTTGAATATTGGCCCCCATTCTCTTCTGGCTTGTAGAGTTTCTGCCGGGAGATCTGCTGTTAGTCTGATGGGCTTCCCTTTGTGGGTAACCCGACCTTTCTCTCTGGCTGCCCTTAAGATTTTTTCCTTCATTTCAACTTTGGTGAATCTGGCAATTATGTGTCTTGGAGTTGCTCTTCTCGAGGAGTATCTTTGTGGCGTTCTCTGTATTTCCTCGATTTGAATGTTGGCCTGCCCTACTAGGTTGGGGAAGTTCTCCTGGATGATATCCTGAAGAGTGTTTTCCAACTTGGTTCCATTTTCCCCCTCACTTTCAGGCACCCCAATCAGACGTAGATTTGGTCTTTTTACATAATCCCATACTTCTTGCAGGCTTTGTTCATTTCTTTTTCTTCTTTTTTCTTTTGGTTTCTCTTCTCGCTTCATTTCATTCATTTGATCCTCAATCGCTGACATTCTTTCTTCCAGTTGATCGAGTCGGTTACTGAAGCTTGTGCATTTGTCACGTATTTCTCGTGTCATGGTTTTCGTCTCTTTCATTTCGTTTATGACCTTCTCTGCATTAATTACTCTAGCCATCAATTCTTCCACTTTTTTTTCAAGATTTTTAGTTTCTTTGCGCTGGGTACGTAATTCCTCCTTTAGCTCTGGGAAACTTGATGGACTGAAGCCTTCTTCTCTCATCTCGTCGAAGTCATTCTCCGTCCAGCTTTGATCCGTTGCTGGTGATGAGCTGCGCTCCTTTGCCGGGGGAGATGCGCTCTTATTTTTTGAATTTCCAGCTTTTCTGCCCTGCTTTTTCCCCATCTTTGTGGTTTTATCTGCCTCTGGTCTTTGATGATGGTGATGTACTGATGGGGTTTTGGTGCAGGTGTCCTTCCTGTTTGATAGTTTTCCTTCTAACAGTCAGGACCCTCAGTTGTAGGTCTGTTGGAGATTGCTTGAGGTCCACTCCAGACCCTGTTTGCCTGGGTATCAGCAGCAGAGGCTGCAGAAGATAGAATATTTCTGAACAGCGAGTGTGCCTGTCTAATTCTTGCTTTGGAAGCTTCCTCTCAGGGGTGTACTCCACCCTGTGAGGTGTGGGGTGTCAGACTGCCCCTAGTGGGGGATGTCTCCCAGTTAGGCTACTCAGGGGTCAGGGACCCACTTGAGCAGGGAGTCTGTCCCTTCTCAGATCTCAACCTCCGTGTTGGGAGATCCACTGCTCTCTTCAAAGCTGTCAGACAGAGTCGTTTGCGTCTGCAGAGCTTTCTGCTGCGTTTGTTATTGTTTACTGTGCCCTGTCCCCAGAGGTGGAGTCTACAGAGACAGGCAGGTTTCCTTGAGCTGCTGTGAGCTCCACCCAGTTCGAGCTTCCCAGCAGCTTTGTTTACCTACTTAAGCCTCAGCAATGGTGGGCGCCCCTCCCCCAGCCTCGCTGCTGCCTTGCCGGTAGATCACAGACTGCTGTGCTAGCAATGAGGGAGGCTCCGTGGGTGTGTGACCCTCCCGGCCAGGTGTGGGATATGATCTCCTGGTGTGCCTGTTTGCTTAAAGCGCAGTATTGGGGTGGGAGTTACCCGATTTTCCAGGTGTTGTGTGTCTCAGTTCCCCTGGCTAGGAAAAGGGATTCCCTTCCCCCTTGCACTTCCCAGGTGAGGCAATGCCTCACCCTGCTTCAGCTCTCGCTGGTCGGGCTGCAGCAGCTGACCAGCACCGATCGTCTGGCACTCCCCAGTGAGATGAACCCAGTACCTCAGTTGAAAATGCAGAAATCACCCGTCTTCTGTGTCGCTCGCGCTGGGAGTTGGAGACTGGAGCTGTTCCTATTCGGCCATCTTGCTCCGCCCCCGATATTTGATATTTTTGCTGCTATCGAGTGGCATAATTTTTAGTGGTTGCCCTAGAGTTTGCAATATACATTTACAACTAATCCAGATTGTACCAGTCAGTTCTGACGCTGCTATGAATAACTACCCGAGACTGGGTCATTTATGAAGAAAAGAGGTTTAATCGACTTACAGTTTTGCAGGCTCTACAGGAAACATGACTAGGAGGCCTTAGGAAATTTACAGTCATGGCGGAAGGTGAAGGAGAAGCAAGAACCTTCTTCACAGGGTGGTAGGAAAGAGAGAGACAGCAAGGGGGGAAGTGCCACATGCTTTTAGACCATCAGATCTCTTGAGAACTCACTATCACGAGAACAGCATGAGGGAAATCTGCCCCCATGGTGTAATTAGCTCCCACCAGTTCCCTCTCCCAACACTGGGGATTATAATTCAACACAAGATTTGGGTGGGGACACAGGACCAAACTAACTAAGTTCAGTTTCAGATAACACTATACTAGCTTCACCAGTAGGCCAGTACTCCTTCCCCCTTCTCTTGTACCATTGCTGTCATTCATTTCACTTACATATAAGCATACGTAAGTTTAAAACCATACATAATCACATACATTGTTGCTATTATTTTGAACAAACTTTTATGTTAGATCACTTAAGAACAAGATAAACGTTTTTACTTACCGTCACTTACTCCTTTTCTAATGCACTCTTTCCTTATGTAGATCTAAGATTTTTACCTAGATAATTCCTTTCTCTTCAAAGAGCTTCTTTTAACATTTCTTGCAAGACAGGTCTACTGGCAACAAACTCCCTCCATGTTTGCTGAGAAAGTCTTTATTTCTCCTTTACTTTTGAAGGAAAAATTTCACAGGATACAGAATTTTAGATTGGTGGTCTTTTTCTCTCCACACTTTAAATATTTCAGTGTACTCTCTTCTTGCTTGCATGGTGTCTGAGAAGTCAGATGTAATTCTTACCTTTGCTCCTCTTTGGGTAAGATTTTTTTCTCTGTAGCTTCTCTCAAGATATTTTCTTTAACTTTCATTTCCAACAGTTTGAATGTGAAATGCCTAGGTGCAGTATTTTTGTTTTGGTTTGGTTTTGGTTTGTTTTGTTTTTGGCATTTATATGTCTGTTCTCTGAGTTTCCTGGATCTGTGATTTGGTGTCTGACATTAATTTAGGTAGCTTCTCAATCATTACTTATTCAAATATTTCTGCTGTTCTTTTCTTTCTTCTCCTTCTAGTATTCCCATTACCTGTTTGTTATGCTTTTTGTAGTTGTCCCACAGTTCTTGGATGTTCTGTTCCATTTTCTTTTTCTGTCTTTTCTCTCTTTGCATTTTGGTTTTGGAAGTTTCTATTGACATATCCTCAAGGTCTGAGATTCTCATCCTTGTCAGTTTACTACCCCATTGAAAGTATTCTTCATTTCTGTTATAGTTGTAAACCAAAAATAAAATTCAAAGCCCCCCACCTCATCTGGATGGACCCCTCCTCTCAGCAAGGGTATCCCTGAGGGACTAACCTGAGGGACTAGTTTAGGTCATGATGAGGGGCGGGGGTCAGACATACCTCATTATACCCTCCTCCTTTTTGGAATTACTAACAGAACATACTCTTTAAGTCTGATGAGAAATGTGTACAATCTATTCTCTCTAAAGTCTGCTACTTGGAGGCTTCATCTGCATGATAAACCTTTGGTCTACAATATGCTATCATTGTAACCCAGACATCCCTTTCTATTGATTCAAGATCTTGAGATAATAACTTAACTCTTTCAACCAATTGCCAATCAGAAAATTTTAAAATCTACCTGTAACCTAGAAGCCCTCGCCCTTTGAGTTGTCCTGCCTTTTCAGACCGAACAAGTATATCTTACATGTATTTGATTGATGTCTTATGTCTCCTTAAAGTGCATAAAACTAGGCTGTGCCTCAACCATCTTGGGCATATGTTCTCAGGATCTCCTGAGGGCTGTGTCACGGGCCACTGGTCACTCATATTTGACTCAGATAAATCTCTTCAAATATTATAGAGTTTGACGCTTTTTATCGACATAGTGTTTTTGATTGCTAGCATTTCTTTTTGAGTTTTTCTTAGAATGTCCATCTCTCTGCTTACATTATTCATCTATTCTTGCATATTGTCTAATTTTTCCATTATAACTCATAGCATATTAATTCTGGTTATTTGTTTTAAATTCCTGGACTGATAATTCCAACTTCTCTGCCATATCTGAGTCTGATTCTGATGCTTTGTATTTTCAAACTGTGTTTTTTGCCTTTTAGCATACCTTGTAATATTTTGTTGAAAGCCAGACATGATGTACTGGGTAAAAGGAACTGTGGGCCAGGCACAGTGGCTCACGTCTGTAATCCCAGCACTTTGGGAAACCGTGGTGGGTGGATCTCTTGAGGTTAGGAGTTTGAGACCAGCCTGGCCAACATGGTGAAACCCCATCTCTACTAAAAGTACAAAAAATTAGCCTGGCATGGTGGCTCATGCCTGTTATCCCAGCTACTCGGGAGGCTGAGGTGGGAGAATCACTGGAACCCAGGAGGCAGAGGTTGCAGTGAGCCTAGATCGTGCCACTGCCCTCCAGCCTGGGTGACAGAGTGAGACCCTGTCTCAAAAAAATAAATTAAAAAAATAAATAATGTGGCAAGTAGGCCTTTAGTGATGTGATGGTAAGGTATGGGGGCAGGGAAATATTCTCTAGTCCTCTGATTAGGTCTCAGTCTTTTAGTGAGCCTATGTCCCTGGACTGTGAAGTACCCTCAGTTCCTCCCCTCCCCTCCCCCTACTCTAGATGGGACTGGATATCTGGAGGGGACTGGAGTCAGGTATTTCCCTTCCCCCATGTGGATGGCTAGAGCAGGCTGCAGTTGAGTATTACCCTTCCCCTAGATTGTTAGGCTCTGATAAAACCCCAGTAGGTCAGGCTCATGGTTACTTTGCTACTCTCCCTGCCAGAAGTCTGAGGGCATATTTTTTGATAGTCACTGTGAGAACCTGGTGGAGATCGTGGAGGTAAAGTTCATATTAAGTGTAGGCTCTCCTCCCCACCCTCCTCATCCACTTTGACTGGGATATCTAGAGTTTTAAAGGGCATTAAAAAAAGTTTTGCTCTTTTTTAGAAGTGGGATCTTACATTTCCCAGGCCGGATTCAAACTCCTGGGCTTAAGCAGTCCTCCCACTTCAGCCTCTCAAGTCGCTGGCATTACTGTGTCCTGAGACCTCAAGAGTTTTTATCCCTCAGGCGTATCCACATTGAGCCTCCAGCATTCCAATTACCGTTCAGAGTTTTCTACCTTGGTACTGGTTCCCACAGAGGTTTCTGCTCCAGTAAATTGTGATTCTCCGTATGTTCCTGCCTGTCTCTCTAATTTTGGGGACAATGATTTACCCTGTGACTTCACTTCTCTGACAGATCTAAGAAGAGTTCTTGATTTTTCAGTTTGTTCATTTTTTTATTTTTTACTTCCCGAACTGTTTTTTGTTTGTTTGTTTGAGATGGAGTCTCACTCTGTCGCCCAGGCTGGGGTGCAATGGTGTGATCTCAGCTCATTGCAACCTCTGCCTCCCAGATTCAAGTGATTCTCCTGTCTCAGCCTCCCGAGTAGATGGAACTACAGGTGCACGCCTCCACGCCTGGCTAATTTTTGTATTTTTAGTAAAGACGGGGTTTCACTATATCAGTCAGGCTGGTCTTGAACTCCTGACCTCAGGTTATCCACCCACCTCAGCCTCCCAAAGTGCTGAGATTACAGGCGCGAGCCACTGCCCCTGGCCTCCAAACTGTTTTTTAAAGTAGTTGTATATTTTTCTTTTTTATCAGGAGTCTTGGAGAATTCTAGTACCTTTACATGCTTGTCACCCTTGATATGGTCTGTCTTTTAAATTTTAACTATCCTAATAGCTGTGTAGTAGTATCTCATTGTAATTTTGATTTGCGTTTCCCTAATGATTAATAATGTTGAACATGTTTTCTTTGTTTATTTGCCATCCATATATCTGGTGAACTACCTATTCAAGCCTTTTGTCCATTTTTAGTTTCTCTTATTCCTGAATTTTGAGAGTTTTAAAAATATATGCTGGACACCAGACCTTTATCAGATATGAGATTGCCAAATATTTTCTGTTTCTCTGTGGATTTTATTTTTTTAAAAGTGTCTTTCAAAGAGCAAAAGTTTTAAATTCTGATTAAATCCTATTTATCAGTTTTTGCTTCTATGGATTATGCGTTGGTATTGTATCTAAGAAGTCTTGGCCTAATCCAAGGCCACACAGGTTTTTTTTCTACTGTATTTTCCTCTGGAAGCATTAACATTTCAGATTTTATATTTAGGTCTATGATCCACTTTGAGTTAATTTTTGTATGGGTGTGAAGTATTTGTTAAAAAGTTTTGCTGTTGGGAGGCCGAGACGGGCGGATCACGAGGTCAGGAGATCGAGACCATCCTGGCTAACACAGTGAAACCCTGTCTCTACTAAAAATTACAAAAAACTAGCCGGGCGAGGTGGCGGGCACCTGTAGTCCCAGCTACTTGGGAGGCTGAGGCAGGAGAATGGCGTAAACCCGGGAAGCGGAGCTTGCAGTGAGCTGAGATCCGGCCACTGCACTCCAGCCTGGGCAACAGAGCGAAACTCCGTCTCAAAAAAAAAAAAAAAAAAAAAAGTTTTGCTGGTTTGCATGTGGATATGCAATTTTTTTTAGCATCATTTGTTGAAAAGATTATCCTTTCTCCACTGAATTGCCTTGTTGAAAATCAATTGTCCATGTAGGAATGGGCCTATTTCTGGACTCTATTCTGTCCAATTGACCTATTTGTCCATTTTGATACCAATACCACATTTTCTTGATTACTGTAGCTTTATAAGTCTTGAAATCTGGTAGTGTTAGTCCTCCAACTTTGTTCTTCTTTTTCGAAGTTATTTTGGCTCTATACTGGATCTTTGTAGTTTCTTATGAACTTTGGTATCAGCTTGTCAATTTCTATAACAAACCCTGTTGGGATTTTGACTGAGATTGCATTGACTCTATAGATAAATTTGGAGACAATATTGAGCCCTTTGACTAATGAACATGGTATGTCTCTCCATTTATTTTGGATTTCCTTTATCTCAGAAATGCTTCATAGCAGTGGTCCTCAACCTTTTTGGCACCAGGGACTGGTTTCATGAAAGACAATTTTTCTATAGACCCAGGTGTCAGGGCTGGGAGATGGTTTCAGGATGATTCAAGCACGTTACATTCATTGTGCAATTTATTTCTATTATTATTACATTATAATGAAATATATGCAACTCACCATAACGTAGAATCAGTAGGAGCCCTGAGCTTGTTTTCCTGCAACTAGGGGGTCCCATCTGGGAGTGATGGGAGTCAGTGACAAATCATCAGGCATTGGATTCTCGTAAGTAGCGTGCAACCTAGATCCCTCGCATGCACAGTTCACAAAAAGGTTTGCACTCCTATGATAATCTAATGCTGCTGCTCATCTGATAGGAGGCAGAGCTTTGGCAGTAATGCGAGTAATGGGGAGTGGCTGTAAATACAGATGAAGATTCACTTGCTCTCTTGCCCACCCACTGCTCATCTCCTGCTGTGCAGCCCAGTTCCTAACAGGCCACGGACTGGTACTGGTCCGTGGATTGGGGGTTAGGGACCCCTACTTTATAGTTTTTAGGGTATAGGTCTTGCACATCTCGTGTCAGACTTGTCACTAAATATGTTATTTTTGATATTTTCATAAATGTTTTAAAATTTAATTTCTTATTGTATATTGCTAATATATACAAATAAGATTGATAAATTTGTGTATTGATCTTATATTCTGCAACATTGCTAAACTCATTTATTAGTTCTGGTAGTTTTCCTTTTTATTCTATCAGTTTTTCTACACTGATGGTCTTGTCATCTGTGAATAAAGACATTTTTACTTCTTTATTTTCAATCTGGATTCCTTTGATTTCTTTTTGCTTGCTTTATTGCACTGGCTAAAAGTGCCAATATGGTGTGTTTTGTCACATGAAAGCTTCAAATTTTTAATTATACTTGAATTCGCCCATCTTTTCCTTTATGGGTTTGTGAATTTTGCATTCTGTTTAAGAAATTATGTATGCCCCACATATATGAAGATATTCTTCTCTGTTTTCTTCTAAAAGTTACAACATTTGCCTTCCACATTTGGGTCTTAAATTAATCTAAGATTAATTTTTGTGTCTAGGTTAACATACATACACACACACACACACACACACACACACACACACACAGATTGCCAGTCAACCCAGTATCATGCATTGTGTGTCCTTTCCCCAGTGGTTTGTACTGATACATCTGACATATGTCATGGACCCATATCCATATGAATTGATTTCTAAGCCTTCCAATTTTATTAAATTTGTTTGCTTGTCTATTCTTAAATCAGTATTATCTGTTTTCATTTATTACTATAGCATCATGATATGTCATGAAGAAATATAAGCAGGGTAAGTTCTAATTTTTCTTCTTCAGATTCATCCTATTTGCAGACTTTTAATTTTCCATATGAACTTTATGACCACTTTTTCTAGCTCTATAAAAAGGTTGATTGTATTTTGATTGGAATTGTGTTGAATTTATACATTAATTTGAGGACAGAAATTTTTCAAAAAATTTTAGATTCAGGAGGTACGTGTGCAGGTTTGTTACTGTGTATTTTGCATAATGCTGGGGTCTGGACTTCTGTTGACCTTGTGACCCAAATAGTGAACATCGTACTCAATAGGTAGCTTTTCAACCCTCGCCTTCCTCCCTCTCTCCCCCTTTTTGGAGTCCTCAGTGTCTATAATTTCCATCTTTATGTCTGTGTGTCCCTTTTGTTTAGTTCCCACTTATAAGTGACAATATGTGGTATTTGATTTTTCTGTTTCTACATCAATTCACTTAAGATAATGGCCTCTAGCTGCATCCATGTTGCTGCAAAGGACATGATTTCACTCTTTTATTTATGGCTGCAGAGTATTCCATGGTGTACCACATTTTCTTGCACTGATATGTTTATAAAAGTAGTATTCATAATAACAACCTCATAGAATCAACATAGGTGCCCATCAACAGTGGACTGGATAAAGAAAATGTAGATTTCTTTTCCTTTGGGTAGATACCCAATAACGGGATTGCTGGGTTAAATGGTAGTTCTATTTTTAGTTATTTGAGAAATCTCCAAACTGCTTTCCACAGGGGCTGAACTAATTTACATTCCCACTAACCGCGTATAAGCATTGCCTTTTCTCTGCATCTTCGCCAACATCTGTTATTTTTTGACTTTTTAATAGCCATTCTGACTGGCATGAGATGATATCTTATTTGATTTTAATTTGCATTCCTCTGATGATTAGTGACGCTGAGCATTTTTTTCATATTTGTTGGCTGCTTTTATGTCTGTCTTCTTTTGAGAAGTCTCTGTTCATGTTCTTTGCCCACTTTTGAATGTTTGTTGTTGTTGTTGTTGTTGATTTAAGTTTAGATTCGGTATATCAGTCCTTTAGTCAGGTTCATAGTTTGCAAATATTATCTCCTATTCTGTGGGTTGTCTGTTTACTCCATTGACAGTTTCTTTTGCTGTGCAGAAGCTCTTTAGTTTGATTAAGTCCCATTTGTCAAATTTTGGATTTGTTACATTTGCTTTTGAGGTCTTCAGTATAAATTCTTTGCCTAGGCAAATGTCCAGAAGAATTTTTCCTAGGTTTTCATAGTTTTAGGTCTTACATTTAAGTCTTTCTTTCTTTCTTTATTTTTTTAGAGATGGAGTCTCACTCTGTTACCCAGGCTGGAATACAGTGGCGTGATCTCAGCTCACCACAACCTCGGCCTCTCGGGCTCAAGCAGTTCTCCTGTCTCAGCCTCCCGAGTAGCTGGGATTAAAGGCACATGCCACCACACCCAGCTAACTTTTCTAGTTTTGTGGAGACGGGGTTTCACCATTTGGCCAGGCTGGTTTTGAACTCCTGGCCTCAGGTGATCCACCCACCTCGGCCTCCCACAGTGCTGGGATTATAGATGTGAGCTACCGTACCCAGCCACATTTAAGTCTTTAATCCATTTTTAGTTCATTTTTGTATATAATGAGAGTTAGGGATCCAATTCATGTCTAGCCGGTTTTCCCAGCATCATTTATTGAAGAGGGTGTCCTTTCTCTTTTGTTTATTTTTGTCAACTTTGTCAAAGATCGGTTGGTTGTGGGTGTGTGGCTTTGTTTCTGAGTTCTCTATTCTGTTCCATTGATCTATTAATACGTGCCTATTTTTGTACAAGTACCATGCTGTTTTGGTTTCTATAGCCTTGCAATATTGTTTGAAGTTGGGTAATGTGATGGCTCTGGCCTTGTTATTTTTGCTTAGGTTTACTTTGGTTATTCAGGCTCTTTTTTAGTTCCATATGAATTTTAGAGATGTGTTTTTTCTAATTCTGTGAAAAAATGACATTGGTAATTTGATAGGAATTGCATTGAATCTGTAGATTGCTTTGGGCAGTATGGATATTTTAATGATGTTGATTCTTACAATCCATGAACATGGGATGTTTTTCCATTTACTTGTGTCATCTATGATTTCTTTCAGCAGTGTTTCATAGTTCTACTTGTAGGGGTCTTTCACCCTTTGATTAGATGTATTCCTAGGTATTTTATTTTTTGTGGCTATTGTAAATGGGATTTCATTCTTCATTGGTTCTCAGCTTGAATGTTATTGGTGTATAGAAATGCTACTAATATTTGTGCATTGATTTTGTATCCTGAAACTTTACTGAAGTCATTTTTCATGTCTCGGAGTCTATTGGAGGAACCTTTGGGGTTTTTTAGGTATAGAATCACATTATTGGCAAACAGATGATTTGGCTTCCATTTTTTCCTGTTTGGATGCCTTTTATTTCTTTCTCTTGCTTGATTGCTCTGGCTAGGACTTCCAGTACTATATTGAATAGGAGTGGAGAGAGGGGACATACTTGTCTTGTTGCAGTTATTAGGGGAAATGCTGCCAACTTTTGTCTTCCTGATGTAAGCCTTTAGCACTGTAAACTTTCCTCTTAACACTGCTTTTACTGTATCCTAGAGGTTTTGGTATGTTGTGTCTCTGTTTTCATTTGTTTCAAATAATTTTTTGCTTTAATTTCATTGTTTACCTAAAAGTCATTCAGGAGTAAGTTGTTTAGTTTCCATGTATTTGTGTGGTTTTGTGAGTTCCTCTTGGTTTCTAGTTTTATTCCACTGTTGTCCAAGAAGATGCTTAGTAGAATTTTGATATTTTTGAATTTATTGAGACTTATGACTGAGCACGTGGTCAATCTTAGAGAATATCCCGTGTGCAGATGAGAAGGATGTATATTCTGTGGTTATTGGGTGGAGTATTCTGTGGATGCCTATTAGGTCCATTTGGTCAGAAGTCCAACTTAAGTGCAGAGTTTCTTTGTTAGTTTTCTGCCTCTGTGATCTGTCTAGTCCCGTCAATGGGATGTTGAAGTCCTCCACTATTATTGTATGCCTGTCTGTGTCTTTTCTTAGGTCTAGTAGTAATTGTTTTATAAATCTGAGTGCTCTGATGTTGAGTGCATATATATTTAGGATAGTTAAATCTTCTTGTTGAATTGAACGCCTTATCATTATGTAGTGCCCTTCTTTGTCCTTTTTTAATGTTGTTGGTTTAAAGTCTGTTTTATCTGATACAAAAATAGCTACCTCTGCTCTGTTTTGTTTTCCATTTGCATGATAGATCTTTCTCCATCCCTTTACTTTGGGCCTATCAATGTCATTACATGTGAAATGGGCCTCTTGAAAACAGGAGAAGGTTGGGTCTTGTTTTTTTTTTTTTTTTTTTAAATCTAATTTGCCATTTTATGTCTTCTATGTAGAGCGTTAAGGCCATTTATATTCAAGGTTAATATTGATATGTGAGGTTTTGTTCCTATTTTAGTGTTGTTTAGCAAGTTGCTTTGTAGTATCAATTGTGTAGTTGCTTTATAAGGTCTCTGGGCTTTGTACTTACGTGTGCTTTTGTGGTAGCAAGTATTGTTCTTTCATGTCCATGTTTAGAACTCCTTTAAATATTTCTTTTGACTGGTCTGGTGGTGATTAATTCTCTTAGCATTTGCTTGTCTGGTAAAGACTCACTTTTGTTTATGAAGCTTAGTTTGGTGGGATATGAAATTCTTTGCTGGAATTTATTTTCTTTAAGAAGGCTAAAAATAGGTCTCTAATCTGAGAGGTCCACTGTTAGTCTGATGGGATTCCCTTTATAGGTAATTTGGCCCTTTTTTCTAGCAGCTTTGAAAATTTTTCATTATGTTTTGACCTCAGATAGTCTGATGACTGTTTGCCATGGGAGTGGTTGTCTTGTGTAGTATCCTGCAGGAGTTCTCTGAATTTCTTGTATCTACATATTGACCTCTCTAGTGAGATTGGGGACATTTTTCTGAATTATAGCCTCAAATGTTTTCCAAATTGCCTGCTTTTTCTCCTTCTCTCTCTCGAATGCCAGTAAGTCATAGGTTGGGTCACTTTATATAATCCCATATTTCTCAAAAGTTTTATTCATTTTAAAATTATTTTTTCCTTATTTTTTGTGTGACTGGGTTAACTTGGAAGACCAGTCTTTGACCTCTGAAATTCTTTCTTCTACTTGATCTAGTCTATTGTCAAGGTTTCAAACTGTATTTTGAAATTCCTGTAGTGAACTTTTCAGTTCCAAAAGTTCTGTTTGGTTCTTTCTTAATATATCTATTTCATCTGTCATTTCCTGGATCATTTTTCTGTTTTATTTGTGCTGGATTTCAACTTTCTCTTGGATATTGTTGAGTTTCCGTGCAATCCATATTTTGAATTCTTTATCTGTCATTTCAGACATTTCAATCTGGTTAGGATCCATTGCTAGGGAGCTAGTGTGATCTTTTACAGGTGAGAAAACACTGGTTTTCTGTACTGCCAGAGTTCTTGTGCTGATTCCTTCTCATCTGAGGCTGTTGCTGCTTTTTTTTTTTTTGGATTTGCTACCATTTCAGAGGGCTTTCTAAAAATTTGTTATTCTTTTTTCCCTTGAGGGTATGACTGTGGTGTATGTTGTGTGTGATTGATTGGCTTCTTTTCTGGATGCTTTCAGGGGGCCAAGGCTCTGTACAAGTTCCTTGGTTGCAAATAGGTTCTGTGCTATGACTTTCTCAGATGCTGCTTATTGTAGCAATGCATTTTTGTTTGGTGGCACAGTTCAGGCTGCAGTACAGTGGATGGTGCTGAAGAGTAGCAGCCAGTAGGTAGGTTGGTGTCCAGGTGGACGCACCTGCCCTGATGGTGGTGGCAGGAAGAGATGATGATGGGATGTGCTAAAGTCTTGAGGGACCAGGCATGGTGGCTCACACCTGTAATCTCATATTTTAGGAGGCCAAGGCAAGAGAATTACTTGAGGCCAGGAGTTCAAAGCCAGCCTAGTTAACATAGTGAGACTGAATCTCTACGAAAGAAAAATTTAAAAATTAGCTGAATGTGGTAGTGTGTACCTGTAGTTCCAGATACTGGGGAGGCTGAGGTGGGAGGATTGCTTCAGCCCAGGAGTTCAAGACTGCAGTGAACCATGACCATGTGACTGCATTCCAGTCTGGGCAACAGATCAAGACTCTGTCTCAAATAAATAAATAAAGTCTCAGAGGTGGATTTAGGGAGTGCACCAACTTCTTGTCGTAGACCAGCAGGAATCCATCTGTTTTCTTATCACTTCACTCTCACAGGGCTCACGACCTGTTTATAAAGGTTTCGTCCTTTGGTTCTATGCCATGGTGTGGCTGTGGGCCATGAGTCCACCTTTCTGATGGCTACCATTAGAGTGGGGGTCAGGGCAGAGCCTCTTCCCACAGTCCAGGGACGGTAACTCCAAGGTCGGTCCTCTATTGCTAGGGCACTGCCATTCTGTTTAGGGAGGGGGAGTTGGGCCTTGCACTCCGTGCAAGCACAAGCAGACATGGGCTTGCTTTCAGTGGGGGTGGAGCTGTGGGAAAAGTGTGACAAGCATTTTCAGTGTGAGCTCACTTTCAGCAGGGGTAGACCTGCTAGAAAAGCATGAAGAGTGCTTTCTTTCAGTGCACTTTGACTTTCATTGGAGGTAGAACTTCCAGAAAAGTGTGAAAATTGCTTTCTTTCAGTGCACATTCACTTTGAGGGGGGATGGAGCCCCCGGAAGTGTGAATAGTGCTTTCTTACAGTGCATGCTCATGGGGCCCTGGTGGGGAGATCTGCTGCTGCATCTCCAACAGTTACTGGGAGGGGGGTGAGAGACGACCCGTCTCTCCATATCTGTTCCCAGGCATCAGTAATATCCCCTTCAGCAGTTAGTACCACACCCATCATTCCTTTGTCCCAAAGAATGCTTTGGTGGGCTGTGCTCCCCTCTCCCTTAGGGGCAGCCCACACTGAAATTAGACCTCCTGGGGACCTACTGAGCCCCTGTGCTTGCCAAAATTGTAGTGGGTTCTGGGGTATGTTTGTGGGCGGTCTGGTGGTACAGTGGCTCAAGGGCAGAGGATCCCTGGGCGCGGGCATGGCACCACACATGCACAGCTGGTATGGTACCCTCCATCTCAGTTTCAGTCTGAGAGTTGTGTGACATGGCTGCGTAAGCTGGCCACCAGATTCTGGGGACACAATTTATGTCACTTTGAAATAGAAACTTCTCATCCATAAATATAATGTATCTTGTTTTATAATACTTTATAGTTTTGTTGTTATTGTAGATGGTATATTTACTTCAAAATTACATTTTCTAGTTGATGGTATGTATGAATGCTGTTGTTTTTTGTTTGTTTGTTTGTTTGATGGAATCTTGCTCTGTCGCCCAAGCTGGAGTGCAATGGAGCGATCTCCGCTCACTAAAACCTCCACCGCCCAGGTTCAAGCAATTCTCTTCCTCAGCCTCCCGAGTAGCTGGGATTACAGGTGCCCACCACCACTCCTGGCTAATTTTTGCATTTTTAGTAGATACGGGGTTTCACCATCTTGCCAGGCTGGTCTTAAACTCCTGACCTCGTGATCTACCCGGTTATGTTTTATATCTTGATCTCATTTTATTTTTTGAATTCTCAGAGTCTGTAGATTCTTTGGATTTTAATTTTGGACCATATTATATAAACTATAAATAATGACAGATTTGCTTCTTCCTTTCTAATCTTTATGATTTTTTTTCTATTTTTATTATATTGGCTAGGGCCTACAATGCAACATGTGAGTAGTAATAGCAGATCTCCTTATCTTTTTCCTTACCTTACAAGAGATATTTTTACTAAGTACTTAACTTATTATGAGTTTTTGGTAGACGCAAATATTTTCTTTAGGATTTTTACATCTTTGTTCATAAAGGAGATAGGTCTATACTTTTTCTTTCTCATACTACCTTTGTCCATATCAAATGTGTGTTTTATAATTGCTTCATAAGATGAGTTTCAGAACATTCACTGTTTCTTAAAGCAGCTTGTAAAATGTAGGTATTGTCAGTTTTTTTAAGGTTTTGTGTAAGTTGTCTGTAAAACCATATGGCCCTTCCTTTTTTCAGTGGGTAGATTTTTAATGATTCACTTCCTCTAAGGGTAATACATTTTATTCTGGATTTCTATTTCTCTTGAGTTGGTTTTGAAAATTATGTAGCTTCTAGAAACTTTTTCATTTCACCTAATTTTAAATTTTTTATCACCTTTTTAGTCCTGTTACTGTTGATTTGTTCCTTTGTAAGAATTCAATTTTACTGGAGTTGTGTTTTAGATTTTTGTAAACAACCAAATTTTAACTTGTTAACCCTCTTTTTAAACTTTGTTTTTTATTTCATTAATTCATCAATTTGTATTCTTATTTTTATCATGTTGTTCTTTGTACTTTCTCTGTGTTTATTTTCTAACTTCTTGACTTGGATATCTGTTTCACTGATTTTCAGTGTTTCTTTTCTTTTCTTTTTTAAAAATTTTTTATATACTTTAAGTTCTAGGGTACATATGCACAACGTGCAGGTTTGTTACATCAGTGTTTCTTTTCTAAGAAATGCACTTAAGGCTTTAATTTGCCTTCTGAGTATTACTTTAGCTGTGGTGTGTTTAGTGTTTATTATCCTCCATATATAAATATTTTCTAGTATTATTTCTTTTTTGGCCAATTAATTATTTAAAAGTTTGTTTTGACATTTCCATATGTGTATGAAGTTACTCTCTTTTGGTTCTTAATTTCTCTTTTTATTACATTTAGTTAGAGAACATTGTCTGCATCTTCTTGATTCTTTGATATTTAATGAGACTTGCTTCATAACCCTGGGAATTAAGTCTTAATTTCTGAAATGCATGTATTTTTCTCTTACTTTTGAAGTTTAAACGGGTACATAATTCTAGATTTAACTATTTTCCTTTGATCTTTTGAAGATACTCTATTGTCTTCTGTCTCCATTGTTGGTACGTCTCTTGTTAATATAATTGTTCCTTTGTAGTCATAAGCCTTTATTCCCTCTGGCTGGCTGTCTTTGTTTTTGGTGTTCTGCAGTTTTATTACAATGCATCTTGGGACTATTTATAATTCTTCAGTTTGAGAATTATTCTGAGCCATTATCTCTTCAAATAACTTCTCTTGTTCATTTTGCCTGTTTTCCTTCTCAAACTCAACCTGTTCTTGTTATCTCTTAATATCTCTGTCAAACTCCTCCTTTTTCTCCATGTCTTTTGATCTTTCATTCTTTTCATTTATTTTTCATTCTGTGCTGCTCCATTTCTGGAATTTGCCTTAAATTTCATCTAGTTCATTGATTCAGTGACTCTGCCTTCTTATTCTTTAAGTACTATTTGATTGTTGTGTTTCATGTTTCCGTTCTTTTCTGTAGCATCTTATTCTTTTCTTATGGCTTCTCTATGTTTTATCTGTTTAATAATTTTAAATATAATAATTTCATGGTTCATTACTGATTTTTGTTCTATTGTCCCAAATTCATGGAATGCCAATTCTTCTGTTATATCTGCTGACTTAGGGTGGGTTGTTTGCTTTTGTTTTCTGAGCTCATCTTAAATTGGACTTTCTTCCTCCACTTCATTGTTCCTTTGTTGCTTGGGTTGACCATTTAGAATAGTTTTTAAAAAATCTTTTATTTTGAACTATTATTGTAGACTTACAGAAAAGTTACCAAACTAGTACAGAGAGTTCCCATATTTCCCTCACCCAGCTTTTTCTGGGTTAACATCTTACCCTAGTGTAATTATTAAAACCAAACAATTAATATTGGGACAATTCTACAGACTAAAAACTTCATTTGAATTTTACCAGTTTTTCACTAATGTCATTTTTCTGTCCCATGATCCTATCCAGGATCCCACATTGCATTTAGTAGTTGTTTCTTGTTAGTCTTCTGTGGTCTGTAACAATTCCTCAACCTTTCTTTGTCTTTTATGACCTTGGTACTTTTTAAGAATAGTGGTCAGTTATTTTGTAGAATGTTGTTCAGTTTGGAGTTGTCTGATATTTTCTCATAGTTGCACTGAGATTATACATTTTTGTAAAGAATACCACAGAAATGATGTTGTCTCCTTCTTAGAACATCATATCAAGTGGTTCATGATGTCAGCATGTCTTACTATTGGTGATGTTGGCCTTGATCACTTGATTCAGGTAATGTCTGCCAGGTTTCTCCATTGGAAAGTTACTATCTTTCCTTTTGAATTTAATAAATACCTTGAAAGAGATACTTTGAGACTATGCAAACCCTACTTTTTCTCAAACTCACCTGCTAATTTTAGCATCCAGCAATAGAACTCTTTGAGTAGTTTGGATTTTACCTTTCCGGGCTAGCTTACAAACTGGTCTAATTTCATGTTATTTTTGATGTTAATTAATTGCCTTGGAACATGGGTTAGTCAATTTTTTTTGTTGTTGTTATAAAGGAATGCCTGAGGCTGGGTAATTTATAAAGAAAAAATGTTAATTTTGGCTTATGGATCTTCAGACTGTACAGGAAGTGTGGTGCTAGCATCTGCCTCTGGTGAGAGCTCAGGAAGCTTGCCATCAGGGCAGAAAGCAAAGAGGGGAGCCGGCATATTACATGGTAAGAGGGAGCAAGAGAGAGAGTAAGGAGGTGTCAGGTTCTTTTAAACAAACAGATCTCATGTGAACTCAGAACAAGAGCTCACTCATCACTGAGGGGACTGTGCTGAGCCATTCACAAGGGATCTGCCTCCATGATCCAAATACCTCCCACCAGGCCCCACCTCCAACACTGGGGATTACCTTTCAATGTCAGATTTGGAGGGGACAAACATGTGAACTATATCAGAGCTTTATATAGTAAGTGGGCAAAATAAATTTATACTCTAAATTCTTATTAGGTGGAATATTGGCTTTGATTTGTATCAGATAACTTTTTTTTTTTTTATACCCTAGAGACTCAGCAGAGAAAGGCCTCATTGTCATCTCTCTTGTCCAATGGGTAGAGTTTATTAATTCTTTCACTTCACTTGCAGCCTTTTTACAGTTCTAGCTTTATGCATAGGTTTAATGTGTAGGAGTTCCCAGTTGCTACTGTCCTGGACTGGAGGTCTTGTCTTCTGTGCCCCGGTGAATGTTAAAAATATAAACTCTTACCTGCTAAAGGGTTTGATCCCACTTCCTCCCCACCCCAACTACCTCTCATCCTGCTGCCACCTATTCGCTTGTTCACCTTTCTCTCTGGCTGTCAGCTACCTCTTCGCGTTGGTACCTGGAGACATTTCTCTCTGTTTTCGCAAGCTCAGCCAGGAGTGTGAGTTTTAATTGCTGCCTAGTCTACCATTTTGCCATGCACAATCTCTCTCCTATACCATAAGACTCTCTAAAATTACACTGGGAAAAATACTGACTAGACACATTATTATTAGGGAATGTCACATTATTATTAATACCTGTGCTAAACTGGATTAGGCTGTGATCGTATAGGCCTAGTTAAAATCAGTTCCACTATTTAAAAATCTTAATCATGCTTAGACTTTTCTCTTTCTATTTTTGAAGCACATCCATTCTTATAACCTTGAATTTTATGGGACGCTAGAAAAAATTATTGGCATTTTAGAATAAATAAACCATATAATGTTGTGCCAAAACAGATAGAGTGTTTCTTATGTTTCTAAAGAGTGGAAAAAGGGCCAACTCTTTTTCTGGAGTTTTATATATACATATATTTTTATATTGTGTTTATTTTATTTCTTTTTCCATGATTATATTCCTGTGGAAATGAGGAAATCATTAACAGTGAAACTACTGTTTCGTCCAAAATACAATGTTCTAATGGTCTGTTTTCTAAATGAAGCTTCTATGAATAAAAGCAAGGCCGCTATATAGCCATTTAGTTGCTAACAAATGACCCAGTTAGTGCCACCCATGATTTCTTCTTTAATTAGATTGCAAATTTTGTGTTTAAAAATGGGAGCAGTAAGTAAATGCTAATTTGTAGTTCCTCAGAGGGAGAATTATGATGTAAAAATTAGGATATAAAATGAGAGGATACTGCAGGGCAGGAGGGTAATGGCACTTGGGCCACCATAGGGCAGGCCCTGCCAGGCTGCTTTTCATTCAAGTGAATTTTGCAACTCAAAGTACTGGGTTTGGAAGGCGTGCCACATAGTACAGTGTTTAATCATGTAAGTTTATTCTTTCTTCATTCAATAAAATATATATTGTGCGTGTACTCTGTGTCAGGTCCCATGGTGGATGATAGAGGCTTAGAGATGAATGAGCTGCCCTTTGGGAGTGCCAGCCTCATCTGTGGCCTTGGACTGCTGGTTCTGTGCTGCCCAATCTGGGTCACTCTCTTCCCACACCATTTTGGAGGGGTCTCTCCTTTGCTGTCCAGTTTCTCCTGCCTGCTCCTGAAGACATGGACTAAATTATATTTCTTCTCTTAAGATGTTCCTTACCACCGCAGCTCACAGTAATCCTTGCCTCTTTCAACTCATTTTATTTATGGCTGGTGTTACCCAGCATATCTTTTTATTCCCACATGCATGTTAGTTGGAGAATAGATGGATGAATGAATGAATGAATGAATGAATGAACGAACAAAGGTGGTGCCTTTTGTTTGGATTCAATTTTCGCTCACTTAATAGGATCATATTGACAGGGCATTCCTAGACTTATTTTGACCTTTCTTGAAGGATGATTCATTCTACCACTTACTAATAATTATCATAGTAGCTAACATTTATATGCTTGCTGCTTACCATGTGACAAATGTTGCACTAAATGCTTTCTACATATTAACTCATTTACTCCTCACAGCAATCCTACAAAGTGGGCACTATTATTATTCCCATCTTGCAGATGAGGAAACTAAAAAGCAGAGAGGTTAAGGAATGTACTCAGAATTACATATTAAGTTGCAGAGCTGGGATTTGCACCAGGCAGTCTAGCAATTTCATCATGAGTTAAGATTTAGAATCAAACTAGCTAAGGTTGACAATTCATTCTGCCTCTCTAATGCTTCAGGTTCATCATCTGTGAAGTGAGAATCATTCACGAGCTTACTGGGGGCATTAGATGAATTAACATATGCTAAACACTAAGCCAGCAAATATCCATGGCATTAGTTCCATCCGCTTCTTACCACTGGCCACATGGAACTTACACTCTGGGTCTAGAAAGCACGTATGTGCCCCTGGATGGCTCAGCAGCTGTCTCCACCAACTTTGAGATCTTGGCTCTGATTAAAATCTTTTTCCTTGACTCTGCCTTTTCTGGAAGACTGTCTTTTGGAATGGGGGCAGTTGGGGTAGGATTTAAAAAAACTTTCTGGGTAAATACCCCTTCAGTTCTTCTTCTCGCTACTGTATGTATTTTTATATTTATCTATTTTGCCTTGTTTCAGAAATGGATTTAAGGTAAGCTAGAAAGATGTAAACAGTTCTATAGCATAAAATGAATATGCAAATACTAAAAAGAAAAAATATAAGTAGGAAAGAACAAGGGAGCCAAGAGTGGGGTTGGCATACAGAGTATATTTACAGGCTCTGAAGTTAGGGGCATTTACTAGCAGTCAGCCACAGGCTTCCTAGAGGTCAGTGCAAAATAGGAGACCATGATCAGTTCGTGGTGTTCATAAAGCAACTATAAGCTGGGTGTGGTGGCTCATGCCTGTAATCTCAGCACTGTGGCAGGCCAAGGCTGGTGGACCACTTGAGCCCAGGAGTTTCCAACCAACCTGGGCAACATGGTGAAACCCCATCTCTTCTGGGAATACAAAAATTAGCTGGACATGGTGGTGCACACCTGTGGTCCCCAGCTACTAGGGAGGCTGAGGTGGGAGGATCACCTGAACCTGGGGAGGTCGAGGCTGCAGGGAGCTGTGATCACACCACTATACTCTTAATTTGGACAACAGAGTGAGACACTGTCTCAAAAAACAAACAAAAAAACCAAACCCAAAACACAAAAAACATAAATCAACAATAAGCCAGTTGCCTAGGAAAAGGGATCCTAATGCAGAGCGCAAGAAAGACATTCTCCACTGGCCACTCACAGAAAGGACTCTCTGGTAGGTGAGTGGTGGTCTCAGTAGCATGCCCCAGGATACCCAGGGATGAAGGACAGGTGGCTGTTTCTGACAGTATTCCTTAGAAGAAAATAATATCATTCCGTCAGAATACTGTTCAGTCAAATTAATTCTGCCAGAGGCATCATGTGCCATAGCCCAGGTGTCCACCTTCTTGAGGTCCAGCTTAACAGTGGGGTTTGAAGCTGCCTCTTAGCACTGGGGTGTGAAAGAGAAGAAAGTGCAAGAAGGCAGGACTTAGGAGAGTACATCAATCATCACTGCCAGAATTTTGATGTGTAATAAATGACCTGAAAATCTCTGTCACGCAAACACACACACACACATACACGCATGCACACATTTATTTAGCTTACAGGTCTGTGGGTTGGCTGAGGGTTCGTTGATCTGAGCTGGGCCCAGCGGGGGTGGATCTGTTCCACATGTCTGTCATTCTCCTTCAAGGAGCAGCAGGCTAACCCAAGTATGTCGTTCTCATGGCGATGGCAGAAGTGCAGTTGGAGTGGGAAACAAGAAGACCTCTTGAGGGCTAGGCTCAGAACTGGCACACTTTGACTTCCACATCATTCTCTTGGCCAAAACAAGTCCTGTAGCTGACCCCATTGTCAAAGATCAGGAAAATTGTGCCCCTTTAGAGAGTGCAACAGCAGAACGACACGAGAAAGGGCGCAGATAGCGAGAGGGAAGTATTGAAGGCAATGGTACAATATCCCACAGAGGAACTGGAAATGACTTTGAGAAAAACTCACTGCCCCTTGAGGCACAGAGGCCCCTGCACTGTTTGTATCTGCTGCCACCATGCAGGTTTAATTCCCCGCTGCAGGAGGCTTGGGCATGAAGTGGCTCTGGTTGTGGCTAGTTACCATTGCAACAAATGAGCTCAGTACAAATTGGACCCCGTGAGTGACCATTCTGTAACCTGGGTAGAACTTTGTGCCAGTGCCTGCTAGAGTTGCACACTCCCTCCCTAAGCTGGAATATGGCTGGGTCCCTGAAGTGGCAGGGAAGTTACGGTTGTAACTGACAACCAGCTTCCCCATTTTGCTTGATCTTAATTAATTCATGCTCATTTTCCCTTATATTTTATAAGTAGAAATGTGAAACACTTACTAGGTGAGCCTATTTACTTTATTTTTGATTTAGAGCCACCTAAGTTTTAGAGATGAAGCTATCAGCATATGGATTTCTTCCATTACTTTGAAAACTGCTATATTTAGGACTGATGTTCTGTGGTTACATGCTGGGATCCATTACACAGAATTTAAGCACAGAGTGTTTAAAACAAGGAGCCAAGAACAAGTTCTCATTACATTATCTGGATTGAAAATGATTTCTTACTGACATTGCAAAGTTTCAAAGTTCCAGTCACTGTCAAAATGTAGCCGGATAACTTGCCTAGATCGTGTCTATGACTTCTAATTCAGATAAGTGATTTGATTTTCAGCCCAGTACTACCCTCTCCCAAGCTCAGAATTCTTCATAGAAGACCCAAAACAAATAAAAAAATAGGCCACAACAATAAAATGTAAGAAATTCTCCTACTTCATGTTCTGGTAAGGAAGTAAATCATTTTATTCATTGATGGACTTATATTTCTGCCTTTTTGATTTATTTCCTGGCATGAGAGACCTA
Organism: Chlorocebus sabaeus; assembly: GCF_047675955.1. NCBI lineage: Eukaryota > Metazoa > Chordata > Mammalia > Primates > Cercopithecidae > Chlorocebus > Chlorocebus sabaeus. The sequence goes on from NC_132933.1 coordinate 108,609,320, forward strand.
GTTGCCTTAGTGACAATTTGTCAATTGAGCACAAGCCCAAAAGTCTACCCTAGGGCTTCCATGTGAGTCAGTGGTCCCAGGGAAGAGCCACTGCTAAGGGTTGTGCTGGTTGTGAACTACACAACTCTGGAACACTGCATGGAGAGCCTCTCTTGGAATTCGTTTGTCAGTGGTTGGGGTATTGGGACAAGGCTCCCAGCTTTTACTCTGCCCCTCATCCTCTTCTTTTCCTACCAAACACCTATCCCAAATTTGGCTTCTTGGTCTCTAAATCAAAAGCTGGTCTTTCTTCCTCCCTCCCACCCTCCTTCCCTAAATAAATGTGCCCTCTTTTCATAGTGATTTGGCACATTTATTTATGACGGATACAACTAGGTCCCTCCTTTCCTTGGCCACTCTCCCTCTGTCTACACACACAGACACATACACATGCATGCACCATCTGTGACAGAGCCTGTGGAATTTGTGAACCGTAGCCACACACCAATGCCCAGGACTGTTCTAGAGACTTCTTTGTAAAGTTGCATGAGCAGAAAAAAACTAAATCATGCACTACAGGAGAATCCATATAGATTCTGAAAGTGATTTGTTGTATGAAAAGTTAGTTTTTGTTTGTTTGTTCTAAGAAACTAGTTATGTTATTGTAAACCAAAAGTATCTGAGAAAGGTCTCAATCAATTTAGAAAGTTTATTTTGCCCAGGTTAAGGACATGCCCATGACAGAGCCTGAGGAGGTCCTGAGACATATGCCCAAGGTGGATCAGGGCACAGCTTGGTTTATGCATTTTAGGGGGACTTCAGACTTCAATAAATACATGTAAGATGTACATTGGTTTGGTCCAGGAAGGTGGGACAATTTGAAGGGGTGGGGGGTAGAGCAGGCTTTCGGGTCATAGGTAGATTTAAAGATTTCTGATTGGCAATGGGTTGAAAGAGTTATTATCAATAGAAAGGACTGTCTGCATTACTATAAGGGGTTGTGAAGACCAAGGTTTTACCATGCAGATGAAGCCTCCAGGTAGCAGGCTTCAGAGAGAATAGATTGTACATGTTTCTAATCAGACTTAAAAAGTCTGTTCTATCAATAATTCCAAAAGGGAGGAGGGTATAATGAAGCATGTCTGGCTCCCACTTCCCATCATGGCCTGAACTAGTTTTCCAGGTTAACTTTGGAATGCCCTTGGTTGAGAGGAAGCGTCCATTCAGATGGTTGGGGGGCATTAAAATTTTCATTATGGTCACAACAAAATGTATCAGAGTCTCAGCAGGAGCAAGCCATTTTGAGAAACAAGCAGAGAAGAATAAAGAAAGATGTGTTAAAACTTACAAAACACATTTTATGAATTAAAAATTAAATTAGAGGCACTGATAGAAAACTGGACACTGCAGAAACTTGGTAATAAACCAGAGAACTATCTTCAGAAACACCACCAAGAGAGGGATTGAAACAGTGACAAAGAAGAGAGCAGAAAGGAAGGCAGAGAGAACTAAATAAATGCAGCTAAAGTGATAATCAAAGATCGTTTAAAAAATCATTTTCTAAGCTCAATGAAGTATTTGTAAATTGAGAGAATTCACTCTGATCCATGTAAAATATATGAAAAGGGATCATTAAATATACCTTGGTAAAAATGTGAAAGGTCACATAAAAGAAAAGACTCTTATAAGCATCAAAGCAAACTTATCCAAAACAACGCTTAAAAATGCCACCATCACCAGCAGAACCAATGTCCTAAAACCCAAAAAGATATTACCTCAGGCAATACACAGAGGCAGTGGTTAAATCTTCAGTGCTTTGAGGGTAAACAAGTTGTTTTTTATGCATGGAACAATAGAAATGTTTTTTAAATCTTTAAGAAAACCAAAAATATCTAGTTTCTTTAGTAAATTGTTCAAAGTAATATATTACTTTAATAACTTAATCCAGAACATGATGAAAAAAAATCAAACTTAAGAACTCAAAGAGGACATCTTATCTTTAAAAACTGGAACAGCATTGGACATTAAAACAGGTTTTATACACACATACACACACACACACACATGTTTACATATGTGAATTCAAAGCAAAAACATTATTTCAAAGAGGTGAATGACATGATTAGAAATATTAAAAAGGTAGATGATATGGGTTATGCCACAGATAAAATAACCAAAACTCAGAAAGAAAGAATAAGGAGACTAAGGGCAAAATTCCTCATATTGTATCTGAATGTGAAATCATATTTCATCCATTTCTTTGATAATTAAGTATATATAGGTTTAAGATATTTTAGGACAATTTCAAGTTAATCAAGAATAGGATTCTAAATGAAATTGTAGAACCTAAGAGCGAACCAAATACGGTAAATCCTTAATGCTGTCAATAGGTTTTCGGAAACTGTGACTTTAGGTGAATGACATATAATGAAACCAATTTTCCCTTAGGCTAATTGAGATAAACAAAAGTGAAGTTCCTGCAGCATACTTCTGTTCACAAAAAAATCACCAAACTTCTAAATAAAGACCCAAACACTTACAATATCAAGCATTGAAATAAATGTGAGCCATACATACATTTAAGAAAGATGAATAGACCGGGTGCAGTGACTCATGCCTGTAATCCCAGCACGTTGGGAGGCCGAAGCAGGTGGATCACCTAAGTTCAGGAGCTTGAGACCAGCCTGGCCAACATGGTGAAACCTTGTCTCTACTAAAAATACAAAAAGTTATCCAGGTATGGTGGCGGGCGCCTGTAATCCCAGCTACTCGGGAGACTGAGGCAGGAGAATCGCTTAAACCACGGAGGCAGAGGTTACAGTGAGCCGAGATCACACTATTGCACTCCAGCCTAGGCAGCAAGAGTGAAACTCTGTCTCAAAAAAAAAATTAATAAAAACAAGACAATGATTTACCCAATTTTGGTGAATCAGTGAGTGGCAGTGGCCGTGGTAGTGATGGGTGAAATCAGGGAATAAATGTTTGCAGAGCAAACACTGTAAGGAGCATCTTTTCCCACCTTGCAGTTCAAAACCAAAAAATCAGAAGTAGAGCAGGCTTGCTGAGCGCTTTTGTCCCATGTCCTTTATCGTCATAGACTTGATGAGTTTTTATTTTATCCTAATTTGTATTCATTTGTTCATTCATTTTCCAACCCAGTTATTCCAGTTCAAGGTCATGAGTGGCTGGAGCCTGTCCCAGCAGCTCAGGGTACAAAATGGGAACCAGCCCTGGACAGGCCACCATCCCATCGCAGGGTGCACTCACACATCCACACTCAGTCACACTGGGACCATATGGACATGCCAGCTCACCTCATGTGCACAGCTTCGGGATGTGAGAAGAAACCAGAGAAAACCCGTGCAGACATGGGGAGAAAGTACAAACTTCATGCAGACAGTGGCTCCAGCCTGGAGCCATTTTTTTCCCAATCAGCATTATCATAAAATGATGTTGAATGAGGTGATGTTATTCAAGAACCTGCCACGTTTAGGCTGTATTGCAAAAGACAAGTAGCAATCAATATAAGGTAATAGCAACAATACATGAAAAACTGAAAACACAAAATAAGATGACAGGAGGAAAAGAAATCAAGAGAAATCTTCACCATAAATGTGAACTCCTTGATTGTCCTTGAACCATCATGACACATGCCACCTGCTCCAGATTGGCATATGGTCACCTCTCTTTTACTTTCTCATTTAATTCCCATTTGCCATATTATCTGGAATTCCTCTTGGAGATTTGTCAGTCTATTCTTGAGACCTCTTCTCTTTTCCTTTGCCCTTTGTTGTCCAGGAACCCCAGGGATGCTTATTTTGTCTGGGGATGGCCAGACCACTGCCAAACGCCGCTGCTGTGGCTTCTTCTTGTCACCAGGCTGCTGTGGAAGACAGGTTCTGCCAGGCTGGCGGACACTACCAGGATGACTTTACTGGGCGGAAGGTCATGGACTGGGTTTTGCTGTTGTTTTAAGTTGAGAGAGGCATGAACATTCTATATGCTGAAAGGAAAGGACCAATAGAAATCAGGCACAGATGACAAGCTGAACAACTGATGGATCAGTGAGTAGCTGAGGATGAAGAAGCAGTTAAGGAGGGAATCAAGGCCTAGTTGTACCTGTTTCCACTCTCCACAATGGATATTTCTAACTTTCTCACTCTTAAGCTCCTAACTTCACCATTTTCCTCCAATTTATACCAGAAAACCTCATCTCCAGGTTAATAGAGCATATAGAGATCCTGAGATGTAAACCCCACCCATGCCCCCACATCCACAACTTGGCATTCCTTTTTCATCTCAGTAGAAAAGGTGTCCCTCCTGCTGTCCAAAGCTAGCTTCCATGATGGCCCTGTCTCCCAGACACTCAACAAGAGGCTTAGAGTCCATCCGAGGTCCAGCACATTCAATTCTAGTTTTGCCTCTGAGCTGCAACCTCAGCCCATTCTCTTCATCCCAGAAGCACTCCCGTGCCTACCTCTGCATTGCTTCCTGAGTACTTGGGCTTCTAACTCTCTGCTCATATTGCTGTCTTGCTCAACACCCTTCAAGAGATTCCCTTCACCAACAGAAGAAAACCTGGGTATCCTAACATGGCACACACATGCACCTCTCGTGATTGGGCCCCACCTGCCAGCTCTCTAATTTATCTCTTGCTTTGTGTTCACTATATTCTAATCATTCTATGAACCCTGAACATCGTGGTTCAATTCTTGGCTCCACTTCTTACTATTAATAGTATTGTGCCCTTGGGCAATCTGTTAAAGCTGTCTGGGCCTTAGTTCCTCATCAGTATAATGGGAACCAAGTTCCTACTGAAAGGATTGTCATGAGGGCTAAATGAGTCTATGCATGTGAAGCAGATCAATGTTTGACATACACTGAGCTCTTGGTAATGTCTGTGCCTGTTATTAACACTTTGTACAGCTTTTCAGATGTATTATACCATCTTCTTGCCCTCTTTTTTTTTTTTTTTTGAGATAGAGTGTTGCTTCGTCATCGCCCAGGCTAGAGTGCAGTGGCACAATCTCGGCTTACTGCAACCTCCGCCTCCTGGGTTCAAGCAATTCTCCTGCCTCAGCCTCCCAAGTATCTGGGGCTACAGGTGTGCACCATCATGCCCAGCAATTTTTTTTTTTTTTTGTATTTTTAGTAGAGATGGGGTTTCACCATGTTGGTCAGGCTGCTCTCAAACTCCTGACATCAAGTGACCCACCTGCCTCAGCATCCCAAAGTGCTGGGATTACAGGTGTGATCCACTGCACCTGGCTCTCTTGCCCTCTTTGAATCTTTGAGGATATGATTCTTTCTCCCATTCCTCTCAGCCTCCTTCCCTTACTCAGCTCCCACTTCTCTGGTTGGCAGATTGCCTTTCATCTTCAAGATCTGCTCTGCTACCACCTCTGCTGTGAAGCTTTCCTGAATTTCTCCCTACATGTATACACATGTCAGACTGGATGAGGGGTACTTTCTCTGAGCTTTTGGACATATCTTTATTATAGCACTTTTTCTACTTCACTGACTTGGCTTTTCCTCTAGTCTGTGGTTAATTCTAGGATGTAGATATTGAGAGTTGGGAGTCAAATCTGGTCCATTCCTCTATTATTCTCCATCATTCAACATAAAGTTAATGTTCAATCAGTGTTTATTGAATGAATGAATGAATGAATGAATGAATGGATTCATGGACAAGGGGTGTGTGCAGACAGAACACAATAGAAGAATATTTCTTAAATAAGGGGAAGAGATGTTGAAGTTTATTAGTAATCAAATTATTATTGATTAAAATGAGGCATCATTTTTACTTGTTGAATTAGGAAACGCTTTTATGGCCAGGCATGGTGGTTCATGCCTATAATCCCAGCGTTGGGGAGGCTGAGGCAGGCAGATGGCTTGAGCCCAGGAGTTTGAAACCAGCCTGGGCAAAACAAAAAGCCAACCCGTCTCTACCAAAAAAAAAAAAAAAAATTGCTGGGCGTGGTGGCACATACCTGCAGCCCCCAGATACTCAGGAGGCTGAGGTGGGAGGCTCACTTGATCACAGGAGGGAGAGGTTGCAATGATCTGAGATCGCACCAGTCCACTCCAGCCTGAGTGACAGAGCGAGACTCTGTTAAAGAAAGAAAGAAAACACACACACACACACACACACTTTTTTTTTTTCTTTTACTTCCGTCTCCATATTTGACAGGAAACACCTTTTGAAAGGATATTCCATTGCTGAGGACTCTTCCTCATTGCTGATGGGAGGGTAAAAGCAACTTAGTCTATGTGTCAAGACCTTTTTAAGTGTTACTTTCTTTTTATTTTATTATTATTTTTTGAGATGGAGTCTTGCTCTGTCGCCCAGGCTGGAGCACAGTGGCACGATCTCGACTCACTGCAAGCTCCGCCTCCCGGTTTTGTGCCGTTCTCCTGCCGCAGCCTCCTGAGTAGCTGGGACTACAGGCGCCCACCACCACGCCCGGCTAATTTTTTGTATTTTTAGTAGAGATGGGGTTTCACCGTGTTAGCTGGGATGGTCTCGATCTCCTGGCCTTGTGATCCGCCTGCCTCGGCCTCCCAAAGTGCGGGATTACAGTCTTTTTAATTGTTATTTTACTTTTCTTTTTTGAGACACTTTCTCACTCTGTCACCCAGGCTGGAGTGCAGTGATACCATCATAGCTCACTGAAGCCTCAAACTCCTGGACTCAAGTTATCCTCCTGGCCTCTCAGTCTCCCAAGTAGCTGGGACCCTAGGCACACACCACAATGCCAAGCTAATTTTTTAAAAATTTCTGTAGAGATGGGGTCTTGCTATGTTGCCTAGCTGGTCAAATGTTCCTTTGTTTTGCCTCACTAATTGTACTTCTGGAACACCATCCGAAGGGAATAATTGTAAATACAGACAAATGTTTATGCATATAGATGCTCATTATGGCATTATTTGTATAAAAATTTGGAAAAAAAGACATGTAATATCCAGTAACAGAAGTATGGTTTAGCATTTTGGTTTCAGAATAGTCTGTAATAACATGGAAATGTATTAGTTAAGTGAAAAAGATGAAAATATGTTCACACCTATTAAGAAAAAGACAAATGTCCATGCATAGTAAAGAGACTGCAGAGGAGTGTACCAGGATGTTTACTTGGTTATATTTGGGTGGCAGGGGTGTGTATGGTTTTTCTTTTCTTTTTTTCCTTGCTTTTACATATTATCCAAATTCTCTATAATTGGAAATGTATTACTTTTATAATGGAGTAAAGCCTGTATATATATATATATATATATATATATATATATATACACACACACATTTTGTTTTCCTTTGAGACATGGTCTTGCTCTGTCACCCAGGCTGGTGTACAGCAGAATGATCATAGCTCACTGCAACTTTGACCTCCTTGGCTCAAATGATCCTCCCACCTCAGCCTCCCAAGTAGCTGGGATTACAGGCACGTACTACCATGCCTGGTTAATTTTTTAATTTTTTTGGTAGAAATGGAGTCTCATTAGGTTTCCCAGGCTGGCCTTGAACTCTTGGCTTCAAGTCACCTTCCCACTTTGGCCTCCCGAGTTGCTAGAATTACAGTTAAGAAGCTCCGTGCCTGGCCCAAATTTTATATTTTAAAGTGTGTGTTCAAAAAGATTTAAGAATCTGATTATATTACCGATAATTATTTGATGTGAGTAAATCTTGAATTACTAAATTGATTATAAGCACCAATAGGGCACAGACCGTGTTTTGTATTCACCTGTTGTATGATCACTAAGTACCTGTGGGTTTAGCTGGGGGCACCCTTCATCACATAAGGCCCCCCGATTGTCACAGAGCTCACCATGATCTTGTAGGCCTCAAACCATCTGGTAACCAAGCGAGAGACAGTGAAAAACAAAAAGCCAAAGAAGTGGGGTTTGCTTGGAGACAAATAATCCCTGAACATAAAGTGGGTGTTAATGCAAAGGTGGTGGTAGAAAACGAAGAACTCTGCTTGTAAATGAAATTAATATTCACTCCTTCTGCTTACCTTGCATGGTAAGCACCAGTATTGAGACTTCATTTGCTGTTACCAGTTACCAAAAATGTTGACACAATTTAAAAAACAAAACTAAAAAGCCCACTGTTGCTTTAGCTTGTTTAAATGCATATTGTACCAAATCATGGAAGAATTATAGATGAACATTTTAAAGGATTTCTAAAATTATACTTCTGTGAAGAATAGACTGTTAATGATATACAGCAATTACTCTTAACTGCATGAAAATATCTCATTTTGTTTGGCTACACTTAAATCGGCCTGAAGTCAAGTGTACCAAGACATACTGAATTTCAAACTAAATAAATTAAAATTACCATGTACATTCCACTACATGTCAAAACAGGAAAAACCATAGTATTATAGTTGATGTGAAATGAAGATTAGAACAGTAATACAGAGAAAACATGAAGCTGCTTATATTTATTTGGAATAAGACAACAGGGTCAATGATTTTCACTGCAGATGTACTTACTTCTCTTTGAGAAAATATATCAAAAACTCAATTTACAAGGCAGATGAATTTGGCTGTTATTATTTATAGTATGTAAATGTTATTTAGTTTCAAAAGGATTTCTTTAAACTGGGCACAGTGGCTCACACCTGTAACCCCAGCACTTTGGGAGGCCAAAGTGAGAGGATCACTTGAGCCTAGGAGACCAACCTGGGCAACATAGCAAGACCCCATCTCTACAAGAAAGTTTAAAAATTAGCCAAGCGTGGTAGTGCACACCTGTGAAGCTAGCTACTTGGGAGGCTAAGATGGGAGGATTGCTTGAGTCCAGGAGTCTGTGGTTGCAGTGAGCCATGATCACACTACTGCACTCCAGCCTGGGTGCAGAGTAAGACCCTGCCTCTTAAAAAAAAAAAGATTTATTATTTCTTTCAGGGTTCAGTGTGCTTACTTGTCATTAAGAACTTGACAGAAATTAGAGGAATTTAAAGTTAAGATGTTAGATGCCATTGCCAATTTAAAATGACCAAGATAAAGATAGCATATCTTTATATGTAATAGAGAGTGAAAGAGGGCATCTAATTCAATTTCTAAAAATTAAGTATTTGTGGAGCATTTCAGATCTATTCATTGTATAAAAGGAGGCATACCTGGAGTTTATTTTTTAGTACTTTAGACTTACTCCTGAATATGACTGTTTAAAACAAGCATGCCATTTTCATTTTATATCCTGCAGATAGATTGTAAGGTTTCAGAGTCATCAAAAGCATTTCACATTTCTCCAAGATAAACTTACTTAAGAGAAGTGGTGCTTTCAGTTTAATACAACTTGAAATTATCTCCATTGTGAGATGATGAGAATAATAAAAATTGCTATCATTTATTGAGCATTCATAGTTCAAGGTACTGTGCTGAATGCTTTTTATATCTTGCTAACTTAATCCTCATTTTTCATTTCTTCATCAGACTATTTGTTATAGAGAGCTTACTGTGTGCCGGGGCTATTTAAGGTGTCACAGATTCAACAATGAACAAAATAGACAAAAACCACTACTCTCTGTGGATCTTATACTCCAGTGGGGGTGGGAGGGAGATAAAGACTATCTTCAAAATAAGTAATTATATACCGTTAGAGTGTGATGAATGACACTGAGGAAAAGAAAGCAGGAAAAGGATTAGGAAGTGCCAGAGTTGTGGAGGAAGGGGTCACACTTTTTTTTTTTAATTATTATTTTTTTGAGTTGGAGTTTCGCTCTTATTGCCCAGGCTGGAGGGCAATGGTGCAATCTCAGCTCACTGCAACCTCTGCCTTCCAGGTTCAAGCAATTCTTCTGCCTCAGTCTCCCAAGTAGCTGGGACTACAGGCGTGCACCACCACGCCTGGCTAATTTTTGTAGAGACAGGGTTTCACCATGTTGGCCAGACTGATCTTGAACCCCTGACCTCAGGTGATCTGCCCACCTTGGCCTCCTAAAGTGCTGGGATTACAGGTGTGAGCCACCATGCCCCGCCAGGGGTCACACTTTTAAGAAGGTTGGCCAGAGAATGCCTCACAGAGAAACTGACATCTAACAAGATAAGATGCCCTACAGGAGGTGAAGGAATAGCCTATGTGACTGTCTTGGGGAAGAACATTCCATTCCAGGTAGAGAGAACAGCAAGTACAAAGGCTCTGAAGTTGAAATGTGCCTGGCTTGTTTTAGGCAGGTGTAGAGGGAAGGATGGGAAGAGTTGTAGAGGATGAGTTCCTAGCAACAGCAGAGGAGGGGCCAATCATGTCAGGCCTTGTAAGCCATCATGAGGCCTTTGAGTTCTACTTTGAGAGAGATGGCCAGCCATCACAGGGTTTTGAATAGGCAAAGAACATGGTCTGACTTCTGTTTTAACATATCATCCTGGCTTCTATAGGAAAATAAAATTCTATTTCACAAGTGGTCTTGTCCCATTTCACAGGTAAGGAACTGAGGTTCAGAGAAGTTGAGTAGTTTACCACAGTTCCCATTTACTGGTGAATTAATGGGACTGGAATTTTAATACAGGTCAATGTAATTTGAAAGTTCACACTTTTTCCACTAAACCACACTACCTCCTGGTTGAAAACAAGCTTGTGACCTCAGCTGGAGTAGATAGTTTTCTGATAGTCTGCAGTGACCCCTTTTTTTCTCCTTTTCTGTGGAATTCCTTGGTCTGTCTTGTGAGGTCACCATGTTGCATAACTCCAGAAGAAACCACTTATACCACAAGTCTATAACTGCACTCTCTGGAGGTGAAGTGGCCATCTGTAATGGCCTTGTTCTCCAGTGAGGTTGAAGAGCTTTGTACATGGCATTAGACTCTGGTTAGGCCTGTAGCAAAACCTGTTTGGTCAGACATTTGTATTGGACTCTCTGTGATGTATTTTCCCATCTCTCCTTCCTCTGACACATATTCTACCAGCTATCTCTACCACCCTCTACTGTCTGGCAATCCTCTAGCCACAGATTCAACAATGAACAAAACCACAGTATGACATGCTGGAATATAAGTGACAATACAGCAAGGGTTTCTGTTTTGTATGGACAGCTTAGGCCCACAAGTGTAAGGGAAAGCCTGAGGGAGGGTAGAATATGAGCAGGTGTGCACAGCTTCTGATTACAGGAAGCAAAACACATTTTATTTGATGAATATCAAATTGAAAGTAATGAGAAAGGGTGCTACCTAATTGTCGCCAAAACTGCTGCTTGGTTTAATTTAGGCTCAACTAGATTTTGCTGTATGCCTTAGGGTCTGAAGGCTTAGGCTCTTGAGCCCTTGTTTATGCTAAAACTATTTTTTTTTTTTAGTTTATTTGAAAGACATTGCTTAAACTTTAATGATTCAACAAGTAAGAAAATACCCTGAGATTCAGAGCTTTAAAAGGAAGTTTTGATTCACCATTTTACTGGATGACTTTAGTGGAATTATGTCTTATAAAGCTGTTTAGCGTTTCATGTTTCAGAATTCTGCATAGAATTCTCAATACCCTAGAGCATCTTGGCATTTTTTGAGTCTTATGACTTTAGTTACAAAAGCCAAGAGAAAATCATGGCAGCATCCCTTATAAGATTAACTAAATAATACTGTGATATTATACTATTATACTGTATTAAAATATTAGTTCCAGGAATGCAGTGCAGTGTTGGCTAAAGGCAAAGGTAACTTGCTATCTAAATCTTCAAGATTAGTAATAATAATCACAGGACACAAGATCAATACAATCACAACTGCCTTTTAAAATACATTTTTATTTCCCTGAAATGATTGGTCAAGAAGTACTGAGATCAGATTTTGCTATCAGATCTTATTTCAAGTTCAGTATGACATTTTTAGGTGAGGAAGGGCTATGCTTGATGGAAGTTGGACCTATGTTTTTGTGGCTGCTGCTAAGCAAAAATAGAGTGTGCAGAAAGCAGTTTGGCAGTGCCACAATAGGTTAAACAGACTTACCTGTGACTCAGGAGTTTCACTCCTTGGTATATGTAACCCAAAGAATTGAAAACAGGTGTTTACACAAAAACTTGTACACAGATGTTCATAACAGCACTATTCACAACAGCCAAAGGTGGCAACAACCCACATGTCCATGTACGTATGAGTGGATAAACAAAGTATGGCACATTCATACAATGAACAATAGTATGATAGTACAATGAATAAGATTTCAGCAGTGAAAAACGATGAAGTCCGGATACATGCTACAACATGGATGAACTTTGAAAATGTGCTGAGAGAACCCAATCACAAAAGAATACAAATTACATAATTCCATTTATATAAAATATCCAGAATCTGGCAAATCTGTAGAGATAGCAGATTAGTGGTTTCTGGATAGGGAGGAGGATTAGGAAGGAGGGAGGAAAGAGGTGTGGTTGCTCAATGGGTATGAGGTTTATTTGGGGTGATGGAAATGTTTCAGAACTAGATAGAGGTGGTGGTTGTACAACATTGTGAATATACTAAATGTCACAAATGGGAAATTTTATGCTATGTGTATTTTACTACAATAAAAAATGGAATGTGTGACTTTTGATTTTTAATTCTTTGTGAATCCTACTAAAGTTTAACAGGGCGGGGTGAATCCTGAAAAACACACATGTGTCAAATGCGGGGCAGAGTGGCGACAGCCATCTGAGGTCTGCAAGGTGAGGCTTGTACATCCTGATTGAGATCCCTGGTGCAGGAACCTGCCTCACGTGGGCGCAGCAGCCACACAGGCAGCCGCTCCAGGAGCCCCTGATGCCCTGCAGGGCTGTCAGCAGTTTCAAGTATAGCGCAGCTTGTTTGAAACTCTCATGTAACGCCATGTAAAACTGGAATACTGAGCTGTTTAAAACCCAAGCATACAGAAACCCAGCAGATATAAATTTTAACTGCAGTGAAGCCAGGATAATTTCAGTTTATCCAATGAAAAGGAAAATAAACTTTTATGTTCTGGTGGTGCTATAATAAGTTTAGTGAAAGATGTATGGAAAGTTTCTAGTTATTGCTTCACATGTTCTTTTTCCTTGTCCTTGGGAGCATGCCACTTTCTCTTCTTCACGCCATATTCTACTCTCAAAAGGAAATGCTTTCAAATGTTTTTTTTTTTTATTTAGACAATGAAAATAATATTTGATTATTACAAAAATTCAGAAAAAAATGGAAATACGTTTTGTTTTAAAAAGACATCTCAGCCATTCAGGATAATACTATTGATGTTTTGGCATGCATCCTTCTGGTCTTATTTCTATGACCATATGTGCACCTGTATTTTGATTTTTCACTGGGATCATACTACATTTATCAACATAGCATGGACATCTATCATACCAATAAATATCAATCAATACCATACTTTTCTTTTTTAAGAGATGGGGTCTTGGTCTGTCACTCATGCTGGAGTGCAGCAGTATGATCATAGCTCATTGCAGCCTCAAACTCCTAACTTCAAGTGATCCTCCTGCCTCAGCTTCCCAAGTAGCTGGGATTATAGGTGCATGCCACCATGCCCAGCTTTTTTTTTTTTTTTTTTTTTTTTTTTTTTTTTTTTTTTTGGTAGAGATGGGTTCTCACTATGTTGCCCAAGCTGGAGTACAGTGGCATGGTCAGAGCTCACTGCAGCCTCAAACTGCTGGGCTGAAGCAATCCTCCTGCCTCAGCCTCCCAGACATCATAACTTTTTTTTTTTAACTTTTAGATATATTCTTCTATAATCTTCTTTTTTATTTTTATTTATTTATTTTTCTTTTTTGAGACAGAGTCTCACTCTGTCACCCAGGCTGGAGTGCAGTGGCATAATCTCAGCTACCACAACCTCTGCCTCTTGGGTTCAAGTGATTCTCGTGCCTCAGCCTCCCGAGTAGCTGGGATTATAGGTGTGCGCCACCACGCCCAGCTAATTTTTGTATTTTTGGTAGAGATGGGGTTTTACCACGTTGGCCAGGCTGGTCTCGAACTCCTGACCTCAGGCGATCTGCCCATCTTGGCCTCCCTAAGTGCTGGGATTATGAGCATGAGCCACCGCACCTGGCCCCAAACATCATACTTTTAATGATGGGGTAGTGTTCCATTTTACACACATGGCATGACTATTTCTTGACCAGTGTTGTAGAGGAGCCAGGGGCTTTACTTGGAGTGGCTCTTTTGTGGTTACTTAGCCCTCTGTCAGTGATGGTTGGTGACTCAGGTTTTCTGAAATTATTTTCTCTTAGTTTTTAAATAATGGTTAGTGATAGCCCTCAAAGCAGAGATGATGGACAATAAAGGCAATAGAGGTTCATAAAAAATCAGCTGGCCGGGCGCGGTGGCTCAAGCCTGTAATCCCAGCACTTTGGGAGGCCGAGACGGGTGGATCACGAGGTCAGGAGATCGAGACCATCCTGGCTAACACGATGAAACCCCGTCTCTACTAAAAAATACAAAAAAAACTAGCCGGGCGATGTGGCGGACGCCTGTAGTCCCAGCTACTTGGGAGGCTGAGGCGGGAGAATGGCGTGAACCCGGGAGGCGGAGCTTGCAGTGAGCTGAGATCCGGCCACTGCACTCCAGCCTGGGCGACAGAGCGAGACTCCGTCTCAAAAAAAAAAAAAAAAAAAAAAAAAAAAAAAAAAAAAATCAGCTTAAACCCCACTGCCTTTAGGCAGATTTCCTGACTGAGCCCCACTCCATCGGTTCTCTCCACCTTCTGTGTCCCAACAGAAGAGGGATAGAGTAGTATGCAAGAGCATGGGCTTTAGAGCCAGACTACATGGGTTCACATTCTGGCTTTTGTGACATTAGGCAGGTTACTTAACATTTCTCTGCCTCAGTTCACATCTGTACAGTGGGGATAATAGTAGCACCACCTCCTAGGCTAGATGTCAGAAGTCCCTGCTAGCACAGGACCTGGCACACAGTTAGTACTCAACAAATGGCAGAAGTTATTGCTATTACTGTTTATTTAAGTGGCCCTACCAGTTTCTGGCTTTGAAAGTTCTTCTATATGCTTGGACAGTGCAAATAGATAACAGACTCGGAAAAGTTAAAATGCCAGAGAGCCTTTTACAGTGTTTTCCATATAACGAGCCTCCTGCCAATATTACTGATTGGTTGTCTGACCTGACTTGCTGAAATTCTGGGATCATCTTGGTTGGATTTTGCATTCATTTCTCATTAAAAATACAAAAGCGAAACCAAATGTAAACAAAACAAAACAACCGAGGAAACTTGAGAAGTAGATGTAGATGAAATGAATTTCCTTTAGATAGGTCAACATCATTGCTGTAGGCTTTCCTAGACTCTATGGAAATTCTTGACTAGGAGAATCTAGAATTATTAAATGATAATGTCCAGAAATACCTGAAAGAACTGAAAGCATTTATTCTGAAAGACCTCTTTCTAGCAGAAGGCCAAATAAAATTTTCTATTCCCTTGTTTATTCAGGATTCTTTTTTTTTTTTTTTTTTTTTGAGACGGAGTCTGGCTCTGTCGCCCAGGCTGGAGTGCAGTGGCCGGATCTCAGTTCACTGCAAGCTCCGCCTCCCGGGTTTACGCCATTCTCCTGCCTCAGCCTCCCGAGTAGCTGGGACTACAGGCGCCGCCACCTCGCCCAGCTAGTTTTTTGTATTTTTTAGTAGAGACGGGGTTTCACCGTGTTAGCCAGGATGGTCTCGATCTCCTGACCTCGTGATCCGCCCGTCTCGGCCTCCCAAAGTGCTGGGATTACAGGCTTGAGCCACCGCGCCCGGCCTATTCAGGATTCTTAAAAACTGAATTATTTCCAGTAAATAAATTTTCTAGACAGTGGAAGCTTATTCCTGTAACAGCATAACATTTTGCATTTTAATTGTTTTGATGTAATTCTTTCTGATGTATGCTGCATAGTTTATGGCTTTCACACAGAGTTACATTGAAAACAATTCAGCCAATTTGTTAGGCCTCGAGTCTTCTTCATTGATGTGTTGTTATTTAGTTTTTTAAGCTCTACCTAATAATCTCAGTATCGTTTGCCTTCTAAAGATGCAGATAGCTGTATGCTTACATAGGTCTTTTAACTTTTCATTTTTTTCTTTTTTCTTTTTCTCACTGCTAGGGTGTGTCCATTTTCACTTTTTATTACAGAAATGTGTGTGATTGCTTTCCCTATCCCAAAACACCTTTCTGCTTTATTAACTTAACAAATCTTATGTCCCAGGAAACCAGAAATGCAAGCCTGTTACTATTTTGTGTAAGGAAGATTAATAGGCATTGAATAAAGTCGTGTACTTGGTGACAGGTTTTTTGACCATTCAAGGCCTTTAAAAATTTACTTCCTGGTTGCAGGCTGTTATTTGGTAGGTGTTTGACTCTGGGCAAAATGCCATTTTATTTATAAGCTACAGTGCCTATGATTTTCCATTCTGGCATTGGTGCCTTCCTGCTGCTCCCAAGTTAAGTAGAGAAATTAAGTTTAAAAAAATCACCTGACCTCTGTACAGTTGGTAAAAGTTTTATAAAATGGAATTTGGGTCTTTTAAATAGAAGGAGAGGTAAAATACTGTATTCTTATATATCAGCTTATAAATGATTTTCCCTTTTTATTACAGAGACATATTGATGTCTTTTACTGTTGGAAACCTCTCAGAGCAAGAATTTGTAACCATTGTACGTCACTACCGTGCACCTGAGGATACCTGTTCAGATGTGGATTTCTTAATCGCACTGGCCCACGAAAAGTTCAAGAAAAATATGTTTGAGAATTTCGACAGTTTCATTTATTCCTGTGTGTATGAAGATCGAGAAAAGTAAGCTTTTGTTTTATTGATTCTAATCATTTACATTTCTGTGAACCTGAGTAATGAAGGAATTTCTATTTTATCAAAAAGGGCAAAAAGAAATTGACATGTGTCATCATACTCATACTCTACTATTTAGCACAGACACCTTAAATCATTTTCAGAGAAGTATTTGGGTACAGATATTTCCCAGTGATGGTGAGCTTTGTGTGTGTGTGTGTGTGTGTGTGTGTGTGTGTGTGTGTAATATGGCATCTGGTTCTGTCGCCTAGGCTAGAGTGCAGTGGCATGACCTTGGCTCACTACAACCTCCACCTCCCAGGTTCAAGAGATTCTCCTGCCTCAGCCTCCTGAGTAGTTGGGACTACAGGCTTGTACCGCCACACCCAGCTAATTTTTTTTTTTTTTTTTTTTTTGTATTTTTAGTAGAGACGGTTTCACCATGTTGGCCAGGCTGGTCTTGTTGAAGGAATAGGAGAAGCCCTGTACCTTTGAAAGAATAGGCCTCTCCCTTGCATGTTCTTTTCATTTTTTTCTAGAAGCTTCAACTGAAGCATAGTAAATCAAAATGTTAGAAGGGTTAATTTGAGTTGTGATCTTTTTACATTATTTTATTACTGATGGGGATTTATACATGTAACTTTTATAATAAACAGAAAATGGAATTTTCAAGCAAACATTCTGTAGAATTTCTTTGAAATTATTTCTTCTTGAAAATAATGAAGCTCAGCATAAGCTATTTCTTATACGTTGATTGTCTACATGTTGAGCTTCATTAAGTCATTGTTATATACAACTGGATGCAAACATCTTAATTTTTTTTTATTCATCTTACAGACCTGATACAGTGGGGGAGAAATATAAATTTACTGATTTCATCTAGAATTAGAAAAATCTTGGTTCTCACTCTAGCTTTTAATCCTTATGCTGCACACCACTGCCATCTCTCTTCCTTGTGACCTCTTTCCTTATCCCCAAACTTGAAGTCTGCACCCAAGTGGCTAACTGCATACCCTGAATATCTGTGCAGGTCCCGTAGTTTGTCTTAGAAATAAACATTTTTTTATTAATCCATAATGCATCCTCTTTGAGTTTTTATAAAGGTGGTATTTTTCCTTGACTCTTTAAGCTTCCCCAAGCTTCCTAGAAGATGTGTGACCTGAGTTTTGCATGGCCCCGGCCCTGCCTTCCACCCTGGTGGTGCCCCTTCCCCAGAGTGAGAAGTGTGGCCCTCCTTCATTCAAGGAACACTTCTTGGGAACAATGGGGCTGCTTGACCAGATAACCTGAGGTTCTTCCAGATCCAACAAGCTTTCATTCTAGATATAAACATTCTCATTGCAAAGAAAAGAGCCAACTTTCTTTCCTGTTGGTTCTAATTTTGCCTGATGCCTGGAAAAGTGTTGGCTGAATGAGAACATTGGACAAGCATTTCTTTGCCCCCAGAAGACTGGAGAAAATGACTGTTGGGCTGCTCTAGAGAAAACTGCTAGCATCTGAAAAAATTGAAGTGAATATTGAGGCCCCAGCTGGGGCTTCCAGGTTATAAGGTTTTGGGTCCAAGGAAAAGAACAGAAAAACACCCTCAAGTCATATCATACTTGTGTTGGAGGCTCTAGATGCCTGTCAAATTAAGAGATGTTTTCAAATATCAGAACCATTTTTGACTAGTGGTCAAGAATGCAGATCAATTACTTAGAGCAACACTTGTGGCTGCAGCCTTAATAGGCTGTACTGTCACCAACCAAGAATCTGCATCTTGAAGGAAAAGCCTTTGTAAGGATGGAATCTGGTGGCCTCTGAAATAGAAAAAGTTGATGAAATGAAATATGACTGTTCTTCCTTATTGTGAATTCCAATGCCAATTTTCATACTTCCATGTGTACATTCTCAGGAAACATCACAAATATATTTTCTTTCCTATAATATGTAATTGTTACTAAAGGTATACAAGGTATATGAAAGCTCATTTACTCTGTTTTAATGCAGAAAAAATGTATTACCCACCAAAGACATTAAAAGGCTGTGCAAATCCTCCAGATTACCTCTGAGTGATGATCTTCTAGAATCCTTATTGTCAAGGTAAGTTAGAGTTCCATTCTTGATAGGGATTGGCCTGCATAGTTTTATTTGGGGGACCATTCCTGGTTTTACATCTCCCTTTAATTATCCTTGATTTACCCTTAACTGTTTTGATTATATTATTGGTGACCTACCTCCGTTTAAGTGTTACTGAAGGAAAAGTTTGTCTTGATTTTGAATGTTAGAGAGCCTATTACAAATTATTATTTTATCTTTTTAACATGAATACACACTTATATATCCACAGATTCCTGAGGCAAAATGAAATACACAACTTTGTTGGTTAGGAGGACATTAGATGTAAAATTCAGGGCAAGTTTTTCAAAGCAGCAGTTCCTGATAGCTACAGACATGCAGTAAGAGAACCTAGGGTTATTAGCATGGGGCTGTGTCCTGATAGAGCACCAGATGTAAAACATAGAGATTATGATGCTATAAAAGGAGAGCATGGTGAACTGCTTTCTAAAACACATCAATTCTACTGTTGAACCTGACTTTTGATTTCCTGGCATGTCCCTCTCAGCCACCTAGACTCCAGCCACCTCTCATGTGTCCTATAGCATCACTCACTCTAGCTCCTCCTCTGACTTATATATCTTGATAATTCTGACATTTTTGACTGTGTTCTAGGCATTGTGATCATGGTTTTGGATACATTATCTCATTTGCTTTTTGAGTACAGCTTGATGAGGTCGGAACTGTTATCCTTCGTATCTCATACATAAGGATGCTGAGGTTTAGAGAGACGAGGTATTTTGCCCAAAGTCACATGGTGTGGAAGAAGAAGAGCTGTGACTTGAATCCTGAACTTCTCAAAGGCACATCCTCTGCTTCTAATTATTTTGAGTTACTGTCTACATATAGCCAGTAGATTAGAATGTCTTGACAGTTCTACCTCTTCCTTACTGCCTGCGTCTACTCTCTCCTCTCCATTTCCACTATCATCATTCTTGTTCTGACCCACATTGCTTCTTAAATACTGCAGTGCCACCACATTGGTCTTTCATCCACCAGTCTCTAAATGTTTAAATTCATCTTTACATATAGCAGCGAAGTACCTTCTAAGAGCAAAAATATATGACATCATATTGCACTTTTACTCACAAACCTTCTGTGGTGTCTCTTTGCTCTCTAAGGAAGGACCATCTCTTTAACTTTGAATTAAGCTCCTTCTCCATAGTGGGGCTTAGGGTTGACAGTTGGAGCATTGTTCTCAAATAGGGTCTGAAGTGGGGAGTCCTTGTTTGAGACAAAAGGAGAAACCAAAGGAACAGATAAAGCCAAATTCTATGTCAGAGAACTAGGGTCCAAGGTGTCAGGAGGGAAACCCAGAAGAGGGCAAATCTAGTTGGATGTGTGTGTGCATTGAATCGACCTGGAATAATTTTCTAGATTATCAGCTCTATTGGTTTTGTTTTGATTTTGTTTTTGTTTAACCCTATTTGCTTTTATTTGCTAGCAGCCGTGTGAGGGATCCTGCTGTAAAGGAACTGAGATGAAGTAGGCAGGCCTTGGACTCAGAGTTCTTCACAGTTATCATCCCCCACCCCCAAAACTCCCCTTCCTGTTCCCAGTAGTGTAGCCACATGGGCCGTTTAGCATTTTATACATATACTTCCTGCCTTCCCTGGCTCCCCCCCTTTTTTTTTTTTTCCCCCACTGGCCTTTTCTCTTGCTATTTCTTCAGTAGGCAATAGCTCCCAATAGTTTTCACTTGCTGAAAGCTTGCTCTTCCTTCATGACCCATTTCAAGTGGCACCATGTCCATGAAGCTCTGTTGCATTTGTTTGGCTGATCATCAGAGTGATTCTCTCTTCCTAAGAATTCTCACAGCACTATTTATGTGTCTCTTTATCCCTTACCTTGTAATGAAGAGTTGTGACTTGAACTTTGATTCATTCAGATGCAGACACTGCTTCTGTTTGATTTACCACCTATAAATAACCAATGGGTTGTCACATCCTGACAATTTTACCCCCTTCCTCCACTCCCATCTCTTACATTCTTTGAGTCCACTTATTAGCTGTGTGATCTTGTGCAAGGGTTTTGACCTGCCTGAACCTCAGATTCCTTATCTCTCGAATGAGATAACAGTACCTATTTCCTAGTGGTTAGGAAGATTAATTGAGATAACATACATAAAATACCCAGCACAGTACCTCGTGCAAAGAATTGATTGAGGACTAGGAGAGAAATTTAAGTCAGGGACCATAGACCACACACTCGTACTTAGAAATGAACTGGAAGAAACCTGTGTCTTTCTATGTAGAGGAAGCCATGTTTTTCAACAATTGGATCTGAATGCCTTTCACACATTAAGCTGTCTTCTAGTCAGGAAGCTGTGGATGTTTATTAGATTATCTTTTGATGGCTTTGAGGATGAGTTGTCCTGGAAAGTCCAGTAATGTGGGAGCCTGGCCTCTGGAGGACCTACATGTTTCTTATCCAGTGCTGAGGCCACCAAGTCATCATCCTCTCATTCTCTCAGCAGACTGTTTTGTCTTTGCCTTTACGATTTGACATTAAATGCAAAAAGATTGTTTCAGAACTTGCTTCGAAGTCGTCTCAGTCTCTGAACACATCTGTCTCCAAGCCCAGCTTAGCTTTGAGGAGGTCATCCCGCTCAGCTGCTAAGCAGACCATGTTCAGTCTAACTTTGCCTCTAATTGTGCAGTGACCCTTCTCCACACTCAGGGGAAACTTCAGACTAATCAGATTAGAAAATGTCTCATTCCCATTCCCCTCTCCCTCCAATATGCCCTGCCATGATTTGGGTCACATGCTTGGTGTTTTGCATCATCTCTGCAGATTCCTTTCAAAGACTGCCCTAATTCCTAATGGGCCCATCAGCCTGCAGCTTACATTTATATTCTGCATTCTTATTGTTCCCCACAGACTCCACAGGGCTTTACAGAGCCCTGACCAGAGTCTCTTTCTGCACAGCCCTCCTTATGGCACGCTAAGCCAGAGCCCCCTCTGACGTCTGCAGTCTCCCGTGGGAGGCAGGCATGGAGCTTGTTGACTTTGTTCAATGCACGCTCTTGCCCAGTAGTAGTTTTACCTGCCTTGGGATGAAGCTGGGCAGCTGTTGAGCAGCCGTGTAACCCTGCTGTGTGAATTCAGATCAGGAGATGAAAAACAATATGGCTAAAGGGTTGGATGCTTTCTTTCACCCAGTAATTGTTACCCGTGTATTTCTCCTAACCCTGTATTTTGGTACCAGGATTTTCCTTCTACCCCATTCCCATTTTTCTTATAATTCAGCTTGGCCTTTTCCTATTATGTTAGCATAACTCAAACTGGAATCAAGACTTCAAAATCTTTTTGTATCTGGTTACGTCAGCCCCTGTCAGTTTGTGCTGTGGGAGCTGGTATAAGGTCATCTTACTTACCAAGCAAATTCATTTCATTAATGTACAGAGCATCAGACTCAAATGTTCTTATAGTGGTAGCGATTATCCATTAATAATAGGAGTGACACTTTGTATTGATGTAGTGCTAAGGGCCTTAGAATATTTTGCAAGTTTTTGAGCATATTAAAAGGTACATTTTAATTGACAGTAGGCATTATTCCTCATTTCATAAGTGTAAACTCTGAGGTATAAGGAGAGTCTTTCACTGAAGACTGTGCTCTAGGCCAAGATGAGCCTCTAATGGAAGTAGAACTACAACTCCCTAAGATACTCTAAGCCTTTGCCTCTATCTGAGCTCCTGGGGGTAGGGACTAGATCTCGTTCATTTTTGCAGCCTCAAAGACTTGTCCTGTGCTAATGCACTGCACACGGGGGAGAAAAACATGGGCTTGGTATCCACCAGAGCTGCTCCTGCCTCTGCAGGTCAACTCTACTGCTTCTTGGCCATGCGATTCTTGGGCATTTACTCAACCCCTCTGAGCCTTCATTTGGATATTAATGTTCCTCTGTAATAATAAGCAAGAAATTCTGATTCTTAGATCGTAAGAGGTAGAGGGAATTCTGAAGTCATTCCATTCTGTATTCTTTGTGGGACTGGGAAGGAAAGAGGCAGCCTTCTCCCCTAATTGTGGCCTTCTGAATCTAGACTTGGAATAAGTAGAGATTCAAGTGCAACTCTTTCCCCAGCAGCTCTGTCCTGAGCTAGACTTTTATAGTTGGCTTTGGGTTCCATGGAATGCCTTAGAACTGGCCTCCCAAGAGAGCTGGTGCCTCATCCAGAAATATCAGTTAAAACGGAAAAAGTTAACAGGGCTTTAAAATCATCTCATTATAGTCTGCCCAGCCCTGCCCCGTGCCCCGCTCCCAGAGGCAGGGTTAGGGCTCCTGTGATTTCACCCAACAATACCTGGCAGTGAGGGTGAAGGGCAAGGGCTGAGCCATGTGGTAGCTATTGTGGCAGAGTGTTTGGTGTACTGATGAAGTTTTCAGAGAGAAGCCCCTTCTCTCTATCTCTCCCTTTTTCCTATTTTGTGTGCTCTCTCCTCTCACTCTCTCTGTCTCTTTGTCAGACACATCCACCCACCCGGATGCTTTCTACCTTTTCAAATATAAGGGAATTTCTAGTTGAAAAGATTTTTCTTTTAAATCCCAAACCATGTGGACAAACAGAGTATCGACTCTATGTACAGTCCTTACCTGGCAGCTGTGACTCACCTCACAGAGATCTGTGCTGTAGTCAGAATTGGAATTTAGAGGCATGACTATTTAGAGATAACCAGAGTTACTTGTTGGCAACTTGACGCAGGGGCCCAGAGCTCCACCTCTTCTCAAATGTCTGGCCTTGATGACTTTTACCAGGTGTTTCAGGATGCACCCCTGGGTTTGTTGGGTAATGGACTGAAACCAAATACAACTGAGTCAAAAATGGATCTTCACCATCTTCTCTCCCTTCCAGATCATTCCCCTAAATGATAGGGTGACCTTTGCAATAGAGGAGAAGAAGGCTCCTCTTCAGCAAAATACAGCTGCCACTGAGCCTTTTACCTCTACCAAGGGTGGAAATAGAGCAGCTCAGGATTATTCCCCATAGCAAGGAGATGGATGGCTTCTGTGGTTTTCAAGCCATTTATCATTTTGGGGAGGGGGAGTATGAACATCAGTCAAACGTCACATCAGACTCAGTTCTAAGAACTCCCACCTAGCAAGACATCAGGAAGCATGTTCGAGGGGTCGTATTATCTAGAAGGGAACCAGAGGAATTGCCTTTCCTCCCCCTTTTTCCACAAACATGTCTCTGAGTTTGTGTAGTGGAGAAAATGGTGGATTCGCGAGTATCAAAGGGAAAGAAGAATTTATGGAGGTTTTAGGAAAACACTTTCACACTGTGAGCTAGGACTTGAAAGTAAGAAGGCTGACTTTTTAACAAGCGTAGAAACACTTCAAAGCCAGAATTAGTGCTGCCCTTTAGGGCAGTCACCCTGGAAGGCTGCACACTGATTCCAACAATGTGGCCATAGAAAGTTCTTCTTTGGAATTGCCTTCAAAGCCTTTTGAAAAGAATTTCCTCCAGAGTGGCAAATCTTTGTCCTTTGACCATGGATCAGAGTTTTAACAAGAGCCAATGTCGTTTGGAGAGGAGTGAAGCAGGGGACTCAGGTGGAGAATTGGGACCACGTTTTTTATGGAAAGCACAGCATGGCCATGAAATAAGGAGATTTATCTTCTATACGATTCATAGGCTTTTCCAGATTATTTTGAAAGGATGGCTAGGATTTGGTAAATGATGCTTCTAGCCATGAGACAGAGGGAGGCCTGCCTCCGTGATGGTGGACTTGGGGAGATAACCTTCAGGGGTAACTATAGTCACTGACTGACTGATTTGTTCTCACTCCTGTAATATTCAGACCTTTCTCTGAACTGCTTCCCCTGCCTCCTCCTCCTCCTCTGACCTATACTATTGTTAGGACTGGAGATCTTCCTTATGTCCTGATTCTCTCCTTATAACCTCAAATAGCAAGCAGGGTGTATATTAGAGTGCATGTTATATAGCAAATGATGGCATGAAAAATCACCTTACGTCAGTGGCCCAGGAGGCTACGGGCAGAATTTTGGAGCAAGGAGGAAAACTGAGAGACTCATTCCTCCTGAATATACTCCCGACTAGTAGCACTTCTTTCTTTCCACATCTGACTTTTACATGTTTACTCCCTGGAAAATCATGTCTCAGAGTCTCTCATCTGCTTTTACACTCCTTAAAATTTTATTCGTATCAAACTGACATATGTTGATAGTCAAAAATTATCAAATCATTCTAAAAAGCTTATTTCAACAACAGCAATCTCTGGCCACATTCTTCTCCACCCCCTAGACCCATTCACAAGAAGGAGCCACTTTCAGCACTTCTAGCTGCTTCTGCTATTTAAAATAGCATGTACATATTGAGTGCACGGCACATGATACCGTAATTGATCATTTGCAGATACTGTCTGCTAACTTCCTGTTATAGTGACTGAAAATTTAGCTTAATATTGATTTCCATTGCTATTTATTCTTTTGGAATGCTCTTAGGATCTTCTCTTTATTCCTGGTATTCTGGAAGTTCATGATGAGAGAGAGAGTGTGTGTGTGTGTGTAACTATATATGGATTCATTGTGCTTAACACCCTATAGGCTCTTCTAGTTTGGAGTCACTGTCCTTTGGTTCTGAGAAATTTTCTATTAATTATTTAATAATTTCTTCTCTATTATGAGAACTCCTATTGCTAAGATTTTAAGGCCAAGTGTGGTGGCTCACACCTGTAATCCCAGCACTTTGGGAGGCCGAGGCAGGAGGAGACTTGAGCTCAGGAGTTCTCGGCCAGCCTGGCAACATAGTGAGACCCTGTCTCTACAAAAATAAAAATAAAAAAATTAGCCAGGCATGGTGGTGCGTGCCTGTAGTTGCAGTTACCCAGTAGACTGAAGCTGGAGGATCACTTAAGCCTGGGAGATCGAGGCTGCAGTAAGCTATAATCGTGCCACTGCAGTCCAGCCTTAGCAACAGAGCAAGACTCTGTATGAAAAATAAATAAATAAATAAATAATAAATAGAAAGATTTCAGATCTCTCGAATTTGGATATTTTCTCTCCCAGATTTTCTTTTTCATTAGGATGCATTTACTAAGGGATTTGCTTAAGTTTATATTCCAGCCCTTCTACTGCATATTTTACTATCATATTAATATTTTTAATTCCAAGAGCACGTTTTTCATCCAGATATTCCTTTCTTGTAGTCTTCTGTTCTTTTTTCAGGAATGTAATACATCCTCATATCTCACATCTTTCCCTCAGTTACCTGAATTGCCGTTGGTTCCCTTTTTTTTTTTTTTTTTTTTTTTTCTGTTGCTGTTTTGGCTTCTGTCTTTAATGTTGGATGCTTTGGTCGGGGGAAGGGGTTTGTTGATTAATGGATTTCACTGCCCAGTCAACTTCTGAGGCTTCATTTTATTAGAGAATCCCCAGAAGCTGGAATCTGGAGATTTCTCTTTAACCATTCAGAGTATGGAGAGAAGAATCCTACCTTCTCCTGCAAAGATAGGAGGGAGGGTGTGATGGGGAAAGGGAGAGTTTAAGCATGGCCACTGGTATTCTAGGAATAGAAAAGGGGAAGGAAGGCGCCTGACCGCCGCTCGTCTTCTGTACTCCATTTTGCCTCCTCTCCCCAAACTGGAGCTTCTTTCACTGAATTTCTCTGGCGAACAAGCCTCTGCTCTCTACAGGGAGGAGCATAGTATGGAAGAAGATACTTGACAGTTCAGTTGGTCTTGCTTTCTTCAGGCTTTTTTTTTTTCTTTTGAGACAGAGTCTGGCTCTGTTGCCCAGGCTGGAGTGCAGTGGCGCCAGGCTGGAGTGCAGTGGTGCGATCTCGGCTCACTGCAAGCTCCGCCTCCCGGGTTCACACCATTCTCCTACCTCAGCCTCCCGAGTAGCTGGTACTACAGGCGCCTGCCACCACACCCGGCGAATTTTTTGTATTTTTAGTAGAGATGGGGTTTCCTCCATGTTAGCCAGGATGGTCTCGATCTCCTGACCTCGTGATCCGCCTGCCTTGGCCTCCCAAAGTGCTGGGATTACAGGCCTGAGCCACTGCACCCGGCCCCCGCTTTCTTCAGGCTTTCAAACAATCCGTGTTTTCGATGCCACACCGTATCCCTCCCTTTATTGGCACCTGGAGTCAGCAGTCACTCAGTCTCCCAGGAATTTTGTGGGCCTAATCAACTGGACTCTGAGTGCCCTCTCCCCACTGACAGGAACATTTAGGGTTCAGCTTCTCTTCCTCAGCTCTGCCAAGTTATTTACCAATCCTCTGTTTACTTTTCATCTTGAAAAGAGTTTGACGTCTCTTCTCTACCATTGTCTTTTTTCCAATTCTTTTTGTCATTGTGGGTTATAACCTATTTTTATTATTTTTTGGTCATTTTGGTAGGATTTGGGGGAAAAGGGAGAGAAATATTTGTGATTGATTCATCGTGATTTACTGCAACTCTATCTACTTCCCAAGAGCAAAGAATTCTTCCAAGAAACATGAGCTAGTTTTATTCCTTTTGATTGAAATATCCTTTGTTCTTTTCTCCCTTGTGCCTCTTGGGGGGATTCCCACACACACTGAGATCCTCTAAGACAGAACTGAAAAGAAAAGCTTGGAGTATTTTACCACATTACCACAACTCTTCCTTTAGGCCTGGCTCTGGGATTTTGGAAAGATGAACTCGTTCAAGCATTTTTTCTCAAAAAAATTTAGACATTATTTCTGAGCTATGTATACTTTTATTCAGTGGACCTTCCTGAATATCATTTGATTCCTAAATATTATTCTTAAATGTCCCCCTAAATGGATAAATGGTTCAATGTTTTGAGTCTGACACATGAACTGGGCAGGAAGGAAGACTGGGTGTTATGAGGTAACAGGTAAGTATCAGAGTTAGTGGTAACAAAGTCTAATAATAGGACTTCCTGTGGTGACTTCCAGAAATTTTCCAGTAAGTTCCAGTGCCATCATCTAGGGCAAATGCAAATTCAGGCATAGGGACTCAGATAAGAGGAACTTCAGGAGGACTTTCTAAGGAAGCAACATTTGAAATGGGACTTTCCAGACAAAGGGACCAGAAGTGCAAATGCCTTGCATTTCTGCCAGCAATCTTGGCATGATCAGGGAACTAGAAGAAGGCTAGTTTACCTGAAACATTGTAAACAGAGAGAGTTTTCAAGTGAGGAGATGTAATCAGAGAGGCCATCAGCAGCCAGATTAAGTTGGGTCTTATAAACCCTGATAAGGAGTTTAGCTTGTGTTCTAAGTGGACTGGGAAGCCACTGGAGGATTGCAAGCAAGAAAGTGATTAATCTGATCTGTGTTTTAGAAAGAGCACCTGTGGTGGAGAATGGTCTGCAGCAAGGTAAGAGTAGAAGTAGCAAGACCAAGACAGGAAGTTATTGCTATAATCCAGATGAGAGACAATAGTGGCTTGGAATTAGGGAGTGGTAAAAGAGATGCAGAGAAATAGATAGACTTGTTATATGCTACAGTGGTAGAACCCACAGGACTGCTTAGTGGGTTGTATATGAGGAGTGAAGTCTGATGTGATCCCAGATTTATTTGGTAGTCTTTGACTGGTTCCCAGATTACCGGGATACTATACTTCTGAAACCCCTAAGATTGAGTAAGTGCCTCTTATAATTGATGTAATGGGAATTTACTGACAAATTCTGTACTTTAAGAACAGACAGAAGAACTTATGTTATTGATGATTTCCTCAAGTCTCCCAATTTTATGACTTTAAATACCTTCTATATGGCTAACGACTCCCACATTTATATCTTCAAATGGACTACTTCCTTGAGCTTCAGACTCATAGCCCCACTTTCTCACTTTCCATCCAAATACAGTGTAAACAAAACTGAGCTCATGATCTTTCCAACCTGCAGCCCCTGCGGTCTTTCTCATCTCAGTTAGGACAGCTCCATTGCTCCAGTTATTCAAGCAGAGGCGTTGGAGTCATCCTGAATACTCTGTCTTTTTCCCTCTCTCTCTTACTGTGTATATATATATATATATATATAGTCTTTTAGGAATCCCACAAAGTATATTCAGAATTGCCTACTCCTCACTGCCTTCCATGTGCCACTGCCCTCATCTAAACTGCCATTTTCTCTCATCTGGATCCCTGCAAGGGACTTCTAACTGTCCTTGCCACTTCTGCCTTGCCCTCTGTGTTCAACTCTGAATATATCAGTCAGAGTGATCTTTTAAAAATATCATAAGTCCCTTCTTAGTCTGTTCGGATTGCTACAACAATACCATAAACTAGGTGGCTTATAAACAACAGAAATTCATTGCTCAGAGCTCTCATGGCTGGGATGCCCAAGACCAAGATGACAACAGATTTGGGGCTGATGAGGGCCCACTTCCTGGTTCATAGACGATGCCTTCCCTCTGAATCCTTAAAGGATTACATGGCAGAAGGGGCAAGAGTGCTCTCTGGGGTCTCTTTAATTAATATAAGGGCACTAATCTCATCATGAGGGCAGAACCCTCACTATCTAATCACCTTTCCTAAAGCCCCAACTCCTAATATCATCACATTGATGCGGTCTCATTATATGAATTTTGAGGGGACACAGACATTCAGAACACTGAAGGTCTCATAACCTTTCTGTATAATATGCTCCAGTGGCTCTTAGTTTTCCTCAGCATAAAAGCCAAAGGTCCTACATGATCTCATTCTTTGACCTTAGCTCCTACTCGGAATATTAGGAAATATTTTCTTTCAAGGCTCTGTGCTAAAAAAAAAAAAAAAAAAAAAAAAAAAAAAAAAAAAAGTTTATTATGGGACATCTTTAACTGAGTTTTCATTCTTCCCCCAAAACATACACAAATAAAAGAAATAATGGTCCTACATTTTGGCTATAAATATTTCCATAAACAGAGTATGTCCTTTAAAGGAGTTGAACTGACTAGTGAGCCACAATTTAAAGGGTAAACAGTGGGTAGGGGGCAGCATATTGGAATTGCAGCTTAGAATCCTTGGCCAAAGAAAATGTACACAAAAGAATTACAGAATTCCCCTTTCCCCTCTTCTGGTCACTTTGTTTATTCCATTTTGTTTAGATTGATGAGGCTATGTGACTTCAGCTTGTAACATTTAATTTATTGCTGCTAATTTTTATTAGTTTATAAATATAAGCTATTAATTTTTTAGTACTTTGAGAAGAAAAGAGAAAAATCTTTGGACTGATTAGGAGTATATTTTAAAGGCAGGAGCCTGGAATAGGGTGCCTGGAACAATGTCTAGTGACCACTTTGTACTTTGTATTTTCCTTCAAAAACTGGTGTTACATGATAATCAGCCTTAAAAACTGGCAGAACATGATCAAATTTAGGATGGGTGGCATTGAGGCATTACACTAAGAAGTATTTTGTGTTTTGGTCATTGTAGCAGTTGTGTTGAAATTACTGTATCTTCATGGCCAAAACTCTATTATGGTTAAGGAAGAATTTTAGCCAATGTCCATAATTAGGAAATAGTAGTCAAAGAGATTCATTATTTTTGACCTGTATTTTTATGGTACAGAATAATCATTTGTTAATTTTTTTTCAAAATGAAATGGGCTGAAGTTTTTCTGATTATAAACTTAAAACAATTCAGATGATACACAAAAGTCTAAAGAAAAAGCAAAAATCAGAATCTCTCTTCCCAGAGATATCTATCTATTCTTAATACGTAAGTCTATTGCTACCATACTTTTTCTGTTTTTTAATAGAAGTATAAACCTAAAGTGGGATCATAACTCTACATACTGTTTTACAGCCTCCTTTCTGCTCAACAGTGTATCAAGAACAAATTTATATGATAACAAATTTGGATCTAAATAACCCCTTTTAATGGCTACATAATAAATGACAAAGATGCCTTTTATTTTTTCAAAAAATATACCGGTAGACAAATGAATCTAGCTTACCTTAAAGATTTAAAAGGTATGCAATTTAAGAAATATAAGGACATTCTATTTTGCTGACATATAATATCAACCATTAAACTAAAAGGACTTTTAAATATTTGTAACAAAATATCACTATAGTCTTAGTCACTGAATGAGCAAATTCTGTGGCAACTGCAACAAATATTTATTGAACACCTACTAAGTGCCAGCACTGATCTTGTTGTTGGGGATATTTTGATGAATTAGATAGGCAAGATCCCTGCTCAAAGAATTTACATTCTGGAGGGTCAGAAGCAATAAGAAATTGTAAGAAATAAGAAAAATCTCAGATATTGAAGCATATATGGTATTATGTTTTCATGATAAAAATTGAAACTGACATTTTGGTCTTGAATTCGGCAGATTGAGTCAAATTATATAATTATATTTTCAGGTTTGAAGACAGTGAAAAACAAATAGATTATAAGTCATTTTTCTCTGCCCTGAACTGGAGAAAGAATCCAGTGCCTGAATTGCAACCAGCATCATACCTTAAAGAGGTAAAATGAACACTTATTTTAAAAACCATCTATGGTTACTTCCCTTGCATGTTTAATATCCTTTATCTTTAAATTATTTTTCATCATAAAATATTAACACCAGTGCTTTTGGAAAGAGTGCTTATGTGTTTCTGGGTATTTGTGTTAAAGGCTAATTTACTTTCCATGCTGAGCAAACATCTGCTCTGTAAAAGCATGACTTTTCTTATGCAGCTGATTTTTTTTTTAACCTCGGTCACATCCAATTATATGGAAAATAGGATAATAGGTTACAGTTATAAATAGATATAAACACTGTTATCAAGGGATTCTGGTAACATCATCATAAGCCACAAGAGCAAATCTCAAATGGTGCCTATGGCAAGAATCCCTAGGGTATCTGTGACTGTGCACCCAGGTTTGCCATGGGTGAAACAATAGAATATGGGGATGCACATTTCACGGTGGAGCCAAATTTAAAATCAAAATTCCACAGAAAAATGCTTGGTTAGGGAAAACAAAGTTCACGTGATCAGATGGTGCTCTCAACATTGTGGAATTGTCTGAATTCTCTAAGATCTCTTTGGACCAATTGTCTTTTAAAAGTGGGTGGGTGGGTGGTGGTTTGTTTGTATTTTAACATGCTCCAGAAATTGATTTTCTTGGGAAAGTCCCTTGATAAAGCAAATGTCATGTGGTTGATACTCCCAGAAAGGAGGCATTTATTTCTCCCGGTCTCTGCTAACCAGCTCATTCTGGCTGGAGCTGGTCTAGTGCCCCTGGGAATTCCCTCAGGCATGCAGCTACTCCAAGGGCAGCCATAGAACTTCCAGATGGTTGGGGGAAAGTATAGTAGCCTTTGGAGTCAGACAGAGCTGGGTTTGAATTTTGGCCCTGCCACCTACTTAGCTGAATGACTTTGGGTCAGTTAAGTTACTTATCTTGTTCATTTATGAATGTAATCCCCAGACAAATCAGGATTAAGTATTGACTCTCATCAGGTTCTCTGCTCTAGGCTAGGGTCCAGAGACAAAAATTGTCATTGCTACCTTTGAGGGGCCCACTACTGATGCGGGAATTGGTACCCTCATGATTTGGAGTGTGGCGTGATACAGCCTGCATGGGATTCTATGGGATGAGGAGGTAGCTGCTTCTAAACAGACTGGGGGGAACAGGAAGTGTTTTCAGGGGAGGTGACATTTGAAATTTCAATGATGAGTAGTAAGAGTTAGCAAGGTAGGAAAGTGACATGGTCTGGAAAAAGCATTTCCAACAGAATTCTCTGGACATGGGACAGCATGGTACTTGTACAGAACCAGGAGGAACTGGTGTGGCCAGAGCAAAGGCACATGGGGAAGAGGTGAAAAGGATGAAGCTGAGATACCTGCACGGGTAACATTTGAATATTGTCCTGTGAGGTCTGGAGACCACTGACTAACTTCAAGGAAGACAGCAACATGATCAAGAGTGCCCTTTACACAGAACTTGCTTTGGCTGGATGGTGGGTGGACTGGAGATGGAGTCTCACTCTGTCACCCAGGCTGGAGTGCAGTGGTGCGATCTCAGCTCACCACAATCTTCACCTCCCGGGTTCAAGCGATTCTCCTGCCTCAGCCTCCCGAACAGCTGGGATTACAGGCATGTGCCACCATACCCGGCTAATTTTTGTATTTTTGGTAGAGACAGGGTTTCACCATGTTGGCCAGGCTGGTCTCGAACTCCCGACCTCAAGTGGTCCACCCGCCTTGGCCTCCCAAAGTGCTGGGATTACAGATGTGAGCTACTACACCTGGCCATGGAGGCTCTTGTCCTGTTGTCCCCATAAATAACGGCAAACACTGAAAGCATTTACTGTGTGCCAACTACTGTTCTAAGATCTCAAAATCACTTAGCTTATTTAATCCTCTTAGCAATCTTAGGTACTTTTATTATTCCCAGTTTAGAGATGAGGAAGTTAGATAAACAGCAATGTAAGGCAGAGTCAGAATTTTAACTCAGGTCTCTTGCTGCAAAGAATAAAAAAGAAAACTGTCCTTCAAATATAATTATTTTTGAAGATACTGGATTGGATTAACCCAAATCTGAAATACTATCACAAAAACAAATCAGTACTGTCATTTGCCCTGATAACCCTTTCATTCTTATCCATGTGAATATTTAATTTTTACATACAAATAGAAGCATGGTAGATGGGATTTACATTCTTCTACCTTTTCATTGAATGTTCTAGTAGTCTGTATTGACTGCATCCCTATGTCCCTTTAGGACTGCTCTCCAGAGCCCTTTACTGTGCTCTGACCCTGCCCAGGCCAGTCCTTGGCAGCTGACCTTTGTAGGCCACATGAGTGGGTCCCCTAGCCCTCTGGCCTCCAGTTGGGTTGACCAGTGGGATGCACCAGCAGGAGAGTAGAGGGTGAAAGGAGAGAGCAATCTTCTTCCTCCCTGCCAGTCACAGCAGATTGACGGCCTCCTCCTTCAAAGTCCACAGCACTTGTCTAGAGGCTCTTTGCATATGGCTGGCCACTCCAGGCTCTGGTGACCACCTTCATGTGCCCCTTCAGCCTCAGGCGGTAGTAATGGCTCCCTGCTGTTATAAACCCAGGGGATTATACCCTGTTGGTTTTCCTAAACACTTCCCACAACTTTGTAACTAGTCACTTTATTAAACTCTTCTCAATTTCCACAGTTTGCATATGTCCTCCATTTCCCATGAGACCCTGAATAATATATAGGACATACCTATTTTTGCTATAATCCTTTGTCATTCTTTTCCTTACTTTCTACTTCTCTCTTTCCTCTTCCATTCCACTCAGTCCACCACCCAAATGTTTACCTCTGTGTTGAGGGTTTTATTTCATCATGTATTGTGTGAAAATATGTTTATACCACATGCATTTATCTGGAGTATGCTTTTCTTTCTTAATCATGGAAAATTTCCCTAGTTTAATATGTATAGACCTAAACCATTCTTAATAGCTGTAGTGTGAATATATAATAATTTATTAATCTCTTTTTTTTTCTTTTTTTTTTTTTGAGACAAAGTCTCACTCTGTTGCCCAAGCTGGCGTGATCTTGGCTTGCTGCAACCTCCACCTCCCAGGTTCAAGCGATTCTCCTGCCTCAGCTTCCTGAGTTGCTGGGACTGTAAGCACACGCCACCATGCCTGGCTAATTTTTTTGTATTTTTAGTAGAGACAGGTTTTTACCATGTTGGCCAGGCTGCTCTTGAACTCCTGACCTTGTGATTCGCCCGCCTCGGTCTCCCAAAGTGCTGGGATTACAGGCATGAGCCACCGCGCCTGGGTCTATTAATCTGCTCTTTATTAACAGGCATTCAGGTTGTTTTTTATTTTGCCTCTGAAAACATACCTTACTACTTACTACTTACTACTTTAAATTTTATTTTCCTGATGACTATTGAGTTTGAATGAGATCCAATCATCTTTTTGTACTACAACCTACAGTAAGAAAGATACTTTTTTCATAACAACACAGCATGCACATATATAACGGAATCTAAGATTTCATGGATTAATACTGTTCTGACTACATGTGGTGCAGTATGATACAGTCTTTTCTTTTTTCATTTCTCTCTTCCTTTCTTTTCTTTTCCTTTTTGTCATTACCCACCACCTCTTTTTCTCCTCTCTTTTGAATGTTGTTCATGACCCATTAAATTGATTTCATGACCCACAAAAAGATCACCATACACACTAGAAGAGAAGTCACCGCATGGGATGGCCAAAGATCCACTCTGCCTTTAATCACCTCTCCCCAGTTTCATCACTTTTCAACTCTGTCAACCGGGATAGGTATCGAGCCCTGGACCTCAGATGCTTTTGAGAGGCAATGTAGAACAGAAGGTCTCCAATCACAGGGACCCTGGTTCAAATCCTTAGCTCTACGATCAACTAACTGGGTGACTTTTTACAAATTACTCAACCTTTCAGGTTTTCCCATCTCAAAAATGGTGATAAGAATAGTTCTTCCATTAGGGTTGTGAGGATTAAGGAAGTCAATATACACAAGTCACTTATCACAATACCTCTGCCATAGTAAGGGCTTAAGTGTTGGATGCTATTATTTTTTGTAAAATGGAGATGTCTTACTTTCCTCAAGTCAGGAGGCTGGGCAGTCCCTGCCAAGGTTAAGATGGGAGATTCTATTCTTAATGGCAAGAGATGGTTCTAGGCCAGGAATGTCACATCAGAAACAGCTTGGGCTTCAGCACTAGGTTCTTCTAATTGCAATTCATTTATGGTGAGAACTTTACTCATAGGGCCTCATCAATTCTGCTGATAAAGCCTAGAAGTATTTCAGTCTGCAGGAGGCATTCGGAAAGGACTATCCTTTTTCAGCCAATTAAAAAGAAAAGAAAATAGATATAAAATGGTACCTGATCAATTTCACCAACAATGAGAACTTAACTAGATTCCAAAGAGTTTGAAGCACTCTGGTACTGATAAGCTTGTTATTATTTCATAAAGAAGACATAAAATAGCTTGGGAATGTTACCAGTGAGTCTATAATCTCATGTGAAAATATTTAGCATGAAGGGGTTGAGCACAATGTTGAATACTTTATACAGTAGAATACAGGAGCAAAAAGTATAATATCTACTGACCCATGTAAGTGTGCTCACATGTTATTAATAATGTTGAATAACTGCTGGGTCAGAGTTTGTCACAGGTGGGGTTCTCCAGGAAGCAGATGGAGTCTAATGTGTAGGATATTTATTTGGGAGTGTCCTTGGGATCATCTCCCATGGAAGGTGGGGGAAAAGAAGAAGAGTGGGCAGAGGGAGAAGTTGAACTGTGATACAAGCCCAAAGATAGCCTTGGCCAACCCATAGGGAGCTCTGGAGTTAGCATGTATTTTCAGCGTTGTCCTGAGTTGGGCCAGAATGGCCTGGCCTTTGTCCCCGTGGGTTGGTTCAAGAAGAGATATGACTTTGTGCAGCGTGGCTCTTTGCAGCCAAGACATGTTTGTAGCTCAGGAAATCCATGAAGGGGACTCCCAGCAGCTGGGCCACCAAATCCCTCCTCAAGGGGATTCTGGATAGTATATCACAGCTTGGCAACCAACTACTCTTGAAGCCCCTGTTGACTTTACTTGGTATCAACTGAGAGCCTGGCAGTGTGACAGCCTCCTCCCCAGCTGGTTCCCTGGTTATTTCCTAATCTTCTATTCATAGTAGGGAACTGAGAGGAGAGTGGTTATGCTATAAGAGACCGTGGTGGAGTCAGACCAGATGTGTAGGTCCTGGGGGCGCAACTGGGCAGAGAAAACCTCCCAGTTATGACTTTGGGGATTGCCAACATTTGAGGACTCTTCCATAGCCAGTCACATGTAGGGCTTCAGGGTAAGATCCATCAGGTTGTGAAGGCACCCCAGCCCTGAGTGTGAAGTGATGAGACCAAAGGTCTTTTGAGAACAAGGAATGACAGGCTGAGCTCCTATGTGGAAGGAAGGCTTAAATGGAGGCCCCAGAGTTGGGAAGCTGCACCCTTCCTCCAGTATATGAGCCTGACAGGCTGGCTCAGGTTAAAGTTTCAGAGGTGTTATAGAGAGCTCTGTAGAAGTTACCAGTACAGGCCACCACCTGGAACCTGGATATTTTTACTCCTGGGCTGAATATTGTCATCAGCAGGATCTCATTTCTGGACTGGGAATCTTACTGAGAAATAAAAAGAAACTTATTGGCTGATGAAAGCTGAGTAGGCCTCAGTACTAGATTCAACTCTAATTCTGTCTGCATCAGCATGAATGGATAGGATGGATGTTATGGGTGGAAATTTGGGACACCTTCCCAGTCTAGTGTGACTAACCATCATGGGGTGAGAAGGGAGAGGCCAGAAACCAGGAACAAGACCACAGGATTCAGCCAACCACAGGCTGAGTAGGGGTGTGGTCTGGTCCACAAGACTTGAGATTGGAAGGGAGTTCTAGCAGGGCATCCCTCCAAAACAGTGAGCGTAGTGATGGGGAATCTTGAAGTTAGCACCATTCGGCAATCAGAGGAAGCCACTCAGCAGGCTCAGACCAAGCTTTCACCCTGCCAAGGGGACGGAGCTGGCTAAGTCCCTAAACCCGTGAGGTTACAGCAGGAAAGACGCAGCATACTCAAAGGGATCCTGGAGATGGATTTGATAAAGGGACTGTTGATGGGGTGGGTAGGGTTAAGGGAACCAAGCGGGCGGGGATGCGGGGGAGGGTGGAGCACTCAGGGACTGGCAAGAACGGGAGAAGCAGGGAGGGACTGGGGGACTGGTGTTATTGGAGCCCAGCAGAGGAGCTGGACGATAGCAGCAGGTAGAGTAGTGTAGCCACTATAGCCACTCCCAAACCATGGCCTGGCATGGAGGGAACAGGGTGAAGGGAAGTAAAATCCATACTCTGACCTCTTGCTTATCCTGTTTTCTGATCTCCTGATGCTGCTTCACATTGGCTGAACCCACCCAGAAGCCAGAGAGCAAGGAAGCTTGAGGAGTGATGCAATCCACAGAGTCGGTCTCCCAGGGCAGAAAGCAGAGTGAAAAGGGCAAAGAATGGATCTTGAGGGGCAAATGGAGACTGACCCAGCACAATCTGTTTGTTATCAGAATAAAGCCTTGAGCTCAGAACAAGCCCCACAGCCAGGATAAAAGCTAGGTCTACACTAACTACTTCTGGGGCTTGGTCTGCTGGATTTGAGGACCAGTTTCCTGGACTCAGAGGTGGCTCCCCTACATGTGCTTATCAGGTGGCCTCAGCTAGTAAGAATTGGGGTCAACCACAAACAAGGAGAATTTAAAGAGTACTATAGTATAGCTAGTCTAGCTTTGATTAGTCCTACTGCCCTTTGGTGACAGGTTTTTCCTACATGGTTGGATGTAAGCTGTCATCCATCATGACTGTTGGCTATGGCCTGTAGCCAATGGCTTGTAGCCTGGATTCTCATTGGACTCCCTTGCTTATCCCTCTGCCTGGCCCCTCAGCAGCCCATGGTGAGCCATGGGGCTGTAATTTAACTCTCACTCCATTATGTGACTATCTATGGTCTCAGCATGTTGCCCTGGCGCTGTCATGGCCTGGAGACCCCATTTCCATTCTATTGTGTTTGCTCACAGATGGTAGCTGTAAAACTGGCAGAATAGGTCCCACTGTTTAGAGCCTGTCTGGTTAATCTCAGAAGTCACGTTTTAAAAAATAACACTAAATCGGTTCTCATATAAACTTTATAACTTACACTGTGTGACTGGCGTCTTATCTTTTGACATTTCTGAGAAAAATGGGATATGGCTTCATTTTATGAACATCGTCACTGCGAAAAAAAACATTAGCAGTCAGCTCGAAAGCGCGCTCTTTCACAATAGGATGATATAGGGCCTTGGCATCAGGAAGTAGGGGGCAGTTCGGTACACCTTGGGAAACGTCTTTGGACACCCACCTTGTTGAGATTCTCCTTTTGGTATTTAGAGCATGGAATAACCTGTGACATTTTGTTGTCCCAACAATCTTGCAAGAATAAGTATTATTCCCAATTTATAGATAGGAAGCTGAGGCTCAGAGATATTCCTAATGGTGCGGATTATATAGTCAGGGACTGGTGCCAATTTTTTAAATAAGTAAAGTTATTTCTAATATTTGTGGTTGAATACAACAGTCAAAATAAAAGGTTGTTAACCATTCCTCTTAGACTTAAAAAATAACTGGCAAACACATACTGTTGACCTAACACAGAGCAATAACCTAGTAGGAAAGGATACTCCTGAAATCTACTTTCAGCTACAGCATCAGGTGATGTCCACTTGAATTGTACACATAAGCCTGTCATTGAAGCTCAAAAATCCACATCTCCCTGAAAACTTTACTTGCCCTGCATTGCACTTCCAAGGAAAGGTTTTCTGTTTAGAAACTACACCTGTCTTTTAGCTACAACTCACATACAGAAGACAACTCTATTGAAGCTTTGTCTAGAGAAAGGGGAAACAATCATGAAATATTGGCATTGCTGTAAAGACAGAAATGTATAGAAATATAAGCTAATCTTCTGGCTTTATATATGAGCTTTTCCTTATGTTATCAGAATGCTCTTGATTATCTCAAGAAATATTCGCAAAATCCTTTCCCCAAATTTATTTCAATTTGATTTGCTTAAAATTTAATTGCTTTTATGATTTTGTCAAACTAATTAGATTATTTCTAAAGCCATGTTAACTTTATTTGAAGGGAGAAAATCTAAGAAAATCACAATTTTAATACTGTATACACCACTGGCCTTTTCCATACATTTATAGATCTTTCTCATAGAAACATCCTTTTCCTAGTGAGTAGAGGGGAGTAACATGGTGAAATCACTAACATGACTCTATCTGCCTTGCATTTGGGAGGAATAAAAATAACCTTGTTTCAGTGAAGCATGGAATTTAATTGGCTCCCGATCTTTCCCCTCATGCATCTGGTGGCCAGTATTACAGTAGAAAATTTTAAACAAGAAGGAGACATAATCCAATTAAATTTCCTTTTAAAAATGTCAAAGCAAATAAATCTAGGGCCCATTAGCTCACACACAGCTTTGCTATTCTCACTGGGCAGCTGCTGTTTACTGGGTTTTCATCCAGTGCCATCTTTGCTTCCCATTTCAAGGGTGTGCGATTTTACAGATCGGCAGCTACATTTTTTCACCACTGATGAACGAGTAATTTATTGCCAACTGGTTTGACATCTTAAGTGCCTCAAGTGACAGCCAGCTTGGAAGATGTCATAGGGCCTTCTTGGAGACAATGATTCCCAGACATTTTAGAATCCTGATTTTTGTATCATTGAATTTCACTCTGCATTTCATAGTTCTTCCTTCTTCCAGAAAACACTATGTGGCATGTATTGTTTCTGCTCCAGATTACATCAAATTTTGTTCTGAGATTTGAGTGCTGTCCTTTGAGTATCTGGAAGTCACTTGGAGACTCTGGATTCATCCAATTTGCCAGGAAGTTGCTTTGTTTCAAGCTGTGCTGTGCCTTTCTTAGACATATTCTTAATTTTGATAAATGCAAAATTGCATAGAATCTACATCTGACTTCCTCTAGAAGCAGACTTGGAGACAAAGATTTAAGTGTAAATCATTTTGGGGGGAGAAGTGAAAACACTAGTAAGGGAGTGGGAGAGTGAGAAAGGGAAGGGAAGGAGCTACTAAAGGCATATTAACAAACCAGTTACAAATGTAGATGATATAGACGATTGAAGGTTTTGTTTTGTTTTGGGACAGGGTCTCACTCTGTCACCCAGGGTGGAGTGTAGTGGTGCGATCATGGCTCACTGCAGCCTTAAACTCCTGGGCTCAAGCAGTCCTCCTACCTTAGCTTCCCAAGCAGCTGGGACTACAGGCCCACACCACTACACCCTGCTATTTTTTTTTTTTCTTTTGTAGAGACAGGGTCTCACTGTGTTGACCAGGCTTGTTCAGAAGTCCTGGCTTTAAGTGATCGCCCACCTCAGCCACCCAAATGGTGGAGTTGCAGGTGTGAGCCCCCACACCTGACCTAATGATTAGAGCTTAATGCAACTGGGAAACATTGACACTTCAGAGTCATCCCACCCAAAGTGCAAGGGAGCCACGGTATTCATCCATCAACTCCCATCAGTCATTGTTTGAGGGCTGCTCTTGAAGTGGAGGAAAGGAAATAATTCCCTGGCACTTGTGGCTTGCCACAGGGGCAGCCAAAGCAAGCCTCAGAGGCCAAAGAGAAGCCCTAGGGCAAACGAACGCAGGTGCTGGCCATTGGAAGTCAGGTTGGTGTGCACCAGAGTGGAAAGGATGAGGAGATAGGAAGGGGTGCTGGCAGAGCCTGCTACACGTAGACAGTTAAAATCCTAAATTCCAAACCTGCACTGCCAGGGGAATCTGCTTTACAGAGATGCAAGTAAGCTTGTTCTCACCCGGAATGGGCAGGATCAACTTCTATGGATGACTCCTCCTGTTGTAAAAGTACCACACAGTTATTCCCACTTAAAACTGATGTGCACTGCTGGGAAAGCCATATGTATGAGTTTTCTTTGCATTGCATAGTGTAGGGTTAATAAAAAGTCAATGAAGACAGTATTTTAACTCACTGCCCAGATTTTCATAAAGATTCTACAATATTTGGAACATTTGCAGATTTATTAGAAAGTACAATTAGGCAGTGGTAATATGTGGATTTCTTATGTTGCCAAAAATGTCTTCATTTTACCAAGGGGCTAGCCATGAGATTCCTTAAGTAGATCCAATTATAGACAAAATTATGAAGAAAGTGCCTTTCCCTCTACTTTATTGATGCCCCTCACCCCATCCCCTGAGCCTTGGAAACCTCCCCTGTTTCCTAACCTTCCTTTGGTCCCAAATTTGATTCCATTAGTCCATTTTAAGCCAATAGGTGTGAAAATCTCCCTGAAATTGGAGGTTGGCAATAGATGGACCCACAGCACTGCTAATGTGCTTGTGGCATTTATGAAGTGTTTGGACAGAAAGTCACTCCCACCTGGAACCTAAGGAAGAGTGACAAAAGGAAAAATAATCAAGGGAAGTGGCATTGATTCAAAAGAAAGAGCACAATGGGACCGGAGTAGTCAGGAGAGCTTTGTGCGAGTCATGGGGTTTAAAGTGGTCAGGATTTAAAGAAATGGACTATTGTTATCTTTTCATCTTAAATTATCCTTAATACCAAATCTCATGGATATTTACTTGAGTTTCATTGTGCCCAAGTTGCTAACAAATTTGATCTCATCTCCAAATTCTTGAGTTCTCATGATAGCGTTGTAAGTTCTATTATTTTCTCTTTATTGTCAGCATCGAAATCACAATTCCTTGCTCAAAAAATACAAAAACAAAACCACTTTTGCTAACTCATAATCTATGAGGCAGAATCTTCTAGTCCTGACCTGTTTCATAAGAGGATCCAGTCCCCGAATAACTTCATCATATTTATATGAGTTACATAATGCATTATTTATTTCTGTGTTGAAAACTTTTATTTAAAAGACCCGTTAGAGGATGGTGATTTTTGAAGGCATATATTTGTACTATTTCTCTATACTGAGATAAAATTTACAAACATCACTTAAGAGCAAATATTGCTGTAAGTTTTGTAATGAAATTTTTGAGGACATGTTAAATAGTGGAGTTGAATGACTATTGATCTTAGCCTTCATTGATTAAAATGTATTGTTTTGTGTGTGTGTGTGTGTGTGTGTGTGTGTGTGTGTGTGTGTAACAGTTTACTACTTTTTGGTGTAAGGAAGGATGTTTTACCAAGTTCCATGTGGTATGAGTTGCACAAAACACCCCTTAGGAGTGGGTTTAGCCATCAGCCATCTGAATGGTCATTTCGCTCTTCATACTGCCAGTTGGTGGTTTGGGCTCAACTTCTGAGAGGCAGCATCTTTGAGAGAGAAGAGTAGTGTCACTTCAAGAACTGCCTTGTTTTGTACTTAAATTTTCTTGTTGGAAGTGTGAGGACCAAATGTAGCTGTGTAGGATGAAAGCCAGCTGCTTCTGAATAGATCCTTCTCAGCTCTGGAGGGTTGCCCCGCAGATGAGCATAGTTCTGCAGCTCCGCTGCCCAGGTTGTTATAATCCAGGCTTCTCCACTGACTGGAGGTTTGACTTGAGACAATCTATTTAATCCTTCTGTGTCTCAGTTTCTTTTTCTGTAAATAGATTATCCTCATAATACTTATCTCTTAAGGGGTTTCTGTGATGATTAAATAACTTAATACATGTAAAACACTTAAAAGAGTATCAGCATGTAGTAAATATCCAATAAATGTATTGTTATTCCTATTACTACTAGGTAATTACAAGATTCCCATCTATAACCCTGCACAAATCTGCAACTAGTTTATCATCATCATAAATCATCTCTTAAATTAAGGTTTTACACCTGAATTAGAGATGCTGGTACTTAGTTATTTTCTGATTCTATGACAGTGTTGTCAATTGTCATAGTTTTACATGTCACTCATATTCCAGTGACTTCTATATCTTTGCACAGTTCTGGATTCTAGCTCTGTGCTATATAGAACCGTATTTACAGATGTTTACCAGAATCTTCACCTTGATGTCCCATGGACACCTGAAAGAAAAAATGCCCACAACTGAACTTAGAATTTCCCTCTGAGCCTTGTTTTCCTACTA
Source organism: Chlorocebus sabaeus (assembly GCF_047675955.1). Taxonomy (NCBI): domain Eukaryota; kingdom Metazoa; phylum Chordata; class Mammalia; order Primates; family Cercopithecidae; genus Chlorocebus; species Chlorocebus sabaeus. Next base: position 108,652,665 of record NC_132933.1, read on the forward strand.
AAAAATGTTTTTAAACTCTTCCTGCTTTCCTTATGATATTACACTGGGTTGAATATTGTCCCCTCCAAAAGTCATGTCTACCCCAAACCCCAGAATGTGACCTTATTTGCAAATAGTCTTTGCAGATAAAATTAATTAAAATGAAGTTATGCTGGATTAGAGTGAACCCTAAATGCAGTGATTGGTGACTTTATAAGAAAGCCGCATGAAGACATATTGGTATACACAGAGAACACCATGTGAAGTTGGAGGCAGACGCTGGATTGATATGCCTACAAGCCAAAGCGTGACTGCCAGCCACCACCAGAAGCCAGGAGGGAGGCATGGAGTAAATTCTCCCTTAAAGCCTCCAGAAAGATCCAATGCTGCCCACACCTTGGTTTTGGACTTCTGGCCTTCTGAACTGTGAAAGAATAAGTTTCTGTTGCTTTAAGCCACTTCCTTTGTGGTACTTTGTAATGGCAGCCCCAGGAAACTAATAACAGATACTGTCAACTATTACTAAATTTCGAGTTCTTAGAACCATCCTTACCTGTATTAGTTTCCTAGTGATGCCCTCACAAAGTACCACAGACTGAGTTGCTTAAAACAATAGAAATTTATTCTTCTACAGTTCTGGAGGCTAGCAGTCCAAAATCTAGGTGTCACAGGGCCACACTTTCTCTGAAACCTGTGTGGGAATCCTTCCCTGCCTCTTCCTAGATTCTGACGGTTTGCTGGCAGTCTTTGGTGTTCCTTGGTTTGCAGCTGCAAAACTCTAATCTCTGCCTCTGTGGTCACCTGGTGTTCCCCCTGTGTGTCTCTGTCTTTACCTGGCTTGTCTTCTCATAGGGAGGCCAGTCATATTAGGGGCCCACCCTACTCCAGTATGATCTCATTTTCCTCATCTTAATTTACCTAATCACATCTGCAAAAACCCTATTTCCAAACAAAGTCACATTCTGAGGTACTAGGGATTAGGACTTCACATGCCTCTTTTGCGGGGGGGGGGGGGGGGGGGGGCGGAGACACAACTCAACTCATAGCACTACACCTTTCTTTTTTCACCATTTCAATTGATCCCCTTCTAGCTATTTCATGTTCTCCTGCAGCAGCATCTCTCAGAGGTAGCTCCCGTCCTCCATGCCCACTTCAGCTGCCCTGGTTATGGCACCGTCATCTTTCAGCGGCATTATTGCACTCACCTCCAGATTGATTTTCTTACTTCATTTCATTCTCTGTACATCCAGCAAGTTAGCTAATCAGTTTCTAATCAGATTTCTGTCATTTCACTGGCCAAGACCTACAGTGACTTCCCGTAACCACAGCCTCAAGTAGAAACTAGCACAGAAGGCCAGAAGTTTGGCCCCAGCTTCTCCTTCTAACCATCTCTCTTGCCACTTTGCACCATGTGTCACATACCACACTGGGCTACTCACCCTTTCTTGAAAATAGATTTTAGGTCTCCAGGCCTTTGCTTACACTGGTCCCTATGCCTGGAACACCCTTCACGACCCTAAACCCTCTGCTGAACTGTTTTTCATCCGATAAGGTGCAACTGAAACACCACTTACTCAGCTTGCTTCCAGAATTCCATCACATCAAATTATTGAGCCTTTACCTATGTTTCTGTGACACCTTGCAATTCTCGATACTAATGTAACACTAGTAAAGATATAGAACCTCTTATATGCAACAATTAACCTTGACAGTCATATTTTAACCTTGACAGTAGAAATATAAGCAGGCATATATATGGACTTTGCCTCCTGTTGATACTAATTAACCATTGCAGCATATTCAAAAAGTTTGTGTGTGTGTGTATATACACACTTATTTACATATTATATAAAATATGCATCTGTGTGTGTATATGTATACACACACACACACAAAGTGGCTTATCTACAAGATCACACTGTGAGTGATCCAGTGTTCTTTTCATTGTTTACGGAAGAAACAGTAACCAAGCAGCCAGTATAGCTACCAGTTTGTATTTTAAAAATTGGGTTCTTCAGGCGGCAGTTCACGCCTGTAATTCCAGCACTTTGGGAGGCTGAGGTGGATGGATAACTTGAAGCCAGGAGTTTGAGACCAGACCAGTCCGGCCTATATGGCGAAACCCGTCTCTCCTAAAAATACAAAAATTAGCTGGGCTTGGTGGCATGTGCCTGTAATCCCAGCTACTCGGGAGGCTGAGACATGAGAATCACTCAAACCTGGGAGTCAGAGGTTGCAGTGAGCAGAGATTGCGCCACTGTACTCCAGCCTGGGCAACAAAGTGAGACCCTGCCTTAAAACAAATAAAATAAAAATAAAAATTGGGTTCCTAAGAAAGTATAGGAGGATCTATCACTGTATTAATGCTGCATGGCAACTCCTGAAATTTCAGTGGTTCACAAGAAGACACATTTCTTTTTCTTGTCTATGGGCATGTAGGTCAGTGAAGCATGGCTGGATTCAGCTAAGCTTGGCTCTTAGTCTGCAAGTCCAGCCTGGTCTGATCCCCCTTGGTCATTCTAAAAACAACAGCATCCTGGGCCATGTTCTTTTCATGGTGATGGCAGAGGCACAGAAGGCCAAACCAAATGATGCCAGCACACTAGAGCCTCTGTTCATGATATGTCTGCTAACAGTACATAGGTCAAAGCCAGTCATGTGGCCAACCACATATCAAAGGAACAGGAAAATATACTCTTCTTACTCCACGGGAGGTTCTGCAGAGTCATATGACAAAGAGTGTGGGCACGTAATTCTTATACAGGGAGGGAATGAAGAATCAAGAACAAGTATCCAGTCTACCACAAAGTCTTTATGAACCTGAAGTAGATGGTAGAAATTTTCCCTTTGAAAATAAACTTCGGTGTGGAATTTTCAAAGCTGTACTTTGAAATGTGGTTCTAATCATATCCATTTTTGTTTTTTTTCCTAGAGATGTGAAGATATCTGGCTTGGCATGCCATCACCTATTCCTGCGAAATACATTGACTACTTGACCCTTTTGAAGGACGTGTTTGGCTTAGAGGAGGAATAACCATGCCAGTTTTGGTCAATTCTCTTTGATTTACTTCTCTCATTTTGCCACATTTACTTTAGTAGATATAATTTCATTAGAAACAAAAAAGAAACAAGGTTTATATTAAATGGAAATCCACAAATCACAATTAATCCTATTTTGTCATGTTAGTTTTTCAGAACATCATGTTATATTGCTGCCGTACTGTTACTATTTAAAATGCCATCTTAAAACATGTTGAATATTTTTATTATATGTATGTTTTATTAATACCAAAAAATCTTCTGATAATTTTTCATCCAACGTAATTTGATTCATTAGTATATGAACAGAAAATAACTTCTGAAGGTTATACATGATAATACAAAATCAAATTACATCACAGCAATAAGTTGTGATTCTATTAAATATTTTTGGAACCTTTTTGACACATTTATTACTTATATAATTAAGTTTTGTAGCAACCCACCTCATCAAAATAATTCTTAAACCTCTCTAGAGTAAATATGTTGATTTTTTTGAACTTAGTAAAGCTATGGGAAGAAAAAGAACCTCCACAAAACACACACACACACACATACACACATACATACATACACACACACACATACACACACACACAGGAAACATATGCAGTATTTATATTTGTAATGCCCTTTTTTCTATCTAAAGTCAGCTTGTTAGCTTAGGAATATATGCATGTATATATAATTATAGTTTGACCAAAAATTTATTATGTCTAAAATATTTACAAATGTGAAAGCTGAAGATTTTGAGATTTTTTTTTGGTTTGTTTTACACACACATCCCACCCGCCCCACCCTAGAGGTTTAAATATTCAGAAACTACAACATTTTTCCCCTGCATGTTTTCTAGTTCTATTTTTATTTTTCTTCAGCAGAACTCTTGTCATGTAGTGTACATTTGATTAAAACCCATAGCCATGTACCTCTGGGAATTCAGTGTAAGAAGTCTATCCCTGTCTATCCCATTGTTCAATGTGGGGTGCTATGTATCATAAATCCATTTGCCTGGTGTTCTGGGAGACAGTGGAGGTCTCTCAAGAAGGAACTGCACCATTTACCTTTCAGGGACTACTCTGAGAAGAAGAGGAGCTGATGACATCTCAAGGGACCCTTCGGACTCATTATTCTTTCACTCCACATTTGCAGCAGTGTCTTGCCGGCTTCTTGGCACTCAAATGTACCAATTCACTCTCGACAACAATGGCCCTTTCATTTTTAAAAAATTGAAGTTAATCAATAAACGATTTCTATATATAAACCTAGAATAATTCCACACGTGCTATTGTTAGAATAGATGCTCCCCCCAACCCTTTCAGGACTTAACACTAAACTAGTATACTCAATTTATATACCAAAACTATCTACCATAAATCCTAAATTTGACTACTTGATTTTTGTCCCAGGTTTTTTTTAAGGCAACTGACAGTGCCAAGCCATTTTGTCACTTTAAGATTTTTCATTCCCCAGAGAGCAAGCTTTTAGAAGGATGACACTTTCCTGGAACTTTTCAAGCTGACACATTCGTCACTTACCTATTCAACTCTTCAGTCAGTTGTCTTTCCTTCAAGAGTTTAAATATGTAGATAATTTAGCCCTTGTAGAGGCTTATAATGTAGTTCATTTGAGAAGCTGGGGGAGAAAAAGGAAGCAAACCAATGACAATGCTCCTGAGTTTGTGGGGTGACAACTGCTTATTCTATTGCATAGATGTGTGTTACTGCTCTGGTTGTTTCTGGTTCAAGCCCACAATTAGCAATGAAATGGCCATTATAGGATTCATGCCGATAAACATGATACATTGCAGCCATACAGACATTTTAAATAATTATTCTTTTTATAACTAAGCCATATACTGAACAAGATTTATAATTTAGAGATAATATCCCCATTAGTAAAGTTTATGACCCAATAAACAGCTCCCACTAGTTAATAAATGCCAAAGCCATAAAAACAAAGACTATTAATGTAATAGAATTTCTGTACCTCCCTCTTTTGCTGGTGGTCTCAAGACACTGAAAGGAAATGCTATCTTAGGAAAAACATTTATTCTCATTATGTAAATATCAGTGAATTGTCTTACAATCCATCTGGAAGTCTCCCAGCCCCCCTTGGTCCCAGGTGGTCCCGAAATGCTGATGCATTCTGCTTAGGTTTCAAGCAGTAGATAACTGTGGTTTTCAGCACCAATAAATCCTGAGACTAAAATTTTGGGGGAAGGAGGACTAGAATTTCTGCCTCTTCTCTTCCCTCTGCAAAAGAGAAATCCCAACTATTGTCATTGTTCCAGGGTAATAATTTGAAAGAAGTTTCACAACCTTTCCATATACTTATATTTTCAGCTGCTAACATGCTCTCGTTTTGAAGAAAAAGCAAGTGCTGCCTTTGGATGTCTGGGTGAGTTGAAGGTTAATATAGGCAAACCTTTTGTCCTAAGAACTAATTGTTATTTAGTATTCTTGGAACTGTGGGAATGATTGATAAAGCCATTTGAAAACCCAAATCAAATCATGTCTTTTCATACAAAACTGATTAAAAGCTGTTGAAGTTCACAGTAAGTGGTTTGCTGAGGCACTGTTGTGAGGTATGATGTCGCCAGCAGAGGATTAATTTGCAGTACTTATTTGCCTTTTATTACCTTTTTTACCTAACCACTTGAAAAGTAATGTAGGTAAGTCTATTGGTTTCCTTTAGCTTAAGCTTACTAAAATAGTTAAAATTTTAGACAACAGAGGGGAGATACAGAACTTTGTAACTTTCAAGCATTTATAATAGTTTAAACATTTTGCCTACTTTATTTCCTGTATTGCCTTCGATTCCATTACTGACAAATTACTATTCTTGTTATTTTTTTTTTTAAAGACTAGAGTATTTGAAGTTTGGTTATTTGGGGTCATAGAGCTTCCAGGCTTTATGGACCCCTCAGTCATGAGTTTAGAATATTTAAATTGCCCTCCCTTCTTTCAAATAGGGAATTATTGATGAGTAAAGTGAAATCTCAAATCAATACAAAACACAAAACTCTTGCCTTTCCAACTTGAATTTATCTTGAGTTGGGGTTGCTTCCTAGCCTTTTCCACTTATTTCTTCTTTCTCGTTTCCCTTCCACCGCACATGATTTAGCTATAAGTTTAGTAGTTGGAGTCATAACGAAATAGGGCCTTCCACAAAATATTTATGATATTGAATAATGCAGAAACCATTATAATCATTATAATGAAGTGTCATGCTTCTGATTACATGTACATTCATTTTAGTTATGAGTATAGATTCCTGAATTTTGAATACCCTTAAAAAATGGTCTATAAATAACCTTTCAGACAAACAGCTTCCCAGTGATGGTAGAAACATATACACGAGTGATGCGTCTCTGCTCTAATGTTTGTGCAAAGTCTAAATTGCTTCAAGTTGAAGGCAGGTTAAGACCTTTTCGAAAATGAGTGTTTTCAAGTTGACTGAGCATCTTCAGAGACACCGTGCTTTTCAATTCCCAAGAGAATGTCATGTGTAAAAATGGAAAGCCCACTGAGGCAAGATCAATGAGGCTATTTAGAAAATAATAAACCTGGAGCGATAATGGAGCAAACATTCATTATTACAAAGGGTAGGACTGACTGTGCAATTAGTTTACGAGAATTTTGTAACTCACCTCCTCCCCTTATTCTACCAGGTTATACATATTGGTTTAAATATACATTTTCATTCAAGGTCAATTAAGTTCCCTAAAACTAAGAGTTCTGAGACATCTTTGTCAATGGAGTGGCTAGAATATGCATCTTCTTTGTAATTTGTTCCTGGTCCCCAGAAAAATTCCTTGCAAGGGGACTTTCAAGCCCATTATGTGTCTGGTGTGTGGTACACACAGGAGCCCAGGGGTCAGCACTGCGGCTCAGAAGCAACTTGGTAAAAGCTAAAAAAATGTGGCCGATGAAAAACTCCACAGCGGCTCTGCAAGCGGAGAATTAATGACTCGCTGGAATCAGTAGGAGCCTTTACTTCTAAATACTCATTAGTTAAAGCAGTGAGGCCTGATGTTATGCAAGTTAGAGAGGGAAAGGGGGGACTGCCCCTCCCCATTGTCTATTTTGAACAGAATATGCACATTTAACTCAAAGTGCTGAATGATTCAAATACATCAAACCAACTATTCATCAGTCTCCTAGCTTCCTGAGCACCACTTCGCATCTGTGTAAAGCCAACAATAGAGGAAATGCTTGTTATGACCCCACTATAATATTAAAATCCAGAGGGGCCGATAGCTTGGTGAAAACATAAAAATGCATTCTCATTTAGAAATACTTCCACCAAAGTCATCTTTGTGTTTCTTTTTTCCTACTTTGCCTATACAACAAGAACCTCTGACTGAAATAGGAACTTGATAAAATTACTTTTGCCTGCTTTTTTCTCCTGTGCTACCACTGTTCATTATTGCTGTAAGGCCACCCGTTGAATAAAAAACAGGAGCTGAACGGCCATTTCAGACGCCTGTGAATACCCCCAGTTTTAACTATGACTGGAGCTAGGAGAGTGAGAAGGGAAGTGGCAAAAGATGACCATTTTAGAGGGGAGTTGGGACAAAAATAGGGACCACCTTGTGTGTGTGACTCATGTTGAAGAGTTTGCACTTCATCCCAAGGCAATGAGAAGTTTCTGAAATATTTTAATCTGGGGAATGGAAAGATCATGTCTGTATTTAAAAATCTCTGGCTGCTTTGTGTGTGTGAACTCTAAGAGTGAGTTTGGCGGCAAGAAGACTGATTAGGAGACTGTTGCCAGAGAAGTGATGGGTAGTTTGGATTAATGTAATGTTGGTGAGAAGTGGAGGGATTCACGATGCATTTGCGATGTTGGAGATGAGGGAGAAGAAATCAAAATTATGACTGGGTCATTTTCACAGCTGGATAGATGGTGTTGCCTTTCATTGTACTGGGGTACATGAGAGAAAAATCAAGTGAAGGGAGAATATCAAAAATTCTGCCTTGGGCATGCTGAATTAGGGTGCTTGCAGAACTGATAAGTGGCCATGTTAAGGCAGCTGGATTAATAGGTCTGAATCTCAGCAGAATGGCCTGGGCTGGAGACACATACTTGGGAATCATCACAGTATGGATGGTAATTGTGAGTTTGGATAAGATTACCCAGGGGAGGCATGTTGTCTGAGAACCATAGTGCCTCGCATATTACTAACAGTAATAACTTTCTAAAAACCAGCTTTATTGACTTAACAGTGAACTGCACATATTTAAGTATACAATTTGATGAGTTGGTATATGTATGTACCCACGATACATCACCCCTATCAAGATCATAAATTGTTAAATTAAACTAAATTTGGCCTGAGGCTGCCTTCCTACTTTGAGTCCTAGCATAATGAACTATAAATAACTGAAAGCCTGACTTAGGAGTGTCAGAGACATTTGAACCAGAGCGACTCCATCTTGAATAGGGGCTGGGCAAAATAAGGCCGAGACCTGTTGGGCTGAATTCCTAGGAGGTTAGGCATTCTTAGTCACAGGATGAGATAGGAGGTCAGCAGAAGAAACAGGTCACAGAGACCTTGCTGATAAAACAGGATGTGGTAAAGAAGCTGGCCAAAAATCCACCAAAACCAAGATGGTGATGAAAGTGACCTCTGGTCGTCATCACTGCTCATTATATGCCAATTATAATGCATTAGCATGGTAGAAGACACTCCCACCAGTGCCAGGACAGTTTACAAATGCCATGGTGATATGGTTTGGTTCTGTGTCCCCACCCAAATCTCACCTTGAATTATAATCCCCATAATCCCCACGTGTCAAGGATGGGTCCAGGTGGAGATAATTCGATCATGGGGGATGGTTCCCCCATGCTGTTCTCATGATAGTGAGTCAGTTCTCAAGAGATCTGGCATTTCCCCTGCTTGCGCTCACTCCGTCCAGCCGCCATGTGAAGAAGGTGCCTGCTTCTCCTTTGCCTTACACCATGACTGTAAGTTTCCTGAGGCCTCCCCAGCAATGGGGAACTGTGAGTCAATTAAACCTCTTCCCTTTATATATTACCCAGTCTCAGGTATCTCTTCATAGCAGTGTGAAAATGGACTAATAAACATGTCAACATCCGAAAGTTCCCCTATATGGTCTAAAAAGGGGAGGGACCCCCAGTTCTGGGAAATCTCGGTTCCTTTCCCAGAAAACTCGTGAATAATCCACCCCTTGTTTAGCATATAATCAAGAAATAACTATAAGTATACTCAGTCGAGCAGCCCATGCCACTGCTCTGCCAACGGAGTAGCTATTTTATTCTTTACTTTCTTAATAAACTTGCTTTCACTTTATGGACTCATCCCAAATTCTTCCTTGCATGAGGTCCAAGAACCCTCTCTTGGCATCTGGATTGGGACCCCTTTCCAGTAACAAAAACCCAATACCCCAAAGTTTAGTACCTTGATGTGCTGAGTACTTTAAACTAAAGGAGATTTGAAGTGCTCAGAGGCAAGGTCTCTCTGACCCTCTGCTGCGCTCCTCTCTCTATTCCTGGTTTTCTCCTCGAAAAGTGTCATAGAAACCAGAATTCCTCTTCCCCAATGTAGGTCATAGAACCTAGAAAGGTCATTCTCTGACCTTCCCCTTTTCCCTTGGAGACCCTCATGTGACAGGTGTCCTATCCTATACACAGGGGAAAGAAATGCTACACAGAGAGGCCAAAAAGCATATGAATGGACAGGCCTTACTGAGCTTCCCCCTTCAGTCTATTACCATTAGATTGTACCCTTTTGTCTAATCACATTTCCACACAGCTGTCCATTCTTCATCAAACCTAAGCATAAAAATAGACAGTTTGTCCTGGGTCTTTGGGTCTGAAGGCTCCCATGTCACATAGAACCTGGATTAAATAAATTAGTTATGCTTTTCTCTTGTTAACCTGTCTTTTGTTATAGGAGTGTTGGCCATGACTCTTATGGTGAGGAAAGGTAGCACACATTTCTACCCCTACACTTGTTATGGTTAATCCTTCAAATTTTAGCCATTCTAATAGCTGTGTAGTAGTACAGTCAATTGTTCATCTCCATGGGTTCCACATATGTTGATTCAACCAACTGCAGGCAGAAAACATTTTTTAAAAATTGCGTTTGTACTGACATGCACATATGTTTTCGCCTTGTCATTTTCTAAACAATGCAGTATAACAACTGTTTACATGGTGCTTACATTGTATTAGGTATTGTAAGTTATCTAGAGATGATGTAAGGTATATGGGAGGAAGTGTATAGGTTATATGTGAACACCTATGCCACTTTGTATATCAGGGACTTGAGCATCCACAAATTTGGGTATCTGCAGGAGGTCCTGGAGCCAATCCTCCACAGATATCAAGGAAAGACTGTAACTCATTGTGATTGTTTATATTCTTCTTATTGAGTTTTGAGAGTTCATTATATGTTCTGGACACAGGCTTTTTATCTGATGTGTGATTTCCAAATATTTTATCTCGGACTATAGTTGTCTTTACATTTTGTTAACAGGGTCTTTTGGAAGGCAAAAGGTTTTAATTCTGATGAAGTCTATTTTATTAATTTATTCTTTCATGGATTATGTTGTTGGTGTTATACTTAATAAATCTTTGTATAAACCAAGTTCACAAAGGTTTTTTCTGTGTTTCCTTCTAGAAGTTTTGTAGTTTTAGGTTTTTCATTTAGATCTATAATCCATTTCAAGTTCATTTTTGTATACAGCACAAAGTATGGCTCCAAGTTTATTTATTTATTTTTTTGAATATGGATATCCAATTGTTATAGTATCCTTTGTTGAAAAGATTAACATGTCTCCAGGGAATTAACCATTGCATAAAATCAGTTGTCAATTATGTGTGGATCTATTTCTGGATTTTCTATTCTGTTCTACTGATTTATGTGCTGATTTTTACATTAATACCACACTGGTTTGTTTACTATAGGTTTTTAATAGGTCTTGAAATCAGTAGCTTTAATTCTCCAACTTTGTTCTTTGCAAAGTAGTTTTGGCTATTCTAGATCTTTTACAATTTCCTATGTATCAGCTTGTCAATTCTAAAATCATGCTAGGATTTTTATTGGGATTGTACTGAATCTACAGACCCATTTGAAGAGAATTGTTATCTTAATAATATTGAGTCTTCTGGCCCATGAACACAGTATGTCACTCTGTTTATTTAAGGCTTCTTTATCTCAGCAATGTTTTGTAGTTTCCAGTGAGCAGGTATTGTACATATTTGACAGATGCCTCCCTAAGTATTTCAAATTTGTTAATGCCAATGTAAATGGTAATTTTTGAAAATTTTAAGTTTTGATTGTTGCTAGAAGATAAAATACATTTTTTATTTATTTGATTTTTATACATTGATCTTGTATCCTTCAACCTTAATAAACTCATTTATTAGTCTTGCGGCTTTTTTAAGACATCATCAGATATTTCACATGGACAATACAAATAGACAATCATAGATGATCAGATTTTTCATATAGATGATGTTAGTCCATGAATAAAGTTTTACTTCTTCATTTGAAATATGGATGCCTTTTATTCCCTTTTCTTGTCATATTGCACTGACTAGAACTTCCAGTACAACATTGAATAGAGATGATGAGGGTGGACATCCCTTTCTTGTCACTGAACTTAGAAGGAAAGCATTCAGTGTTTCACCATTAAGTATGATGTTAGCTATAGGATGTTAGTAGACATCCTTTATCAGGCTTAGCAAGCTCCCTTCTATTTCTATTTTGCTGAGAGATTTTATCAGGAATGGATTTTGGATTTTGTTAAACATTTTGCTGCATCTATTAAGATAATCTTATTTTTCTTTTTAAATATAGTACTTGTTTAATATAGTAAATGACATTAATTTTTAAATTTTTTATTAAGATAAAATTCATATAAAATTAACCATTTTAAATTGTAAAATATAGTGGCATTTAGTACATTCACAATGTTGTGCTGCCACCACCTCTAGTTCCAAAATATTTTTATCACCACAAAAGGAAAACCCCATACCCATGAAGCAGTCACTCTCTATACCTCTTGCCTTCAGCCCCCTGGCAACCACTAATCTCCTTTCTGTCTTTATGAGTTTACTTACTCTAAATATTTCATATAAATGGAATCATACAGTATGTGACCTTTGTATCTGGCTTCTTTCACTTAGCATAATGTTTTTGGTCATCCATGTTGTAGCATGTATTGCTGCTACTTTTCTTTTTGTGGCTGAACAATATTTTATTTTATGGATATACCACAATTTGTATATCTATTCATGCATCAGTGGACATTTGGGTTCTTTTCTCCTTTTGACTTTTGTGAATAGTGCTGCTATATAAACATGTGTGCACATGTATTTTGTTTGAGTACTAGTTTTCAGTTCACTTGAGTATATACCTAAGAGTAGAATTCTAGGGACATATAGTCATTCTCCATTTAACTTTTTGAGGAACTGCCAAATTGTTTTCCATAGTGACTGAACCATTTCATATTTCTACCTTAAAGGTATGAGGGTTCCAGTGTCTTCATATCTTCACCAACACATGTTATTTTCCATTTTTTTAAATAGCTATCCTGCTGCGTGTGAACTGGTAGCTCGTTTGGTTTATATTTCCCTAAAGACTAATGATGCTGAGCATCTTTTCTGAGTTTTTTGGCCATTTGTAAATTTTCTTTGGAGAAATGATTACTTGAGTCCTTTGTGCACTTTTTAATTGAAAATGACATTGAATTTTGAATATTAAAATTTTGAAACCAACTGTGCATTACTGAAATGAACCCTATTATGTCACGATGTGTTATCCTTCTTATAAATTGCTGGATTCAGTTTGCTAAAATTTTGTTGAAATTTTTTCTCCTATGAAAATCTATGAAGGACATTAATCCTAGTTTTATTTTCTTGTCATATCTTTGTCTGGTTTTGGTTTCGTGATAATGTTGGCCTCAAAGAATAAGTTGGGAAATATTCCTTCCTTTTCAATTTTATGGAAGAGCTTGTATAGAATTGGTATTATTTCTTCCTTAAACATTTAGTAGAATTTACCAGTGAAGCAATCTGGTAGACAGTTGCTCCTGGGGAAGGGATTTATGACGATTCAGTTCTTTTGGGAGGCACTGCTTTTAGGCAGAGAAAGTTTTTCAGAAACTCAAATGCCTTCAGCTCAAAATAATTTTTATGCCACAGTGGCTTATTCTGGACCCTTTCATTATAACTCTTCAATTTGTTATTATATTCGTTGTTTTAGGGTTTGCAGTATATGCCTTTAACTTAGCACAATCTACCTTCCAATGATGTATGGTATAGTATAGTAATCTTAAAATAGTATATATCCATTTCTCCCCTATTAAATCTTGTACTATTATTACCTTACTTTTCATATGTTTTAAGCCCCACACTGCATTGCTATTTTTATTTAATAGTCATTATCTTTTAAAGAGATTTAAATAACAAGAAAAAGCTAATGTAGTTATCTATGTAGTTACCATTTCTTGTGCTTTTTAATCCTTTGTACAGATCCATATTTCCATCTGGTATCATTTCTCTTGTGCCTAAAATACTTCGTTTAACATTTCTTGTAGTATGGGTCAGTTGGTGATGAATTATTTTGCTTTCTTTTTAAATGTCTTAAAATGTCTTTATTTTGCTTTCATTTTAGAAAGATATTTTCACAGGGTATAAATGCCTAAGTTGAAAGTTTCTTCTTTCTATATTTTAAGTACATTGCTCCCCTTATTTCTGGCTTACATTGTTTCACATGAGAAATCTGTCAACTTTATTTTTGTCCCTCTGTATGTAATATATGTTTTTTCTTTGGCTAATTTCAGCATTTTCTATTTATCACGAGTTTTAAACAATTTGTTTATGATGAGCCTTGAGCTAGTTTCCTTGTGCTTGGGATTTGTTGAGCTTCTTGGTTCCTTAGATTTATAGTTTTCATAAAATTTGGAAAATGTTTGGCCATGTTATCTTCAAGTGCCTTTTTTTTTTTTTTTTTTTTGAGACGGAGTTTTGCTCCTGTTGCCCAGCTGGAGTGCAATGGCATGGTCTCGGCTCACTGCAGCCTCCACCTCCTGGGTTCAAGTGATTCTCCTGCCTTAACCTCCCAAGTAGCTGGGATTACAGGTGCCCACCACCATGCCTGGCTAATTTTTATATTTTTAGTAGAGATGGGGTTTCACCATGTTAACCAGGCTGGTCTCGAACTCCTGACCTCAGGTGATCTGCCTGCCTCAGCCTCCCATAGGGCTGGAATTACAGGCATGAGCCACTGCACCTGGCCCAAGTGCTTTTTTAGTTACCACTCCTCTCTTTTCCATTGGTAACTCCTATTACATATATATTAGGATGCTTAAAGCTGTCCCATGGTCACTGATGCTTTGTTCACCCTTTTCTCATTTTTTTTTGGGGGGGGGGGATGTAGTTCATATTGGATACTGTCGTTTGCTCAGTCTTCAAGTTCATTAATAATTTTTTCTGCAATATCTAATCTGCCATTAATCCCACCCACTATATTTTTCATCTTGTACTGTACATGGTATTAGATTTAGGTCTTTTTATATCTTTAATGTCCCTACTTAAGATGCTCAGTTTTTCCTCTAGCTTCATGTATGTATGGAATAAAGTTATAATAATGGTTCAAATATCCTTATCTACTAATTTTATCATCTAAGTAATTTCCATGTCTGTTTTGAGTGATTTTTCTCCCCATTATGGATAATATCTTCCTGCTTTTTGCAGGCTTGCAAATTTTTTTTTTAGATGCCAAAATTTAGACTTTTATTTTGTGGTGTGCTGAATATATTTGCATTCTCTTAAACAGTTGTGAGCTTTGTTCTGGGGTATGGTTAAGTTACTTGGAAACAATTTCCTTCTTTAAGGTCATGCTTTAAAGCTTTGTCAGGCAAGACAAGAGCAGCCTTTAGTTTAGGACTAATTTTTTCCCAATACTGAGGCAAACACTTCTTAGCACTCTACCCAATTCTTCATCATTAGTAAAGTTTTTGACTCTGACTGATGGGAACAAGAATGTGGTAGGCAGAATTCTAAGATGCCTGCCAGTGACCCATACCTTTATATAATCCTTTCCCATTTGAATATGGTTTTGAATCATGAATATGATAGGATAGTCACTACCATAAGTAAGTTATGTTATGTGGCACAATTGATTTGAGAAAGACTGGGCTGGGCATAGTGGCTCATACCTGTAATCCCAGCCACTTGACGTTGGCAGGCCAAGTCAGGTGGATCACTTGAGGCCAGGAATTCCAGACCAGCCTGACCAACATGTTGAAACCTCGTCTCTACTAAAAATACAAAAATTAGTTGGGCGTGGTGGTGGGCGCCTATAGTCCCACCTACTTGGGAGGCTGAGGCAGGAGAATCGCTTGAACTCTGGAGGCGGAGGTTGCAGTGAGCTGTGATCGTGCCACTGCAGTCCAGCCTGGGAGACAGAGTGAGACTCCATCTCAAAAACAAAACAAAACAAAACAAAACAAAAAAATAAAATTTAAAATATCAAAGTCAAGCATTTATTAAGTGCTTACTATATATAAGGCATCATGCTAAACACTGTGGAAACTAGCAGGAAGTAGAAGTATGATGCATATGAAGCCAAAGAGAAAAATGTTTAGAACATTACCAACTAAATTGCCACTAGAACTGGCACTAGAACTAGAACACTACCAACTAAAAATTATATAACTACTGTTATATAAAAGTGTGGTGAACCTCACTTTTACCCTAGATTACTCCCTAGAGAGAGTTTCTCGCCAATGTTGAGGGAAGAGGTAAACCAAGTCGAATATAGCAGACCCCATGACTATAAGAGATGGGGTAAAGAGTCTAAGAGTACCCAGGGAGCTAGAGTTCACAGGACAGATTATTTGAGAGGAGAGAACTGCACGGAGATAGAACTTCAAAGTTCTGCAGGGGGCTCCTCACATATTTAGCTGAGTACTGAGCAGTGCATGTGTGCAAGGAAACTACCCAAGACTGGAGAAAGAAGCACCTGAAAGGATTAGAAGAAATAATACTTGGTACACAAACATAGTAATAATGCCTATTCTCAACAAACTGTCTGAAAAGTCTTATAATTCATAGACTATTGTACCCAGAACGTTCTTGCCTCAGTAATGAGAAATAATTAACCCTAGATGAAACATGGTTTTATCCCACCTAACAAATTTCAAAAGCAAGACCTAAAAGGATCAAACTGTTTCCAAGTAATTTAGCCATGTCGTAGAAAAAAAGCTGAAGAAGGCCAGCACGGTGGCTCATGCCTGTAATCCCAGTACTTTGGGAGGCTGAGGTGGGCGGATCACGAGGTCAGGAGATTGAGACCATCCTGGCTAACATGGTGAAACGCCGTCTCTACTAAAAATACAAAAAATTAGCTGGATGTGGTGGCGGGCACCTGTAGTCCCAGCTACTCAGGAGGCTGAGGCAGGAGAATGGCGTGAACCCGGGAGACGGAGCTTGCAGTGAGCCGAGATCAAGCCACTGCACTCCAGACTGGGTGACAGAGCGAGACTCCATCTAAAAAAAAAAAAAAAAAAAAAAAAAACCCTGAAGAATATCTATAGGAATACATAAATATCCAGCACTTAAAAAGGTAAAATTCACAAAGTATGGCATCCAGCAAAAAAATTACCAGGCATGGATAGGAAAAGAAACTTCAACTCACAATGAGGAAAAAAAGTCAATAGGAACTGATCTAGACCTGACATAGATGTGATAATTAGCCAACAAAGACAATTAAATATGATCAAAAAGTTAATGAGAGATATGGAAGACAAGAAAAGACTGGACTTCTGATAAAAACTACAGTGTGAGGTGAGATGAAAAATACTATAAATGTGATTCATGGGAGATTAGACTTTGCAGAAGAAAAGATTAGCAATAGAAATCCCAAAATGAAGCTCTAAGAATAAGAAGATTGTTAAAAAAAAAAAAAAAAAAAAGAACACATCAGTGAACTGTGGGACAACTTAAAGCATCCTAATGTGTGATTATAGTAGCAGAGGGAGAAGAAAGACAGGGAAAAAATGACCTCAAGTTTTTCAAATTTTATAGAAGCTAGTAACATATGAATCCAAGAATATTAAAAAACAGGCACAAGAAATAGAAAATCAGACCAAGGAACATCATAAACTTCTCAGAACTAGATACAGATTGAAAATCTTAAAAGCAGCCACAGAAAAATTATATGTTATGGACAGAGGAACAAAAATAAAGATTTCAGCAGATTTTTCTTCAGAAACAATGAAAGCAAAAAGATAGTGGACAGATATCTTTAAAGTACTGGAAAAGTAAAACTGACAATGTAGAATTCGATGCCCAATAAAAATATCTTTCAAAAATGAAGGCAGAACAGGAACTCAAATATTTATGCACAAATGTTCTTAGCAGAAAACAACCCAAATGTATATTTATAGATGGATGAGCAAATTATGGCATATATATACTGTGGAATATTATTTAGTCGAAAAAGGATTGAGGTATGGATACATGCTACAACATGGAGGAACCCCAGAAACATGCCAACTAAAAGCAACCAGATACAAAAGGTCACGTATTGTATGGCTTTATTGATATGAAATATCCAGAATGGGTTAAGTTCATCAAGACAGAAAGCAGAGTGAGCTGGAGGAAGGAAGGAATGGGGAGTGACTGCTTAATCAAGACAGGGTTTTCTTTGGGGACAATGAAAATGTTTTGGAACTAGACACAGGTGGTGGTTGTACAACATGGTGAATGTACTAAATGCCACTTAATTTTACACTGTAAAATGGTTAATTTCTTGCAATGCGAATTTCACCTCAATAAAAATGTCAGTTGACTATGAACTGGAAGGCTCAATATAATAAAGATGTAAATTCTCCCAAATTGAAATACAAATATAATGCAATTCCCACTAAAATTTCAGCAACATTTTTTGTAGATGTAGAGAAGATTATTTTAAAATTTATATGGAAAAAGAATGGAACTAGAAAAGCTAAAATGATTTTGAAGAAGGTCAAAATGGAGGAGCCAGTCTATCTGATTTAAGTATTTTTATGATATAGCTACAATCATCAAGACTGTTTGGCATTGGTAGGAGCATAGAAACATAGATCATTGGAAGTGGATAGAGAACCCAGAAATAGACTCACACAAATATGATCAACTGATTTTTGATAAAAATACTAAAGCAATTTCACCAAGTGGTGCTGAGGTAACTGAACATTTATAGGCAAAAAGAAAGAAAAGCCTTGACTTAAGCTTCATGCTTTGTACAAATATCACCTCAAAAAGGATCATGGACTTAACAGTAAAATGTAAACACGTAAAAGGTTTAGAAAAAAACCCAGGAGAAAATACTCAGGATAAAGGGTAGGTGAAGAGTTCTTAGACTTAACGTCAAAAGTGTGATCCATAAAAGAAAAAAATATAAATTGGACTTTTAAACATTTGCTCTGCGAAAGACCCTATTAAGAGGATGAAGAGACACGCTACAGACTTGGGGAAAATCTTTGCAAACCATATATGCAACAAAGGATGAGTATCTAGAGTAAATAAATCTCAAAACTCAATCCGTTACAAAAGACACGAACCAACATTTCACCAAAGACGACATACGGATGAAAAACACATGAAAAGACATTCATCATCATTTAACCATTGGGGTAACACAAACAAAGTTACAATGCGACATCACTACACATCTATCAGAATGTTTAAAAAAAAAAGAAAGAAAATAGCAACATAAAATACTGGCTGGTTGTGGAAAAGCTGGATCACTCATACGTTGATAGTGGGAATGTTAAGTGGTACAGCCACTCCGTAAAACAGCTTGGTAGTTTCTTTAAACACGTAACTACCATATGACCCAGCAATTTCACTCCTGGGTGAAAAACCTATATATGAATGGTTATAGTAGCTTTATTTACGCTAACCCAAACAGCCTAACTGTCCTTCAAAGGGTAAATGGTTAACTGCAGCACCTCCATACTGTGGAATACTACTCAGCAATAAAAAGGAATGAATTGTTGATACAATGTAACAACTTGGATGAGTCTACAGAGAATTACCCTGTGTGAAAAAAGCCAATCCCCAAAGATTACATACTATATTATTCCATTTATACAGATATATTGACAAAATTATAGAAATGAAGAACAGATTAGTGGTTGCCAGAGTTTAAAGGGGTAGTGTAGAGGTTGGGAGGAGAGGAAATAGGTGTAGATACAAAACAGCAAAGGATGAATCCTTGTGATAATGAAAATGCTCCCTCTCTTCACTATCAATGTCAGTATTCTGGTGTGATACATTACTATAGTTTTCCTAGACACTACCAATGGGTGATCTGGGTAAGGGCTACATGAGATTTCTCCCTATCATTTCTTACAACTGCATGTTAAAAATTTAATTAAAAATTTAAAATTTATTAATTTTTTAAATTAATAAAAGGTTAATTTAAAAAAATTTAAAGAAAGGCAAAAATAAAGACTTTTCAGATATGGAAAAAATGAAAGCATTTGTCATGAGCAGTTCTCTCCAAATTGATCTATAGATTCATTATAATCCCAGTCACAATGAGAGTAAGCATTTTTGTAGAAATTGACATACTGATTCTAAAATTCATATGAAATGCGAAGGCAAAAGGAAAATGGCTTCACTGGGGAATTGCACCAAACATTTCAAAAAGAAATAATACTGATTTCTACATAAACTCTTCCAAAAAATTGAAGAGAATGGAATACTTCCCAACTTACGCTATCAGTTGAATGTTATTCTGATACAAAAACCAGAAAATGATATTTAAAGGAAAAGAAACTACAGATCAATATTCCTCATGAACATAGATGCAAACTTTTTTTTTTTTTTTTTAAGATGGAAATTTGCTCTGTCTCCCAGGTTGGAGTGCAGTGGTGCGATCTCTGCTCATTGTAACCTCCACCTCCTGGGTTCAAGCCATTCTCCTGCCTCAGCCTCCCGAGTAGCTGGGATTACAGGCATGCGCCATCACGCCCAGCTAATTTTTGTATTTTTAGAAGAGATGGGGTTTCGCCATGTTGGCCAGGCTGGTCTTGAACTCCTGACCTTAGGTGATCCACCCATCTTGGCCTCCCAAAGTGTTGGGATTACAGGTGTGAGCCACAGCACCCGGCCCAAACTTTCTCTTTTAAAAAATTATTTTTCTAATAATTTATTTTGAAGTCTTTTTAAATTTACAGAAACGTTGCAAGAACAGTACAAAGAACTCCCCTATCCCCTTCACCCAGATTGTTGAACATTTTATCACATCACCCTCTCTTATTATATATACCTGTTTATCTTTTCCTATTTTTTTAAGATTTTAAACAACAGTTTTGTTTGATGCTTCATTTTCAGACATTTTAATATCAGTCATTACATTGACATTCCATGAGCAAAATTTTTCCAGAACAACAGTATGGAATAGTTCTGAATTATGGTGTTGCACAGGTAGAAAACAATGTCCATATACCTTTTTAAAAATTTACTTCTTACTCCACCCTAAATGTCTTCTCAAAGGAGGAAGTCTCAAGCTGACTTAATTTCTTTTTAGGAAGTTTTTTATAGGCCACCTTAACCAAACTCCTTCAAATAGCTGAGGAAATACAATCGCTGGGAAGCCAAAGCGCTCACCTTCACATGATTCAAAATTTCTTAACATAATTTTAGAAAAATAAATCCAATAATCTATAAAAATGATAATACATCGTGACCAAGCAGACTTTAGCTTAGTGCAAAGTTGGTTTAACATTCAAAAAATAAATGTCAGTAGCAGATTTTTTAAAATTACATGATTATTTCAACAGATTTCATAAAAGAATTTGACAAAATCCAAAATTCCCGATTAAAAACTCCCAGCAAAGTAGAAGGGAACTTCCTCAACATGATAAAAAAGCACCTACAAAAAACCCTACAGCTAACATCACACTTGAAAGTGAGAGACTGAATGCTTTCCTTCGAAGATCAGGAAAATATGATGTACACTTTCACCACTTCTGCTCAGCATTGTACTGGAGGGTATGCAGATGGCAAATAAGCACATAAAAAGATGCTCAATATGAATAGTTGAAGGAAATGCAAACCAAAACCATAATAAGATAACTATACATACCGAATAGAACGTCTCAAATTACATCATTGCAATTGT
This sequence comes from Chlorocebus sabaeus, assembly GCF_047675955.1. NCBI lineage: Eukaryota > Metazoa > Chordata > Mammalia > Primates > Cercopithecidae > Chlorocebus > Chlorocebus sabaeus. The sequence continues at coordinate 108,673,837 of NC_132933.1, forward strand.
TGGTGAGGATGTGGAGCAACTGGCATGCTGCTGCTGGGAATGTAAACTAGTACAACCACCTTAGAAAACAATTTGGTAGTTTCTTAAAACGTTCAACATACACCCTCCTAGCTATTCTACTCCTAGGTATTTACCCAAGAGAAATGAAAGCACATTTCCACAGAAAGGCTTACATACAAATGTCATAACAGCTTTATTTATAAGAGTTAAAAACTGGAAACAATCCAAATTTCCAGGTAAATGAATAAATAGCAATATATCCAAAAAATGCACTATTGATACATGTCATGAATATGGATGAATCTCAAAGTAAATGTGGTTAGTGAAAAACTGGAAATAAAAGCATACATACTATATGATTTCATTTACATAAGTTTCCAAAGAATGCAAACTTGTCTATACTGACAGAAAGTGGATTAATATTGTTTACTGTTTATCAGTTATACTTCAATAAAGCTGTAAAAGAAACCTGTACAATTTGTGGAATATGAATAAAGTTGTATTTAAAGATAAACTCGTAGCTTAGATTTCTAAAGTATTATATAAAGCATGTGTATAAACAAATTAGATAAAAAGCTATCAAAAGCTGGAGGAAGAAAAACATGAATTTAAAATCAGAAATAGGTCGGGCGCAGTGGCTCACGCCTGTAATCCCAGCACTTTGGGAGGCCTAGGCGGGTGGATCTCCTGAGGTCAGGAGTTCGAGACCAGCCTGGCCAACATGGTGAAATCCTATCTCTACTAAAAATACAAAAAATTAGCCGCGCATGGCAGTGGTTGCCTGTAATGCCAGCTACTTAGGAGGCTGAGGCAGGAGAATCGCTTGAACCTGGGAGGTGGAGGTTGCACAGTGAGCCGAGATGGCGCCATTGCACTCCAGCCTGGGTGACAAGAGTAAAACTCTGTCTCAAGAATAAAAAAAAGAGAAATAAACAGCAATCAGTAGAATTTTCTAATAAAATTCAGGAATCAGCTTTAGAAAAATAATATGTAAACATTATTACATATAATGAATTAGAGAATCATACATGTAATAGAGGATATAGACAGCATTATAAAATTATTGGGAATATTGTGTACACATATATGCTAAGAAATTAGAAATATATTTTATTAAAAAGAAAACTAAGGAGATGAAGTAACTTGCCTAGCATCTCTCAGCTAGTAAAGTGGTGAATCTTGGATTCAAGTTTATACAGTCTAGCTCTAGAGTCTATACTCTAACTACCACACTAAAAATAGAAAGCTAGTTATTTTTGTAAAACTCACATAACATTCATTTCATAACACATTAAAAAATAGTGTGAAAAGGAAAATGATATTCAATGTCACTTATACATGCAAATATCTTAAAGTATCATTAAATCGGATCCAAAAATATATTAAAAGGATACTTCACTGTAACCAAATAGGCTACGTCACAGCAGTAAAAAATTGTTAAATATTTAGAATCAGTTAATGTATTACATCTTAAGGCATATGATCTTCACATTAAATGCCAACAATACATTAGATAAACTCCACTCATTTCTTATGAAAGTGCTTCAAAAGTTAGCAATGTGTGAATACTTTCTTAACAAGATAGGGAAGATTTATTTCAAATTAATAGCAAACATCATTTTTAACAGTGAAAAATGATATTCATGTTAAATCTTAAGCAAGGATGGCCAGTGTCACTATTATTATTTGATATTATTTAGGGAAATATATAAGCGAAGATTATAAGATACATAACAGAAATGAGAAGTAGTACTATCAGATAGGATAAGCTTATTGGATAGGATAATTCTTATTTTCAGGTGAAAGGACAGTCTACAGAGAGAAACCAAGAGAGTAATTTTTAAAGATCGTCTTATAATTAAACAATTCAGAAAAGTTATACATATAAGGTGTATATATATAGATATATGTATATATAAATATATATAGAAATCAACTTTCTGGTAAATCAGCAATAACTAGAAAACACAATGAAAGAAATCACTTTCATAATAATACAATCTCTTAGAAGACCCAAGAATAACCTTAGATTAACAAAGCTATTTGAAGAACACTACAAAATTAAAACAGCTAATATATCCATATGTTCAATAAGGCAAAGGAAAACATGAATATGATAAGGAGCAAGGAAGATATTAAAAAGGCCAAAAACACACAGTGTATATGGGATTAGCAGCAGATTAGACACTGCAGAAGAAAAGATTAAGGAACATGAAATAGAAAAATTTGATGAACTGAACTTGATAAAAAATTATGATTTTGTCCAAAAGAAATTATTAAGAAAATCAGGCAAGTCACAGACTGGGAAAAAGCATTTGTAAATCACATATCTAACAAAGACTTATATCCAAAATATATGAAGAACTTTTAAAACTCAACATTAAGATAACAAACCAATTTAAAAACTAGGCCAAGGACTCGAAGAGATAACTTCACTAAAGAAGCTATTTGGATGGTAAATAAACACATGAAAAGGAGTTCAACATCATTTGACATTAAGGAAATGCAAATTAAAGCCACATGTGCCATTACACATCCCATTAGAATGGCTAAAGTAAAGTTTAAAAAAATATCAAGAGCTGGCTAGGATGCAGAGCAACTGGTGGAAATGCAAAAATGGTGTAGTCACTTTGGAGAACAGTTTCAGAGTTTCTTATAAAATTAAACATACCATATGAAGCAGCAATCCCATGCCTAGGTGTATGCCCAAGAGAAATGAAAACATATGTTCACACAAAGACTTGTATTGAAATATTCATAGCAACTTTATTAATGGTATCCCCAGATTGGCAAGAATCAAAGTATCAATCAACTGGTGAGTGGATACACACACTGATACATCCATACAATTGATTACTACTCACTAATAAAAGGAACAAATTATTGATATATGCAACCACATGGATGTATCTCAAATGCCCTATGTTAAGTGAAGGAATACAGATAAGAGAAGTCGGTATGATCTACTCATATGACATTCTAGAAAAGCCAAGACTATAGTTACAGAAAGCAGATCAGTGGATGCCGGGGGTGTGGGCAGGGGATTGATTGCAAAGGGGAACATGGGAGCCCTTAGGGATGTTGCAGATGTTCTTTTTTTTTTCAATAATTTTTTATTATTATTATTATACTTTAAGTTCTAGGGTACATGTGCACAACCTACAGGTTTGTTACATATGTATACATGTGCCATGTTGGTGTGCTGCACACATTAACTCGTCATTTACATTAGGTATATCTCCTAATGCTATCCCTCCCTCCTCCCCGCTCCCCACAATAGGACCCAGTGTGTGATGTTCCCCTGCAGATGTTCTTAATCATAGTTGAAGTGGTAGTTTCATGACTATATGTTTGCCAATACTCATCTAATTTTACACTTAAAATTGGTGAATTTTATTATCTCTAAGTTATACCTCAATTAAGCTGTTTTTTTTTTTCTTTTTTCTTTTTTTTTTTTTTTTTTTGAGACAGAGTTTCGCTCTTGCTGCCCAGGCTGTAGTGCAATGGTGTGATCTCAGCTCACTGCAACCTCCACCTCCCGGTTTCAAGCAATTCTCATGCCTCAGCCTCCCGAGTAGCTGGGACTACAGGCGTGCACCACCACACCTGGCTAATTTTTATATTATTAATAGAGACGGGGTTTCTCCATGTTGGTCAGGCTGGTCTTGAACTCCCGACCTCAAGTGATCTGCCCGCCTCGGCCTCCCAAAGTGTTGGGATTACAGGAGTGAGCCACCTCGCCCAGCCTTACACTGATTTTTTTAAAAAAATCAATGAGTCTCTTGATGTGATGCCCTGACAAGTACAAAACATCACCTGTGTAGTTTTTCCAATAAAAATATTTCACGAGGATCTGTTCTTGAATAAATTAGCAGACAAACCAAATTGTGAGACATTCTACAAGACAATTGGCCTAAAAACATTACAAACTGTCAGTATCATGAAAGGCAAAAAAGAAGACTAAAGGGCTAAAATGACTAAATATAATGTGTGATCCCAGATTGGATTCTATGTAAGGAAAATTAAAGCAATAAAGGACATAGTTCAGGAAAATCGAGGAAATTTGAATATGGACTCTATTAGATAGTAATGTTGTATAAAAGCTGTTTTCCAAGTATTTTATTCATATAAGAATCCCCTTGTTTTGCAGAGACACATGGTGAAGACTTTCAGGTGAAGCGTCCAAATGACTGCATCTATTAAGTGGTTCAGGAAAACAAAACAAGGATAGATGATAGATAAATAGATGATAGACAAAAAAGAGTTAAAGGGAGTATGCCAAAATATTAACAATTGGCAAAGGATGTATAGGTATTAATTGTACTATTCTTTTAATTTTTCTGTAATTTTGAAATTTTAAAAAATGAAACATTGGGAAATAGGTATTAAAATAGTCTTGATTTAAGACTTTAAGATAGTTTATTGCTTGTGTTAAGTGAAGATTTTTAAAATGATGCATATTCAGTCATATTGCTCTCACTAGAAATATTAATGTTTAGAGAGCAAAAGCATTTTGTACCATTAACAAATAAAATTACAATTTTTAATGTAAAAAAATTCAGTGAGGCAGGGTGTGGTGGTTCACGTCTGTAATCCTGGCACTTTGGGAAGCCAAGGCAGGAGGACCCTTGAGCCCAGGAGTTCAAGGCTGCAGTGAGCTGTAATTGTGCCACTGCACTCCAGCCTGAGTGACAAAGAGATTGTACCTCTAACAACAACAATAAAAACAATTCAGTGGGAGGAAACACCCATTATTCAATACACTGAACACAAAAACAGCTATTCAGAAAATAAAACTATATAACCAATCTGAATGTTAATTATAAAAGTTCGCTGTCAAAATTCAAGCCATCAAAATTGAACATTTGGGCCGGGCTCAGTGGCTCATGCCTGTAATCCCAGCACTTTGAGAGGTGGAGGTGGGCAGAAGGCTTGAGCCCAGGAGTTTGAGACCAGCCTGGCCAACATGGCGAAACCCCGTCTGTACAAAAAAATACAAAAATTAGCCAGGCATGGTAGTGCATACCTGTGGTTCCAGCTACTCAGCAGGCTGAGGTGACAGGATCACCTGAGCCCAGGGATGTCGAGGCTACTGTGAGCCGTGCTCAGTCCATTGCACTCCAGCCTAGGCAACAGAGTGAGACCGTCTCAAAAAAAAAAAAAGAAAAAAAGAAAAAAGAAAAAGAAAAAGAAAAAAAAGAGCATTTGTTGACTAAGTATAATCTAATGGGGAACTTCCCAAGTGTGAAAGAAACTGAAAGCAGCAGAAAAGGATTAACAGATTTGATAATGAAATTAAAATTTTAGAACCTCAAAAACATAAAATTAGACAGCAAATATTTTAAATACGACAAATGATGGGTCACCACATTTATTTGTAATATGTAAAAAGTATGTTATACACATTTGATAATGAATATTCTATGACTAATGAAAAATAAGGAAAGAACACAGTCACAAAACAGAGAAAAATGATCAACAAACCTAAAATTGCATTTGATGTTGAATGTAAATCAAGTAAAGGAAATACTATAATAAGATTCTATTTCCATGAAATCAATGTCATAAACGTTAAGAAGTAGTAATTTATTGCCGAGGAAAATGAGGAATCTGTGCCTTCTCTTATTTCTGATAGGAATGTAAATTGGTATAACCTTTATAAATAGCAGTTCAGGAGCATCTATTTACAACCTTAACATATCCATCCTCTAGAAGACAACCTAAGGAAATAATCAGAGGTGATGACCAAGATTTATGCACTAAGTTAACATTTGTGATATTATGTAAAATAGTGAAGATACGGAAATAACAGAAATGTCCTACAATTAGGGGCTGGTAAAATCCATTTCAATACATATAAGGAAGCAATATGACGTAGCTGTTAAGAAGATGCGTGTGAAACATTCTTTTTTCATGACAGGAGGACTTACTTAAGATACAAATATGAAGGGAAAAAGATCAGAGTTCAAAATTCTATATCAAGAAAATGTCAATTATTTAAAAACATGGGCTTAGAAAAGGGCTTATAGGAAATAGTCCAAAATGTTCACAGTAGTTATCTCTGGATAATAGGATTTTTGCTGATTTTCATTTTCCCTTTACACTTCTATAAATTTTCTTCAGAATACCTGTATTCAGAACACTGACAACATTATTAATATGAACAAGGCGTGGTCTCAGTTGGGGAAGAAAAGCCCTGTACTTAAATCTTGATGCTGGATTGGCCCTGGGACCATCTTGTTCACCTTGTCCCATTCAGGATTCTCTCCTATGGTACCTCTGGGCATGGGTAAATGCACAGGTATTTTGAGGTAACACATTTACAATAGATACGATTTTGATTATTTGGAAGGTCTTCCCTATTGAGCTGAAATTAAAGTCTTCTTAATGTAATATAACTTCCTCTCACTGTTCTTGGACCAGCTAAGTGTGCACGTATTCCTCATCTTCAAATGTCTGAAGACCACCTAGGTCCCCACCTCAACTATTCTTCCTGTGTCACAGTTTTCAGATCCATCAAGATCATGGTTGCCTTAGCTATGCTACTCAAAGTGTGCTCTGTAGACCAGCAGCATCAACACCACCTGGAAGCTTGTAGGAATTTAGAATGTTAGACTCCATCTCAGACCTCCTACATGTAATCTGCATTTCAGTAAGATCCTCAGATGGTTTGTCACACTTTAGAGTTTAAGAAACAATGGCCGTGAGAAGGACACATTCTCCTTTGCCAGCATTTCATTTAATGAGTGCTCTCCAGACTAAAGAATATCCCAATGTTCCTATTTTATTTTATTTTATTTTATTTTATTTTATTTTATTTTATTTTATTTGAGACAGGATCTTGCTCTGTCACCTAGGCTGGAGTGCAGGGGTGGGATCATTGCTCATTGCTCACTGCAGCCTTCACCTCTCAGGCTCAAGCGATCCTCCCACCTGCGCTTCTTGAGTAGCTAGTACCACAGGTGTGTGCCACCACACCTTGGTAATTTTTTTTTCTAGAGACGGGGTCTCACTATTGCCCAGGCTTGTCTCAAACTCCTGGACTCAAGCAATCCTCCCACCTCAGCCTTCCAATGTACTGGGATTACAGGTGTGAGCCACCACACCTGGCTCCTATATTCTTGTAGTATATAAAGCAATTGTTATAGCTTCTGATCTCTCCATTCATCATGGAAACTAATATTTATGGAGTGTGTTGCTTTATACAAGCCACTGTTGTCAGGCACTGTTAAGTGGAAGACAAGTATGAAAAATTAAATTGCTACAAAGGTCTAAGAGTTTCAGTCCCCAGTGGAAGAGTTGTCATAAGACATAAGTGATAAATTGGCAAAAGGATTATATAGACAATGACCGCTATTGAAGCTCAGAGGAGAAAGAGATCATCTGAGAACAGGGTGGTTACAGAGGAGTAGGCTTGTATCTGGGCTTATAAGGATTAAATGCTCATGCTAGAGGCAAAAGTGTAGCCAACTTGTCCCTGGGTATGGTCATGGTGGATCTGAAAGGCAACGTGGTCTGGGACAGGAGTTCTCAAACTTTAATGAGCATCAGCGTCACTGGGAGGGCTTGTTAAAACACAAATCCACAAATTGCTGAGTTACTGAGATTTGAGTTTCTCATCCAGTAGGTCTGGTGTGAGGCCTGAGAAAGTACATTTCTAACAAGTTCCCAGGTAATGCTGAGGCTGCTGGTCTAGGGATCACACTTAGAGAAGCACTGATTTCAAGGAAATAGCATGAGTCAGCCAGTTTTGATTCTACCACTTATTAGGTAGCAAGTATTTTTTTTTTTCTTTTTGAGGTTTCTCTTTGAGAAATGGAGAATTATAATAGCCATCTTACAACTTTTTGAGACAAGTAAAAGAAAGAAAAGTCTATAAAAGCCTCCTACTGTATACTGCCTGGTACATTGCTGTTGCTCCATAGTTTAACTTAGATTTCATTCCTTCCCCTAAAGTAATTCTGCTTGACAATGTTAGTTACAACATCTTTGGGAGTGCAGGGATAGTGTTTTTGGTATGAGGGTCACTTGGGAATAGGCACGGGGCCTTTTTGGAGAACCTAGGGTGAGCCTTCCATACTACTGGGTCATAACAGATAGTGTCTTTTGTGTGACTGTGTTGGTCCATATTTTACTCTGATGACGATTCATATAGTCTGGCAGTGGGTGAAAACAAAGATACCTTAAGGCTTAGAGAGGCCAATGTCATTTCAGGTACATGGTCTAAGGAAATGATTTGAGAAATGGAATTTAGAATTTACATTCTACCAGTGAAAGAGGAAAAAATATTCTTAATTTATTAGAACTGAGGATTCTAAGGTCACTCCCTTAGACTATTTTTTAATTTTAAAAATTTATTTTTTAGAAATGAGGGTCTCACTATGTTGCCCAGGCTGAACTTGAACTTCTTGGCTCAAGTGATCCTCCTGCCTCAGCCTCCCAAGTAGCTGGGACTACAAGTGCATGCTACCATGCCTGGATGATTTTTTTTTTTTAGAAATTCAAGTTATCTTGTGTATTTGTAAAAATATAAATGTAGACCTTTCCTCTTTCTCTGTCTAATAGGGATCCTCTCATTTAAACACCATTAAATAGGGAACAAAATGATTTGGCAATTGAGTGTATTTGTCCATCACAACTTCTTTGGGAACTACTAAAGTCCTTAAAACATTGAGGGATTCCCCAGGTATTTCTTCATTTCACTTTTAGTATTCACAGTAACAGAATCCATTAACAAAATAGGACCTTCCTACATTGATACCCAGATTGAAGTGGGAAATTGATGGATTCTCCTTTTGCCACCATTAGCCCTTGACTCTTTCCTGGGAATTTGTTTATTAGATTATATAATAGCTGGCAGCTAATTAATCATACAGCAAACTTTTGAAGGGTAAGACACAGGTACATTTTGGTTGATGTGGAAAAAGAAAGGATCATTCTAGAGCAGGAGTCATTGCTTAGTTGAGTTTGGGACATTTAGGGGTCATCTTCAGGATGGTGGGCATCTACAGGAAGGACATCAAGCAGGGGAATGAGATAGGAAAGGGGACACAGTTTTCCCACTCTGCAGTTTCGTTTGAGATTTCAAAACTAGACTTAGGGCCTGTTCTTATTTCTTTACCCTCTCAATAGCTGAACTTTAACAGAGAAAACATGTCACCTCCCAGATTATGTGTCTTTACTGGCTCCACTGGTTGCCTTCTGGATCAAATTTAAACTGCCTATTTCAAGAGCAGCCAGTATCCCTTGCCTCCAGTGGTGCGTTGTATAAATAGCCATCATGGGCAATTAGTGTCTCTGATTTTCTTCTTTCTAAATAATGCGGTTGAGGGTTGTTTAATATATTTCAGTTTTTCTCTCCCCAAATCATGTCAAGTAAATTATGTTTTCTTATGCCTTGCAAAGTTCATGCATATATCACTTCAACCATGATTAAAAAGGATAAGGCGATTTTAAAACAATAAAGGATATGAACCAGCCACTCACTAACATTTTATGAGCATAAGACAGTTTCAGTTAGAAATTTCCTTAGGAAAAAATTTCTGTATTTTTAAGAGAAAACATTTTATTTTTTGTATAGAGAATATTAAGTTACGATATAACATTAAATGGGAATTTTTTGTTGCTTATTATTCTTGTCCTTCTTGCCCACCCACACAATCAATGTCACACACATTTACTGCTCCGAATCACTTTAAGTGAACCATAAGTCTGCACTCACGTAACCCCAATAGCAGAATAAGTCTGTCTGAAATCAAGGGAGAGAACATTCTCAACATGTTGATGGTCCTAGTGTTCCATGCTATTGGATTCTCAAGGAATCAACAATTTCTTAGGCTTGATGCCTGAGGCAAAGACTGACTGAGCAGGAAAGAGTTCTATCAGCACTTGGGCAGGGTGGCACTTCAAATCAAAGTACCAGAATACAGTAACAGTGACCACATTGATGAGTTTTTAAAGACATCCACGAACCAGCTTAGCAGTGATGTGTAGCCTGTGCTCCTTCAGACTTCTCATTTGGGCAATAGGATTCTATTATATTTCATAATCACTGCAGGGCAGGTAGCTGCCACTGTCCTAAAGAAGGCAAAAGAGCTCAAATTATGTCCCAAATTGATGATCTCCAAAGAGTGTGCCTCCAGACACCTCAGCTGCTTTTTCAGCACCCCAAGCCGCCACCCACCCTGCAGCATTTTTTCCTAGTGTCCACCAGCCTCTTGGGGCTGCTGTTTTTACTCACTGCCTGCCCTCGGGCTCCTTAACCTCATATGGTCTGTTGGGCCAAGGATAATCCAGGCTTTTGCACACCCACACCCCAAAGAATTGGCTCAGCCCAGTCCAGAACTCTGTCTTCCAAAGAGCCAAAGTTGGAGAAGGCAGGCTCGGGCCTGTGTGGAAGAGCAGATGTGAGAAAGCGCTGGGCATGAAGAGAATGGGTTTGGCTGGTGGAGCCGAAACGGTTGGTGCCCCATCAAAGAACCCTCAGCTCTCATCATTCCCATGGACCCTGACCTGGTGGCTTCCTACTTCAAATTCCTGGGACACTACCTGCGGGCTTTCTCTGGCCGTCAGAATAAGCTAGACTTGTACACAGGGCATGCTGGGAGTAATGGGTAATTAATTAGTCTAGAAGTAGCTCTCAACCAGTGACTGGCAGAAGTTGGTGACTCAAACCCCAGGCCCCTCACTCCCTCAGACAATAAAACTCTGAGCTATGCTCTGTGCAGTGCTCAGAGACACCCAGTGAGATGGAGCCCCAGTTGCCCACAACAGTAATCTTCTTATTAATTCATACTGTATTGGTTTCCTTTCCTTCCCAGTCTCACTTATTGCCTCTCATACTATTGCTTCCTGGCATCGTTCTTCAAATCTTTGTCTCAGGATTTGCTTCTGAGGGAACCCAGTCTAAGTACTAGAACATGGGCTGTGTGAGATTGTGGCTGCACGCATCAGTGGGGACCACGTTGTGGACACCCTAACTGCCGTATTGAAGTGAGACTTTATTCCATGGTGACTGAGTGGTGAGTGTTTGATCAGTCCTCTGTGCTAGAGGATCACTCTGGAAACAGAGAGAAGGATGGATTAGAACAGTAGTTTTCAAAGTGTGGTCTCCAGACCATGAAAGTAAGAATCATCTGGGAACTTTTTAGTGAAGTATGCTTGCCTCCACTCCTAGACCTACTAAATTGGACAATCTGGGGGTAGGGCCTAGAAACCTGTGTTTTCACAAGCCCCCAGGTGATTCTGATGCCCCAAAAGTTTGAGAACCACTGTATTAGAGAGTAGAGGAGAAGCTGGCAGTGTGGAAGAGACCAGTTATCAAGCTATAGGAAGATCCTTAGCAAAAAACTGTAAGGGCCTGAGCTATCAGTTTTGACTCCCTTCCCACATTCTTTTTGCTTTGGACTGTGTTCAGAATGCAGTGTACTTAATCGATATTTTGGCTTGATGTCTCCCATCCCATTATCAAACAAGTGGGCAAATTAAGGAGAGGGGCAAGGATGGGGATGAGTGGGGTGCAATGGAACCTGTATGCTGAAGTGACTTAGTTCTTATGAGGTTCGGCTGCCACTGACTACATGGCATTTAGAGCATTATGCCTTCCTCAGTTCCAGGGACAGAGTCTTCTCCTAAAGAAATCAGGGCATTGGCCAAACCTGATGTCTTCTTTTGAACAAACAGCAACTACTCCCTCTTCAGAAATTAAGATTCCATAGCTTATGTGTATGGAGTCTGAGAGGTATTGTAAATCTGAGAATGAAATCACCATAAAGTGGTCAATAAAAGCTTTTAAACAGAAATTACTTCCTGAGAAAGGGAACATTGTATGTGTTGACAGGAGAAGGATGGAGTTTGAGAAGATGAATAGGAGGTCTCCTGTTAAGTGGCCTGAAATCTCAAATTAATTTGTGTTAGTTTGAGACCTAATCCATATTATTATTACCTGCTGTTGCTTGACGACATTTTCTTTTTTATTTTCAGAGTCAACTTGACCAAGGTCTTTATAAGTCACAAGTTTCAGAACCCTATCATTATGCACTGCAACGTTGGCCAATGGCATCCCAGACTCTCATTGGCTGCTTCTGGGTCTGTGGGAACTCAAAGTCCCCCAACAGTCCCCAAGGCTGGGGCGGGTGAGGGAGACGTGATTGGCAATGGCCTATCCCACGGGGGTACTAGCTCTGGGAACAACAACGCCTTTGACTGAGGCCCTCACAGGAAACTGGACAACATTCTCTGAGCCAAAAGGAGCAATTGGAAAGGTAGTTTTGTGGGTTGGCCTCTGAGCCAGAGTTGAAACAAGGCTGTAGCAAGTCTGAAAGAAACCTGGCAGAGGAGGAGAAGGCTCTCCCTGTGCCAGGAACGGCACAAACCCACGACCAACCAAACAGAGCTGGTGTGGTGAGGAAATATTTCTGACAGGCAAAGATGGCTCCACAGTCTAGTGATTTACCGTCAGTGGTAACGGCCAGTGTCCTGCTTGGTGGGATGAGGCCTGTTGAAGGAGAGCCTGTTTGGAATGATTGCTGTATTACTTATCTTCTACCGGGAAAAAAAGTATGCCTTTTCAAGAGGAACTGAAGAGAGGAAACCTTTTGTGATCGCAAAACCTTAAAAGGGTATCGTATGCCCTTCTTAACCAGCCAGATTGAGCTACTGCTTGACCCATGTCATATAACATTAATGTGAAAATAAAAATGTACATGCACAAGAATTTCCTGTGCATATGGATTTTTAAAAAACAAAGAAATAATTAACTTGAAGAAGCAGGCTACGGTTGGCTACAGACGGACTTTTCAAGTCAACCAGAGTTGCTTTGTGGATTAAATACAAAGCTGTCATAAAATGAGTAAGGACAAAATCTTGTGTCAGAGAGAAAGACTAATTGGACCAGTGTCAGCCCTGGGCAGGAGAGAACAAATCCACAGAGTCAACTCGGCCCCTTTAAAGCTCTCATAGCAGAGGGGCATCTGGTTGTGTCCATTTCTCTCTAGTAACTCTTTGGCGTTTGCAGCAGTGTTTCTGGCTGTCATAACAACCAGCTATGGAATGATCAATCCGGATATTGAAGGGCCTACCCAGTTCAGTATTTAAAAAGTAACATAGGTTTCAGTGATCTGGGGGAGTTTTGTGATTGACGTGAACAGATCTGAACTTGACTGCTTAGTTATCAACCTGAGGATGATTAAAAAAAAAAAAAAAAACCAGGGGAAGGGCGTCAGAGATTGGAGATTGGTTCATCCAACTTCTTCTCCCTCTAGATCTGAGGCCCAGATGGGGAAAGTAACACCCAAGTCACCTGGTAGTGTGTGATAGAACTGGGATGAGACTCCCAGGCCAGAATTCTCCACTTTTCTCCATCTGATCAACCCACAGTACCTACTCTTTATTCACAGAAATAAAACAAAGCCATTTTTTAAAAATTCTGCTCCTTTCCAACAGAAGTTAATTCCCCAAAGATATATCTTAATTAAGCTAGCATAAGAAAAATAGCAGCAATAACTATAAAAATGATGCAAGATAAATACGGGCATTCTTTGCCCCTTAATTTATTATTACTTTAAAAGGGTTACTAAAGCTTGCCTTCCTTCTGTGAAACATAGTGCATTTTTGCAATTCCCCTCAGTTATAAATTAATATAGGCCATTAGGGATGAGGCTAATGGTGGATGAAGACTTTCTCGTGGGGAATACATAGCACCTGAGAAAATGAATGGCTGTGGTGTATGGGCCCCCAACCAGTCCTACAAATGACACAACTTGTCACAAAACTAGCCCCCAAAGAGGCATATTAATTTCCAATAAATAAACCCAGCCAATTTTTTTTCTTTCCTGTATAAGCATGTTCTCCATGTCACTCTACCCAGAGGAGTTTTGGTGTCGGTATCAAGGAGCTGTGATAGGCCAATCTGAGGCCAACCTGCATAAATACTCTTTGCTGACACTTGGCTCTTCCTTTTTACGGCTGAGATTATGTGCTAATGAGAAGAAAAACCAACAAATTTGAGGACTGGTTAGCCATTATCAGCATATCCAAAAGCTGCTTTTTCAGAAATATAAGAAAGCCTCAGAATCTTTCTATTTCCCAAGGTAACAAAATAAAATCTAGGGAGCTTTAGGAAAAGCAGCAAAGAGATGAAACAATATATCACAAGGTTTTTTCCTCCCCCTCCTTGTGGCATCGTACAAGGCTGCTGAGAGATGTCTAAGGGAGCTTAATAACCTACTGGGGGAGGCTTGAGATAAAAACCAAATATTATGCCCCTACAGATTTCTGGTTAGAAATGTAGCAACTTTGAAACTGAAAAACCAAGCTTAAGTCTTAGATTTACAGTGGCCTTCTGAACTCAGAAAAGTGAGGCAGTCTGTCTGAGAACCTAAGATTTGTGCTGTTATCCCACAAACAACATCATCTCTAGACAAGCCATGCCCTGGTGAACTGCTGATTTCAACGCTTCCCTTTCCACCCCCACCATCACCACCACCAGGGTGGATGTCCCTGTTCCTTTGGACTTTAGTTCAGGAGACTTCAACGTCCAATTCTGCCTTTTCTCACTCAGGAAAAATAAATGTAGCCCCTCCTTGTGTGAAGGATAATAACAAAACCCCACAGTAAATTAATGCGGAAGGATGAGCATGCATCTGGCATTAGGGATTCTGATTTATTGCAGCAGCCCTGGGGTCACACACCCCCCCAGCTGCCTGCTTGCACACACACACAGCCAAAGAGAAGCGATAAATGATTGGACCCTTGGAGACAGCTAGCTAGGCAGCTGTGGGCATCACATCACACAAAGTGATCATCTGGGCTGCCCAGCCAGAGTCTCTGTGCAAGCATGAAGCAAACCACCATTTGGAATATCTTCCACTGAATGGAAGGTTAGTTTGATTTTTCTCATTTTATTTCAGTAAGGGAGTGATTGGCTGGGTAATCAGCTCCTGATAAATCACGGTAATGGCCCAGTGTACCCATGCTCGGTCCAATCCAGAGGTGAGGCTGATGTGCACCAGAAACAAAACACACAATTAATTAAAATTAATAAATTAACTTTTCCCCAAAAAAGGTCATTGTCTCTTCCCTGAAGGAATCTCCCTTTTATCAGAACAACTGTGACACAGCTTTTAGAAAATGGGATTGGGACGTAAGTAAGCTAGTAAGTCATCATTTGTGACCCCAAGAAACACAGGCCTTGTGTCTTTCAGGAATAATTCAATATGGAGTGTTGTTATCTTTTAGTAGGAGAAAGAACAGGTATTTTTTTTTAAAAAAAAAAAAAAAAAAGGAGACTGTTCCTTCAAATTCATTGCTGTTTTTGCATTTGGTCATGCAGGATGTTAGATATTATAGGAACAATGGTTGAAATAGGGAACAAATTTGGCTGATTGTTGATTTCCTTATATTAACTAAGAAGATAAAATATATGGAATTTAATATACCCATGATCTATCACCAGAGCAATGACTACTGAATTTCATAGTTTTCTTCTCTGAATTCCCATTGTCTCTTCCAGTACCAAGCACGTAGGAGACCTTGATGAGTGTGTCTTGAATGAATGGGTCCTTGAGATGAAAGGGAGCTCAGACCTAACCACCCAAGGTCCTATGTCCTTATTTCAGAGAAGAGGCCAAGGCATGTGTGTGTTGCCAGGGAGAGGTTTATTAACTCAGTCAAAACCACCCAAGTGGTGAGGGGGCCAAAACAAGACCAGAACTACCAGTTCCTCTGATTGTCTACCCAGTGGTCTTTCTACCACCTTGTAATGCCTTAGCCATCAAGTTCTTCCAAACTTGCTTGCTTTAGCTTTGCTGAAATTAACTTTCTATTACTTTACCTACTTTATGTCTTCCATTCTCTTGCTATCTAAAATTTCATAGTTTGTAATTGTCATCATCAAAACAAGATTCGAGCTTTCCTTGGACAACAGATACATACCCGGAAAGAAATATCTTGCTTCAGACACTCTCCGTGAATTGGTCCAGACATGCTAAGCATTCCTGAGGACTTGCTACCTGTAAACCAGACACCACAACTGTGTGCTTCTTTTTGACAGGCCATAATTTGTCCTCTGGATTAGAAAATACTTCTGATGTCAATAAAGCACTTGTGGAACCCATCAACATGCTCAATGCAAGAGGGGACAGAAAGGAACACTAAGGCATGACTCTGACCCTCAAGATGCTTATTGGTAAGAGCAAACCGGCACACATGAAACAATGCTAAGGTATGCAGCAGGAAAGAGAAAGGATCTGCTGAACCCAAAGGTTTTATAAATATTATCTCATTTACTCCTCACAAAAATGCAGATGAGATCATTGTGTTTGTCCTGATTTTTAAGATGAGGAAATATAAGCTCAGAAAGGTTACATAGTTTCCCTAAGTTCACTCAGCTAGTAAGAGGTAGAGTTGAAATTCAAGGACAGGAGTCCAAGCAAGCTTCTGCACACCACGTTGCTTTCTGTAGCTTGGCAGTACAGACCATGTAGTAAGGAGACCCCAGAGGAGAGGAAGATCCCTAAAATTTAGAGTACCCAGAAAAGGTTTCAGAGAACAGGTGGGATCCAAGTTCGTTCACAATATGGATAAGCAGAGGACAGAATACCAGGTGAAGAAACAAAATGGGCAAAGGCAGGGAAGAGGGTCACTCAGGAACTTTATAATGCTTTCTACTTCTTGGGCACACTGTTAGCTGTTCCATACATCATCTCACTTAACTGTCCCACAACCATCAGAATGATCCAAAGGTAAATTCTCAGTCTTCATATTCTTCATTGGCAGCATTTGACCCAGGGAATCACTCCCTCCCTCTCGAAACAGTCTTCTTGGAGTCCGAGACATTTGGCTTTTTGAGTTTTCATTCTATTTCTGGTCATTCCTCCTCTGTTCCCTGCCCTCTAACTGTTGGATTCTCCTAGGCCTCAGCTCTTGAGCCTCTTTTCTCTTCTATCTAAACCCATTCCTTTGTTGGTGATCTCATTCAATATGAATAGTTTCAATAGCATAAATGTCCAATCTAAACGGCTGATATAAATATCACACACAGAGACACACACACACACGTGTAAAACTTCCAGGGCCAGCCAAGATGGAGTAAGCCTATTTAGTCTATCTCTGCCACCAATTATATCTGAAAACTCCAGACAGAATATACAAAGTAATTACTGAAGGACTCGAAAGGTAAACAATAGTGGATAGATTCAAGAATGAAGTCAAAACTTGAATAAGGCCCAATACTAGCCATATTGCTATTTCTTTTTTCCTCATGTCTTCTGACTTGATATGAGGGTGGTCTGGTGGCCTAAGTCACAGAACATGAAACGGGAGTGGGCACCAAACACTCTAATAGAAATCCGAATCTTTCTGGCCAGAGGTCTGGGGAAAGGAACCCCTGAGAGTCAGAGGGTTCAGGAGAACACCCATTCTTTTTCCTTTTTTCTTTTGTTGTCTCCTGACTTTGTCCTAGGGCTAACCCCAGTCACTGCTATAGTGACAGTGGCAGTGGCAGTTCAGGCACCTAAAATTTGTTTCCTTGACTAATAGAACTGGGAAAAGGGGTCCCTGTGTTTGAAGAGTGTAGAAGGAATCCCATCATTTTTTTTCTCTGTCTTTTCTGTCGCTGCTTTACCCCAAGGATGGTTCCAGTGATGCAGAACTATATGACAGTACAGTAGTGAGGAAAGTTAGAACTCTGAGGGAAACCTATTTTTCTGGCCAAAAGAATTGGAGAAAGTGGACCTTGGGAGCCAGAGAGCGTGGAGAAAATCTTAGAGAGGAGAGAGCTGGAAAAGGGAATTCCCCTAATTCTGTATATGAACTGACACAAGTCCTGGGCTCTTCACAAGTCAGCTATCATGAGCAACACAGACTCAAAGAAGCTCAGTAAAGTCTTTGACAACTGAACTATGATAGGAGTGGTATACCCCAAGTCCCATACAAGCTCCTGAGTTCCAGTCACATAGACTAGGACAACAAAAACAATGACATTCAATCCTGAAATGACATTTGAACCACTATCCACAGACAGTGAGACAAAACTTCTGGTCTTAACCTAACTGAGCTGATTTCCTGCTAAAATAAAAACAATATCTATTGACGTTCTCAAGAGAACTTTAACAGGACCCAGTCTCACAACATAATAGTCAATATGTTCAAAATGTAATCTAAAATTATTGAACATATAAAAAACCAGGATCAATTCTCAAAGGAAAGGACAATAGACAGATGTCAACACCATGATAATCCAGATGTTAGAATTAGCAGAGACTTTAAAGCAGCTATCATAACCATGTTCCATGAAGTGAGGGTGAACATTCTTGAAATGAATGGAAAGATAGATGTTCTCAAGAGAAAAATAGACACTATAACGGAAGAATCAAATGGAAATTTTAGAACTGAAAAATGTATCTCTAACAAAAGAAACACTGGATGGGTTCAACAGCAGAATAGGGATGATACAGAAAAAAGTGAGTGCACTTGAAAATAGATCAATAGAAATTATCCAGTCTGAATAATTAAAAGAGGATTTTTTAAAACGGAAGAAAGCATAGATTGAAAAAAGAACAGAACTTCAACAAATGGTGCTAGAGTAGTTGGATACCTGCTATGGTCTAAATGTTTGTGTCTCCTCCCCACCCTGGCCCCGCAATTCATATGTTGAACCCTAACCCCCAAGGTTATGGTATTAGTAAGTTAAGTGAGGCATTTTAGAAGGTGATTAGGTCATGAAGAGCCTTCATGAATGGGATTACTGACCTTATAAATTAGGCCCCAGGAAGCTAACTTGTGCCTTCCACCACGTGAGGACGCAGCAAGAAAGAGCCTATGAAAAACGAGCCCTCACCAGGCACTGAATCTGCCGGCACTTTGATCTTGAACTTCCCAGCCTCAGAACTGTGAGAAATAAATTTCTGTAGTTTATAAGCCATCCAGTTTATATTTTGTCACAGCAGTCCAGATGGACTAAGACAATACCCATATGCAAAAAAAAGTACCTTGACTATACCTGAAGCCTTATACAAAAATTCACTCAAAATGGTTCATAGACCTAAATGTAATACCTAAATTTATAAGACTTTTAAAAGAAAATAAAGGAGAAGATCTTTGTGACCTTAAATTAGGCAATGGATTCTTGGCTTCAACAACAAAAGCATGCTCTGTAAAAGAAAAAAAATGTTAAACTGAGCTTCGCCAAAATTTAAAACTTTTTCTCTGCTAAAAATACTTTTAAAAGAGTAAAAAAGAGAAGGTACAGGCTTGGAGAATGTATTTCCAAATCACATATCAGACAAAAGACTTTTAAGCAGACTCTATATGGGATTTTTCATACTCAACAATATAAAAGCAAATAACCCAATTTAAAATGGGCAAATATCTGAATGGATACTTTACTAAAGATACTCAGATGGCAAATAAGCACATGAAATGACACCCAACATTATTAATCATTAGGGAAAGGCAAATTAAAGCCACAATGAAATACTCCTACACACCCATTAGAATGGTCAATAAATAAGTAAATATCTGACGTTGCTGGTGGAAATGCAAAATGGTACAGTTACTTTGGAAAACAGTTTGACAGTTTCTTGTAGAGGTAAATGTAAATCTACCATACGATCCAACAATCCCATTCCTAGTTTTGTACCTGAGAAAACTGAAAACTTTTGTTCACACAAAAACCTGTATGTGAATGTGCATATCAGCTTTATCATAGTTGCTTATAAGTGGAGACCACCCATATGTCCTTCAGTGGGTGAAAGGGGAGGCAAAATCTGGTACAGTCATACAGTGGAATACTACTCAGCAGAAAAAGTAATGTACTACTGATAAACACAGTGACATGATTGAATCTCAAATGCACTATGCTGAGTGAAAGAAGCCAGATTCAAAATGCTACATACTGTATCATATGGTTTGGCTCTGTCCCCACCCAAATCTCATCTTGAACTGTAGCTCCCATAATCCCTACATGTCATGGGAGGGAGCCGGTGGGAGGTAATTGAGTCATGGGGGTGAGTTTTTCCCATGCTGTTCTCATGATAGTGAATAAGTCTCATGAGATCTGATGGTTTTATAAAAGGGCAGTTCCCCTGCACACACTCTCTTGCCTGCCACCATGTAAGACGTGCCTTTGTTTCTCTTTTGCCATCTGCCATGATTGTGAGGCCTCCTCAGCCATGTGGAACTGTGAGTACATTAAACCTCTTTTTCTTTAGAAATTACCTAGTCTCAGGTATGTTTTTATTTGCAGTGTAAAAGCAGACAAATACACTGTATGATTTGCATTTATGTGACATTCTGAAAAAGGGAAAACTATAGTGACAGAAAATAGATTAGTGGTTACCAAGGGCTGTAGATGGGGGGAGGGTTTGACTACAAAGGGGCAGTATGAGGGAGTTTTTTTAAGATGATAGAACAATTCTGTATCTTGATTGTGGTAGTGGTTACGTGATTATGCATTTTTTAAAAACCTCATAAAACTGTATAACAAAAAGACAGAATTTTGCTATAAGTTTAAAAATAAATTTTAAAATTTTTCCAAATTTACGTCCCTGGATCAGACATCTCCCCTTCAGTCAGATATCTGATTGACTGTCTGCTGTTTACACTCAGATGCTTAATAAGTGTCTTAAACCTAACCTGCCTGAAATCAAACTCTTGATCTTTGCTTCCAAACCTGCCCCATTTACAGCATTCTTGGTCTCAGTTGATGGTAGTTCCATGTTTCTATTCGCTCTGGCCAAAATGCTTGAAGTCATCCTTGGCCTCCTTCTTTATTGTATATCCCACATCCAATCCACTATAAACCCAGTTGTCTCTATCCCTCAAAAACGTATTCTCACTACTTCTACTTCTACTCATATTGGCTTGGTCCCAGCCATCATCATTTTGCAATTGCTTTCTCACTTAGACTCACTGCTTATGTTAGATACGGATATGTATCATTTTCCCCAACCCGCTTGTATTGGTCCATTCTCACAGTGCTGTAAATAACTACCTGAGACTGAGTAATTTATGATGAAAAAAGGTTTAATTTTCATGATTAAAAAAGGTTTAATTTTCATGATGAAGAAAGGTTTAATTTTCTCAAAGTTCTGCAGGCTGTACAGAAAGCGTGGCTGGGAGGCCTCAAGAAACTTACAATCATGGCAGAAGGCAAAGGGGAAGCAAACATATTTTACCATGGCAGAGCAGGAGAGAGAGCAAGAGAGCGAAGGGGGAAGTGTCACACACTTTTAAACCACCAAGATAATACGAGAACTCATTCACTATGACGAGACCAGCAAGGGAGAAGTCTGTCCCCATGATCCAATCACCTCTCACCAGGTCTCTCCTCCAACACCAAAGAGCACAACTCCAGATGAGATTTGGGTGAGGACACAGAGCCAAACCATATTATCCCTCCTCTTCTAGGAAGAACATGCTGCCCAGCTGTGGAAAGTGCTGTTAACAGAGAGCTTCCAGCTGTTAACTCCTATCACTACCTCCATCCCAGACACACAGTCCTCCTTGCTCTTTCCAAGCAGGCAGGCAAAAGATCTGCCTCAGAGCCTTTGTACCTGCTATTCTCTCTGCTTAACTCTCTTCCCTTAGATGCTGGGTGTATTGGTTTCCCAGGGCTGCCATAACAAATCACCACAAGCTTGGTGACTTACAACAAGATAAATTTATTCTCTCACTATTCTGGAGGCCAGAAGTCTGAAATCTAGGTGTCACAGGGCCATGATCCCTCTGAAGGCTTTAGGAGAGAATCCTTTCTTACCTATTCCAGCTTCTGGTAGCTTCAGGCATTCCTTGGCTTGTGTCCGCATCACTCCAATCTCTGCTTCCATCTTCACATGGTCTTCTCCTCTGTGCCTGTCTCTTCCTTTTCTGTCTCTTATAAGGACACCTGCCTCTGGATTTAGGGCCCACTCAGATAATCCAGACCAATCTCATCTAGAGATCTTTAACTTAATGACATCTACAAAGACCCTTTTTTTCAAATAAAGTCATTCACAGGTTCCAGGGTCAGGATGTGGACACATCCTTTCGGAAGCACTATTCAACCAACTACAACCTCTTAGCTCACTTCTTCGGTTCCTTCAAATCTTTCCTCAAAAGGCGCCGTCTCAGCGTGTGACCTGCCCCCCACACCCTACTTAAAATTAGAACTTCCCCACCCTCCTTCCCTGCTTAATTTATCCCTATAGCACTTATTACCATTAGACATACAGTATATTTTCCTTATTTATTCTTTGTTATTACAGTACGTCTACCACCCCCATTATAATTGGCAGGGTTTTTTGTTGTTGCTGGTTTTTGTTTGTTTGTTTGTTTGTTTTTGTTTTGCCTACTGTGTTCATTGCTGTATTCCCTTTTCCCAGGACAATGTCTGGTATAGCCGTAACATTGAATGAGCAATTATCCCCATATTATGAATCCTTAAGCAGGCACAGAAAGGTTAAGTCATTTGCCCAAACATGACATTCAAAGCATGATCTCTCACACCAGAACCCATGCTCCTAACGTGATCATATGCCATTCTTCCCAGAGAACCACCCTTCATTGGATCTGGAACATTCCCTGGTGCGTTGCTGACCTCTAGGGACATCTATTGTCTCAGAGTCAAGGAAACATCGAATTGACTTCTTATCCTTACACTGTCTGGAATACATGAGACCCTTCCCTCATCTAAAAGTCTTCCCCTGCTCTCAATTCCACTGCTTTACCTTCCCTGTTAAAGAAGTTTCCCTTTCTAACCAGCCTAAATCTTTCATGGTGCTGTGGAGGTTTCTTCTCCCGTCCTGAGTGGTGAGAGCAGCTGCTCTCCAATCCCCTTGCATTTGGAGATTATTATCGAGTCGCCCTGTGGGCATTGCTGGTCCAGACAAAACATGCCAGACAAGTTCCTTTAGCTTTTTCCAGAAATCTCATTTTATTTTCTCCCTCCCTCTCCCTTCTCCCCTTCCCTGCAATGGGTTTCTGATAAAATACAGGATGAGATTTTTGGCTTGTAGCATGCACTGCCCTTAGGTGATGTTCTATAAATAATGAATGGAACAGAACAACATTTTTTAAAATGCATGTTTTGGCACAAATTCAATTACTGGTGTTGGCACTTGCTAACCTAGCAAATAAATGCATTTTCTCTGGCAACCAATGCCTGGCTCCAGCTCTCAATGCCTGTTTTCTGAACATCCTATTCACAAACTGCACTTTCATAAACAGCAGAGAACCCTCAGAGTGAGAGTGGGGAGGCAGGTAATAGTCCCACCCAATTCACGGAAAAGGAAACCGAGGCGGGAAGGGATTGTGCCCCTCCAGGATGGACAGATAGCCTGGAGCTTCCCATACTGGATCACACTGATTCATAGAGCTCCAGAGGCCAAAGGCATTTGCTCATTCCATCATGCAAGCTGCTCTGGAAAGCAAGGCCAGATAAAATCTAAGCCGATGTTTGGATGGACATTATTCTGTGCTCTGTGGGCCAGATTCTCAGCCTATGAAGCTTTGTGGCAATGTGTGTGGAGCCTCATCTCATGCTAGTTGATGGGAATTTCTATAATAAGAGAAACTTAAGCCAAATTCTCAACCAATATAACTCTGTGAATTCCCATAGAATTACGTAAGTTGAGAATCTGGCTTATGTGTATGTGCATGTATATAACTCGCATTATTTTATGAGGTCAATCTAACTGTAGAGATGACCATAAAAGTCCCTCCATTACATTAGTATTTGGGAGGGGTCATGATCTTAGACTGGGATTCCATAATGGGATAAATGGGAAATTATATGTGTGTATGTATATATATACACATATATATACACACATACACACACACACATATATATATATACTATATTCTGTACAAGAATAAGGAAACTCCATGTTATTTGAATCCATTAAGTACCATTGTGATTTTGTTTTATTTTATTTTGTTTCTGTCTTTCCAGGAAGTTTTATTTTCCTCTGTTTTGTTTGTTTGTTTGATTGAAATATGGTGATCCCACTTTTGGACAGTTCTACTCCAACCTGGACAGATGAGCTCTTCAAATTGTTGGGAGAGCACTTGAGAATTCCATTCAGGAAGTTCCAGACACTAGAGCAATTTAGAATTGGCTGTCGGTGCCTCCCCCAGCGCAGGTGGCTTTTATCTTTATTATGGATTGTTCCATGAAACATTTTGGTCATTTGAATTTATTTTCAATGTAACATTTAAACTTGTAAAGAATAAATCCCATATGTGCAAACGGGAATAACAGCAGAAAAGGAGACATGGAAACTTTCGCCTTCGCCCTCCAGCCATTGGTTCAGGGCCAGTCCGGGTCTGCATTGGCAGAACATATCAGCCTTTCAACGAATGCCGTTTCTTGTACTGTGTAAAAAAGGTTGGTGGTCTTGGTCTGGTGGGGCTATGTGGGCAACTGCCTACATCACTAGACTGAGCCCAACAGTGAGCACTGATTCCATGGCACAAAAGCTGAAGAGTGGTTGGACTTAAAAGGGGACATTTCCCATGTCCCTGACTCAGAGCTGATGTGAGACATAGAAAGTCTTTGATGACTCTTCATCACCTCTTCTCACCTGGCTGCAGAGACTGGTTTTCTTCCCTGGAGTCTGTGGATGCTGTCTGTCCTCTTTGGTTTCAAGCTTCTCTCACATTTCAAAGGCATTCAATTCAGCCAATTACTGAGCAGATTCTACATTCTCCAGACCTCTGGCTGGGCTCTAATCTGAAAGATGAAGTCCAAGTTTTAAGGAGTTCACAGCCTGGAGGAGAAAGGGGAGGCCAAGGTCATAGCCAGCTCATGGCATCATGAAGCTGAACAGAAATGGAGGTGCAGAGAACTATAACTTGGGAGGCAGGGTGGGGATCCAGCAGAGAGGATGTAGCCATGAATGAAGCACTTGAAACATGAGTAAGACTTTGTCAGGAAGTAGGAAGGGGAATGGCTGAGAATGTTCCAGGCTGAGGAAACCCCACGTGCAAAAGCACAAAATAGTAAAGTATGTGTACGGTTTTGGGAACCCCTCAGTGGCTCCCCTTAGCTGTCAGGCTAAAGGGCAAATGCCTCAGCATGTCTAAAAAGCCTTTCACGTGGCTGCTGTTGTTCTGCCTCAAGATTCTTCTTTCATTCTTTCCCTTCTTCTTGGCCTTCACCACAAACGTTCTTAATTACAAGGGCTATGCCTGCTCATATTCCTGCATATTTGCATTTGCCACCTGAATCATCCTTGTCCTCTTTTTTTCTGGCTTTCTCCCATCCTTCAGAACTCTACTTAAACTTTTCCAGGATTCTTCCCTGACTCCTTCTTTCCTCCCCTGAGGGACATTTGATGTCCCTCATGGTATTTTGATGGCCCCTTGTACACAGTTCCACAGTATTGTCATTACTGAGCCTGGTGAGATAGCATATGGGCATCTCAGCTCTGAATCTGAAGCACCTAACATGCTGGACAGTGTCAGCGAGGAAAAATTTTTCCTCTACCCTCTTGAGTTCAGTGATTGAAGGCTTGCAAATTAAGCTGACAAAAAACAGATTAGCAAGAGAAAAACACAGATTTAATTACACATGTAGGTGGGAAGTTCACAAAGAAATGTAATTCAAGGAGGTATTAGAATTTGGGGCTTTTATACCATCTTTTTTTTTTTTTTTTTTGCAAATCAGTGGCACAATCTCAGCTCACTGCAACTTCTGCCTCCTGGGTTCAGGTGATTCTCCTGCCTCAGCCTCCCAAGTAGCTGGGACTACAGGCACATGCCACCACACCCAGCTAATTTTTGTATTTTTAGTAGAGACAGGGTTTCATGGTGTTGGCCAGGATGGTCTCCTTCTCTTGACCTTGTGATCCGCCCACCTCAGCCTCCCAAACTGCTGGGATTACAGGCGTGAGCCACCGTGGCTGGCCTATATACCATCTTAAGAGAGGATGAGGAGGGGCAGAGGGACACTTCTGGGAGAATAAATGAGTTTTAGGAAAAACAAATGCGCCCATGGGAGAAGATGGGTGATGTAACAGTTTTACATCAATATCTGTTTAGGTGATTTATCTTAACCAGGGCCGATTTCCTCTTTGTTGATAAGAGTCCATTTCCCCTGATTGTGAAACTCTGGGAGAGGGGATTTATGACAGTTAAATTCTTTCGAGAGGCTCTGCTTTTAGAAATATAAGGGAGGTTCAGAAAAATCTTATTCCTGCAGCTGTTGATTCTCAGATGCCTTCAGCTCAAAATAATCCTTCTGCCACGGTAGCACATCCTGGACCCCTTCACTAGCACATAGTAGATGCTCCAAAAAATATTTGATAAACAGATAAGTTTTTCAGACCTGCTTCTTTTCTAGTGTTCCCCCTCTTGATAAAAGGCACCATCATTGGCTAGTTGCTCAAGCTATAAACCTAGAAGTCAGCCTTGATTTCTCTGTAGTGCCATATCCAATCCATTAGCTGTTCTTGTCAGCTGTGCCTCCGAGACATATGAGTGTACCCACTCCTCTATCTCCACTACCATCCCCTCATCTCAGGCACTATCATCTCTTACCTGGACAACTGCAAGAGCCTCTTAATGTGTCTCTCCCAACTCCCACACTTGTCTCTGCATAATCAAACACCTGTACAGAAGTCAGATTGACCTTTCTTACGGGTAAATTAGAACATTTCTGCCTGAACTGCAGATTCCCCTAAAAAATACTCTGTGGTAAAGTTCACTATTATATTAGGTTGTGCAATCTAAGGAAGTTGCAGTGAGGAACAAAGGAGGTGAGGCAGGGAAGGACGGTGAGCCAATAAAGGGCGTGTTACTGAGCTAGCCACTCTTTAGTATCAAGTGAAACTGATTGCTGGAGCTGATGGGCTGGCTTCAGAGAAGCCATGTAAAGTCTGCCTTTCAAGATAATCTGTCCCAGGGGAAGAAGGGGGAAGAAATATCAACTCTTCTCTCCTGTAGGTCAACAATCCATTCCATGAGACAGTAACTCCCTGCACTTATGAGTTATACACATATAGTCTCCTTGTGGGTGCCTCAGTGGTCATGTCACCTTGTCAATGTGGAAAATCCTAAGGGGAGGTGAGAGGCACATGGATGAGGCACGAGTCGAAGTCGCATTGGAGTGTGTCTATGTGAAGTTAATCATAGAGTGTGTTCAGAGCTGGCCACCATTGCAGCTAGGACAGAAAAACTAGTCAAGGCCCATTCAACAGGTGAGGTTGAGAAGGTGTTAAGGGATAGTGTCTAAGAGGTGTCTGATGTTCTGCCACTCCTGTCTAAAACCCTCCTGTAGCTTCCTATTCATTTCATCTAAAATGGCTGGCCTATACAACTCCCACCTACTCCCCAACTCATCTCCTCTTACCCCCTCTTCAGACCTCCATTTCAGCCACACTGACCTTGCTGTTTCTTAAATATACCAACATTGTTTGCACCCTGAAGGTTTCACGTTTACTGATCTCCCTCCCTGCAAAACCCTCCTCTCAGATTCACGTGGCTGCTATCTACTTGTCATGGAGGTGTCAGTCCAAAAATTCCCTCCTCAGAGATCCCCTCTCTGATCGCCTTACTGAATGTTGGCTTTACCCCCACCTAGCCACTCTCTACCACCTGAGTTTCTTTTCCTGACAGCATAGGTCTCCATCTGTGACTACCCCAGACACCACTTTGCTTTCATATTGTCTTTCTCCCATGACTAGAATGCAAATGCCATGTAGATTTAGAGCTGGCTGGTGGGAGGTTCAGATGCTGGGCTCAGGAGGAAAGTGGACCTGTTCTAATCTCACCTCAGGACCAGGCCCCTTAAGGCTTCCACGTGATAACTGGTAAATCAGATATGTCAATGGGAGTCAAAGCAAAAGAACTCGAAGAGATCTAATATCCCTCTCCACATCCCCACCATCCACAATGGCACCCTTATTTCCACTAATAATAGTAAGTTCTCATTTTTGTTTCTCTCTCCTTCCCATTTAAAATTCTTTGGTGGTTTCTCATTGCCTCCAGGATAAAATCCCTAACCCTTTGGATTTTGTAGAAGATCCTCCTGGATCTCCACTGCATCTCCTTGCTTTCTTCCCTGCTTGTTCTTTTGAGGACTGTGGAAGATGGATGAGCAGGCTGTGCACAGCATCATTCTAGAGGGCATTATTGTCATCTCTGTGAGAGCGGTACCCCCGCAGACTCAGTAGGGCATAACCTGAACCAGGCTTCCAAACACCCTGCTGCTCTTGCTCCCTAGGGCCCTGTTTGCTCTGCCTGGAAAGCATAGTTCGTAATACCTGCCTGTCTAGAATGGATCACCTCCTCCAGGAAGCCTTTCCCTCTCCTCTGTGCCCTCATAACATCCTGCCATATTCTGGTCATAATGCTTACCTTACTGTGCTATAACTGGGTTGATTGGTCTCTGTTCTCCTCTAGTGTGATGGATTGTATCAAAAATGCCTGTGATATGTAGTCTATCCATCCAGTGGAATATTATTTAGCCTTAAAAAGAATAGAACTTCTGACTCATGCTACAACATGAATGAACCAATAATTAAGCTAAAATGAGGACATTAGGGTGGGCCTTAATATACTAAATGAAATAAGCCAGTCACAAAAGGACAAATGATTCCACTTACATGGGTACCTAAAAGCAGTCAGACTCATAGAGACAGAAAATAGAATAGTGGTTGTCAGAGACTGGGAGGAGGGGAAATGGAAAATTAGTGTCTAATGGGTGCAGTTTCAGTGTTGCAAGATAAAGAGTTCT
This sequence comes from Chlorocebus sabaeus, assembly GCF_047675955.1. Lineage (NCBI taxonomy): Eukaryota > Metazoa > Chordata > Mammalia > Primates > Cercopithecidae > Chlorocebus > Chlorocebus sabaeus. Next base: position 108,702,554 of record NC_132933.1, read on the forward strand.
GGAGCTAGGTCACACAATAATATGAATAATTTAACCCTAGTGAGCTGTATATTTAAAAATGATTAGCATAGTAAATTTTATGTTATGTGTATTTGACCACAATCAAAACTTTAAAAAAATGGCTGCAACAATAATTCTTGGCCCATGTGTTCTTGTTGATACCTGATCAAGTGATGGATCTTGAGGAATCCAGTGATTTCCACTTCCCTTGAACCTGGGCAGGCAGTTATGATTGCCTTGACATGCAGCACGTGGGACAGGCGATGCTATGTGGTGCTCAGTGGCTGGGTCATAAAAGGCAACACAGATTTTGCCTGGCTCTTGCTTTTTTGGGATGCCTGCCTTGGAATCCCAGAGGCATTCTACAAGAAGTCTGGCTACTCAGAGGCCATAATGTTAGAAAAGACACATGGAGGGACCACATAGAGATAGAGGGAGGTGCCCAAGAAACTCAAGCTGTCCATCGCCCAGCTGTTTGAGTCTTTCCAGCATCAACTGTCAGACATGTGAGTAAGTGAGCCTTGGATGATTTCAGCCTCCAGCCTTTGAGCTGCCCCAGATGATCATGAGTGGAACAGGTATAAGTTGTCTTTTTTGAGTCCTGCCCATGTCACAGATTTGTGAGCAAATTGAATGCTGTTCTTAGAGCGACCAATTTGTCCTGGTTTGCCTGGGTCTTTCCATATTTTAGCACCAAAAGTCCCACATCCCAGGAATCCCCTCAGTCTCAGGCAAAACTGAATGGTTGGTGTTACAGCCTGAATTGTTCCACCCCCTCCAAACCCTGCAAATTTATATGTTGAAGTCATAACCCACAGTACCTTGAAATGTGACTGTAATTGGAGATATGGACTTTGAAGAAATAATTAAGCTAAAATGAGGACATTAGGGTGGGCCTTAATACAATATGAATGGCTGGTGTTATAAGAAGAGGAGATTAAAAGACAAACAACACACAGACCAAGGGGCAAACCTGTGAGGACACAGCAAGGAGGAGGTGATCTACAAGCCAAGGAGAGAGATTCAGAAGATGCCAACCCTGAGAACACCTTGATCTTGTACTTCCAGCCTCCGGAACTATGAGAAAATACATTTCTGCTGTTTAAGCCACCAAGTCTGTGGTATTTGTTATGGCAGCCCTAGCAAACTAATATGGTTGGTCACTCTTATGGACTGAATGTTTGTGTCCCTCCAAATTCATATGTTGAAGTGCTAACCCTCAATGTGATAATATTTGGAGGTGCAGCCTTTGGGAGGTGATTAGATTTAGGTGATATCAGGAGAATGGGCCCCGCATGATGAGATTTGTGCCTTTATAGGAAGAGGATGAGAAAGAGAATTCTGTGTGTGTGTGTGCATTGAGGAAAAGCCATGTAAGGACACGGTGAGAAGGTTGCCATCTATAAGCCAAGAAGAGAGCCATCACCAAGAACCAAATCTGCTGACACCATGAGCTTCTCAGCCTCAGAACTGTGAGAAATAAATGTCTGTGGTATAAGCTTCTCAGTCTCTGGTATTTAATAGCTTGAACTAATTAAGATTGTCACCCTGGTTGCTCTTGTAGCGAGACCTTAAATCTTGTGGTGGTTTATTATGCAGCAGTCAATAACAAGGCCAACTTGATAGTGGCTTCCTTGAGGTCGGGAATCATAGCTTTCATTATTCTATTCCCAGCACTCTGCACATAAATATTATTTAAATTTTTTTTAAATGTTGGAATGACTGGCTGAACAACTGAGTATATTGGGGAGGGGGGCAGTAACTGTCCCAGATGGGCAACACCTTAGGTGAATTATATAACTGGGTTTTAGAATGTCTGAGTACATAAAGCTATGTGACAAAATGGATTGCCTTTAGCAGTTTAACCCCATTCCTTTCCTCCTGGCAAGCTCAGGCAGTATGATTGCCTCTACCTCTCTGCAATTGCTCAGTGGCCCAAATGTGGTTACCAATCAGACCTTTCGCTTATTTAATCTCCCACTCGGCAGGGGCTATCGAAACGTATAAAAATCATCCTGGCTTACGTCTGCTTCCCCAATCATCACGGGATGAGATTTCAAACCATTATCTGTCTGTAATGATGTCTCTCTTCTCTCAATAATGTCCAGATTTATTGAATTTGAAAGTCTTGGATTCTTCTTGCTAGGGATGAACCTCCAGGGTTTACAGCTCCTCACCCAGGTCTCAATTTATAGTCATCAACAGCTGTTCAGCATACGCTATTTAAGCTGCAGGTGTACTCTGCTAGTAAAATAAACACCCCGATTCTCATTTGTGTGCAATCCAGAATATTACCCAGATGTTGGGATGAATACAATGGGATCATCTGTGGGAAAAGCACATTAGCTGCTGTGATGAGCAGAGGCCCTTGACAGAGATGATGTGCAGCCTGGAGTGAGACATGCCGGGGTGGTGAATGCCAAAAGGCCACACCAGTGGATCCCATCCTCAAGCCACAGCCTGACTCTGTCATTGTTGCAAGATTGTTGATTTAGGGATAAACAATCTAGATTAAAAGAAATAAAGAATTCTACAGCTTTCTGCCTGATTTGGATCTGGACTGTGTTTGTAGTCTCAGGAGGTCAATAGTCAGTGGAATTGTCCTGGTCCCAGCAGACAGGCCGTGAGACAGTAAGTCCTCTCACTTCTGTGCTAACTGCTTCCAGCCTATGCACCTGAGCCGAGGGCTACAGTGGTGGGGCGGGAACAATGACAAGGACAAGAGGGGCTTTCTGGGCTTGCCCACCTCCTGACTCAGCAGTGTCAAGTCAAGGCCCGCAATCTCCCAACTTGGGAGTGAGGATGCAGCAGGTAAGAAAGAGAAGGTAGTTATTAAGTTGTGAGTTTTCATTAAAGTATAATACACAAACAAAAAAGTATATAAATTATAAATGTATATGTCAATCACTTTTCTTAAACTGAACACACCCACATAACCAATATCCAGATTAAGAAATGAAGCGTGACATGCAGCACTCCAGAAGCCCCTTCATGCTCCCTAGTCACAATGCCCATTGCCCAGGGTCACCTCTATCCTGACATCTAACAGTGTCAAGAAGTTTTGCCTGTATGGGGATCTTATACAAATTCAATCATCAATATATATCCTTTTTGAGCTAGTTTCTATTGCCTGACATAATATCTATGAAATTCACAGATATGTTGTGTGTAGTTATAGAACATTCATTCTTATGGTTGTATGGTCTTTCTTTGTGAGAATACCACTATTTATCCATTCCGCTGTTGATACACATTTGGATAGTTTCCGGTTTGGGCTACTATGGAAAATGCTGCTAAAAACACTGTAGTATTTACTTTTAGGTAATATAAGTAAACATTCCTGTTGAATGTAGAGCTAGGAATCGACCAGGTCATAGCGTATGGGCGGTAGATTGTGGTTGTTCTAGTTCATTCAGGGGAGGTTTGCTTAAAAGAAGTGAAAACATGGAGGATCATTATTCTGGCATGTTGCCTTCTCAGGGATAGACCAAGAAAATTTCAAGAGGAAAAGAGAAAAAGGTGTGGATGTTGTCCCTTGGCTTTACTTCTCATTTACTTCTCAGTGCTTCCTCCTGCACGCATACACCGAGGTACGAACCACATACATGGCCTTTACTCTCACAAAATGAGTTGTGAGGAGAAGCCTTCTTCTTGAGATGTTTTGAGGGACTGTCACAAAGACCCCTTGCCCCCAAATATGTCCCCCACTGGTATGATGTTGATATCTGAATTTCCTTGGTAAAACATGATGAGTGAATAACAAATCGTTGTGGAAAAGGTAATGTTTTGACTTGAAAGGCTACAGTAGGCTGATCTGAGGTCAGGTGCTAGATGCCAACATCAGCTGCATGCCAACACCGAGCCAACTAAGCCAGGTGGCTACAGGCTGGGGTGATTACCAGGTCAACATGGAATCGGACATTAAATCTGAGTGAGGGTCTCTGTCAGAGTCAGAATCAGTGGACAAATCTGAGATCAAGCCTTGGAAAGTATATAAAAGCCTTGAAGCCCAGAAGACAACCAGATCAATCCAGTCAGACACTCTGGGGACTAACCCCAGGCATCAGTACCCAGTGGTCACCCAGTTACCCCAGGTGGTCACAATGTGTAGCCAAGATGTGATTCTGCTCCCCAGGGTAAATTTCAACCCCTAGGGGACATTTGGCAATATCTGAGGACATCTTCGGTTGTCACAGCTGGGTGTGGGTGCTATTGGCATCTAGTCAGTAGAGGACCAGGATGCTGCTACACACCCTGCAGTGCACAGGACAGGACAGCCGCTGCAACAGAGAATCAGCAAGCCCCAAATGACAATAGTGCTGAAGTTGAGAAACTCTACTCTAGGCAAATTCTCATGGAGAGTGGGAACGAGCATGCTTTCTTTAGAAGTCTGAGGCTTTGTTCCAGCAGATTTCCTTGAATTGGATGACAGATTATAATTTCGAGCAAGGCAATTTCACCTCTCTCCTGCCTTCTGGAGGCTAAAGATGACATCTCGTTTTCCTCTTCACCTCTCAAAGAAAGTAATCTGCATGAAAGGAATCAGGAGAAATGAGATGGAAAAATTCACTTCCCTACCTCTGGTAATATCCAGCCTGTGGCCAGAAACTGGGTGACATGCTGTTGTCCTTAACCCTGAGATGGAGCCAGGTCTCATGTTGTGGATGATTAAGTACAATTGCCTTCAATCAAAAATCTGCTTTCAGCATTGTGATGCGCACCCGTAATCCCAGCTACTCGGGACGCTGAGGCAGGAGAATCGCTTGGACCTGGGAGGTGGAGGCTGCAGTGAGCCGAGATCGCACCACTTCATTCCAGCCTGGGCGACAGAGCAAGACTCCATCTCAAATAAATAAATACATAAATAAATAAATAATCCCGTTTCATTTAAATTTGGAAAGTTAAAAAAAATTCTCACTGTATTGTAGGGTAGGGTTCATTCATGGCTTGCTATTGGACTCATGTGTGCTTACATCCTAGGTGGAGAGCATACTGAGGGCAGTTTTCACATTGCATAATGCAATGCCTGAAAAATGGTCTGTCCATGTCAAATGTCCTGGACAGCTTCACACCTCTGCCCCAGAATTTATAACACATACTTTTTGAATCACTCATATGAGATACTGGCTTATAATAACATTTAAATGTGTCACATATTTATATTTTATGTCCCAAGGAGAATACTCCTTAAGAGCAGGGACTGGCTCGCCCTCCCCCTCCATCCTCCGCCCTCCCCCTCCATCCTCCACCCCCGCAACACATACACCCATGTCTAGCGGAGGGCTTTACATATTGTAGGTGCTCAGAAAATGACTGTGGGAGGAAAGACAAAAAAAATAAAAAGGAGGAAGGGAGGCAGAAAGGGAGGAAGGGAGGAGGAAGATATAATGTAGGCCTAATGTATCTGAATCATGTAACCACAGTGAGCCGTGATCTAATGACATTCTACAAGGTGTCTGAACATCCAGAAAACACAGGATAAACTTATTGTCAAGCAGTATGTTAGCTACATTTTCAAATAATATGTTCAATGTATTTCTCCTCAACCTATTATAATCTTTTCTTTATGTTTCTAGACTTTCTGAACACTCTGGAGTATATTTACTTGTGTTTTTGTTTATACATTTATAAATACACTTATAAATATCTATTTATGAATACACTTTTTTCCCTATGTTTCCAGACATTCTGTAATATTGTTATATATTTAGCATAGTACAATATAAACTTTTTTCAGAGTAACAATTGGACTGGTTGCTTTAAATTTAGGAGTACCTCACCTTAGAAGATTTATGGAAATAGAAGAAAAATGTAGTGAGCATATTGTTTGAAATAGAAGCTAACATATTGTTTAAGAATATGTTTATCCTGTTGCTCTTGGCTTTTTGGATACCCTGTGTTAATAATTTGGGAAAAAATCCATTTATTTGAGTAATCAGTGATGCCATCAAGGTTTGGATGCTGCTTGTTTTAAGGAGACCATCTGCTGAAACAAAGCTTCCAAGGACCCCTGCCTTGGTGGAACCTGGGGAGGCTTATTAAAAGAACACATTTCTGGGCCCTACTCCAGACCAGCTAAAGCAGAGCTTTAGAATCTACATTTTAAACAAGTTCCCCTGGTAATTCTTGCGCACCCAAGATACATTGTGTTAAAATCGACAGTTTTTATAACCCCCCAATGCAACTGCATGATACATGCGGATGCATGGTGGGTAGTGAATTCAATAAGTCCCCGAGTCACTAAGGCCAACAAATAAAACGGTCAAGTAGAGGCAACTGCTGGCTCAGAGCCAGGAGCATCCTTTTGGGGCTGCTTTTATGAGAAGGGAGCACTTGCAATTCGGTTCCTGGAGGATACCAATAATTGCCTTCTAATAATAACAACATAATAACAGTAACAAAAATAAAATAGCTAGCAGCCACTGAGTGCTTACTAGGTGTTAAATGATGTCCTAAGCATATTGCATGTATCTAATCCCCCCAACAACACTAAAAGATAGATACAGTTGTTTTCCCCATTTTACAGAAGAGGAAACTGAGGCACCGAAGGGCAATGAGCCCACCTAAGATCACACAATAAGAAAGGAGCAGAGCTGGGGCTTCAAGTTCAGGCAGGCCAACCTCTAGTCCCGTGGGTGTGACCACTGAACCTTGTGCTAGACATTATTTGTTCTTCGGAGAGAATGAAGAATGGAATCTGGACTTATAATGATACTCACTGAGAGGCTTTGCTTAGAGTGGTCCATTTACAAATAAATAATGTGAGATAAGTGAATTCCCACTATACGCCAAGCTTGTTTTAGGCCCTGGGTATGTGAAAATGAAGGAAGCAGTGTGTTTTCTGACCTCAAGTAGCTCACAGGCCTTAAGGAGGAGGCACATCATCACATATGTCCATGTAGACTCGCAGCCCTGGTTAACGCTACTCTGAGCATGTGTGAAGCAGGCAGTCTGGCCCAGACAGGGAAGGCTGGTTGTCTGGACGGGACACTGTGGGGATGGCTTGTCTCTACTCCATGATGGCTGGGGCTTCACCTGGGATGCCTGGAAGGCTGGGCTCAGCAGAGTTTACTAACTGAAGCCCCAACATGTGGCCTGTCCATGTGGCTTGGGCTTTTCGGAGCAGGGCAGCTGAATTTCAAGAGGATGCATCCCAACAGGGTTTTCCAAGTGACGTTTCGGGAGAACTAAGCAGAAGTCACGTAGCCTTTTGTGATCCAGAGTTGCAAATTATCCAGTTCTATTTCCACCTAATCCGTTGGTCTAAACAGACATCACCCTGCCCAGATTCAAAAGGAGGGAACGTAGACCTCACTCCTCAGTGAGTTTCGTTCCACGATATTCATAGTTTAAAAGGAGAGTTTGTCCATATGAGAATAATAAACTCTGTGGATTACTAGAGGGTGGTTGGTGGTGGGGTGGGTTAAAAAATTACTTGTTGGGTACTCTGCTCACTACTAGGGTGACGGGCTCAGTACTTGAAACCTCAGCATTATACAATCTTCCCATGTAACAAATATGCACATGTACTCCCCCTATCTAAAATAAAAGTCAAAATTTAAAAAAGAAAATCAAGATAAATATTTATGTAAAATATATCATTAAAAGCTACATTTATGGCTGGGCGCGGTGGCTCATGCCTGTAATCCCAGTACTTTGGGAGGCCGAGGCTGGCGGATCACCTGAGTTCAGGAGTTCAAGAGCAGCCTGGCCAACATGGTGAAACCCCATCTCTACTAAAAAAAAAAAAAAAAACAAAAAACAAAAATTAGCCAGGCGTGATGGCGGGCATCTGTAATCCCAGATACAAGGGGGGTGAGGCTGGAGAATCGCCTGAACCTGGGAGGCGGAGGTGCCAGTGAGCGGAGATCGCGCCATTGCACTCCAGCCTGGGCTACAAGAGCGAAACTCGGTCTCAAAAAAAAAAAAAGAGAGAGAGAGAGAGAAAGAAAGAAAAAACCTACACTTATTTTAAAAAAAGAGAGGAGAGTTTGTTAACCAAGGGGAATAACTTTTTTTTTTTTTTTAATTTATTTATTATTATTATACTTTAAGTTGTAGGGTACATGTGCATAACGTGCAGGTTTGTTACATATGTATACTTGTGCCATGTTGGTGTGCTGCACCCATCAACTCGTCATTTACATCAGGTATAACTCCCAGTGCAATCCCTCCCCCCTCCCCCCTCCCCATGATAGGCCCCGGTGTGTGACTTTTTAACTTTGAACATTTATTTGCTATATTTGGCAGAAGAGTTTTTTTTTGGAGTGCCTCCTGTCATATCATCGGCCACTTTCTATTGTCCTGTGGATTTGATTGGTGGGAACTGGGAGAATATCTCAGGACTTGCATCACTTCCTCAGGTGAATCAGAACTCTGGGGGTGGAACTTAGCAATCTGTAATTTAACAAGCCCTCCAGGTAATTTTTATGTGAGCTAAACCTTGAGCAACACATTATACTCTATAGCATAGAATCCCCAAATGACTGAGGAATTGAAGGCCCTACACTACATCCTGAGACTTCCTGCTTCCTCTCTCCATCCTTCTCAGTGAGCACTGCCCACCAGGTTTATACCCCTCTATCCTTCTTCCTACCCTTTATTACCTTTGCCGCAAGGGTAGAATATCAGAAGACTCCTTTCTTGAGGAACTAAGTGATTTTGAAGTGAAGTTCTTTAGATTGGCAGCACCCTAGCCCATAATGAAACAGCTTGGTTTTTGCCAGGTTTCCCTACAACAAAGGCCACCATTTGACAAGTTCTACTATCCTCGCATACAGAACTTCCATTCAGCTTTGTGGTACTTCTCTCTTCAATATGAGTAGACAGTCAAGAATCAGCAGACATTTGGAGAAATGTCTCTGCCACACAAAAGGCAGAGATCAAATAAGTAAACTCATAGAATGAAGGGATCCAGAGTAAATGTGAAAATTCAGGGAACAGAAGAAAATTTCAACAATAACAATAATGGCAGCAATAAAAATCTCTAATAATCATTAATGCTCCTACTTACAAAAGAAAACACTGGATTCATGAAACAGGAACACGACATGATAAAATGGAACAAATGCAGAAGTGCAAGTTCTTGGAAATTAAAATAGGGTGCTCACAAATTTTAGTGGAGGGGTTGCAAGATAAAGTTGAAAATAATTTCTCAGAAAATATAACAAAAAGACTAAGAAATGAAACATGGGGGAGACCAGTCTGGGCAATGTGGTGAAACCCCATCTCTATAAAAAAATACAAAAATTAGCAGGGCATGGTGATGTGTGCCTGCAGTCCCAGCTACTCAGAAGACTGAAGTGGGAGGATAGCTTGAGTCTGGGAGGTCAAAGCTGCAGTGAGCTGTGACTGTGCCACTTCATTCCAGCCTGGATAACAGAACAAGACTCTGCCCCCCACCCCCCCCAAAAAATAACACATGAGGGAGAAAATTTTTTAAAAAATAAGATGTAAGGCATATTTCACCAGCCTGACCACTTCCCAGCCAAGCAGCCAAGGAAATCTTGTTATTCAGCAAATATTAAGATGGGAGCCCCATTTGTCAGGTATCGGTACGTGCGATGCATGGAGCTTTGCAGCATGTATATCTCACTGATGTTGGGCTCTACTGCAGTGAGCTGAGCCAAAGATCCCTGAGGGTGAGGGAATTAATTGTGGAGTTGTGTTTCCATAGAAGATAACACTGAAGAGCCATTGGGATGTCAAGCCCCAGAGCCAAAGTGGGTTCCCCAAAGTGAGGTCAGAGCCATGAGAGGGCTAAACTGAAAACAGCAGGGTGATGCAAGAAAGTTTAGGTTTTTGTTTTACTGCCTCCCTCCTACCCACCCAAGCAGAAGGGAAAGACAAAGACAGAGAGAAGGCTGAAAGAGGACCAAGTCATATATTTGATAGCTGGAGTTATGGGTTATCAAAAATGGCTATGGAAGTTTATAAGTACAGGGGTAGCTATTATTCAATTGTTAAGTGTGTGAATTGCTGCAAGGCTAACTTCCATTTTCTCCCCAGGCTGTCAGTAGTAAAGTCAACTATACACACATGACTTTGTGTTAGTGAGTTGAATTTTGGATGTGTGTGAATACAGAAAAAAGAACAGGGATGCCCTGTGTTGTACAATGGGGAGGTTCAGAACAGGACTCATTCAGAAGGAAGAGCTTGTGGCCAGCCATGGCTAGGACAAACATTCACCACCTCCCATCCCTTTATCCCCAATCCTTCAAGTCCCTAGAGAGGCTGGGAGTGATTTAAGGTCCTCTGCACACATTGGAAGATGTTTGAACAAATGCCGCTTGAAACTCAAGGGCAGGGTTGCCTTAGCTGAGGTCGTCATTACATAGACACAATTTCATTTAAATTAATGACAAATTTGCAGGTTCATCATTACTGTCGTGATTTTATAGAGGAGGAAACTTAACGAGTTCAAAATGGATGTTGGACAACTTACCCAAGGTGATCCAGTTTTAAGTGACTTAGCTGGGATTGAGAGCCAGGTCTTATTGGTTCCAAAGCTCATGCTTCTCCCATTACACCAGGTCCCACAGCAAGGAATGATATGCCAAGTTCAAGTCATCCAACCCTTTGCTGAAGGCACTGCACCTCTGGGTTTTGATATGGCTGAATATACTCTAGTGTGGGGTAGCTTTTTGTCTAAGGATTGGTGTTTATCTCCATCTTTAATCTTTCCTGATTGCTTCAAGCTTTTTCTTCTCTCCTCATCCTCCTCCTACTCCTCCTCCTCCTCTTCCTCCCCCAAACCCTCCTCCTTGTTCTTCCTGCCCCCAACCCTCCTCCTTCTTCATCCAAAACCTATTCTGTTTCCTTCCATAAGCAAGCAAGCATGAGACATAGACAGCCTCATTTATTTTAACTATAAAGGAAGAGCCCTGGGAAGTTAATCAGACTGCCAGGAATCTGGAATTTGCTGATGAATGGACATTTGGCTGAGCATAGTAAATTCTCAGCTAATTGAAAGCAGATAACAAGAGTAATGCATCCATACCTTGAAAAACATCACATTCCTAATAAATAATTGGAAATGGCAATCTTTTGACATATGAACTGAGGGGGAAAAGTCTTAAATAAATTCTGGACTAATTCCTGTCACATATATTATACTGTATTTAGCAGTTGTGCTATATGAGAAGATTAAAAGCTATAAATCTCTTTGCAACACCATCTACAGCAGTGTTTTAAATCCAGAATAAATAGGAGTGGGGTTCTTAGAGTGCCACATAGAATATTGACTTCCATGGTTTTAATGTTGCGTGTGTGTGTGTGTGTGTGCACATGTGTTTTGCGGGTGGTGATGATGGTGATTTCCTTCTTTCTATCTGAGGAGACAGGTATTTAAAGATATCCAGCAGATCATCCTGGTGATCTGACTGCTGCCACAAACTGGATCTTCTAGGAAGCTTTTGCTAACCCCAGTATGATCCATGGACTGAAAAAACATAGGCATCACCCGCAGGCTTGTTAGAAACACAGAATTTCAGGCCTCATCTCAGACCTACTGAATCAAAATTTGCGTTTCTATTTTGCTTTTATTATAATTTCTTAAATCTGCATTTTAACAGGATCCTCAGGGGATTCATCCTAGGGGATTCATTTGTACATTCGCCTCTAAGAAGTATCGTTCTAGTGTTCAATCCAGGACAATTTTACATAACTTGAGTGATAGCAGATGCAACTCGATTCATCCAGAGTTGATTTCATCCCAGGCTCTGGAAGAAATCTAATGTTCAGGCTATGTCCTCAGAAAGACCTTCGTTTTCCTCCTGCTTTGTCATAAGAGCTGACCTCTACCTCCTTCCCAGGCCCTCCCTTGACACTGAGTTCCAGAAGCCAGGTCTTTGTCCTGTCCCCTCACTCCTACTCCCTATTTCAGTCTCTCTCTGGGTCCCCAGTCTGGAGAGCATTTCCTCTGGACTGGGAATCACTAGCTGGGTCCTCTTTTAGCCTCTTGGGGACTACAGCCCTGCCCGGGGTTATCTCAGGTCTGTATGCCTATGGGTCTTTGCCTGCTACCAGCTTTCTTGGACAGTACCCACCTGTCTGTCCACTGAAGCCAGGGGATTGCAGTGATGGAGAGCCCACCAGCAGGCTACTGCAGGAGGGGGCCAATGATGTCTACGGCCTGTCCCTGCATTGCAATTATCTTGGATTTCTGCGTGATGCAGACCTATTAAGATTTCTGAAGTCAGTTATTTTTAAGAAGGATGTTTTAGCCATCATTTCTTGAACAACTACTGTGTGTTTGGGTACACCACTAGATGCTTTCCTTATGTTATCTTGTTTGTTTCTCACAACGGCCCCACAATATATGCATTTTTGAAATTGTCACTAAGATATAGCATTCAGTAAGATGCACGGATTGTAACTGTACAGTCAGATAAATTTTGATACATGTATGCACCTGTGCAACCCACAGCACAGTGAAAATACAGACCACTTTTTTCACCATAAAGAGTTCCTTTGTGCTCCTTTTTAGTGAACTCTCTCCACCCTAGAGGCTATTACTATTCCGATGTCTATTCCCATAGATTCGTTTTGGCTGTTCTGGAAGTACATATAAATGGAATCATATGGTGTGATACTCTTTTGTGTCTGGCTTCTTTCACTCAACATAAGGTTCACGAGAGGCATTCATGTCATGTGTATCGGTAGTTCCTTCTGGGATATTTTAATCCCCATGTCACCGTGAGCAAGTGGAGGATTGGAGAAATTGGCTAACTCGTCTTGGTCATAGGAAAAGAGTCCAGGTCAGTCTGATTCAAGAACCATCTCAAACTCCCCGTCAGGTTGGATCTCACCAAATATTTTAGATTGTGTTTTTCTAAATGAATCCCACTCTATCGTCCTCTGCATTTGGAGATTCTCTTTAATTCTTACTGCTGGCTGCCCTGCCCTGGCTTTTGATCATGAGTTTCTGTTTTTATCTGGATGGGAGTGTGGGCTCCAGAGTTGAATGGGGCCTTCAAAGGTGATTCCATCCAAGCCTCCTTGGGAGAAAGTGTCCTGAGTAGAGTCCAGAACAGAGTGAAGGGGGATCCCCTCTCCTGTGGTCCTTTAGAGGTGAAAACCTCCCCCTTGGGGTGAGATTAGGGAATGTCATGGGGCAAATTTTATGTGTCAACTTGAATGGATTGGGGTGCTCAAATATTTGGCTAAACATTATTTCTGGCTGTGTCTGTGAGGGTGTTTCTTGATGAGATTAGCATTTGAATTGGTAAACTGTATCAAGCAGACTACCCTCTTCATTGTGGCTGGGCATCATCCAATCTACTGAGCGTCCAAATGGAACAAAAAGGTGGAGGAAGAGAGAATTTGCTCTCTCTCTGCCTGAGTGCTTCAGCTGAAACTGGATTTCTCCTGCTCTTGAGCTTTACACCATTGGCACTCCTGGTTTTCAGGCCTTTGAACTCAGACTAGAATTACACCATGGGCTTTCCTGGGTCTCCAGCTTGCAGCCAGTAGACCATGGAACTTCTCAGCTTCCACAATTGCACGAGCCAATTCCCTATAGTCTCTCTCTCCCTCTTCTCTATTTCTCTCTCTCTCTCTCTCTCTCTCTATATATATATATATAGACACACATGCACACACATATACACACTACACACATACGGTATATATATATACACACACACACACACACACACACGCACACACACACACACAAACATACACTATTGGTTCTGATTCTGTGGAGAACCCTCACTCAAACGAGGACATTTGAATGTCCTGTTAGTTATGCCCCGACATTTCACTAATACTTCCAGCAAGAAGAAGGCTTTTATCTGCTAGAGCAGAACCAAAATTCCTACCCCCGTCCCTCACAGATCTCACAGGCGGATCAAATGCGAAAAGAATGTGAAATTATTTGTAAACTGTAAAGTACTCTATAAAACTAAGCTGTTGTTGCAGTTCCTCACTCTTGGGTTCTGGGTTGCTTCAAAGTGAAACTTAAAAAGTGAAAGCCAAAAGGATAAACCTCCAATACCCCATCTGGAAAGAAGAATTTGACTATGAAGCTGTTGCTATGCAATTTCTTTATTCACTCTTGGGGCTTTCTTTTATGAATAGAAATATATTCTTTTTTATTGCTTTTACCTCCTAGAAGACTTTTCCCCCAAGATACCCTAGTCAACCAGTTTGTTTCAGTTTTTCTTTGAACACTTAAAATGGAAAAGATAGAAATGTCGAATAATTAAAATAATTATTACAGATTTAGTTATACAAAAGAATTGTTATCAACCCTAATTCCAGGGAGAGAAAAGAATAAGAATAATCTGGAACTTGGGTTGGATAGAAGAAAATTTTCCTGATAGAGCTAATTATTTAACTAGAATGGGTTCATAATAGGAGCATGCTTGGCAAATTTTTAAAATCTGCAATAGTTGATCATCTCCAGTAAGATTAAATCTATAATTTCCTTAGAAATAATTATTAAATTATTCCTATTTTCCTTTTTGCCTATTGGAAAACTTCTAATTTCTTTCACTTCCCTTTACAGATTTTTTTTAGTTAGACTGTTCAATCATCCCTATAACTTTTTGCATGGACTTTCTGAAATTTTAAACAGTAGAATTCAGAAGGAGATACTTTACAGTGAAAGGATTATTTCAGACCCTGTGTGCAATACTCCTGCTTGTATGATCTCTCTTGGACCTTGATTAAATGACAGAGCTACTCAGCTAACACGTTTAGAAGTTAAGTCTGCAGGCGTTTCAGTCATATAAGGTCATGGCTATATTGAAATTTATTGTACTGAGTTTTTTTTACTGTATTGAATCCCAGCAATTCTCTCTGTTAATCTCCTTCCTCTTAATTTGTGGCTTTTTCCCCAGTTTTATTGGGGGATTTTGATAGTGTAGTCCCCGCTGCCGTGGTCACTTCTTCCCTGGCTTCCTCCATGGCTAGGATGCCATTATGTGTAAACATGGTAAGCAGACTTACTGTTCATCTTCCCAGGTCACCAATGGAAAGGCTAACATAAAACAGACCCCAAACTGACCTTCAGAGCATTGTTCAAGTGTGAAGGTTCATACTGCCTTGCCAATGGTGGTAGAACACAGCTGTTAGGAGCACTCGCTGTGTTTATTTGTTGAGCTTTGGGCAGGGTATGGGGTGGCTCTTGATGGGCAATTTAGATAAAGATGCTCTATAAATGCCATGCCCTCGTGTCATTTCTAAAATGTCAGGAGTAGAGTATTATAAAGGCTTGCATGAACAGACCTAGGCTTTAAAGGCAGGTTCTGCCACTTACTAGCCGAAGGACCTTGGGCAGGTCCCTTAGCTTCTCTGAGCCTCAGTTTCCTCATCAACAAAAATGGAGATAATAATGGCAACATCACAGAGTTGTCAGGATTAACGGAGTTTGTAAAATGCTTGGCATATTCAAGAGACCACTATCTGGTGACCACTCCATTTGTAACGGATCTCTGGGTATGAGCTTTAAGCCTGTGCCCTTTCCAAAAGTTGTGTGGTTTGGAGTACATGGATTTCTCCAGTTTACTAACGAATTTGTCCTTTGAAACCAAATCAAAAGTTCCTTAAAGTCAAGAGTGATTACACACATTGCCTATGCAGTGATTTAAGATTGAAAATTCTGCTGAGTTAATTTCTTACAAAGTTATGAAGTTTCCTTTCCTGTAGCATTTTCTTCTCAGAACTTAGCAGGTTATCTTGCTCCAATTTTATTCCTGTAGTTTTCAAAACACAGAAATCACATACAGTAGTCCCCCCCTGATTTGCAGGAGATACATTTCAAGACCCCCAGTGGATGCCTGAAGCCGCAAAGAGTACGGGACTCCATATGTACCATTTTTTAAAAAAAAAATCTAATAACTGAGATGGCTACTAAGTCACTAACAAGTGGGTAGCATAGACAGCATGGGCCCACTGGACAAAGGGGGAATTCATGTCCCAGGCAGGATGGAGTGGGACGGCATGAGATTTCATCATGCTACTCATATGGTGCATAATTTAAAACTTATGAATTGTTTATTTCTGGAATTTTCCATTTAATATTTTTGGACTGCTATTGACTGTGGGTAACTGAAACTACAGAAAGCAAAAATCACGGATAAGAGGAACTATCGTATAAAGTTCTGTCATTTCTCAGGCAATCCCTTTTCAGTTTTGTTATGTAAGATTTACACAGGCGCTTTTATGATTGTCCTGCACAGCCTTTTCAGTCCAGACCTCCTTCGGAGTGGTGGGCCAGTCATTTTCCTATACGTGCTGGAGTGAGGCAACAGGTCTGGCCAAGTCCCATGTAACCAGAGCTTCTACAATGAGCTTGCCCGCAATGCCACAACACGCTGCTGTCGCCTCTACATTTCGGGCATGACCTGTCCTTGTTTTCAGTTCAGTGGTTACTCATTCACGGGTAGCTTAATCTACTTTAGGTCATTAATAAAGATGTTAAATAAGGACTTATCTGACAGTAAAGCCCCCTGCCCTCACCCCCACCACAGGTGGCTCTGTTAGAAAGCCCTGGAATGAAGAAAAAAGGACACTTTGTGTTATCACAACAAACTGTCTCCTTTCAGTGAACTATAGAAACCATGGATCCAGTGAGTGTGGAACATGTCACACGTTTAGTCTTTAATGATCAGTTTGTTCCAAAGACTAAGAGAATGCTTGTATTCAACAAACTAAATTTGGTTTGAATCCGGACTTGGAGGTCGTCCCAATGGGTTCAAGCAGATTGAAAAGTCATGAACAAAGGGATGTTGGGATAATGAAGTGTCCTGCTTAAGCTCATCCTTCCATGGCTTTCTAATTTGTGAAAGAGACATCTAACAGAGCCACTGGGGGATACCTTCAGATGAGTCTTTATTTACCATCTCTATTAATGACCTAGAATATCAGCTTGCAACAGGAAATTAATAGATTTAGGCATTGATCATCAATGGTTGATAACATCATAGAGAGGCAACACGATATTACGTACTTCTGATAGAAGAACACATCCACCATTTATGAACAAAGTGCACATCCAAATCTGATCAAACCTCTAGATCCTGCTACCAGCTTACAGGAAATAGAAAGACGGAGAACGTGTTAAATGGTACCATGGAGGTACAATCAACGAAATCCAGACTGTAGGGAATCTATAGGACAAATAATCCTGTTTCTTTACAAATTGAAAGAAAAAATAGAGATAGAGGAGACACCTACAAAATTAAAGAGATTCAAGGGGAAAATTATTCCATTAAAATGTGTTAACTTTATTTAGATACTAGTTCAAACAACGAATAGTTTAAAAAAGATTTATGAGATAAATGGAAATTTGAGCACTTTAATTCGATGATATTAAAAATTATTAAATTTTAAGATATGATAATAGTATTGAGCTTATTTTTTTAAGAGTCTTTATCATTTGAAGACGCATACTGAAATATTTACAGATGCGATGATCTGATGTCTGTGATTTGCTGCAAAATAGCATGGGAGAGAGAGAAAAGAGAGTGAGGGTATAGATGAAAGAAGATTGGTCATTGTTAAAGTTGGCTAATAGGGGCTCATCGTACTCTTCTTTTTACTTTTGTAAGTGTTTAAAGTTTTCCATAATAAAAGAAAGGTAAATCAAGGCACTGTAAAATCCTAAATCTCAAGGGAGAAAGCAAAATCAAGAAATATATGTACGATGGAAGTATGCAGTAGTCTGATAGGCACTGTAAATTATGTTCAATATTCTATATATGCTTAGACAAAGTGGTGGATTAATTAATCTTAACAAGACTTGAAGGATCTTGCTCAAGGTTCTGAAACTGATGGTAGAGTCTGACTTTGAACCCAACTCTTTCTGCTTTAAGATTTGCACTTTAACCCTCAAGCTAACCAGAAGATGTGTATCTTCTGTGTCCAGGTGTAGGAGAGGCAAAAGATGAAAAAAAAAACCAAACCACCAAAAACACCGTATTTATTAGCTGGTGTTTTTGTGCCAGGCACTTCATATATGCATAATCTTACTTGAATCCTAACTTTAAACCTATCTCAATGCCTTGAGATCGGCATTATTTTTCCTAGTAAACGGATGGTGAAACTGAGGCTGAGAAAAGTAAAATAACTTGCTCAGAGTCACATAGCCAGAAATAAAGAATCCAGAAAGTGAACTACCTGGGATATTTGCCTAACTCAGTCTGATGTCAGAACATCCTGATATCCTAAGCAAACTAATGCACGAACAGAAAACCAAATACTTCATGTTCTCGCTTATAAGTGGGAGCTAAAGAACA
Organism: Chlorocebus sabaeus; assembly: GCF_047675955.1. Lineage (NCBI taxonomy): Eukaryota > Metazoa > Chordata > Mammalia > Primates > Cercopithecidae > Chlorocebus > Chlorocebus sabaeus. The sequence goes on from NC_132933.1 coordinate 108,720,799, forward strand.
CATGAACTCAAAGAGGAGAACAACAGACACTGGGGCCCACTCGGGGGTGGAGGGTGGGAGGAGAAAGAGGATCAGAAAAACTATCAGGTACTATGCTTATTACCTGGGTGATGAGATAATCTGTACACTAAACCCTGTAACACACAGTTTACCTATATAACAAACCTGCACATGTACCCCTGAACCTAAAATAAAAGTAAAAATAAAAGGCCGGGTGCGGTGGCTCACGCCTCTAATCCCCAGCACTTTGGGAGCCTGAGGCAGGCAGATCATGAGGTCAGGAGATGGAGACCATTCTGGCTAACATGGTGAAACCCCGTCTCTACTAAAAATACAAAAAATTAGCCGGGCATGGTGGCGGGCGCCTGTAGTCCCAGCTACTCAGGAGGCTAAGGCAGGAGAATGGCGTGAACCTGGGAGGAGGAGCTTGCAGTGAGCCGAGATCAGGCCACTGCACTCCAGCCTGGGCTACAGAGCCAGACTCCGTCTCAAAAAAAAAAAAAAAAAAAATCCTTCTCTCAGGACAGTGGAAAAAGAAATATGCATAAATAGTACGTAATAATTAGTGTGATCACTTTATAATTGACGTTTGTGTGGATGTGCTGCCTTTAAAGGGTGGAGGAGGATGATAGCTTCATTTGTTCAACAAACTAGGGATCTCCAAACTTTTGTTTTAACATAATCCTGGCAGCAAATGCTTTTAGTGTTCCATATCACATCTCTTGCGGCAGATAGTTTCCACACACATTGACAGAGTCTTACCCAAGTGTCAGCCGCTTCCTCCTGCTTTCAGGAACTTAATCCACACAGGGCACATCAGAAGTGTGTGGGGTACGGGGCAGAGTTAACACGTCTGGGGGCAAACTCCCACCAATGAGGGGTGGCAGTCAAGAGATAAATGCCCCAGATTTCCATCTTTTGAAAGAACATTTCCGAGGCACATTTGGTAGTTCTTCAGCTGATCCCTAGTAGGACTAAGCCTCAGTTGCACACAGAGGTAACCAGCTCAACGATGCATTGACTTTTCCTTCTCTCCTGTCTCATACTCCTTGTCTCTTCACTCTTCTTTCTAGGATTACCATCGAGATGAAATTCCTGCATCCAGGTTCTTGCCTCAGCTCTGCTTCTGGTAGAACTTGACCCCCTCTCAATTAAAAAAAAAACCTGAGCTCATTCCTAATGTATGCATATTTATTTGTTTATAAATTATACTCATGGCAGGGCCTGGTGGCTCACGCCTGTAATCCTAACACTTTGGGAGGCTGGATCACTTGAGGTCAGGAGTTTGAGACAAGCCTGGCCAACATGGTGAAACCTCCACTCTACTAAAAATACAAAAATTAGCCAGGCCTGGTGGCAGGTACCTGTAGTCCCAGTTACTTGGAAGGCTGAGGGAGGAGAATCGCTTGAACCCAGGAGGTGGAGGTTGCAGTGAGCTGAGATTGAGCCACTGCACTCCAGCTTGGGCAAGAGAGCAAGACTCTATCTAAAAAATACATATATGTATATATATACTTATGATTACTTCATTATATATGCTATAAAACATACACTAAGAAATTCTGAAAGGGTGAAATAGACATAAAATAAGCAATGATTTCCTTAAGATTTCTATTTATAGTGTACAAAATAGGGTAGTATAATCATATTTAATACTTACAAAACATATGAAAGATACATATGAATTTACTGAGGATGCACACTCTAAATATTTTGCTGATGGGCTGAACATAAAAGAATTGAGTAATCACTTTCTTAGACTGTCTGTGGTCATTCTGTTTTTTTTAAATAGACTTTATTAGGTTCACAGCAAAATTGAGTGGGAAGTACAGAGAGTTCCCACATATCACCTGCTCCCACATACAGACAGCCTCTCCACTATTGATATCTTGCACCAGACTGGTACATTTGCTAACAATCAATGAACCTACATTGACACATAATTGTCATCCAACGCTCATAGTTTACATTAGGGTTCATTCTTGGTGTTGTACATTCTATGGATCTTGACAAATGTATAATGACATGTATCCACAATTACTGTTCCATACAGAATAGTTTCGTTGCCCTAACAGTCCTCTGCGCTTCACCTGTTTATCCCTCCTTCCATCCTAACCCCTGGCAATCACTGATCATTTTACTGTCTCTATAGTTTGCCTTTTCCAAAATGTCTTATAGTTGGAATCATATGGAATGTAGCTTTTTCACGTTCGCTTCTTTCACTTAGTAATGTACATTTGAGGTTTTTCTATGTCTTTTCATAGCTCGATAACTTCTTTCTTTTTGGCAATAAATAATACTTCATTGTCTGGAGGTACCACACTTTATTTATCCATTCACCCCACTGAAAGACATCTTGGTTGCTTCCACGTTTTGGCAATTATGAATGAAGCTGCTGTAAACATCTGTGTGCATACATAAGTGTGTATGCACATAAGTTTTCAACTCATTTGGGTAAATACCAAGGGGTCCAACTGTTGGATCATATGTTAAGAGTCTTTTTCATTTTGTAAGAAATTGTCAGACTATCTTCCAAAATGGCTGTATCATTTATATCATTTTATAAATTCCCACAACAATGAATGAGAGTGTCTGTTGCTCTCTCCTCACCAGCATTTAGTGTTGTGGTTAGTATTTTGGATTTTTGCCATTCTAATGGGTGTGCAGTGCTAACTCACTGTCGTTTTAATCTGCAATTCCCTAGTGACATTATAATGTTGAGCATCTTTTTGTATGCTCATTTACTATCTGTATGTCTTTGGTGAGGTATCTGTTCAGTTCTTTTGCCCATTTTTAAGTTGGGTTGTTCATTTTCTTATCGTTGAGTTTTAAGTGTTCTTTTTATATTTTGGATAACAGTTCTTTATCAGATTTGTCTTTTGAAAACATTTTCTCCTAGTTGGTGAATTGTCTTCTCATTCTCTTGACATGTCTTTTCAAAAATAAAACAAAATTAATGAATTTCATCTTATCAATTATTTCGTTCATGGATTATGACTTTGGTGTTGTACCTAAAAAGTCATCGCCAAATCCATGGTCAACTAAATTTTCTCCTGTGTTGTCTTCTGGGAGCCTTATAGTTTTGCACCTTACACTTTGGTCTATGATTGATTTTGAGTTAATATCTGCAAAGGGTATAATGCCTGCATCTAGCTTTATTTTTCTTGCATGTGAATGTTCAGTTCTTCCAGCACCATTTGTTGAGAAGACTGTCTTTCCTCCATTTTATCGCCTTTGTTCCTTTGTCAAAGATTGGTTGATTGTATTTATGTGTTGCATTTCTGGGCTCTCTGTTCTGTTCTATTGATCTATTTGTCTATTATTTTGAGAGTATTACACTGTCTTGATTACTGTAGTTGTATAGTAAGTCTTGAAGTCAGGTAGTGTCAGTCCTCCAACATTTTTCTTCTTTTTCAACATTGTATTGGCTATTCTGAGTCATTTGCCTCTCCATATAAACGTTAGAATCATTTTATCAATATCTACAAAATTATAGGCTGGGGTTTTGATTGAGTTTATATTAAATCTGTAGATCAAGTTGAGAAGAACTGCCATCTTGACAATATCGAATATTTCTGTCTGTGAATGTGGAACCTTTCCCTATTTGTTTAGCTCTTCTTTGATTTCTTTCATCACAGTTTTATAGTTTTCCTCAAATAAATTTTGTACATGTTTTGTTGGATTTATACCTAAGTATTTCATTTTTTGAGGTGTTAATGTAAATGGTATTGTGTTTTTAATTTCATATTTTACTTCTTCACTGTTGATATATAGAAAAGAGATTGATTTTATATATTAACCTTATGTCCTGAAACCTTGCTAAAATAACTTAGTTTCAGAAGGTTTTTGGTGTCAATTCTTTCAGATTCTCTGCATAAACAAACATGTCATCTGCAAATAAAGACAATTTTATTTCTTCCTTCCAAACCTGTATTTTTCTTTACTTTCTTTTCTTGTGTTATTGCATTAGCTAAGACTTCCTGTATGATGTTGAAAAGCAGTGATGAGGGGAGATGTCCTTGCCTTGTTCCTGATCTTCGTAAGAAAACTTAGTTTCTCACCACTAAATATGGTGTTAGCTGTAGGTTTTTTGTAGCTGTTCTTTATCAAGTTGAGGAAGTTCCCCTCTATTCCTAGTTTGCTGAGAGCTTTTAATGATGAATGAGTGTTAGATTTTGTCAAATGCTTTTTCTGCATCTATTGTTATAGTTATGTGATTTTTCTTCTTTAACTTGTGGATATGAATAACATTAATTGATTTTTGAATGTTGCATGCCTAGAATAAATCTTATTTGGTAAAAATATTTTTGATTCTTATTAACTAAAGGGCCAAAACCCTTTTTCACCTAACTTTTCTATTTTTTAAATGAGAGCAATGTGATTAAATGTATTTTGTACTTTTGGAAAATCATAGTTTAGTACTTTGTGGAAGTGTACTTTGAATGTCTGGTTTCAGTTTCAGTTTATTTTGATAAAACTTGGTTTTAATGGCTTGACACCCTGGCCAAGACATAGATAAAGATATGTAGACTAGATTATTGGCTGCATTGAGTAATCATAATACTCTCTTTTTTGAGCCACATATCAATTGCATTAGTTAGGATTCTCCAGAGAAAGAACCAATAGGATATACACATATACAGATGTAGATCTATGTCTCTTATTGGTTTCACACACATGTGTACATATACCTATTTATTATGAGAAATTAGCTCATGCGATGATGGATGATGAGAAGTCCCACAATCTGCTATCTGCAAGCTGGAGACCCAGGAAAGCTGCTGGTGTAATTCCAGTCCCAGTCTGAAGACCTGAGAACCACAGGAGTGAATGGTTCTTGGATCCCAATCCAAGAACAGGAAGACCAATGTCCTAGCTCAACCAGGCAAGCAGAAAGGGGTCAAATCCTGTTTTCCTTTCCCAGTTTTTTCTTCTATTTAGGCCCTCAATGAATTGTTGGATGCCTATCCGCACTGGGGAAGGCAATCTACTGAGTCCACCAATTTAAATGCTAATCTCATCCAGGAATACACTCAGACACATCCAGAAATAGCGTTTAATATAATCATTCTGTGGCTCGGTCAAGTTGACACATAAAAATAACCATAACATTGATTATGCAAAGATTCTTGTTGAAATTAGACTAGCGAATTTCCATCTTTTAATGTCAAACTGTTCTAATAAAACAAATAGAAGATGCAGCATTTTGAACATAATTTCATTTGGAAGATATTTAAACAGGATTGAAGATTTCATGTCTATGTTTTCTTTATAAATGTGCAGATATGAAAGTTTTATTTTATAGTTTCACAATTTTTTTTACTTCAGTCAAGAAATGCAGTAATTACATTGTGAAATTTCACTTTCTAAAGGAGGCACATCAATTTATAATTGCCTGTATTGATTTCAGAACTCAATTTCTGCACTCTGCACATGCATTTCTTAATCTATAAATATAATATATAGAACAACATATTCCGGACATAATATATTCTGCAGTCTCTAAAATCAGTTAATCAGTTTATAGTCAATGACCATTTAAATTAAAATCTCTTAACTATCAATCATTTATCTATACAATGCAATGATTTTTTATTTGAACTCTAAGAGATAAAGCAAAATTTAAAAAGTATAATATTTATGACACATTTCTAATTGGCATTAATACAAGATGGAATCTCTATCCTTAAAATTTATAGGAGAAAATTCTCATCAGCATAAGCCAGTCTAAAATATACAAAAATATGAAATACACAAAAAATTCTTCTTTCCTGTAAATGGTCCCTAGAGCAATCAATTGTGCTCTTACAGCTTTCTTAGTCAAATAAATGTATAATTTGGAAGAATTCAAAAATATGTTGTGACTAGCTGTAAGACAGAGAAACTGAAAAACATATACTTCTATACTTACCTATATATTTGCAACAAATATTCATTTGCAAATGAATAAGAATACATACAGAGTCAATCTTTCATAACTTCTTACAAGAATAGGATTGAAGTTTCAGTTATTCATTTATTCTATGTCTTTCATTGTTTATATAAGAATATATTGATTTCTCCTAGAAATGTGATAAAAACAATCAGGTGCTTTATTAACAATCTCAATTTTTTATTAAAAGTAGTGATGAATATTGATCACTTCTAATATATTTATTTCCCCTTTTTCCTACTTTTTTCTTTTTTAAAAATTTTCAACTTTCATTTTAGATTCAGGGGTTGCATGTGTAGGTTTATTACATGGGTATATTGTGTGATGCTGAGGTTTGGGACACAAATGGTCCTCACCGAAGTAGTGAGCATAGTACCCAACATGGAGTTTTCAGCCCTTGCCCTCCCCTCCCTTCTCCCTGCTCTAGTAGTCCCCATTGTCTATTGTTTCCATCTTTATGTCCATATGTACCCAATGTATAGCTCCCACTTATAAGTGAGAAAATGTGATATTTGGTTTCCCGTTCCTGCATTAATTTGCCTAGTATGATGGCCTCCAGCTGCATCCATGTTGCTACAGAAGACATGATTTCATTCTTTGTCACGGCTGCAAAATATTCCATGGTGTATATGTACCACGTTTTCTTTATCCAATTCACCATTGATGGGCACCTAGGTTGATGACAGGAAAGTCTTTATACACATTCTTCTGCAACAAAAATAACGCAATTAAGGAAACTTCCAAACATCTATGTGCTTTTCATGGCATAGATTTCTTTCAAAAAGTAGTTAATTTCTCACCCATTTAAAATGCATTAACTTTTTATTTCAAAGGGGTAGATTATGTGCTTTTACAAAAAGTTTCTGCTAAATGCAAACGTTGGGATCACTTGTCATCTCAGAAAAGGTCAGCACGTTTGGAACCCTTATTTAATGTAAAAGAAAAATTCAGGCCAGACGCAGTGGCTCACGCCTGTAATCCCAGCACTTTGGGAGGCCGAGGCAGGCCGATCACGAGGTCAGGAGATCGAGACCAAAATGGTTAAAATGGTGAAACTCCATCTCTACTAAAAATACAAAAAATTAGCCGGGCATGGTGGCACGTGCCTGTAGACCCAGCTAAAGAAAAAAAGAAAAAAGAAGAAAGAAGAAAGAAAGAGAAAGAAAGAAAGAAAGAAAGAAAGAAAGAAAGAAAGAAAGAAAGAAAGAAAGAAAGAAAGAGAAAGAAAGAAAGAAGAAAGAAAGAAAGAAAGAAAGAAAGAAAGAAAGAAAGAAAGAAAGAAAGAAAGAAAGAAAGAAAGAAAGAAAAATGCAAAAGTCATCTTTAAGTGTCAGCCAGTGGAAACCTCCCTGGGGCATCTCACAGTCTTCCTCTGAGATTTGTTTGGTTCCCTCCCTAGAATGCAGGTCTCCTCTATTTCCTGAAGCTACAAAATGTGGCTCCTTCTGGGTTTCCCTGGATCTCTATCCTCCAGAGTAACTACCTTAAGACACTCCCCCTCTTTTCCTGTAGCCCCAGTGTCATGCCACATAATCAACTTGAGCTCTCCTACCGCCAGCTTTGTCTTAGGTGAGGAAGCCCAGAATCTGGTTACCAGCTGGAAATAGAAGAATAAAAGGAAAAATATATGGGGAAAGGGAGAACATAAATTAATACCTCAAAAATTATCTGGTCACATTAAGATGGAACTAGAACCGTTTGCCTGGCAGACCCATCCCTATTCTGGGATATGGTAGTAAGTATGCTCTTTATTTTTCAGGTATGGTAATCAGTTCATTACTCTTAGATTCTTCATAACATCCATTATGGAGGAGCCAGTGTTCACTTGTGACAGAACTGCCAATGTTGGATGAGGGCAGCCTTGAGTGTGAGCTTGGGACATGGGCTAGGAATGTACAATGCCCAGGCTTGGTTAGAAGGTTGCTCAGAAGAGGAAGTGAAGTCTCAGGCATGTTGGCCCAGATTTGATTCTGAGAATCCATGTAGGGAGGCATACATTCCATCACTTACGCAGGATGACAAAGAGAAGAAAGTTCTAGATTAATTTCCACCAAATCTCCTCCTCTTCCTTACTACAAGGCAGTCAGGGACCTCTTGTGGAGTCCAAACCAGAAGACACATTCAGTTTGCTCTGAGAAGGACTTAAATCACCCTGTGGTCTGGAGTGACCTCTTGCATGGATGATTCTGGAATAATCTAGACACTTTCAGACTGTCCTTGGACCATCTCTACTGAAAGCTCATTGAGGTTAGGCCTGGGTCTTGGCCAGCCTTGTCTTCCTCATACTTTGCACAGCACTTGGCATATAGGAGATGGGTAAACAATCTTAGCTAAATGAAGAAAATAATGAATGAGCATGTAAGTGTGAAACAGAGAGTAAAGGTGTGTTTAAAAACAGAACAATCAAGATCATCTCACTACCCATGGGGATGCTGTTCATCACCAACAGCCCTCTCTCAACAGGAACAGAAGAAAATTTAGTCCAGAGTGCGTGATCATATTGGGCAGCATTACAGCTACCCTGACCTGGCATCTTTAGAGCAAGAAGAGTAGTCCCCAGCCTGGTGGAGTCCCAGCTCTAAATCTCCACCTCTTCCACATCCTGACAATCTTGGCTGATTTATTCCCCTTTGGTTTTATGATCTGAGGCTTCTCACATTGCTAATACATTACTCATTTTAGCTGTATAGACAGCAGGGTCAAACAAATGACCTATTGGAGCTCAGAAGTGACTGACGGCCATGTAGACCTGACTTCACTCAGAGAGGTCACCTGCTATCTTGCTCTCTTGCGTAAATTTATAACTTTGAAAATTCCAATTTCCACCTCACTCAACCCCCATCCCCCCGCACCCCCAACCCCCAGCACCCACCCTCTGCCTCACCACCACCTCCCCTTGCCCCCACCCTGGAGGCTGGCTAAATTATACTGCCTACTAATTGAGCATGCTGCTCCTACAGCTCAGTAATGAGTCAGAGGGATTTGGCTGTGTCTGCTCTTCTGGCTTACCCTTCTCATAAACATTCAGAGTGACAAACTTTTTCTTTGGCTTGGGGTCATAAAGAGGAAAAAAAAAAACTTTAAATTTTTTTTCCAACTTAAGACTTCAGTGAAATATTTTCCACCATCCTCAGCAAGACATAATACTTCTTGTCATGAATAAGTTAATGAGAAAAATATGGATGCCCCCCAGTCTCTCAGGGACCTGCTAGGCATTTTGCCCCTCTGAGGACCAGAGGGGCTCTAAGTCTTTTGGGCTTTCTGAGAAGTCTCTGGTTTGGGTCTGGTCCCAAGGTACTGGAGATTAGTTTGTCTTTCTCTTCAGTGGTCTGCTGTTGCATTTACCATAAACTTGGACACCCCTCCCCACTGAACTACCCTTAGAACCCCCTGGGAGCTGTCAAATGGGTGAATGGCCCATAGTATGCATGGCCAAGTGTCAACTACCAATTACTTCAATATGGCCCTTTTCATATTTTATTTCATCTCTAGGTCAAAAATGTGCTTACTTAAAGAAGAGCATCCAGACTGTTACCTAGGTATTTAGCTGGTTCTCTACCATCTGGCCACAACCTGCCTTGGCAACCTTATTTTCCACAACCCCTTTCCAGCTCTAAGCAAACAGTACTACCGCTATTGCCTGAACTCTCTTCCTGCCTAAAATGCTCTTCTCTTCAACCAATCTAAATCCTTTCCCTTTAGAGTGAGTTGGGACAACAGGTTAATCATCTGGTGCTTTTCACACTGATATTCTTTAAATATTTACTCAGCGTTTTTTTAGTGTGTGATGGAGGGAAAAGTTAGTTTTTTATTAATAAAAATAATGTAAGGAAACAGATTTACTCTCTAATTCCTTTCCAAGGGCTCAACAGAGTCAATGTTCTGAAAAGTCAACAAAACCTTTCTGTCTCTTAAGTCGTTTTTGTTCTCTCTTTGGCTTTCTTTTATAACTTCCCAAGTCACATAACTTTTTTGGAGGCATATTATGAAGCTTAAAATACAGGTTATTAAAACTATCACTCTCTTCTGGTAGACGATCCCCAGCAAACATTATTTGGGTCAGGAAGTTCATTTGATTATTTGTTCTTTTGATTATAACTAGTTTTAGGTGGTTATTCTGTGGTGGTTTGTGGAGACTGAAGCAACTCCATCTTGGATGCTAATCCATCATGTTGACTTCTGATTAACCCCAATTCTGTGCATGCCTCGAAGATTTCTATTTCATCTACTGTTCCTTGCATAAGAGGATGTACTCACTGTAAATCCTGCCTTTGGCTCAAAACAACCTAGATATTATTGTACTTGCCATAAATCCTGTCCTCAGGTGAACTCCCTATGGTATATAAGCCCTGGGTCTGCGGGGTAATAGTTCAGCGACCCGCTATCTCCTCTTGTGGCTGTCCAAGACATGGCTTCTGTTTGTAAGTCCTTGTTAAATGTTTCTTTCTAAGAAATTAGATTTGTCAGCCTCTTTCTTCAGCCTCCCAGCTTCCTTTAGGGGTAGGTTTGCATATGTCTACTCACAGCAGAACGTGGTTGTACTTGCATGTTTTTATCACAAAACATTCAATGGGAATAGATCAACAAGTTACCTAATATCATACTAACTGTGTCATGTACATGTTAGGACCATACCTTCTTAGGTGGGAGCAGAATCAATTTACATCTTACCAATTTAGTAAAAATGTGAGTGGGCAAAACTGAGTTAAGGGCACCATGTTTATAATTCACTCCAAGATTCTTTCGGGCTCCTCATGGGGCCTTTATAAGTGAGAATCCTTTCTTGGCCTTTGGCTCTGCTAGATGCGCATTGCTCCTAATCTGCATACTTCTTGACTGTCTCACCTCCATTATCTCCCTCACCTTTATGTTCCTACACAAGACTCCAGTGTCTTCCACAACTAGAACTTTGCTACTCAAAGTGTGGGCCACAGACTAGTGGCATTAGTATCACCTAGGAGCTTGTGAGAAATACAGACTCTTGGGCCCTGCCACAGAACTTCTGAATCAGAGGTGATTTGTATGCACATTAAAGTTAAAAATCTCTGGACTAGAACATGCTGTACAATCTGATATGCTTTCTTGTCATTTCTCTTGTGTAACTTGTAGATTTTAGAGAGAAGTCACCAAGTCTTCTGATTCTTTTGTCTTTCCCACAGCACTAAACTGGGCACACACACACACAAAGGTGTTAGGGACACTTTCATTGCAAGACCAATCAATTTTTTAGTTAAATCTAGCCCTGGAATAACAGAAACAAGTGGAAATATTCCTTTCTTAGCTCTTGCTGTGCTTCAAGCTTTACAAGTTCAAGTTTGAATTTTTTTTTCCAGGAAATAAAAGAGCTATTTTTCCTTCAAGGCCTATGATTTCTATGATTCTGTAATTGAGCCCCAAAGGCTGTTTTTAATTTGACCTCAAGTGCAATTCACGAAGACAACTTTGACAATACTCATTCCCCTTTGGGCGAAAATACTTCCATTGGAAATCCAGAAAGTGACCTATTGAGTAAAATGTTTCTTAATTCACTGTAAAAAGTGTATTTAGAAAAGCAAATAGTCTATGACAGAACATAGAATTGTTCACTATTATGAAATCTGATGAAGAAGAAAAAGTAAACTGACCCCTTCAGAATATTTTAAAATAATAAAACCAACAGCACTCAACTTCCTTGGTGGATCTGTCTGCAGCATGTATCAAATGTAACCATGCAAACAGCCTAATCTGCTATCTACCTTCAGAAATCTGGATTTTCAGGGTAAGACTTCAGTTCTAGTTGCATGAGAGCCTCATGGCCTCCTGGGATACTAGAGTTAAGGATCAAGACAAAGAGGAAAGGAAGCTGATAAGCCCCCTTTGGGATTATATATAAGGAGTTAGGAGTTGTTACTCGGAACTCACTCCAGGGAGGGACAGAGCTGAAAAGTATATGGCTTTCAGATATTTGTCGGTCATTACAGAAATGCTCTCTGGACCTGAGAGTTTGATGGTGGAGTGATAAGGGCGACTTTTGAGGACCTAAAACGAGTTGCGGTTAAATCATCCAGGCTGGATAAAAACTATGATAATTTGAGGGGAAAATATTTCCCTTCTTTGAGGGTAAAACAAAACAGAGACCTGCTCCTAAGAGTCGTCCTCAACATGGGTCGGAAGGTGAGCTGGAGCTTTGGAATAAGGATGAAGGCAGTCAATAAGGAGGTCTATGAGTCACTTATGAAAGGGAGTGCCATCTGGGGCATGGGTCCCTAATGATACTGGGTGGATTCATCACAGATTCCAATGCCCCAGTAACCCCAAACTTTGCCCAGAGACTGATGAGAAATGATGAACTAAGGGTAATGAACATCCATTCATTCATGAGAGCATCCATTCATTCATGGAAAAAACATACATTCAGCAATGAAAACAAACATTCATTCATGAGATGCCTGCTACACACCAGGCATTGTGCTAGGTGCTAGTGATAGAGAAAAGAATAAGACACCATCTTTGCCTTTGAAAAGCTCCCAGTCTAGTGGGGGAACCCAGAAAGCAGATATCTAGAAGCTAGTGAGCAAGTACTAGTGTAGAAGCATATCCAAGGGATTATGGCACTCCAGGAGTGGGATTCTAATTTCTTGGGGAATCATCAGGAAATACTTTCTGATTATTGGTCCCAATTCGTCATCTCTCCATACAGCTATGCCTTCTGTCATGTGACCTTGCTGTTCTTCCCACAGAGTGTATATTTCCCCCAGTTTGGTTTAGACTTGCCCATGTGACATGTCTTACCCACGCAATGTTAGCGAATATAACTTAAAATGCGGTTGCATGTCTGGACTTGCACTATTGTGCTTCAGATACTGCCATGAGAATAATATGCCCCAACTAACCACAGGTCCCAGGAAGAAGATGAGACACACTTGGAGCTCACATGAGCCAGCTGCACCTGCAGCTTGAAATGAAGCTTAGCTCTTCTGTTGACTGTTAGCCCTCCCTGCCCCAACCTAAAAGACATATGAGCAAGCTCAGAAGAAGAGGTAAAGAAAGGGAGGATGAGTTAGGCACATGCAATTATTAAACACTCACTCCATGCAAGGCACTATATCTCAGGGTCCTAAGCATGAGCACAGTGAGAATAGGACACTAGATCAGAGTATGGCTTATTAATAACAGTATTCACTATAGCTACCATTATTGCGTGCTTCCTTTGGATCAGTCTCTGACACAGTTTGGATGTTCTTTTCCTCCAAATCTCATGTTGCAACGTGACCTCCAATGCTGGAGGCAGGCCTAGTGGGAGGCGTTTGGGTCATGGGGGCAAATCCCTCATGAACAGCTTGGTGCTGGTCCCTTGGTAATCAGTGAGTTTTCACTCTATGAGTTCGTGCAAGATCTGATTATTTAAAAGAGCCCAACACCTTCTCCTTATCTGTCTTGCATGCTCTCACCACACGACACATTGGCTCTCCTTTGCCTTCTGCCATGACTGTAAGCTTCTTGAGGTCTCACCACAAGCAGATGCCAGTATCATGCTGCTTGTACAGGCTGCAGAACCATGAACCAAATAAACCTCTTTTCTTTATAAATTACACAGCCTCAGGTATTCCTTTATAACAGTGAAAGAAGACTAACACAGTCCCTCTGCCCAAAATTTGATATTTTCTCATTTAGCTCTCACAACAACTCTTCAGTAAAGACCACTATTGTCCCTACTTTATAGATGAGAGATCTGATGCTTAGAAAATTTTGTGACTTGCCTGGAGTCACACAAAAAACATCATAGCAGGAATTTGAACCCAACTTTCTAACTCCAAAGCCCCAACTATTAACTACTTGGCTACAGACAAGTGAGGACAAAGGCCCAAACTTGTACTTTGCCCAGGCCTCAATATGTCTGTTGGTCCCTACCAGCCTTGTCCCCACTTGTGTGTGGCCTGGAATCAATGGAGGATTGGCCTGAAGTGGGAACTCCATCACCAATAGTGAGGAGGACTGAATGTAGCCTCTTATTCTATGAGTAGACACGCCAGGGGGAGATCATTATGTGCCAGGCGGTATTCTAAGCATTGTATGTATGTTAACAAATGCCATCTTACCTGTTAACAACTACTCTTTGAGACAGATACAACCATTATTATACCCATTAGTGTTCTCACTTTGTCAATTGGGGCACCTCAATTATTTTGTTCATTCTAAGTATTGTTATTGATTCCCTAATGTGTGGCTGGCCCTGCCTTGAGCACAGGGCACTGTATAAATAAGACAGATGGAGCCTTTCATGGGGCTTACAGTCAAACATACTTTCTGCCAACCCCATAAGCCTGGTCCCATTTTCTAAGCTCATTCATCATTAACACTACTGCTTGGGAACCTCATCACCTCCCTGCTCTACTTTTGGACACACCTAAGTTTGCAATGCCCATTTAGATTTAGAGATTTGCCCTGATATACTTTCCCTGGAGAGAGGCACATTTGCTGGCCCCAGAGAGTTTCGTTCCCAGTTCCCACTTCAGCCCTTCTTTGCTTGCTCTTTCCTCATGACCAGGAGTTCCCAAAATACTCTGGGGTGGGGCCCTCTGCAGAGATAGCAGAAGCACACTTTATCGTACCTCCTTTGAAAGTGGTGTTCCTCTTTTACACTGTTATTGGGACTGTAAACTAGTTCAACTATTGTGGAAGACAGTGTAGCCATTCCTCAGGGATCTAGAACTAGAAATACCATTTGACCCAGCCATCCCATTACTAGGTATATACCCGAGGGATTATAAATCATGCTGCTATAAAGACACATGCACACATATGTTTATTGAGGCACTATTCACAATAGCAAAGACTTGGAATCAACCCAAATGTCCATCAATGATAGACTGGATTAAGAAAATGTGGCACATATACACCATGGAATACTATGTAACCATAAAAAAAGAATGAGTTCATGTCCTTTGTAGGGACATGGATGAAGCTGGAAACCATCATTCTGAGCAAACTATCGCAAGGACAGAAAACCAAACACTGCGTGTTCTCACTCATAGGTGGGAATTGAACAATGAGAACACTTGGACACAGGGTGGGGAACATCACACACCGGGGCCTGTTGTGGGGTGGTGGGAGGGGAGAGGGATAGCATTAAGAGATAAACCTAACGTAAATGACGAGTTAATGTGTGCAGCACACCAACATGGCACATGTATACATATGTAACAAACCTGCACGTTGTGCACATGTACCCTAGAACTTAAAGTATTAAAGAAAAGCAAGTAACTAATACACATAATTTCTAAAATTATATAAACTTACTAGTAATCAAATAAATGTAAATTAAATTAAACATTAAACATATTTTTTAAATATTGACAAAAAAGAAAGTGGTATTCGTGAGTGGAACATTCCGCTTCATTTTATTAGTTGAATTCAGCCCTGGAATAAGAGAAAGAAGAGGAAATATTCCTTTCTTAGCTCTTGGTGTGGCTCAATCTTTACAAGTTCAAGTTTGACTTTTTTTTTTTTTTTTTTTTTTACAGGAAGCAAAAGAGCTATTTTTCCTTCAAGGCCTATGATTTCTATGATTCTGTAATTGAGTCCCAAAGGCGGTTCTTAATTTGACCTCAAGCGCAATTCATAAAGACAACTTTGACAATAGTAATTCCCTTTTGGGCAAAAATACTTCCATTGGAAATCCAGAAAGTGACCTACTGAGTAAAATGTTTCTTAATTTACTGTAAAAAGTAAAGTTGCACCCAGATTGTATCCGTGTGGGAGGACAAGTTTCCCCCACTTTGAGTTAACCCACATTCACCATACAGATGGAAGCAAAATAGATTTCTGTTCCACAGGAGAGAAAGTCACTGGCCCCCACCAAATGCCATTTGGAGTGCAAGAAATATGTACATAGACGTATTCTCAGAGGAATCACAATGTATTTAATGTGCCCTCTGGACTAAATTCCCTTAAAGTAGCTGAATTGTGAGGACTTTGTAATGGTGTCCCTTTTGGAAATGGCTGCCTGTCTCTGATTCACAAGACTCCTCAGAATATTTATACGAGCATGGGCTTTCTCAGAGTTCTTGGGAGCCAGGGCTCCAGGTCACATTAACAGAAAAATGTGGCCTGAGCCACAGACTGCTGAATCTAGCTGTTTTCATGAGGAATAATTTAATATTCAAATAAGCAGTAATTAAAGAGCAGCTCTTCCTCGGGCTCTTCACCCTGTCCTCCCTGACCCATCTCGCTGCTAGAGGCAAGCCATGAATCCTGCAATTGTGAGACTGAGTGACCGACTTCATTGCCAGCGCAGTTAAGCCAGGCAACAGAGAAGAAAGTACAATACGGCTCACTGGTTCATAATACCTCATAAATCAAATCGATTTTTCCCATAGTCAAATGGTTATGCCACGTTCCGGTTTCTAGTTAGATTTACGAGTATGTTCTCCTCATGAGAGACATACCATGATGGACTAATTGGCACAGAACACAAAGAAACAAAGAGCACTTAGGAACTAAACTATAAGGAGCATGTTGACCCCAGTCAGGCTTTCTTCCCTGACAAGTTAGTTCTTTTGATTCCCATTTGGGGATGGCTCAGGTCACTAATAGCTTCTCAGTGCCCTCGTGAAATCAAGGGAGGGAGAAGTCGCCCAAGTTGTTGGAGCTATCTTCCATGTGATTTTCTTCTTGGAAAGTGGTTTTGGCTGACTCAAGAAAAGTTATTCTGGCCTTCACTGAATAGCCTGGGCCAATCAGGAGAACACAGTCAGTGAGAAGAGAAAATAAGAACACAGAGCAGTGTGGCTTTTTAAGCATGAGCTGAGGATTGCTTGCGTGGCGATCCTGTAGGCTAGTCAGTGTCTTCCTCACCTCCGGGAGAGCCCAGTTCTTGCTTCACACAAGTGCTGTGGGGAGCACTGGAATGACACCCCATTGCCTACCTGCCAGGATGAGTCAGTACTAATCATCGTTCTACTTAGAGCTCCCCAGGGATTTTGTGAAGTCAGAGATGTAAAAATGCTTTGGGGGGAGGGGCAGTATAAAAGTAATTTGGAGAAAATAGATACTTTTCTCTTTGAGTTTCTTGAGTGTACATCAAATGCAATCACTACCAACTTGGAGAATGTCTTTAAAACAAGAAGAAAAAGGAAGAGGTTTAGATGCATTTAGTGACATATCAGCATTTGCTCAGGCTTTTATAATCCTGTGTGTCTTATCCTATGTGTTTCACCGAATGCCTTTTGCTTTGTGCTTTTGGCTCCAATTAAAAAAATAAATAAATATAGAAAGCCTGATTTAACCCGATCCTGGGAAGCAATTAATAATGCATTAGGATTGTGACACATTTTGGATTTACAGCAAGGCCACCATCAATCATACGGCTGTACATTTTTGCTAAAGGCTTTTGCAGAGTGAGGCATTCTAATTTAACCAATTTACTACTTTATGGTTAGTCAGGTAACTGCCTATGCAAAATTTTCACAAAGAGAAGGATTTGAAGACCTTTGGATAGTCTTCTCGGATGTATCATATATCATGCAGTACACAATAGAATATGACCGGAAACAATACAGATGACTCAGGGGCAGGGGATTTAAACCCTGGGACAAAGTATAGACTCCTTCCTTCCATTCTTTCTCTACCTTCTAACCACAGCATTTTTATTAACTTAAAATGAGGCTAAAGTAAGCCTCAAACAGCCTTGAAGTAGATTAAAACCAGAAAAGAAGGCTGCCTCTTGGAAGGATGTGCCCTGGGGAAGGGCCAGTATCACCAACCTGGCCTTGGGCATGAGTCATGAGGAGATGGCACAACTGCCTGTGCCTCCAACTATTTTTAGCCCCAGCTGATAGAGCTTCCTCCTTCTGCTCCCCTCAATGTCCCCTGAGTCATTCTAGTGCAAGGGGTCCCAGGCCATTGTCCCCGCTGCTCTAGGACTGACTCTGTTCAGGCTTCTCTCATAATCAGAGAAACCTTTCCTAAAATCACTTTAAAAATAGGGAAGTTCTTCTATTGGAGTCTATCTTTTTATGGGTGATTTATGCACCTGAAATAGACTCATGTGACGCCAATACCCTTATAGAAATTAATCACTTAAAACATTATCTTGTTGTTTGTATGTGCAGGGGATATACAACAAGAAAAGTCTGGAAGAACTCATCTGTTTTCCTCCATCTCTAACTTCTGCGTGGCCACTGAAAGGACAAGGTCTAACTGGTTTGTAACTTTTACTGAGCCCACATGACCCCAACTGGATTGAACATTTTCCAGAGGCATACAATAGAAAGAACGATATGTTCATTTGGAAGATTAACAGCTCTGTTTATGCAGTGTTTCTGCAAGAAAGGAGTGTTTGCTCCACTGCATCTCTGTAAATTACTGTCACGTCACAGAAAATAAGCAAATGTTAATATAGCTGGATGCATATTTTTTCCTTGTTGTTACATAATCTAGAAAATGCAAAACACCGGAATATAGGGATGTTGCAGGCAAGTCAAAGGAATTTTACAGGATCCCTGAGGGAGTTGTGTATACCTCATAAACAACAGGATGACGAGTCTTTTATTAGAACCAGGGTCTGTGTTCACTGGGCCAGAGAGATGATTGGCTGCCTTGCTGATCCATATCGTCCATGTTTACTCCTACTAGGCTGGAATGCTTCTAGAAGCCAAGATGTGCCTGTAACTTTTCATTAGTTGGTGATAGTCTCCAAACCCTCACACATGCATTTTAACTGTTTGTTTTCTTATTTGTTGATCATAATCTTAAGAGAGTTCCTTCTTCCTCTTTTCACTAGAAAATAACCTCCCTTGAGATTTTTTCGTTGTCCAAGCTCAGATTCTCCTCTTCTTGGTAAGATAAGCCTGGTGTCAAATGTTGCTAGTTCTCTTCGGCTGCATCTGGCTAACCTGTCAGTCTCTCAAAGGCAGCTCCTGGAACCCATGGCCCTTGCTAGATCTGCCATGCTCCTTGAACAAATGTAGGTTGGAGATTAAGACAGAGGACCAGAGACTCTTGGCATTCCTTCTTCGCTCAGCCACCACATTCCAGGATCTTCCTGGGTAAGTAATTTAAACATTTTGCTCCTCAATTCCTCCACTACCATAGAATTATAATCATGATAGCTACTTGAGAATGAAGTCTTTTGTGATCTTGAAATGAAATCAACCATTGTTAAGTGCAAAGCCATATAAAGTCTCCAACACTTTAGTGACTTTATATTCAGTGAATAGTCTTGGTCAAAATACTCCTAAGAAAAGAAAATATGGATTAAACTATACCATTAAGGGAACTTTAACATGTTTTTCCCAATTCAAGAAACAAAACTGTCATTGAGGCTAATGTGAATAGTCTCTTCTGCCAAGGTGTCTTGCTTTTGATGAAGGATGCGGGGAGAGGGAAAGGCTGTCGCAAATGACCAAGATGGTCATTTCCACTGTGCAGTTAAAATTTGTACCTTTCATCAGCATCATAAGACAAGGCAAAACAATATAAATAAATAAAATTTGTGCCTTTCAGTGTATGTACATCTGACCTTACACACACAAAAAGAACTAAAAAAAAATGTGAGGATGAGGAATGGGTTAAAGCATAGATTTAAAAAAAATGGCACTTGATTAGTAGTTGTTGATGTTTAGTCAGAGGTCGATTATACTACTTTGTTTATCTTGTATATATTTAAAATGTTCTATACTAAAACACTTGTATAAAATGATTTTTAAAAGGATGGTCATTTTCATCTTCATGAGTGAAAACTCCTAAAGTGTATACAGAGGATGCACACGTAGGTCTAAATGAAAAGTGGTGTCGTGGCCAGGCGCAGTGGCTCAAGCCTGTAATCCCAGCACTGTGGGAGGTCGAGGAGGGTGGATCACCTGAAGTCAGGAATTTGAGACCAGCCTGGCCAACATGGCAAAATCTCGTCTCTACTAAAAATACAAAAAAAAACTAGCCAGGCGTGGTAGTGGGCACCTGTAATCTCAGCTACTTGGGAGGCTGAGGTAGGAGAATTGCTTGAACCGGGAGGCAGAGGTTTCAGGGAGCTGAGATTGTGCCATTGCACTACAGTCTGGGTGACAGAGTGAGACTCTGTCTCAAAAAATAAATAAATAAATAAATAGAAAAGTGATGTTGTACAGCCATTATGGAAAACAGCGTGTTAGCTCTGAAAAAAAAATTAAATGTAGAATTACCTTATGGTCTAACAATTCCACTTCTGGGTATATAACCAAAAGGATTGAAAGGAGAGTCCTAAAGAAAAGTTTATATACTCATGTTCATAGCAACTTTATTCACAATAGCCAAAATGTGGAAGCAACCCAGGTGTTCATTAACGGATGAATGAATAAGCAAAATGTGATGTGACCGTACGTTATCATTCAGGGTTATAAAGGAGGGCAATTTTGACACATCCTACAATGTGGGTAAACATTGAGGACATTATGTTAAGTAAAATAAGTCAGACACAAAAGGACAAATACTGTATGATTCCACCTTTCTGAGGTACCTACAATAGTCAGAGTCATAGAGACACAAAATAGAGTAGTGGTGGTCAGAGGCTGGGAAAGGGGGAAATGAGGAGTTGTTAAAGGAGTATAGAGTGTCCATTTTGCAAGATGAAAAGAGTTCTGGAGGTTGGTCGCAGAACAAAGTGAATGTTCTTAATGTTACTGAACTGTACACTTAAAATAGTTAAGATGATAAATTTTATGTTGTGTTTATTTCACCACAACATTTATTTTTAATTGAAAAAATGAAAAACATTAGAAATAAATGGAAAGTCATGGTATCAGGGGAGCCTTGGGATTTTCCAGGCCACAGTGCGCATTAAGCACATGTCCCGCACAGTCCAAGGCATTGCTCTTTCTCTGGTCTCAGAGCAACATACTAAGGGTTAAAGGCAATTCTTACAAACTCCAGGGAATTTGAGAATTGACCACAGAAGGTGTTTTTGACTGGACAGGCAATCCAGCTTCATCTCAGAAATTCTTGAACATTCTTAGGTGCCATCCCATGTGATAACCCAGAGTTATCCTCTTCTAATGGAGAAGAAAAAAAGGAAAGTCTTCATTCTAAGAACTGAAGGGATAGACAGTTGACTCTGCTAACTTGCGTGCTAACTATGTGAAGATTGCAGGCCCTGCTGGAAGCCTCAACAGTGCCAGAAAGGGCACTTTGTTTTTTTCACAACTTTATGAGGAGAAGGCACCCAAACAGATGGCTTCCTACTCCGATGGTTGCTAGAGTGAGCTTCTGATTTGTCTTTGGAGAGGCTGAAATGAAATGGAATTCCTTGAAGATCCTCATAAAAAGCAGAAAGTAATATTTTATTAACCTCTTTCTGGACAATTTCCTTTGTTTCCCCCAAAGAGAATCAACTCTGGGGTTGGCTGACAGGTCCTCAGCATTCCCCCACTCACCCCCCAAAAAGCACATAACGAAATTCTACTAACTTCTCCTAATTAAAAGGAAAATCAAACCAAAAGATTTCCAAGTAGGCTGAGCTCTGTAAGATGCCCTGGGAGGGGAGTGGGGGTAAAGGTGGGCAGTTCTAATTTCTTTCATTACCACCTTTCTGGGTCCTGGAGGCAGATGACTCTGTAATAGTGTGACACAAACATCAAACAAAACCTTTCCCATGGTTCCTCTAAACACAGTCAAGACAAACTGGAACTATTGCAAAACCTTTATATAATTCTAAGGAAGAACAAAAGGAAATAAACACAGATAGTGGTACAAGGTTCACAAAATAGTTTTTTGAGCCTAGTTTGGGCCGTGTGTTTCCAGAGCTTTTAGGCCATATTGCTTTTCATGTGCTGTGTTAGGATTTGTGTCCTCTAGCCAAAATTGTTAGGCTCCTGTTTGACTGTTTCTTTTTTTCCCCTTCAACTGTTAAGTTCTGGGGTACATGTGCAGGATGTGCAGATATGTTACATAGGTAAATGTATACCATGGTGATTTGCTGCACGAATCAACCCAACACCCAGGAATTAAGCCCAGCATTCATTAGCTGTTCTTCCTGGGGCTCTCCCTTCCCCAGCCCCGGCCACCTGACAGGCCCGTGTGTGTCATACCCTCCATGTGTCCATGTGTTCTCATCGTTCAGCTCCCACTTATAAGTGACAACATGCGGTGTTTGGTTTTCTGTTCCTGTGTTAGCTGGCTAAGAATAATGGCTTCCAGCTCTATTCATGTCCCTGCAAAGGACATGATCTCCTTCCTTTTCATGGCTGCATAGTATTCCATGGTTTCTGTGTTTCTGTTGCATGTGGCTGGTGCCATCACGAAGCCCTGCCACCCAGGGCCTTGGCTAACCTATAAGACATCTGTGTGTAAAGTTGACAAAGGTGCCCCTTCTGGACAGATGCAACCCTTGTAGGTTCTTGTCTTGGGGAGCAAGGGGAAGCATGGATTTCAGCTTCTACTTACTCCCTCAGCCAGGCACTCTTGTGCAGTGAACAACTTTTCCAATTATATTTGGTGGCCTTCCCCATCACCCAAGACTTTTCAAGATAACTTGATCTTTGTATAATGAAGATCATACATACCAAGTTTCCTCTACCTACCTAGGAACTTAGCATTCAGACCTGGCTTCTGATCTAAAGAAATTCTTCTTGTCTAAGTAACTGCCACTGGAAATGACATCCCAGGATTCCACACCTTATAAAGACCTCTTTGCCAGCCTACCAATATGTCTTAGTACAGCGACTATATCATTTATACAAGAACTACACTTTTGGAGTCATAAAGGGATTGTTCCTACATTAAGGGGATTTTTTTTAAAAAACAAGTTTAAAGGTCATTGGATAAGAAATAGTTGAACTCAGTTTAGACTTCTAAAGGGCAGATACCCTTCCAACAACCTGGCTCTTCAGCTAAACAGCATTCACAGTGAGTCGATGTGGAGTCCTCGTGTTGATTGCCATCCAATCCTGCAAAAGCTCAGAAATATGTTTTTTTGAGCAAAGCAGATAAGCTTTGTGTCTAGGATCAACATACTGATTTTCAGCAAAACATACATCCTGCTGGGTCTTGCTGTACTCACTCTCCACACACTTTGAATAGACTATCTTACAAAAGCAAAGTGTTGTTTCTTTGTAGAAAAGCACACGCTATGCTCTCACTGTGTTTGTGTTGGTGTATATGTGGTACTTGGGGTCATCTCTCCTTGCTCAGGCTCTCCTGGAGCTAAAACGGACACTGAGGGACAAAAGAAGCCCGTAATTTAAACTACTTGATCAACGACATAGACAAGGAGTTCTACATTTGCAAACAGGCTGTGCTGTAAAATATTCTCCTATAGAAGCAATGTTATTAGACTATTCAGGTTTCTAGAGTAGTCTCCATCTTCCTCCGGCCGCCAAGAAAACCCCAGCACCCATAATGTACATTTTCATTGGAATTATGTTGGAATATTTTTAGCAGAAAATTTTTAGTGGGAATATTATTAGCATAAATAATCTACAGTTAGTTGGAAGCAAAGCTTTTGCAAAGTGTTAAGAAAAAAAATTTAAATACATGTTTTTAATGACTTAGAATGCTGAGGTTTGGAGTGAATGCAGGCTTGGAAGCATTTGAAAAAGTAAAGGGTGATTAGGAGTCTTCCACGTTTGTTTAAAGGGCTGTAGAAGTTAATTATAATGATTTTCTCTTTTTTTTTCTTCACCTTCTGTCTCCCTCATATTGATGCATGACTGGTGTGAAGGGGGTAGAGAGAGAGAAAGGAGGAGAGGGATGGGAAGAATAAAGAGATTTTGTGAAGTAACAGAAAAAGACAAAGCAAAGAGAAACAAAGAAGAAGAGGAAGGTGACTCAAGGTGGAATGAACTGAAATGTACACAGTCTCAAAAACAAGAAAGGAGGTGGCGGGAAAACACTGTTGGCCCTGGTGTCTGTTACATCAGACCCTCCTTCATGCCAACTCACTGCACTTACTAACCAGAGCAGTCACAGGGAGTTAGCAAGCAAAGGGAAAAGAAAGGAATAACTAACTGGTTGTTTACACCTACGTGGCTTTCTTGAGTTAGGAGTTTATGGCTGGGGAATCCATTTTTTTCCCCTAAACAAGTCAATTGACTGAAAAATACAGAGCACAGCAGTTTATTGGTACCAGTTGACATTTATTAAACTCTGATCATGAGCCAAACACTCAGCTAAGTGTGGAACACATTGTTTCCTTTTTTCTTGTGACCACTCTGTGAGCTTGGTGTTACCACTCTCCTCAGTTAGCAGAAAAGTAAATTAAGGCACAGAGAAAACACAGAGCTGGTTGCAAAGTTACAGAGCTTGTAAATGAAGGAATTGAGTTCAAAGCAGGGAGTCTCAGTCCAAAGTCATATTATACAGTCCACATGGAAATGCTAGATGGCTAATGATGGTTTGTAATCAAAGTGATAAAATAAATTAACACATTTAAAACCGCAACAGTGCTTTTGCAACTCCAACTGCTTAGCTGTGTTTTTTGGCGGAGGCAGCTTGAGGATGGTAATTCAAGGTCCATTTCTCACTCTTTTTCTCCCTCCCTCCCTGCTTCAATCAATAAATACCTATTAACCCCCTTTCTCTGTGTTAAGCCCTGTGCTAAGCACCAGGTATATAATGGTGAAAGGGCTCCTGGACCTGCTCTCAAGGAGCTCCCAAAGCAGTAAACAGACTCTTAAAACAGAATGTTATCTGGACAGGAACTTCAGAGTTGAAGGAAAGGAACCTCACTTAGCTTTGGCATTGGGGATGAAGGAAGACTTCTATACTTCTGAAGGATGAGAAGGGTTGAGCTGAATGAAGATGGATAGGAAAATGTGTTTGAGGTAGATGAGCCAGTGTGAGCAAAAACCCAGAGGACTGATCTATCACTTTTCTTCTGAAACAGAAACTGACCAGTTTCATTTCTTTCAGGTGCTTGTCCCATGCGAGTGGAGTGCTTGGGGTTGGAGGAGAAAAGGGTTACACTTGGCGCACTGGAGCCAGCTTCACATTTCTCCCTAATTCTGTCTGCAGTGAGGTCAGGCTGGTAGTTTGAAATTGACTAGGGTGGGAGTATTTATACCATGAAAATTGGCAGCCGTTACAGATCAGGGTTTCGAATTTCCTGGAGAGCTGGTTGTTAAGCATTTACCAACATACTACTGGACACTGGTTCCAGAGACCATAGTACTGCAAATATATGCCTGCGATGTGGCTTTAATTCTGCTTCTCACCTAGAACTGAACATATTTTTCCTGATATTCAGTATCACTCACAGGCAGCTGCTCTTGAGCTGAAAGTGGGATGGAGATCAGCAACAGGATGCCACTGCAATAGTTTCTTCACCCAGGTCTTCTTTGACTGCGAATCTTGCCATGTTCACACATGCTAACATCCTGTGAGTTTTCCCACATTCACAGCTTTTAAAGTCAAACATATGTTAAAAAATAAACTGACACTGTTTCCCTCAGACATTAATACTCGTTAACATGCACCTAGATTCCCACAACTTCATTTTCACACCTGTAATTTGATTTACATGAATAACTAAATCTTTGCTTATATCTACATGAAGTTATCTAGAAGAAACTACCATTTCACTTTCAGAAGCAGATTCCTGTGGCATAGACATCAGCAGTCTACTCAAAATATTATCAGAGATGAATAATACATTCAAGATCTGTCTTGCCACAGTGACCTAGTTTCCATGGCAAAGGTCATGGGCTATGATTGTATAGGAAATAAGGACTGGACCAGGGGTAAACCAGGTTTAGCATATGACACTTTGTCATTTCCAGTCATTTGACCTCCTCCCTGCTCCCCCTTTATTGATCAAGTACGGATTTATGTGCCCAGAGCAGACTGGGCAAATTCCCTTGTGCCCTGTGGATGGTGTCTCTCTGTGTTCCTGGAAAGAAAGACAGCAAAGATAGATCAAGTCATATCCACATGGTGGGTGGAGCAGGTTAGAATAGAATTGTCTCCATCTGAGAGGTAGAGGAGAAAATTCAACCTAGTACATGGAATGCTGGGAGTTTGTTTCTTTTTCACATTCAATACAGATTTGGATTTTTAAATTTTATCCATATGCTTTTTCAGCAAGAAGAGGAACTTAAGCTTTTTCTTCCGGAATGTATACCAAATATGTTGGAGAATTGCACGAATATCTATACTATTTATTTTTCCTATAGATTTAGATGTTAATGCTTTAATGCCCAGGCACTAAAACCATTTCTCAAAACTAATTGGAATGAATTAGTTCGTTTGTAAGAGCCCATCAAGGAACGAAAAGATGAAACAGAGAAATGTGGTCGCATTACCCAACTAATCTAGTGGGATAAGACTCCCTCTTCCAAATCTACTGTTTTTACTCCAAATTAATTTTTTTTTTTTTGGTCTGTAGTCAACAAGCCACTATTAAAACTAATATAGAGTTGGAGTTAATATCAGTAAATAAAATAGAAGGATTTTTTTTTTGAGACAGAGTTGCTGTTGCCCAGGCTGCTAGAGTGCATTGGTATGATTTTGGCTCACTGTAGCCTCAATTCCCTGGGCTTAGATGATCCTGCCACCTTAGCTATCCCCATGTCCCAGTAGTTGGGACAACAGGCACATGTCACCATGCCTGGCTAATCTTTGTATTTTTTGTAGAGACAGGGTTTTGCTATGTTGCCCAGGCTGGGATTTTTTTTTTTTTTAAGAAAATGTTGAAACGTTTACATAAATTAACATTTTTAAATTATACTTTAAGTTCTGGGATACATGTGCAGAACGTGCAGGTTTGTTACATAGGTATACACGTGCCATGGTGGTTTACTGCACCTATCAACCCGTCATCTACATTAGTTATTTCTCCTAATGCTACGCCTCCTCTATCACCCGACCCCCCGACAGGCCCCAGTGTGTGATGTTCCCCTCCTTGTGTCCATGTGTTCTCATTGTTCATCTCTTCAAAAAAATCAATGAATCCAGGAGCTGTTTGTTTGTTTGTTTGTTTGTTGAAACTATTAACAAAATGGATGGCTAACCAGAAAAATAAGGAAGAAATGAGAGAAGAATCAAATAGACACAATAAAAAATGACAAAGGGGATATCACCACTGATCCCACAGAAATATAAACTACCATCAGAGGATACTACAAACACCTCTACAGAATTAACTAGAAAGTCTAGAAGAAATGGATAAATTCCTGGACACATACACCCTCCCAAGACTAAACCAGAAAAACCAGGAAGAAGTCGAATCCCTGAATAGACCAATAACAAGTTCTGAAATTGAGGCAGTAATTAATAGCCTACCAACCAACAAAAGCTCAGGACCAGATGGATTCACAGTCGAATTCTACCAGAGGCACAAAGAGGAGCTGCTACCATTCCTTCTGAAACTATTCCAAACAATACAAAAAGAGGGACTCCTCTCTAACTCATTTTATGAGGTCAGCATCATCCTGATACCGAAACCTGGCAGAGACACACAAAAAAAGAACATTTCAGGCAAATATCCCTGATGAACATCGATGCGAAAATCCTCAATAAAATACTGGCAAACTGAATCCAGCAACACATCAAAAAGCTTATTCACCACGATCAAGGCGGCTTCACACCTGGGATGCAAGGCTGGTTCGACATATGCAAATCAATAAACGTAATCCATCACATAAACAGAACCAATGACAAAAACCACATGATTATCTTAATAGATGTAGAAAATGCCTTCAATAAAATTCAACACCCCTTCATGCCAAAAACTCTCAATAAACTAGGTATTGATGACAAGTCCACAGCCAATGTCATACTGAATGTGCAAAAACTGGAAGCATTCCCTTTGAAAACTGGCACAAGACAAGGATGCCCTCTCCCACTATTCCTATTCAACACAGTGCTGAAAATTCTGGCCAGGGCAATCAGACAAGAGAAAGAAATAAAGGGTATTCAGATAGGAAGAGAAGAAGTCAAATTGTCCCTATTTGCAGATGACATGATTGTATATTTAGAAAACCCCTTGTCTCAACCCAAAATCTTCTTAAGCTGATAAGCAACTTCAGCAAAGTCTCAGAATACAAAATCAATGTGCAAAAATCACAAGCATTCCTATACACCAATAATAGACAAACAGAAAGCCAAATCATGAGTGAATTCACATTCACAATTGCTACAAAGAGAATAAAATACCTAGGAATACAACTCACAAGGGATGTGAAGGACCTCTTCAAGGAGAACTACAAACCACTGCTCAAGGAAATAAGAGAGGACACAAACAAATGGAAAAACATTGCATGCTGATAGATAGGAAGAATCAATATCGTGAAAATGACCATACTGCCCAAAGTAATTGATAGATTCAATGCTATCACCATCATACTATTATTGACTTTCTTCACAGAATTAGAAAAAACTACTTTAAATTTCATATGGAACCAAAGAGGAGCCCATATAGCCAAGACAATCCTAAGCAAAAAGAACAAAGCTGGAGGCATCACACTACCTGACTTCAAACTATACTGCAAGGCTACAGTAATCAAAACAGCATGGTACTGGTACCAAAACAGATATATACCAATGGAACAGAACAGAGGCCTCAGAATAATGCCACACATCTACAACCATCTGCTCTTTGACAAACCTGACAAAAACAAGCAATGGGGAAAGGATTCCCTATTTAATAAATCGTGTTAGGAAACCTGGCTAGCCATATGCAGAAAACTGAAATTGGACCCCTTCCATACACCTTATACAAAAATTAACACAAGATGGATTAAAGACTTATATGTAAAATCTAATACCATAAAAACCCTAGAAGAAAACCTAGGCAATACCACACAGGACATAGGCATGGGCAAAGACTTTTTTTTTTTTTTTTTGAGACGGAATCTCGTTCTGTCGCCCAGGCTGGAGTGCAGTGATGCAATCTCGGCTCACTGCAAGCTCCGCCTCCTGGGTTCACACCATTCTCCTGCCTCAGCCTCCCGAATAGCTGGGACTACAGGCACCCGCCACCACGCCTGGCTAATTTTTTTGTATTTTTAGTAGAGACGGGGGTTTCACCGTGTTAGCCAGGATGGTCTCAATCTCCTGACCTCGTGATGTGCCCGCCTCGGCCTCCCAAAGTGCTGGGATTACAGGCGTGAGCCACCGCACCCAGCAGGCAAAGACTTTATGAGTAAAACACCAAAAGCAACAGCAACAAAAGCCAAAATTGACAAATGGGATCTAATTAAACTAAAGAACTTCTGCACAGCAAAAGAAACTATCATCAGAGTGAACAGGCAACCTGCAGAATGGGAGAAAATTTTTGCAATCTATTCATCTGACAAAGGGCTGATATCCAGAATCTACAAGGAACTTAAATAAATTCACAAGAAAAAACAACCAACCCCATCAAAAAGTGGGTGAAGGATATGAACAGACTCTTCTCAAAAGAAGACATTTATGCGGCCAACAAACACATGAAAAAAACCTCATTATCACTGGTCATTAGAGAAATGCAAATCAAAACCACAATGAAATACCATCTCATGCCAGTTAGAATGGTGATCATTAAAAAGTCAGGAAACAACAGATGCTGGAAAGGATGTGGAGAAATAAGAATGCTTTTACACTGTTGGTGGGAGTGTAAATTAGTTCAACCATTGTGGAAGACAGTGTGGTGATTCCTCAAGGATCTAGAACCAGAAATACCATTTAGCCAGCAATCCCATTACTGGGAATTTGGGTATTATCCTAATACCCAAAGAATTATAAGTCTTTCTCCTATAAAGACACATGTACATGTATGTTTATTGCAGCACTGTTCACAATAGCTAAGACGTGGAACCAACTCAAATACCTATCAATGACAGACCGGATAAAGAAAATGTGGCACATATACACCATGGAATACTATGCAGTTATTAAAAAGGATGAGTTCATGTCCTTTGGAGGGACATGGATGAAGTCAGAAACCATCATTCTCAGCAAACTAACACAGGAACAGAAAACCGAATACCACATGTTCTCACTAAATTAACTTTCTAAAAATGCCAGTTGCTTGATTCCCACCCCCAACACACACTTTTTTCCTATTTAGAAGGCAGTGTAGAGCTGTTGAAAAAGCATAAACCTATGCTCAATTCCCAGCTTCACTACCTTCTGATCATGAGTCATTAAGCATTTCACTGAACCTCTCTATGCCTGTTTTTTTATTTGTAGAATCGGGGTAATAATATCTATTGTCTAGAATTAGTGCAAGGATTCAGGGAGATAATGTATGTACAGTGTCTTATCTATAATCACATCTATTAATATATATTTAAAGTTTCTTTTTCAGTGTCCAGGTTGGAAGTTCTAATTTGTAGTAAGGACATTTTTTAAAAATCATGATTTAAGACTTTATGAATCTCAGCACTCAACGAAGGCGGATCACGAGGTCAGGATATCAAGACCATCCTGGCTAACACGGTGAACTCCGTCTCTAATAAAAATGCAGAACATTAGCCAGGTATGCTGGCATGCACCTATAGTCCCAGCTACTCGTGATACTGAGGCAAGGAGAACTGCTTGAATCCCAAAGGCGGAGGTTGCAGTGAGCCGAGATCACGCCACTGCACTCCAGCCTGGGCGACAGAGCGAAACTCTGTCTCAAAAAAAAAAAAAAAAAAAAAAAAAAGAGACCTTATGGGATGAAGGAGGTAGTGGGATTAGAGTCCTCTTACCTAATATTACCCAATATTCAAGCCCATTTTCTTTTGCTATGCTGTTCATTGGAAGTGTGTGGCCATGTTTTTAGAGACTTATTTTTTGAAATCTCTCTATTCAAAATATTTTGTATTTTTCCAACAGTTTCTTCTTTTCTTCTTTCCTCTTTTTCTTCCTTCCTTCCTTTCTTTCTTCCTTCCTTTCTCTCTTCCTTTTTAAGGTGACAAAGAATATATTAGAGGTATTAGCCTCTCATCTATCCTAACATTTAACTACTAGTATCCTTTCAAATTCTCTGTAATGTAACTCTGCACGTTACACTTGAAAGTCATAACGAAAAACAACCTCCAGAAATTGAAGTTATCTTTTCCCATTAACCACCCATAGCTAGACCTGATTATATCATTGATTTCAACTGAACTTTAGAATTTATACCCTCCTAGGATGGCTTGTGCCTTGCAGAAGAGATTCTAAGTGATCAGCTATGTATTTGTAGAATCTTATTTTATGTGAAGCAGATTTTTTTTTTTTTTTTTTTTTTTGAGACAGAGTCTCGCTCTGTCGCCCAGGTTGGAGTGCAGTGGCCAGATCTCAGCTCACTGCAAGGTCCGCCTCCCGGGTTTACATCATTCTCCTGCCTCAGCCTCCCAAGTAGCTGGGACTACAGGTGCCCGCCACCTCGTCCGGCTAGTTTTTTGTATTTTTTTTAGTAGAGACGGGGTTTCACCGGGTTAGCCAGGATGGTCTCCATCTCCTGACCTCGTGATCTGCCCATTCTCGGCCTCCCAAAGTGCTGGGATTACAGGCTTGAGCCACCGTGCCCGGCCGTGAAGCAGATTTTTAAATAAAAGCATAAACATTTCCATAACTGGAAACATTGTCGATACAAAGTAGTTCTCCAAAATCCACTCAGCAACCATCAGGGATCTGGTCCCATCACATCTTCTTTCTCAAAATTAAATTTAAAATGAATGAAGAGGAAGTTTGGCAAGAGGCCCAGCACGCTTTACTTGTGTCAACTATCCCCCACTCCCCATCAGTTGCTTACAATCTGTCCTCTTGGACACCTGAAGGCCACTCCTGGCGTCAGTCAGCTTGCTGCTGCATAGCTGCCATCCCTCCTGGACTCCTCAAAGCTTCCAAGGGGCCCTGGTCCCCTCTGTCTGCCAGCTGTTATTGGCTGTGTTCCAGTGAAATCTTGCTGGCCCTAGGCTACTGTGACCTATTGGAAGAGCACACTCCCCCAGTCAGCCAGATGAGGTTCGGTCATCCACCTCCCTCACAGAACAAATCCCACTCCTCTTCCCAGTCCTGGGGACTCTATCTCAGAGATAGAGGCATGTCCTCCTCACTCCTTGAAACACAAAGAAGTGGTCATGTTGTAACTTCTACCTCACTGTGCTCCTCTGCTTCTATGGGTTGGGGGGAGGGAAGATGACAGGGTCTTGTCTGTTGCCTAGGCTGGAGTGTGGTGGCATGATCACAGCTTACTGCAGCCTCGACCTCCAGGACTCAAGTGATCCTCCCACCTCAGCCTCCTGAGTAGCCAGGACCACGGGCATGTGCCACTACACTGTTAAAAAATTTAAACAAAAATTTTATTTTAGAGACACGGTCTCACTATGTTGTCCAGGCTGGTCTCAAACTCCTGGGCTCAAGTGATCTGCCTACCTTGACCTCCCAATAGTACTAGGATTATAGGTGTGAGCCACGGCACCCAGCCCTCCTCTGCTGTTCACTGGAATGATACCAACTCAGCAACGGGGCTCTTGGCTTTATGTAGGTAAGAAGATATTAACAGTTATGCACATCTCTAGTAAGAAATTGAAAATGTCTTTACAATAAGTATAGTTAGTTAGTTAGCATTTTTATCAGTCAAGGTCCTTGAGGAAACAGATGTGACCACTGCTACAGATGGCACACTCAAGGGGTGATAGATGAGAAAAAAATCCTTTTACAGAATTGTGGACAGGGTTAATGGAACCACCAAGGTTGGTGATGCACACCAGGGACTAACAAAAGTAGGAATCCATTACCACCCAAGGTTTAAAGGGGCAGGGAGAAGCCACCATTACTGGAACCCAGAGAGAGCTCTTGCTGTGGGAGAGGGATTACCTGTCCATAAAGGAGACTGTGACTTGTAGGAAGGTAGGGTGGGGCTGGGATGCATTTCCTGACTACTGTCCTCTAGCCCTCAATTTCCTGTGAGTGCTGCCCCTTGGCCCAACTCAATCAGAAACCAGAGTTCTGGTGAGCCCAGGTGCCGCATTACCACAGAGGTCAACCCAGGGCACAGAGAAGGAATGAGAAAGGAGAAACACGGAGCCGGAAGAGCAAACTGAGAAAATAGTCAGCAGAACATCTTTTAACACAATAGAAAACATGAAATGGATGAATCAACTGAGTAAATATTAAGGGAAATAAAGGCTGGATCCTGGTCAGTAGAAAAGGTAAAGGAGAAAGAGATGAATTAAGGAGTAAGAGATCCTCTCTTCCTGGCTGCTTCCCAGAGTGGAATCCTAGAAGTTGTAGAAAACTAAGCCCTCCTTTCATTATACCTATGTAAGAAGACATGCTTCTCCAGATAACCTCATCTTCCAATGCACAATTTGAAATGCAGATGAAGCAACATACTACAGGCCTTCAGATGCTTAAAACCAAGCAATCAATTTTCAAATGTAAAGATGACTGTTTTCCACTTTCTTGCTTTGCTACCGGGGAAGAGAAGGAAGTGTTTGACTTCTCTTCTGCCGCATAACAAGTCACTCTAAAACTTGGTGTAAAGCAACAATTTATCATTTCTAATGATTATCCGGGTTCATGAGGCTCAGCTCAGGCCACCTTATGCTCCATATCATATAGCTGAGGTCACACATGTAGCTGAACTCATCTGGGAGCTTGCTTGGGTGAGAAACATCCGAGGTGGCCTCTCACCCTCTAGGATTTCTCTGCCTGTGTCCTCTCCACACTCAGTAGCTGACCTAAACTTCCTTATACCGTGGCAAGAGACTTCCAATGAGTTCTCTAAGAGGACATGCCCCCCAGTGTGCAAGTATTTACTAGGTCTCTGCTTGCTAATGTCCTGTTGGCCAAAGCAGGTCACATAGTGCCTGGTCAAACTCAGAATCATTTTGGGAGGGAACTACATGAAGGCATAAATATAGGGAAATTCAGGGACCACCAGTGTGCCAATCCACCACCAAATAGTAAAAGAATCTGGTCTCTGAAGAACAGGAGGGGTCATCACCAAAGTGAAATGGCACAGAAAGGAATCCAGATATCAAAACTTACTAAGATCATCCTGTTACCTTAGTTTTATGAAGGCAAATCCATGTTATGCTCAGAAGTTTGTTGCTGCGTGTGGGCATGGAGTAATAATGCAGTTCTCTATCCAGGAGAGTTATTACCAGAAAGGTATTGTTACCTGAAAGGGGTCCGGATCCAGACCCCAAGAGAGGGTTCTTGAATCTCACCCAAGAAAGAATTTAGGGCACGTCCATGGAGTAAAGTGTCTGATTTCAAGCTATACCATAAGGCCATAGTCACCAGAACAGCATGTTACTGGTATAAAAATAGGCATGTAGACCAATGGAACAGAATAGTGAACCCAGAAATAAAACTAAATACTTACAGCCAACTGATTTTCGATAAAATAAACAAAAACATAAAATGGGGAAAGGACACCCTAATCAACAAATGGTGCTGGGATAATTGGCAAGCCACATGTAGGAGAATGAAACTGGATCCTCATCTCTCACCTTATAAAAAATATCAACTCAAGAGGGATCAAGGACTTAAATCTAAGACCTGAAACTATAAAAATCCTAGAAGATAACATTGGAAAAACCCTTCTAGATATCGGCTTAGGTAAGGATTTTATGATCAAGAACCCAAAAGCAAATGAAATAAAACAAAGATAAATAGCTGGGACTTAATCAAACTAAAGCGCTTTTGCATGGCAAAAGGAACAGTCAGCAGAGTAAGCAGACAACCGACAGAGTGGGAGAAAATCTTCACAATCTGTATATCTGACCAAGGACTAATCTCCAGAATCTATAATGAACTCAAACAAATTAACAAGAAAAAAACAAATAATCCCATCAAAAAGTAGGCAAAGGACATGAATAGACAGTCTCAAAAGAAGATACACAAATGGCCAACAAACATATGAAAAAATGCCCGACATCACTAATGATCAGGGAAATGCAAATCAAAACCACAATACAGTACCACCTTACTCCTGCAAGAATGGCAATAATAAAAAAAATCAAAAAAATAGTAGATGTTGACGTGGATGCAGTGAACAGGGAACACTTCTACACTGCTGGTGGGAATGTAAACTAGTACAGCCACTATGGAAAACAGTGTGGAGATTCCTTAAAGAACTAAAAGTAGAACTACCATTTTGATCCAGCAATCCCACTACTGGGTATCTACCCAGAGGAAAAGAAGTCATTATACAGGAAAGATACTTGCACACACATGTTTACAGCAGCACAATTCGCAATTGCAAAAATGTGGAACCAACCTGCATGCCCATCAATTGACAACTGGATAAAGAAATTGTGGTATACATAAATGATGGAATACTACCCAGCCATAAAAACAATGAATTAATGGCATTTGCAGGGACCTGGATGAGACTGGAGACTACTATTCTAAGTGAAGTAACTCAGAAATGGAAAACCAAACATTGTATGTTCTCACTCATAAGTGGGAGCTAAGCTATAAGGATACAAAGGCATAGAATGACACAATGAACTTTGAGGACTCAGGGGGAAAGGGTGGGAAGGGGGTGAGGGATAAAAGACTACAAATTGGGTGGAGTGTGTAGCTCGGGTGATGGGTGCACCACAATCTCACAAATCACCACTAAAGAATCTACTCATGTAACCAAACACCACTTGTTCCCCAATAACCTATGGAAATAAAACATTTAAAACAAAAAAGAAAATAAAGGAATAAAAGAATGGCTACTCCATAGACAGAGCAACCCTAAGGGCTGCTGGTTGCCCATTTTTATGGTTATTTCTTGATGATGTGCTAAATAAAGGGTGAATTATTCATGCCTCCTCTTTCTAGACAACATAGGGTAACTTCTTGACGTTGCTATGGCATTTGTATATTGTCATGGCACTGGTGGGAATGTAGCAGTGAGGATGACCAGAGGTCACTCTCATGACTGTCTTGGTTTTGGTGGGTTTTACCTGGCTTCTTTACTGCAATCTGTTTTATCAGCAAGGTCTTTATGACCTGTATCTTGTGCTGACCTCCTATCTCATCCTGTGACTTAGAATGCCTGACTGTCTGGGAATGCAGCCTAGTAGGTTTCAGCATTATTTTACCCAGCCCCCTACTCAACATGGAGTTGCTGTGGTTCAAATGCCTCTGACAGTATCAGGATTCTAGGCTTGCTCTTTAGGTTTGAGGAAAGGGAAAGAGGGGTGGGAGTGGGGAGGGGTGGCCTGAGGAAATGGAAAAATAGAGATTGAGGTCATTTTGCACAGACTCAGGGTTCAGCACAGAACTAGTGCCTAGCCTTTCACCTCTTGCCTTGGGCCCAGGAAAATGGAGATTAATGGAAATCACTTATGCTAAGTTTGACAAAATTGAAGGCATTTATTTAACAAGTAGGAATCTCATGAACAGTTTATAATCCTGAGGATTGCGAATGGATAGATCCCCAGAAAACAATCCCCCTATTTGTGATGCAGTGTCTCTTCTCCTCCCAACCAGATTAAGATTAGTGGCTGTGGGTTTTCCTCAGATTTCTCTCAGCTCTGAGGAGTTTCCTGGGTGTGGATGTGGCATGTCAGTCTCATACTGACTCCAGTTGCAAACCTTAGCGGGGTCTTAGATGTACAGTAGATAATCCAAGTGCATGCTGCTATAAAGGTGTTCTGTCTGCTTGTGAGAGAAAGTGTACTCCGGAGCCCACTTGGGGGACCCTGGTTCTTTCCTCAGTGTCCCCTTCTGTCTCAACATGTCCCAACATGATCTATACTTTCTATTTGCCCTGGAATATCAGATATGGAGGAAAAAGTGTAAACGCAAAAACCATAACTATGAAGGAAGCAGATTGAAAATCTTCAGATAAGTATCAGGTTTTAAGCATCCAAATGAAGGTTAAATCAAAATAATCCTTTTTAGGCATTGCCTTTGAAGCCAATTTATGAGCTGCCTAAGGAAATCAGTCTTTTTATTTCATGCTTACAAAAACCAAGACTAAAAACAGCATTACCGATCTTGATAACTAACCTTATTTTTTTGAATGACTTTTAACTTTTTTCATTATTCAAATGGAAAGAATGTGACATAGGCACTTAAGGCAACTCTGAAAAATAATTTTAAAAAGTAATTTGAAAAGTAGTTTGAGTAGAGGTGGCATTATTAGAATAGTTAGAGCCTTATAAATTGCCTAGCTCAATAGGAACACCATACATTTATGTTGTAAGTTCTAGTATGTTTGTATAAATAATTTTTTTCTTTATCTCAAAGTATATTTTATTAAATGACTAAAAGAGCTATGTCAGCCAACCTCTAAACTGCCGCAAAATGATCTCTATCTTCTTATATTTACATCCTTGAGTGGGACTGGACTTAGTGATTTCCTTCTCAGGATACAACAAAGGTAATGGAATATCACTTCTGAGATCAGGTTACAAAAAATCTGACTTCCTTTTTACTTGTGATCTCTTATACACTTCCTTTCTGTCAGAGACCTTGCTCTTGGGGGAGCCAGCTGCCAGGTTGTAAGTTGCCTTCTGGAGAGGCCCATTTGGCAAGAAACTGAGAGAAGCCTCTCATTAATGGCCAGTGATTACTGGAGCCCCTCAATCCAATAATCTGTGAGAACCCGAATTCTGTGAGAACAACCATGTGAGTGAGCTTGGAAGCAGACTTTCTTTAGTAGAGCCTTCAGATGAAACGGCAGCCCTGGCCCACACCTTGAATGCAGCCTTGTGAGACATCCTGAGTCAGAAGATCCAGCTAAACCACACCCAGATTTCTGACCCACAGAAAGTATGAGATAATAAACGTTGCTTTAAGACACTAACTTTTGGGGGTTTTGTTACACAATAGTAGATAATCAACACAAGGTCACTAGTATGACATAAGAGTAGATAATTAACACAAGATCACAGGTATGGTATGATCAAGGAAAGAAGCATTTATTTCTACTGTCATCTGCCTATGAAGAACATTATTCCAATACATCCATATACAATTTAAAATAGTAAGATTTTACATAGTTAAGGATTCTAAAATGTGAATGATTAAATCTCGAAAAGGAACTGACTAATCAATGGGAAAGTTTCTTCCAAGACAGTTCTAGTAGAAGTGAGTATGATGGTCACCCACAATACCCATTGTTAGTATCATAGAATGTTAAAATTAATCTTTGGAGTGAATATTGACTTTGATTGCATATTTCCCTTTTTAAATCTCCATTTCCTCTTGAAAGGGAAAGTTGTTTTTTACTGATTTTATCTCATAACATTAAAAGTATTAATTTTCATAAGCAAAATATACTGGAATGGCTTACAGAGAGGGTAGTAATTAAAGCAATTACATAAACAGAATCACATCTCTGCTCAAGTCTTATTTCATGCATGAGCTCATTTCATATCCTTTGAAGACAGCTGCTTTTCCAGGAGTAGCTCTAAACCTGCGTCACTATTGAGAGACGACCAGTTTGGCCAATGGCCAGTAGCTTGTTGATAGGAGACTTTCTCCCCTTTTCTGGCCAGCAAGATCATCTGACTGAAACTGTCTTGTCTGAAAGTGAGGCAGCTGTGTGAAGTCATAGCTATAATTCAGCCTGGAAACAGCTCATGATGTTTTCTTGCAGATTTGGTGAATGACTGTCCACAGAAGGGAGGTCTCACCATCTGAAGGAGGTGTATTTCTTGGGTTAAGACGTGGAAGAAAGATACAAGTTCAGCTTCTTCTCTCCCATCCTTTCTTTCACTAATGGCTCCTTAAATAAACTGACTTGTTAATGACATAGTGATTTCCCTGAGGGTCTTAGATTTTGTCAAAAACACCCAATTTATAAACCTAAACCAAGTAAGTTTACATTATGGGGGTGTATGTGTTGGCAGATTATACGTAAAAAAATTAAAATTACAGCCATGAGTTCTCCTTGTACAGTCCACAACTAAAGTTCAGATTATGCCAATATTTCCATTACAACCCATAATTCTAAGAGTCAAAATGAGAACAAGGAAGAGAATACCCCACAGGGGTCTGAGTATCTCAGAGAAGGGTAGCTTGGTGATTTTCCTGACTCAGACTTGGATGCAAATCTACAAGCAAGTCAGAATAAAGATCAGATTTCAAGAGGACTCAATAGATCTTGAATGAGAGATGAAATTCCTGATTTCTGTTGACGCAAGTCTGGTAATTTGCATTTCTGGCAGTCCACCACCCTGCCAGGCCTTCTGGGGCTGTCACTGAGGAAACTTCCACAGTTTTCTATTGAA
The DNA here is from genome assembly GCF_047675955.1 of Chlorocebus sabaeus. Classification (NCBI taxonomy): domain Eukaryota; kingdom Metazoa; phylum Chordata; class Mammalia; order Primates; family Cercopithecidae; genus Chlorocebus; species Chlorocebus sabaeus. The sequence goes on from NC_132933.1 coordinate 108,759,820, forward strand.
TCTCTTGTATGAGAACTTTTGAGAAGAGCTAAGAAATCTGTTTTACTGGGGAACTTAAAGACTGTTATGGAATTATTTGGGGCTTCATCAGGGTGAATAGAATGTCTCAAGACAGCTCTCTGCTGTCCTGAATGTTGATGAATGAGGGTCCTCAACAAATGTCCATCTGATTCAGACCACTGATGTGAACTCTGTGCTGTCTTGAAGTGACTGGCCAACAGCAGGGTGCTTCCTCTCAGACAACCAGCAGCCCCTTCTCAAAGAGCTGTAGCTCTGCTTTGCTGGTAAAGTTCAATGATGATGTATGGATTTACTGCCCTATATGGAGACAGGAGGGGAACATACCAATCAGAGCTGGAGAGTTTAGAGATTATAGGCTATGCTCAATGGCCAATGGGATAGCAGATTGGATTTATGTTCCTAATTCTTAATTCCTTTCTTGCAATAGAATTATACTACCACATCCTTTGCCATGTGACTTTGCAGTACTTCTCAAGAGAGTAAGCAGATTATATACCCTGATCCATTGACTTTAGCCGTGGTCATGTGACTTGTTTCAGCCAAGGAAAAGTAGAAAGAAGTGAAAGGGTGTCAGTTCCCAGCTGAAGCCTTAAGAGACATTGTGTATTTCCTCTCACTCCTTTCTTTTGTATTTCTGCCATCAGCCATGAGAATAACATGCTTGGGTAGTTTCTGGTACCAGATTGAAAAGAAATATGGAGCAAATCTGAACCCAAGTTGAAGTTTGGAGCTGAGGTCAGCTGAGCCCAACTGAGTTACAGCTGATCTTCAGATCCTTGAGGTAGAAATAAATGTTCATTGTTATAAACCACCAAGTTTTGAAGTTATTATGGAGAATTATTTCAGCAGAATCCTGATTTATACACCTAGGACCTTCCATCTTCCCATGTTCAGATAACAGGGTTTTCATTCTAGCTGAAAAAGACATTATTTATCATTTACCTCTATCCCTTCATGAGTGTACCAAAGCTCCGGCAGTGAAGTGACAAACCCCTGAGGTACACGTGTTAGATGGCAGAGTCAGGGCCTGGCCCCAAATTTCTATATCTCCATGTCATGATACAGCAAAAATCCTTACTTTGCTTAGAAAATGCTTTTCCAATCAAGTAATAATGTTCTATATCTGTCTAAACATTAGATATACAGTGTAATAAAATCTAGCCAAGATGATCTATGGATAGATCAAGCTGAGGAACCAAAATGATTATATACTAGTTTTAGAAATTCTTCCCAGGACATTTTCTCATCAGCCTAGACACTATATATATACATTAAACATAAGGCAGGTGTCTAGTTCCTGAATTCCAATGCTGGATGGGCGAGACAGGAAGAAAAACATTCTATTAGAGATTGGATGTTGATCTGGTCTATCCCATAGTCACCCCTTTTATAGCTTCAGTTGCAAAAATAACTGTTAACTCTTTATATCTGTTTTAATGCAGACTTCAAGGGTAAGTTGAAGGCTGTTTTATCACCATTTCCCTAAATAACTTCTAGAGTAGGCAGGGTTCAATGGAATAAACGTGGTTTTCCTTGTAGGTGGCAGGTTGACACAGATGATCTTTTGCAATTCTTAATGCAATGTCATTAAGAAAACATGTATTACTATTAGGTAATTTGATGTTTCTTCATTTAAGTAAGTACATGGGCAAAATTCCTAACTGTTTTTAAACACCATCTCTTTACCATAAACGTATCATCGTATAACTTTTTATTGCTTGACATTTTCCTACAGAGTTTAAAAGATTTTGGGAAAACAATCCAAAGGACACTCACTTCTTACTCATAAAGATGCCTTAAGGTACCCTTCACAAGGAACTGTGACAATGAGGGGCCTTACAAACTCAGGCTGTAGTTCTCTGAAAGGGACTTGAAGTGGGAGACTGAGTTCCGTTTTCTTGGCTCCATGTCCAGCAGCTTCTCTCCACCTGCCTGTGGAATAGGCAATAAGTGCACCATGGTGGTGGCACATTACAAATTGCAAAAATTTGACTATCTCTCCCTGCTGCACCCCACCAGCATCCCCCAGTCTGGAACTCAGCCCCAAAACTCCATGCTGATGTTGTGAGTGGTTGCCACCTACCTTTTACTGCATGCACTTCCTCCTAGATGTTCTACAGAGGCCTTGAAAAGTGCAGACATTCTATCCCATGGATGCATTGGTCAGGGTTCTAGCAAAAAACAGTTGACACGCTCAATAAAAGGATAATTAAAGGAGGATTTATTGACAAAAGTTAGCATAGGAGAAACACAAAGGACAGTGCAGGTATCTGTAACTTGTAGCAACCAACTTGTTACCACTCAGGATTGACGGCTTGAGAGGAGGGAATGGTTGCTGGAATAGGGAAGGAGCTGGTGAGTCTTTGAGTTGTCATAGAGCCTGCCACCTGGAAAAGGTGGTTGAGGGATGTCTCTAGCCTGAGGCAAAAGAGCAAGAAGGGAGCCAGAGGCATAAATACCCAGATCCCAATTTCCTCTGCCTAACTGATCTTCTGCAGATGCTTTTTATAGGTCTTTGTATGCATTGTATAAAGAATAGGAATGAATAGAGGGCCCTGGGAGCCACTCCCTTTGCCATTCTTCTTCATTGTTTCCTTACAGTTCTTTCAAATAGGCAGCCCCAGTGCCACACTCTCCATGCAAAAGGAAATTGAGTATAACAAGAAGATTAAAGGCTTGTTTGTTTTTTTAAAAAAGATTCCGGATGGCCATATTCTTTCCTTCATGTAAGCCAAGAGAACATTTCTCAACACTTACCCCTATGCCAACCACAAAGTCCTAAATCTAATTTTCCCCTGAATCCAATTTGTAAAGAAGAGCATATCCAAATGTTACTTAGAAAGTACCACCAAGGTGTCAGCCTGTGGGGTGGCTGGATCACAGACCTTCAGCTTCTCATATCCTTTAATACCTTGTGAGTAGGCCTTAAAGCAAGTAGGAAAAGAGTTTTTTTTTAATTTGAAAAATAGGCACAAATGCCAATGCTATTGTAGAATTTGAAAGTTAACAATAGATGACTAATGTACATATGTATTGCTTTAAAAGATACAACATTTTAAATGAAAATTAACACTTAAATAAAAAATATTCCTGCTTTTTGTATATGATATTGATGGTCTGGCTCTTTAACCTAAGTTAGCCAGGCCAAGAATTGGGATTCTTCAGCAAATAAGCAATCCGGGGTGGTATAACTAGAACTATGTGCAGAGTCTTTTACTACACATGGGATGCTTTCTGTTTAATGATTACTCTCCACTGATAGCAGAACTCTCGAGATCACAGGGTCTCTTTACTGGCAATGAAGGAAGAAAAGTATTCAGTTTCCCAGAGGATTGTTATGTATAGAACTTAAGGAGAAATAAAATGGTGGGTATGTTTTGTATATTATTTGTAATATACAAATAATTAATATAGTTCACTTTCAGTTGCGAATGGACATTTTTAGATGATGTCTTAGTCTGTTTGGGCTGTTGTAACAATGTACCATAGACTGGGTGGCTTAGACAGTAGACATGTATTCCTCACAGTTCTTTAGGCTGGGAAGTCCAAGATGAAGTGCTGGCTGATTTTGTTCCTGGTGCAAGCCCTCTTCTGGTTGCAGACAACCATCTTCTCATTATATCCTCACCTGGTAGAAAGATGATGCGTGCTCTTGGGGGGAGTGTCTTTTATAAGGGCATTAATTCCATGTATGAGGGCTTTCCCTTCATGACGTAATCACCTCCTAAAGGCCCCGCCTCCTAATACCATCATCTGGGAAATTAGAGCTTCAACATATGAACCGGGGGTCAGGGGACCTCAAACATTCAGTCTGTAGCCTATGGAAAATGAAAGGGAAAAAGTGCAAATCAAGTTACTCTGCTTAATAACACCTTGTGTATTCAAAAAAAAAATTCTCCCTAGAAATTTGATGGCTTTTACCGATTAGGCTTTCTTAAATTATTGGGACAGAGTTTCTAAAGTTAAGACAACAAATGAGTGCCTTCAGCTGACCCAAAATTGGCCTGTGGACAAGGTTAGAAGTAGGTATGCATTTATAAACATATAATCAGATAAGAAGCAGATAACATGTTTCCTTCATTCAAGAAGCACATTCCTAGGAAGAACTAGGGCATCACATCCCATACGTACTCAGAGAAACAGCTGTGACAATTAAGACTGAGCCAGGCAGAAATGCTTTTGGTGAGGAGTCAGCACCTGGCAATTTACCAGTCTCGGGCTCAGGTTAGAGACCATAATCATTCAAACACATGCCTTGGTTGGTTTCTTGTCCACAAGAATCATGCGCAATAAGATGGCTGGGTGTTATACGAGTGAGATTTCAAATACAGACATTCCTCTAAACTTCAGCTTCAGAGAAGTTGATCCTGCCCTCTGTTCATTCCAGAAAAATGAGTCCCCAATAATTATTTGATAGGATTCAACAAAGCAGCCAGAAGTTTTGACAGGGAGAGAGATGAGTGCATTAATAAGAAAAATCATGTAGTGACAATATTTAGATAGTTTATAGACTATTTCAGTGTTTCCATTTCTACCTTATTGTTTTGAAATGAATATTTAGCCCAGGAATTTCACAGCATGGTTATGTACTCCCCTACTTTCCCCCCTACCCCCCACCCCCAAGGTTTTTCTCTCACAGACCCTGAAGCTCTTGGCAGAAGATCTTCTGAAAATTTGCTTCTGGGAATAATCAAGAGGTGAACTTCAGGTACTACCCATATGAAGATTCCCAAAACTGTCTCAGGTTATAATACCAGCCCTCAGACTTCTGTATTTTACAACTCCGTGTTATTATTAAGAGCTTTCAGAAAAGTAAAAGAAGCTTGGGCTGCGATTTATCAGAAGGTGGCCTTCCTGTCAACAGGGGACCTGCTTGCCACATCTGAAGTTGGGTCATAGGCTGTACAGGACCAGTCTCTGCCCACTCATTCCCCTGGGAATTTTGGAATTATTTGTAACTAAGTAATATGCTTTTCTTGGATAAGGAATCAACTAATTGCTTATTTTCCTTTGTGTTTTGCAAATCTGACTAACGTTGACTCAGGTAGAATCCTATAAAGTTATTTATGCTGTGGGTGATAATTACTTGCAAACATACTTATAGTTACAGTAAAGCTTCAACAAGTTTATACAATTCAATTATCTAGTCCCGGGTAATGGCTTCTCCTCCTTCTTTTAAAAAATGTTATTAATTGTTCTTAGTTTACTGTTAATGAAGATGGTTTCCTGAGTCTTACCTCTTCAGCTCATTACACAGATCATCAATGTGGAAAATAGAGACAAGGGTAATTTATATTTCTTTGTGAAATGTAAATCTGTGATGGCTTGAGTCTTGTCTTTGGAATGATTTATGTGTAGAATATATTGAATAGCACAACATTTGGTAGGAAGGTAATTAAAGAAAATAGTCATTATCTCACCAAGCTCAATAGCTACTTGCTGCTTGCTTTAGATACTTTCAGTGAAACTTAAAAATCTGGCAGTTCTTTATTTAAAAAGCTAAAATTTCTAGAAAAAGAAAATCATCTACAATTTATGAATGGATTTATTAGTGATTTTTTTTGTTTGTTTGTTTTGCCAGTATATGACAGCTACTATTGAACATGCTACAAATTACCTTTGGAAAAGGTACAAACTTTAATCTTGTCTTTTCAAATGTTAATACTAATTAATTAACTTTTCTTTGGATAATAGAAAATTAGATTTCCCCACCCAAGTTTTGTCCTGTTTCTCAAAATATTTTAAAATTGAGCTTTACCACCAGTAAACGACTGGTGGTAAACAGGTTTATTTGGGAGGTATGTATAACTTGAAATAGTATTTCCAGGGAAAATTACTTGGGAATGTATGTGAACAGGTTTCACCGTTGAACAGTCAAACCTTTTTTAGGGGGAAAAAGTTTCCACAGGAAACTACCTCTGTGGTAATATAACCTACAGCACACTTTTTTTTGTACAATGCTACCCATCGATATTGATTTTCATCTACCTTTTTCCCCACCAATAGGACTTGAAATAGTCTTTCCTAGGAAAATTACTTGGGAATCTATGTGAACAGTCAAACCTATGACATTTTTAAGTTTTATGAAACCTAAATTCACATTCCTTAGACAGAAACCTTAGGGCTTCTTAACATTAATGTTATGCCAGATTCCTTCAGTGTGAAACAAAAACAAAAATATAACTGGAATAAAAAGTGCAGGGTGTGTATGTGTGTTGGTGGGGAGAGAAGGGGGTTAAGGAAACCATTTTGGCGGGAAGGAAAAAGACGTTAGAGCTGTTAGCTCTCTTCCTGGCCATGGCAAATCATATATTCCCCAAAGATGTCTGAAACAGTATCTCCCATCTCACACACTCTTCTACAACGTGGTTTTGACACTCCTTCTATCGTGGAGGGGTGGCTATATCCCCTCTCTGTGAAGCTGGGTGTGCTTTGTGGCACTATTCAACTGATAAACTATGAAAAAAAGTCACACGATGAGACTTCTGAGGTTAGTTCATAAAAGGCCACTCAACTTTCCACCTTGCTTACTGTAACACTAATGCTTGCCATCCTGGGTCTCCCTGTAAACAGTCTAGTCTCCATGCTTTTAGGAAGTCCCACATGGAGGGACTATGTGGAGAGGCCCTGTGACTTCATGAAGAGTGAGAAAAATGGCCATCCAGGTTCTGGTTGCTCCAGTCCCCCACCTATTCCAGCTCTAGTTACTACCTGATTGCAACTGCAGCAAGAAACGTTATGCCAGAACCACCCCAACAGAGCCCTTCCTAAATTTCTGACTTGCAAAAGCTTGGAAAGATAATACAGTGATTGCTGCCTTCATAAAACCAGAATTTTGGGGTGATTTGCTATACAGCAATAATAACTTGCACACTGACACACTGGCTCGGGATGAGGCACTGAATGGAGTGGGGATGGAGGTGGGGGTGAGGGAGGTTCATCTCTCTGTCTTCCCTATTTTCACCATATGTCCTCAGGGCTCTTCTGCCTCCACACCTAGTTACTGGCCATCGGTTCCCATAAAGGAAAAGAATTCCTAAATTCTGGCATTTTAAAATTAAAAAGGCCCTGCCCTACACTGGCTGGGAGCCTGTTCTCCTAAGTGTAAGGCCGAAGTGATAATATCTCTGTAATCCTCCATGAGGCCTTAAGTTGCAAACAGCCTAAGAGAAGCAGTTGAAGTATGCACATTGTATTGAGCAGCAGGGGCAAATCAACACAATTTCCTTGAGAAAAAAAAGCAGCCCCTGCCTTCAAAAGGCTCATGGTCCTATTAAGAGAAATAGATGTGTATATCATTAGTTGCCTTGAGGGGGAGTACTAGGTGGGAGTATGTACAAAGTACCATGGGAACATAGAGGAGTTGGGTACAAGACAGCTTGACTGTGTCCTGTCCTGGCCTAGGCAGGTTGCCACAGTTCTCTCTCTTTCCTCCTCCTCCTCCTCCTCCTCCTCCTCCTCCTCCTCCTTCTCCTCCTCCTCCTCCTCCTCTAGCCACTAATTAAATTGCTTGTTCTCTAATACGGAGATCCTCTTCAGAATCTCCAAAAAAATTTCAGAGATCTAATATAAAGGCTATGTCTTATGCTCAAGCCATCGGGGCAAATGATGATCAAACATATATTTAGTGCACCAAATAGTCATTTCTCAGCTAAGATCAATTCATTTCTGAATTTTTTTTTTTTAATCTCCTTTCTCACCACAGGCCAGTCCTATTTCCTGGTGCAGGCAACAATAAATGGTTGTTGAACTGAATTAATCTTAGAGGTAACTAGTGTATTTCCAGAGTTTCATGATCCCTTAGCCATAAAAGGCAAGAATATGATTATGAAAATAAGGTTAGAGCTCTCACATCTTAGTTTATATGAGAAGGAAAGGCAGCAGATGTGATTGATGATGGTAGGGAGAATGGGAGAGAATGTGTTTTGAAAATTAAAATATATTTCAAATTTTTGGGCTAAGAAAGTGAAATACAAATCAGGCCTTTTCGTGCTAAACTTTGTTTGCACTGGGTAAAGTGCAACTTCCTGTTTTGAAGATTAAGTTTTAGTAGGTTCATAAGGTCTCTTGGGGACTCACTCATCTCCTATCAACATAACATTTGAACCATTTTAAATGTAAATTAAGGAAAATATGGATTGGATTTCATTTGCAACACAACCTAAATAAGAGAAAGAGAAAAATAGATTTGGAAGTTATTGCAACCATTTGAGATCTCCACATCCTGGTCAATTTCCATTCTCCTCAACCAGCAGGAGGCCCGCCAGGCCCAGCAGCTGAGCCTTCATTCCTCTGTCAGGACAATGGGCATCAGTTTGACCTCTTGGAATCACTAAAAACAAACACTGAGTTGTGGTTCATCTCCCTGAATTCATTGGGGAGATGCTTCCATGAAACAGTGAAAGAGTTCAAGAACAGAATACTCAGAAAGAACGACAGTTCTTTCTTTGGAGTGTAATTAAGAACACTGAGGCATCTAACAAACAACCATTTTCTTGTGCAGTGTTCTCACACTTAAGCATGCACCAGAATCCCCTGGAGGGCTTATTAAAACAGGGACGGCTGAGCCCCACGACTAGAGTGTTTGAGTCCATAGGTCTGAGCTGCGGCCTGAGAATTGGCATTTCTAACAAGCTCCGGGTTGATGCAGATACTGCTAGTCTGAGGACCACACTGAGAACCACCATTTTGGTGGACAGACACACAATTATAGGCCTTCTTCAAGGGTGGTAGGAAAGCTGCATGTTTTGTATTCATTTATTCACTGACTGATTCAACAGACTGGGCACACAGCCACTCCATACCCACATAATGGGTCGGATATGATTGGTTTACAATGAATGTGCCAAGGTTTCTTAAAACAATTATTTTGGCTTACTCAAGATGACATACCTTCACCCATTCTTGTTTACGCTATAGTAATTTTCTTTTTTCTTTCTTTCTTTTTTTTTTTTTTTTTTGCCTTTTTAAGAGACTTTTATTTGAGTGGCTCTTACAAAGATTGTTGCAATATGAAAGTCATTTGTTTGATAGAAATATCAAGTTGTCTTGTCAAACACACTGAAGTAACCCAAAATTATATTTCAGAGCTTATAGAGCTTAAAAAGAGCAAAGATTATATGCAACCAGACAAAACCTGTTTCTGCATTTCCTATTTCTTTCTCAGACTGCTTTGCTTACCAGACTCTCACTAAACATCTTCAGGAAATGCAGGGATCATTTTGTTTGGAATTTTAAGACACACCAGATCACATAGTATTTATGAAGAAACTTTTACAGATAAATTAATTGAAAAGATACTATCAAGAAATATTATAATTTTGAAATCCCCCTTTCTTGCCAATTGATCAGAATGCAAGATGAGATGCTAACCAAACAGCCCTTTAGCTGTCTTGTATTCCCATACAGTAAATGTGTATTTCAGAAACCTGCTCAACCATTAGCCAAATATCAGCATTAGTGAAATGTGAATGTAACTGCTGTGTAAAAAGTTAGGCTTCCGAAACATTAAAAACATTACCTCCTTGGTCTGCCTTTTTACAGAAAGCACGTTTGTTCTCCTAGAGCTATTCCTATAGTTCATTAATTTTCTACACGAACATTTTAAAAGGCAGAACAAGAGAACAGTTTTTTATACAGTGGAATTTGCTCTTTAGGGAGAATGAGCACGCTGCATTCCAGTTAACATTTTTATTTTTTCAAGGTAACAGGAATTGTATACAAATGACAGTAGATTCTTGCCTCTTTATTTTTATCTAAATAAAAGATAAGATGAATTCTCAAGAAAGAAGAAAAGCTATATACATAAGGGACTATATCTTCCTTCATCGTCTACTTGGAACCAGTAGCTGTGTTGCTGTCATAGAATCAGGAAACAGGTTGTAGTAAGTTGGAAGAGGTACATATGCTGCTGTTATCATTTTACCAGCAAACCACCTACCATGCAATGCATTGACAGCAGCAATAGCTGTAGCAATTGATGGGCACTTCACACACACATTGCCCTGAGCCGAATTTTTGTCCACATAAATATGAATAACTCCTCCATGTTTATTACATTCTTCAATCACATCGTCTTTAATCTCTGTATCCCATCCAACTTCTTCTGTTTGAGGGTTAAACATGTTAGAGAGTTGGAAACACTGTGTTGCAAGTGGCTGAACAGAGGCAGCTGCAGCTAAAACTGAAGCTTCAGTCTGCTGGGAAAGTCTTGTTTGCAAATCTATAACAAAAGAGAATTCTGCCACAGCACCAAATGCCAAAGAGCCACTCATTTGTAGAGCTTGCTGTGCTGCTGGTGGAATCTGCAAACCTGTATCCTCTGCAAGTCTTACCATTAACTGAAGATGACCAGTTGTTCCCAAATCAATTCTAGTCCTTTCCAGTTCGTTACTGTCCAAAAATGAACTAGTACTCGAAGCATCAGCACGTTCAGTAACATGACCAACTTTCATTGGCCTTCCTGCTAGCTCGAATCCATTAAATTGTTACAAAGCCTTTTTGGCACATTCTGAATCAGAAAATGTAATAAATCCATATCCCTTGGATCGACCAGTTTCACTGTCTATCATCAGCTGGATACTTTCAATCCTTCCGAAAGGCTCAAAGATTCCACGAAGCGTATCTTCAGTTATGTTAAAGTGTAATGAGTCCACATAAAGCCTCTTAGGCCCAGTACTTCCCTTTGGTACATTGTTTGCCATGGCTGCAGCTCTGTTTTTTTCTGCCTGTGATGCCTGTACTATTGACTGACACTCCTAAAACTCGTTGGCCAGTTCATCCTATTGCTAGAGGCACTGAGCTAACATCGACGAACTCCACGTAAGCAATTCCTTTGGAACGTCTTGAATTTCTATCAGAAATCATCCTCACGTCTCGAGCCTTTCCTACTGTAGAGAAAAACTCTTCCAAATCCTTTGGTCAAATTCCTGCCGCCAGCTGCATACAGAAGACTATCCTCGCATCTCTTTCCTCAGGAGTTAGATTATCAATAGGTTCCCTCACAGGGCTCTTGTCTTTTCTGAATGGACTTTTGCTTCGGAAACGTCGTCTGCTTAATTTGATACTTTGAGGCAACCCAATCTTTCCTCAGATGGCACTGTTAAACTTTGGTCTGGAATAAGGACTTCTGTAGTGGCCTCTAAATCTTCGATCTTGACTTCCGGAACGGCTCCCTCTCCTCTCTGCTTCGATTTCGCTTCCTTTCATGGCTTTTGCTCTTTTTCCTTTCTCTATCTCTACTTCACTTCCGTTCTTTACTTTTGCTTCTCTTTCGTTCACAACTACGACTTCTGCTCTTGCTTTTTTTCCCTCTTTTTGCTACGTTCTTCATGGCCGTTGGCCCTGCTCAACTGGTTCTCAGCCTTCTTGTAAGGAACCTCAAGCATTGCTTCAACATCAGTATCGTCTGCCATTTTCTCTAAACGCCTGTGCAGGCTTTCGGGCGCCTGTGGTGCTCGTGTTTGGGAAGACACTGCGGCTGCTGCCACCGCCCCTGTCGCCGCTGCTGTTGTTACTGTTAAGTCCCTACGCCCAGGCCGCGGGACCACCCAACCCGAATATTGGGCTGCGAGGATGGCTAGGCCCCAGCGAATTTCAAAAAAACAATGGAATTAGAGAAGCCCATGCAGGACCAGGTGCCGTGGCTGGTGGCTCACGCCTGTAATCTCAGCACTTTGAGAGGCCGAGGCGGGCAGATCACGAGGTTAGGAGTTCGAGACCAGCCTAGCCAATATGATGAAATCCCGTCTCTACCAAAAAATGAAAAAATTAGCCAGGCGAGGTGGCGGGCGCCTGTAGTCCCAGCTACTCGAGAGGTTGAGGCAGGAGAATGGCGTGAACCCGGGAGGCGGAGCTTGCAGTGAGCCGAGATTGTGCCACTGCACTCCAGCCTGGGCGACAGAGCGAGACTCCGTCTCAAAAAAAAGAAAAGAAAAGAGAAGCCCACGCGGGAAGAGCAGGACTGCAGCTTTGGCAGCTCAGGATCCACCCCTGCAATAGCGTCGGCAAGCTCCCTGGAATGGCGGCCGCTGCTTCACGCTATAGTAATTTTCTTCGCACATTCTTTCTTCAGAGAAAGTGCAGAGGTAAACGTCAGCTAGATTAAATTAAATTTAACATCAGCTAAATTAAATCCTCATGCATTAATGGACTCCCAATCAATCAAACCTTACTGCATTTAATGCAACAGTTTTGTATGTTTGAATTTAATTATCTGATGTGAGAGCGCTTTGCTAGTGCTGAATTCTACTAGTTAAATACTTTTCTCATGAATTCTTATTTACACTCTTAGATGGTCAGCATTAAAATGCAACCAAGGGTCAGTTATTCAAGAGATTACTGTCAAACCAAGAAAAGGTAATGTAGGACTCTACTGTAACGAAAGTATGCTTGTCAACACAGAGAGATCACACCAATTCTCGTTAAACAGTTACTGCACAGGATAACATAAAATTATAAGGATGAAAAGATTCTTCCTTCTCAGATCTGTACCTTTCCAATCATTTTGACACTCTGGACAGGAGATCTCATATCCACCTACTTTTTTCATGGGTTCAGTCCATAAACACAAGCTTATAGGACAATTGGCTGCCACTCTCTGTGAAAAAAAATCTCATATTTGATACTGATGCTTTGAGAAGGTTTCAGCAATTGAGGTTCATGTAAAATGTGAAATGTGAGGAGGCAGCCGGAAGTAGTAAAAGGAGCAGGGGATATGGAGTCAAAAAGGTTTGAACTGTACCTTTGCAACTAACTTTCTTTCCTAACCTTCTCCGACTTTTAATCATCTTTAAGAGTAGAAAAAAGAAGAATAGCAATCGTAAGGGCACTTCTTGTGGAGTTTTGAAAAAAATTTAAGCAAAAACTACAGCAAATTATGAAAATTCTATTACAAATTATAATTATTTATAGGATTAAATTTTGTTACATGTGTTAGACCTTGTCAATGAACATGTTGCTTCTATTATTTTTGATTGATGGTTTTGGACTGTACCTAGCCATATACTGTATTCAGATAGGTCTTCTTGGTTTTATTTTCAATGATTACTGTTTGACCATGAAACAAGGTAAATCTCATGTGACCTATACCCAGAAAGAACTCCTTGGCCCTAACCTCATTAGAACCATGATTTATGGGATATGTCATCCCAGGTTATATCCAAATGGACCTCAGAGAAGACAACAGGTTACATCTGTTGGCACAACTTACACTAAACAGAAAATTGATGTTATCTATTGATTGGGACTTCCATTCATATGCTTTGGTCTGCTAGGGCTACCATAAAGCATAACAGACTAGGTGGCTTAAACAACAGAAATCTATTTTTCCACAGTTCTGGAGGCTGGAAGTCTGAGATCAAATTATTGACAGGGTTGTCTTCTCCTAAGGTCTCTCTCCTTGGCTTGAAGATGGCTACTTTCTCCCTGTGTTCCCATAGGGTCATTCCTCTGTACATATCTATGTCTAAATCTTCTCTTCTTATAACAGTCCTATTGGATTAAGCACAACCCTAATGACCTTATTTTAACTTAATTACCGTTTTCAAGAACGTATCTCCAAATTCAGTCACTTTTTGAGGGACTAGGGGTTAGGATGTCAACATATGAATTTTGGGGGGGACATAATTCAGCCCATGATACTATATGTACACCTATTACTTCTTATTTATGTTATGGGATGGAGATAAAAATATTCTTATGTGAGTCCTTTTTATACTTAAATGAAGATAGTGTTTTCTAGGCCGAGGTGGGCGGAGGTCAGGAGATCGAGACCATCCTGGCTAACACAGTGAAATCCCATCTCTACTAAAAATACAAAAAATTAGCCAGGTGTGGTGGTGGGCGCCTGCAGTCCCAGCTACTCGAGAGGCTGAGGCAGGAGAATGGCGTGAACCCGGGAGGCAGAGCTTGGAATGAGCCAAGTGAGCCGAGATCGCGCCACTGCACTGCAGCCTGGGCGACAGAGCAAGACTCCGTCTCAAAAAAAAAAAAAAAAGATTGTGTTTTCCATGTATTCTGCAAGTGGTTTTGACCACCAGAGGGCTCCTGTATTTATGCAATGAAACACAATTATAATACAATGACACTTTCAAGATTAAATATAAAGTTGATTATGAAAGTTAAATTCTTGGTATCTGTGTATCTTCAGTGAATCAATCTTTAAGCATCCCAATGCCTAACCTGATGATGATGATGATGATGATGATGATGACCGCATTTATTGAGTAGCAACTGTGAGCCACCCCTGTACCAGGTGCTTTGCATATATGATCTAATTTAATATTCTGAACTTTTCTGTTACAGTCAATGTTTTGTATTATTTCAGTATCATAAATAAAGTATCTATGACTTGGAGAGGTTAAACAACACACAGCTAGCAAGAGGCTAAGTGGAAATTCGAATCACTAGCATCATCATTAGCACTAGTTTCTTCATATAGCCTTTAGAAGACAGTTCCTAATCAGCTTCAAGGGGTTCATGACCCTCCTGAAATACTACACAAAATATGCAAGTATGTGTACAATGCAGAGATGAAACATCCAAATTTGTTGTTTTGTTGAGAAGCTCAGCTCCACTCTGAAGTCTAGGAAACGTAGATAGCGTGGCAGTCAAGGTTACTCTAACAAAAAAAACCATCTTTTTGTTTTCATTGCTTGATTCATAGTCCCTACAATCCCTCCTCCAAAAGGTTCTCTAAAGGATAGATGACTTCTATTATCCCTTTAGTTTTTTCAGTTGTTATCCTGAACGTAGTTATCCTGAACGTATCTGGCTGAGTTTTCCCTCCATATTATCTAAGACTCCTAGTTGCAAATAACAGAAACACAACTTGTGCCTGAGAAAGGCAGGAGGGGAGCTGGCCCCAGGAACACCCTAGAACCAAGGACTTCAACTCCAGCAGGACCATAACTCATCTTCCACTATAGACGAGCTTTTTCTATCTGATGATAGCTTGGTGTGAATGTTTTAGGCTTATGTCCTCACAGTCTTGGTGCCAGAGAAGGAAAGAGAGCTCTTCCCTGTCAGCTCTATTTAGAAAAGTCCAGGGAAAAGACTGATTAGCCTGGCTAGGAGCATGCGCCCATCCCTTGAGTAATCACTGTTCACAGGAAAGTGGCACTATAGATGTCCAGGCCTCAGTTACGTGCTCTCATCTTTGATTAGGTGGGTGGGACAGCATTAAGGGCAGCTCCCTGAAATCACATGGATGAAGTTAGGGAGGAGCAGCCTCCCAAGGAAGAAACATGCTATTACCAGTAAAAGAGGGAAGAGGTGATGGGCCCACGAACTCATCAAAGATCCACCATAGCAATGACTTTAACCACCAGAGGCAATCCTTTCTCCTTCCTGCCTCAGAAAAGAGCACAGCAGAGCTGGTGGTTTGCAAGAACTTGAACCTAGAATTAAGTTCCAAGTTGACCTTGGCGCCTACATTCTCAGAATTTTTTATTTTGTTTTGTATATAGAATTTTTTTATTGTTATACCTAGCAAAATTGAGCACTATTATGCATTTTAGCATTTTGTTTATTTTGGTACTCCAAAGTGCAGTTGTTAATGATATAGAACACTTTTTGTCCTATGATCTCTCTAAACACACAAACATCTATTATATATTGATGCAAGTGACTGCTATGGACGGATTTATTTTGTTATTGGTGCATTCTTGAGTCCCTGAAGGTCGTATGTACACATGCCCATTGAGACCCACTTCTCCAGCTGGTGATTGTGGGTACTTTGCAACAAATCCCTGGACATAAACATTCTTTGGGAAAGAAGTTAGAGGAAAGAGGGGAGACCCCAATGTGGGGTTCTCCTTCTCTTTGTCTTCCAGATCTGAAGTTCTCTCTATTCCTTCTCCTCTTTCCACATCTAGTTTATAATCTCAGATCTTAGCATCTCCTCTGGGAAGCCTTCTTGGGCCCTCTGGGCCTGTATTAGGTCCTCTCCACTATACTTCTGGGCGTAGTGGAGATACTAGAGAAAGAGGTTGGAGAGGAGCTGCTAGAGCTTTCGGTTTTAGCTTTGATTGATGCCTCTTGCTTTCCCATATGCTTTTGGTCAAGGCAGCCTTCACTTCAGTTTCTATAAAGACAGAATTGGGTAAACAATAAGGCAACTCTTCTTCAATGTTTACTGTAAGTATACATGAGACAATATTTGTGATTTCATAGGGTGTTAGGCTGTGTGCATGAGGCTCTCAACAAATGCTAACAGGAAATACATGCAGTGGTAGAATAACACAGAAGAATAACCATTTATGAAAAGTTATCATATGTCAGCATTGTACTAAGTGCTTTATATGCATTATCTCAGTTGAACCTCATAGCAACCCTAAATGATACACATTATTATTTTCATTTTACAGACAAAGTAACTGAATGCTCCACATCATTCAGCTAGTAAGTTGCACAGCCAGGACCTGAACTCAGACCTCACTGATTCTAAAACCTTAGCACATAGCAAACTGTTAAGACTTCTAAATAAATTCAAGAACAGTACAGCCTCATTATAAAGCTCTTCACTGTCCTCTGTATTTAGTTACATTTGGAATCTACTCGACTTGGCCTTCTCCTCTGTGTATTTTGTGATCATTGGAAAATATTTCCCACTTTAACCCAGGATGCTTATTATTTGGGCCTTTTCTTTTCACTCTCAGTAGAATTAAAACTCAAGTCTATTGTATCATTATTTAATATCTCATCTTTTCTGCTACAAGTCTTCCAAACACATTCTTGGATGTGTGAGGAAAATAATTAGGTCCAGGCAGGCTACAAACTAGCTTGGTTTAAAAAGTTTTGAGAACATTACCTTGGATTGGGCACATACACGTGACATGCCTTATTCAGTCTGATGATGATCTTCTATGGGAAATGACTGAGTCCACCCTGCCCTGCTACACTTTGTCCTACACCATCCTAGCTGGTCCATGCTCTAGTTTTCAGGGCTGAGAATTAAGTCTCTCCTTTTCCCCAGGGTTCTGAGCTGGTGATCACCCAGCCTTGTCTGCCCCATGCCTGCATCTCTAAAGAAAAAGGTCAGAAACACTTCACTTTTTAATTTCTTTTTAAAGTGATGGATACTACATTTCTAATGGCAGCTTTCATCCTTTATGAAAGTACTGAAACACTGAAGTAACGTGATTTCAATAGCAGCTATGTATTTCATTCACAAGATGATCTTTGCCTAAGTCAAAAAGCTTGAATAATTCCCCCCATCCTATTTTCATGATGTTTAAGTTTTGGCTTCCAAGAACTTCAGACAAAATACACAGACAGGGTGGCATATCGTATGGCAAAATGAGCCCCAGGTCATGTATGCCAGAAGTCTGAGAAGAAAAAAGTCAAATGAAAACAAGTGTGTTGGGCCAAATAATAAGAAATAAACAGAAGTGAAGTCAAATCACAAACCAAGCCAGAAAAGAAACAGAAACCCCATTAAGAAAACACACTTAAGGAAATCAACAAAATGCGTAGCCAAAGGAACATCAAGAAGGTTGTTCCCAGATGGCCATCCCTCCTGGACAGTCTCCCCTTGGGGATGGAAAGTCTTCGGCAGGCAGCCAGACTAGGTGGCTTGAACCCAGAGGAGGGCACTACCCATGGAAGGATCTGGGTCTTGTTGACCTTTGGCAGCTTTTAGTAAGCAGAAGTCAAGGGATTGTTTCCTCAAAGCCCAACTCTTCTTAGGCCGGGCTCAGTCCTGAGGCTCCAAAGTGAAGGGCTGGGGAAATGGGGTATGGAGCAGAGAAATAAGGAGCCTCCTCACTTTCCAGAGAAACGAAGATACCGAGGAGGAAAAACAGTTTGTGTAAAGACCATGTACTCTGTAGTTCCACAAGGCTGGGTCTGAGTCCTACTCCTCACTCATTCTGTGACCTGGGCTGATTCATTTTCCTTCTCTGAATCTCACTTTTCTCATCTGTGAAAGGGGAATGATAAAAGCACTTATCTAGCAAGGTTACAGTGGAAAGAAACGAGATAATATATGCAAAATGCTTAGAATTGTGCTCAGAATGGTATGTTAATGATTGGTAGGAGAGCAAGAAAGGGATATGGGGTTAACCAGGGAGTATCAGAAGTTCTATAAGCAATGAGGGAATAGTGGCTTGCCCAGGAATCTCTGCCCTTGTGAACATTTTAGTCACGGTTTTCTTATTCAGACTTTCTTATGAGTGCTACATCTCTCTGACGAGTAAGTCCTTTGGGACCTCCCGGAGAACGAATTTGCCATTCCCAGATACCCTCAGAATTGTCTGGGACAAATTCCCCATGCAAAGATCAGGTGTGGTGTGAGTTCTCTGTGACTGACCCCAAAGATCCTGGCATCTCTGGAATTTCCTGGGTATCAGGAATTGGGTCCAGGGAACCAGCCACCCAGCATGGCTGGCTGCAAAACAAATACATGCACCAAAGAGAGAATGGAAAACAGCCACCACTCCTGTGGGGTTTCCCTGAGCTTATCTGAACCTTCATGGTCTCTAATGGCTGAATCAACATGCAGCACATGAATATAGGAAAAATAAAGATAAAGTAAAGAAAATAAATATTCACTCTGCCTTAATCTCAGTCCATTTCCAAAGGGTCTATTTGCATTATCTATCTGTCTCAATTGTCTAGTGACAGAGGGGACACAGTTCCCTCAAACTGGGTGACTCCATCATTGGTGGAATATCAGAGGTTTTTTCCATAACATTTTTTCTTCCCTTCCTTTTATAGCAACATGGTTGTTATCTTAGCCAAGTTTAGTCTATTCTCTGTCAAGTAGGAATATTACTGCAGGGTGTATGAACAGTTTGGAATCCAAGTTTTTAAAGTTCCACACTGCAGATCCACCTTTTTTGTCTTAGAGGTCGTTGGATAATCAAAAATTATTTTATATTGCACACAATATGGGTCATATGGACATTTAGCTTCCAACTATAGCATTCCTAGTAGCTCTTCATGGTAAAATTGTCAGATAAGTGAATTTTTTTGACCCGTTTATACCTTCTTTTTGGTGTTTATTCCCTATCTAAAGCTTACCTCTTCCTCAGAGCCCCCAAACAGACCCCCCACACTTGCACCCCCTAGCTCAGCTAGCCTTTCTCTACCCAACTTCTTTGTACACTCAACAAAAATATGTGGGACCTGAGTTCCAGTCCCTCAATTCCAGGAGGTGTCTTGTATAGCAAAGTGACAACTAACTAATTTGATCAATGAATCACTGCTAGCATGTGAATATCCATAATGGATACGTGTGTAATCTCTCTTGGGAATAGATTTCCATTTTAACAAGAGTTTTCTGAGGTCTTAATGTCTTAAGTTAACCCAAAGGAGTGGAGAGATGCTTGTATATACATTTGGGGTGCTAACTATTGCCTTCACGATGCTAATGGTTTGCAACCATCAAACATCATAATGTGTCTTGAAAAAACATCAGTTAAATCCATGAATTGGGAGAGTGCATGTGGACGGCATCAATGGTAGCCTGGCTATGCTACAGAAATACTCCAGAAGTTTTTGTCTTTTCAAAGATTTGTTGCTGCTATACTGTTGCTGCTATAAAGGTGACCTTGAGGATGTTAGCAGAGTCACCAGTAGAACTGAGAAATTCAACGCTGCCTTTGTCATCAGCTAGCTTTGTGGTCCTGGGAGAGTCTCTTAACCTTTCTGGGCCTTGGTTTCCTCCTTTTATACTTGGAAGAGTTGGACTAAATAATCTCTAACATCCTAATAAACATCAAAGTTCTATAATTTTAAAATCCATCGGTGAAGCCTGCTAGGGTGTTGACTAAGTGTTGAACACTGACGTATTCTCAGTGGGGTTACTTTAGGGCATTTTTATAATATCTCACTGGGGACATTGTTTTCTGTCTGCAGATTGCTATCTTGCCACAGAGGGTTCTTTTGCATTGCTCCAAGTGCTGAGTTACACACCCATAAACAGTGTCTTAGCAGTTTTATCTATCCAAGAACAATTGGATGGCCAGTGAGTATTTCTTCTACATGTCTTCAGTGTACTTACTTTAGCGGTACTTGATTCCAATCTGAAGTTTTGGGTTAGAGTATTTGTCTCTATACTTATTTTGGTCAACAGTTTTGTCTCTCCAGTTCAGAAGGTCACATCATTGAACAACTGCACGGGAGGCACTTGAACTGTTTCAAACTCAGTGCCTCCACTTTACTTCTTTTACCCCTCAAACTCCCAAGATAGTCTCCTGACAATTCCAAACACCATTTTATCTCCCAACATGGATCAATGTGATTTAAAATCATTGTTTACTCTAGATATCCCACTTCTGGATATATATCCAACACGACTGAAAGCAGAGTCTCTAAGAGATATTTGCACACCCATGTTTGTAGCAGCATTATTCACAATAGCCAAAAGGTGGAAGCGACCCAAGTGCTTTCCAACAAAATGTGGTGTGTACATGCAATGGAATATTACTCAGCCTTAAAAAGGGAGGAAATTTTGACATACGCAACAACATGGATGCAACCTTGAGGACATTATGCGAAGTGCAGCAAGCCAGTCACAAAGAGACAAATGCTGCATGATTCCACTTATATGAGGTATCGAAAGTAGTTAAACTCTTAGAAACAGAAAGTAGAATGGTGGTTGCCAGGGGCTGGAGGGAGGGGAAAATCAGAGTTGTTTAATGAGTTCAGAGTTTCCGTTTTGCAAGAAGAGAAAGTTCTGGAGATTGGTTGCATAACAATGTGAATATACTTAACACTACTGAACTGTATGCTTAAAACGGTTAGGATGATAAATTGTATGTGTTTTTATCACAATTACAAGTAAAATAAAATTTAAAAATGTAATTAGTTTCTGCTACTACTTCAGGTTCAACAAATCTACCGCCGGGGCTCACTAGGTTGCTGTTTAGGCAAGCTGCTAAGAGCTGTGTCTGGTCACCTTGTTCCGTCTGTAGCATGTATGTCTATAATAAGTCTCCTGGGTAATATATTCTGAATGCCAAGTTGAGCTCATAAGTTAGTGTTAAGTCTCAGCTTCAGAAATCTTGTATTTTTCACCTGTTTACCTCAAGGGAATGCAATTTTGAGTATAAGGCATACCCCAAGAGTGCTATCGATATTCTCTTGCAACTTTAGGCATCATCTCAGGAGCTAAGCAGGTAGCACTTCTATTGGAAACATCGACATAGCAATCACCCAAACAGCCCCCAAGAGACTTAAAGGATGGCACGAGTCTCATACTCTGTCTCATTCACTTTTTCACACATATGTGATGCTTAACAAATGTTGAAGTATAAAGAGAAATATCTCCCAAGGCCGGCTTCAAGGGTTTGAGATCTGTGTAGTCACACAGGGGTCCATCCTCAGAAGGGCCCTGCACTTTGGTTTTATGTCCTACTGCCATCTTCTTGAAATTCTTAACAATTTTACTTTTGAACTTACATTTTGTTAGTGAGGGCTGGTTGGACAATGGAGCATGAATATGGGTAGTGGAGACGCGAATGATATATGTATGTGCTGTTCCTGGCTGCCCCGTTGGCATATAGAGTTTGCAATGCCTCTGAGCACAGAATTTCAGTGGAACCATTGTGTGTGCGAATTCACAGAGACTCACTCAAAGGGTGTTACGGCTACACCTGAGTAGGCGGGGGGGCCATCAGCCCTGAGAAGCCACACTTTCCATTTGAACTGGAACTTGCTTTGATTTCAGAACTAAGGCAATGCCATTCTAAGAGACATGGAGGACCAAGGAACCCCATCATATTCTTTCTTAGTTGTGTTACTTCCACATGTTAGCCAACCACTGAAAATGGTGCAATAGAAGGAAAGAGAATGACAGAACAACACATTCCTTTTCCTTTTACTTCTTCCTTACTTCTCAGGAAGCCAAAGATTGAGTGTTGATAGAATGTGTACATATGAAGAAGTGAAATAAAAACAGTTGAATTAGTTTTGTGCAGCATTTCCACTCTTTTAGTAAGAACAAAATACACATAAATGTATGAATGATGAAATACAAATTGTGTAATTTTTGGTGTTTCCACATATAGGTCAAATGCTCTTATATTTGCATTTATAACTGGCATCGTGTAATATAAGATGAATGGTAAATTTATGCTAATAATTTAAAATTTTAATTTTTCTTTACTTAGAACGACATTAAAAAGCAAATGAGAAATACCATGACAATTCAAGAGAGAAACTGCAGAAGAAAGGAAAAAACTTTATATATTTATGCCTTTAATGGCAAATTTTTTTCCTGTTTTTTTGAACAAGAGGACCTGCATTTTAATTTTGCACTGGGCCCTCAGATTATGTAGCTGGCTCTGATGTCCCTGTAGCATTTGGCTAGTGAGATTTCCAGGGAAGTGGTGAGGATTGTAAAAGGGCCTCTGTATTCCAGGGGCCTTTAAATTAAATTCATGTCCCTGGTTCCAAGGACTAAAAAAACCTCAAAGACACAGTCCTTGCAAGTTTGTTTTTTGTTTTTGCTCCTCACCCATACTGAACGTACTGGACGTACGGTCATGCCAGAGGGATTTGAATGAGCCACTCACTTCCAAAAGGTTACATGGTAATCAATTTGCTTCCATGATATTAACTAATGGCACCTGTGCTAATAGTTACATGTAAAATTAAGCCTGGAACAGATGGAGTTCTAAGGCCAACTGTTGCCAGTCATGGAAAACCTGCCCTCCTTAAATAGCCTCTGGTGTAATTGTCTGCCTACACTCTGCCCACTTTTCAGGTTTAAATACAAGGCGACATTTGGTATGCATTTCCTGTAATAAAGAACCATGTGATGATTATTCCCAAGATGTTATTTTTAAGACTATTGTTAACTGCGGTCTGTCTTTGGTTTCTCAGTTAAGGAAAAAGCAACTTGACTCAAAGCATCACTTGATTCAAGTTGGGCAACCACAGGGGAGCAAACTATTGTGACCAAAGTCCCTGAAGGAAAATCAGTGAGGACAAAATAACCCCATACTTTGCAGAGACTGAGGTATGGCATGACTTGGTGACTCCTGGGAGAGATCAAATCTTACAATGCTGTGCAAAACACTGGGTATGCAACTAACAACTAAAAGCAGAGGTTATCTGCTTTTATAACAGTCATAAATAACTATTTATTATATAGTGATTTGAATATACCACCTTGTGGATGGGCAGTCAAGCCTTGATTTTTCTTGCTTTTCTGGTTTCTACTTTTATGATTAAAAATAACTTGAAAAATCAATCACGTTGAAAGGTAATAGTTTATTTTTCTTTCAACATGAAAAAAGGAAATACAATGTAGATTGAAGCCATTAACTGAAAGAATAAGACACATGTACATTTAAATTGAGGAGTTTGTGATCGAAAAGGAGTCTGTCCTCATAAAGTCAGAACATGGCCGAGTTGGATTCATGCTCAAATATTCTGTCTTGTGCCCAAGACAAAAATAAGCAACAGAGATGGGTCAATGGACGCTAATACTTCTGGGGGAATGCTAAGAAATGCCTCAAAGTCTCATGCCCAAATCAAGGGTAAGGCACTAGTAGTAACATGGTTCCTAAAGGGTGAAGAAAGACCCAGACCCAGTTATATTTCCTGGAAGGCTTTGTTTGAATCTACAAAAATGATTAAGATCCATTTACTTAGTCTTGGAGTGAACATTCCGAGATAAGCGTGTTTAATATTAAGTGCAGTTTATTTAAGAAGGTATCTGGCTGAGGTTAAGAGTAAGGCAGGGCGTCTTTAAATCTATATTGTATCTATAAAAACTTTAAAATTCAGCCAATGTTCATAATTAGTGTTAGATTGAGCCATATGAAAATGCGGATGGAGATTTCACATGGTCTAACTTAATACTTAAATATTTATGCTTTTTTTAAACAAAAAGATACATTTTATATGCAAAAACAGAAAATATATTTTGACTGTGCTTTCATCCTGCTCTCCCTGGGTTAGTTGTGTGGATTAAGAGAGTCAGTTGCCATCTGTAGTCCTACCCAAGTTTCATTTGGTTCTGTATCACCCTTTCAGGCCATTCCAGTGTGTAGTGATCAGTTGTAGGACACATTGCAAATAATTTATTATTAATGGTAGCTAAAGTTGTGATGTTTGTGGATTTTTTAACTTATTAAAAATAAACCAGTGCAGAATCAAGGTTATGCCTGTAATAATGATATCCTCAACCAATCACACAACAATAGGCTTTCTTGAGTAGGGGACAAAAGGCTACCCTGGGAGTGATACCCATGGGGCAGGGCCACAGATGTGACCCTTCTATGACAAAGGTCATGGCAGAAAATTATTGGAAACAAATACTCAAAAAGAGCAGTATTCGCTTAATAGCAGCTTTCTATATTGGTGATAATGCTGACTTAGAAAGTTGGTTCTCAGGTTTTTGGATCTCAAAAGAAAATTTGAGAACTGATATCAAGTTGTCACTTTTTAATTTTTTCAAGTATGGTCATTAGAAATAGAACTTCCATGTATTATAACTACCATTTAAAAAGAGAAGAGACATGTTGACTTTAAAAACAGAGTGATTTTAGTTGTGGGAAAAACATATTGCATTGGCTTCAGTTTTCTCATTTTGCTACAAATTTAGAGAAAAATATCAGACTGGCTGAGGTTCATGGGCCAGTAGCCCAAGAGAGGCTAATCATCCTTTATAAGGCTAATAATCATCAACAACTGTTAAGCGACTTCTTATTCTAAACATTATGGTGAGAGCTTTATATACACCTTATTTCTGATCTCCAAGTTAGATACTATTATCTTCATTGTATAAATGAGGAAGTTGATACTCAAAGAGAAGTGACTCTTTCAAACCTGAACTTACAAAGTAATGGCAAAGTCTTGTCTTACAGCCTATAGAATTTCTAACGTATGTAATTAATAAAGTGGGTAAAGGATTTAAATGTAATATCCAAAGTCTGGATTTTAAAGTGTTTTTAAGCTGGAGTTTGTTTAGTCACCCATTTTTATGAGACTTTGCAGGCTCCCAGATAAAATTTTAGAGTTGTGCTTGTGAGTCAGAGAAGCCCTGGTCCTGAAGGGAGCCCTGAGGGAAGAGTTTTGTCTTAGATTGGGCTCCTCAATACCTGACATAAGGATTTGTGTGCAAGTGAATTTTTCAGGAAATGCATCCAGAAGTCAGTAAGGAAGTGGAGAAAGTAGGACAGCAGAAGAAAAGAAGCCAATTGAAGTGAGTTCTGAGGCAAAATCCCATGAAGGGTAGCTTTGGAGGGTAAGTTATGCCTCAGAGTTGTCTCAACATAGGGCTTGGGAGCCAAGTTTTCAGATTCCCATACCCATCAGTCATTAGCTAAGAGCTGGTCAGGTAGAATGAGAAGTAGAGGTGGGAGGGACGTGAAGTCCTAGACAATTCTGGCTGTCTACATGTTTGGACAAAGTCCTTCAGTAGCTGGAGGGTAGTCTTGTGACAAAGAGTTCCAAATGCATTCCATTCTTGGCCAAAAGCACACCACAGCCAGGAGATGGGCATATGACAATGATAAAATGGGGTTGAGAGGATCAGAGTGGACAGTGTCTACAACATGTCTGAATTCAGAAATACCATAAAGAAAAGAGGCAAGAGCACAGCTTGGAGGAGCATTCTACAATTCCCAGGATGCCACAGAACTGGTGACTGTCAATTACGTTCTTACAGGAAAACAATAATCTGTTTTGCTTCATTCCCATCATTATCTCCTTAATTCTAAGTCACTATCATCTCCTACCTGTGCCACTGCAGCAAACCTCATATCAAGCATCTACTTTTGCTCCTCTATGTTCATTCTCTACACAGTAGTCATGGTGATTTTTATAAGTACAGTGGTGATACTTGAGGATGAGAGGTAGTGGAGTTGGAGACACTTTAATCACCACATAATCACCATTAACACCCTCAGTCCACCCTACTATTCTTTGGTAGGTGCAGTGGACATTTTCTCAATTTGCTGTGAAGTGTTATGTAGTTTTACTCCACCTGTAGTAGTTCATTTTCACACTGCTATAAAGATACTAACTGAGACTGTGTGATTTATAAAGGAAAGAGACTTAATTGACTCTCAGTTCTGCATGACTGGGGAGGCCTCAGGAAACTTACAATCATGTCAGAAGGCAAAGGAAAAGCAAGACACCTTCTTCACAAGGTGGCAGGAGAGAGACAGAGCACAGGGGAAACTGCCACTTTTAAACCACCAGATCTCATGAGAACTTCCCCACTATCATGAGAACAGCATGAGGGAAACCATCCCATAATCCAATCACCTCCCACCTCCCTGGACGCATAGGGATTGCAATTTGAGATGAGATAAGATTTGGGTGGGGACACAGAGCCAAATCATATCACCTCCTCCCATCTTTCTCTGAAGATAGTTGTAAGTGTATGGTCTTATTTCTGAGTTTTCTATTCTGATCCATTGGTATATGACTGTTCTTGTACCAGTACCATGCTGCTTTGGTTACTGTAGCCTTTTAGTATAGTTTGAAGTCAAAAAAGCCCAACTCTTATCTAAAGAACATATTGATACTGAGTATGGAATCATCTGTAGAGTTGAATGTATCCATTCATTTTCTTTTCCTGGATCAGTGAAAGTACACTATTAACATCCTTGAAAATTTTGGGTCCTGAAACCCATTTTTTCCATCCTATTTGGGATCCCAGCATAGGAGAATTGTTCTAAATTAATTCAATGGGAATTGATGGTTGCTTGGCTCATAGAAAAAGTTGGTTCAATCTGGGAATCATAAAAATGATTCATACATTTCTTAAACATTTAAATTTAATTCAAAACATATAAATTTGCATTAGTCTCCCAATCCTTTGATGAAGGGCCAAGGCTTTTTCTTGAGTATATTTTTCTTGAATGTATTTTACAGATGAAACGGAGAACACTGGTTAATCTGGCCAACCTGTTCAGGAGTGATTGGTCAAGAGAACTTTTACTACATGATGCTTGATATTAAATAATTGTAATTATTAAGAATATTAGCTGCCTCCATCAGTGGATGGTAATAGTTGATGTTAACTCTCCAGCAATGGAACATTCTTCTATATTAGTTGGTCTTATCTTGGTTCATGGATTCTGTTGAAAATCTGATATGTTATAGACTTTCTTATCAGAAAGATGTATACTCACATGTATACATACAAAATTGTAGAGTTTTTTATCCCTGAATCTCATTTGTAGATTATTTATTCATAAACTCTGTTACAGTATTAAAACACACAGAGTAAAATGTAACTAGGCAGTACACTGGCTTCTCATTTTCTAATCAAGAAAATAAAGCATGTAGTATATTTGTCTAATAAAATTGATTGATCATAAATGCCACTGTCTGGTTCTTGGGAAAAGAAACACTCACAAAGACACACCCACATTTGCTCAGTTCCCTTCAGAGAATGGCAAAAATCATGTCAGTCTGATTCATCTTTCAGGAAGGAAGAGGGAAGTACTGTGTAAAACCACAACCCAGGCCACAGTGAGGACTTGGTCCCAGAGTGCAGCAGAGGTTGGGGCCGTTCAAGGGCAGAGTAGTGGCTGTTAGTTGAGTAAGGACTGTGTCACCAACCCCCAGATGGGCACAGCTTACTGGTGCCTTGGCAACCATCCACGCCAACTCATTCCATTACTCAGTCCCATCAGATGTAAATTTTTACGGAGTTACAAGCAAGAGACCATTCTCTCATATCTACTTTCAACTCTAGGAGGAGCAAGAATTGCTTTCCTGGCCTTGATTAGCACTCAGGTGGTTGGCGCCAAGAGCCTTCCTCCCTCATCCTGAAGAAGATAAAACTTGAACTCATCATGGTTGGTGCCTACAAGTTGGTGATAAAAGCTGGGTGGGAATCCAGCCCTTCTACTGTTCTTCCCATGATCTTGCTACTAAATCCCACTGCTTTGGGCCATGATGATGCATTTGCAGTTTGGCTAATTATAGTAGAACGACTTGAATATAAAAACATTTCAAGGACTTTCTCATTCTCCTCTCACTGATTCTCCTCATTTGTTCCTCTGTTCAGAAACAGCTTTGAAGCCCCAGACTTAACTTCCAAAATTAATGATATTAATGCTTCTGTTTCCCAGGTTTGACAAATCATTCTGAGTGAGGTTGAGTTTCATTTCTTAAGAGCTGCTACTAACATTGCACAGAGTGCTGTAAACCCAAAGTCAAGTGGTTAGAACTTGAAATCAAGTACAAGGCAGCTTAAAAAGGTTGCTAAAGATCACCTCTTCATTTTGCTATCTTTTAATTAAGCACATTGAACAGTGACTCATTCATTTATAGAATAACTTAAAATTGAATAGGTGATTATGTACAAATTAAGGTGACAAGTGGTAGGAAGCTTGGTTCTCAAGTACCAATCCTTGAGCTGAATAATGACCTGACTTGGGAGTAGGAGTGGAGGAAAGCCAGGCGGAGAAGAAAAGATTTTTATCTGTGCTTTTGGCCACAATGGAAGTAGAATAAAAATGGGGATTGTGGTAGGCAAGATAATGCCCCCTCCAAGATGTCCATGTCCTATTCCTTGGAAACTGTGAATACGTTACGTTACATGGCAAAGGGGAATGAAGGTTGCAGATGGAATGAAAGTTGTTAATCAGTTGATCTTAAGATTTGGAGATTGTCTTGAATTATGTGGTCAGCCCTATGTGATTACAACGGTCCTTAAAAGTGGAAGAAGGAGGCAGAAGAGGGAAGTCATAGGCAGATGTGACTCTGGAAGAGGTCAGAGTGAAGTGATGTGAGAAATACTGAACCTCCTGTTGCTGGCTTTGAAGATGGAGAAAGGTTTCGTGACCAAGGAATGCAGATGCCTCTATAAGGTGGAAAAGGCAAAGGAAATATTCTCTTCTACAATATCCAGAAGAAATGCAGGCCTGTGTATACCTTGATTTTAGCCCAGTGAGACCCGTGTCAGACTTCTAACTTACAAAACTGTGAGATAATACATTGGTGTTCTTTTAAGCCGCTAGGTTTGCGATCATCTGTAACAGCAGTAATTATAAAAGGAATGCCTAGAGTGATGAAAGTAAGGACTAAGGAGATGGTCCTATTTTAGATCTGTTTCAGGCGGGCTATTGCCAGCAAGTTAACTGAGGAAAATAGATACATCAAGAGTTGAAGACACACTGGAGAAGGTGATTGTGAAGCAAGGAAGCTGGAAGCCGAGACTCAGGAGAAGCTTTGGAGAGGGGACAAAACCTAAAGATTCAAGGACCCTAATCACAAGTGACCTCAGATTACCAGAAGACAGTTAAACTGAGCTTTGGAAACTAGCAGGTGTGATGACTTTCTGTGTTGCTAATTTGTTTCTCTCTCTTTCACAAAGAACCAACACATAAAATAGAAATAGCCCTGAACTTAATATTTTCTTTCCAAAGAATCACACATGACAAAAAACAAGATACTTTTACAAGAAAAAAAACAAAAAACAAAAAACATGACTCAACATAAATGAGGAATATCAGTTACACAATGTGGAAGATATGGCTAGTTGTTCCCCCATGTTTGCTTTTCTCTTCTTCCTTCCTAAAGGAATTTTTCGGCTGGTAAGGGCTACCCAGCCTCATTTGCTTAGAGGTATGACCGTTTTACTAAGTCCAAGTCAATGGCATGTGAATTGGACTAATATGTAGAAACTTTTAAAGGGAAGGTGTTTACCTGTCCCATTTCCTCCTTTCCACTGGCTGGAATGAGGATGGAGTGTGTGCTATCTTTGCCCCTGCAATGAAGACACCACTCTGGGAATATACAAAATTAACTCAAGATGAATTAAAGACAAAAATTAACTTAAAATGGATTAAATATTTAATTGTAAAACCTGAAACTATAAAAACCCTGGAAAACAACCTAGGCAATACGATTCTGGACATAGGAATGGGCAAAGATTTCATGACAAAGTTGCCAAAAGCAAAAATTGACAACTGGAATCTAATTAAACTAAAGAGCTTCTGCACAGCAAAAGAAACTATGAACAGAGTAAACAGACAAGCTACAGAATGGGAGAAAATTTTTGCAAACCATCTATGTGACAAAGGTCTAATATCCAGTATTTATAAGGAGCTTAAACAAATTTACAAGAAAAAAACAACCCCATTAAAGAGTGGGCAAAGTACGTGAACAGACACTTTTCAAAAGAAGACATACATGCAGCCAACAATTATATGAAGAAAAGCTCAACATCACTGATCATTAGAGAAGTGTAAATCAAAACCACTATGAGATGCCATCTCACACCAGTCAGAATGGCTATTACTAAAAAGTCAAAAAATAACATGCTGGTGAGGTTGTGGAGAAAAAGGAATGCTTTTATATGGTTGGTGGGAGTGTAAATTAATTCAACCATTGTGGAAGACAGTGCAGCGATTCCTCAAAGACCTAAAAGTAGAAATACCATTGACCCAGCTATCCCATTACTGGGTATATACTCAAAGGAATATAAATAATTCTATTATAAAGATACATGCACATGTATATTCACTGCAGCACTGTTTACAATAGCAAAAACATGGAATCAACTTAAATGTCCATCAATGATAAACTGGATAAAGAAAATGTGGTACATATACACCATGGAATACTGTGTAGCCATAAAAAAAAGGACAAGATCATGTCCTTTGCAGGAACATGGAAGGAGCTTGAGGCTATTATCTTTGGCAAACTAACGCAGGAAAAAAAAAAAATCAAACACCACATGTTCTCAAAGTGGGAGCTAAATGATGAGAATGCATGGACACATAGAGAGGAACAATACACACTGGGGCCTATCAAAGCATGGAGGTAGGGAAGAGAAAGAGGATAAAGAAAACTAACTAATGGGCACTAGGCTTAATACCTGAGTGATGAAATAATCTGTACAACAAACCCCCATGACACAAGTTCACCTATATAACGAACCTGCACATGTGCCTTTGAACTTAAAAGTTAAATAAAAAAAGAAAAATCTCTTCTTTCTAATTTTATTATAATTTTTAATTGGTAAATCATAATTATATACATTTAGGTGGGGTACAGTGTGATGTTTTGATATATGTATACAATGTGCCATGATTAAATAAAGCTAATTAACATGTTCATCACTTTGCTAACTTGACTTTTTAATGCTTTTATTATTTTATTTGTAATACACTTTTGTAACATGTATGAACTTAAGTTCATTTAATATATTGCTGCATTCAGTCATTGATCTAAATTTAACTTTAGAAAACAGATTGACATAATGATAATTTGAATGTCTTTATTTTTTCATTTGTTTTTATTTATTATTATTATTATGTTTTGAGATGGAGCCTTGCTCTTGTCGCCCAGGTTGGAGTGCAGTGGCACGATCTCAGCTCACTGCAACCTCCGCCTCCCAGGTTCAAGCAATTCTCCTGTCTCAGCCTCCCAAGTAGCTGGGATTACAGGCACCTGCCACCATGCCTGGCTAATTTTTTGTGTGTGTTTTTAGTAGAGACGAGATTTTGCCATGTTGGCCAGGCTGGTCTCAAACTCTTGACCTCGTGATCCACCCACCTCGGCCTCCCAAAGTGCTGGGATTACAGGCGTGAGCCACTGCACTCTGCCTATTTTATTTATTATTATTATTTCAATAGTTTTTGGGGAAACAGGTGGTGTTTGGTTACATGGATAAGTTCTTTAAGTGGAATTTCTGATATTTATTGTGGTGATGTGAAATGTACTCCCTTAGTTATTTTGAAATATACAATACATTATTATTGACTATAGTTATCCTGCTGTGAGATAGATCTCAAAACTTAATCCTCCTTTCTAAATGAAACTTTGTACCCTTTTTCCAACAGCTACCCATTTCCCTCCCTCTCCCTTCTCCTCCTTCCCCTTGGCTTCTGATAACCACCACCCTACTCATTACTTCACTGTGTTAGACTTTTTTAGATTTCATATGTGAGTAAGATCATGTGGTGTTTGTCTTTCTGTGCCAGGCTTATTTCACTTAGCATAATGTCCTCCAGTTTCATCTACATTGTTGTAAATGAAATAATTTTCTTTCTTTATGGCTGAATAATATTCCACTGTGCATATATGCCACATTTTTTTAATCGCTTCATCCACTGATGGACACTTACGTTGTTTCCATATCTTGGCTATTGTGAATAATGCTGCAATAGACATGGGAGTGCAGATTTCCCTTCGACAAATGCATTTCGGCTCCTTTATATGTAACCAGAAGTGGGATTGCTGGATCATATGGTAGTTCTATTTTTTGTTTTATCAGGAACTTTGATATCATTTCCCATAATGGTTGTATTAATTTACATTCTTACCACCAATGTGTAAGAGTTCCATTTTCTCCGTGTCCTCGCTAACACTTATCTTTCATATTTTTTATAATAGCCATTTTAACAGGTATGAGATGATATTGTGGTTTTAATTTGCATTCCCTAATGATTAGTGATGTTGAGCATTTTATCATAAACTTGTTAGTCACATGTAAGCCTTCTCTTGAAAAATATCTGTTCTTGTCTGGTCTGTCTTAGTCCATTTTGTGCTGCTATAGCAGAATATCTGAGACTAGGTAATTTATAAAGAACATACATTTATTGACTCAAGGTTCTGGAGGCTGGAAAGTTCAAGATCAAGGGGCTGCATCTGGTGAAGGCCTTCTTGCTGCATCATAACTTGGCAGAAGGCATCACATGGTGAGACAGAGAGCAAGAGAGAACTAAATTTGCTTTTATAACCAACCTATCTCAGGATAACAACATTAATCCCTTTATTGGGGCAGAGTCATCATGACCTAATCACCTCTTAAATGTCCTACCTCTCAACGCTGTTGCACTGGGGACTCAGTTTCAACATACGAACTTTGGGGGCCAAATCAAACCATAGCAAGTCCTTTGCCCATTAAAAAAAAAAATCAGGTTATTTGTCTCTTGCCATTGAGTTGTATGAATGCTTTAGATATTTTGTAGATTAACCCTTTATCAGATGTATGGTTTGCAAATATTTTCTCCCACTCAAGGGTTGTCTCATCACTTTGTCAATTGTGGCCTTTGCTGTGCAGAAGCTGTTTAGTTTGATGCAGTTTCATTTGCATATTTTCACTTTCGTTCTCTGTGCTTTTGGGGACCTATACAAAAAATCACTGCCCAGATCAATGTATTGAAGCTTTTCACCTATGTTTTCTGCTAGTAGCTTTACAGTTTCAGGTCTTATATTTAAGTCTTTAATCCATTTTGAGCTGATTTTTGCATATGATGTGAGATGAGCATCCACTTTCATTCTTCTGCATGTGAATATCCAGTTTACCCTATACTATTTTTTGAAGACTGTCCTTTCTTTATTGTGTGTTTTGGCATCTTTGTCAAAAATCATTTGACTATAAAGTTGTGGGTTTGTTTCTGGGCTTTCTATCATCTTCCATTGGTTGATGTGTCTGTTTTTATGCCTGTACCACGTTCTGATTACAATAACTGTTTTGATTATAATAACTTTATAGTATATTTTGAAACCAGGGAGTGTGATGCCTCCAGCTTTGTTCCTTTTGCCCAAGACTGTTTTGGCTATTCAGTCTTTTGTGGTTTCTATGAATTTAAGGATTGTTTTTTCTTTTTCTGTGAAAAATGACATTGGAATTTTGATAG
This sequence comes from Chlorocebus sabaeus, assembly GCF_047675955.1. Classification (NCBI taxonomy): domain Eukaryota; kingdom Metazoa; phylum Chordata; class Mammalia; order Primates; family Cercopithecidae; genus Chlorocebus; species Chlorocebus sabaeus. Next base: position 108,793,410 of record NC_132933.1, read on the forward strand.
GGATTGCATTGAATCTAGATATTTTGAACACTATGGACATTTTAACAACATTAATTCTTCCAGTCCATGAACACAGGGTGTCTTTTCATTTATTTGTGTTTTCTTCAGTTTTTAAAATCAATGTTTTATAGTTTTCCATCTTTCACCTCCTTGTTTAAATGTATACCTAAGATTTTATTTTATTTTTGTTGCAATTATAAATGGTGTTGTTTTGTTAATTACTTTTTTGAATAGTTCATTATAAGTGTATAGAAATGTTCATGATTTTTGCATATTTATTTTGAATCCTTCAACTTCACTGAATTCATTTATTAGTTCTAACAGTTTTTGATAGTCTTTAGGGTTTTCTATATATAAGATCATGCTATCAGTAAATGGAGACAATTTGAATCAGTAAATATTTTGTAACATTTACAATGCTCCCCTCTTTTGTAATTTTGGACATTTGAGGATGATGTGCAAAGCTTATTGAAAAGAAGATTCTAATTGTGATTGCGTATGACCTTGAATAGTCAATGCTTCCTCCTGGTATTCTTGCTCTATGAAGTCCCTTTCTACAGTGACCCTGGGCTTCATCATATGACTTGTATTGGCCAATGGAACATTCTCAAGCTCAACACAGCAGAGGCTTGGTAAACCTTTGCACACTGAGGCTTTTGTGCTTGGAAAGTTCACTCTAAGAAGCCAATCAACCACCATGTAAAAGACCTGACTGTTCTGAGATCACTATGCCATCAGGAAGTTGATAGGAGAATAAGAGCGAGCCACTTGGAGAAGAACCAAGGTATTCTGGCTGCATTAAAAAGAATAATGGCCCACTGAAGATGTTCACATCCTAATTCCTGGAACCTGTGAATATTTTATATTACATGTTAATTTTGTGTAGCATTTCTGCTGTTCTGGTAAGCAGAAAATACATATACATTTAACAAGCTGTGAGATGTGAATTAATATGGTGATTTCACATATGAGTTAGATGCTGTTATATGTGCATTTAAAACTGCTATTGCACAATATAAAAAGTAAAATTTATGTAATAATTTAGAATTCCTGAAAATTTAGAATGACATCGAATTGCAAATAAAAAATGCTATGGCAACTCAAGAGAGACACCACATAAGAAAGTAACTTTAATGACATCCTCAAAAAAGTGAGATCCCCCACCTTTTTGAACAAAGGGCCTCACATTTTCCTTTTGCACTGGGTCTTGCAAATTATGTAGCCAGTCCTGATGTAACAGAATTAAGATTGCAGGTGGGATTGGGGTTGCTAATCAACTGACTTTGAGATGGAGAGGTGATCCTGGATTATTTTCATGGACCCAGTGTAGGATAAGGACTGTTATAAGGGAAAGAGAGAGGCAGGAGACTCTGTCAGAACCAGCCAGACGGCTTAATGAGAAAGACTTGACCAGCCACTACTGGCTTTGAAAATGGAAGGAGGTCATGAGCCAAGGAATTTGAGCAGCCTCTCTCTCCTGCAGAAGGGAAGGCCACCTTGCTGACACCTTGATTTTAGACCAGAATCATCTGTGTCAGATTTCTGACCTCCACAACTGTTAGGTGATAAATTTGTTTTTTAAGCCACAAAATTTGTGATAACTTGTTACAGCAGGATTAGAGAATTAATATAAGAGTCAACACTCCAGCTCACCCATGACCTAAATGTAGTTGACATCCTATTGATCAGAAAAACACCCAGTCGATCCACAGAATCTTGAGAATTTCAAAATTGTTGTTGTCATGGGGGAAGGTCTCTGATTAAAAAAAATGTATATATATCTACATGACAGGCCTTTTGCCTGCAAGCAACAGAAAAGCCCATGAGCTATTTTAGATGAAAACCAAGAATGCTTGGGGAGAATTTATTATAACAATACAGAAGTGTCTCAGAAACCAGGAAATGAAGGCAGGATACAAGAGTGTCGTGAACTAGGACCTGAAAAGCCATCAGAAGCACAGCAGGTCTTCCCTGCCCCTCTAGGGCCACATGCTCTCTTGAACCTACTGTAATCTATGTATTTGCTTCATTCGTCTCCCTCCCCTTATCCCCCCTCTCTCTCCAGAGTGACTTCCTCTGCTTCTTTAGGCATTCATGGTCAAATAAGATATTTCCAGCCCAACCTTTCCTTAGTTTGCAATCTAAGCTCCCAGCACACTGACCTCTGAGCTTCAATTCGAAATTCCTTGGAGAAAGAAAGTAGTCCTGGTGGGCCAATTATGCAGGCCTGGTCCGATCATTAGTGGCCAAGAGGCTAGCGTCAACTAGTACAAACATGGCCAACGAGGTCTGTGTGTGTTTGTGTGTGTGTGTGTGTGTGTGTGTGTATGTGTGCGCATGCACTCGTGTTGACATTTTGAGGCAGGAAGACACACTACCAATGTTTTTATAACCCGGTTCTTTGAGGCAACAATAATTTATTTGGCCTGGGCGATATAACTTTGAGGAAAGTCAGAAGAACAGGACAGGTGGTTCCCGATGCCAAAGCAGGAATTCTGGGAGTACAGAGCCAGATACTCCTCCAGGGAAAGCCTGAGTCAGAGCATGGGCTCCTGGGATGCTGCTTCCTGGAACTCTCACACCCCACCCACTCACACTCAGATCGGGGAAGTCCAGACTGTTGGGACATTTGGGACATGGGCATTCAGGAAACTGTACGTGTTGTGTGGGTGGTGAAGAAATAGACATGCTGTCTGGGTTTAATCTGTCTGTAGACAACATGCCCCTTTATGCTTCTCCACCTTTCCTGATGCATGCCTGCATTGGAGGAATCTAAAATCCCACACCCTCTTAATTGTGATTACATCATCAAAGTAGATTAATGAGAAGTGTGGCTAAAATAAAATCTGTAATTATAATATTGACAATTCATTTTTAAATAAACATGCCTCCAGAAGCTTCTGATACATGTCTCTGGGAGAAGGAAATGCATTTTCCTCTGTTCCACACCTGTTTTATCCCACCTCTGGTCTAGAATAACTGATTTCAATCCTAAATCAGTCAATTCCATTCCACAGATATTCTTATCAGTGTTAATTATTATTAAATCAACAATTTTAGAATCTAAGAAATGGCCTGAGTGAAGATTTATAAGGATGTATTTACTTGAAATGAAGAAATAGCCTTGGGCCATTTCATTTTATTAAATTGCTATGGTATTAAACATCTTTATATCTGCTGTTAAAAAGTCAGCTGTTTTACATGTGCCCACATACCGTGTCATACTTTCTCAAGTATATAGCAAATGTAATTTGTGCAAATGAATAAATTCTCAAACTCTTGGCTAGCTGATCTATACATAGCCAGGGTAAGTTTTCCTAGTGTGGCACTCCTGACTACAAACCGAGTAGTATTGAAGAGTCGTATTATGTCTTTATTACTCTAACATCTCATCATTCATTTACAATTGGCTATACTAAGGCCACCTATTGTCTTGAGACTTATCAAATGACCTCATCAGAAATCGCGTTTCTACTTGAAGGGTAAGTTGGTTTCAACAAATATCAAAAGAAAGTTTACGTGCAAAAACCTTTTTTTTTCTTTGAGGAGGAGTTAAAATAAAAATGGATTGGAGTTTTATTTGCATGGAAATATCTAGAGTAGTATTTTCCAAAATGTGCCCTCTGTGATGTTATAAGGTGTGATGCAGAGAATGGGTAGTGAGGATCCTTGTATGAACAAAAGCTTTACTGCAAGACCACTGCCTTAGTCAGGGTTCTCCAGAGAAAAAGAACCAATAGGACACACACACACACACACACACACACACACACACACACACACACACACAAGGAGATTTATTGTAAGGAATTGACTCCTGCAATTATAAATGCTGAGATGTCCCATAAGATGAAGACCCAGGAAAGCCATTGGTGTAATTCCAGTAAGTCCAAAGGTCTGAGAACTAGGGGAGCCAGTGATATAAATCCCTGTCTGAGAGCAAGAGAAGATGAGATGAGATGTCCCAGCTCTTGCAATGTGACAGGAAAGGGGTGGGTTCCTCCTTCAGCTGTGTGTTCTTTTCAGGCCCTCAGGGGATTGGGTAATGCCCATGTACATAGGAGACGGCCATCTACTTTAATGAGTTCACCAATTCAAATACTAATCTCATCCTGAAACCTCTTCATAGACACACCCAGAAACAGTGTTTAATCTGGGCACTACCATGGCGCCAGTCAAGCTGACCATAAAATTAGCCATCACAGCCCCTCAGAGCTTTTGATATGTTAGTGCAGAGAAGGCATCACCAAGAAAATACACGGCCACTGCTTCAAAACAAATTGGATCACAAAAGTCCTTTTTTCAGGACCACGTTGGGAGACTATAATTTCTTACAATGTATTTTTGAAGAAGCTCATCTATTGTACGGTGGCTTTTTAAAAATTGAGGTGAAATTCACATCACATGAAATTAATGATTTTAATGTGAACAATCCAGGGGCATGCAGTGTAATGTTGTGCAGCCACCACCTCGATCTACTTCCAAAACATTTTCATGACCCCAAAATAAAACCCCGTACACATTAAGCAACCACTCTTCTTTTCTATCTCCCCTAAGCCCCTGGCAACCACCAATCTGCTTTCTGTCTCTACGGGTTTAGTTTAGTAAGGTGGTTGTTTTTTTGTTTTGTTTTGTTTTGTTTTGTTTTTTTAATACACTTTATTTTTTAGAGCAGTATTAGGTTCACAGAAAAACTGAGTGGAAAGTACAAAGAGTTCCCATATACCTCTTGCTCCCACACATTTACAACCTCCCCCACTATCAACATCCAGTACCAGAGTGGTACATTTGTTACAATCCTGTGTTGGATTTTTAATGGGACATTTTAAAAGGTTCTTCAAAGCCTTGTTTTTATAACTGAGATAGTTTATGTAGGCAGAGTATCCATGGCAAATTTCTTAAGAATTGTTCTATAGTTCTACTTTTAGCATTATTACTTTCTATCCCCCAAATGATATCTACATGAGCTTTTTTCCCCTACCCCTCTACATCATCACATTCCACTTTATGACTGTGATGATGGACTAAATGAATGTTTCTTTATGGGTGCTAAGGTAACCCTTTGGAGTTGGGTCCCTCTCTTCTCTCCAAGGTTGACATTATGACTTTCATGAAAGTAAAAGACATTATTAAGCATACATTACATCTTTTCACCTCCCTGAAACACAAAACCTATTTCTTGGGCTGAATATTTATTATATTGTTGTAGGAAGAAGAGTAATCGATTAGTTTTTAAATGTAGCCTTCAATCTTTGAGTGAAATGCTAAACTTCAGGCCATTGTTTTTTAAACCTTAAATTAGCTACTAATTTTAAAATTTGAAATTAATTGAATGACCATTCAGTTATTCAGTGATTATTTGTTAACCATCTCCAGGTCTTCTAGTTTTAGAAGAAAACCTTAAAAGTAAGAAAAAAAAATAGTTAGCTGTCTTCGTTGAGGAGATGATGCATAATACTGAATAAATTTCCTTAGGCTTAAAACATGCAACTTCATTTGATTTTCTACTACAGTTTTCCAAAACTCTTTTCCATAACTGGTTATCTCTAGTTACCATCTTGCCTTGTAAAAGAAACTTAACTATAGTTAAGTCCACATAAATTTAGTCAATCCAAGGTTTTGTCGCTTACTTCAAAGCGTTCCCTTTCTGCCTTTGTCTCTCAGGGTGGTAGCCAAGTTCCAGTGGGCTTGGCATAGAGCAAGTTTTAGGGAAAGAGCTTCAGCAGAGAAGCCAGTATGGATCTGCTCCCACTGGTCTCTGCATGTCATTGGCATTTGTGCTTGCTGGTACCTGCCCAGACATTTCCATCTATTTTTTGACCAATGGTCTCTGCTGGTCTCTTGTCTCATCCTTATGTGAACTTAGAATACTCAAGTTCCATCATTGTTCTCTTGGCTCTCTTGGCTATACCTATGCTTAGGGAGACCTGAGTTGCTTTTTCTGCCATGCTGGAGCACATGGAGGCTCTTGAAGTCGTAGGTTTTTCTGCCTGGACATCCCCCACCAGATCCATTGTCATCTGTGTGTCGTCACTACACAGCAGAAGGTATGGGGAGCTTGCTTGCTATAGTTTTCTCCACCTGGAAAGGGAGCACATGTTCCAGTCCTCATCTCTCATCCACTACAGAAGCCCCTTCCCTTGCTGACTCTTCTTCTCTCTGCCCAGTCCAGGTCATCATTATCTCCTCCGCAAGCCAATCATACACTCCATGTCTTTTATTTAGCATAAACTTTGTGTTCTTAGTCTCCTTGGCATTTAAAACTGAAAAAATCTTGGAATTTAAACCTGTTTGCTTTCAACCTATTGTCTCTGTCACTAATTTAAAAGCCTATGTTGAAGTCCATAAACCAAAACTGAGTACATTTGCTTTCTTTACTCTGCTGTAACAATTCTTTCTTCCCTTAATTGATGATAACTATGACTGGAAGGGGAGAAGAGCAGTGTGTACAAGGAAGAGCAAGGAAAAGGTCCTCAGGTCACATTTTAAATTGTTTGCCTCTCTCTCTCACTCTGTCTTTCAGAAAGTGTAAGAATTTCTCCCTATAAGAAGAGTATAAGAATTAACTAAAATATAAGGCTACATTACAAGAAATGTCACAGAGCAATATTTGATTATTGACTAAAACGGTATAAAAACTCTTCAGTCAGTTGCAGATCAGATCAATATGGGATAGTCTGAGGAGTTGTCAAAGAGGAGGGGGCATTGATTGATCTGTAATATGTAAATCAATGGAAAGAAACATGTAATGTATTCCACATTGAACTACAGAAATGGGAATATACAAGGCGTGTCCATGGAGGGGATGTTTATAATTTTAGAAGGATCACGGTAGCAATGTGGTGTTACAGAAGCTGGGGGAGGAAACGGTTTCAAGGGGGAAATGGCCAACCATTAAAAGCTATAGAGAAGTAAAAGTAAATACCAACTGAGAAAAGACTATTGCATTAGTTTGAAAGCTCCCACATGCTGTCCTTGGGAGGGCATCCACTAACTGCTTATTTCAGAGTTTATGGACTTCTCAATAGAGCTGGCATGTAGTACAATGGAAATTATAGGAGTGGGCAGAGAAAGGTAAACAAATGCTGGAGTCATATCAGAAAATGGTCACTGACCCAAAAAACTTCCAGAAAACACTTCCACCTCCCATGGGTACTGGTCGCCACAGCTCTGTATCTCTAACCATATACCTGGAAATGGGGGCTGTAAGATTCTGAATAAGCATGCAAATGAGAAACAGTAAAAATATTAGCATCCTATTACAAACTGGCAAGGTAGCATGTTCAAAATCAACCATACTTTAAACCATGCTTATAACTGGCAGTTCTATTAGCTGTGCTCAACCATTATTTATTGGTATTCTAGACTGGCTCTCAAGGCCACATATCTACAGTAGAAGTGCACAAAAGGATTAGCAGAGAATCTAGCTGCAATATTACATTTTAAATTGTGTAGCATATTCATAATATTCTTAGATTAGTTTTTTTTCTTTATAAAGAATTCCTTTCTGTTCAACTTATTTGAAAAGTGACTTGCACTGGATTATTTTTGAAAATGAGCTTTAGTTCAACTAGAATGAATGTCTTGAAGCCATTTTAATCTCATCTTTGTACTGTATATAAAGTGAATACAGAAATCTGCTCAAAATCATGAGTTATAAAAATCTATAGCTTTAAAGTGCCCAGTCTATTTTAATTTACTTACTGAATGATCAGTTTGGTATGTGATAGAATCTTAAATAACATTGATTTTGAAGTAACTGCATGGTAGATGTTTACTGCTAACTAAATAAGCATTTTTGGAACTTGGTGATAGGAATAAAACCTTGCTTTGAGTCAGAGGACATCACTAAAGCTGAGTCAAGTGCCTGCCTGCCCAAGAGTTGGGTAACCACTCCATGGGGTTATTGGCAGATACACCTCAGAGCAAGACAAGAAGTGAGTCCTCAGTGACAGAAAGGGGGTGCTGTGTGTAATTGAATGTGTGAACCTTACTGATTAAAGGATGACTTTGGGGACACACAGAGAATAAATATATGGATGAAGGTGCAAACCTTCATCCGTATACTGCCATGGAGTCAGTTTTTCTGCCTGCTTCCTTTATGTTAAGAGCTGAGTTGGTGACTGCCACACTGTCATGTATATCATCAAGATTAGGCAGGGTCATAGAAGTTTTAGAGGCACCAAGGAAAACAAGAGCTTCTAGGAAGGGGGAAAGAGCTGTAAAAATTGTACAGAAAATGAGTATCATGAAGTATACTCTTACCAAAATTAACAATAAATTCTGAAAGGAGGTTTTTCTATTCTCACCACCTGACTTTCTGGTTTCATGCATCTGTGATTGAAAATACTTTCTATAATGGGAGACTTTATTAAGAAGTCCAGGTAATAATGAAGGACAGTGATGGTTTGGCTCTGTGTTCCCACCCAAATCTCATCTCAAATTGTAATCCTCATAATCCCCACGTGTCAATGGAGGGACCTGTTGGGAGGTGATTGGATCATGGGGATGGTTTCCCCCATGCTGTTCTCGTGACATATAGTGAGTTCTCATGAGATCTCATGGTTTTATAAGTGTTTGACAGTTCCTTCTTCGAATGTTCTGTTTCTCTCTCCTGCCGCCTTGTGAAGAAGGCGCCTGCTTCCCCCTTGCCTTCCATCATGATTATAAGTTTCCTGAAGCCTCCCCAGCCAAGTAGAACTGTGAGTCAATTAAGGCTGTTTCCTTAATAAATTACCCACTATCAGGTATTCTTTATAGCACTGTGAAAATGAACTAATACAAACAGCACACATTCAGTACTGAGGACTCATTACTCTTCTCCACACCTGCTTAAAGAATTGACAGAAGAGTCAGAGTGGGTTCTGATGTCTGTCACTAATGCCTCCTCATAGAACTGACTCAACTTCATTTAACTCTTGGTTTCTGGAACCAGCTCAGTTCTTCCCTGCCTTAGGCCTGCATGCCTACTGCCTTTCTACTTGGGATGCTTCCCACTCTTCACAGGTCTGTTCCTTCTACAGCTTAATCTGTGCTTCCCCAGGGCAGCCTTTCCTGAGTATTTGATCTGGGCAGTTCACAATTTGTAATTATGTATTTGTTTGTTTGCTTATCTGCCCCTTATTCCCTTGGTGGCAGGTATATTAATTTGCTTGGGATGCTGCAACAAAGTACCACAGACTGGGTGACTTGAACAACAAAGATTTATTGTCTCACAGTTCTGAAGGCTGGACGTCTGAGATCAAGGTGTCAGCAGGGTTGGTTCCTTGTGGGGCCTCTCTCCTTGGCTTGTAAGTCTTCTCCCTGTGGCCTCACATCATCTTCCTTCTTCGTGTGTTAGTGTCCAAGTTTCCCCATGTTATAAGCACACCAGTCATACTGGATTAGGGCCCACCCTCGTGACCTCATTTTAACTTAATTGCCTCTGTAAAGACTCTATCTCCAAATACAGTCACATTCTGAGGTTCTGGGGATTGGAACTTCAACACACAGATGGAGGGGGTACAATTCATTCCATAATGGAGTTGGGTAATTTTCTCACCATTCATTGTATGGTTGCTCAGCACCTAGAACAGTGTCTTGCACATAATAGGCCTTCAACAAATATTAGTTGAGTTAATGAATTACCTACTCTTCCTAGTTGTTTCAGGAGTGAATACTCCCGTAGGAGTAGCACAGACCCTTCACTGCAGTTTTTGCATGCTGGGAAATTCTCTTATTGCTTCAGGGCTCTTAGTGGATGTACGTATTACTTGATACAGATCTTGCATCTTTCCTGAAAAGACTTAAGCTGACTATTAGAGTACAAGATGACAAGGTTCTAAAATGGAACAATCCCATGTCACATAGATTCATATCCTTCTTTACAGAAATGAACTTATGTTGTCTCCAACCTTTCTAGTTTACATGCTTCATAGGGTCTATCAGATAAAAACAGGTCAACTTCTCAGGACTATAGTGACTGTCATCCATTGTTGTTGTCTAGAATGGAGAAGAATCTCTCCTGGGTGTTCTTCTGAAGGAGACACTGCGTATCATGACAAACACATGTTGATAACGTATTTTCAGTAAGACATATCAAGAGGTCTACAAGACTGCTTGTTTCTCTTTTTTGACTTTTTAAAAGTTAATTATGACTTATTTATAATTTCTTGTTATAAAACAGCACATGTTCATTCAAGAAAATCTGAAATATACAGGTAAGCAGAAAATACATTAAAAATAGTCTAAAATCCCAGAATCTAGAGAAAACCACTGTGGACATTCTACTGTGTATATTTCTTGCCTTTTATTACGTATGAATATAATTTTTAGCAAAGGATTCAAACTACTTATTATTTTCCAATGTTTATAAATTAAACTACAAATTATGCATATTTCCTCATGTTAATTAAATATTCTTTTACAAATATTTTAATAGCTTCTATGTATCTCATTAAATAAAGGCGTTTATTTATTGAGCCAATTCTTTGTTGTTGGATATTTAGTTTGTTTCCAAAATTGGCTACTATAAGAAATTATGTAATGGACCTATTTATAGATGCATCTTTGGGAAAATTTATAATTATTTCCTTAGGACAAATTCTCAGAAGATCAAAGGTCAAATTTGAAAGTTTTTTTTTTTTTTTTTTTTTTTTTTTTTAAATTTATTTATTATTAAACTTCAAGTTGTAGGGTACATGTGCACAACGTGCAGGTTTGCTACATATGTATACTTGTGCCATGTTGGTGTGCTGCACCCATCAACTCGTCATTTACATCAGGTATAACTCCCAATGCAATCCCTCCCCCCTCCCCCCTCCCCATGATAGGCCCCGGTGTGTGATGTTCCCCTTCCCAAGTCCAAGTGATCTCATTGTTCAGTTCCCACCTACGAGTGAGAACATGCGGTGTTTGGTTTTCTGTTCTTGTGATAGTTTGCTAAGAATGATGGTTTCCAGCTGCATCCATGTCCCTACAAAGGACACAAACTCATCCTTTTTTATGGCTGCATAGTATTCCATGGTGTATATGTGCCACATTTTCTTAATCCAATCTGTCACTGATGGACATTTGGGTTGATTCCAAGTCTTTGCTATTGTGAATAGTGCTGCAATAAACATACGTGTGCATGTGTCCTTATAGCAGCATCATTTATAATCCTTTGGGTATATACCCAGTAATGGGATGGCTGGGTCATATGGTACATCTAGTTCTAGATCCTTGAGGAATCGCCATACTGTTTTCCATAATGGTTGAACTAGTTTACAATCCCACCAACAGTGTAAAAGTGTTCCTATTTCTCCACATCCTCTCCAGCACCTGTTGTTTCCTGACTTTTGAATGATCGCCATTCTAACTGGTGTGAGATGGTATCTCATTGTGGTTTTGATTTGCATTTCTCTGATGGCCAGTGATGATGAGCATTTTTTCATGTGTCTGTTGGCTGTATGAATGTCTTCTTTTGAGAAATGTCTGTTCATATCCTTTGCCCACTTTTGGATGGGGTTGTTTGTTTTTTTCTTGTAAATTTGTTTGAGTTCTTTGTAGGTTCTGGATATTAGCCCTTTGTCAGATGAGTAGATTGCAAAAATTTTCTCCCATTCTGTAGGTTGCCTGCTCACTCTGATGGTAGTTTCTTTTGCTGTGCAGAAGCTCTTTAGTTTGATGAGATCCCATTTGTCAATTTTGGCTTTTGCTGCCGTTGCTTTTGGTGTTTTAGACATGAAGTCTTTGCCCATGCCTATGTCCTGAATGGTACTACCTAGGTGTTCCTCTAGGATTTTTATGGTATTAGGTCTAACATTTAAGTCTCTAATCCATCTTGAATTAATTTTCGTATAAGGAGTAAGGAAAGGATCCAGTTTCAGCTTTCTACTTATGGCTAGCCAGTTTTCCCAGCACCATTTATTAAATAGGGAATCCTTTCCCCATTTCTTGTTTCTCTCAGGTTTGTCAAAGATCAGATGGCTGTAGATGTGTGGTATTATTTCTGAGGACTCTGTTCTGTTCCATTGGTCTATATCTCTGTTTTGGTACCAGTACCATGCTGTTTTGGTTACTGTAGCCTTGTGAAAGTTTTTGATATGAATGATAACTTTTCCATACAGAACGCCATGAAATGTATACTCTGGACAACTGTGTTTGAGGATAACAGTTGCTTCCACACTTACCAACACTTGGTATATCATAGTCTTATTTAATTCTTGTCAGTTTGATACACAGAAGGTGATGTACACTCCATCTTTATTTTAGTGTGCATTTTATTACTGAAGAAGTTAAAGTTTCTTAAAAATAAAATAATTGGCTCTGCAATTTTGTGAATTACTCCTTATGGCCTTTGCCAATTTTAATTTTACTATTTTATTTGTGAAAGCTCTTTATTAAATGTATATTTTTTGCTTCATATGTAGTAATGATATTTTCCCTTAAAGCTCACGTGTTGGAAACTTAATCCCCACTATGTTGGGAGACAGGACCTTTAAGAGGTGGTTAGGTCATGAGGGCTCCACCTTCATGAATACATTAATATTGTTATTGCTGAAATTGGTCAGTTATTGTGAAAGTGAGCTTGTTCTAAAAGCAAGGCTTGGCCCCCCTCTCGCTCTCTTGCACTCTCTTGTGCTTGCTTGCTCTTCTGCCATCTGCCATGAGATGAAGCAGCAAGAAGACCCTCACCAGATACAGGTCCCTCAACCTTGAACTTCCCAGTCTCCAGAACTGTAAGAAAAAATTTCCTTTAAAAAAAAATAAATTACATAGTTGATGGTATTTTGTTATAGCAACACAAAACAAACTAAGACAATGATGTTGCTCTGGATGTCATGATTAGAAAAGCCAATCCAACTCTTAGGTTACATAAATGTGTATCTATATCTCTTCTGAAATGTTCTTGATTTTTCCTTAAAATTTAATTTGTAGCCCAGCTGAAATTTATTTTGGAATATGAGATTAATTTTCACACAAATATTTAGTCACATTCTATAATAAATATTATTTTAAAGGCTACAACTATCTTACACTAAATCCTTAAATATTCTTGTTAATTAAATGTCTGTTCTTGGCTTTATATTTTTGTTACTTTGATTTGTTTATCTATTCCTGCACCAGTACCACACTGTTCAAATTATCACAGCTTTATGAGACATTTCAACACTCGGTTTCATCCTTTCTCATTTGTCTTTTTAGAATTTTCTTGGTTCTTCTTGCACATTTCTTCCTTTGGATAAACTTTAAAAGCATTTTGTCAAGCTGCAAAAATGTTCAGTTGGTATTGGATTAGATTAGCAACATATTACATTTATAAAGCAAGCTGGGAAGAATTCCTACTTTAACAATAATGTGTTTCTTTTATTGAGAAACATTGTGTCTTTCTCTATTTTAAACTTTTGTTTTTAGTGTTTTGGGGTTTTCTTTGCATAGTATTGAACATTTATTGTTAATATCATTTGTAAAATGTTACTTTTGTTCACTTTGTGTATGGAGTAATATTTAGTTGTAAATATATGAAAGCTATTGACGCTTGTATCTTTATGTTATCTGCCACTTTCAAGTAGTTATAACATTCCATGGATGATTTTCTTAAAGTTTCAAAAAAACAGGTTTAAAAAACTGAAAATACGTTCATTTTGTCCTGTTTTCACTGTTGATACCTCATTTTTTTTCTTGTTTTGCTGTGTTGTTCAGAATGCACAATAAATGAAAAAGAATCTTATTCCTTATCACTCCTCAGAATGATGTGGGTTGTTGCTTTGCAAAATATACCACTTATCATGTTAAGAAAGTTTCTTTCATTCAGTTTACCACATAAACTTTGTTTATAATTATTGGATATTTTATTTTATCATTGATTAATTAATTAATTCTATTAAAATTCTGGCTTTTCTTCCTTGATATGATAAATTATGTTAGTAGATTTAAAAATATTAAATAACCTTTGCACTCCTGATATAAGCTCTTTTTTGTGGTATGTTATTCTTTTATTTTCATTCTGGACTCAGTTTGCCAGTGCTATGTTTAGAATTTTTATTTCTATATATTCACCATTTAATAAGGTTTCTCTCTGAGTGTTTAATTTTTATCAGGTTTTGATAATGTGGTTTTACTAACTTCATGAAATGAATTGGAAACTTTCCATCATTTTCTCTACTTTGGAATTATTTAAATCGTATTGGAATATTATAAAAATGAAAATAACCCAGTAATTCTTCTTCCACAAGTCTTGTAATGTATTCCATGGTTTCTGGTCTATTCTAATATCTTACTTTTTCTTGAACCAGTTTGTAAGGCTGTTTCTCAGAAAAGTGCTTCTGGAACGTTGATGTGCACACATATCTCCTAGGGATCTCACTAATGTATACATTCTGATTCAGTAGGACTATACCATGGAATCCAAGTATCCCACTCTCTAGTGTTTTACCTTAATTAGAGAAAAACATTAGAATAGCTACAGAGGTGGAGTATCCAAGGTCTTCTCCAGAAGTAGACTAGATTTGAGGATTCATGTTTATGTGATTTTATTCAAAAAGTGCTCCCATAAAAATCTGGCAAGATAGCCTGTGCAACATGGTGAGACCCTGTCTCTACAAAAATTAAAAAATATATATATAGCCAAACATGGTGGCCGTATTGGAGTGCAGCAGGTGGAAGGAGTGCTTGAGCCCAGGAGGTTGAGGCTGCAGTGGGCCATGTTTGAATCACTGCAGTCCAGCCCGGGCAACAGAGTGAGATCTCTAAAAATAAAAAATAAAATAATCTGGCAAGGGAGTGAGGCAAGCTGGATAGAGAAGAGGAAAAGTCAAGCATGGGTGGAAGTACAGATGACATCCTAGCCTCAGCCTGATCTTGCAGGGAGCCCTGAGGGTTAAATTATAACTCAGAGTTTATACTGATGGGGACAAAAGACCTGGGCCTCATTCTCCTGTACCCATCAGTCATTGGCTAAAGACTGTGGGTCCAGTAGTGGGTAGACGTGAGATAAACTCCCAGGTACTTCCTGTTCTAGTGCCTGTGAACAAAGTGGCTCCAGTAGCCTGTGATTAATCCTCCCCCAAATAGTTGCAGAAGTTGGGGGAGGGTACATGCTGTTAAAAGGGATTCAACATGTATTAGTCAGGTTCTCCAGAAATATAGAACCAATAGAATATATATGTGTGTGTGCGTGTGTGTGTGTGTATATATATATATACAGAGAGAGAGAGAGAGCTATGAGGGGATTTATTACAAAAATTGGCCCATGTGATTATGAAGGCTGAGAAGTCTCATGACAGGCTGTCTGCAAGCTGGAGACCCTGGGAACTGGTAGAGTGGCTCAATCCAAGTCCGAAGGTCTCAGAACCAGGAAAGCTAATGATGTAACCTTTGGTTCAAGGCTGAAGGCCTAAGAACCTGGGGATCCACTGGTGTAAGTCCTGGAATCCAAAGGCCATGAAGCCCAGAGTTCTGATGTCCGAGAACAGGAGGGAAAGAGTGTATCCTAGCTCCTGCAGATAAATTGGACACGTTTGTCTTTTCTCTGTTTTGTTCTCTTTGGGCTCCTAGCTGATTGGATGGTACTGGCCCACACTGAGAGTGGATCTTCCTCACTAAGTCCTCTGAGTGGACTCATACATTGATATCTGGAAACACCCTCACAGACACAGCCAAAAATAATGCTTTAGGTATTTCTTAATCCCGTCAAGTTGACACCTAACATTAACCATCACTGATAACTTCCGACAGTCAGTCCTTCTATGTTGGAATACTTTTGTAGAAGATTGATGGCCTGGGAGTAGGGTTGACATCTGAATTCATTTTGCAAAAAACATAACAAGAGTACATGCCTGAATAGGAAGTCATATCACCTCTGCTTTAAGGTGAGACATGGAAAAACTATGGACCAGGCTAAGATTCTCCTAGGAAATTGCTTTGCATTTACTACAGTGCATATACACATGGGACATAAAAGCTTGAAGCTCTATTCCAGATGATGTAACAAAAATATCTTTAGCTTGGAATTTTTCAAGGCTTTATACCATTAAAAATATCTCAGTAATTGACTCAAAGTAAGTTATTTCCAACAGTGCAAGGTGACTAAATAAAATAATATATATGGAAATTTTATCTATATATTAGTTTGTAACTCTGTCTCTCTCATTAAATTCACCCTTGAAAACCCAGCTATCACTTTGTGAAGAAGTCCATGCTATGGAGGGAGGACATATGTGGGTGTTTCAGCTGACAGTCCCAGCTAGGCCCCAAGCCAACGGTCAGTATCAGCCTCAGATATGTGAGTGAATGAGTCTTCAGAGGATTCCAGCCTCCAACCTCTGATCTGCCCCAGCTGAAGCTCCAGGCATTGTGGTATGGAGACAAACTGTTTCTTCTATGCCTTGAATTTCTGACCCACCAAATCCATGAAATAATAAATGATTGTTGACATTTTCAACCACTAAGTATAGGGTTGATTTGCTAACTGAGACATGCACAGTAATATTTCCCCCACTGATTAAGACACCATTGTTATATACTAAACTTCAAAATATACATAGCTTGATTTATAAACCCTCATATTTCATTGATCTGTTTAGTAGTATCTACTGAGGAAGGTTTTCTTTTGTATTAGTATATACATAGGTAATGCTATGGTAAAATACAAAACTCCAAAACTCTGTAGCTTAATACAATAAAGACTTACTTCACAGTCACACACATTCCACCATGGATCAGTCAACTCTCCGGGCCAGTTCTGTTTCACGTAGAGATTCAGTGACATAGGCTGTTTTCATGTTGCAATGCCACAATAATCATATATGGCCTTCATGTCACTGAAGCATGAGAAGAGAGAGCTGGAGAGTTTAAGCCCACGATCTTAAACACTGATTAAGAAGTGATACCTTTCCTTCCCATTGGCCAGAACTGGTTCCATGATCCCATCCACAACAAGGGGTTTGAGCAATGTGGAGGAAAACATGGAAACTGAGTGAGCAGTAAGTGTTCTTGCCATGTCTTCATTATTCATTGTTTATTTTTCTAGAAATTTTTTAGTTATTCTCATCCATATATTGGTCCTGAAAAACTTTATAATCCAATGTACTAAGTTTTAATTATTTTTATTTTTTAAAAAAACAGATCTTTTTTCTATTATTATACTTTAAGTTCTAGGGTACATGTGCACAATGTACAGGTTTGTTACATATGTATACGTGTGCCATGTTGGTGTGCTGCACACATTAAATCATCATTTACATTAGGTATTTCTCCTCATGCTATCCCTCCCCCTTCCCTCCACCCCACAACAGGCCCCGGTGTGCGATGTTCCCTATCCTGTGTCCAAGTGTTCTCGTTGTTCAATTCCCATCTATGAGAGCATGCGGTGTTTGGTTTTCTGTCCTTGCGATAGTTTGCTCAGAATGATGGTTTCCAGCTTCATCCATAACCCTGCAAAAGACATGAACTCATCCTTTTTTATGGCTGCATAGTATTCCATGGTGTATATGTGCCACATTTTCTTAATCCAGTCTATAATTGATGGACATTTGAGTTGGTTCCAAGTCTTTGCTATTGTGAACAGTGCTGCAATAAACATACGTGTGCATGTGTCTTTATAGTAGCATGATTTATAATCCTTTGAGTATATATCCAGTAATGGAATGGCTAGGTCAAATGGTATTTCTAGTTCTAGATCCTTGAGGAATTGCCACACTGTCTTCCACAACAGTTGAACTAGTTTACAGTCCCACTAACAGTGAAAAAGTGTTCCTATTTCTCCACATCCTCTCTAGCACCAAAACAGATCTTTTTGTTTGGGGAAGAGGGGCAGAAAATAAGGTAAAACAAAGAGGAACCCAAATGATTCCCTGTTTCACATTGTTGGACATTTTTATTTGTTCCACCATCCTTATCAACCAAGACCCTTTTGATTGCTGATTAAGTATTATAAATCATGATTTAATGCCTCATTCATTTACCTTAGGCCATAACTGATTACTGGCTCTAGACCCAAAAGCTGAGGAAAGGACAATTACATTTTCAGATTTCCTTGATAATTTCTCCTTAGAGCAATAAAGAATATAAAAGTGATCTGTATGGGAATAACTATATCTGAAGCATCATTGTTGCCTACTTGAAACATCGGTCTGAGAAACCTAAACTTGAAGCAGAAAATAGACATATCATGTGAGGGGAATGTCCAATAATTTAAGAGTTCTGTAGTTTGGAAGGAGGAAAGAGTAAAATATAGCCATATTAAAGATAGAAGAAAACGTTGTGTTCAAAAGAAAACAAGCCTTGCTCAAAAAGCTTTGAAATAATTATATAATTTTAATTGAAATCTCTGGAAGAGTAGGCAAAATATGTGTTTTTGTCAATTTCTTGTTTAGTTGGCAGGGAATTCTCCTTAGAGGAGTGAGGAGAAAGCTGTGCTTTTAATATTGTGCCTTCATCATCTTTTATGTCTGTGTCTGTAGAAATAGTCCCCCATTGCCTTGGAACATGATGCTTCAGGTCCATCTCAAGTCTGCCTTATGCAGTAAATCACAGGTATCATTTTGAGATTACATTGTGCTTGAATGTTTCTTTTTTTCTTCGTGTGAGCAACCAAGAGTCTGCCTGGAATAGAAGTGAGCACCAGGCCTGCTCCAGACTTCTAAATATTGACACAATCTGGGCAGAAGACAGTGTGCAGCCCTTTTCCCTTTCATATTCGCTCTTAAGATGATCCAGTTTCATGACTTTCAAAGGTATCTACATGCTGGTAACTCCAAAATTTGTATCTGCAGTCCAGATCTCTCCCCTAAACTCCAGGTGCTGTCCATTTCTCTATTTTTGTGTCTATTAGGCATTTCCAAAGCAGAACTCTTGGTTCCACCTGCACCCCGACTATACACTTCTTCAATCTTCCTTATTTCTGTCAATGACAACATGATTAAATCAGTTGCTCAGGATAACAGCCTGTACATCTTCCTTGATTCCCCCTTTCCCCCTCAAATTCTGAAGCCAACCCATCACCAAGTTCCTTAGAAAATCTATATTGAGAGTATTTCCAGAATCCAACCACATTTCACCACTCCACCACTACCAACTGAATCCAAGTTTTTACTAAGAGGAACTGTTAATTTGTCCATGAATTATTTCCTGCAGAGAGAAAATTGGCCCCTTGCAAATCTCCATAGAAACTGGCCAAGGCCAGTACTTAAGGCAATCAATCTTGGTCAGCCATGAGGCTTGGACCTCAGCCCTCCAAGCATGCCCGAATAGGGGCCGATGCTTCTCCAGCCATGAACACAGATGCGGCAAATCTTGCTGTTAGCTTTCTGTGTCCTACAGCCACAGCATGGAGCTTGGATTCTCCCCCAACTTTCATAACACTAGAAGAGAAGCTGGCAGGATGGGGGTGGGACAAGGTTCTGTTATATCAAATTGTTATTATATCCTGGTCCCCAGTCACACCAGAGGCAAGACTGGCAAGACAGAGATGGAGCATGGTTCTACTATGTAATACTGTTATTACATCCTGGCCCTTCATCATATCAGAATAGAGCCTGGTTCTTCCTTAAATTATTCAGCATCAAAGCTCCATGTCCCAACAGTCATGTGTCTTTTCCACATCTGACCTTCGGGGAGCTACCCCAGAGGGTGAGGTACAATGGGAAACTCACAGATCTGAAATAAATGCTGTTCCAGCAGGTCTGCTCTGTTTGTCATCAGAACATTTGCCCTTCTTGCCCAATAGATGTTCTACTATGTCTAAATCAGAGCTCTTGGCTCTGTCTCCCACATGTACTGTACGTACTCCCTGATCTTCCCTATTTTAGTTAAATGGGAACTCCGATTAATCACTAGTTGTTCACACCAAAAACACAAGTGCCATCACTAATTCCTTTTCCTCACCCAGGCCATAAATTCAATTCATCAACAAGTTCTGCAAAAGCTCTACTTTCAAAATATAGTCAGAATTCCATCATGTTTCACTGCATTGACCTCCTAACCAGACTGCCTATTTCCACAAAAGACCCAGGGTGATCTTTTATGAACATGAACCAGGTCAGGTCATCCTCTAGTTCAAAACTCCCCAGTGGCTTCCTATCACATTAGAATGCACTGAAAATGCCTTACAATGCCCAGAGACTTGACATGATCTGACCCTTGACTCATTTTCTTCTACTCTTGCTCTTCTTATTCACTCTACTGCAGCCATAGTGTCGTCCTATTTATGCTCCCCTCCCAAGGCTGTCTCCTTTGCCTGGAGTTGTCTTCTTCCAACCCTTGCGTGACCTCTCTTACTTCACCCATATTCCTGCTCAAATACCACCTCCTCCTAGGGGCATTTCCTGATCACCCAACATAAAATAGCACTCCCCTTCACTCCTTATCTCCTTATCATTTTGGATTTTCTTCATTGCGCTTATAATGACCTGAGAGTTTATTGTATATTTGTTTATGAGCTTGTTGTCTGTCTCTTTAATGGAATGTCAGTTTCATGAGAGCTGGAACCTTGTCTATCTTGTTTGCTGTTCTAACCTTAAGGCCTAAAACAGGGCTTGACACTGCTCAAAAATTATTTGTTGAATAAATGAATAAATGGGACTGAGAAAAGTTTGGAAAATCATTTCTCAGATACCTGGGAAAATCGAGGGACATTTCTGAAAATCTTATTATTCATCAACTAAGTAAGGAAAGATAGGGTTTTCTGTATTTAATTAGTGCTTAATAAATGCAGATTGAATAAACGAATGAATAAAATGAAGCTGCTTCTATTTATTGCACAGAAAAACTGTGGACTACCTTTAAGTATTTTTTTCATTTTTTAATAAAGACTGTTTATATACTTTGTAAATAAAGGATAAATACAGATATGTTGAAGGAACAGAATAGTTAAAAAGTTATAGCAGTTACCAGATTTCAGAACTGTCTTTCTCAGTAGTTTTGATAATGCTTTCTAATATATTTCAAAAACGTGTAATAATATACTTTTTAATATTTCCTTCAAGTAAATGCTTATACATGCAATTGTAGTCAGCAGGAAACATTCTGTAGTATGTTGTCATGCTGCAGTAAAAAATATTCAGTTATTTTCCTAAACCATAAATAAATAATTCTTAAAATAGTTATTTCTGACCACCGTTTTACTGATGTGGACACGATGGGAACACTGTTCATTGAAATGAAAGACAAACTCTTTGACTTACATTCTAAATTTACTAGTTCTTTGTTTGTTTGTTTGTTTGTTTAATTAAAATAGTGCAGAGGGGAAACCAGGGGCAAATGGAAGCACATCTCAGAGGAAACTCTGAGAGTATGAGGTGTACCAAATTCCTGGCTGTCACCCAGTTGCTGGGCCATGAGTCCAGCAATATGGCTTTCTCGAGGGCACATGAATTGGGTGCATCTTAATATTTACGTTCAGGCCTTTCTCTTTCCTTTATAATATTTCTTGGGTTTTTGCTTGTTTTCTTTTCTTACAAGTCTTTATAAGTTATTGTTGCCGGGCGCGGTGGCTCACTCCTGTAATCCCAGCACTTTGGAAGGCCGAGGCGGGAGGATCACGAGGTCAGGAGATCGAGACCATCCTGGCTAACACGGTGAAACCCCGTCTCTACTAAAAATACAAAAAATTAGCCGGGCATGGTGGTGCGTGCCTGTAGTCCCAGCTACTCGGAGGCTGAGGCAGGAGAATGGCGTGAACCCAGGAGGTGGAGCTTGCAGTGAGCCGAGATGGTGCCACTGCACTCCAGCCTGGATGACAAAGCGAGACTCCGTCTCAAAAAAAAAAAAATAAGTTATTGTCATGAGAGAAGGAATTGATGCCTGCCAGAGAAAGGACTCTAATGAGTATTTTGTTTGTTGGTTGGTTTTTAGAGACAGGGTCTCTATCACCCAGGCTGGAGTGTGGTGGCATGATCATAGCTCACTGTAACCTTGAACTCCTGGGCTCAAGTAATCCTCCCGCCTTAGCCTCCTGAGTAGCTACAGGCATGTGCCACCATGCCCAGTTTTTTTTTTTTTTTTTTTTTTTTTTTTGTAGAAATGGAGTCTCACTATGTTGCCCAAGCTGGTCTCAAACTCCTGGCCTCAAGCAGTCCACCCACCTCAGCCTCCCATCTGAAGGGCTTGTTTTGTCTTGTTTTGCTTCAAATTTTGACGTTTATTTTAGATATAGGAGATACATGTACAGATTTGTTACATGGGTATATTGCACACAGGTAGTGAGCACAGTACCCAATAGGTAGTTTTTCAACCCACAGCCTCTTCCTCTCTCCCCCATCTAGCAGTGTGCAGTGTCTATTGTTCCCATGTTTATGTCCATGTGTACTCAGTGTTTAGCTCCCACTTATAAGTGAGAACATGTGGTATTTGGTTTTCTGTTCCTGCATTAGTTTGCTTAGGATCATGGCCTCCAGTTCTATCTATGTTGCTGCAAAGGACATGATTTCATTCTTTTTTATAGCTGTGTAGTATTCCATGGTATATATGTATCACATTTTCTTTATCCAATCAACCATTGATAGGTACCTAGATTGATGCCATGTCTTTGCTATTGTGAATAGCACAACGATGACCATATGAGTGCATGTGTCTTTTTGGTAGAATGATCTAGTTTCCTTTGGGCATATATCCAGTGATGAGATTTGCTGGGCCAAATGGTAGTTCTGTTTTCAGTTCTTTGAGAACTATCCAGACTACTTTTCCCAGTGGCTGAACTAATTTACATTCCCACCTACAATGTGTAAGTATTCCCTTTTCTCCACAGCCTTGACTTTTTAGTAATAGCCATTATTATTATTATTATTATTATCATCATTGAGATGGAGTTTCACTCTTGTTGCCCAGGCTGGAGTGCAATGGTGTGATCTCGGCTCACTGCAACCTCCGCCTCCCAGGTTCAAGCGATTCTCCTGCCTCAGCCTCCCTAGTAGCTGGGATTACAGATATGCGCCACCACGCCCGGATATTTTTTATTTATTTATTTATTTATTTATTTATTTATTTATTTATTTGTATTTTTAGTAGAGACGGGGCTTCTCCATGTTGGTCAGGCTGGTCTCAAACTCCTGACCTCAGGTGATCCGCCCCCTTGGCCTCCCAAAGTCCTGGGATTACAGGCATGAGCCACTGTGTCTGGCCAGTAATAGCCATTTTGACTGGTGTAAGATGATACCTCATTGTGGTTTTGATTCGCATTTCTCTAATGAGTAGTGATGTTCAGTGTTTTTTTCATATACTTGCTAGCTGTGCGTATATCTTCTTTTGAAAAGTGTCTGCTCATGTCCTTTGCCCATTTTTAATGGGATTATTTGTTTTATGCTTGTTGATTTGTTTAAGTTCCTTATAGATTCTGGATATTAGACCTTTGTTGAATACATAGTTTGCAAAAAATTTCTCTCATTCTGTAGGTTGTCTGTTTACTCTATTGATACTTTCTTTTGTTGTGCAGTTCTTTAGTTTAATTAGGTCCCACTTGTCAATTATTGTCTTTGTTACAATTGAAGCCTTTTATTTTTTCTAGCCTCAAACCACCAAATATGTTTTTTTAAGATTAAGTTTTAATTGAAAAAGTCATCCATAAATTTGGGGCAAAGAAACTGTTCAATATGTGAAAAAATTATTTTGAGAATAATAAGTAAGTGTCAAGTATGATGACTGGTATGATTTTCTTTTCTGCTCGGGGAAGATCAAGAAATATAATTTTTCTTTGAGTATCCAGTCAATGACTACATTTTTTATTTTGTTTCAAAAGTGTACCTTAATTATAAGCTATCTGTACAAACTCTAACAATAATTGCTTTTATGTGACATTGACCTTAAGTAAGATTAAAATGAACCTTACAGGAATTTGTTGAGCTACTAATGAAAATAGTGATCCTGAAACATGCAAAGTTAATTAACAATATATTTCTAAGTGAATTTCATATTTTATACAAAAGTAGGAGAATATTTCTTAATCCTGTAAAGTTTTAAGAATTTGAGCAAATAAGATTTTACAGTAGAGTCTATTATTTTATAGCAAGAACATAAGAAATTGAAGTTCAAATATGACCAAAACAGTTCTGTCTCATTCTATGGAGGAAGTTATTACTTCCTAGTCGGCCAGTAGTTTTGTAGGCATTATAATATGGGAGTCAAAGACCTTGGGTCTGTTTACAGCTGGAACTAAGTTCACTATTTCCATAGGTGTTCTACAGCAAGGCCATGGTCTAACAACAACACAGAGCAATAATGTCTGAAATCAAAAGAAGTGGCAGTTCGATGTCTCAAATAGCTTTCACACTGAGCCTCTTAAATTGGTTTTCTTTACCCATAAAACAGATGAAGTAACTGAGGCTGTAAAAGAAGTTAATAACTTTCCCAAAATTGCAGAGCTAAATAAGTTTCCAGGCTGGGGCAACTGTGATATAATTGAGTTAAGAATACAAAAAATTGTAGCAGCATTATAGTAGCAGATGATCAGCCTGACTGTTACCAGTGAAAGATGCCAATGGGATACTTAAATGGAGATTTTTTCAGGAGAAAGTGAAATCCTCATTCTGTGGAGTTCAGGAAGTGGGTCAAGAGAAATTGACATCCAACAAACATTTGAATGGTGAATCGAATAAACCATCAGGTGTGTGTGAGTGGAGAAGAGAATTGAGGCCTTGGAGGAAAGGAATGCCACGGTAGGAATGGATCCTATAACATAATGAAGACTAAGGGAAGAAAGAACTTTAAGGAAGAGTTGCTTAATTGTGTCAGATACTATTGAGAGGTCCTTTGGGGTAAAAATAAGACCTTTGAAATAAAATGGACATCAGGGATCTTTTCCTAGCATGGAGGCCCCCAGAAGTTTGGCAGCGTACTAAGTGATGATTTTAATAACCATGTTTCTCACCTAAATGAGGAAGGGCTAATTTTAGAACCATAGTGAAACAAGATGACACACTTTATTACAGGATTTTTTTCCCACTTAAAGACAAGTCTTTTTTTCTCAAATGTTCTTTGGATCTACTTGAATCCTTACATTTTTAATTTTGTGTATAAAATATTTTTTCATTATCTTTATGGAGTAACTCACAGATAATTTATTTAAAAAGCAATGAGTTAGATAATAATCTTAATTTTTCTATTACATAACAATGTTGCTCATAAAATGATTTTTACAAAGTTCAAAAGGTGCTTAAATTTAGAGCCAAGTCTTTTTTCTTTTGTCATCTTTTTATAAACCAAAGAGTGTGCCTTATTTATGCCTTTGATGAGATGTACAGTATGTTGTAAAAAAAGATGTTCTCTCAGTGCTCTGAGGAAGCTCATAAAATGGTGGAAAAGATGCCAAAAGAAATCATTCATTAAAATTACTGCATATCTAGTGGCTCATTGGCTTGAATTTACACTATGAAATTGTTTATTAACTGATTGACTATGTACATGTATAATAGCTAAACACTGGGTACACTTAGGATGGGTAAAAACTGCTCTTTGGTGTCATCTGACGTTCTTGGCTTTTGTTTATTTCCCTGAGGTTGTCTCTTTAATCAGGTAACATTTAGCGAGAGGGGAGAGAACATGCCATGCTGTGTGTGTGTGTGTGTGTGTGTGTGTGTGTGTGTGTGTGTGTGTTTTAAATAGACTTCATTTTTTAGAGCAGGTTTAGGTGCACAGCAAAATTGGGTGGAAAGTAAAGAGAGTTTCTCCACACCCACAAAATCTCCCCCACTATTGATATTCTGTACCAGAGTGGTACATTTGTTATAGTCAGTGAACCTACACTGATACATCCTTATCACCCAGAGTCCATAGTTTTCATTAGGGTTCACTCTTCATGTTGTAAATTCTATGAATTTGGGCAAATGTATAATAACAGGCATCCACCATTACAGTATCACACAAAGTAGTTTCACTGCTCTAAAAAATCCTCTGTGCTCCATCTATTTATCTCTCTCCCTAACCCTTGGCAACCACTGATCTTTTGACTGTCTTCATAGTTTTGCCTTTTCCAGAATGTCGTATAGTTGGAATCATACAGTATGTGGCCTTTTCAGATTGGCTTCTTTCACTTAGTAATATGCATTTAAGTTTCCTCCATGTCTTTTCATGGCTTGATAGCTCTTTTTTTGTGTGAAATAATATTCCATTGTCTAAATGTACTACAGTTTATTTATTCATTCACCTACGGAAGGACATCTTAGTTGCTTCCAAGTATTGACAATTATGAATAAAGCTGCTATAAGCATCTGTGTGCAGACATACACGTGTGTGGAAGTAAGTTTTTAACTCATTTGGTTAAATACCAAGGAATGTGAGTGCTGGATTCTATGATAAGACTTTGTTTAGTGTTGTAAGAAACTACCAGACTGCTTTCCAAAGTGGTTGTGCCATTTTGCATTTCCACCAGCAACAGATGGGAGTTACTGTTTCTCCACATCTTCACCAGCATTGGGTGGTGTGGTTTTATCGATGTTTCGAAGTTTGGACATTTTAACAGGTGTGTAGGAGCATCTAATTGCTGTTTTAATTTGCAATTCCCTAATGACATATGACGTGGAACATCTTTCCATATGCTTATTTGCCATCTGTATATCTCCTTTGGTGAGATGTCTGTTCAAGTATTTTGCTCATTTTTAAAATTAGGTTGTTTGTTTTCTTACTGCTGAGTTTAAGAGTTCTTTGTGTATTTTCAATATCAGTCCTTTATCCAATGTGTCTTTTGCAAATATTTTCTCCCAGTCAGTGGCTTTTCTTCTCATTCTCTTGACATTATATTTAACAGAGGAGAAGTTTTTTAATTTTAGTAAGGTCAAGCTTATCAGTTATGTCTTTCATGGATAGCGCCCTTGGTGTTGTAAAGGGAGCTTTTAAAAATACCAAATACCCAACCCCCCTTTTAGAAATTTTATTTTAATTAGCCTGGGTGAGGCCTGAGCCTCAGCATTCTTTAAACTCTCCATTCAATCCTAAAATTTAAAAGTACAAGTCTAAAGATGTGGAGACCTTTCTCTAGTTTCAGGCAGTAGCTTTCTATGATTAAAAGCAAAAACAAAGCTACTATTTGTTTTACTGGTGACAGTCTACTTTTCTGGCTTTCCTCCTACCTCTTTGACTTCTTCTTTACAGTCTTACTCAGTGTAGGGGAGATCCAGGGCTCCTCCTAGTCTACCATTTCTTCTTTAGCTAGAGTCTGATTCTGGGTGATCTCAGTCAAATAGCTTTAAATACACTCCATAGGTTGACAACCTCCAAATGTATAGCTCCAGCTCTGAAACTGGCCCTGAAATCCAGACCTGTATATCAACCCGTCTTCTTCACATTTCAACTTGGATGTCTTACAAGAATGTCAAACTGAACCTGTTTCAAATGGAGTTAATGCATACAGCTCCACCCCTCACCAAACCTGTGCTTCCCTCACTCCACCATGGGGCAGGAATCACCCTTGATTTCTCTCCTTTTTTTAACTACCACGTCCAATGCAGAGGAAATCTTGTATGTTCTCCCAAATATATCTGAAATCTGTTCACTTCACTCTGTCTCCACTACTTTAACCTTGGTACAAGCTACCACCTTCTCTTGTCTAGGAGATTTCAGTGACTTCTCTCCTGCCACACTTTGCTCCTTTCTATCTCCTTATCTGCACATGATCCATCTTGACATATGAGCCAAAGTGAGCTTCCTGATTGAAGAGACAGACAAAGAGCAAACTCTTCTCTCCTTCCCTCTAGACTCCTGAATCTCAACGTGATTTCTAGAGTTCCACCAGCCATCTGGTGCCCATGAATTGACCTGCCAGAGGAAAACAGAAGCCAACAGTGCTGACTATGATGGAAGTGGAAGGAGCTTGGGTTTTTGATGATATCATGGAGCCACTATACCAGCCGTAGAAACTGCCCACCTCCAGATTGAGCACCATAAATGTCCTTATGTTTTAAGCTATTGATACTCAAGGTTTTGTCATTTGTCTTTAATGTGTCCTTGTGGACATACTCCTACACCACAACCGTAGAAACTTTGTCTGTCTTATTCAATGCCAGAGACCCTGGGATTAGAACAGCTCGGGCAGTTAGGAGGCACTCAAAGAAATTTCTTTTTCTGTATTTCAAAGTTTATTTCAAATTATTTACTATGGCTTTGTGATAATGACATTTAAATAGTCATGCTTTCTGAAAAACAGTTTTTTCATAAAAGAATATTTGTTGAATGAATGCATGGATGAAAGAAAGCACCTGTTTTCAGCCCTGCTGGGCTACTTATCTTTGCTCCTCTGCTTTCGTCTCCTTGCACATATATAACCTCTCCTTTGTCTGGCTTGCCATTTTATCCTCTCCTTTTTAACCCCACTTGGCACCAGATCCCTGACCTTCACTCTGCTCATCACACCCTCCTGGCTTACGGTAGCCTAAATTTAAGCCCAGACAAAATGTATGGCTGCAAGTCACTTCTAAAACTCACCTTTGTCCTCTAGTTCCCACTCTGTGCCTTCAAAGCCCAGATGCGGTGGCGTTCTCCTGGATGCACCACTTCCTCTTATTGTACCTTTTGCTTTTCTTGTGGCACTTATCATGCCCTACCTTGCAGTGTCTTCACAAGTGAACATTTTTCTCTTCCCTGTAATATCATAAACATGTTTAAGAACTGGATCCATGTCCTACTTTTATGTGTCTCCCCAACAAATAGCAGAGCGTTACTATGTAGGTGCTGCTCAGGGAGTTTCTGTTGAACAGGGGCAGCAGAGCGTAGTAGGTAAGCCATGGTCTTTGGAGACAAGAAAGCCAGAGTTCATACCTGCCATTTGCCTGCTGTTTCAACCACAGGCAAGCCACCTAATTTCTCAGAACCTCAGTTTTTCCATTTGTAAAATAGAGACAATAATGGTATCTACTTTATAGAGTTGTTGTGTATTTCTTTGAAAGAGATAATACATACAGAATATTTGGCACAGAGGCTGACAGAGAGCAAACACCCATTAAGTAGCTGCTATTACTATTAACAGGTATTTTTGAATGAATGAATACTATCATATTCATGGGACAACAGAAATTAGCAATCTCACTTGATCATTATAAACTGTGCCTCGTAGATTATGCTGGTTTATTGGGATTACACAAATGCACATACACCATGGATCTTGTTATATACCCACAAAGGAACTTCCTACTTTTGAAATACTGTAGCAGAGACTAGAGCAGACTGACAATGAATCTGAAGCCATTTATTTGTTTGGGAAAGTAACTAGGAGGAAGTGGACACCATGTTTCCATCTGTATGTTAATGATGTTAGTTTGCCTAAATTTGGAAAATGTAGTATTCAGGTTAGGATTCCTGGTTGCCAACCTCAAAAACTGTCTTCAGCTAATTAAAGGAGAAAGGAATGTATTGGCAGGATCTTGGTGGGGGTGGGGATGGGGTGCAATTCACAGAATCACCAGGAAAGCTAGAGCCCCAGGCTCATGAAATGGTGGCAAACACAGATGCAACCAAAGAGACCAAACTACTAAGGATGCAGTCACAGGCCCTGTATCCCCAGATTACTAACTGTCACATTGCTGGACTCGGTAGCTCCCCACACCAGCTGCTGCAACCTCTGGGATCTCGATTCCTGTGGAACCACAAAATCGGCATGCCTTGGTCATTCCTCCCAGATGGCTCATCTGGTGAACCAGACTTGGTTACACCTGGCTCCTCCAGCTGTCCTAAGGAGGGGAGGGGAAACACCTGCTTCTTCAGATTCCGCAACTAGAACTCGGGTCCTATCTCCCACCTGCTTTGGGACGACTCATCCCCCCAGGGGTGTTTGAATGCTGGGTGACTTCTGAAAATATCCACTAGGGCTACCATGAAAGAGAAATCCAACCTGAAACAGGACCAGAAATAAAAGGCTGAGAAGTGATCCCTTGAAAAATTTCTCAGCCAGCTGATAGACATCTCCTTCTGCAAACTCTTCTCTCCCTTAATGTGTAGGAAATAACAGCAGGGGTCCTTTCATCCCTTTGGCAAAGTTAAAGGGAGCCCTCTTTCTCAGCAACATTAATGATGGCCAGTAAAGAAACTACACGTGGCACAGTGACCTTTCTAAAAAGCACGGTGATGAGAAGAAAACAGTTGCTGTTGCCAGCTATCTATTGACAGGCTTAGAAATGGGTTCTCCGGAGCCCATTGTGGGGAGGCAAAGCCTTCCTCTTGAATGGGGCAGCAGATGGTATTCTTTGCCACTCCTGACAAAATAACGGCTGGAAGAAGCAGTGGGACTCCATCTGGGAGAGATCTTGTCTTCTGTGGCCAAGCAGTCAATGTGTTTGCAATCTTTACACTTTCTGTGGTGCTCTTTCAGAAGGGCAGATTGTAGAACGCTGGAAAATTCTGCCCAGGAACTGGGCAGAATTCATGCAACCCTGACAACCTGAAGGCAAAAGATGGCAGGGTGGAGTGGCAAGCATATGTTGAGAAAGCCACAGATTATTTCTTGGGAGAAGTGAAAAGGTGGATGGATGTCAAGCTCTGATATTTGAAAATGTTGGTGGCCAAAGAGTTTATTCCCCCTCCCAATTTGACCCACAAAATTAGGCCAGAAAATGTATTCCTGACTGTTTCCATGGCTCTTACTCAGCTACAAGTCATTTCCCCTTTCAGATTATTTCCAGTTTTAAGGCCCAATTTCCATTTGCTTTTCGATCTTCTGCTTTTAAGACATTTAGCCAATATCATCATCAGCCAAGTGCCAGGTTTTCTTAGAATTGAATTTGTCATTTATCCATGATATTCACAGGTGGATTCTGTTTGTGACTGGCTGATCCAAGGTAGACAGGGTATTTTTTTTTTCCAGGTGAAGTATAAGAAAAGGGATTTCTGGCAATAAAACTGAAAGTTTTAAGACACCTCTTGTAAATATCAGTGACCGGAGTAAAGGTCCCATGGAAAAGTAATAAGGTGAATGTAAATTTATTAATGAATAACAAATGGTTTGATACAGAGTTGAACAAGACAGTTTCAGCATCAACAATTATATGAAGCTCCCAAGAAAAATTTATTTTTGGGTTTTATAATGTATTATTTTTTCCATGAAATATATTTTTTTAATTCTCAGTTTAATTCTTCATCAGTAGTATTAATAAAACAAACTATTCTGGGTCCAAGTTTACCTGACATAAAATAATTATTAAATGTTCTTTGTATTTTCTTCCAAAATTCCTGATGGTTTTCTGTCTTAATGTTAAGCTTTTAAAGGGCAAGAATTATGAAATATTTGCCTTTGTAGTCCCACAGCTCATAACACAGCATGATTCAGCTGCAGGTACTTAACCCACACACATAGTTACCTTTGTCACCTTTCTACTAGTTGTTGTGTAATAGGTTAGCCCTATCTATTAGTCTCTCCTTCGTATAGCTCAAGGAGTCACGGAATACACGTTCTCATTGTTTCTAAATCAGACCTAAAGTTTTATTCTAAATGATGCAGATGAAGGCGCTTATTAAAGTGCCATTGTGAATTTAATCATGTATATGCTGCTAAAAATCATTTAATGGATGAACAACCCGGAAAAAAAGAACTCTCACCACCCACACACATCGTGATAAAATAGGGCAGCGTTTTGCACTTGTTTCAACAGCATCGCCTGAGAAAAAAATTTCTGGTTCCCATCTTTCCCCTCTCTTACTTAGAATTTCAACTTCATCACAGTCAGCTGCCGAATCGTTCAACAGAATGCCACTCTGCCTTTGTATTTCCAAAACTATGCGTCTCTATTGCGGACGGCACATCTTTATGGCAGCCACATGCTTGCAAAAGAATTAAATTCAGAATATTCATTTGGCCTCTTATTAGTTCCATAATACCATTAAAAAGGAAAGAAAGAAAGAAACTTCCTAGCCCTTGTTCTGCTACGCTGTTCCCATCGTAAGATGCTCCGTGGAAGGGAGCCGAGCGGTGGGCAGCGGCTGAGTCCCCGATAACGAGCGCCTCACATTTCCGTGGCATTCCCATTTGCTAGTGCGCTGCTGCGGCCGCACGCCTGATTGATATATGACTGCAATGGCACTTTTCCATTTGACATTCTCTCTCTCTCTCTCTCCCTCTCTCTCTCTCTCTCTCTCTCTCCCTCTCTCTCTCCCTGTGTCGCTTAAACAACAGTCCTAACTTTTGTGTGTTGCAAATATAAAAGGCAAGCCATGTGACAGAGGGACAGAAGAACAAAAGCATTTGGAAGTAACAGGACCTCTTTCTAGCTCTCAGAAAAGTCTGAGAAGAAAGGAGCCCTGCGTTCCCCTAAGGTAAGCAGGAAAACAAGCGCTGCCGGCTTGCCTAGGAAATCGCTTCTTTCCAAACCGAGCATTTCATCCTCCTCTCAGACAAAGAGACAACCTTTAAATACCACTTAAATTTGCATTACTTTAATTTGCATTAATCTGTAGCATGCTAGCATTGTGTTTCTTAAATGAACGGGTCTTTGAAGTCTGTGACAGAGCAGGGAGCCTCCTAGAAAAGCTCGAAAATATCTTTTGGTTTGACTTAAAGAGATTTTGCTTTTCAAACTCTCTGCGTAGTTAGATATAACTTTGTGATGGTTCTTATAGTTGACCCCGTGAAAGGGGGCTGCGAAGTAGCAACTCGCCAACATGGATTCATGGAGCCCAGTATCTTCCCCAGCACCCTCATCCCACTTACAATGGGGGCACTATTAACGCAGGCAAGACTGCGAGTTTAAAAGCGCACTGTTTACTTTTATTACTACTTATGTATGCTGCTGATCTCCTGCCAGGGCTCTGCCGGAGTGCTCAGAATGACTTCAAACAATAGGCAACATTTATTTCTAGCTTTCTGTGTCACGCTTTGCAGGAATCCTGCTCCCTGCAGGTCTTCGCTTCCATAGATGCATTCGGGAGCACCGGGAGGAGATGAGGATGGATTTACTGTATGATTTTGATTGGGCAAAAAGTCCGAGGAAATGCATGCTGTTTGCCTTGGA
Source organism: Chlorocebus sabaeus (assembly GCF_047675955.1). Lineage (NCBI taxonomy): Eukaryota > Metazoa > Chordata > Mammalia > Primates > Cercopithecidae > Chlorocebus > Chlorocebus sabaeus. The sequence continues at coordinate 108,826,292 of NC_132933.1, forward strand.
CTTATTGCAGGGGGTTATTTTTAGTCATCAGCTCGTCCCTGCAGCATGATGTTCAAGGAGTGACGGGGAAAGGATGCTCCCACCAGTACAGGGACCAGGACCTGTAGGAATGACTCCTACCTGAGGAATATTCTGAGGTTTCTTTCAAACTTTGGAATACAAGTTCTCTCTTTAAATGAACAATTGAGCTGTAGGAGGCCTGGGCATAACTCTTTCTTGGGGGACGGGAAGTTTGATTGTGTACAGAATGTTAATGACTCAGAACGCCCAGTAACTGAGGCTCATTGTAATAGACAAACCCAGATAAGCCTCCATGAGAGGCAGACTCCCATCTTTACTGAGATTCAGGTGCGGGAAAGGAAGCTATTTGGCAAGATGGGAGTCCCTTGTACAGTTCTTTGTAACTCATTAATAACAGATATGGCTGCTGTGAAACATGTCTCTTTTCATTTCTAATATTAGTGTATTTTAATTACAAGGAGCTGGCATTGGCAAATCACCCCAACACATAAGATTAAATACCAGGTGCATTTGAAAACATAGAGATGCCTGAAATGCGGGGTTGCTGTGGGTGTCAACCAAATACAGCGGGGACTGCACAATGCTTCTCAATGAGCGTTTAAACCAGATTCAAATATCTGCTCATTTTCTTCTCATCAGTCTTGCTAATTCAAGGAAACTTTACGGTCCTGTTTGCCAGTTTTCATTGCAAATTGGGACATAATTTATGCAAAACTTTTCTGATTTTCTCTGATAACTAGCCTAATAAGCATCGCTGAATGAAAATCTGATATTTGAATGGGTTAATTTACAACTTTGGGGTATTCATTATTCAAGAAAGCCATAAAAGACTATGGATTCCATTACTATAAAATTTTATTGTAATTTAAAAAAAAAAACTGCTGTCAGCAAAGCATTTAGCTGAATCAAAACAATTTTCTTAAACTATTATTCAGATCATTACATGAGTGTATTTGAACACGAAATGCAATGTTTTGCATCATTTATTTAAAAATACATTTGGTTCAGGTAACGGGAGAACTGGCTGAGGCCTTCTTACGACTGTGTACCAAGCAGCTGACACCCACAGATGGAAGTGTGCCTGTGGAGTTTTCAATCTTAATTCGAGTTCCAATGACACTGTCAAGGGAAAAATAAATCATTTTTCAATACATTTAACAATTTCCAAGTCATTTATTTTCCTGGGCCCTTGAAAAATGTGGTGAGTTTCTTGGAATTATAGCCACCAATGGTGGCCAGCAATCTATACTCTATTTTAAGAACTCACAATTCAAATACTATTATTCTCTGGTTAATTATTTATTTCATCAATTTTAAAATAAATATTTTTTAAGCATTTTCTAGATACCCAGTGCTATGCTAGTCCTGATGGATGCAAAGGTGAATGAGACATTGTCCCATACTCTAATTCTCAGTCCATATGCCATCTCTAGTTAGATTTTGGAACTGAAATGGGCATTGCCAATGGGTAAAGTGGCCAATAACTTCCTTGTTCTAAAGAATTATTTAAAACAGCTACTGGTTTCCAGATTTACTTGAAATGATTCTTGCTCATCGGTGGGTTTTCTTTCCATTTATGATTAAGGGGTTCCCCTTTGGCCTTTTTCACCAGATCCTGGGTACATGTCATTTGCACAGCTAACACGGCCTAGATCTTTCCAGCCTGGGTAGAAGAATCCCGGAAAAAGACAGTAGTTTATCCTTTCTCTGCTCTCCTGAGCACTCTTTGGAAAGGACCATATGCTGTCTCTACTGGGGATGGGTGTGAGTCACCTACTCAGTAGCTAACATCAGGGCCACTTGATGAATCATTGAATTAGAAACATGCATATGGAGGAAGATGCAGTCACTATCCCTCACCACTCACTTGTCCCACCCCCAATATCAAAACCAATGACCTCTGGGCCTGGCCTAAATTCAAGAGGTCCCTGGGAAGAAACTGTTGGAAACTCTTCCCCAAACCTAGGTCCATCATAGCCGCACAGTGTTGCTTTCAAATAACCCAGTATGGTGTTTTATCACGCAGTTAGGTTACTGGGGGAAAAAACCCTGAAAACAGCATCACCAGGGTCCTTGACTTGGTCCTTATCAGCAGATAATCCCCCGTGGTTGGATTAAAATGCCTCTGACTCCCTGGGGTGCCTGACTCACCCTAGCCAGCCCTCAGCTTCTTGGCCAGTGGCCTTCAAGCCCATCCTCACCTCTTCCCATGACAGTCAGAGACTGCTTCTTTGCCCAGGCTCTCTTCAGCGGCCAGTGGGAGCAGAGGGGATGGGAAGCCAGGTGGACAGACTGTGAAGTGCTAAGGCAGAGCAGGGAAGCAGGGCTGTGAGAGAGGGTGGGTGAGCTCCAGGGCCTGGGTTGCTATGGCCTGTCCTGACTGTGATCAGCTGTCATTTCCTCTTCGTGTATGACACTGTGGAACATATTAAAATTTCTCTGGGATGGTATGTTTGGAATTCCTCTGATGCCCCACCTCACCAACTTACCCGGACAATAAAAGCAAGGTTGTAAGCCTTTGAACAGCTGGCTGGCTATATATTTCCCTTCTTTCTTTCGCATAATCTAATTCAGAAAAGAATCCAGCTAGACTGGCAGTGCCATGTCTGGGTACTTGTTTCCTGCAAGTCCTTCCTCCGCCACCTCCTCCCGCCAGTCCTGGAATCTTCCTGGGTGGCGTGTGGCTTTTCTTTTCTTTTGCTCACCACCGCTCCCAGCCCGCCCCCTTTTCCCTTCGCCTGAGCTCCTTCCATTGTCAGCTGGCTCTTTGCTCTGCCTGTTTTCCAGACAGCTTGGGTCCTGTTCCATCCGGGGAGAACAGCCCATGAGATCTCCCCATCTCCATAGTATTCCCAGGATGTCATTCTTGGCACCAGCTCTGCCGGGCTGATAGGATTGGGGGGCTTTTTGTAGTCCCGAGCCTGAATCCAGTCACAGAGAGGAGCAGCCACATGGCTTAGCTGCCCTTTGGGCTGCCGAGTGCAGGACTGGAGTGACCGGGTTGGCAGGGACCAGCATACCATCACAGTGACCCGAACATCTCCGGCAAAGGCCTTGGAGTGGGAGCGCTATGGGAATGCCTGGATGCACTTCGGCCTACATTAAGAGAAATGTGGTTATTCTCTGATTCGGGGGAGAGACAAGTGGTTTGAAACAAAGCTCGCTGGATCCTTGGCCCCTGCCCTGCCCCCTTTCCCCGTCTGTCCTTCCCACATCCCTCCCTCCCCAAACAGAAAGGAAGAGAGACAGGACTCTAATTTGGCCAGCACAGACCCGAATGTCTTTATGAAACCCGTTTAGTGAAAGAAAGAGGGGAGAAATATATTCTGGGTTGATCCGAACTAAAAAATGCATGGGGCTTTGGAGATGGGGTGGAGCGGGGGGCGGGGAGATTTTTTCTTTCTTTCTTTCTGTCTCTTAACAGCAGAACAACAGTTTCGTTGATGAGTTGCAAATGGAAGGAAGTGGACCTCTCAATTAGAGATTCCCATTTAAGAGCCTCAATGTAAACCTCCCTGTGACATCCTTAAAAGATGCTGCTAATGTCCCTGGGACCAAAAGGTATTAAAGAGCAAGCTACCAGGCAGCTTCCTATTCCTTTTCTTTTTCTGGGGGCTTTGGTCGTCTTTTCCAAATTAGCTAAAGTTCATTAAAAGACCCAAAAGGAAAAATTTAAAGCAGCTGAATTAAAATGAGTCTTTCCCTGTTAGCCTGACAAGAAGTAAAAAAGAGAGGAAGAAAGAAAGGGAAAGAAAGAGAAGAAAGAACCAATTCCCCTCCGCTACCACTTCTTGGGTTTTAATATGAATTATTCCATACAAGTCCCTAGGCTAGAGATCTATTTAAAGACGCCTGGCAGCATGAAGGGAGAGGGTAAAAATACAACCACTCTTTTGTCCATCAAAGGTTTTCTTTGGGAGGACATTAAGAGCATTCCTGTTTTCTTGTCTGCCCCTGCCAGTGGCAATGTTCCAACTGGTAGTACCCACTCCTCGCCCATCAGGTCAGCAATCATGAACTTCTGTGTTTAATTTCAGGAGAAAACAAAGGGTGGGAAATCCTTCCGAAACCCCTATGTGTGTGCAGCAGGGCAGGGTAGGCTGGAACTGCAATCAGTACTCACTTGGCTGTGCAGGTTGCATGCTGCAAATTCACACACCCACACAGTTGAGTTCTTGAGGAAGATTGTGCCGATGGCATTATTTCTGATGCCAACTTCCCTTGCATCTGCAAAGCTTTTTTCTTGCGTCTCCAGCAGTCATTTGCTTGTCACCATTCATGTATACTGTCCCCTTCATCAGAGGTTCTCAGAGCCTGATGGTCAAGGATATGTCACCAGAGTCGTACCCCCAGACCCATTTTCAACAGTAAGAACGTGAAACCCTGGATGGAGTTTGCAATCTGAAACAACTACTTTCTTGTTAGGAAGAGTGCTGACTCAGAAAATTCAAAGAATGGGTAACTTCAGTTGGCGACCTATCCCCAGTGCTCATAATCAGGAATTCATCCAATTGGGGTCCATTTCACCCTCATGGCAAAATCTGGACATAAACATTGACTAGTAGCTTTAAACTGGGTATAAGATTTGCAATAGATAACATTTTGGTCTTTTCTCTTTTTATTTTTTCCACAAAAGCTAAGAATTTTTCAGACAATTTGCTCTCTTCCAAGGCCTGGCTCAGTCCCAACTTTTTCTTTTAAGCCATGATCCTACCAATTGCAGTATCCTTTAAAAATGAAAGGGCAACAGGTTAAGACATTCGAGCAAGTCGATGAGCTGTCAGAAAATGTTCAAGGGTGGCCTTTCTGCAGTGCCACAAACCAACAACAGCCCTAAACGTGGAGTCCTCTTCCATCCTTTCATCAGTAGAGAATAAAAATAGGGAGACGGCAGGTCATGGGAGAAGTAACAAAAGAGAAGTAAGAAGGATTATTTTTGATGTTCAAAATCTGCTGCTGCCCTTTCAATATTTTCAAATATCACAATTTCAGAAAGGGAAGGATCCCTTTATTTCACCTACTCTCCCTCCCAGGAAGGCGTTTGAAGTTGCTGTCTTTACCTGAAAAGGAGGTCAACTCCTCAAGGGAAAAAACATCCCCTATCTTCAACTCGAAGTAAAATGGAGGTACACACATTCGTACCTAATTATGCGGGTACACGTATAATTTGTATCCACAAACTAGGATGGATGTAAAGAATCAAAGAAATCCAATCCTTAATCAAAGTCCAATTTTTCTTTAAAACTTGAGAGGATATTTTAGGACTCATTACATTTCTGTGATTTCACTCCCCCCCCCAAATTATGAAAAATTCCTCCTTTTCAGAATTTAAAATTTTCTTTTGAGGTTTGGAATCCAAAGGCAGCAGAACAGTATTGTTACAGGAAAGCTGGCAATCAAAAGACATAGCTGCAGCCTGCATGGTTTAAGCAAAGAAGACAATCAGAAAACCACCACCCCGACAAGTTCAGGGTTATCAGCAATATAGGGACATGTATTTTTATGCGATTTTTATGATAACCTTGCCCTTTTGACATATGTCTGAGTCTAGGAGCATTCCGGATTGCAATGGGATTGAATTGAGTATTCAAACCCAACCATTGGGCAGAAAAGGCAAATTGAATGGGGAATGGAAACATTGAGTTGTTCCTATTGTTTATGCCCCATTCCTAACTAAGGGCTCTACAGCTGTTAGGTGAGATCACTACCCACCATTCCAAAACGTTGTTGCGGGTGAGGAGGTTCAAACGCAGCTTTGGAAACATTTTGCTGCACTCTTTGAAGAAAAGCCAACATGCTCATTTGGCTCTAGGGTAAAAGGGAGCCTGTACCCTGAGCTAACATTGGTCACCTCTCTTCTCCTGAGGCCATGCCACAGCCAGCAGTACAGCAGAAGAACAAGTGTTTAGTTATTTCAGTACAAGTGTCCTCAGAACACCTGGCACCTTTTCTTTTCCACAGGGAGAATGTACATTCATGCATTTTGGCAAGACTGAGTCCACTGAGTTGGGTGTCTCAGAACTCTCCTCTTTTCTTTCCAAAGGGTCTTATGTAAGGTGAGCAGTGGAGTGTGTTTCATTCCTCATATAAAATCCGCTTCCTGGGAGGGAGTGGGTGAAATGAAGGGATTCTTCCCTGACTGAAATTGTGCTCTTTGAAAAAATTGAAAGGGCAGTGGCAGATTTTGAACTTCAAAATGAATCCTTCCTCCTCCTCCTCCTCTTCTTTTGTTACTTCTCCCATGACCTGCTCTCTGCCTACTGTAATTCCCCATTGGATTTACAGAAATAATCAAATCCCTGGAGGAAAAGACTTCAACAGAAAAGTACCTCCTGACACTTGGGTAACCTGACCTGGTCATTTCCAGTTTATGCAAGGTTTGTATTCTAAAAGTCAATTCGTTATGTCAACTATTAAAAACTCAGAATGAGTCTTTCCATTCTTCAGAATGAGTCTTTTCTGAGTATCCGTGGGCCACAGAAGCCCAGAGATACTCAACACAGAATCCAAGTGCCATACCCAGTGGCCAACTCTTTTAGACTTAAGTCCCAGCCCAGGGCTTCTGGAATGTACCTCCCCTAGCAGAGAAGCTGTGTAGTAGATACTTTACCAAGCACAGGGCCTTGCTCTTGACCCCAAGACTACTGATTCTACTTGCAGACAAGACAACTTTTCTAATCAATCTTTCTCTTCTATCCAGAACCAGAGTATCACAGCTCGTCTCATTAGAGTATGAGGATCTGTGACTCAAGCTCAATTAAGAAATAAGGGTCTTTCAAAAGAAAGGTGCAAGAGGGTGGAGCTCAGTCTATATTGTCATTATCAAATGCAAGAAGTCTGATTCTAGCATGATCTACTATTATTAGCCTTTCTTCTCTCCCCATTTATGCTTTGGTGGATACTAGACAGAAACGCCACAAATTTTAAGATAGTTTTAAGAGAAATAGTAACTGGTTAAATATCCTCACTAACTACTTCAAATTATTATTATTATTACTGTTAACTTTTGTTTTTTGAGACAGGGTCTCACTCTGATGCCCAGGCTGGAGTGCAGTGATGTGATCACAGCTCACTGCAGGCTCAACCACCCATGCTTAGGTGATCCTCCCACCTCAACCTCCCAACTAGCTGGGATGACAAGCGTGTACCACCATGCCTGGCTAATTTTTTTAAATTATTTTTGTAGAGATGAAGTCTCCCTATGTTACCCAGGATGATCTCGAACTCCTGGGCTTAAGTGATCCTCCCAACACTGCCTTTTAAAGTGCTGGGATTACAGGCATGAGCCGCTGCACCAGGCCCACTTCCTATGATTAACAGGATATTATTAATTTATAAACTATTTAGTACATTGCAAGCACTCAGTCAAATGGTTATTAATGGCTGTTTATATTTCAGGCCACCAATATAGCCTCATCAAGGGGCAAATACTTATAGTTTGAGCTTCAGTGTTGGTTCAGGCACCACCTTAGAACTTTTCTGCAATCATTAACTCCTTGAGTAAGAAGGGAACTCTTTTTGTAGGATTGCTTTGGGGAATATGTAGCCCCAAGGCAGGGGCTATACTCTGAGAAACTTGGGTAGAGTTAGAGACTGTTAGAAATGGATAGACACATAAAAGCATTTAGACCAATCTGTTCATTTTGCAAGTGAGGAAGCTGAGTCCTAGAAAAGGCAAGTGAATTGCTCAAGATCACACAGCCGATGATGGGAGGGTAGGACTCAGGGCTTGCGATCTTCAGATCAGCCATCCTTATACCAGATCAGGCAACAGCGGAATGCTCTGTAGATTTCAGAATGCAGCGAAATGTTATCCCATATTTCTTTCAAATCAGTATCGGGACACGGAACACTAACAACATAGGCGAGCAATGGGTCTAGGGAGGAAAAGATGAAAGCTGTAGGTAAGTGGGAGTTTGGATAACAATGAGATGTTTTTCTGGAGTTCCTGATAATGCCTGAAAAAAAAAAATCAGGATTTTAAGCTTCAGTTAGGCTCAAGGTCGAGTCCTCCCACTCCAGTCCCTCCTCAGACAGTAAAACTATTCAAGTCAAGGACATACATACAGGTGGGGGCACTTGACAGTTGGCTCATCTCCCCACCCTCCAAATTATTCATATTTCTAGTCCTTCAGTTTAGCACTACTATTTACCCCAGGACTGTAATTCATTGCCTCTTTCCCTGGCCATATTCCTCCATCCCTTTTGTTTCTCCCATCTCTTTTCTTCCTCCATCACCCCCACTGCTGTGCTTGGCCACACTTGGCTAGTAGTGCAGGTTGGGAGAACACAGAGTCCTATCACAGACTGGAGGACTATTATTTAATCACAAGAATGCTGTCTTCTTTCTCCTAAGGTAGCACTCTAGGGACAGTCATTGCCGTCTTTATTCCCTCACCCCCCACCACCCCTGCACTGTAGAATAGACACATGAAATGTGCCTATCTCTGAGATGAAAGGAGCCAGAACTGCTTCCTCCCCACTGACCTTGTGCCTGCCCATTCTTGGAGATACCTGGAGTTGGCAGGCTGGAGGCCTAGCAGCGTTTGCAGTCAGTGCCGCTGCCTCTGGGTCAGCCCAGGCTTGGCTCCTTGGCTGCTACTGATGTGCTGCCAGATAGGAATATTAAAAACCATTCATTGAGCGCACAGGATGCTTTATAAAATCCAACATGCTGTTTACAGTTTATAAATTAACTGCCTTGGGAAGAGGCATTTGACTTATTCTCCAAGGCATCTAGTTGACTAGATCCAACTGGAATCCTTTGAGTTCCTGGGAAGGGGCTACTTAACACTTCACACTGTCTGAATTAGACCTAGGGTTTCTTGCTTTTCTGATCCTAGTACTGTATGAAGTTTTATCTAGGGTTATCTAGCAAGCTTTCTTCCGCTTATAAATCTTTGATGGTTTCGCAGTTTCTTTGATAGAGGCTCTATGTTCTATTATCTTCACTTTATGCCTCATACCATAATTTTTAAAAAAATTACAGTAAATATCAAGTAATTCTGGCTGATATACCGACTCCATTCCAAGGTCATTATATTTTATTTGCTTCAGTTGTTCTTCTTAGAAATGATGCAATGAATATTGGATACAAATTAGATGTTCAGAGAGTTTATCAATGTGTCTAAAAAATCATCCAGGAAAACAACAGGCCAAAACTCTTTGCCTGCAGAGTTAGTGAGCTAGAAGAGGGATCGAGGATAGGAGCTATATTTTTCCCCTAACCCTATCTCTTATCTGCTACAGCAAAAGGAGACACATAGTAGGTGCTCAATAAATACATGTTAAAAAATATTTGTTGAAAGAAGCCACAGAAGGGAATATCAGTATACATTAGTATTGAAAACAGCACAGGGGGAAATATGGATACTGAAGCACCACCCTCCTGTGCCTGGCAAGCAAGGCAAGAATAAGGCCATTCTTGGCACATGCCACTTGTCTTAGCCTGTTGCTGAGATAACTTGTGTGAAACCAGCACTTTACCCTCTGCCAGCCAGAAGGTCAGCCCAAGAGTGAGCTGATCTGTGGGCACAACACCATCTCTCACCCAGGAGGCTGGGCCCACTGTAAGCTCTGCTATATTATTTCGCTGAGGATGACAGGTGGGGAAATCTGGGCACCAGTTGTTCTTTTCCACTGGTATCATTTGGAAGGTAGCTCCAAAGTCGGGCACGCCAGCCTACGTGCCTCTCCTGCCGGCAGAGGCTCCACATTGGAGCTATTAGAATGTGGGCTCTGTACGTCGGCCAAGTCCATGTCTCAGAGACTGTATCCAGAGCATAGAGTGGCCACAGGCTACTGAGTTCAGCAAGAGAGTCATTCTCTTGTTCCATCTATTATTCCTGGGCCAAAGTTCTAAGTCTTCGTAGGCAGCATTTGATTTTATGACACATGGCTTAAAAAATTAAGGCAAACTGGAATTAATTTAGTTTTGAGAAAACAACGGAAGCTGCTACAAGGCAGAGGTAATCCTAGGCTGCCAGAAAGTGGTGATCTCAGTGGTGTACATTTTCTTAATTCCTGATTTTCCTCTTTGTGAGGTCTTCCTCCCACTCCCATACTTTGCCCATTCTCACCTATGCACACCCTGAGCAACACAATGTTGACAACTTGACTGAGCATTGCTCTTTTCTTGAGCTTCAGTTTTATTTCTTCTTCAATACAACAGTGTTGGTTCATTCCATTTGAACACTTAAGGCAAAAAAAAAAAAAAAAAAAAAAATCCAAGGTTATGTTTTCAGAATCTTACCTTTTTGTTTTGAGGGTTCTGTGAGTTTTGTGGCATATTTATATTGTTGCTTACATTCTTATTTCAGAATTTAAGATAAAAACTGGACGGACAACAACTGTCACATTTTCTGAGTGTGTTGAAATGAAAAATCTATTTCTCAGAATTAATGGGGAAGCAACATTTCCTGTCAATCTTTTATTCTTTAATATTACGTCTGGGTTCAGCTCACCATCTCCAAAGAGAAAGTCAGATGATCAAGTTACATTGTATGTGACATTAACTATCTCTTTATCTGTGTAAATGTCATAATATCTGCTTGCAAAGTGTTTTATTCATTTTTAGGAAAAATTTTTAAACTGTGCTTGCAATTCAGGATGGTGCTACTAGGTGGCAGTAATATATACAAGAACTATGTGGTCGCCCTGGAAGAGTATTTGACTAAGAGACTAGCATGTCTTCCCGTAATTATAAGAAATAACAATATAATATTTTTAAAATACTCAAACTGGCACAAACAGGAGACATCCACTAACTTAGTTACCAGATTTAAGCTGAGCTTTTAAAAGAGAAAGGCTTTTTTTTTTTTTTTTTTTTGAAACAGCCTGAAGTGCAGTGGCGCAATCTCAGCTCACTGCAAGCTCCATCTCCCGGGTTCACACCATTCTCCTGCCTCAGCCTCCCGAGTAGCTGGGACTACAGGTGCCCACCACCACGCCCGGCTAATTTTTTGTATTTTTAGTAGAGATGGGGTTTCGTCGTGTTAGCCAGGATGGTCTTGATCTCCTGACCTCGTAATCCGCCCGCCTCGGCCTCCCAAAGTGCTGGGATTACAGGCGTGAGCCACTGTGCCCGGCCAAAAGTCTTGTTTTTCTTAATGAAATTTTAAATAAAGTATACATTCACAAGCTCAAACATCTGAAAATACAAAAGATATATGGTGAAAAGTCTTTCTCTCATGCCTGTCCCTCAACTGCCACAAGTAACTAATTTTGTTAATTTCTTGGGTATCCTTTCAGAGTTTCGCTAGACAAATATGTGTTTTTATCTCTTCGCATTTTAACACAAATCAGTACATAGAGTTTCTGCATCCTTCCATATATAGTTGGTCAGTATATTGTTGTGTGAATATTTTAGAATATAATTAACCAGTCCCCTATTAATGGATATTTTATGCTGTTTCCAATTTTATGCTATTTCAGCCATGTGCTCATGTGATTTCACATGTAGGATAATTCACAGAAGTGGAATTGCTGGGTCTAAATTATATACATTTGCATTTTTAAAAGGTATTGCCAAATTGGCCTTTACAGAGTTTGGACCAATTTATACTGAACTTTCTCCAAAATGGGCTTGTTTTCCCACAGCCTTGCCAGTAGGGTGCATGATCAGACTTTGGAATCCTTGTTAATCCGATTGGTTGAACAATGTATTTCAAAGTACTTTAATTTTCATTCTCTTAAATGAGACTTTTATTCTCTTCTATCTTTAAGGGCCCTTTATATTTCCTATTTCTGTGAAGAAAGTGGAAATGCCAATAAATATACCCATGCATACATATATGTAGGGCTTTGTTATTGATGTAGCTTGTTTTTGCCATCATGCTATACATGATTTTCTTTATTTTGCTTTGCTCATTTAACCATACCTCCTGGCCATGGCTCTGAAGAGAAGTTGCTGGCAGTGCAGAAAGAGGGCCAGGACTGGAATGTCTGCTTCTCTCTTCATCCTTTTGCCATTGACTCCTGGGGGAAATATCTGTAGACCGAAGCAGTGAAATCTAATCAATTCTCTTTCTGACACTAATTAAGGCTTCAAAGAGACAGATAACCACTTGGGATAATTTAGTCACACTGAAACTTGGGAAATGGTCAGTAATATTTCATCCGTTGAATGTGGACCCCAAGAAAGTTCTGGCTCTTTGAGTTGATGTCTTGGCAATTTTCAAGGTAACGTGTATAGGAAAACCTAGATTATGCAGATGAAAAGAAAACAAACATGCTCTTCTGCATCCTTTGCAGATTTGAAACTTTGGGCACAGGTTTGATTTATTTCAATGAGATATTGCTCTTAGCATACATATAAAGTGGTGCAAAGTTGTACTGGAATATGGTCTCCTCAACTTTGGGCTCACTGCATACATATGGAGATGACAGTAACTGAATCCATAGTTATCAAGTGGTGGCATTTTAGAACACGAAGGGACAGCAGATGCCATCTCTGTCAACTCCTTCCCTCTACAGATGAGGAAACTTGGGCTAGAGGAGGTTGAATGACTTGTGTAAGGCTTTCCCAGCTAGTTAATGGCAGTGCCAGGACTCAAGTCCAGGAGGGTCCCCTCATTACTGGTCCTTGCCCTTCCTGCAATTTATAGGACTTCCCTGAGGCACATGTGCTGAGGCTTTGCTATTGCCAGGGATTCTCTGCTCTGAAACAGTCCTATCTCACACACCCCTTTCCACTTAGGATCCCCTGCCTCACACTTCCAAGACAGCTGATTGAGGCTAAATGGGTCTGACGCCATTCTATTAGTGCGAAATAAATTGGCTTATGGCAACTTGAACTCCTAATCTTGATTTTATCAACACTTTGCCTTGTTTATTCAGACTGTTCATGAGTAGGAAGTTAAGGAAAATGTTGCCTATGAACAAAATGATCAAACTTTTATCTGAAATACCTTTGAAAGTTTTCCCGAAGCTTTAATTATCATGTTCCTTTTGTTTTGGATGTAATATCAGGCCCTCCCAATTTTCCTAAATGTTTGAAAATATTTTTGATACTTTCTGTCTTCTGTTGTGATTAAAAAAAAAAGAAAGAAAGAAAGCACCAATGTTGGCCATGCCTGGGGAGTGAGTGAGGTAATCTGGAGAGATCTCTGAACTCCAGTGCTTTGTCCAAGAGGTATGGTCAAAAGAACAAAGCAAATTTCAGAAAAACTGCTATAACGTGATCCTATTTTAATGGTAAGTATGTTCCAACAACTGCTTTCTTTTTCGAATTACACCATGTGCCCAGGCTACAAAGGCTCTGCAGAAATGTGACTCTGTTGGCAAATACACATGTGATACCTTAACCATGCTGGAGGCCAGTTAGCATAATGTGTATTTCAGATGCAGTTTGTCATCAGTGCTGGGTGGTATGGGGCTTAAAACAAAAACAGGATGAGCCTAGAGCACAGAAGTGGAAAATTAGGTGGGTGGGTGAGTATGGACTTGGAAATGGAAAATCTGCTTCCCTGTGGGACGTGGCTTGTGTTCATTAGTGCTGACCTGCCTCCTCTCTAACCCTGTAAGCTGACGTTGACACCAAAGCTCGACGAGAAACTGAATAGACCCTCCTGCCCCCACCAACCAAGGACAAAGATGAGACCACCCAATTCGGTTACGTTGTTGCCAGAACAACATGTTTAATCTTTAACATGAGTTCAAACTATTCTTGCCCCTAGGAACGTGGACTTCAGCAATTAAAGTCAACATGTGCTTCCATTAAACCATTGTGTCCACCTCCAAATGGTTATAAATATGTAGCATAAGCTGTGGGAGTTGGGGTGGGATGGATGACAGCCTTTGCTAATGACACTCTAGAAACCAATATTCTCCTCTCAAAATAACACGGGAAAATTCTACTTAATACCTCCTGGGTTCCATTAGTGGTTCTGGGTAAATAATTCTGGGGAAAATAATTTCTGTTTTCATTCCAGCTGTGCAGCAGATACTGTGATGATGGATTGCAAGTGCAAAGAGTAAGACAAAACTCCAGCACATAAAGGACAATGACAACCAGAAAGCTTCAGCCCGATCCTGCCCTTTCCTTGAACGGGACTGGATCCTAGGAGGTGAAGCCATTTCCAATTTTTTGTCCTCTGCCTCCCTCTGCTGTTCTTCTGGAGAAGTTTTTCCTTACAACAATGAGAAAACATGTACTAGCTGCATCCTTCTCTATGCTCTCCCTGCTGGTGATAATGGGAGATACAGACAGTAAAACGGACAGCTCGTTCATAATGGACTCGGACCCTCGACGCTGCATGAGGCACCACTATGTGGATTCTATCAGTCACCCATTGTACAAGTGTAGCTCAAAGGTAAGATCAAGGTCTCTGTGAGGAGAGCATTTCCCTCAGAAACAGGCGAGGAGCCATATTTCTTTGTCAGGGGATGGAGAACTATGATCGTAGCCCAAACTTAAATGATGTGGCTGGCCCACAGGGCTTGTGGGAGAATGAGGCTTTTTAGAATTTCCCCCCATGCTTTGCACTGTTGTCAGTAAAACTGCCTAATCAATCATGTGCATACCCATCCAATGGGACAGGTGTCCTTTGCCCCTGGCTGTGACGTTTATGAGTGATAGTGTGCTTTTCCAAAAAAAAAGATGGAGTCTACAAGTTATCATAACTCTCTATCTCCATCATCAATAAAGAGGAAGAGAATGCAAAGAATGTGATTGAGCAGTGCAACATACTTCTTGGAAGGGTCTTTAAAAAGAATTTTTTAAATAACTGACTGGTGAAATAACTGGCTTTGTGGTCTGAGCCTTTCTTCAGGTGCTACATTTCTGTTAAAATGATTTCAAAAGATAAGGTGGCAATATGATCATTTATCATTTTTACATTGCTTATCCAAATCGTTCTCATTTGGTAAAGGATGCATGTTTGTTGCAGAGGCAATCCGTGCCTCAGTGGTCTGCAAAGGAATATCATGCTGAAAAGGCCACCAAGAGTGGCCAGCAACATGGACCACCCAGAAGGGAGGCACATTCTAGGGTGAAACATATGAGATCTCACGACTGTCACTGCCCCTAAACAGGCACATGAATGAAATTCGTCCACACTTGGTAAATAAGAATTTGTTTAGCCCAACCTCAGAGATTTGTACATTTAGTTTTGAGACGAAAATCCTTAAACATGCTCATATGGCAAATATTTTTTGAAATTACCAGTATAATTAAGAATTTTTTATAATATCAGTCACTAGAATTAAGACCATATAAGCCAATCCCTCCACTCCCCATTCAAAGACATTATGACTCTTGTATGCCTTGAAAATTTCCATTAATTTCTCTGATTATAGTTCAGTGATGATGATTCATTTTAGTTTAGGAGGATCAGAATTCGGGTTAAATCATTTTAACCATTATATTAATAAGGTCTATGACTGTCGGAAAAAAATAGAGATTTTCCACTTAATAAAAACTTTCTGGCTCTTATTTGTGCTTGTAGAACAAAAAAAAATGAAGTAAATAGATTAACGTAAATTTTTGCAGGGCCACAATTCCTTCTTAGGAAAAGGAAACTCAAAGAAATGGAGAAAAAAACATGAGAAGTGCAGCAGTTACTAGCTTCTCCTTCCCTCCCTCTTCAGAAACAGACAGCACTAATATTTAGTGATTTTATTCCATGGATAATTTCTTTTTCTATTGAGTTGTCCTCCATAGTCATGATTATTTTTTTAAAAAAGGAATTAAAATTATTTCAAAGAAAGTGTCACTATGATAGAAAGGAACAAAGAAATAGGAGCATCTATAAAAACTAGAAAACAATCTGGAAAGATTGGATGAAATGATGGAGGAGTACCTTGGCAACAATCACACTAATCTAGCGAAGGTCAAAGAAGAGGCATCATGAACTCAAACTGAAGAAATTCACACGTGAATTCTGAGCATGAGTCTTAGAAACAGACTTTAGTGTGCTGTTATTCACCTTTGTTTCTTCCAGAATGCCATGGCAAATAACAGCGCAAAATTGTGATAGTAGGAGAAATGTTTGTAATTTCATGGGAACAATCTGTTTTCAAACATCCCAAACTATCCCAAATATAGCAATAGTTTTATGTAAATGGTGCTTGCAATTATAAACTTTTCTTCCCTGGCCATAAAATATGCCTGGCAGAATCTCAACTACCCAGACCTTTTCTAGGTTAGATTTTTCTCTATGTATCCAGGAGCAAAACTGTTTTCATTTGGAAATGTTCTCTAATTCTTAACTCTTACATTCTCAGGCTGATCTTCTCTCTAATGTGTCTCACTTAATGAAATTGTTTGCCTTTAGAGACTTGGATAAAACATTTAGCCTGTGTTTAGAAAAGAGGCAGCGACAATCTACCCTAGCTTCTTTTTACAAAGAAAAGACTAGGGTAGATTTTTTGTCTCTATAAAAATTTTCCCTTGACATCATGTTCAAGGGTCATTATTTACTAAATGTGTGCCTATTGTTTGCCTGCCAATTGTTAATGCTTCCTGACTCACATTTATCCATTATCTGGCCTTGTAAAGACAAGAAAGGGAGAATGTGACCCAGGCTCAGGGAAGGGAGTATACGTGCTTGCACACCTAATATGTGTCAGGCACCTCATACTGTATACTCTAGTCATTGCCAAGAAACCTGTGATGGCAGGCATTATTATTCCCATTATCCTGGTAAGGAAAACTGAAGCCCAAAGTAATTAGATTGCTTGGTACCACATAGCCAGGGAGTGGCAATGTCTGCCTCACAGCATTCATCTTCCTACTCCTTGGATCTTCATATTGGAGGAACACAAGTAGAATGTAGGAGCCATCACATAGAAGTTCAGGCTCTACTTCCGATCTGCTGGCAGTAATAATTTATACTCAGCAATGTTTCTAGAAAAAATAAATAGTAGTGAAAGCCTTTCTGGGAGCTTTCAATGAAACTGTTCATCCCAGCCCTGAACTTGCAGCTGGCCAGTCCTAGGTCCCAGCTGCCCATCTCCTAGCAATTCAGGAAAGGACTGGGAGGGAGTCAGGCAGAAAAGACTGGCCACAGTGGCCCACTAAGGAGGACAGTGTGGCCACAGATTAGGATGTGCCTGATAGTTTTAAGTGGTGGCACCTCCTGGGATTGGGTACAAAAGATCCTGGGAGTAGCAGGCTCATTTAAAATCTTCATGGGAGACTAAGTTTCTTTAAAATTTGGAGTAAAGGCTATAGAGTAAACAGGCAAAAGAGCAGTTGATAGTGGAAACAGACTGCCTGGGGGGATCTCTATGAAAACTGAGGCATGCCAGGCTTTGAAGAGAGAGACCTGGTTTCCAATTCCAGCTCCATGGCTTGCCGAATAAGTGACTTTGAGGAAGTTCAGTAACTTCCTTCTTTGTGCCTCAGTTTCTTCCCATGTAAAATACAGCTGTCTACCTGAGGGTGTGGGTATGGGTGTTGGTGATTTGTAAAGCATCCAGCAGTGTCCAGCACATAATAGCCATTTAGTGAGCTGAGTGAGTAGATGATATTATGATCTTGATGATGACGTTATAAACTAAGCAGGTGTTTAGACTCAATTTTCTATTTCAGTCACAACTGAGACCTCAATAACTGCTGGGATCTCCTATAGCCTTAAAAGATTAGGAAAATGAACCTTATTGTAGTTCTTGTTAAGCACAGGGTGGGGCAGAAGAGCAAAGTAAATGTAAGCCACTGTGCTGGGTGCTAACAGGGAGGATAAAAGTAAAAGAGAAACAGCCCCGATGTCCGGCTAACCTCCCTTCCCAGGTGAGTGGAGGAAGGAGGGGCTGGAGGGGGATGAGCTTTGGTCTTGAGCCAGGGAGGGGATTTCAGGAAGGGAGGGTGGGAAAGCAAACTGGCAGGGAAGACTTGGAAAGTCTCAGTTGGGTGAGGAGTAGGGGATGCTGGCCCCAGGCCAGGACGTGGAACCGGGGCATGGAACCAGGGCATGATTGTCTGAACTGGTAACGGCCACAGGAGGAGGTGGGGAGCCGAAAGACCAACAACAAAGGATAAGGAGGAAGAGGTTTGGGAGACAAAACCTAGGAAAAAAAGGACCTGGTATGCTGAGGGCTGAGTCCTAACAGCTTCCTAACAGGACCCCCAAGCCATCTTCTCCTGCTACCCACCAAGCTCATGGTGTGATAGGAGAAATGGAGGGAGTCAGGAATATTGTGTTTATAATACAATAGACTACTTGAGAGATATAATTTGATTTTTTAAAAAGGAACAAATTTATACTGAGTGCCTACCATGTCCAGGTGCTGTGGAAGGTGCTGGAGACTCTAAAGTGGAAAGAAAGAAAAAAGAGACAATTTTTTTTTTTTTTTTTGCCTTCATAATGCTCACAAGTAAATGGGGAGAGAGGAAGGAGAGGTGTTCAGTGCACAAAGGTCTGTCTGTATCTGTTTGATTCATGACCTGAGAGAAGGGACCAGACTAGTTGGAGTGAGCTGAGTTCCCATCTACCCTTTCAAAGCCCCCACCATCTCTCTGCTGCTTTGTGCCCTGGTTGCAATTTTCTTGGTGCCCTCAGTCTGGCACAGATCTTTTGGAGGTTGACCTGGGTCCCTGAAGATGAGCTGAGTTATTGAGGCTGCCTGTGGGAAAAGAATGGGAGAAGAAGCATGGGTGGATCTTGTTCCTGAGGAGAAAGGGGGTGCTTCAAGAGGTGCCATGGAAATAAGGGTGCATAGTGTTCACTGCTGCGAAAAAGGCAAAATATGTTTCCACTCTCTTGGAGTAAAATCGCAAAAATGCTCTTGTAGAATGGAACAGGTGGGTCTTTATTCTGATGCTAATGGTGGCATCTGGTCAGTCAAGGCTCTTGGAAGATTCAGCTCGGCATAAGCTTGGGGATGGTGAAGCTAATGTCCCAAGAAGTCCACAAGAAAAAGTTAGACCTGTATGTCTGTGGATACGGTCAGGGGCTCCTGAGGCAAATCAATGTAGATAAGGAAGTGTGTGAGTTGGCACATGCCTCAGAAAAACACGGTATCAGGAGGCAGGTATTATAGTGGTTTGGGTCAGGGGTTTGGTTTCAGATAGACCTTGGTTTGATTCCAGCTCTGCATTTTACCACCTATGTGAGTTTGGGCAAGTTACTGGAACTCTCTAAAGCTTGACTTTCCTTATCTGTCCTAACAGTTCAGATCATAACAGTACTTTCTTGTAGTATTGTTATAAGAATAAAATAACTCACATTGTAAGTGCTCAATAAATGTTCTTATTAGCGAAATGATGGTTATCTAGTGATCCATCTAGAGCAGAGCCCTCAAACTTGAATGGGTCCAGAGACCTGCTACTCAAAGGGTGGGCATCAGCCCAGTAGGACTGACATCAACTAGAATCTGATGGGAAATGCAGAATCTCAGCCTCCAGCCCAGAACTACTCAATCAGACCTTGCCTTTTAACAAGATCCTAGATGATTCACACTCACATTCCAGTCTGAGAAGTTCTGATCTGGAAGAGATCAGGAGATGTTCAAGTGCTGAAACACAGGTAAGACACAGCAGAGGCTAAAATGTGAAGTACTGAGAGTAGACCAGGAGAGCAGACGGTTATTCCTTCCATCCCTTAAGGATCTTATCTTTCAAACTTCTGCTTTACCACTTCAACACACAAAACAGAGATAGATTTCCTACTAGGAGTGTGTGTGTGTGTGTGTGTGTGTGTGTGTGTGTGTGTGTGTTGAGAACATCAAGGGTCCAATAATTGCTTCATAGTCTATTCTTCCAGGAAAGGGCATTTGAATTTGAATTGTTAGGTGGGATTTTATTAGGCAGAGCAAGGTAGAAAGGACATATTTGGGAGACAGAAGACATAAGCAAAGGCAAGAGGCAGGAGAATTCAGGGCACTTTCTTGGACTCCTAAGTAGTTAAATCTGATTGGAGTAGGGAGTGGGTAGTAGAGTGATGAGAACGGTTGGAAGTAAGACTGGAAATGCATCTGAAACCTGAGTCATGAAGAGCCTTGACTCCTCTTCAAGATTTTGGATTTTATTCTGAACTACTGAAGGCATTTATTGTACATGTCTGTGCGTTCTTCTTGCACAAACAGTCCAGCTCCCGAGGAAGAGGGGCCCAGCCCATTGGAGGTGGCCACACGTCCTTCAGTGCCTGGAGTTCTTGTCCTTCAGAGTGGGCTGGGGGTGGAGCTGGACATCCTGAAAACTTTTAGTGAGATTGCAATCAGATTAGCTCATTTACAAATGGCCCTACGCTGTTGACTTAGTCATTTTATGAACAGTGCTAATGGCCCGATCAGTTAGGCCTACGTTTGGTTCACCTGTATATACATCATTTGGATATTATGCCCCATATCATTGTTGGCCCTTCTGAGTTAAGTTTGTTGGCACAGGACTGCTTTGTCCATCCAGACTGAAACTGCACCTCTGAAGACTCCATTATGGAAGGTGACTCTGTGAATAACTGTTTAATCAACCTAATAGATGATCTAGATGAGAGATTAGCAAATTTAACATTACTCCAAGGTGTGGTGTCAAGCAACTCTTCCCACATACAGGCAGATGGCAGGAGAACAGACTAAGGAAGATCTTAGACTCTCTCTCTCATTAGAGAAATGGGGGTGGGAATTAGGGACTGGCCTGTGTACTACTGACCTATGGCATAATCTCTCAAAACCCGTTTCAGAGCCAGGCACAGTGGTGCATGCCTGTAGTCCTGGATACTCAGGAGGCTGAGGCAGGAGTTTAAGGTTGTAGTGTGCTATGATCATGCCTGTGAATAACCACTGCACTGCAGCCTGGACAACATAGCAAGACTGTCTCTAAAAACAAAACAAAACAAACAAACAAAACCATTTCTGATAGTTTACTTTGCCTGTCAAAATGAAGAGCAGATAGGATGGAATCAAAAGCTTTAAAAAAATCAAAACCGCTTACAGCTGCTATTTTCTCTCTGCCTCTGTGATCATTCAGAGAAAATAAATTCACTGGTCTAGTCCAACTTATTCTTCCCTAAGCCCTGCTGGTTTTTTTTTTTTCCTAGTATCTCATATTGCCTTGGTGGTTGCTAAGCGATTGTTGGATTTAGCCCCAGCATATTCTCAGATAACTATGCCAATAATCTATAATTACCAGAATTCATCTTTTCTCCCTTTTGGAAAGACGGACTGGCTATTTTCTTCTTGTAAACCTTGGGTGTTTAATTCTGTGCTACAGGATGATGTCAGAGATAATAGCTGGTGAGTCATTAATAATAACTGCTAATTCCTACAATATTGTAAGGTAAATGTCAAAAGGTTTCATGCATATATATGTATCTTTTAATCTTTCCTTTGAACAGTTTCACTTTTTATGATCTTGCTGTTGGTTCTGGAATTATACGACAATTCTTTTCTTTTCTTTTCTTTTCTTTTCTTTTCCTTTTTCTTTTCTTTTCTGACAGGGCCTTGCTCTGTCACTCATGCTGGAGTGCAGTGGCTTGATCATAGCTTTCTGCAGCCTGTAATTCCTGGGTTCAAGTGATCCTCCTGCCTCAGCATCCAAAGTAGCTGGAACTACAGGTGCACATCACCACGCCTGGCTAACTTTTTATTTTTTTGTAGAGACATGGTCTTGCTATGTTGCCCAGGCTGGTCTCAAACTCCTGGGCTCAAGTGATCCTCCCTCCTCAGACTCCAAAGTGTTGGGATTACAGGCATGAGACAATATACCTGGCCCAGGGTTTTTTTTTTTTCTCAATCACTTAACATGAAATTCACCAAGCAAAACCTCTTACATAACCATGGACAAAGAATCTGAGGTTCTCCACTCCCCTCCCCACCTTGATATTAAGATTATGTAGCTTAATGAGTCAAGCTGTTCCACCCTACCCACCCATGACTCCAACTCCCAGGATACCAGGATTTATGTATGAGATACATAAGTGATCCTTTTGTCCATTCCGTTAAGCTGTATGCAAATTGTGTGTGCACTTATGTACATTTTTCTGGGAATTACTTTGGTAGTTTTCATCAGATTCTTACAGGTGTCTGTTTGCTAAAACCAGATTAAGAGCTACTATAAAGAACACATAGCCTCTGTTATTCCAGCCCAATCTTTGGAAGTAGAGATTATCAGAATGAGTACATCCTAATATTTGCCCCAAATGACTGAAGATGCAGATGCAGTTACACAAATCCCAGCCTCCTTCAATGCATAAACCCAGAAGTGTGATTTCAGGGCCCCAAACTTGCCCTGTCTCTACTTCATTCTCTTGTCCCAAATTGCAGCACCCAGAATATTTCTTCGGAAGCATTACTCAGGCTATCCTATTTTCTTCTTCAGGAACTATATTCCTGTTCTTTAGCTATTTCCTGCACAAATCAATTTCTTTCTGTTTTTTTTTTGTTTGTTTGTTTTTGTTTTGTTTTGTTTTGTTTTGTAGTCATTTTAATTTACTTCTTGGCTTCAATTTGGATTGACTTTCTGCATTTTGCTACTGGTAGAATTGCAATACATTGGGCCAGTGGCAGACCACTACCTGTCAGGAGAAATTTCTTTTGTTCTTTGGTTTTTACTTGTACATCACAGTGATGGGCGTCATTCAGTGGTTCTAAACCCTCAGTACACTTAGAAATCACCTAAGAAGCTTTGAAAACCATGAAAGCCTGGGCCCTATCCCCAAGGATTTTAATTCAATTGGTCTGAAAGGGGCCTGGGTGTTGCAACATGCATTGAGTCACTGGTCTAATCCAGCAGGAATTGGCAAGGAGTGTGAGGGTCTTTCAAAGGATGCTGTTTTACCTGGCTAAGCTTGTGGCTTACAGAGTAACCACCTCCTCTTCTTTCCCCAGATGGTGCTCCTGGCCAGGTGCGAGGGGCACTGCAGCCAGGCATCGCGCTCCGAGCCTTTGGTGTCGTTCAGCACTGTCCTCAAGCAGCCCTTTCGTTCCTCCTGTCACTGCTGCCGGCCCCAGACTTCCAAGCTGAAGGCGTTGCGGCTGCGATGCTCAGGTGGCATGCGACTCACTGCCACCTACCGGTACATCCTCTCCTGTCACTGCGAGGAATGCAATTCCTGAGGCTCGCTGCTGTGTGTGGCTTCTGGATGGGACAACTGTAGAAGCAGTTTGACCAGCCAGGGAAAGACTGGCAAGAAAAGAGTTAAGGCAAAAAATGATGCAACCATTCTCCCGGGACTCTGCATATTCTAGTAATAAAGATTCTACGTGCTTGTTGACAGAGAGAGATACTCTGGGAACTTCTTTGCAGTTCCCATCTCCTTTCTCTGGTACAATTTCTTTTGGTTGATTTTCAGATTCAGACATTTTCCCCCTTGGATCTCAATGCTGTTTGGGTTTCCAACAATTCAGCATTAGTGGGAAAAAGTGGGCCCTCATACACAAGCATGTCAGGTTGTCAGTGTTTGGTGCATATGGAGGAAGAATTTACTTTGGAAAGTAGAAAAGCCCAGCTCTTTCTGGGACATCTTCTGTTATTGTTGATGTTTGTTTTACCTTGTCATTTTGGACTAAGGTTGCCGTTGCTGCTAAAGGTTACCGATTTCAAATTCCGGATACCAAGCATGTGGATATGTTTAGCTAGGTTTACTCACAGCCAGCGAACTGACATTAAAATAACTAACAAACAGATTCTTTTATGTGATGCTGCAACTCTTGACAGCTATAATTATTATTCAGAAATGACTTTTTGGAAGTAAAAGCAGCATAAAGAATTTGTCACAGGAAGGCTGTCTCAGATAAATTATGGTAAAATTTTGTAAGGGAGCAGACTTTTAAAGACTTGCACAAATATGGATCCTGCACTGACTCTGGAAAAGGCATATATGTACTAGTGGCATGGAGAATGCACCGTACTCATGCATGCAAATTAGACAACAAAGTATGAATCTACTTGTGGGTGTGCTATAGCTTTAGCCGTGTCGCGGGCATCATTCTCTAATATCCACTTGTCCATGTGAAATGTGTTGCCAAAATGGCGGCCTGGCTTGTCTTCTGAACATTTGGTTCAAATGCGTTTTGGTCCTGGAGGCTCAAATTTTGAGTTATTCCCACGTTTTGAAATAAAAAGAGAGTATCTTCAAAATTTTTGACTGTTTAAGTATTTTTTTCCTGCTTGATATCCTACTATCATGTGGACTAGAACATACATGTAGCTAGTACTTGAGCATCTCCTATGATGTGGTAAAAGGGTCAAAAACAAACAAACAAACAAACAAACAAACAAAGAGAGGAGAAATGGGGTTCCAGAATGCATGGTGGGAACATTTTTTTGAAATCAATGTACCAAGGTGTTGAGGGCTTATTAAATTTGATTATGAGTTTTAGATTTTAGCCCATTGAATAAATACAAGATCTAATGCATTTTGGCTTCCTTGGAAGCTACGGAATGAAACAGAGGAGTCCCCTCCTTTTTAATCTCTTTACTTTTCTCAGAAGAAAATAAATATCCATAAGTGAAGTTGGAAGAACCAGCAGAAGGACAAAATAGTTAAAAACCTTTCTGTGCCATTGACTGTCCAGTGCTCAGGATCCAATGATATTACTGGGCATTACAAGAATACTCGTGATGTTAGCACAATGCTATGTCCATCTTAGGCATCTCAATACAAACCCAGACTTGGCAATTCAGTTTCCAGGGCAACCTTGTCCTGGTTAAACAGAGATGATATTAACTCCCCCACTGTTAGTACAGCCAACCTGTGAATTACTTTTCCAGTAGAGATAATGGTTTTGAACACTCTTTGGCACAGCTTTCACACATTCTTAAGAAAGCCAGCAGGGTTAAATTTGTATTCATGGCTTTGAAACAGAATGAAACTAATGCTATTAAATCTTGACCTTGATCTTAATCTCTGTAGTGACACAGCCAGCCAGTGCACTAAGTTGGAGGTTCTCCTCCTTCTGAAGGCAAATGCGAAATGGCAATTTGGACCATTACATGAAGAATTTTGTCATAAATGGAATTAAATTTAATACTGAAAGTTAAATGGTTATAATTTTTAACTGACAATGAAAGTATTAACTGTTGGTCACATTTATGACTGTTCTTTCATGTTGCTAATCAAAAAGTGAAAAATAATACTTCCAGCCTTAAAAAGTATTTTCTTGGCTTTAAAAACTCAATTTTCTTTGAGAATCTATAATCTATACCCTAAACTCTAGTCTTTATTTCCTTCCTACCAGTTTGGGACTACAGGGGGCAGTTATATGACTCATATCTTCCAAATTCTCTGGAAGCCATAGAAAATAGTACCTTCAAATCCCATTACATGGTCTACTGTCAAAGTTTCCCCCATGGAAATGAGCAGAATATGCTTGGAGCATCAAAGAATCACAGGACAGTGGCCTTGGAAGAACTATTAGAAAGCATACATCCTCTTCTCTCCTTAAATACATGAGCAAATGGAGGCCTGTAGAAAACAAGGAACTGGCTGAAAGTCACAGACACTCTTGGATTTGGAACTCGAACCTGTGCCTCCTGCTCCTCACAACCCTGACTGCTTTAATTTCCTTCCCGCCACCAGTGAAAGGAGCCTGGCTCCTTTCAGAATCTTAGGGTGTGGCGAGACAGGGTAAAGTTTAATTGGGGAATAGCAAGGCTGAGAAAGGGGAAAAATAGTTATATTTTCCCTAAAGACCTAAAAATAGCCCTGGGAACTGAGAGAGTTCAGACATTACTGGATATTAAGTTACTATGGAATTTGTTTTCTATCTTTTAAAAATTAAACATAGTTAGCCTTATTTTGGTGTCTACCCCTAAGGATTGAGAGAGAACCAAATTAAAATATTGATCAGTTAAAAACATTACTCCTGGAATGCCTAAGAAATGTTCATTTGCTTCTCCATTTACTAGGCATGAGAAAATTAAAATATGTTATAATTTTAGTAGCTTACATCTTAGAAATCTGTCTGATAATCTATAATGGTGGAGGGCAAGCCTCTTGTAGACTGATCTTGCCCTCATCATTTTTTAAGCATTTAATAATAATGAGTTGGTACTGCAGTGGAAGATAGAGAGGTTTATGAACTTAATTGATTTTCTTGAGATTCCAGTTTTACAGACCCATACCTTAAATCTTAATACGCATAAGCTCCTGAACTACCCACAGAAGCTCAAAATGAAGGACAAATCAACCTTTCTAGGTCCTGAGGAAATAGTGGTTGATTTTCTTCTAAACTCCTGTGTTTGCTAGTCCACCCAACATATTATTTTGTGTTAGGTAGAGCAGGTTGCTTACACGTTATGATTGGGAAACTGAGTAAGTTGATTTCTTCATTGTGACCTTGAATGAATTAAGGTATGGGTTTGCTTTTGTTCACTTCTTTGGGCACCATTGAAACCTACACACTTGAGCAAGAGAGCTGCCCAAGATGAAATACCAAATGTGTTGGGGCTGAGGGGTGGGTAGGGGTAAGAAGGCTTAAATCAGAAAGGGAAGCCATATCCTGCTGATGCTGCACTCGTCATGACTCCAGGGTACAGATATCTCCTAGTGGACAGACACACCTGTTCTCTTCAGAAGCTAGAATAGTGGAGAGACTTGAATCTGGGAAGAGTTCTTCCCATCACTGCATCATTACACTCTGGGAGGAGCTCTTTGCTTAGTGATGCCTGTTTCAACGCACAAAAAGGTACTCAGCAACACCTGCTGAAGGATCGCATTTCATGAGAAATTGACATCACATGGCAACAAATCAATGTTAGAGCCTTTTGTTTTTCTGTAAGTCTTCACTGCATTAACTTTTGGTATATTCTACCATAAATCTGTGAGAGCATAAGCCTTTTCTTTTATTCAATTATAAATGTAATTTGAAATGTTTCATTGATTAAAGTCATCCTGTGCCCTATGCCATCTTCTCATGTGGGGCACAGAACATTTTAAATTTGATGACTATGGCAAACATAGAGATGCACCAGCCAGATCCCCCTTCAAAAAGGGGTTGCCTCAACTGTCACCCCCTTCAGGAACAGCCTCAGCTGCAGGAGCCACCTTGTCCAAGGATATGCTCTTCCAGAATGGCTCATATCCAGTGACTGATGAAGGCCAGGGTATAAAGGCCTGGCTATCTTGGCCCAGTGAAGGACAACTCTAATGAGCACTCCTCTTTCTACCTAAGCTAGCTTCCCCACTTGTTTTCTATGGATGCTGATCCCTAATAAATATCCTGCACCACAAACTTTAACTCAGTATGTGACTCTTGAGAACCAAGCCTGCAACAGTGACTTTTATATATTTATTGGTCTGTAAAAGGAAAGAAATTCACTCATTTTGGATCTAAGCTATCTAGTCTCATTGTGTGGCTCATAATATTTAAAGGTTCAAATCAATGTTTCTGCTTCCTTTAAATGCATGGTTTAAGAATATGTGACAGTGCCTCCTATGTGTCCGCTAGAATACTAAATGCTGGAGATATTGAGATCAAAAAGTCCTATCCTTACTTTTCATAGGTGCACAGGCTGACAGAGTGAGAGGTGACTATACTAAGTGCACTAATGACATATAGAGGTAATCTACAAAGAGATAATCTGGTGTTCTTGGTTTGAAAGCAACCATTTTAACACAAGGCGATATGACTTTTAATAATAACACTAGCATTTGTATAGCACTTCCACAGAGAGTATCTCACTTGGTTCTCAAAAGATTCTATAACTTTATGGAATAAGTTAATTATTACAAAAGTTTCACAGAAAAGAAACCCGAGGTCATTTTCTGACCTCAAAGTCTATGTTTTCTTTGTTGTTCCAAAAACCGTCTTTTTCTTTTTTCTAAAGCATGTGGACTAAGAAAAGGACCACCAAACCATCTTGTATAGGTATCCGTCAATTGTCATTAGCAAACTATGATCCCAGAATGCGAGGAGCTTGTTGACATAAAGTATACAGGGTCTGACCCAACCGACCTTTACAACCTATTCTAATATGAATTTCTGAAAAAAATAAATATATTCAAAAATTGTATGTGAAAAAAAGCCGTGCTTGCAAATTTAAAACTTTGTCAGAGGCCGGGTGTGCTGCTGCAGTCTCAGCTACCTAGGAGGCTGAGATGGGAGGATATCTTGAGCCCAAGAGTTCAAGGCCAGCCTGGGCAAAATAGCAAGTCTCAAAACAAAACAAAACAAAACAAAACAACAACAACAACAACAAAAAACCCTCTATCATCATTGCTACCCTTGATTAATAGCATGTAATGGAGCAGACATTGTGTTTAGCTTTTTCCCTTCTTTCTCTCATTTAATCTTCCCCAAAGTCCTTGAGGTTAATATTACCCGTACTTTACAGATGGCATGAATAAGGGCTTATGATTCATAATCACTGTGGCTTTTAAAAAATATCCCAGAGTTCTTCATTATCTTCAAAATGATCACCAACACTAATACTGCCATCATCAACATAAAGTGTAGATAAAGTATCTGTGCATCCATACATGCTCTGGAAATAAATTTAAAGAGGCAAGTTCTATCCTTGTAAGATCTGACATTATAAACCCTGCTATGGTTTTAAATAACTAAATTCTTAACAATGTGTTCTCTTCAATCATTAAATTCTTAACAATGTGTTCTCTTCAATCTTTGGTTTGCTCTAGCAGTGTGGTTTTATTCCCCATAATCCTAATATAGCAAATTATTTCCCCTTTCGCATTGGGACAGTCTCCTTCTCTTTCCCTTAGTAGGTTTCACAACTCCGTTTGCAATTCATAACTCTTTAGGTAACCATTGTTGGAAGAAGCCACAAGAAACCACAGCACTAACAAAATCGCTGGTTTGAGAAGGAACGTGGAAGGCATGTAGTCCAACTCTCTCTCTCTATAGAGGTTTTTGATCCTCTGTCTCCTGACTTCCCAACTGATGTTCACCCTACTGGCCAATATTGTTTGTGATTTTTCTTGCATGACACTTTTCCATGGACCACCCGAAACTATTCTTTACTGTTGTTGAAACCAACACATTGTGAATTTCTCTGACTCTTTGTCCACTATTACTTGCCAATTCATAGTTGTCTTCATTATAAAAAGCATGAACTCTGGGGCTAGAGTTTACAGGTTCCTGCTCTGCTGTTTATTAACCACGTGAGTTTGAGCAAGTTATTTAGCCTCTGTGTGCCTCAGATTCCACATCTGTAAGGCAAGGAAAAGGACAATATGTATATACTGTACTTCATGGTGCCATTTTGAGGACTAAATGAGTTAACACATGATGAGAAATAGAGAAATAGAGCCAGGCCTGGAACTTGGTAAGCACTCATGAGTATTAGTTGCCATTGTCATTATGGAGTCATAGTTTGAACAAGTTGTAACTTGTCAAATACAACTTTGCCTAAGGTGAATGTTATTCTGACTGTCCCCCTCCCCCGCCACCATTTTTTTCCAGCAAAAATTATGCATTCTTGACATTTCTTGTTATACTACTCTACAATAAAAAGTTTTCATTTTCTAAGGTTGTAGCACTAAATTCATAGAAAAAAAATAGAGCTGGCTGTTATTTTATAGCTTAATTTTTAGCTTGTGTGTTCTTCCTTCAAATTCTGGGCTGGCGCAGTGGCTCACACCTGTAATCCCAACACTTTGGGAGGCCGAGGTGGGTGGATCACTTGAGGTCAGGAGTTCAAGACCGGCCTGGCTAACATAATGAAACCCTGTCCCTACTAAAAATACAAAAATCAGCCAGGCATGGTGGTGTGTACCTGTGATATCAACTACTCAGGAGGCTGAGGCAGGAGAATCAGCTTGAGCCCGGGAGGCGGAGGTTGCAGTGAGCCAAGATCGCATCACTGCACTCCAGCCTGGGTGACAGAGCAAGACTCTGTCTCAAAAAACAACAAAAATCAAAACAAATTACATTCATAGTAGTGGCAGAAAACACCTATGAGATTATTTTATGTGCCCACCTACATGTCTGAATCAGGCTTAGATTAGAACAACTAAAGCAACGAAATGTGAGAGTTTCTGAACATTTTTCTCAGGAAGTTATTTTACTCTTAAGTAAATGTATGACCTTCTCTTCCTCTCATTACCCAATTATTCTCCAAAACACTGTGCTTCACCACACGGCCCCCCAACCTCAGCCTTAACGATTCCTCTTTAACGTGTGAGTTAGCCCATTCTGAAGTATGTTCTGGTAGTAGTCTGATGGAAGAACCGCAAGAAGGTAAATCTTCTGGTCAATTTTAAATTTAAGAACACCAGAGAGTCAGGGACTGTATGTTCCACCCCAAAGAGGGGAGGATTTAAATATATAGTACAAGTTAATACTTTTTTTTTTTTTTTTTTTTTTTTTTTTTTTTTTTTGAGACGGAGTCTCGCTCTGTCGCCCAGGCTGGAGTGCAGTGGCCGGATCTCAGCTCACTGCAAGCTCCGCCTCCCAGGTTCATGCCATTCTCCTGCCTCAGCCTCCCGAGTAGCTGGGATTACAGGCGCCCGCCACCTCTCCCGGCTAGTTTTTTGTATTTTTTAGTAGAGACGGGGTTTCACCGTGTTAGCCAGGATGATCTCGATCTCCTGACCTCGTGATCCGCCCGTCTCGGCCTCCCAAAGTGCTAGGATTACAGGCTTGAGCCACCGCGTCCGGCCACAAGTTAATACATTTAAATCATTGATTGCTTACATTAGTTTCTATTTTTCCAAAATAGTACAACTATTGATTCGTATAATTTCTACATTTTCTAAAAACAGCACAATTATTAATTAGCACAGTTTAATATATCTTAATCATTTGTCTCTTACACTAATTCCCATTTTTCCAAAACAGCAATCATTCATCCGGAGCCAGAAATTTTGTAGCAAGTCTTAAATTTGAATAAAGGGTAGAATATCAAATCAAAAGGGGAAAAATTGCAATTTTATATTACCTAAGACAGTACTGCCTAATAGAAATGTAATATGAACTATATATACATATCATTTAAAATTTCCTTTTAGCCACATTTAAAAAAATAGAAACAGATGAAATTAGTGTTAGCATGTTTTACTTAATACACTATGTCCCAAAAGTGATCATTTCAACATGTAACCAATAGGAAAAATTATTAATGAGACACTTTACATTCTTGTTTATACCAAGTCTTTCAAGACTGGTGTGTATTTTATGCTTACAGGGCATATCAATTGGAACTATAGCTTCTTTTTGAGATTTCATGGGCATACTGAAATCACTGGGAACAAAAGACCAATGGGGTGAGCAAGACTAAGAACAAGAGCAAAGAGGATGGGACTGCAGACTGAATGAACCAGCTTAGCACTTAGCAAGCAACAGTTACTTGGACATTTCAGAGACTTTATTGCCAACATGGCTCTGCCCAGCAATCCCCTCAGAGTCAGGAAATCTGAATGCACCTCTGGCTCCACTAGTAACCAAATGCGTGATTCCAAGTGAACCACTTTTACCCTTTCTGTTTCTCAGGCTAGATTGTGAATATCTCTTCTGGTACTATGAATATTCTTTCTACATACACACACACGTGTGTGCACGTGTACACACACACACACAAGCACATGCTTCCTTCCTCTAATATTTCTCTGTTCTCAAGGTAAAGGTACTTTAGAAAAATCTGTTCCTGTTTTATTTTCACCACTAAGAAATCTTATGTTTTACTTCTTGGATTTCTCTGTTTTGCCTTTTCTTCTTTTCAAGGGTTGTGCCTGGGTGATGTTTTATATATGTGATTAAAAATGGGAGTATTCTAGTAATCTCATTAAAATGCTAGTTTGACCAATATCGGAACACAGTTAACTCCATTATTTTACATACAGTAGCATTGCTGATAATGCATCATTCATTTTGAGAATTTAAAATATTAAATATGGCACATTTTTTGGAAATGGGTCTCATTTTTCCTTTTCTTTTCCTCCTAGCTCACTCTTCCTCCCTCTTCCCTTCTAACAAAGGCTCCAAGCAGCAGATGGATGGGAAGGGATTGGGGGTTGCTCAGTGGTGGGTGGGTCAGCTTTACCCTTTGCTTTTGTGCATTGAAGCCCTGGATATATGCCAGGGGTATTTGACTGAAAAAGAAAGAGAGATACAAGCATTTAGGCAGAGTGCTCATCCATAATTAAGTTGCTTAGTTGCAAGGCCATCAAAGGAAAACTTCAAATACCCTGATAGCAAAAGCCACCTGTGTGGAAAGCAGAGAAGCAGGATCACGCAGGGGAAATGCAGAGCCATGGCAGATACTAGGAAACAGTGGGCAGAGAGGACATTTTGAAAGACAAAGACAAGGCCCCAGGCTGTGAGTCACAGGAAACTGGCAAGAGTTTGTTGAATCTAGACTTGGAATCTATTGCTGGGGCCTATTTTCATAAGTGAGAGCCTTCAGCCTTTCTTTGCGCAGTGTGTTGCCTTAAACAGGACTGTCTGCTTTTAAGATAAGAAGTCAATGACATCCCTCATAGAATCTTTACTTTGTATCAAGGATGGTGCTAGACAGGATAGATAGACTAATTTAATCTTCTCAACCATTTTTTAAAGATTTACTTATTTATTTGTAGACAGTCTCACTCTGTTACCCAGGCTGGAATGCAACGGTGCAATCATAGCTCACTGCAGCCTCAAACTCCCGGGCTCAAGAGGTCCTCCTTCCTCAACCTCGCAAGTAGCTGGGACTACAGGTCCACACCACCATGCCCCGCTATTTTTAAAATTTTGTAGAGGCAAACTCTCGCTATGTTGCCCAGCCTGGTCTTGAACTCCTGGTCTCAAGTGATCCTCCCGCCTCAACCTCCCAAAGTGCTGGGATTACACACCTGAACCATTGTGCTGATCCTAACAACTTTTTTGTTAACCACGTCTTACAGACAAGGAAACCAAAGCCTAGAGAAGTCGTATGATTTTCCCCAAGTCTCACAGCCAGTAAAGGATGGGGGTAAACTTCGACCACAGATCTCTATGTCTACCAAGCTTAAGATTCTTTGTTGTTTTCATCCACCCTCCCTCCTCACACCTACCTGGGTTTGACCTTTATACAAGACACTTTCCCATTGGGTGACTACATCAAAGTACCTGGTCAGGATCAAACGTAAATTTGTTCTAAAAACCACATGCCACCCAAGTCTTTTATAAAACCAGTGTGTATTTCTAAAATGTCTTTGGGAGCACATGAGCTTCCAGGTACTCTGGGGACTCCAGCAAAACACCGGGGCCCCAATAAACTTAAAACTTCCCGAGGAAATTTTAAGTCAGAATTCCCTTGACCTTGAATCCAAATAATTTGAGTGAAAGTTGGCTGGGCTTAAGAATTGTATAACAAAGACTTGCCTGGGTCGTTTTATTTTGCCCCCCGCCATGATATGAAACAGAGATAATGGACCGGGCCATCTATATAATCTTCCCAAAACCCAAGGCCACACTGATGGCAGAATAGGAGGGGCCCCTAAAGATAATGGCCTTGCTTTAGAAATGAAAGGCTCAAAGAGGTTAAAGTCACAAACCCAGCACACAGCAATGCAGGACTGGAGCCTCAGTTGCTCAAGCCCAAGCTAATGGTTATTATTGGATGTCTGCCCCATTCTTCTTCCCATCCCCGACCCCCTGACTCCTGCACTCATAGCCAAGTTTAGACGAGGCTCAATCGCAGAGTGAATTTCTTGAGCTGAAGAATGACATGGCACCTACCCAAGAAAGCAGGCCAACACAGCTTCTGATATACATGGACTATGCTTTTACCTCTTTCAAACCGGCAAGGGCTACAGACAACACGCACTTCCCCAGGAATACAACGTAAGTCACAGACACATAGTATACAATAGGGGCCTACTGTGTCATTCCAGGTAGGCAAAAGTTCTCAGAGTATCAGTCTCCCAAATAATTATATCATCAGAGTAAAAAGCATTTTGAACAACATGCACATTGACTGTCAAGACATTTGGTATGAAGCCTTTAGATGGTGCTAATGGTCTACTATAACACAAAATCTGCAAGTACTCCTTTATACTTGAAATCAAAGAGCTGGATGAGACCTCAAGAGGCTAGCTATATTTCAAACATCCTGTGCCCAGTCAGGGAAACCCATTCACGGATTTGGAGGCATCTTGACAAAAATAAATTTCTGGGGCTTTGGTTGCCACAGCAAAGTTTTGGTGATGCTAAATGTACCAAGTTATCCTGGGCAGGTCTCATGCAATCCATGCCATCAGTCAATACTTTAAACACGAATATACATCCTCTGGATTCAGATTTATCTTGTGTCTTTGTGTATTGACTGGAGCTTGTGGCAATCTTAGTTCATAATGTCTGATTGTGTTGCTGGATTGTGTGTTGGAACCATTCATTTTGTGGGACAGTTTTCTTTAGGAAAGCCTCGTTCATTCAATTAAGAAAGAACTGATAAAACTCTAGCATCATTTATTTTTTTATTGCTCTGAAAAGAGGAGTGGGGAAGAGCACATCACACTACAGCAACATTTCTACTACAGGCTTTTATGTCTTCTTTCTTTTCTTTTCCACACATTGTGAGTTCCTGAGACTCCATCAGTCTCAGAGTCCTGCCAAAACAGACAATGCTTTGCTATCCAATTTTTCTTTGCCAATGCAGCAGGTGACAGGCTGTGTCACAGTTGCATTGAGAAGCCCTGGACATTGATGAGGTTTTCTCTGCAGGAAGGAAAATAACTTCTTGTCCATTCACATGGATGGCCCTGTACATGTGGGAGCTGATATAGGTTTCCAAAGTGAGATGTCATGCCTAATATAGATACATGGTGCTTATGGGAATGTGTGCTTGCATGTATATGTATCTCCACTCCAATTAGAAGAATGGCTCAGGAGCAAGAAGGGGGCAAAAGTCAGGATGGAGGTGAAGTTCCCATCCAGGACACTGAACAAGAAAAAGGTTTGGGAGGATCATGGTACCATTGTTATAATGTCTGGATTTCCATTATAGTAGAAAAAATATTATTTCCAGAAAGATCATGTTGGGGTAGAATTAGATTCAAAGGGATAGAACTCTTCAGGAGATAGATTTCAATTCAATTCCAATGACATTTTTCAGTTTTTAAAAATTAAAAAATATCTGACTTACAGAAGAGTTGCAAAAAAGTACAAAGGACACCCATATGCTGTTCACCTAGATTCCTCAGTTGTTAATATTTTGCCATGTTTTCTTCCTCTCTCTCTTTCTCTGTCTCTCTCTCTATATATATATATATATTAAATTACTATTTGACAGTAAAGTGCATTATAATATCCCTTTGTTTTATATATATATGTGTTACTATTTGACAGTAAACAGTGTTATTTATATATATAAATATATATAATGCAAGCACACATTCCTGCTATATACATAAAATACATATATATTATATATGTTACTATTTGACAGTAAACAGCATTGTAATATTCTTTTATTACTAGATATTTCATCATGCATTTCCTAAGAACAAGGACATTCTCTTACATAACCAGGATAAATGGTACTAAAATTTCAGCAATTGTCTCATTGATGCACTTGTAACCATATTTTTCCCTCTGATCCAGGATCCACTAGGATACATTACTGGTGATGTTAATAAATATGAAGTGTTTAAGATTTAGGATTTTCAAAACTGAAAGAGGCTATATCACAAATCAAATTTCAAGAATCAGCACAGCAAATATATCATATGGGAGACACCAGCTTGATGTGTGCGGCAGAGTAAATGACCTATTTAAATAAATAACCAAAAACTTTATGGTTAGGACTTTTTGTGTTCTGTGTAGGAAATTTTGTCTGTTCCAAAGTTATGAAGATGTTCTTCTATGTCTTCTTCTGGAAGCTTATAGCTCCAGGCTTTACATTCAGGTTTGTGATCC
The DNA here is from genome assembly GCF_047675955.1 of Chlorocebus sabaeus. Classification (NCBI taxonomy): domain Eukaryota; kingdom Metazoa; phylum Chordata; class Mammalia; order Primates; family Cercopithecidae; genus Chlorocebus; species Chlorocebus sabaeus. The sequence continues at coordinate 108,862,028 of NC_132933.1, forward strand.
ATTCTGAATAAATTTTTGTCAATGGCATAGAGGTAGAAGTTCTTTTTGTTAATTCTATCCAATTGCTCTGGTTCCATTTGTTTAAAACATTATAGTCCTGCTAATCCTCGGAAATCTTGCCTACATGAAGAAATTTGACCAAAGAGTTTTACCCTGATACAGAGCTGGGTGGAGAGGGCGCTGCGTTGAGAGGGTGTGGTCATATGATGGGGAGACATATTGTATTCTTTTGGCTTGAATGTCAGTCATTGGAAACTAGTCCTGGGGATCTGAGATGTGACTTGTGGTCTTCCTCCTCAATTTCAGAAAATCACAAGAGACTTGCTCGCTGTTTCAGAAAACTCCCATCAATGACCTGGTTAAACGGTAAATTACCACTCAGGGGAGGTTGTTCCTGCCCTAAAAGCTGCAACTGAGTCTAGCAATGCCCTAAGGCAGTAAGTACCTGGATCAGAATATCAGTGTGGATTCAACCTGAAAACTACAGGATGCTGTGAGAGTTTTTTTCAGGGAAAGGGGACAAATTTAGTTGGAATGTGGGGTTTCCAAAGAAGAGATATTCAGGCTGAGACTTGAAGGATGAGCAAGAGAGAGCCAGGTGAAGAAGAAGGTTTGGATGGTGCCAAACACATGCGGGAGGTGGAGGAGCTGGCATCCAGCTGGCAGCCACACAGACTGGGAAGTGAGAAGTTGGGCAGGGGATGGAGGAGCATAAGCATGACATGGCAAAGCAGGCAGGGGCTGACTTGCCTTGCCAAGGAAATTTGGGGTGTGCTAGGGATTTCCTTTTTTTTAATTATTATACTTTAAGTTCTAGGGTACATGTGCACAACGTGCAGGTTTGTTACATATGTATACATGTGCCATGTTGGTGTGCTGCACACATTAACTCGTCATTTACATTAGGTATATCTCCTAATGCTATCCCTCCCCCCTCCCGCCTCCCCACAATAGGACCCGGTGTGTGATGTTCCCCTTCCTGTGTCCAAGTGATCTCATTGTTCAATTCCCACCTATGAGTGAGAACATGCGGTATTTGGTTTTCTGTTCTTGTGATAGTTTGCTGAGAATGATGGTTTCCAGCTGCATCCATGTCCCTACAAAGGACACGAACTCATCCTTTTTTATGGCTGCATAGTATTCCATGGTGTATATGTGCCACATTTTCTTAATCCAGTCTGTCACTGATGGACATTTGGGTTGATTCCAAGTCTTTGCTATTGTGAGTAGAGGTGCATTGTGAAGACTTGGAAAGATTTTAAGGGTCAATGAGTTTTCTGTTCAAAATGCTTTTGTGCATAGAAAAATGTTCTTCTAAGTACTTGTATCTTACCATTTTTTTCCCACTTTTACTGAGGTACAATTGACAAATAAAATTTTATAAATGTAGAGTGTCCAACATGATGATTTGATATATGTATATATTGTGAAATAATTACCACAATCAAGTTAGTTAACACATCTATTACCTCACGTGATTACTTTTTTTTTTTTGTATGTGTGTGGTGAGAGCATTCAAGATCTATTCTCTTAGGAAATTTCACATGTACAATGAAGTATTATTAACTGTAGTCACCATGCTGTATATAAGAGTCACAGAACTTATTCATCTTATAACTGAAAGTTTACATCCTTCGACCAACGTCTCCCTGCTTCCCCACTCCACAGGCTCTGGCAGCCAGTATTCTAATCTCTGCTTCTAGGTGCTTGACTTCTTAAGATTTCACATATAAGGGAGATCATACAGTGCTTGTGTTTAGGTGCCTGACTTATTTCACTTACCATCCATGTTGTCACAAATGTCAACATTTCCTTTTTAAGGCTGAACAATATTCCACTGTGTATATACACCACATTTCTTTTCTTTTCAACTTTTATTTTAGGTTCAGGGGGTACATGTGCAGGTTTGTTACATGGGTAAATTGTGTGTTGCAGGGGTTTATTGTAGAGATAATTTTGTCACCCAAGTAATTCGCATAGTACCCAATAGGTAGTTTTTCAATCCTCACCCTCCTCCCACTCTCCACCCCCAAGTAGGCCCTGAAGTCTATTGTTTCATTCTTTACGTCCATGTGTACTCAATGCTTAGCTCCCACTTATAAGTGTGAACATGCAGTATTCGGTTTTCTGTTCCTGCATTAATTGGTTTCCAGCTCTATCCAAGTTGCTGCAAAGGACATGATCTCATTCTTTTTTCTGGCTGCATAGTATTTATTCTATGGTGTATATGTACCACACTTTTAAAATCTAGTCCTTGGTTGATGGACATCTAGGTTGATTCCATGTCTTTGCTATTGTTAATAGTGCTGTGATGAACATGCACATGCATGTGTCTTTATGATAGAACGATTTATATTCCATTGTGTATATACTCAGGAATGGGATTGCTGTCTTGAATGGTAGTTCTATTTTAAGTTCTTTGAGAAATCTTCAGACTGTTTTCCACAGTGGCTGAACTAATTTGCATTCCACCAGTGGTGTATAAGCATTTCCTTTTCTCTGCAACCTCACCAGTATCTGTTATTTTTTGACTTTTTAATAGTCATTCTGACTGGTGTGAGATGATATTTCATTGTGGTCTTGATTTGCATTTCTGTAATGATTAGTGATGTTGAGCTTTTTTTCATATGTTTGTTGGACATGTGTATGTCTTTTGAGAAGTGTCTGTTCGTGTCATTTGCCTGCTTTTTAATGGGATTGTTTGTTTTTTGCTTGTTGATTGATTTAAGTTCCTTAGATATTCTGGATGTTCAACCTTTATAGGATGCATAGTTTAGAAATATTTTCTCCTATTCTATAGGTTGCCCATTCACTGTATTGATAGTTTCTTTTGCTGTGCAGAGGATCTTTAGTTTAAATAGGTCCCATTTCTCAATTTTTGTTTTTGTTGCAATCACTTTTGGGGTCTCCATCATGAAATCTTTGCCCATTTCTATGTCCAGAATGATATTGTCTAGGTTGTCTTCCAGGGTTTTTGTAGTTTTGAATTTTACATTTTAGTCTATAATCCGTCTTGAGTTGAATTTTTTTTTTTTTTTTTTTTTTGAGATGGAGTCTCTCTCTGTTGCCCAGGCTGAAGCGCAGTGGTGGGATCTCAGCTCACTGCAAGCTCCTCCTCCCAAATTCGAGCGATTCTACTGCCTCAGCCTCCTGAGTAGCTGGGACCACAAGCATGTGCCACCACAACTGTCTAATTTTTGTATTTTTAGTAGAGACAGGGTTTCACCATGTTGGCCAGGCTGGTCTCTAACTCCTGACCTCAGGTGATCCACCTGCCTCGGCCTCCCAAAGTGATTTTTGTATATGGTGTAAGAAAGAGGTTTAGTTTCAATCTTCTGCATATGTCTAGCCAGTTATCCCAGCACCATTTATTAAATAGGGAGTCCTTTTTTCATTGCTTGTTATTGTCAGGTTTGTCAAAGATCAGATGGTTGTAGGTGTGTGGCTTTATTTCTGGGTTCTCTAACCTGTTCCATTGATCTATGTGTCTGTTTTTGTACCAGAGTAATACTGTTTTAGTTACTGTAGCCTTGTAGTATAGCTTAAAGTCAGGCAGTGTGATGCCTCCAGCTTCGTTCTTTCTGCTTGGGATGCTTTGGCTCTTTGGGCTTTATTTTGGTTCCAAACTAATTTTAGAATAGTTTTTTTTCTAATTCTGTGAAAACTGTCATGGGTAGTTTGATAGGAGTAGCATTTAATCTGTAAATTGCTTTGGGCACTATGGCCATTTTAACAATATCGTTTCTTCCTATCCATGAGCATGGAATGTTTTTTCATTTGTTTGTGTCATCTCTGACTTCTCTCAGCAGTGTTTTGTAGTTCTCATTGTAGAGATCTTTCACCTTCCTGGTTGGCTGTATTCTAGGTATTTTATCCTTTTTGTATACTACATTTTAAAAAATCCATTCCTTGTCAAAGGACACTTAGATTGTTTCCATATCTTGGTTATTGTGAACAATGTTTCAACGAACATGGGAGTGCAGACATGTCTTTGAGCTACTGATCTCATTTCCATTGGATGTATACCCACAAGTGAGATTGTTGGAGCTTGTGATAATTCTGTTTTTAATTGTTTGAGGAAATTCCATACTGTTTTTCATAATAGATGCACCAATTTACATTCCCACCAACGGTATATGAGGGTACCCTTTTCTCCACATCCTCAGCAACACTTATCTCTTGTCTTTTTGATAATAGCCATTCTAACAGGTGTTTGTGGTTTTGACTTGCATTTCCCAGATGATTAGTGATGTTGAGCGCCTTTCCATGTGTCTGGTGGTCATTTGTATGTCTTCTTTGGAAAAAATGTCTAGTCAGATCCTTTGCTCGTTTAAAAATCAGATTATTTGTTTTTCTGCTGTTGTGTTGTGTGAGTTCCTTTTATGTTTTGGATGTTAACCCCTTATCAGATATATGATATGCAAATATTTTCTCTCATTCCATAGGTTGGCTCCTACTATTTAATTTTTTAAATAAGAACTATAAAAACCTATGCTTTCTTAAGCTTTTAAGCCCATCTTTTAGGTTATATTTATAAACTTAGTATTTTTGTATAAGAAAAAGGACAGTCATTTTAGTTGGTTATTTGATTAATGTTCAATTAATTCATAAATTTCATTAATTTTACAGATTAAATCCTTCTAAGTATTTAGCACCAATTACATCTTTAAGTAATCAAATTACCTTAGCTATTTCAAACTGCATTTACAGGTTGAATATATTTGATTCTGTCACTTTTACAAAGGCAAACTCACAAATCTAACAAGTAAAATCCTTCTTACCACTTCTGTGAATCTAGTAAGTTTATTTAGTAGATCAAATGCTCTTAAGCATTTCTAGAATCTTAAAAAAAGAAAGGGAAGCCTGCAGGGCCACATGAGAAATCACCAGGGTCAGTCAGGAGGCAGAAGGAGTGAGGGGAGCACATGGGCCAGAGCCTTTATTTTGGTTTCCATGGGAAAAAAATGGGCAAGTCAGGGTAAGCAAGCTAAACAGTTTTAGGATTGAATAGTTTGAATAATGTTGGCAAAGTCTAGGGTTGCTTGGTACTGGGGTGTTTTAGGGGAGGGAGATGGTGTCCCAGATAACAGGAGCTTAATAAAAGAAGGCGAAGGGGAATGTGAGCTTGGGCTTCTTTGGTTTGTGGTATGTTGTTTGCTACCGCTAGGAATTAACCACCCTTCGGAGGCGTAGTCCTTCCCTGGATCTGCAAAAGGTCAAGATATCAAAGCCTCAGAACATTTAAAAAAATGATTAATACACTCTGGGAACCCCATCCAAGAAGAAATAAGCAACCGTTAGGAAGAGCTTATTTTATGTAGCTTTTGTCTACCTGTCACCTATCATCTGGGACTTAACCAAGTACGCAACTTTCAGGTTTTAATAATATTAAAATATTATTATAGTAATTCTGATATTAAATTATCCATCTATTATATAAGCTGGGCCCTTTCCAGGTCCTCTGATTGTAATTCCATTTTGCATAACCACTGGTAGTGCCCTACATTAGGGCCTGTGACATTATATATGGATGGAATTTTGAACCCTGTACTCTGGCCTTCACTGCGTCCTCATCTTTTTTCTCTTTCTAGTTCTCATATGCCTCATGAATCACTGTTCTGTTATTGCTTTATTCACTTATTCATGTAGCAAATAACTATTGAGGGCTCACTATGTTCTGTGCCAGGCACTCTTCTAGGTGCTGGGAATGTACCAGAGAACAAAACACACACAAATTCCTGTTTTTATTCTAATAGGGAGACAAACAACAAACAATGCTCATAGTAAGTTAATTGTATAGTATGTTAGAAGGTTGTATGTGTTTTGGAGGAAAGAAAAAAATAACTCAGGGTATGGGGAATTAGGAATGTTGGCAGGGGATGGTAGCAATGTTAAGTAGGGTGGACAGGGAAGGCCTCGTGGAGAGGGGAGTATTGGAGTAAAGACTTGGCATTTACTAATGGAGTGGCATGATCATATCTGAAGATGGAAGCTGTAGCTCTGCTGGCTATGTCTGTCATCCTCCAAGCGTTACATGAGGGCATAATAGAAGAAGGACTAGTAGAGAGGGAAGAGACATATGATTTGCAGATGAAGTGAGGGGTTTAGATGTCGAAGGTAGTACTAAAATGTCCCATTAGTGAATTATCTGGCACATTCTGCAGAGAGCAGAGTGACAGGCCCTTAGAAGCACTGTGCTGGGTTGGACAAGATGGAGACTAGAACACAGAAACAGGTGTGGCAGTCTGCAGCCTATAGTGGTAATGGAAGCCATGAGAGCAAACAAACTTAAAAGGAAACCCTGGGAACACTCACATTTCAGAGGCAGGTAGAAGAGAGGGAGCTGATGCAGATACCGCGGAGTTTCAGCCAGAGTTGCTGAAGCAGGACCAGTAAAGACAGAAGCCAATGAAGTGGAGGTTGGAGAGGATTTCAGAGGGTGGTTAGCAGTGCATCACTCACATATGGATTGTATGAGAACTGGGGGTTTAGATGGCACAGGGGAGCCTCTGGTTACATGGTAAAGGAGGATCAAGGTTATAGATGAAATTGCGGTTGCTAATAACCTGACCATAAAATAAAGAGATTATCCTGGATTATTGCAGTGGGCCCAATGTACTCACAAGGGTCCTTCAAAGTGGATGAAGGAGGCAAAGCGTCAGAGTCAGAAAAGGACATATGATGATGGATGCAAGGAAAGAGTGGAGTGATGTGAGAAGGACTCAACTCATATTTGCTAGCTTTGAAGATGGGGGAAGGAGCCATGAGCGAAGGAATGTGTGTGGTCTCTAGAAGCTGGAAAGACAAGAAAAGGGATTATCTTCTAGCACCTCTGAAAGCTTCTAGAGACCACCCACACTCCTTGGCTAGTAACACTTCCTCAATCTTCAAAGCTAGCAAATGTGAACTGAGCCCTTCTCACATTGCACCGCTCTAACCTTGCTTCCACCATTATATGTCCTTCTCTAACTCTAACTCTCCTGCTACCCTTGTCCACTTTTAAGGACCCTTGTGATTACGTTGAGCCCACCCAGATAATCCAGGATGTTCTTGTTATCTTAAGGTCAGCTTATTAGCAACCTTCATTCCATCTGCAACCTTCATCCCCCTTTGCCATGTCACATAACACATTCACAAGTTTCAAGGTTTACAAGGAGAATATCTTTGGTGGGGGCATTATTCTGCCTACCACAGTAACTATATACTAGGTTTTAACAAAAACACAACATTTCCTAAGTGATGAAATATATTCTCTCCCCCCAAAATAAAAATAAAAAGTACAATAGAAGATTTAAGGGAAAACTGAGGTTCAGAGGTAAATAAGCTAATAGCTGACAGACCCAAGGTTCAAATCTTGAACATCTGACTCCAAATTCCATGATCTTTTATTACTTGACATGGCAAAGTTCAGAGACTCATCTCTTATGAAGTGAAATTATGACTGTCAGTCTGATTCTTGTAAATAAGGAGTTTCTAAAGATGAAGAAATAATTATGATCAGGATTGTGCTCCTAAAGAATGCCAAAAACTAATTGAGGAAGATAGAGGTGCTCAAGAGAAGCTGAAGGCGTAATTGCTATCTTTAACTATATATTCATGTGTCACTTAACAATGGGGATACATTCTAAGAAACGCATCACAAAACGATTTTGTCATTATGTGAACATCATATACTGTACTTACATAAACCTAGATGGTATAGCCTACTACACACCTAGGCCATATGGTATTGCCTATGGATCCTAGGCTACAAACCTATATAGCATGTGGATGTAGGGAATACCGTAGGCAACTGTAATGTGATGATATCTTTTTGTGTATCTAAACATATCTAAGTATAGAAATGGTACAGTAAAAATGTTGTATAAAAGATAAAAAATGGCATACCTGAATAGGACACCTCCATTATAATCTCAACCACCCATTGTATATGTAGTCTGGTGTCGACTGAAGCATCATTATGTGGCACATGACTGTATAATGGAGTTTTCTTGGGGATGAATTGGATCATCTTTCTGTATTTTCTTAGAAGACAAAAATACAGGAATGATTTCATTTAGAACTATAGTAACTTTAGATCTTCATTAAGAAGAAACTCCTTTCTTTCAAGAGAAGAAAACACTAGAAGAGGTCTCCAGTGGAAAAGATAGGAATTCTCTGCTGGAGAACCTTGGGAAAGGAACAGAATAGCAGTTTGAGAAAGGCTGAGACAATTCCACAGCCTTGAAGTGAGGGCCAGGCATGATGGATGATTCCCTAGGAGCACTCCTAATTCTAATAAGAGATGACAAGATTCTGAGCACAAGGTAGAGAGTGCGTTATGTGTCACAGTCCAAATTCAAATGCTATTGTTGCTGACTGTCACTGGATAACTTGGAAAACTTGTCAGCTAAAGTGCAAAGGAAAACTTACATGTCAAACATTTGGTAAGTTAATGCTGCTTGCTTTGAAGGGTTTAGACAATTTGATGGAAGAAACATCCAGATGATTTTGTCAGTCTTGGCGGCATCATTTGGAGTTGCCAGAGAATGTCTTGGGTTTCAACCCTGATTATGCCATTTACTAGGTGAGTGGCCTCAGCCAATACACTGAACATCTCTGAGCCTCAGTTCTCTCATCAGTGAAATGGGGATAATACTGTATATGCCAAAGGGATTTTAAGAAGACTGAACAAGGGGATGTAAGCCAAATTATTAAAGGTGGGCCCCTGCAAAATGACAGACACTCGGTTAAGGATATTCTCCTTCCTCCAGGTAAATGGCGAAACATGCTGTATTTGATTTGGGATTTCTCATGCTGCTATTAGGATGCCAGAGCAAAACCTGCCCAGGATCTGCCTTCCTGTAAATTGCCTTCTGTGCCTGCATTTTCTCTCACCCCACAGCATCCACATTCCCACCCCAAATTTACATTTGAGAGGCCCTTCAACAGATATTGGGTAAGACATACTCTTATTATCAATGGTAAGGAGAAAACAGAACAAAGAAGAGACCATTATAGAACAACCTGAAAGCATTGTGAGAGATTTGAGACAAGCCACAAGGTGGCAGGCAGTAAATCTGAGCTAGAAGTTGGGCTTCCTGCTGGCCTGAACGCACTTTAACCAGATGCTCTGGAGGATAAGTGCCTCACAGCTTTTAACCTCAAAGAAGTAGTTCAAATGGTAGAAGATGTTATTGGTAGTGAGTGATGCTTTTGGACCAGTTGGGTCCTTCTATATTCTCAGGTTACCTTACTTAGTTGCTCACTACATATAATATGCATAGGGTGTCAATCTTCCCAGGGCCATCTCACTTCTTCAGGAAGGAGAAGAAGCATTCTAAGAGATTTCGTGAATTCCAGCCCTGATCAGCAATGGGGACATCCAGGATCTACACAGAAAGCCTCACTGAATATGTGTGGCTACTATGAGCTTTAGCTGTGTATTGTCTCTTAGCATATCTTACTGAAGATTATTTAGATACATAGATCATGATTGGGAACTAAATAATTACAAATGGCCACAAATTATTCCCCTCCCATCAAGATGTGTAGTCTGTTTCTGCAGTCCTTGGATTTGGGTTGGCTGGCAATTTGCTTTGGCTAATGGGGAGTTAGCAAACAGGATGCAAACAGAAACTTGAAAAGTGCGGAACCTTTCAGCGGAGTTCATTCTAGACCAGCCAGCCCATAGCCAACAGGCTTCTGACCCTAAACCAGAGTATGGCAATTAGAGTTCTCTGAATAGCTGCCTATTTTTGTAAATAATGTTTCATTGAAAAACAGCCATGCTCATTCATTTGCTACCATCTATGGCTCCCTTAGTGCTATATTGGTAGAGTTAAGTAGCTGTGATCGAGACTGTGTGGCCCATAAAACCTAAAATATTTGCTAGCTGGCCCTTTACAGAAAAAGTTTGCTGACTCCTGCTCCAGACAAATGAATAATTCCAGCCAAAACCACCAGAAGGACCTTTATCCCGGCCCGCGGGATCGTCGAAGCAGGCCCTGGAGGAGGGAGTGGGAATTTGGGGAACAAGAGACACGAGAAATGGAGACAAGACAGTGCTCTGATCAAGTCTCGTTTAATGGCAGTAATGCAGTGCCTTATATACACTTGGAGAGGAAGGGGTTGGGCCAAGGCGGAAATGATCTCATTTCAGAGGGCGCGGCCAGGCAGGTTTCGGTTTCAACGGTAGGTCGTCATGTTGCGCCTGCCCTAGGAAGTAACCATTTTGCTACGAAGTAACAATTTTCGCGCGCGCGGGAAAGATGGGTGAAGAAGAAGCAGGAAGAGCGCCATCTTGTGTGAGGTATTTAATACAGGGAAAAGACAAATCTGGGAAGGAGGTGAGAGGCGGAAATGAATAGAGCTCAGGCATCTAATCGTCAATAATTACTCGCTATGGCCGGGGCGCGCAGCTCCGGACAGACCTTCCTAGCTGGCCCCAGCTCAAGTTGCCAATTTGTAAAATTGTAAGCTAAAAAAATGATTATTTTCAGAAACTTAATTTTTGAATAGTCATCCCATGGTGGAAGGAGAAAGGGCAAGAGTAGCAAGAAAGGACTGAATTCGCTTATTTTCATAATATTTCTGCATACATTTATGAATTAAAGAGTAATTTGTCACAAGAATTATACACACAGCTCCACAGCTATTCATCTGTCAACATCTATCAATCCATCCATATCTTGTATACTGATAGAGATTGCAGACAGGTTAAATAACTGGATGGCACATTCATAGAGATAGCAGAGAATTTGCAAATAAAGACCCTAAGATATTAAATCTTGACAAAATGTATGTTGAAATCAGTGAGACTCTGTTTTTTTGATAACTGAGAATATTGACATAGTATCATTAGTTGCATTATTCTCCCACCAGAATGCACTTAGCCCATAATTAAATAAAGGCTATTTGGTGTTTTTTAGTCTGTAAGAAAACACCCTCTTTGGGACCGGGCGCAGTGGCTCACGCCTGTAATCCCAGCACGTTGGGAGGCCGAGGCGGGCGGATCATGAAGTCAGGAGACCGAGACTATCCTGGCTAACACGGTGAAACCCCGTCTCTATTAAAAAAAATACAAAAAAATTAGCTGGGCATGGTTGCGGGCGGACTATGGTTGTAGTCCCAGCTACTCGGGAGGCTGAGTCAGGAGAATGGCGTGAACCCAGGAGGCGGAGCTTGTAGTGATCCGAGATCACACCACTGCACTCAAACCTGGGTGAAAAAGCGAGACTCTGTCTCAATAAATAAATAAATAAATAAATAAATAAATAAATAAGAAAACATCCTCTTCATGGTAAAAAAAAAAAAAAAAAAAAGGAGGATTTTTAAATGCCCCAAAAGCAGACACATTATTCCTGTTTGAGCAATTAGAATTCTGCATCTCTTGTCCCGTAATACCAGGCGCCCTGCTACGGTTTGAATGTTCCTTCTAAAACTCATGTTGAAATTTAATTGCCATTGTGACTATATTAAGAGGTGGGATTGTTGAAAGGTGATTAGGCCAGGAGGGCTTTGCCCTTATGAATGGATTAATGACATTATCGCTGGAGTGGTTTTGTGATTGCGAAAGTGGGTTGTTTGAAAAGTGAATTCAGCCCTCTCTTGCTACTCTTGCCCTTTCTCCTTCCACCGTGGGATGACGCAGCACAGGGGTCTTCAATGGATGCCAGTACCATGCTCTTGAACTTACCAGCCTCAAGAACTGGGAGCCAAATAAACTTCTATTGTTTATCAATTACTCGGTCTCAGGTATTAGCAGCACAGCACAAAGTGGACTAAGATACCCCCAAATTCTAGAAAATAGCATGCATTTTGGAAGGAAGAGCACTTCATCATGTCTGAATGCAAGTTGCTTATTCTTAATCTTTCTTCGTGTCTGTTTTGAAAATGTTTATGTAATGGTATGGACCACAGGTGTTCAGAAGGCTTAACACAATAAAATATTTTTGGTTGGTATATTTCTTAAACTAATGTTTATCAAGATTTATGTGAGAAAATAAAGAATTGTGATGACTTCTATTGTGTGAAGGAACTAAAACCAAGAGCTACATAAAGTCATCCCAAGGATTACCATTAAATCTAAGCATGCAATTTTCTGGCACCCAGACCTTGCTCAAACTGTGTCTTTACGCTTGCATGAAAATTCCAAATGTTAAAACTGCAAAGATACTGTCAATTATTATGTCCTAGATTTCTATGGGTACTTTTCGCATGAAAATATATGATTAATATAATCATCCTATCCCTTTGCTCTTTAATTAAACTGCAGACTAAATTTACTTTTCTTCATTTGCTAGGTGCCCCCTTGTTCAGTTTCGGATAAATTATCAGCAAGTGTTTTGCCGTTCTAATGAGCTCACGGTATTTGAAACCACTAGGTGATATTTTACATACTGGTTTTTTTCAGCCACAATTTTGATTTAAATGATCTCCAAGAAAAAAATAGAAATATAATATCTTAGCCTTAAGAGATTTACTTCAGAAACTTTCTTCTGTTTGAAAAGAATAACAAAAAAACCTTTATGAGTATAAATTTGCTATCAGTGTTTACATGATCAGTCACTGGAGAGTTACCATGAGATATATACATTGTGCCTAAGTTAGAAAGATATTATTTGGTGACAGAGTAAGATTTCTAATTTTAAAATAAAATGGTTGCTGGGTGCAGTGGCTCATGGCTGTAATCCCAACACTTTGGGAGGCTGAGGAAAAAGGATAACTAGAGGCCAGGAGTTTGAGACCAGCCTGGGTAACATAGTGAGATGCCATCTCTACAAAAAGTTTTTAAAATAAAAATTAAAAATTGTCGACAACATCCCACAAATCTACTATACTTCTGCAGGTCCCTGGTGTTTCTTGCCAGAATATAGGTAAGTAGGGAATATTAGGGACAGACATTTTTACAGAGACTAGGACATGTTTGAACACAAGTAGATTAAAAAAAAAAAATAACTCACTCCCTAGATTCTTCCTCTCTGGGCAGGGCATCTCTGAAAGAAAGTCAGCAGCCCCAGTCACGGGCTTATAGATAAAACCCCTATCTCCCTGGGACAGAGCACCTGGGGGAAGGGGTGGCTGTGGGAGCAGCTTCAGCAGACTTAAATGTTTCTGCCTGCCGGCTCTGAAGAGAGCAGTAGATCTCCCAGCAAAGTGCTTAAGCTCTGCTAGGGGACAGACTGCCTCCTCAAGTGGGTCCCTGACCCCTGTGCCTCCTGACTAGGAGACACCTCCCAGCAGGGGCCAACAGACACCTGACACAGGAGAGCTCCAGCTGGCATCTGGTTGGTGCCCCTCTGGGATGAAGCTTCCAGAAGAAGGAACAGGTAGCAGTCTTTGCTGTTCTGCAATCTCCACTGGTGATACCCAGGTTAAAAAGGTCTGGAGTGGACCTCCAGCAAACTCCAGCACACCTGCAGCAGAGGGACCTGACCATTAGAAGGAAAACTAACAAACAGAAAGGAATAGCATCAACATCAACAAAAAGGACATCCACACAGAAACCCCATCCGAAGGTCACCAACATCAAAGATCAAAGGTAGATAAATCCACGAAGATGAGGGAAAAAAAAAAAAAAACAGCGCAAAAAGGCTGAAAATTCTAAAAACCAGCACCCCTATTCTCCAAAGGATCACAACTCCTTGCCAGCAAGGGAACAAAACTGGATGGAGATTGAGTTTGACGAACTGACAGAAGTAGGCTTCAGAAGGTGGGTAATAACAAACTCCTCCGAGCTAAAGGAGCATGTTCTAACCCAATGCAAGGAAGCTAAGAACCTTGAAAAAAGGTAAAAGGAATGGCTAACTAGAATGATCAGTTTAGAGAAGAACATAAATGACCTGATAAAGCTGAAAAACACAGAAGGAAAACTTCGTGAAGCATACACAAGTATCAATAGCTGAATCAATCAAGCAGAAGAAAGGATATCAGAGATTGAAGATCAACTTAATGAAATAAAGCATGAAGACAAGATTAGAGGAAAAAAAACAATAAAAAGAAATGAACAAAGTCTCCAAGAAATACAGGACTATGTGAAAAGACCAAACGTGTGTCTGATTGGTGTATCTGAAAGTGACAGAGAGAATGGAATCAAGTTGGAAAACACTCTCAGGATATTATCCAGGAGAACTTCCCCCAACCTAGCAAGACAGGCCAATGTTCAAATTCAGGAAATACAGAGAACACCATGAAGATACTTCTAGAGAAGAGCAACCCCAAGACACATAATCATCAGATACTTCTAGAGAAGAGCAACCCCAAGACACATAATCATCAGATTCACCAGGGTTGAAATGAAGGAAAAAAATGTTAAGGGCAACCAGAGAGAAAGGTCTGGTTACCCACAAAGGGAAGCTCATCAGACTAACAGTAGATCTCTCTGCAGAAACCCTACAAGCCAGGAGAGAGTGGGGGCCAATATTCAACATTCTTAAAGAAATGAATGTTTAACCCAAAATTTTGTCACCACCAGGTCTGCCTTACAAGAGTTCCTGAAGGAAGCACTAAATATGGAAAGGAACAACCGGTACCAGCCACTGCAAAAACATACCAAATTGTAAAGACCATCGACACTATGAAAAAACTGCATCAACTAACAGGCAAAATAACCAGCTAGTATTACAATGACAGTCTCGTATTCACACATAACGATATTAACCTTAAATGTAAATGGGCTAAATGCCCGAATTAAAAGACACAGACTGGTAAATTGCATAAAGAGTCAAGACCCATTGGTATGCTTTATTCAGGAGATCCATCTCACTTGCAAAGACACACATAGGCTGAAAGTAAAGGGATGAAGTAATATTTACCGAGAAAATGGAAAGCAAAACAAAAGCAGGGATTGCAAACCTAATCTCTGATAAAACAGGCTTTAAATCAATAAACAAAAAAAAACACAAAGAAGGGCATTACATAATGGTAAAGGGATCAATGCAATAAGAAGAGCTAACTATCCTAAATATATATGCACCCAATATAGGAGCACTTAGATTCATAAAGCAAGTTCTTAGAGACCTACAAAGAGACTTAGACTCCCACACAATAATAGCAAGAGATTTTAATACCCCACTATCAATATTAGACAGATCAACAAAACAGAAAATTAACAAGGATATTCAGGACTTGAACTCAGCTCTGGACCAAGCACACCTAATAGACATCTACAGAACTCTCCACCCAAAATCAACAGAATATGCATTCTTCTCAGCACCACATCACACTTATTCTAAAATTGACCACACATAATTGCAAGTAAAACACTCCTCAGCAATGCAAAAGAATGGAAAGCATAACAGTCTCTCAGACTACCATGCAATCAAATTAGAACTCAGGATTAAGAAACTCACTCAAAACTGAGCAACTACATGGAAACTGAACAACCTACTCCTGAATTAAGGCAGAAATGAATAAGTTCTTTAAAACCAATGAGAACAAAGACACAACATACCAGAATCTCTGGGACACAGCTAAAGCAGTGTTTAGAAGGAAATTTATAGCACTAAATGCCCACAGGAGAAAGCAGGAAAGATCTAAAATCGACACCCTAACATCACAATTAAAAGAACTAGAGAAGCAAGAGCAAACAAATTCAGAAACTAGCAGAAGACAAGATACAACTAAGATCAGAGCTGAACTGAAGAGACAAAGACAAGAAAAACCATTCAAAACAATCAATGAATCCAGGAGGTGTTTTTTAAAAAAAGATTAACAAAATAAATAGACTGCTAGCCAGACTATTAAAGAAGAAAAGACAGAAGAATCAAATAGACACAACAAAAAATGATAAAGGGGATATCACCACTGATCCCACAGAAATACAAACTACCATTAGAAAATAATATAAACACCTCTATGCAAATAAACTAGATAATCTAGAAGAAATGGATAATTCCTGGACACATACACCCTCCTAAGACTAAACCAGGAAGAAGTCGAATCTCTGAATAGACCAATAACAAGTTCTGAAATTGAGGCAGTAATTAATAGCCTATCAACCAAAAAAAGTACAGGACCAGACGGATTCACAGCCAAATTTTACCAGAGGTACAAAGAGGAGCTGGTATCATTCTTTCCAAAACATTTCAAACAATAAAAAAAGAGGGAATCCTCCCTAACTCATTTTATGAGGCCAGCATCATCCTGATACCAAAACCTGGCAGAGACATAACAAAAAAGGAAAAATTCACACCAGTATCCCTGATGAACATTAATGTGAAAATCCTCAATAAAATACTGGCAAAACAAATGCAGCAGCACATCCAAAAGCTTATCCACCATGATCGAGTTGGTTTCATCCCTGGGATGCAAGGCTGGTTCAACATACACAAATCAATAAATGTAATCCATCACATAAACAGAACCAATGACAAAAAACCACATGATTATCTCAATAGATGCAGAAAAGGCCTTCGATAAAATTTAACAACCTTCATGCTAAAAAGTCTCAATAAAGTAGGTATTGATGGAATGCATCTCAAAATAATAAGAGCTATTTATGACAAACCCACAGCCAATATCATGCTGAATGGGCAAAAACTGAAAGTTCCCTTTGAAAAGGATGTACTCTCTCACTAGTCCTATTCAACCTAGTATTGGAAGTTCTGGCCAGGGCAATCAGGCAAGAGAAAGAAATAAAGCATATTCAAACAGGAAGAGAAGAAGTCAAATTGTCCCTATTTGCAGATGACATGATTATATATTTAGAAAACCCCATTGTGTCAGCCCAAAATCTCCTTAAGCTGATAAGCAACTTCAGCAAAGTCTCAGGATACAAAATCAATACTCAAAAATCACAAGCATTCCTATGCACCAATAATAGACAAAGAGCCAAATCATGAGTGAACTCCCATTCACAATTGCTACAAAGAGAATAAAATACCTAAGAATCCAACTTAAAAGGGATGTGAAGGACCTCTTCAAGGAGAACTACAAACCACTGCTCAAGGAAATAAGAGAGGACACAAATGGAAAAACATTCCATGCTCATGGATAGGAAGAATCAATATCGTGAAAATGACCATACTGCCCAAAGTAATTGATAGATTCAATGCTATTCCCATTACGCTACTATTGACTTTCTTCACAGAATTAGAAAAAACTACTTTAAATTTCATATGGAACCAAAAAGGAGCCCATATAGCCAGGACAATCCTAAGCAAAAAGAACAAAGCTAGAGGCATCACACTACCTGACTTCAAACTATACTAAAAGGCTACAGTAACCAAAGCAGCGTGGTACTGGTACCAAAACAGATATTTAGACCAATGGAACAGAACACAGGCCTTTGAAATAACACCACACATCTACAACCATCTGGTCTTTGACAAACCTGACAAAAGCAAGCAATGGGAAAAGGATTCCCTATTTAATAAATGATGTTGGGAAAACTGGCTAGCTGTATGCAGAAAACTTAAACTGGACCCCTTCCTTACACCTTATACAAAAATTAACTCAAGATGGATTAAAGACTTAGACATAAGACCTGAAACCATAAAAACCCTAGAAGAAAACCTAGGCAATACCATTCAGGACACAGGCATGGGCAAAGACTTCATGACTGAAACACCAAAAACAATGACAACAAAACCCAAAATTGACAAATGGGATCTAATTAAACTAAAGAGCTTCTGTACAGCAAAAGAAACTATCATCAGAGTGAACAAACAATCTACAGAATGGGAGAAAATTTTTGCAATCTCTCCATCTGACAAACGGCCAATATCCAGAATCTACAAGGAACTTAAACAAATTTATAAGAAAAAATCAACCCCATCAAAAAGTGGACGAAGAATAGGAACACACACTTCTCAAAAGAAGACATTTATGTGGCCAAAAAAACATATGGAAAAAAGCTCATCATCACTGGTCATTAGAAAAATGCAAATCAAAACTAGAATGAGATACCATCTCATGCCAGTTAGAATGGCAATTATTAAAAAGTCAGGAAACAACAGGTGCTGGAGAGGACGTGGAGAAATGGGAACGCTTTTACCCTGTTGGTGGGAGTGTCAATTAGTTCAACCATTGTGGAAGACAGTGTGGCGATTCCTCAAGGATCTAGAACCAGAAATACCATTTGACCCAGCAATCCCATTACTGGGTATATACCCAAAGGATTATAAATCATGCTACTATAAAGACACATGCACAGGTATGTTTATTGCAGCACTGTTCACAATAGCAAAGACTTGGAACCAACCCAAATGTCCATCAGTGATAGACTGGATAAAGAAAATGTAGCACATATACACCATGGAATACTATGCAGCCATAAAAAAGGATGAGTTCATGTCCTTTGCAGGACATAGATATAGCTGGAAACCATCATTCTCAGCAAACTAACACGGGAACAGAAAACCAAACACTGCATGTTCTCACTTGTAAGTGGGAGCTGAACAATGAGAACACATGGGCACAGGGAAGGGAACATCACACACCTGGGCCTGTCGGCGGGTGGGGGACTAGGGGAAGGATATCATTAGTAGAAATACCTAATGTAGATGACGGGTTGATGGGTGCAGCAAACCACCATGGCAAGTGTATGCCTATATAACGAACCTGCATGTTCTGCACATGTATCTCATTTCATCAAGATTATCATTTATTTACACAAAATAACTGCATTTGTAAAACATTTTCAAGCCAAAACAAGTATTTACTTGAGCACAAAACTATTTGTCCTTTCCTTTCTTTCTCAGTTTATCATTATCTTTGTGAAAGACGGCAAACAATAAAACAAGAAATAAGTTAAACTGTACATCAAAATCTTAAAAACCAAATATATCTTGATTTGATTCAGAGTCACAGATCTTCTCCTTCAGGTGGATAAGTGGGCAGACATTCAGTTAACTGGAACACCGCCAAAAGTGAAATGGAATCATCAGATGGTGGCGCTTTCACAATGGCATACCCCTACTGGGAGGGTAAAGCTGTTTGTGCGTACCGAGATGGCATAGAATTCTTTGTTCTTGATGTGACATGTCACTGTAGATATTTCAAAAGAAATATCTTCCTATGTTTCAGTTGACATGACTTATTATGTAAAAAAATGATAAGGTTGTTTTGGTAAATCCATGTTCATTGAATCATCACAGCTTTTCCCTCTCCCTTGCAAAATCAGCATAAAGTGTATAGTTGTTATGCAATTTAATACAGTGATTAAGAAGATAGGGTGATAAGAAGTCTTAAAGGAAGGGAAAAATTTTTTAGCCCAGCACCAAAATCTCAATGAACAAAAGGAAATTTCTCTAAACCAAAGAAAAAGTTTGCTCACAATGGAGATAATTTCCCCTATGTTCTCTTGTCCGTTTTTAAACAACTTCATTGTATTTTCTATTGTATTCTACATTTTTTAGAGTTTAATTCCTTTGTTAAATCATCTTTTGACTTCTTTCTTTTCTCCCATTCCTTCACTCATCAAAAATTTCCTCATGAGAAGGGCACAAGTAGCTGGGACCAGTTTTGACCATAGAAACTCTTTGTATGGTGGTATTAAATATTCATGTCTTTTTAGTGGATTTGCTCATTTTTGACTTACAGTTAATTCTTTATTTGAACTTAAATTTATTTCAAGTATTGTGTGTGGTGAAGATATAAATTTATTTTATTCCCAAATAGTTAAAGAATTTTCCACCCCATTTTACTGATTAATTCCTCCTTTTGGCCACTAATTTATGGTGCCACCTTTATGATATATTACATGACCACCTGTCAATGATAAACAGATTTGATGATCTGTCAAGGAATTCTTGCATCAGTTTAAAAAGTTTTTAATTATTGAAACTTAATGATACATATAAAAATGTTTATTTCCGATTTTGGCTTCCATTCAATATGTAATAACAGGGAATTGAAACCATTTTTTCAATGGAAAAAAATATATGAAACTGGTTTTCAAACACTGGACATGATGCAGTGCAGGGCAGTGATTCCTGGGAGAGGGTAAACAAATGAGGTGAGTTCTATGACTATCCCAGCTCGCTGCTCAGAGAGCATTTCCTGGGAGCAGTGCAGGAAGAGGGAACCCAGATGAAGCCTGGTCCTCTCCCTGAGTTGAGTTTGCAGGACAGAGTTCCAAAGAAGAGAGAGTACCCAAAAAGACTTTCCCAGAGAGCTGCATAAGGGCCCCTTGAATTTCCAGCTGAGAGTTGATTGACGCAGGTGTGTAAAGGAGTTACCAGAGGCTGGGCAAAAGACCAACCCAAAAATAGTAGAGGGAAAAATCTCCAGGACTCACACAAGGTCAGGAATAGTTTGTACTACTACTAGCCAGGGAGGAAATCTCGTAATTCACAGAGCATTAGGTAGAGTAATCACATGGGTATTGAGAGAGTCATGAGTCAAACCAGAAGGCTACTCAGATCTCATCTAACGGAGCTTAAAACAAAGCCTCCGGCAGAGCAAGATGGCCGAATAGGAACAACTCCAGTCTCCAACTCCCAGCGCGAGCGACACAGAAGACCGGTGATTTCTGCATTTTCAACTGAGGTACTGGGTTCATCTCACTGGGGAGTGCCAGACGATCGGTGCTGGTCAGCTGCTGCAGCCCGACCAGCGAGAGCTGAAGCAGGGCGAGGCATTGCCTCACCTGGAAAGCGCAAGGGGGAAGGGAATCCCTTTTCCTAGCCAGGGGAACTGAGACACACAACACCTGGAAAATTGGGTAACTCCCACCCCAATACTGCGCTTTAAGCAAACCGGCACACCAGGAGATCATATCCCACACCTGGCCGGGAGGGTCACACACCCACGGAGCCTCCCTCATTGCTAGCACAGCAGTCTGTGATCTACCGGCAAGGCAGCAGCGAGGCTGGGGGAGGGGCGCCCGCCATTGCTGAGGCTTAAGTAGGTAAACAAAGCTGCTGGGAAGCTCGAACTGGGTGGAGCTCACAGCAGCTCAAGGAAACCTGCCTGTCTCTGTAGACTCCACCTCTGGGGACAGGGCACAGTAAACAATAACAAACGCAGCAGCTCTGCAGACGCAAACGACTCTGTCTGACAGCTTTGAAGAGAGCAGTGGATCTCCCAACACGGAGGTTGAGATCTGAGAAGGGACAGACTCCCTGCTCAAGTGGGTCCCTGACCCCTGAGTAGCCTAACTGGGAGACATCCCCCACTAGGGGCAGTCTGACACCCCACACCTCACAGGGTGGAGTACACCCCTGAGAGGAAGCTTCCAAAGCAAGAATCAGACAGGTACACTCGCTGTTCAGAAATATACTATCTTCTGCAGCCTCTGCTGCTGATACCCAGGCAAACAGGGTCTGGAGTGGACCTCAAGCAATCTCCTACAGCTACAACCTACAGCTGAGGATCCTGACTGTTAGAAAGAAAGCTATCAAACAGGAAGGACACCTACACCAAAACCCCATCAGTACATCACCATCATCAAAGACCAGAGGCAGATAAAACCACAAAGATGGGGAAAAAGCAGGGCAGAAAAGCTGGAAATTCAAAAAATAAGAGCGCATCTCCCCCGGCAAAGGAGCGCAGCTCATCGCCAGCAACGGATCAAAGCTGGACGGAGAATGACTTCGACGAGATGAGAGAAGAAGGCTTCAGTCCATCAAATTTCTCAGAGCTAAAGGAGGAATTACGTACCCAGCGCAAAGAAACTAAAAATCTTGAAAAAAAAGTGGAAGAATTGATGGCTAGAGTAATTAATGCAGAGAAGCTCACAAACGAAATGAAAGAGACGAAAACCATGGCACGAGAAATACGTGACAAATGCACAAGCTTCAGTAACCGACTCGATCAACTGGAAGAAAGAATGTCAGCGATTGAGGATCAAATGAATGAAATGAAGCGAGAAGACAAACCAAAAGAAAAAAGAAGAAAAAGAAATGAACAAAGCCTGCAAGAAGTATGGGATTATGTAAAAAGACCAAATCTACGTCTGATTGGGGTACCTGAAAGTGAGGGGGAAAATGGAACCAAGTTGGAAAACACTCTTCAGGATATCATCCAGGAGAACTTCCCCAACCTAGTAGGGCAGGCCAACATTCAAATCCAGGAAATACAGAGAACGCCACAAAGATACTCCTCCAGAAGAGCAACTCCAAGACACATAATTGCCAGATTCACCAAAGTTGAAATGAAGGAAAAAATCTTAAGGGCAGCCAGAGAGAAAGGTCGGGTTACCCACAAAGGGAAGCCCATCAGACTAACAGCAGATCTCTCGGCAGAAACTCTTCAAGCCAGAAGAGAGTGGGGGCCAATATTCAACATTCTTAAAGAAAAGAATTTTAAACCCAGAATTTTATATCCAGCCAAACTAAGTTTCATAAGTGAAGGAGAAATAAAATCCTTTACAGATAAGCAAATGCTTAGAGATTTTGTCACCACTAGGCCTGCCTTACAAGAGACCCTGAAGGAAGCACTAAACATGGAAAGGAACAACCGGTACCAGCCATTGCAAAAACATGCCAAAATGTAAAGACCATCAAGGCTAGGAAGAAACTGCATCAACTAACGAGCAAAATAACCAGTTAATATCATAATGGCAGGATCAAGTTCACACATAACAATCTTAACCTTAAATGTAAATGGACTAAATGCTCCAATTAAAAGACACAGACTGGCAAACTGGATAAAGAGTCAAGACCCATCAGTCTGCTGTATTCAGGAGACCCATCTCACATGCAGAGACATACATAGGCTCAAAATAAAGGGATGGAGGAAGATTTACCAAGCAAATGGAGAACAAAAAAAAGCGGGGGTTGCAATACTAGTCTCTGATAAAACAGACTTTAAACCATCAAAGATCAAAAGAGACAAAGAAGGCCATTACATAATGGTAAAGGGACCAATTCAACAGGAAGAGCTAACTATCCTAAATATATATGCACCCAATACAGGAGCACCCAGATTCATAAAGCAAGTCCTTAGAGACTTACAAAGAGACTTAGACTCCCATACAATAATAATGGTAGACTTCAACACCCCACTGTCAACATTAGACAGATCAACGAGACAGAAAGTTAACAAGGATATCCAGGAATTGAACTCATCTCTGCAGCAAGCAGACCTAATAGACATCTATAGAACTCTCCACCCCAAATCAACAGAATATACATTCTTCTCAGCACCACATCGTACTTACTCCAAAATTGACCACGTAATTGGAAGTAAAGCACTCCTCAGCAAATGTACAAGAACAGAAATTATAACAAACTGTCTTTCAGACCACAGTGCAATCAAATTAGAACTCAGTACTAAGAAACTCAATCAAAACCGCTCAACTACATGGAAACTGAACAACCTGCTCCTGAATGACTACTGGGTACATAATGAAATGAAGGCAGAAATAAAGATGTTCTTTGAAACCAATGAGAACAAAGATACAACATACCAGAATCTCTGGGACACATTTAAAGCAGTGTGTAGAGGGAAATTTATAGCACTAAATGCCCACAAGAGAAAGCAGGAAAGATCTAAAATTGACACTCTAACATCGCAATTAAAAGAACTAGAGAAGCAAGAGCAAACACAGTCGAAAGCTAGCAGAAGGCAAGAAATAACTAAGATCAGAGCAGAACTGAAGGAGATAGAGACACAAAAAACCCTCCAAAAAATCAATGAATCCAGGAGTTGGTTTTTTGAAAAGATCAACAAAATTGACAGACCACTAGCAAGACTAATAAAGAAGAAAAGAGAGAAGAATCAAATCGACGCAATTAAAAATGATAAAGGGGATATCACCACCGACCCCACAGAAATACAAACTACCATCAGAGAATACTATAAACACCTCTACGCAAATAAACTGGAAAATCTAGAAGAAATGGATAATTTCCTGGACACTTACACTCTTCCAAGACTAAACCAGGAAGAAGTTGAATCCCTGAATAGACCAATAGAAGGCTCTGAAATTGAGGCAATAATTAATAGCCTACCAACCAAAAACAGTCCAGGACCAGATGGATTCACAGCTGTATTCTACCAGAGGTACAAGGAGGAGCTGGTACCATTCCTTCTGAAACTATTCCAATCAATAGAAAAAGAGGGAATCCTCCCTAACTCATTTTATGAGGCCAACATCATCCTGATACCAAAGCCTGGCAGAGACACAACAAAAAAAGAGAATTTTAGACCAATATCCCTGATGAACATCGATGCAAAAATCCTCAATAAAATACTGGCAAACCGGATTCAGCAGCACATCAAAAAGCTTATCCACCATGATCAAGTGGGCTTCATCCCTGGGATGCAAGGCTGGTTCAACATTCGCAAATCAATAAACATAATCCAGCATATAAACAGAACCAAAGACAAGAACCACATCATTATCTCAATAG
This sequence comes from Chlorocebus sabaeus, assembly GCF_047675955.1. Taxonomy (NCBI): domain Eukaryota; kingdom Metazoa; phylum Chordata; class Mammalia; order Primates; family Cercopithecidae; genus Chlorocebus; species Chlorocebus sabaeus. The sequence continues at coordinate 108,886,309 of NC_132933.1, forward strand.
ATGCAGAAAAGGCTTTTGACAAAATTCAACAGCCCTTCATGCTAAAAACGCTCAATAAATTCGGTATTGATGGAACGTACCTCAAAATCATAAGAGCTATTTATGACAAACCCACAGCCAATATCATACTGAATGGGCAAAAACTGGAAAAATTCCCTTTGAAAACTGGCACAAGACAGGGATGCCCTCTCTCACCACTCTTATTCAACATAGTGTTGGAAGTTCTGGCTAGGGCAATCAGGCAAGAGAAAGAAATCAAGGGGATTCAGTTAGGAAAAGAAGAAGTCAAATTGTCCCTGTTTGCAGACGACATGATTGTATATTTAGAAAACCCCATTGTCTCAGCCCAAAATCTCCTTAAGCTGATCAGCAACTTCAGCAAAGTCTCAGGATACAAAATTAATGTGCAAAAATCACAAGCATTCTTATACACCAGTGACAGTCAAACAGAGAGCCAAATCAGGAATGAACTTCCATTCACAATTGCTTCAAAGAGAATAAAATACCTAGGAATCCAACTTACAAGGGATGTAAAGGACCTCTTCAAGGAGAACTACAAACCACTGCTCAGTGAAATCAAAGAGGACACAAACAAATGGAAGAACATACCATGCTCATGGATAGGAAGAATCAATATCGTGAAAATGGCCATACTGCCCAAGGTAATTTATAGATTCAATGCCATCCCCATCAAGCTACCAATGAGCTTCTTCACAGAATTGGAAAAAACTGCTTTAAAGTTCATATGGAACCAAAAAAGAGCCCGCATCTCCAAGACAATCCTAAGTCAAAAGAACAAAGCTGGAGGCATCACGCTCCCTGACTTCAAACTATACTACAAGGCTACAGTAACCAAAACAGCATGGTACTGGTACCAAAACAGAGATATAGACCAATGGAACAGAACAGAGTCCTCAGAAATAATACCACACATCTACAGCCATCTGATCTTTGACAAACCTGAGAGAAACAAGAAATGGGGAAAGGATTCCCTATTTAATAAATGGTGCTGGGAAAATTGGCTAGCCATAAGTAGAAAGCTGAAACTGGATCCTTTCCTTACTCCTTATATGAAAATTAATTCCAGATGGATTAGAGACTTAAATGTTAGACCTAATACCATAAAAATCCTAGAGGAAAACCTAGGTAGTACCATTCAGGACATAGGCATGGGCAAAGACTTCATGTCTAAAACACCAAAAGCAATGGCAGCAAAAGCCAAAATTGACAAATGGGATCTCATTAAACTAAAGAGCTTCTGCACAGCAAAAGAAACTACCATCAGAGTGAACAGGCAACCTACAGAATGGGAGAAAATTTTTGCAATCTACTCATCTGACAAAGGGCTAATATCCAGAACCTACAAAGAACTCAAACAAATTTACAAGAAAAAAACAAACAATCCCATCAAAAAGTGGGCAAAGGATATGAACAGACATTTCTCAAAAGAAGACATTCATACAGCCAACAGACACATGAAAAAATGCTCATCATCACTGGCCATCAGAGAAATGCAAATCAAAACCACAATGAGATACCATCTCACACCAGTTAGAATGGCGATCATTAAAAAGTCAGGAAACAACAGGTGCTGGAGAGGATGTGGAGAAATAGGAACACTTTTACACTGTTGGTGGGAGTGTAAACCAGTTCAACCATTATGGAAAACAGTATGGCGATTCCTCAAGGATCTAGAACTAGATGTACCATATGACCCAGCCATCCCATTACTGGGTATATACCCAAAGGATTATAAATGATGCTGCTATAAAGACACATGCACACGTATGTTTATTGCAGCACTATTCACAATAGCAAAGACTTGGAATCAACCCAAATGTCCATCAGTGACAGATTGGATTAAGAAAATGTGGCACATATACACCATGGAATACTATGCAGCCATAAAAAAGGATGAGTTTGTGTCCTTTGTAGGGACATGGATGCAGCTGGAAACCATCATTCTCAGCAAACTATCACAAGAACAGAAAGCCAAACACCGCATGTTCTCACTCATAGGCGGGAACTGAACAATGAGATCACTTGGACTCGGGAAGGGGAACATCACACACCGGGGCCTATCATGGGGAGGGGGGAGGGGGGAGGGATTGCATTGGGAGTTATACCTGATGTAAATGACGAGTTGATGGGTGCAGCACACCAACATGGCACAAGTATACATATGTAGCAAACCTGCACGTTGTGCACATGTACCCTACAACTTGAAGTTTAATAATAATAAATAAATTTAAAAAAAAAAAAAAAAAAAGCCTCCAAAATAATCTGTTTCTAAGTAACTTCACATCCTATAACGAAGCACAAGAATTCTTTTTAGGAACACAAAAACATCCAACCATCAACAAAGTAAAATTCACGATGTCTAGCAACCAATACAAAATAATCAGGCATGCAAAAATGCAGGGAATTGTGACCCAAAATGAGGAGAAAAATAAACCCATCAAAACATATCCACAAATGACAGAGAAGATAGAATTAGTAGATAAGGATATTAAAACTATTATGGTTATATTCCATATATCATACAAAGTAGAAGATGATTAAGCATATTAAGCAGAGATATGGACAAAATAGAAAAGGCTCATAGAATGCCAGAGATAAAAACTGCAATATTTGAGATGAAAAAAAAAAACAAAACTCTGGATGGAATTAACAGCACATTGAAAAAAAAAAGATTGGTGAACTTGAAGACATAGCAGTAGTAACCATTCAAAATGAGTGAGAAAACAGACAAAAAAAATACTGTCATGCACCACATAATGACATTTCAGGCAATGATGGACCGCCTATATCCCAGTGGTTCCATAAGACTGTAATATTGTACTTTTACTGTATCTTTTCTACATTTAGATATGTTTAGGCACATAAATACTTACCATTGTGTTAAAATTGCCAACAGTATTCCATACAGTAACATCTTTTGGCTTCTCTGGGCCACAGTGGAAGAAAATTGTCTTCTTCTTCCAATGTGTCCCATCTTTTGACTTCTCTGGGCCACACTGGAAGAAAAATTGTCCTGGGTCACACATAAAATACATTAATACTAATTATTGCTGATGAGCTTTAAGAAATTGCAAAAAAAAAAAAAAAATCTCATAATGTTTCAAGAAAGTTTACAAATTTGTGTTGGGCCGCATTCAAAGCTGTCCTGGGTTGCATGCGGCCTGTGGGGTGTGGGTTGGACCAGTTTGGTGTACAGGTTTGTAGCCTAGGAGCAATAGGCCATACCATATAGCCTAGGTGTTGTATAAGTACATACTGATGTTTGCACAACGATGAAATCACCTAACAATGCATTTCATAGAACGTATCCTTGTCATTGAGCCGGGCATGACTATATGAACAGAGCATCAGTGAGCTGTGGGACAACGTCACACGACATAACATATGTGTAGTCTGAATCTCCAAAGAAGAAGAAAGAGAACAAGACAATAAAAAGAATTAGAAAAAGTTGTTTTAAATGTACAATTTTGGTGAAATTATAAACTTATAAATCCAAGAAACTCAATAAACTTCAAACATAAGACACAGGAAGAAAACAACACAGATTTACAACATAATAAAATTACTTGAAACCAGTGACTTTTTTCATGTTTTCATTATCCACTGTTCTTTTTCATTACTCAAATCATAAAACATAATTGTATAAAAGTCTGAAAATTCAAATATGCAGAAAATAAAATGAATTATAATGTTTACTATGACAAATATATAAGAAAGATAATGCTTTTGTACTTTTTTATTGAGCCCCTGAAATAAATTCACTCATTAATTGCAAGGTTTTCAAGTTTATTTCCTTGGAAGTTTTAGGAAAACATTATGTAGTCTCCCAATAGTGATAGTTTTTACATTTTCCAATAAAACGTTATTCTATCTTTTTATTTTATCAGCTTCCTGTTATGGAAGCTATACTGACTAGGACTTAAAGCAGATATTCTCTGCCCTCTTTTACCAACCTATAAAATTTAGGGATATACTCTTTCTCTACTCTTGGGTGAACATCATAGAGGAAACCTCCTATCTTGCATACATACTCTTCCTTAAAATTTTGGCTATTTTTTTCTGATTTCTTTATTTGTCTTGCTTTTTTTTCATACTTTCTATTTGCCACCTCTTTATAACTGTATTAGTTTCCTGTTGGTACTGTGACAAATTGCCACTTCATGTGTGGCTTAAAACAACATAAATGTATTATCTTACAGTTCTGGAAGTCTGAAGTTGAAAATAATCTAAATCAGGTTTGGATGAAAGCTGAGGTATGGTTGAATACATATGTTCATAAACTGTAGACTATTATGCAGTCATTAAAAAGAAAGTACCAGCTGGATGTGATGGCTCACGCTTGTAATCCTAGCACTTTGGGAAGCCAAGGTGGGTGGATCACTTGAGGCCAGGAGTTTGAGACCAGTCTGGCCAACATGGTGAAACCCCATCTCTACTAAAAATACAAAAATTAGTCTGACATGGTGGTGCACACATATAACCCCAGCTACTCGGGTGACTGAGGCACGAGAATTGCTTGAACCGGAGAGGCAGAGACTGCAGTGAGCCAAGATGGCACCACTGCACACATTCCAGCCTGGGCAGGCAACAGAGTGAGACTCAGTCTCAAAAAAAAAAAAAGGTACCACTTGACTTGGAGGAATTTTTATAGGAATGTTAAGGAAAAAATGATGCAAAAATGAGTGTGTAATATAATATGATGCACTTTTATGAAATAAACAATGATAAACACTCATATGTTTGTATGTGTGTATACAATTACGTAAGCTTGGTAAGGATACACACCGGGTAGTCAACATAATGTTTCTGTGTGCACATGTGTGTGTGCTCGTGTGTTGGAGGGGTAAATGTGGGTGAGCATAAAGCAACGAGGTGAAGGGAAGAGTCAAACAAAAAAATGGAAAATACAACAAAACATTTGCATTAATAAAAACATATGTATTTGAAAACACATGAATCACAAAAAAACTTAAAACATATACATTAAAATAATTTTATAAATAACAAAGTTTTGTGTGCTTCATGTTCATACTTAAAACACCTTTGGAATTTGAAGTTGACACAGATGTCCTTTTGTTTTGAGAGACTCAGGCTAAATAAAGGAAGCACTGTCTTCCTCTAGGAAGGATTTCAGGATCATGTAGTTCATAACTTCGATCTTATTGGCAAGAAAATATGAGAACTTCAATCTCTGAACTCTGTCCTTTGTTCTATGTTCACATACACATACCCCCTCCCCATTGCCTTGTCTCAGACATAGACATCTGATCAGCTTATTTAAAAAATGTTTGTTGTTGTTATGATTAGAATTAGATATTCTACAGTTGTTACTGAAGCAATTAGAATATAATATAATGAAATTTGTCTTAGATAAAATTGTTCATTGCTTCGGATTGTTTGGGTCTGAGCAATTACCTTAAACAAACAAATGAACAAGCTCGGTTTTCCCCCTGGAATTTCAATAATTTACCCACCTTTGTCAGGACAGTTGCATCAAGCTGTTATATGCTATTCAGTATAAAGAGGTCCTAGATATGAAGTGCTTTGGGTACTGACGTAATTCACAATGACTTAAAAGGCACAGCCCTTACTAAATGAAAGGCAGAGTCTTGAATCAACAGGCTGGTCTAATAGTGTAGGAAAAATACAGGGGGCATTTAAGTCTGAAACACACAAGGATAATGGGCATAGCTGCTGCTCCTTACTCCTAAAAACCAAGTGAACAAACAAACGAACAAAACCAGAAGCCTTCTTTAGAAAAATTGAGATTCTGTGGGATTGTTAAAGAAATGGAGAGATTATTTGCCATTATTTTCATGTGGAAATGAGAAGAAAATGTAGCCAAAAAGATGCAAATGTAATTCAGGCACAATTTTTCATCTAACAACCTTAGAAACCTGTTATTTGAAACTAACATAAAATATTTGAATCTCAACAACAAGAGTTTCATAGAAAGTTAATCTCAAGCCTTGTTGTTTATGTCTCTCTGTCCTGAATTGTAAGTGTACTGCAGCAGCCAACTTGCCTGCAGAATCAAAATATACAGGTCTTTAGAATCCAGAATATTAACTTTATGATCTTATTTGTCCCTAAGATAAAACCTCAAGGTATCTGGATTGTGTGCATAGATGAACTATGAAACTGCATGCATCTACTTCCTTCTGGGACATTTGCTTTGTCTTTGTACCCTCCAAGTTCACCGAGGGTCAGAAAGAAAATGCGTGCAATTGAGCTGAAAGGATACCTTTCACCCAAAATGTACAGCCATAAAAAAGAACGAGATCACGTCCTTTGCGGGAACATGGATGAAGGTGGAGGCCGTTATCCTTAACAAACTAATGCAGGAACGGAAAACCAAATACAGTATATCCTCACTTGCAAGTGAGAGCTAAATGAGAAGAACACATGGACACTAAGAGGGGAACAACAGACACTGTTTCCTACTTCAGGGTGGATGGTGGGAGGAGAGAGAGGATCAGAAAAAAATATCTATTGAGTACTGGGTCTAGTGTCTGTGTGACAAAGTAATCTGAACAACAAACGCCTGTGACATGAGTCTACCTACATAACAAACCTGCATATGCACCTTCCAACCTAAAATAAAAGTTTTTTAAAAAAGAAACAGAAAAAAAGAATAAATAAGCCTTTTTATTTTATTTTTATTTATTTTTATTTTTTTAAGAAAAACTCTCCACCTTTTAGGTAATGGTGAGACTGTGTCAGCCTTGGTTCAGGTCCCCTCCACTCCTTTCCTGGATCACTGAAATCCATGGTCGTTTGGCAGTTGAAAATTCCCCACACATTTCACCAGGTGGCTACACTGAGCATGATCAGTCCAAAATGCAAATTTTATCTCCAGCTTAAAATTATTCATCTTAATTATTATTAAATATTTAAATCATTCTCTTAATTTTATATTTATTGTTACTAAACATTAAAACCATTCTCTTAGTTTTCAGGATACATTTAAAATTCTTTAATTTTGATATTTAAGGCACGACGTGATTACGCTTCTATCTCTTCACCTCACTTTCCATCACACCTCTCAGATTCCCTTCCTATTGGGAATATTGAAACATACGGCTGTCATGCTGCCTATAGCCACTATACGCTTCTCACCTGATGCTTGTTCTGCAAATGCCCTTTATTCATCTTGTAAACTCCTACTTCCTCAAAACAATGAGGAAATACATTGTTACATCTTCCAGAAAGCCTTCTTAAGACTTAATTTTCAAGTAACAGATATGATGTAGAATCAGGTTAAGGGAGAAAAAAAGGTTTTTTAATAAGGGTCCAGAAAGGACTAAAATCAGGAATTAGAAAACCACCAAATCCTCTAAGAATCCTGGCAGCTCTGCACTTCTCATTTTGTATCTATCCTATTTCCCTCTTTGTCAAGTACTCTTTCTGGTGTTTTTCGTTTGTTTGCTTGTTTTTTTGGTCACCATGGAGCATGAAATACAATCTATAAGTCCTAGCTTTTCAGCTGTGAAATGGGTAATGAATACTAATTCACTCAAAGTAATCTCGTAAAACTTATAGGAAATGATGCTTGTAAAGGGCTTAGCACATTCCTTGGCACATAAAAATATTAGTTATTATATTACTAGGCAAATAGATTGTTTTAATACTAAAGTTCTGGGTACATTCTAATCAATTGCAAAGACATTATAAGAATTTGTATTAGGCCATTCTTGCATTGCTGCAAAGAAATACCCAAGACTGGGTAATTTATAAAGAAAAGAGGTTTAATTGGCTCATGGCTCTGCAGGCTATACAGGAAGCATAGTGGTATCTGCTTCTGAGGAGTCCTCAGGAAGCTTCCAATCGTGATGCGAGGTGAATAAGGAGCAGACACATCACAAGGCAAAAGCAGGAGCAAGGGAGAAAGAGGGGAGCTGTCACACACTTTTAAAGGAACAGATCTCAGGAGAACTCACTCAGTATCACAAGAACAGCAGCAAGGGGATGGTGCTAAACCATCCATAAGAAATCTGTCCCCATGATCCAATCACATTCCCCCAGGCCCCACCTCCAATACTAGGGATTACAATTCAACATGAGATTTGGGTAGGGACACAGAGATCCAATCTATATCAGAATTCAGTCCCAAATCAAGCAATCCACGAAGTCAATTGAGCAATGTGTTTTTGTTTGTCCTTTTTTTTTTTTTTTTTTTTTGAGACAAAGTCTCGCTCTATAACCCAAGATGGAGTGCAGTGGTGCAATCTCAGCTCACTGCAAGCTCTACCTCCTGGGTTCAAGCGATTCTCATGCCTCAGCCTCCCGAGTAGCTGGGACTGCAGTCGTGTGCCACCATGCCCAGCTAATTTTTGTATTTTTTAGTAGAGATGGGGTTTCTTCATGTTGGCCAGGCTGGCCTTGAACTCCTGACCTCTACTGATCCGCCCACCTCTGCCTCCCACAGTGCTGCGATTACAGGCGTGAGCCACCGCACCCGGCTGAGCAATGCATTTTACCAGACACTGTGGGAACAAAATATAAAAACTAAATGAATCCATTTTGAAGTTGGAATAATGTTCCCATTTTCCAAAAGGGAAGGAAAGTGGGTTCTGGAAACCAAGGAAGAATGTGCTTGATGGAATTCCTCTGCAAAATTCTAAAGCAGATAACAGAAGGAAAGCCTGGGACACACACAAGGAAACCATGGCCATTGAGTGATGGAATGAGTTCACCAAGAAGTAAGCCAAACCTCATTTCCTTTGTAGATAGTGTTAATGAAACCAGCAGGCAAGGGATTTCATAGGTTGAGAGAATTTTAAATTCAGCAAGGTATTTAACAAAGTATTTCATTATATCTTTGTGAACAAAATTGTTAGATTAGTAGCTATTTGAATGGTATTACTCAATGAATGATGAATTAGTATCAACTAGGCATGTCCAGCAGTGAGTGCAAGGGCCCTGTACTTTGCCTACGTTTGCTCATTTAATCCCCACAATAATCCTGTAAAACAGATAGCATGGTATTAGCTCCACTGTTACAATGAGGATATGGAGACACAGCAAGGGGAAGAAACTTGTGCTGTCTCACAACTAGCAAATCAGAAAACCTTCCTGGAGGAATCCAGCTCTATCAGACACTATGTAACCTTGGGTAAATTACTCAACCACTCTGCAACTAAGTTTCCTCATGGGGGAATTGAGGATAAAAATGCTTACAGACAGGAATGTTATGGTGATGGGTAGCTTTCATTCATTCATTTATTCAACAAATACCAAGTATTATTCAAGGTACTGGGGCTACACTGCTGAAAGGGTGGTTGCCAGTGGAGACAGACAAACAGGGAGGAAGAGAGACATCTAATAACAAACTAATGAACAAGTAAGTATCAATTGAAAACTGCTTTAGTACAATAAAAGGAAAGTACCTACCAGCCCTGTGAGACACAAAAGCACTTACAAAATGCTTTAAGAACTACCTATTTGGTACTAGGCTAACTACCTGGGTGATGGGATCACTTGTACCCAAAACTTCAGTGTCATTGCAATATACCCATGTAACAAACCTGCACATGCACCCCCGAATCTAAAATAAAAGTTGAAATCATAAAAGAAAAGGTCTTATCAACATTTAAATTGTGTGGTATTTTAATGAAATACCTGCTAAAGGTAGGAATTGTATGACTATGTATGTGCTCTCTTTAGTTCCAGGAAAAATAAAAACTATTACACATGGAACCGTGAAAAAAAAAAAAAAAAATATATATATATATATATATATATATATATATATACTACCTTTAACAAATAAAATGTTTTAAGATATACAAGTGTGGGGAAAACGCTTTGTAAAATTTAAGATTCTATAAAAACATTAAAGGTCAAGTGAGCAATATAGGAGTTTAAAGTTAAGGAGGAATTCCTTGGGCCAGGAGGATCAGGAAGTTATCATAGGGAGAGACACTTTAAGCTGAATCTTTAAGAATAGGGAGGATTTGGCTAGCTGGAGAGGAGGCAGGCATTTTTTTAGGCAGAGGTGTCAGAAGAAAAAGTTTTCATGCCACATTATAAACCATATGATATTAATGTTTATTCTGTTCCCCATGATTACAGTTTATAAGTAAATATTTATGCTTACCCTCTTTAAAGTATAGGCATTATGTACCTTTAAAGATTACTAAGTAAACTTGCAAGGAAATGTCTCTAAGAAGATAAGCTTATATTACTACAGGGCAATTAGAGACTTTGCAGATTAACAGTAAAGATAACACAACTGAGAGGGAGGGAGATTAAGTAAAATAGATATTGGAAATTGAGTGAGAATTGGCCAAGAAGGAACTCTAGACTTAAATTCCTTGATATTTAATACACTTTGCCCTAAGTTAGATTTATGGCCTGTATGCTTGTGATTTTGAGTTCTCAGTAAAACTCATCTAGGGCATGACATAAGGATAGCAAAGAAAATGAGTTTAAGCCCAGTCTTTAGCAAACGACGCTCTTTAAGATACAGGGCATGTGAGTTACTAATGCTTAGTTACAGGACAGAGGTCTTGGGATCTCACTGAGCCTTTACTGTTGATAGTAGTAAAACTAAATTGTGATTTGAAGTGAATGGCATGATCATGAAACAACAATTAAAAGATATTTTTCCCCTTTTATTTCTTGAAAGAAAATATAATCATAAGATGTGTAGGGATATATGAAAATGCACAAGTAAAAGTAGTTCTTCCTTTATTCCCAATCTGGGCAGATCCATATTAAATTGCCATATCTGTTCTATATGCTCCAATGAAAGAAGGATCTGAAGAACCCAAGTAATAGTTCAAAGGAGAGACACTTTCCCAGGAGAATGAACCCCACCAAATATAGTTTTTATTTTTGTTTGAGAATGAGAAGATGTAGAGGTCAATTTAGTAGCGGTCTTTAAATATACAAAGTACAGTGGTCTTTAAATATACAAAGCACAGGTTGATGAGGGTGAGACTTTTTTTTTCCTTTCAATTGAAAGAACACTTAAATAGAATGGAAAATTTTGATAAAATGGAAGGAAAGAAGAATTTGTTTTGATAATAATGATCCTCTAATAAACACTTGAATGGATTACCCCATGATGTTGGAAACCCCCCTCAAAGGTTTTTTAAGACAATTACAAGGCTGCTGGGCTGGGGGTCAGAAGATCCTTAACCCTTAGTCATTAATCAGTTCCATGACCTTGGATAAGTTACTAATTTTTTCATCTGTAAAGTGGCATCTTTGGACTAATAAGGAACATCCTTGATTCTTGGCTAGATTGTCATCTTGCTGAAATGATTCCTAACTCAAGTCAAGGAAATGGGCTAAATTTCCTTGCTAGGCTATTCAATAGCCTGCAATAATGCTTTTCTTCTGAAATCATTAAATATTTCACCATTTCCTTATTGTCTCAGTAGCACTCTGAGATAGAAAAATTCAAAATATCTTTTTCTTTTTTTCCTTTTTAATACACATACTTTTTTTTGAGATGGAGTCTCACTCTCACTTTTTTTTGAGATGGAGTCTCACTTTGGCCTCCCAAAGTATTGAAATTATAGGCATGAGTCGCCCAGGCTTGAGTGCGGTGGCATGATCTCAGCTCACTGCAACCTCTGCCTCCTGGGTTCAAACTATCCACCTGCCTCAACTTCCCGAACAACTGGGGCTACAGGTGCGCACTGCCATGCCTGGTTGATTTTAGTACTTTTGTAGAGACAGGATTTCACCATGTTGACCAGGCTGGCCTCGAACTCTTGACCTCAAGTGATTCAGCTACCTTGGCCTCCCAAAATGCTGGGATTACAGGCATGAGCCACCATGCCCAACCAATAACAACTTTTTTGTTTTTTATTTTATCATTATCTTTTTTTTTTTTTTTTTTTGAGATGAGGTTTCACCCTGTTACCTAGGCTGGAGTGCAGTGACCAGTCACGGCTCACTGCAGCCTCAGCCTCTCAGGCTCAATCAGTTCTCCCACCTCAGCCTCCTGAGTAACTGGGACCACAGGCATGTACCACCATGCCCTACTAATTTTTAAATTTTTAGTAAAGACAGGGTCTCATTATGTTGCCCAGGCTGATCTTGAATTCCTGGGCTCAAGTGATCTGCCCACCTCAGCCTCCAAAAGTGTTGGAATTACAGGTATGAGCTGCTGCGCCCAGCCATATTTTTTCCTAAAGAGTCATAGAAACATATAGTTACTCTGAAAGGTCAAACTTCTACAGTGTTGGAACTTTGATGCTTTGCGAGAGTACTAGATGCTTTCTTAGTGCTCTTTATAACTGCCCTTTACATTCACCCAGCACCAGGGGCAAGGTGTAAGCTCAGCCGTCAGGAAAAGTCTTGCTTTTCTTTTCTTTTATTGCCTGAGCAACAGAGAGAATAATGACAAACTTTTTTTTAACCTCTTTGGGCTGGTATATTTGTGGCATTTATTTGCAAGGCTACAAGTATACTCCTACAGATATTAATTCAGGTCATCCAACATTTATTGAGCAGCCTTCATGCTGGGAATACAAAGTTCCTGCTTCATCAGGCTCTGGTAAAACTGAGAGGCTGATGAAGGACAACAATGCCTCCAAAGATAACTTCACAACAATGTGCAAGGCTGGAGGCACACATGTGAGCCCACAGGAGCCCAGAAGAGGGCGTTTGAACCAACCCAGGACTTCAGGGAAGGTTTCCTGGAGAACAGGACATTTGAAATGCACCCCAAAGAATGAGTAAGAAAGCATTCCAGTTAGGGTGGTCAGATACAATATGGGACACCCAGATAAGTTTAAATTTCACATAAATGAATAAATTTTAATATAAATATGTCCCAGATGTTGCATGGAGCATACTTACACACAATAAATTCATTGTTTGTCTGAAATTCAAATGTAATAACTGGATATCCTGTATTTTATTTGATAAATCTGGCAGCCCTACTTTTGAAGAAAGGGAATTACTTTAACAAAGGCACAGAGGCGAGACTAGCCAGGAGTGTGGCATTATAAGAGGGCCAAATACGAGACAGAAGGGTAGCAACTGAGGCTAGAGAGGGGTAGAAACCAGGTTAGGGGATAGGTGTGCCATACTAAGAAGCTTATACTTAATTCTTGTTTCCATTTTGAGCAAACCTAGAAAGCACAGAAGGCCAGAGGAGATGATTTACTCTTCAGACTGAGAATGCATGGATGGCTGCAGCAAGGCTATATATTTTCTGAGCTCTCCCATCTCCATCGTTTCTAATCATGTCTGCCAAGTCATGCATAGCTCCTTGTCCCCACACTCCTCCTTTCTTCTTCCTGCAGCAAGGCCATAGCACTGCCATGGTCAGGCCCAGCCCAGCCTGGGCTGTGGAGAATTTATGGAGCTATGTTTCAATAACAGATGTTGCTGACAATTCAATTAACCTTCTGCAGGATGTGCCTTGGGTCCAGCTCTCTTTGTTGTTTCTGTTTTTGTTTCTGCCTTTTTTTGCGGGGGGGGGCCATCTTTCTGTAATCAAGTTTTACCTTGTAAGCTAGTTATCCTAGCTCAGATTGGTACACGTGCCCAATACCTCTGTTCCTTCCTCCAACACTGGGCCTGGGCCATCTAGCCTGCTCACCCATGTTTTGTTTGTTTGTTTGTTTGTTTGTTTGTTTTTGAGACAGAGTCTCGCTCTATTACCAGGCTGGAGTGCAAATGGCACCATCTTGGCTCACTGCAACTTCCGACTCCCTGATTCAAGCAAATCTCCTGCCTCAGCCTCCCGAGTAGCTGGGATTACAGGCATATACCACCACACCCAGCTAATTTTTGTATTTTTAGTAGAGGTGCGGTTTCACCATATTGGCCAGGATTGTCTCCATCTCCTGACATCGTGATCCACCCGCCTTGGCCTCCCAAAGTGCTGGGATTACAGGCGTGAGCCGCCGCACCCGGCCCTGTTCACCCATGTTTTATAGACTCTGTTGTACCTATCGCTTTAAGAGACAAACTGTAGACCAGGAAGTTTTCCCATTTAGGAGGCCCCCTATAATCTGTGCAGACTTAGCTCACTAGCTTTCTGGTCTCCTGCTTTGTCTACTCCAGAGGTTTCCTAAATTGAACTTCCAGGTATCAAGTACTGGCTCCCTCAAGTCACTGCTGTAAGCCCCAGGCTGCAGGCTCCAGGCTCCAGTCCTATGTTCCCTTCCACCTGCTACCAACTGGTGGAACTTGGTGACTTCACACCTTCCAGCTGTGAGCACTGCTCTTACTCCAGCCCAGTGGCGGAGATCCCATCCCTGGAACTAGCACGTGTAGCAGGACTTCCTAGTCTAGCTGAAATGACTCTTCCCCACCTTCCTGGGCCTCAGTGGCTCTGGACATGTCATCTGGGTTCTCTGTCCTTCCTATGTGGTTGTCCTTTGGAAATCCCTGCCCTATCTCAAGGAATATACCAGCCTCTATGTACCAGCCCATCCCTCCTTTAGTTTGGACTAACCATCCCACTCCCAATGTCAGCACTACTACTGTCTGCAGGACAAAGCTCGTGCCCAGCATGACCAGGAAGGCTTTCTTCGATCTGGTTTTCATCTTCACCCTCAGCTCTATCTGCTTTTCTGTGCCCTTGATACACTATGTTACTCGTCTCTACCTAATGCAGGTACCTTTCAGCTTACCCCCATCTGCCACTACTATAGCTTATTCCCAGAATGGCCATTCCTGGCTAATGCACCCCACCTCTGTTTAAGTTGATTACTTTCTACTTCATGCCAACACCACCCCTTAGCACTAATCTCTTGTGTGTGTGTGTGTGTGTGTGTGTGTGTGTGAGAGAGAGAGAGAGAGAGAGAGAGAGACAGGGTCTCCCTCTGTTGCCCAGGCTGGAGTGTAGGGGCATGATCATGACTCACTGTAACTTCCACCTCCTAGACTCAAGTGATCCTTCTGCCTCAGCCTCTTGGGTAGCAGGGATGACAAGTGTGTGCCACCACACCTGGCTAATTTTTGTATTTTTTTGTAAAGATGAAGTTTCGCCATATTGCCCAGGCTAGTCTTGAACTCCTAAACTCAAGCAATCCACCTCACCAAAGTGCTGGGATCACAGGCATGTGTCACTGTGGCTGGCCCTTAGCATTAATCTGTGTATAAAGACTTACTACACTGCATTAAAATTATTTATTTAATGTCTGTTTTCTCTATTGGAATACAACACTCTGGAGGACCATGTCCTGTTCATCTTGGTATCTTCAGAGTGCCTGGAAGCAGGTGAGATCTCAATGAACATTTGATTGATGCCTAAATGAATATGTGAATGGAGATATGAGTGAATAGCCAATGTAGCACTAATTTCCATTCTAATCAGAGGACAGGTAGAAATGACACTTGGAACAGGACCATTTAAGTATATTCTTTTCTGTTTTCTCTTGAATGTATTAGACATGTATTATGTGGTGTACATTATCCTTCCTATTGACTGTCCAGGATAGGATCTAAGCCTCTTTTTAAATTTGGAATTCTGCCATGGAATTCATACAATGACATGGTAGGAGACAGCTACTGGCAGTTAGGCCGTGGGTCATTTGACCCAAGCCCAGTCAAATTATTATCTTTGAATTCAGAATCAGTGATGAGGGCAGTTTAGGATTCATTCTGGTGACACTAGTGGTGATCATCAGTGCCCAGTGGTGGAGCCCTAACCAGGGAATTTTCCTTTTTCACAGCTGTGGCACTCTTGAGTGCTGCTTATTGACTGTTTCCAGTGTTTTCTTTCTTCTGGGTGTGTGGTACAATTTCCCTACCTGGCTGCCTTGTGGATGAATGGAGCCTTATGACCAAATAAAAGAGAGGCCCATTGATTTCCCCCGACCTTTTCTTTTAAAACTTTTCTCCCTCCTTGTTCTTGCTTTTCCTTCTTCCTTTCCTTCCCTTTAAGAGTTTTAATATTTTCAAGGACTTTTAAAAAATCATGTGTGGATTGTTTTGTCTTATTTTTGTGAGAGAGTTTGAAGGAAGGAGAAGGTAAATCTGTTTAATTTTGCAATTAGAGTTAGATGGTCCTAAAAATTTAGTTGTCAAATAATTTCAAGTTGAATGTCCTGCTTTCACATTGAAGGGCCTACAAAATATTGTATATTTCAAAAAACTAAAAGAAGTAGCACTAATATCTTGTTCTCTAATTCATAGACAAGTTGAGTGTGTTTGTGGTACTTCGGGTTTTTAAAGACTTTGTGGGATACTAATCCTTAGACATTGCCTTCACCCCACCTTTAGTCCTTCTGAGCACTCTCTCGGGAGTTGGAACATCGTTATCCTTGTAAGAAATACTAAACTTGCTTTGATATTTAAGCAATTATTTCTTCTCTTCTTGCTGGTGGGTGGGGCAGTTTGGTTTAGGTAGTGTTATACTTTGGTCTAAGTATTTGGGTTAAATTGATTTTTTGCTAATGAGTGGGCTGGTTGTTAGCAGGTTTGTTTTTTTTTCCTGCTGCTGATTGTTACTAGCGGCATTAACTTTCAGAATATGGGCTGGTGAGATTAATTTTTTTATATCCCAGCTAGAGATATGGCCCTTAACTGACCTAAAGAGATTTATTGTGCTTTAATTTTCCTCTGTTCCTTTTCCTTCAGTAAACCTGACAATAGTCTAACCTTAAAAATGGAGTTGATGCCCTTATGGGTCACTACCCCTAAATAAACCTGAAGCAGGTGTTTTCTCTTGGACATATTAAAAAATACCTAACAGGAAGCTTAGAGAAACTGTGACACAATAAATACAATTAATGTCATCTAACGCCAGCTGTTAAAAGTGCGGCCACTGAGCATTTGATTATATAGGAAAAAATATCTAGACAGTATTTTTGAGACTAACGTAGCTGTGCTGTTGAATATCTGTTGGAGAAGATCCCAGATTTGCGTACATTCTGTGCCTATGATATTGAGTTTAAGGATTTGGGGCAGGGTTAATTGTTAAACATATTGCTTCTATTCTTGAAAAAGTAGAAGTGTAAAGTGTAATAATACAAATGTCGCTGTGACCTCCTCCACGGAGAGGACTGGTTTACGCCGGATCATTTTCCAGCATATAGAGAGAAGCTTTGACAGGTTGATAACTTTGTAAGATGGGAGACATCTAAAATGTTCATGTTTTCCTCTTGTAGTCCCATCTCCAATATTTAGAAATGTTCTCAGATTTTAAAATCATGCACAGGGCTTGAGCTTTCTGTCATTTGACTTTAAAAGAAAGTTTCATTCATAATATTTATCCTCTTATGTAAAATTCTGGTATAAAAGTCTCATCTCCAAATATGTTAAATGACAAAATTATTTTATAAAATGTTTATGCGCACTTTATCACCTTAAGTTTTTATTTGAGAATGTGAAAGTACAAAGTGCAGTAGACTTCGGTAGTTTTGAGTGCCAAGAATATACAGAAAGAGAAGACAGATGATGAATGAGTTTATAGGGTTCTAATCTTAAAATGGTAAAAATGTACAAAGACCTTGCTGGGTTTTGGGGGGTTATTCATTTCTTAAACAATCCAAATCTAAGCTTAGAAGAAAAGTTTAGCATTAAGCACCTTTATCTTCATGGATAAGCTTCAGCTTGCTCTTGCCAAGAGAAGAGTGCTTGAGTTACAGAAGGCATAATTAGTTTGAAGAATACAGCAGCCTTTTTGTAAACTTTCCAGATATCAAAATCGACTTTGATATATAAATGGTTTTCTGAGATGACACTGCCTCTATTTCTATAATCATTTCACCTGGACTATCTCATCCGTCCTATGAATGTATCCCTAAATGTGGTTATTGAAAACAGAATAGCTGCCTCATGACAAGTACATGTAACTTAAGGGGGAAAATATTAAATTTTGAATTGAGTGTGTAGGTTCCCTATCATTATATATAGAGTTTCTTTTTCTGCGCTAGTCAATGACTTAACCTAAATTTTAAATGTTTATAAAAGATTAATTGTCCTACATCAAACTTATATTAAATAATTTCATCCACTTATGGAGGAGGAGGAGGAGAGTGTGGAAGAGGTAGAAAGCTGGGCACAAGTTCATATGCCTGTGAGTCAGTAAAGACTGAAGTAATGTCCCATGTTGAGCTGGTTATTTTGATATATGATAATAATTATCTTTGAGGTAGAACAATTCTGTTAATTGGAAAATCACAGGATATATCCATCATATTTTTCAGGACAGATAGTTTTTACTGTGCGGCAAATAGGTTAAAATTACACTATATGGTAGTTGCATTTAGTTTTTAAAGCAAAAAAATCTGCAGAGAAACCTATGCAATGTGTAGTTTGTCCAGATTAGTTTTCCTATGTGGAATGAAGTTCTGAAATATCTCTAAAGCAGTTTACTCATCAATTGAAAAGTCCTCCAAAAAGAGAACTATTGGGAAATCTTAGCGTGTGTGATGGTGGTGGAAAAGAAAAGCTCCCTCAATTATTTGGAGGGAATAACTTTAAAAAATACTTAAATGGCTAAGTTTACCTGTTGCAGTTAAGAATTAAACTTGTCAATTTTAACATTGCTGTTACATTTGAAATAAACTTATGTGATGTTCTGGTTGAAAAAAAAAAAGAGAGAGAGAGAGAGAGAACCTAGCCAATCCTGTAACTTTGGTTCCTGTTTATTCATGAGTCTAGTTCTTTAGTCTTCCTGCTGATTCTGTGAGAAAACAACCCATAACTTTTCAACAAGATCTTCCTTTTTTTAAAAAATGGACAGAAAGCAATAGGCAGAAATGATTTCAGTTGTTTACTACCAAGAATATCAAGTGGCCCACTTGATACACTAACAACTATGACAAAAGCAGGTCACACTGCAGTGTCCTAGCTTTACGTTGTAAAAGGCGGGCCAGTTCCTCCTAAAAACTGTTTTCAAGTTATTACAGACAAGAAACAGAATGTTAATGAGGAAAGAACATTGTCAGAGATCCTAACATTCTATGGCTAGTCTATGGCTGGCTTGCTATGCTAACTCTGGAATGTAGACGTCACTTTTACCATTTGAGCCTATCCCTACAGCGCTGATGTGTAGGCCAAAGGAGAAATAGCATGTGAAAATGTTCTGTAACTTTAGTAGGGCTGTTCAAATGTGACAGCTCAAGCCTGTCCTAGGCTGGGACTGAGCCAGTCTGGATTATGGAGAATTTAAGGAGTCCCATTGCAGTAACACTTGAGACAGGATTATTAAGTAATTATCCAAAGAACAGGTCACTATAGCTGCTTGTGTAAATGTGAGAGGACATTAGGGACTTTGGGAAGTGAGAAATTCTGAGACATCAGCTATAGTCTTAGCTATGCTTAGGTGCACGGCATGTAAGAAGAATATCTGTCTGCCAAAGCTGTCACTGAGATGAGGCCACAATTGCTACAGGCTAATGAGAAAAACAACACATCTGACTGATATTTCACCTGAAAGCTTTTGTTTCTTATGATGAAACAACTGTTTCTGGATCTTACTACTTGACCAAAAAAAAAAAAACAAAAAACTGGATAAGACACTCAGGTGCATGTGACATCCCTCAGCCTATCTACTACCCCAGCCATAGAAGTGGCAACCAGTTCTGCACAGATACTGTATAACCTCGCAGCACCTCATCTCAACTGCATCTTGTACTTCTCACTTTCTGTCCCCGGGTTCCTCTGACATCATTACCCGGGAGACACGCAGAAGCTCTCTTGGTATTCCTATAGGCGCAAGTTGGAAGTGTGGGGGAGTTATCAGCCCATGGGGCAACCCTTGAGATATGGGGAATGTGATCAATGCTCCCCGCTTCGGTGCCACTGGCAGACAATTGTGAGGTGCGTTCTCTATCACTTCCCAAAAGGTCTCAGTGAGTTTAAACACCAGGTGCCCCCATGTGTGTTGCTCCTCCCTGTTTCCCTTTTCCCAGCCCCCATTACTGTTCCCTGGAATCACTTCCCCAAATCAACTACCTGCAAGAATACGCTTGTCCCAGGCTCTGATTTTCAGGACAACCCAGGCTAAGGAAAGCACCATATTTATGCAGAACTGAGACAAGGCATTGACATTCCCCACCCTCATCCATCTCAGTCTCTTCCCTCCTCGTTCCCGGAATGCCTCTCCAAAACTCCCACCTTCTGCAGTAGCCTTCCGTGTTTCTCTCTCTCTCTCTCTCTCTCTCTCTCTCTCTCTCTCTCTCTCTCTCTCTCTCTCTCTCTCTCGTGTGTGTGTGTGTGTGTGTGTGTGTGTGTGTCTAGCTTTTTCTCTCATGCAGACTCACACATATACATCGTGGCTGCACGCACCCTCTTATTAAGGTTTGCGATTTTTGTCTGCAAATGCAGAATACTCAGACTTCCCCATTTCACAGACTGATACAATTTTCTAAAAATAATAGTCATAATCAATTGATTGACTAAGGTTGCCAAATTTTAATTTTCCCAAATAAAATGTGAGAGACAATTTTGTTATCATTTTATAATAGAAAAAACATGTTAACGCCAAAAAAGCATGAGGTTATAATCTCAGACTAGGTCATGCTCCCCAACTAGCATAATCTTAGCTTTCTGAAAATTTCACTGCAGTGTGAAATTCTTAGTTTTCCTATTTTGAGGAGGGTTAATCGTCCTTGGTGGAGCACAGGCATTATCTGCTCCTGCTGGGGTCCCGGGTGGACTCTATTTTTTTCCACTTATACTCTTTGGACCCTGGGCCCCGGGTCCCTCTCCCCTTCCCTCTGAGTAATGTCACCCAGCTGTGTTCTCTTTAGTATGAGCAGAAGGGTTTTCATTTGCCTTACGCAATTCATTCTTCTAACTAGACATAACATTTTTGAGATTCCAAAGCCAAGAAAACAAATGGAAAACCAAATCATAAAAGCCAACACGTGGTATTGTGTGTTTAATTGCTTCACTGTTCGTTGTTTTAAAGTTGAGAATTCAGGGAAGTGATAGAAATCTATGTTCTTGACTCAGAAGACCAGAGGTGAAGTGACAGCTCTGTCATTTGTCAGTTGTCTGATCTCAGAGAAACCTCTATCCCTAGTATCATAGTGTCTCTACATATGTGTTTGTACTGAGGGAGTGTCTTGGGTTTCAAGTAATCTTATAAATAGCCAAAGGGCAGGGCTTTGACCTCTGGAATTGGGATCCTACCACCCTGGCCTCTGTTGAGGGCCTCTGCCCAGACCCTTACATAGAACATGGCCACAGCCTACCATTTTCTAGGAACTGTCACCAACTCTGCTATTAGTTGTGTAGCTGTTATTTTTCCTTACTATGGCTGTGTATAAATTTATTTTAATTGAAAGTTATTAGTAACTTGGCATTTCTGTGTTGGTTATGTACAGTAGTAGTTTAACTTGTTATAAGTTATTTTCCTAAGAATTAGTACCCTATTTTCTTTTTCTATTTTTTGACTAAAGGCTATGCTTTCTAAAAACCCTTCCTTTTATCTATTCACTTTATATGACCTTTTGCTTTTCAAATCACTTTTATGTATTTTAGTTCTTTTCCTTTTTACTTCCCACGTATTGAGCTTTGTGATTTCAATTCCTTAAGTTTTGATAATTTTGTTTAATTTTATTTAATAGTTTAATATAAGTATCCTTTTTCATTAGAAGTCTTTCAAGTCTTTAACTGTTACTTTCCCCACCCATTTCTATCATTTACTGTAATTTGCTGTTACAGAGAAGAAACTTTTTTTTTTAATCCAGATTCCAGGCCAAAATATGTTCTTATTTTTCCTCCCATCTGGACTGGTGGCTTGTGTCCAATGAACACTTTCATCGACTTATTCCTTTTAGTGTTTGAACTTCATTTTCAGTCTCAGAACATTTCATGCCATGTGGGCCCAAATGATTCCCCCGGTCCTGGTTCTGCCCTTAAAGTCTAATTCCCTTGGTTAGGGAAATCATCAAAGGCTCCAAGATAACTGTAGTTTCAAATAATCACTTGTATTTCCATCTGTTTCTTATATTGAGCCCCTTGTGATTTCTATCACTTTCTCGTTAACTTGGTTATACAATTAAAAAGATGTTTATATATAAATTTTTGTTTATATCATTTATGGAAATCTGTATATATATAAAACAAACACCTTTTAGAAAGTATTGTTAATTTTTATTTCCTATATGGAGGTGATATTCACATAACATAAAAATTAACCATTTTGAAGCATACATTTGGTGGCATTTAATGTATCACAATGTTGCGCAACCACCACATCAATCTGCTTCCAAAAAGTTTCATCACCCCAAAGGGAAAGAAATTCCATGCCCATTGAGCAGTTAATCTTCCATTTACCCCTCCCTCAGCACCCGACAACTACCACTCAGTTTTCTGTCTTTATGGATTTACCTATTTTGAATATTTTATATAAAAGGGATCATATAATATGTGACCTTTTGTATCTGGTTTCTTTCCCTTAGCATAATGTGGTGTTTGGTATGTTTTATCTAGAATTTTAAGCTATTTTGTACTGGAAGAACTTCCAGGATATTTAGTGTATCATGGTGCTAGAAATAGAAGTGCTAAATCTGATTATTACTTAATTATACCATAAGTAGGAAATTAAGGGACTTTATTAAAAATTCCTTTTGACTGATACTTATCACTTGGAGTTCTGAAACTTTTATACAGTGCTTTATTATTTTTTAACATAAGAATAAGAGAGTTTTCATTAATATTTGGTCAGTAATTCCCCTATAACAGCGGGCCTTCAAAATACGGATTCGTTTTATCCATTTTTTAAAAATTTATTATATTTATTCATTTGATTATTTTGAGATGGAGTCTCGCTCTGTTGCCCAGGCTGGAGTGCAGTGGCAATATCTCGGCTCACTGCAAGCTCCACCTCCCAGGTTCAAGCCATTCTCCTGCCTCAACGTCCTGAGTATGTGGGATTACAGGTATGTACCTCCACGCCCAGCTAATTTTTTGTATTTTTAGTAGAGATGGGGTCTCACCATGTTGGCCAGCCTAGTCTTGAGCTCCTGACCTCAGGTGATCCACCTGCCTCAGCCTCCCAAAGTGCTGGGATTACAGGCATGAGTCACTGCACTCAGCCTTATCCACATTTTTAAATTCCATACTAAATTTCACTTAAAAAATTATCAGGAAAAATAAGAATTTATTTAAAGTCACTAAGTTCATAATAGGAAAAATAGAATGATTATCATGTGGAAAAATATATCTTATCTCTCCCATAGGGAGAGATTTATGAGCTCCATAATATTAGTTGGAAGCAGTGATTGCTTCTCCAAATGATGAAATGATGTCTCAAGCATAATATAACAAAAGGCAAGCAATATGAAATCTACATGTTTTGGTAGAATGATACCGGATGTGCACATTTCCAGAGGGGTTTTGAACTGATAGAGCATAACATTTGTTTTTTGAGGGGAGTTGCCTCTCAGGAAAGATCCCAGATTTCCAAGGGTTTTTCTCCTTTTTCTTTATTATGGGTAATTTTTCTTCTATTTGACATTGCAGACGCAGAAGTGTACATTAAAGGTAGTCATCCCTGTAATTAGCTGATAATTATTTGCCTTTCATTGTCAAGTGCACTTATTTCAGTGAGGAAATCTAACTGAGCTTGACCCAGGACCACTGAAGTCTGGACCTTTGAAGTAAATGTGTGCGATCTGAATGGATATAGGTCATAATTTGCCTTTTCATCATTCAGTATTCATGTTTGGCACAACTTTTATTCATCTTTGAGACAAATTTCTCAAATTCACAGGCTCTATTTGCCAAAATTGTTCCTTATTTGCCTCAATTGTATAGAAAAATAATTACAGTAGAGACTTCTTAGTCATGTAATTCAACTGGTACAGGGTGCTTTCATCTAGAGCAGTGGTTCTCAACAGGGGGTGATTTTGCCCCCCAGGGGACATTTGGCAACGTCTCCAGACATTTTTGTTTGTCACAAACTAATGGGGCAGGGAGTACTACTGGCGCCTAGTGGTGTCTTAGTCAATTTGTGCTGCTATAACAAAAAACCAGAGACTAGGTAATTAATCAAGAACAGAAATTTATTTCTCACAGTTCTGGAGGCTGGAAAGTCAAAGCACCAGCAGGTTCAGTGTCTGGTGAAGGCCTTCTTACTATGTTCTCATATGGTAGAAGAGGCAGACATTATGTGCTCACTTGGCTTGGTGGAAGGCGGAAGGACAAAGAGGGGGATGAATGCTGTATGAAGCCTCTTTCATAAAGGCATCAATCCCATTCACAAGAGAGGAGTCCTCATGACTTAGTTGCTTCCTAAAGTTCCTATCTCTTAATATTATTCAACTGGAGATTAAGTTGCAACATAAGTTTTGGAAGGATCCAAACGTTCAAACCATAGAAACTGGATAAAAGGCTGTGATGCTGCTAATCATCCTATAATGCACAGGGTGGCCCCCCACAACGAAGATTTATCCTGTCCGAATGTCAATTGTACTGAGATCTCAACTGATCTACCCTGAAGCAATCCTAGAATTTAGGTCTTGTTCCTTCTTGGTCCCAGGTGGCTTTAAGTGACTTAAAAAAAAGATCCTTTAAGCTCTGCCAGGCCAGAGTGTATGCACTTCATATTAATACTTTCATATCAAAATGTTGAACAGGTGTGGTGGCTCATACCTGTAATCCCAGCACTTTGGGAGGACGAGGTAGGGGGATCACTTGAAGGCCAGAAGTTTGAGACCAGCCTGGCCAACATGGTGAAACCCCGTCTCTACTAAAAATACAAAAATTAGCTGGGTGTGGTGCTGCACACCTGTAGTCCCGACTACTCGGGAGGCTGAGGCAGGAGAACCGCTTGAACCAGAGGCTTCAGTGAGCTGAGATCATGCTACTGCACTCCAGTCTGGGTAACATAGCTAGACTCTGTCTCAAGAAAAAAAAAAATGTTGAGGACCTAGTATTTGCCTTCTTACTTTTCATTTTCTATCTCAAGAAACTTAACACCTACATTCTAGTCTAATATTTCTAAAAATATACTTCCTAGGCCACTAGTGGGTAACAAGAACTCCCCTAAAGAGGTATAAACTGACCTAAAAAGGTAATCTTCACATCAGTCTTTCTAGGAGCATTGCATGCAATTCTGTAGACTTTTACTTAATTTTGTTTCATTAGTTATTTTTTCCTACTGGAAAGTGCAACAAGTAGAGTCACCAGCTGTGGAATCTTTTGCTCTGCTTAAGTTGTTCTCAGTTAGAAAAAATTTTGAGAACCACTGCTATAGAAACTTTCCTTTTTGACAGCTGCTTCTGCCCAGTCTCCTGCCAACACAGCTATGTCCTTTCCTTTGCTCTGCTATTCTTTATCTATACATATCTTTATCTTCCTTCAAGACCCACCTCAAATCCTCTCACACTGACTGATGTATTCATTTATTTGCTCATTTATTAAACACATTAAGGATCCATTAAACACCACTGCCACTGTGCTAAGGTCTGGGGACATAGGAAAAATCCCAAAAGACATAGTTCCTTGAGTAGCATATTGCCTATTGGAGGAATTCCACTTTTGTTAACACTTCGCCTTTTTTGTGCCCCATAATATAACATTTGATTATATTCTGCTACTTATTAGTCTCAAATTGATTTCAATGTGTTGATTTCTCCTCCTGAACCAGAAGGAAGTATTTTTGGGAGACTGGGTTGCCAGATGAAATACAGGACATCTACCTATATTTGAATTTGAGAGAGACATTAAATAATTTTTTTAGTATGAGTATGCGGCAAATGTTGCATGGGACAATTTATCTTAAAATTTTATTCATTGCTTATCTGAAATTCAGATTTAACTGGGCATCTATATTTTTATTTGCTCAATATGGCAACCCTCTATAGGGCAAAGGCTCTCTAGTATTTTCCCTACATCTCCAAGGGCATGTGACACAGAACTGGATGTACAGTCAGTACCCAAATAAGCAATCAGCTGTCTTATTCCTTTAATGTAGGTAGAAAGTTATTCTTCCTCCAAAGGTAGGGACAGTGACTATTTATATTAGCTGGTGCAAATGTACATAATTGTGGTTTCTTTTTCCTTTCCTTTCCTTTCCTTTCTTTCCTTTCTTTTCCTTTCTCTTCTTTTCTTTTCTGAGACAAAGTTTTGTTGTTGTCACCCAGGCTGGAGTGCAATGACTTGATCTTGGCTCACTGCAACATCCGCCTCCTGGGTTCAAGCGATTCTCCCGCCTCAGCCTCCCGAGTAGCTGGGATTACAGGAGCCCGCTACCACACCTGGCTAATTTTTGTACTTTTAATAGAGACAGGATTTTGCCGTGTTGGCCAGGCTGTTCCTGAACTCCTGACCTCAGGTGATCCGCCTGCCTCGGCTTCCCAAAGTTCTGGGACTACAGGCGTGAGTAATGGCACCTGGCCAGTGGTTTTTACCATTACTTTTAATGGCAAAAAACACAATTATGTTTGCACCAACCTAATACTAGTTCATATTCACATCATAGTTAAATCAACTGTGATCTAAAGTAAAGAATAGACTTCCAGGAAATTGTGGAGTTTAGGATATGACTCCTAAGTATCACATTAGGAGAGGAGACTGGTCCTACGCTGTTTTTGTTTTTGTTTTGTTTTGTGGAAATATAGGGCAGATGAGGTGCCTTTTAGTTCTTTACATTCCAAACTGGAGTTTTACATAAGGCATTGGTATGTTGTTAATGTAGAGAAACAACTTGTTCTAACCTCAGTTATTTGGATAATTAACCACGGAAATTATACCTCAAATAATATTTTTTTCATTGTAGCACTTTGCAATAAATGAACATTTTTCTAGCTCTACAGTGAATATTATGACTGAAAATTACTGAGATTTCTCTAAAATCTCAGCACTTGATGAAATGACTTCACTTGAATGCCAAGAAAGCATAGTTTTTGCAAAATAGCACTCAACCTCATTTCAGCAGGTCAATTTCTATTTGCAACACCAGCTCTGAGTAATGCTTTTTGGAACTTGAAAATGTTCTGCTTCCTGGAATTTACCAGTAAATGTCCCACATGTAGCAGAGTACTACACAAACAGGAGCTACATCACATAAAATGTGACTTCACAATATTTGAGCTTTTTTATACTTGCTTTTCATAGCCAGGAGTTCCGAGTTCTCTTCTTGGCTGTATGGGTGCTGCTGTTAACAGAAGGAAATTTTAGAGATGACATTACTTCCTGTTCCTATTTCGAGACTCTGGGTGTTCTATTCCCTCATCGTTTGAGCCTGCCTGCTGCTGACCTTGTTCTTTGCTTCCAAGGCTTTAGGTAGACTGCTGGAGGGAGGTAACAGAGGGGTTATACAAATGGCTCCAAAGATCTTTACCAGCTCTGTGACTCATATCACTAGTCCTCTAAAGATTGAAAGGTATTAAATTTTCATGTGTCTTGAGGAGGTGAAAAGGTTTATTTGTATTTTTTTCCAGGGAATTTCCAGGTGGAGAAAAAATAAACCGAATGATTCACCAGAGTAAGAAAGATGGAAAAACTTTATTTTCTTTAGACTATAGCAAATCCTCTATTACTCAACCTAGTTGCACAAAGTTACCAACTGGTTGCCAACTTTCAAATCATCTGAGCATAGTAAAATATGCTTAATAAAATTATAGTCAATGTACTATTAAAACATTTTATTCTGAAAATTTTCATAAATTCATACAAGTAGAAAGAATAATATAATAATCCCCCATGCACCTCTCACTCAGCTTCAACATCTGTCACTGTTTTGCCAGTTTTGTTTTATCTACAAGCCACCACTATTTTTTTTTCCTAGAGTGCTTTACACCAGATCTCAAACAGTGTCATTTCATCCTCTAATACTTAAGTATGCATCTCTATTTGACGAGGACATTTCTAATATAACCATCATGCCGTTATGACACATAATATGAACAATAATTTCTTAATGTCATCTAGCCCATATTCAAGTTTCCTCAGCTGTTTCCAAAATACAGTTGGTTTCCTCTAATCAAGATCCAAAGAAGTCTACACACTGCATTTGATTGGGTCTCTATAGTGAGCATAATTTTATCTTTTTTCTGTTAGACAATTTAGAAAGCACCCTAGGAGTTCAGAGAATCTTGGGATCCTTAGTATAATCATAGTTTTAGTCTACGTGGCCAGATAGCTGTGAAAAAGTTGTTATAGCATACAGAACATTCTTTTAAAACCAATAATATTTATTCACTTATTTTTAATTGAAAAATAATAATTGTATACATTTATGGAGTACAATGTAGTGTTTTGATCTATGTATACATGGTAGAAAGATCCTGTTAAGCCTATTAACATATCCACCACCTCCCCAACTTATCATTCTTTTTGTGTATGGTAAGAATGTTAAGCATCCATTGTTTTAGCAATTTTCCAAGTGATGCACAAGAAACCAAAGTGAGACCATAGGCTTTGTCACATTGCTTCTTTCAAAAAGTGTGTAAAAGACTTAGTTGAACTCTGCTGGCTTCCTTTTAAAAATCCTTTAGCTAAAATTTTCCAATTTTAAAATATCCACTGCCCCCCTCCCCTACAAGTACCTAAACTCAAGACTATCTATTAGAGAAATCACAGTAAAATTTGAAGACATTTCCACCGTAGATTTTTTATGGGCATAAGGTATTTCAAGGACTGGCTAATGGGCCATTTGATTTACTGAGACAGAAAAGGCAACATTCCCAGTAACATGAAAGGCTTCACCAAAGTAGCTTAGTAGCTAGGCCTGGGAAATTGGGAAACCATGTGACCAGGGAACCAAGAAGGAAGAAATCATGCAGAAGTAACAGAGAAGGCACAGGAGTCTTTAGCAAAGTGGCTCAGAAAGGGTACATGAGCAGAAAAAGTAAAAAAATAATAATAATTTTTTTTAAAAAAGTAGCCTGAGGAGGGCTAAAAGTAGAAGAGAAAAAGAGCCTGCCATTCTGTGTTTGCTCTGCTCAGGCTGCCATAACAAAATGCCATGGTCTGAGTGGCTTAAACAATGGAAGTCTGTTTCTCACGGTTCTGGAGGCTGGGAAGTCAGAGATGAGGGTGCCAGCTGCTCGGGTTCTGGGAAGGGCTCTCTCCCTGTTCCTGGAAAAGATGCAGAGGCTGGAATGGGCCTGCGTGAACTTGAGGAGGCTTGCCCAAGAGGGTCTATGTTGTGGAATTATTGGGAGTGCTGCTGAAAGCAGGCGAGACTAAAGTCAGCTCACAGGATTGCCTTGAAGCCAGGTAAAGGGTCCTGGACATCTTGTGAACACCACAAGGGCAAGGTTGACCACGTCTGTTCATCTTTTCTTTTGGTACTTCTGCATTTGAGTCAATGTTAGGGAAGTTTTTCCCACTCTCAGTTTATGTAGTATTTCACCCATCACGTTTCATTGTTTTACATTTAAATTCCAGATCTATTTGGAATGTATCCTGGTACACAATGTGAAGAATAGATCCCATTTTATCTTTTTATTTATGGCTATACAGTTATTTTGATACCATAGGATTTATTAAACACTACATTTAGAGGAAAATTTTAGACACAAAGAAGTCATCTTGAAGGGATACCCACTGGCTAACTCGCAGATAATTTGAGTATGAAAATAAATAAAGTTAGCAATGGATTATAACCCATTAAATAAAATAAGAATCTGAGAGTTCATACTGATATAAATAAGTGAATACATTGAAGGTTTGATGAAGACCAAGGTATTCACATAGTCTCAAAGTACTTTTCCACAAAATAGTCACTACAAAAGTAAAAAGCATAACTTTATAGTAGAAGCCTGGCAGACACCACTATAACCAAGAAATCAAAATTAACATCACCAGTAATAGGACAAATTCAAATTGTGCACCGCAGAATAGGAGGTAATTAGGAGAACACAAATGTGCCTCTATAATATTTCTACCAAATATACACAATAAGAATCTAATAACAAGGAAACACCAGACAAACCCAAATTGAAGGACATTCTACAAAATGTCTCGTAATTATACAAAATTTGTCTAAAGTGTCAAGGTCATGAAAAGTCAAGGCAAGATTGAGAACTATTCTAAATTAAAGGAGTCTACAGAGCCTGCACAACTAAAGGCAACATGTGATCCAGGACTGGGTTCTTTTGCTAGAAAGGGTATTATTGACACAATTGGCAAAAATTAAACAGGATAGGAGGATTCGTTGGTAGTTATAATTCATTGCTAATTTTCTGAGTTTGAGTGCCGTATTGTAGTTATGTAGGAGAATGACTTTGTTCATAGAAAATACATATTAAAGTATTGGGAGTAGTGATAGAATATAATGTCAACAACTTATTCTCAAATGCTTCAGGGGAATAAAAGGTTCTTTGTACTGTACTTGCGACTTTTCTGTAAGTTTGAGACGGCTTAAAATAAAACTTATGGAGAAATGACAATCTCCATCTTTTCCTCAAGAATTTGAGCTGCTCCTTTTAATTACATGATAAATTTCTATATGTAATTGAATCAATTTCTTTAATTTCCAATCTGTTGAGTATTTTGTCTATTCATGAACTGATGCCACTCTGCTTTAGTCATAGAAGCTTTAAAATATGTTTTACAGGCATCCCTTGTTTATGGTTTGGATAATTAATATTGTTAAAATGTTCATACTACCCAAAGTGATGTATAGATTTGAGGAATCCCAATGACATTTTCAAAGAAATAGAATAAATGATCCTAAAATTCATATGGAACCACAAAAGACCCGAATTGCCAAAACAACCTTGAGAAAGAAGAACAAAGCTGGAGGAATCACGCTTCTTGGTTTCAAACTACGTTACAAAGCTATAGTAATCAAAATAGTATGTTACTAGCATAAAAACAGACACACAGACCAATGAAACACAGAAGAGAGCCCAAAAATAAACCCATGCATATATGGTCAATTAATCTTTGACAAAAGTGCTAAGAAAACACAATCAGGAAAGAACAGTCTCTTCAATAAATGGTGTTGAGAAAATTGGGTATTCACATGCAAAATAATGAAACTGTACCCTTATCATGCACTGTATACAAAAATTAACTGAAAAAGGAATATAGACTTAATTAAATATAAGACCTGAAACCATAAAACACCTAGAAGAAAACAGGAAGAAAAAAAAAACTCCTTGACATTGATCTTGGCAGTGTTTCATTGTTGTTGTTGTTGTTGTTTTTTGGATATGACACCAAAATCACAGGCAACAAAATAAAAAATAAATAAGAGGACTACATCAAACTAAGAAGTTTCTGCACAGCAAAGGAAACAATCAACACAATGAAAAGGCAACTGTGAAATGAGATAAAATATTAGCAAATCATATATCTGATAAAAGGCTAGTATCCAAAATATAAAAGGAACTCATACAACTCAATAGCAAAAAAAAAAAAAAAAAAAAAAAAAAAAAAAAAAAAAAAATCAAATAACTCAATTAAAAAATGAGCAAAGGACCTGAATAGGCATTTCTCCACATAAAACATACAAAAAGCCAATAGACACCTGAAAGGGTGCTCAACATCACTAATCATGAGTGAAATGTGAGTCAAAACTACAATGAAATATCACCTTATGCACTATTATAAAAAGAGAGAGAAAGAGAGATAAGTGTTGGTGAGGATGTGGAGAAAATGGAACCCTTGTACACTGTTGGTGGGTTGGTGGAAATTTCCACCACAGCTGATATGGTGGTTTCTCAAAAAAAAAAAAAACAACTAAAAATAGAACTGATATATAACCCATATAACCATACAAACCCTTTGTATATATCCCAGGTATATATACAAAGGAAATGAAATCAGTATGTCGAAGAGAGATATGTAGTCTCATGTTCATTGCAGCATTATTTACAATAGCCAACACATGGAATCAACCTAAGTGTCCATCAACAGATGAATGGATAAAGAAAATGTAGTATATATACACAATGGAAAACTATTCAGCCATAACAAGGAATAAAATCCTGCCATTTGTGACAACATGGATGAGAAACTATAGTACATTATGCTAAATGAAGTAAGACATACAGAGAAAGACAAATACTGCATAATCTCATTTATATGTGGAATCTAAAAAAAGTCAAACTCGTAGAAACAGAGAGTAGACACTGCCAGACGCTTGGGGATGGGAAAATGAGATGTTGGTCAAAGGATACAAACTTTCAGATATAAGAATACCTCCTGCTCATTTCCCAGGTAATCCAGGCTGTGAAAGTCTCTTGGATTTTGGTTCATTTGTGAGCATAGAATCCTCAATTCTGTGGGAGTAGACACATTACCATCAGCCATAGGCTTTAACTTCCTGTAGTGTCTCTATTTGCCCTCTCCCATACAAATGAATACTTTGTTTCAACCATTCATAAAAATTGATTTTCTATTACTTAGAAGAGTTCAAGTTAACGCAAGTCCAAGCTATCAGCAACATTTTGTAACGTATAACTCTCCCAGCCAGGAATATGTCTTACTACAGTAGCCATCTATAAGAAGAGCTACTTTTCTTATCTGATTACCCATAGTTACCAGTATCTTGATTGCAATCATCATCAGGAGTCTACATGACATAAATATCTATTTTATAATAAAACATGGAGAGATTATTTAACTCAAGGCTACATAAATGTAACCAAATAATTGATTCTGCATTAGTGAGCTTACACTATGAAGTTAGAATTATATAAAGCAGAAAAATTCATTCAAAATAACTCTGTTCAACAATCAATAATTAGTATTCAGACCCTAATATTTATTTCTAATTTCCTTTTTACTAAAAGAATTAGAGAAAATCCTTGACCCAATGTTCTTGAGAAATGTTTGTTCTGATTTTCTCTCCTTCTTGATCAGAATTTTTGCTATTTGACCTTCCTCTGTGTGCCATACAGTTCTTTTCATGTCATCTGTTCTGATACACCATTCCTTGTTTAGGGCCCCATGTATGAGTTGTAGAAGTATTCTTTTTTATTTTTTTAATTTGTTTTTTTTAGAGATGAGGTCTCACTATATTGCCCAGGCTTGTCTCAAACTCCTGAGCTCAAGCAATCTGCCCACATCAGCCTCCCAAAGTGCTAGGATTACAGGCATGAGCCACCATACCCTGCCAAGTTGTAGAAATATTCTTAGTCTTGACATCAGTCATTGTAAAAAACTTCACTTTGGGTGCAGATTGCTTAGCACTTATAATGCAAATAAGGTCTTGTTTTTCTTCAACATGCTCTACAGCATGTTTGGGGATGACCTCTATCTTTCCGAAGACTTGTGGATTGGTGTCTCTGCCTCACTTTGTATGTTCTGGGGACAACCCCTCTGTAATGTGCCCCTATGTTCCCTGTCCTGCCCATACTATGACAATGGTGCCATAAGGAAAAGGGCCTTATTCTGGTTCTTTGGGAAGTAAGAGTCATTTTTTCTGTGTGGCTCAGCCTTGTCTCTATAAGCCAGCTCAGCACCTCCACGTGGTTGTCGGTCAATTGAGGTGAGTTGTGAATGCCCACCTGTCATTTGACTTGTTCCCTGCCAACTTTACTTTGATCAAATGCCTGACCAGTCCCTGGCTCTGGGGTAGGTCTTTCCTTTGGCATCTTAAACCAGCCTGTGGACTTTTGAGTTGGGCCTAGATTCTGTAGCCCATTTTCCTGTGAAAGGCCTTGACTTGAATTGAAGCGATTGAAGCTGGGCTCCTCCAACTTTTGTGCTGCCTGAGGATGTGTGATCCTCCCTAAACAAGTCCTTGGGTCCAAAAGCAAGGTCTTGCTCCATTGAAGGGCCCCCTACCACCTTCTCATTGCCCTCAAGGGAAAGAGTTGGATGCACTCAGATTAGGATCCAAGCTGATGATGAACACTGCACTGGGCAGAACCAGGAGCCCTATAACACTTCCAATGTAACATTATTAAAAAGCCATCCTGGCTGTAACGGCTGACCCTTTCATCACTTTATTCCTCTACATGTGTTTTTAAAAAGATTAACGGAGTCTTTGGGGAAAAAATGGAAAGCTCTGAAGAATCTAATTTTAAAACAAATTTTCTATCCCCTGTCAAGCTTCCAGCATTTAAAAAAAAAAAGGCGAAATGTACAACTCAGATAATATCTGGTTAACTCTGTTCTGCACAGCTTACTTCTTTATTGAAACCGCCTGTAGCATCATGAGACATTCGCTGAAATATCCGTTAATGAAAAGCTGGACAGTAAGAAAGAAGTAATAAGAACATTTTATCTCTTTGGGAGTCTTCTAATAAAAAAATGAAAGGAAAGTAAGTTCATTTTAATTGATGAAAGAGACATAGATTTCATCAAGTTGAAGGCAAACAAATACTGCTAGGGGCAAACTGCACTTCTCTGTGCTTTTTGGTTAGAGCTGTTGAGTACTGCTCCATTGGAACATGAATTGGGTTTATTGTAATGGTCTGTTTCCATATTTAGTTTTCCCAGAATTCACATTGCGTCTTATTTATAATGGCATATATTTAATGATGAGCACAATGTCTGACACAGAGTTATTGCTCAATAAATTATTCTTGAATGGATGAATAAAAGATCATGCATTATCCCTTCCTGCAGGAATTGATTATCTAGTTGGGAGGGCAAGACACAAACATACACAAAAATAAGTGATGATTCCTATCATTGTATTTATTGTTAATCATCTAAGGTTATCATCATATTCTTCACTATTAATTTTGTGGTATTTGTGATGTCATAAAGGTAGCCAAAGATGTTCTTTCTACCTTAGCCTGTGTATGTTTCTTCCACTATTCCAGCCTCAGGCCTGCCTCTCAATTTAGCACTTGCTGATCAGTCTGCCTGGGGTGCTTATCTTCCTCAGTAGTTAATTAACTCCTATTCATCCTCCAAGCCCCAGTAGAAATGTCATTTCCTCCTGGAGGTCCTCCATGATTGCCTGGGCTGGGTTATCGAGCCCTGCTTTATATTCCAGGGCAATATTCAGAGTTATGCTTGTGATCACTCTTCCTGTATGTCTTCCCTGGCAGTGCATGAGCCCCATGAAGGCAGGGACAGACTCCATCCTTTTCATCTCTTCCCCAGGGCTCAGCGTAGCAGGTGTTTAATAAATGCTGGTAAAATGAATGGACACTTTCTTACAAAGAGCACCTTGAAATAGGCAAGGGGCTCTAGAGCATGGAGCTGGTTCTCAAAATGATGGGGAGGCAGAGGCCTGGAATAGAGAATGTGATCAAGTCTGTGGTCCATGGACTAGCAGCACTGACATCACCTGGAGCTTGTTAGAAATGTGTCTTTTCAGACCCCACCCAAAACCTGGGTGATTTGTGTGCACGTTCAAGTTTGAAAAGTTCTCTTTTCATCTGGCCACACAATGCAGATGGAGAAGACAGACCTTGGGAATTATCCCACCTAAGAGACTGAGGGCCCTGAATGGATCTGGATGATTGCCTGTATATGGGGACAACAGGTGGCTGCTGTTTTTCCTATGACCAAGTCCTGGGGTCTAATTCAATCCCCCTGCCACTCTTTTAAAAAACATACCTCATGGAGCACAAGGTAACTGATTACCTTTGTTTGGGGAAAATGCTGTTTGCTAACGAATTTTCTCCAGATACTGTGGAACTGTGTGGTTCCTCTCCCGGTCTCATTGCCAGTTGGACATAGAAAAGGGATTATCAGTCTGCCTTTTATTCAGAGTCTTAGATCCCCAGACCCCTGGCTGACTTGCACTGTTGGAACTAAGCAAAAGATATTCCAAGAAGATTCCACAAGGATCTCGTGTTAGTCGATTTTGTGCTGCTAGTACAGAATACCTAAGGGGGGTAATTTACATGGAAGAGAAATTTGTTGTATCATGGTTCTAGAGTCTGCAAATTCCAAGATTGAGAGGCTGGCATCTGGCAAGGGCCTTCCCAATGTGTCATCCCATGGCAGAAGGGCAATGAGGGGTTAGAAGGAGTACGAGGTCACATTCACTGTCTCAAGCCCTTTTTATAGTGGCATTAATCCATTCATGAGGGTGGAACCCTTGGAACCTAAACATGTCCTGACACTGTTGCATTGAGGATTGAGTTTCCAACATGTGGACTTTAGGGGACACATTCAAACCATAGCAGATCCTCTCCATTCATCCTACCTCACCTGGCATGTAATTCACTTGCAGGCTAGGTGAGGAGACAGTATCCACAGCCAAGAAGCCCACAGCTTCAGGGGCCTGTGGACAGAGGTGGACCAGATAGGGGATGGTAAGGAGGAGGTCAGCACAAATTGTCTGCAGGGTAAGGTAGCTTCATTCTCTGCAGTGGGGACATGAGGTAGGGATCGGGGTTCAGGGACAGGGTCTGGCTGTTTTATACCAAAGCAGGACAGATGGAAGTCAGAGGTGGACGAAGACTTTTCCTGTCACCTGTGACTCCGTCACAGAAGTACCTAAACTGTCTTCTGATCTGAGGACAGCAGAAGCTCAGGATACCTTGGTAGCGGGTAGATACAGGGAATGGTGTGGGCTGAGACAGAGGTTTGCTTCAGTTTCTCATCAAATTCCCCAGATCTGAAGCCAGCCCCTCTCAGGCCTGAACAGAAGCACTTCACCTGTTTATTTCTTGAAAAGCTACCCTATGTTGCTTCTTCCCACTTTTAATTCTCAGAGGTGCCTTTCCTACTGTCCAGAAGAAATAAACTTCTGTTCTCCCTGGAGTCACCTTAGCTTAAACCCCTATAATCTTGTTGAATCATCCCTACGTTTGGCTAAACCAGGCTCCTCAGATCCACCTTCCAGGGTCACACAGGTAACTTGGCTCGCTGCTTCTGGGGGCTCTGAATCCCACACTGCCCATCCAAGACCTCTTCCCTGCTGCCACCAGTCTCCTGGGGTCTAGCCCCAACAGCTTCCACCAAGGACACACTGCATTGCTTCAGAGGGTATTTAAGGTGCGGCATTTGCGATGCTAGTGAGGACCCTTCCTGACCTAATTACGCAGGGGGAGTGGGGAAAGAAGTGGGTATTTGGAAGGAAGGTGAGGTGGGCTGGGAATGCCAAGAAATGGTAGTACCGTGTGGTGAATCGAAGTGGGTCTTGGAATCTTCCTAGCTTTACTTTTCTTTTTTTCTTTCTGACTTTTTATCTTCTGTTATCACTCACTATGTTTTGCTTTCCTCATCTGCAAAATGGATTGTTGTAAGCTTGAACAGGAATCGTGCATAAAGTGCTGAGCACAGTGTCTGGTACCTTGAAACCACTCCGTGGAAGTTTCTTATTATTTGCCCTACACTCAGGAAATAATTCGGGCCCTGAAGGAAGACACCCCAATTTGCCGTCCTCCTAGCCGCCAAGCCTGATAGTGCACTAGGGAGGGTGACGAGAAAATACCGTGCAGAAGGCTGAGGAGTGGGGATTCTGGGGCGGGACTCTTCGAGGTCCTAAGTGACCTCTCCGCCCAGGCACCCGCCCTCCCAGGGCCTGGGCGGCAGAGCTGCGGGCGGGGGCGGTGGCCCCGCGCTGCACCCGGCCTGCGCGTAGGCGGGCGGGCGGGGCTGCGCGTCCGGGCTCCCGGGGCGGGTAATATAGCGGCTCGCCGAGGCGCTGGTGCGCTGGGGCAGCGCGCGGCAGGCCGGCGGGCAGGCGGGCGGGCTGGCTGGCTGGCAGGCAGGACTGGGATCGAGGCCCAGAAACCGGAGCAGCGGGCAGCAGGGAGGCCTGGAACGGGGCGAGCGCCATGAGCAACAAATGCGACGTGGTCGTGGTGGGGGGCGGCATCTCAGGTTAGTCGCGGCTGTGCGCCCTCCTTCCTCTTCACGCGCTCGGACAGGTGGCTGCCTGGGGGAGACGCGGGGGGCGGCCGTGGGTCAGGGCCTGACCCTGCAGTCCCCAGACTCTCCATGCACGGGCGGGGCTCTAGTGGGTCCGGAGTGCCGTGCACTGAACCCTCCTTTGGGGGCAATTTTGGGTGCGTTCCTCGGACCCAGAGGCCAGAGGCTGGAAGCCTGTTGCACCTCTGGGGCCAGACTTTGAACTTCTCCCCCAGAAGGCTGCTGGGCCTTCGCTTGCTGGAATTTTCGAAGCCAGGGAAAAGGGGTGGGGAGGTGGCACAAAGGTCAGTCATTTGCTCCAACTTGACCTGGACACTCCGCACCCTCGCTTGGAGCAAGCATGCACCGCATCGTGGTGTTGTCCTGGCATCGCGAAAACGACCTTGAACAGAAGAGGTTGGAGCCTGGCCAATCGATTGCCAAAGACTTTCCAGGCCCTCCTGATTCTTTGAGATTCTGTGATTGTCATGGATCTAACCTGAGGCTGCAGTGCCTTTTTGGCAAATGCCTGTTTTCCTCCTATCCCTCTCCCACCCGCGCTCCACCCCACCCCACTCCTAGTGCGGGGTGGCCAAACGGCAGCTTTGCTCTCTGGCCTAGCCCATATTTGGCAAGGATGGGGACAGACACTAACCCCTCAGCCACAGGGGGCTGTGTACATACCAAGGGCACCGAAAAATAGAAGCCAGAAGAAGGGATGGGGGTAGTGGGGGCACACACCCTCTGTGGAGGATCTGGCAGATCCTAAGGGAAGGGGTCAATGGGAATCAACCATGCTCTCAGTACAGCCTGTTTAATGCCCCCCTGGGCATGCTTTGGCCCACCTCCTAACGCTGCCTAGTACTTGAGCAGTAATTAGGACACCTTCAGACCCGCCGATGCGGTACCTAAGACTTGCCTTAAGGAATTCTCAAGTAGCCTTCGGGAAGTAGGGGTTGGCCTTGCTCCCTGCCAGGAGGGCAGGGCAGAGTTATTCTGACTATCCTGTGACTGGAGAAAAAAACCAAGGCATTGGGTGTTTGGTGCTGACCGTGGTCCCCTCCTCCTGCCTCTGCTCCAGCCTTCCTCCCCTTTGGGTGGGATCTCAGGCTACCATGTCTGTCTAGCAGACTCAGGTGAGCTCACCCATGCCAGGCCCTGTGCCTGGTGTTGCAGGTACATAGATGCGTAATCACAACATGGTGAGGTTAGCCAAGGCTGTGTGTAAATTCAGTTTACTTTCAGCATTTTTGACATTTTCTCTCCTAGAGGAACTTGGACTTAACAGCATACCTACTTAGGTGTTTTAGAAAATATTACTAAGTGCCTCTTGATGCTGCCTTGCATAGCACCCCATCTTACGGAAGCTGAAGTTTCTCTTTTCAGGCCCCCAAAGTCATTTTCTTACTAAAGTATGCCTAATGGGTTCAGATTTTACTATTTTCCCTTCATGATCTGTCCCTTTCTGATTTATACTCCAAGCCTTCAGGTTCAATCACATTACTCATGTTAGACTCATCTGGAAAAGGTAGATAAGGGTTTAGCTATTTTTGCAAGCAGTGGTGAAACCTCTGCGTTCATCCTCCCAAACTCTGATCAAAACAAGGTACTGATGAGTGGATCTGACTTTTCTCAAGAACATTCCACGGAATAGGCATTGTTCTAAGAACCAAGAAAGCAGGTTTCCAAAGCCCAGTCTTACTCAATTGCTTCATCTGCTACATGGGGATAACACCAATTAGTCACTGCTAGATTACAGGGCAAGTGAAATAATGTGAGTAAAATAGCTTTGCAGAGTCTGAAATATGGCACAAGCTCCTCAACACTTTTATCCATTTATTCAGACAATAGGAATTGAGGGAGACTGTGTAGGGGTTTCAAAAATGGATCATATTGTTCTTGCCCCAGAAGACTTGTCAATTCAAGAAGGGAGATGGGATACTCACAATACAAGGTAGAAGGTGGTGCGTGCCTTGGGAGGGGTCCATTCATTGATTCATTGTTCATTCATTCAATGAACATTTACTTCCTTTTCCACATTTTGTCCCAAAAGGAATGAAAGATGATTTATACAGGGCCATTGTTCCTGGGACCCTCACAAGCTGATGTGGGAGACAGTCAAGAATAATTACTACTCTTTGGCCTATGACAGGTGCTTTAATAGTGCACATACAAAGTTCTAGGGAAGGTGATTGGAGAGAACATCAAACTCTGAGAAAATCTGAGAAGAACTCACAGAGTTGGTGACATCTGAACTGTGTCTTAAGGGATGAATATGAATTCACCAGGAGACTAGATGAAGAAAGCATTTTTAAACTAAAGAGCAGCTTGTACAAAACCACAAAACTGTGAAAGAACATGGCAACGTGTAGGAGAACTTAAGAGCTTCATTGTGGAGAGTTGCCAGAGGGGTCTGGTGGGAGAGAAAGCTAGAAAAGTCAGTTGGGATGAATTGTGGGGAGCCTTGTATGTCAGAAAGGTTTAGATCTTTCTGTGAACAACGAATGGCACTGATGATTTTTTATTCACATAGTGCCATGCATCAAATGCCGTGTGTCACATCTGGTGGTGATATTAGCAAAACGGGGATGTGAAGAAGAGGGAGAGAAAGTTTTGGGAATAGATAGGACATCTAGAGTTGGAGGTTCTGGGAGAGGACACCCAGGGAGAGAAATCTAGCAGTTGGAACGAAATTGGGGTTACAAATGTGTACGATGGAGGTTTTAGTAGATGAAATCGCCAAAATCGAGAGTGTAGTGTGTAGAATGTTCGAGTTCGTAGGTGACCAACACAATGATTTATGTTTTAAAGTCTCTGGATTTGACTCTGGGTTCTAAACTTTGTTAATTATTAAACTTGCGACATTCTGGCCGTTCCCTGATAATTTTTAAAGCTGTCAGCAAATTTTAATCACTCCCTTTGGGATAAACAGAGACGTACTGGGAGGATAGCTGGTTAATACATAACTTTCTTTCTTGATGTTTTAAAAGTTTCAGGATAGTCGTAGACTAACTTTTTAGAAATGTGCATGGTGTATAAATGAGTATTCACTGAAATCTCTTTTACCCAAGGGGCAGGTCATCTCCAGAGACTTGGCAGAGCAATGACATCTCCCACATGGAACTGGACAGCAGCATGTTGCATCTGTCCCCCATCTCTCAGTTTTAGTGTTTGGGTTGGTGGAGCCATGGAAACTATCTTCTGCAATTCTGGAATAGCTCTCGTTCAATCCCCAAAATAAAAGCTAAAAAAGGCAACTTGAAGCAGAAACAAGAAAGTTTTGGCCAGGCTTGGGAGAGGAGATTTGGTCATTTGAGGGTGGCAGGCACTTGTTTGAGATCCCTGGAAGTGTTGGAACCAGACTTCCAAAGTGTAACCAACACCTGGTAGGTGATATTTGTGGCAGGGAGAGCAAGACTGGCTGTAGGCTAGTAGTACCGGCTTTGGCAGGGAATGTCAGAGATGGCTCATAAAGGGTCATGAGTTGAGGTGTGTGGTGGGCAGATGTGGCCCATGTGTTAATGGCAAAGCCTCTTCCTCACCTTTGGTGAAGAAAAATGGAGAACTTCCCTGGGCTCCTGTAACCCACTTGAATGTCCTAAAAAATAATAATTATACGGATGTGCCTGGAAATTTGTATGTCCTAGTCAAGGAAAGAATAGACAGAGGTAATACAGCAATATTAAAAGAACGTAGGATTTAACTTGGAGGGCTGAGATGGGAGGATTGCTTGAGCCCAGGAGTTCGAGACCAGCTCTGGCAACATAATGAGACATGGCTCTACACACACACGTGTGCGCGCACACACACACACAAAGCTGGGTAGAGAGGAGTGCACCTGGAGCCCCAGCAACTCTGGAGGCTGAAGTGAGAGGATTGCTTGAGCCCAGGAATTCGAGGCTGCAGTAAGCTGTGATCATGCCATTATACTCAAGCGTGGGCCACAGACGAAGACTGTCTAAAAAAAAGCCGGGGGTGGGGGGGGGGGTGTAGAATAGGTTTTAGTGTCAAACAAACTAGTTATGAATCTCATTTCCTACGCTTATGTATATGGAACCTTAAAAGGTATATAACCTCCCAGTATTTCAGCTGCTTCATCTTTAAAATGAGACTCATAATGCCTTCCTGGCCGACTTGTTTCAAGGATTGGAAAGAATGCACATGTAGGACCATAAACAGTGATCACTTCAGCTTTGGCTTATAGGTGCCTTACACTACCTTTTTGGAAATATATCCTTGTTTGTCTTGTAGAGTTTTTCAATCTAAGGGAGCAGAAACAGGCATTTCTATATAATCACTTCTTTTCACCAACCAGTAATTTTTCTGGATGTGCAGCATAGATAAGGTGGCAACAGGACGCCATGTATACTTGTAGGCATCAGGAGAGACTTGCCTGGCTTCAGCCTCATCCTGACTCAGTCCATTCCTTTATCCCCCCACAAGGAGCCTGAGGAACTCAGGCTCACTTTGGGCTGTGAGACCCACTAGGTTCCGCATCAGGAGAAATTCTGGAAGCCTTAGATCTGTACTTCAGCCTCACCTCAACCTGGCTGTTATTCCAATTCTGATCTGGTCTTCATTAAAGCCACTTGTTTCCTGTCTTAATTACAATAGACAATAAATGCATTCATAACAAATGATATTATTTATTTAATAATATTTAATAATAAATGATAAAAAGGTAGCATATCAAGCATTGTCTACATGCTGTGCAAGGTGTTAGGAGCTTGATTAGAATGACAAAAGCTCTGTGAAGGTTAAGAATAGTAAAGCCTTGTTCTTTCTGCTTGATTCTAACACCCCTGGTACACAGCGATGGGGCCGGTTGGTGGGCTGTGTGAGCAGAGCCAGTTGCCATTAGAGTCACCATTTCTAGGCCCTCACGTGTCCTCAGAAGTCACCAGGGCAGGCTTAAGACTTGACTTGGCCATTGACAATGGCCACAATTTCCTTCTCTTCTGACTGGGTATTGAGGTCTAGGCTCCCTGCCATACATACAGGGGCAGTGCTACGTAGAGCCTAGGGGTTAAGAGCATGGTGTCTACCCTGGTTCCACCACTAACTAGCTGTGCCACCTTGGACAAAATAGTTAACCTTCCCATGCCTTAGTTTTCTCATTTGGAAATGGGGATAATAATGGCATCTATTTCATAAAGTGGCTGAGAGGATTAAAGGAGAAAATACAAAAAATACAAAAAACTAGCTGGGCGAGGTGGCGGGCGCCTGTAGACCCAGCCACTCCGGAGGCTGAGGCAGGAGAATGGCGGGAACCCGGGAGGTGGAGCTTGCAGTGAGCTGAGATCCGGCCACTGCACTCTAGCCTGGGCCACAGAGCGAGACTCCGTCTCAAAAAAAAAAGAAAAAGGAAAAAAGAAAAAAGGAGAAAATACATGTAAAGTGCTTGGAACGTGGCTTGGCATTTGGCAGGCACACAATAGATATTGATTATTATTGTTCATCAGGCTGACAAAATGTCTGCTAGCAACTAGTGGTCTGAAGTGCCAGTGCGCCAGCTTCCTCACTGTCAAACTTTGGGTTGAGGAAGTGGTTTGTGGCTGTGCATGTGAATGCACTGACACACACACACGCGCGCGCACGTGCACGCACACTCAGGGAACATTAGCCTGTAACAGGGATTCTGCTTCCAAGCCCTGTTTTCTTGGCTTGTATATGATTTACTAACACAGATGATGTGAGAAAGTCAGCAGCTTAATTTAAACAAAAAGCTTTAACTCTGATTATTTTAAGATATATTTTAAGAGATAAATATGTCAGAAACTATAAACGTAAAACATTCTTATACGAACGGGAAGGAAGATCACACAGCTGTTAAACACAAGGGCACTGGAGGCCTGGGACTTGGGTTCAAATTCCCATCTGTTCCCCAAAATGTGGAGCTTTGGCAATAGGGGTGGCAATAGTAACAGTGGCTAGTTTTTTTGTGGAGTTCAATTACGGATGATTTTCATTTTTTTTCCATTTTCTGTAATTTACAGATATTCACAACAAATATGTATTATTTCTGCAACTCATATTTCCAGAAACACCATACTCTTCTCTCTCTAAAAAAGTTCCTCCAAGTATAAATCACCAAGATGGAATGTGACTGCATCTTTCATTTATGTCAGTGGCCTTTCTTCTTAAAAATATTTGAGGGAATTTTTGTTATTAATAAATGTGGTTATTGTCCAGGCGTGGTGGCTCAAGCCTGTAATCTCAGCACTTTGGGAGGCCAAGGTGGGTGGATCGCTTGAGGTCAGGAGTTCAAGACCAGCCTGAACAACATGGTGAAACCCCGTCTCTACTAAAAATACAAAAACTTAGCCAGGCATGGTGGCGCATGCCTCTAGTCCCGAGCTACTTGGGAGGCTGAGGCAGGAGAATCACTTGGACC
Source organism: Chlorocebus sabaeus (assembly GCF_047675955.1). Lineage (NCBI taxonomy): Eukaryota > Metazoa > Chordata > Mammalia > Primates > Cercopithecidae > Chlorocebus > Chlorocebus sabaeus. Next base: position 108,930,329 of record NC_132933.1, read on the forward strand.
CGGGAGGCAGAGGTTACAGTGAGCCGAGATTGTGCCACTGCACACCAACCTGGGCCGCAGAATGAGACTCTGTCTCAATAAATAAATAAATAAATAAATAAATAAATAAATAAATGTGGTTATTAATTCTTCAATTTATCCTCTGCAAAAGATGCCCTGCTAGATATCAAAAGCCCTTTCAAAGAGCTTGTCTCTTCAATTTGTCTTGGTACTTCTTCAGCCAAGTTTCTTCAATTTGTCTTGGTACTTCAAAAGTGGAGGAATGTTCCTGGGCTAACTCCTACAATTCTCAATAAATGTTCACTTTGTTATTTGTACAAGTCACTGGGCAGTATTTAATTGAGGGCACCCTGGAATCATGCAAGACTGAATACCCTTATAGGGTGCAAAAGTGAGCCAAATTGAGGGGCCATGTTCAGGTGTAATATGTGTCTGAAGAATGAGTGTTTTTAGCCCCACAAGAGAATGCTTTGGAAATTTGCTCAGGTTAAATATGTACCATTATGCTTTTGCAAGGATCTCATTTGCTGGGCTTAATTTATTGGTAATGTGTCTGCATAAAAGTTGTTATTTCCCCTAAGAGGAGGCCACAATGGTATAAATTTCCTTCCTGATTTTGAATGTTCAAGGAACAAACTTAGAAGACCAAGCTAAAAACTGCTTTGCTTTAATAGAATCATTGGTGACTGAAGATGGAAACATCTTTAGAGTTTTACACACTAGTTAAGATCGCCTGGTTTTACATCCAAGAAAAAGCACATTTAGAGAGGGAAAAGGGCTGGCTCCAGACCTCACAGCCACTTCTTTTGAATAAAATTACTGTCCTGGAGGATGAGCCCTCAGCCTTAGGAGAAAATGCAAACAGAAGGGCATCCTGATCAAATGGTGCCGGGTGGGAGGTTGGAATCACTAATAGTTTGAATGCACTATTTCTACTTTCTGTTTCCATGCTCACAAAATGGATCCATCTTCAGCCTCCTCCGTTAACTCAGCAAATAAAAATACAGAAAGCCAATTCCCTGTTAGCAATGTTTCCTAAGTCAGCATACATTTATTTACTGAAGGAAGGTATAGAAAAAGAGTAAGGCTAAGTCCCCAGCCTCAGTAAACTTAAAATGCAGATGGAGACACAAGACTAGCACATACACGCAATAAGGAGCAATTAAAATAATGCGTAATTGAATTCTGAACTGTGGAACCCAAGGACTAAGTTAGAAGAATCATTAAAGACCCCAGGAGTTGGAGAAAGTCTCATTAAGGGAGTAGAATTTAATAGGTTCTGAAGAACAGTCCAGGTTTGGGAAGGTAGAGAAGAGAGAGGCTTTAAAGATGGGAGGAATCATTTAAATCATAGGACCAGAGACTTCAGTTATCAGGTGATATTTATATTTACAGGACAGTAGAAAGTTCAGCTTGTCTAGAATAAAAGGATGGGGAGACATGGGAAAGAAAGTTAGTAGGAGTGGGGCAGGATCCAAAAATGAGTGATTGAAAAAGCGAAAAGTTAGGTTTTTCCCGCTGTGGGAAATAGGAAGGCACTGACAGTTTATGCTATAAAAATAAGGTGGACGGTTGTGTGCCTGACAACCAGGGAAGCCAAGACATGTATAGAAATTCGGGAAGAGGTTGAGAGGTGATCAGCTGATTATAATGTATTGGGTTATTCTGAATGCCCAAGGGAGGTTTCAAGAGAAATGGGGATAGAAAGAAGGCAAGAATGAGTAGAAGGAGGTCTCCAAAGATGCACTTTGCTTTCTTCACTGTCTTGCTGGCAGCCTATCCAGAAAAGAAGTATCACAAACAATAATTAGTTGTAATTTAATGAAGTTGTAGGCACTCCATAAAACATTCACCACTGTTACTATTGCCACCTATATTTTCTTTATGCAAACTTCCCTCCAAAGTTTTTATCATTGGGATTGAAGGACATGACGGTATTTACATTTTTTCTTCTTTAAAAAACTAAAAACAGAGATTTTCTTCCCAGTTTACTAAATGATAAAACGTGTATCTCTGGCAATCTCAAACACAAAGTGAGTAGTTCATCTTATTTGTTATATAAAAACTGTCAGCCGGGCGCGGTGGCTCACACCTGTAATCCCAGCACTTTGGGAGGCCCAGGCGGGCAAATCACGAGGTCAGGAGATAGAGACCATCGTGGCCAACGTGATGAAACCCCGTCTCTACTAAAAATACAAAAATTAGCTGGGCATGGTAGCACGCACCTGTAGTCCCAGCTACTTGGGAGGCTGAGGCAGGAGAATCACTTGAACCCAGGAGGTGAAGGTTTCAGTGAGCCGAGATGGCGCCACTGCACTCCAGCCTGGTGACAGAGCAAGACTCCATCTCAAAAACAAACAACCAAACAAAAATGAGAAAACCTGTCATTTAAATGTTTTGTTTTGTGAGAGAGGGCACCACCAGCAAACATCTTCAGGTAGGTCTGACCTTTCAAATGTTAGTCATCTTACCATAGTCTCCATTTAATGGCATCTTAAATGTCATATACTATCTAATTTCCACTTTATATCTGAAATTTGAGCTCTTGATCTTACGTTAGGCATCTCTTAGCTAGGCCATTTTCAATTCTTTTCTCCTCTTCATCAACATTTATCAGAAGTACACAATGATGAAGGTGTCCTACTGAATCCTTAGTTTTATTTGCTCTCCTTCTAGCCTAAATAATCCTCTCTTTTGCTTAACCTCTCCAACATTTTTAATGATTCTTTTAATTGAATTTGGAATCCTTACTTCATATTTTGAAGTTGGGGCTGCTTTTTATTCCTGTGATCCCAGTTGTGTGTGTGTATTAAATTGTGTATTGATATTACATCTTTAAATTATATCTCACTTCTTTGGGTTATTTTCCAGTTTTCTACATTAAAGAAACAAGCTCATTGGAAGAGCTTTTGTTATCCAGCAAAGCATCTTTTTTTAAGAAGGATAAAGTGAAGAATTAATAACCAAATTAGTTAATAACCAAAATTACTTCAAACATTTTGTAAGAAGAAAGGCCACTGATAGAAATGAAAGAAGCAATCACATTCCATCTTGATGATCTACAGTTTGAGGAAATTTTTTAGAGAGGTGTGAGTATCATTTTTAATAACATGAATGCAGAAATAGTACAAGTTTATTCTGAAGATCTGCAAATTATAGAAAATGGCAAAAAGAAAATGAAAATCATCCGTAATTGAACTCCATAAAATATTTACCACTGTTACTATTGCCACCTATATTTTCTGTATGCAAACTTTATGTTGTATTTACTGTACTTACTTGTATCCCCTTTAAAAATAAATACCAACATATTATGAATGTTTACCTATGTTTTAAATGTTTTTTCATAATTTTATAACATTAGTTCATATGTATTACAACTTGTTGAAATCAATCTCCTATTGCTGAACATTTGTATTTTTTTCAAACTTTCTACTATTTTCAACAAAGCTGTTATGAACCTAAATTGTTGCACATAATTCTAATTTTTTCTTTAGGAAATTTCCAGAGACAAATATTAGAAACCTTTTTAAGGCATTTAATAATTATAGCAAAATTGTCACCCCAAGAAAGTTTTACCAATTTACCGTCTGATGGAATTGTAATAATGGAGTTCTTAGCCATTTCAATAGGAAACCAACATTTCCTCCCCACCCAACCGTTCCCCAGATGGTACAAAGATAATCAAGATTCTTTACCAGTTTGCAGTTATAATTTAATGAAGTTGTAGACACTAGAAATTAAAAATATCTTCAGTTTTGTAACATTTTAGAACATTTTAGTGGTGGCAAGTAAATTTTGCTCTCTGTAACATGCAGGAAAGCTGTTTTTTTTTTTTTTTTTTTTTTTTTTTTTTTTTTGCAATTACTACCTTATGCCTACCATTATCTACTGGGAACATATACTTTTATAGTACTTTTAAATTTATTGGTTACCATCTAGCCTGTGCTTCCAAAAGTTTACCGTCATTAATTAGATAACTGTTGTGTTTCCATGCAGAAAAGAAAGTCGATAGCTGTGTAACAAACCATTTTCTGTGATTAATTATTTTTACCCATCTAGATAAAACATGAATATAGCCTTTGTTCACAGTCTATTGTAACAGCTGATCAAACAGCTGTTTCATGTTACATTTTAATTTCCTCTGTATTTTGCATTCAAATCCTGTGATAGAGTTTAGTTTATTTAGGAGACCCATAAGATAGAGTCGACTGTTTCAGAATAGCCCTTTTATTCTGTGCCAGTTAGTCGAAATCAAACAGACCTTGTTAAGCACCGATGATAAATACACATAAAGGCGTGCACTAAAAGAGTAGTCCTCGTTCCATCAAATGTATTTCCCTATGTCATTGTTCTGCAGGGGAGAAAAAGAAATTTGTTCATTCGTTGATTCATTCAGTCATTCAATAAACCCTTATCGAGTGCCCTATTTACCAAACATTGGGCTAGGTGTGGGAATACACAGATGGGTAATACATGTGCCCATCTTTCAGGGGTACACCAAGCAGAAGGAGGCAGATATGTAGAGGTGAATGTTCTGAGGGGTGATGGGTGCTGAGAAAGACATGCTTATCTGGATCAGATGAGACAGAGAAAAGGAGGATAGCAACTTCACCTCAAGGGCCTCAGAGGCCCTGAAGGAGGATTTGGTGATGGAATTTACTGGATAGATAACCAGCAAATTCAAATGTTCTTCTTTGAAATATAGCTTTAAGTAGTTGGAACTTGAATCTATATTCTAATATACATAGAGTGTTGAAATTTCACTTTCACTCATTGTATAGTGGATGCTATAGTAGGCTGTCCCACTACCTTCAGGACCTGCTGAGAGTGTTGGCTGCTGCTGGCTCACGGCCAAGTCCCTCTCTGAAAGTCACCCTTGACTGAAGGGAGCTGACTCACCCAGGCCTTTGTACCTCTTGCTTCAATGCAGGACAACTCTGAAGGGCCACATTAGCCTGAGAGCTCACTGTAGGACTGATTGATTTCTCTGTTGTGATTGCATCTCTCAGTTCAACTCCTTCCTCTGCCCAATCCTGCTTCCTTTCTTTCTATGTGTTGAACCCTGATAAAGCTTCTATGTGCAAACCCCTCCCAGATGCTGCTTACCAGGGGATCCTAAGCTAGACAGAGGATGACTGAACAGCATTTTTGCTTAGCATGTCACAAGATGTTCTAATCATGAAGCTTCAGTCAGTTGAAGGGAGAAGCAATTAAAAGGCATGACCTTTCCCATATCCTTTTCTTTTCTTTTCTTTTCTTTTCTTTTTGAGACAGTCTCACTCTGTTGCCCAGGTTGGAGTGCAGTGGCACTCTTGCCTCATTGCAAGCTCTGCCTCCCAGTTTCACGCCATTCTCCTGCCTCAGTCTCCCGAGTAGCTGGGACTGCAGGTACCCACCACCATGCCTGGCTAATTTTTGGTATTTTTAGTAGAGACGGAGTTTCACCATGTTAGCCAGAATAGTCTCGATCGCCTGACCTCGTGATCCACCTGCCTTGGCCTCCCAAAGTGCTGGGATTAAAGGCGTGAGCCACCACCCATGTTCTTTAATGGCCTCCACCAAGGATGCAAGAGGCATCCTTGAGGGCCTGGAAAAGGTGCTTAGCCTCATCAGTTCTGGATAATCACTCTTTGGTGCCCTGAGAGCTCCCAAAGTAAGGGTGAAAGGTAGAGGTTGATCACTAAGCTGGCCCAAACACTCTCTGGGGAATCCCATTCTTCTCTGACCACTCTGTGTGCTGATTCAGAGCTGAAATTTAGAGCCTCTGCTCTGGAAGTGCTCGAAATATGGATTCCTTCCTTTATTGGAGAAATCCATGGCAGTACAACCAAGAAAGAAATTATGAAACAGCCCTAATCTGTGAAGACTGGATACAGAAGGTTGGACGCTGTCCATCTCTTCCAAGCCACCACTTTGGATCCAGCTCAGATTCTGGGTTCTTAGAAAAATAGTACTGTTGGCACATACCTCTATTCTTTCCCTTATCCTGTGACCATTTCATGCAGCTTCCTGTAGGATTTCTCACAGGGTGTCGAAAATGCTGAAAGTGATTATTTTAAAAAATGGACAATGGAGTTCTTGATGGGTAAGGGAGAAAGGGAGGTTGTGAGGGAGCAAGCTGGTTCATAGATTCAAATGGAGATGTTAATAGATTGGAGGTCTTTGTGTCATTAAAGAACATTTATATTAGAGCAGTTTGAGCAAGTGAACTAGAAAGATAGGAAATCACGATTGTGAGGGGGTGTTCTATAGGGTTTTGACCTTTTGATTGTGCTACTTGGAAATAACTGTTGTTTAAATGAGTTGCAACATTTTGAATCAGCATGTCCAGAGATTTAATTTTCTATGTGATTCAAAAAATGATATAAGAGTCAGAAAAATTATTTCCTTTCATTTTATTTTATATTTACTAATCTGCTATTGTTTTTACAACAGGGCGGAAGAGACAACTATCCATTTAATCTAAGTTTAGAGATTGACAGAAAAGTCCCTCTGTTTTATTGAGAAAGACAGGAATCATACACTTTGGGGTCCTAAAGATTCTAAGTAGGTCTCTGTTAAAATTGGATGCAGGTCACTGGGGAAGCTAACCCCTCAACTGCTTATTTGCTATGTGAGTGATGTACAGCAGCATGGGGAGGGGAACCAAAGCAAGGTGCTCAGACTACGGCAGCGCAAAGCGGCTGGGAGACAAAGGCAGAATTATCTCCCAGCTCATTTTCTTGAAGATGATTAGAAAAGCATAGAAAAAGTCAGAGGCTGTACAAAATTTAGCATTATTTAAAGTCTAGTGGGAACAGCACTTTGTTCTTTTCCAAAACAAATTATAATAGAGGGAGAGAGATCTTGTCCTTCCCATACCCCATCAAACTACACTTTATGCAGCTAGACCATTAGTGTTATGACACCGTTAGCACTTTGAGAATCCTGTTCTCTGACTGAGAAAGAAAAAGCACATTGTTTATGGAAGGGTCTGTAAAAGGAAATTGCGGGCTAGTCTTCAACCCTGTGATTCAGCCTCTTGTATTTACTATCTACCCGAAATCTTTGCTGGCAACGTGCCATTCTATCCCCGTCTGTCTGCTACGAGGCTATCATTTAGAAAACATTAACTGAATGCCTCCTGTATGCTAAGTGCTAGGAATGAATAATCAGGTTCTAGTTCAACACATTCACACACACACACACACACACACACACACACACACACACAAGAATTGATGTGAAATTACATTTTCTCTGCTTATTTATTTTTGGCGCATGCACAAAAATGTACTTTTTAAATGAAAGAAGCCTCTCGGTGCCTTGAAAGAGCTTTGCCTTTGGACAAAGTTAGAATGGATACCAAGATCACTTTGGCTTTGCTTTCCAAGTCTCTGTCCTCTGCTAGCTTTTTAAGTTTTACTCATAGGTGGTATGATATTTCTGGCCTTATAAGGGGTATAAGTAGAATATCATACGTGCCTTTTATGTTATCAGAAATTGGGCCGCACACAGGAACGGTCAGTGTCTGAAAGGAAATCACATGGTCCTAGTTGATAAAAGGCAGAACATCCAAAATATACCACCTGTGCCCTGCTTCTCTCCCCTTGTTCCTTTCTCTCTGACTTCATAGAGAATGTGTCCAAGGGGGAAATGAGTTTTCTGTAGATAAATCAGTCGGCCAGTCCACAGTATTGAGCTTCCAGTGGACAGGTCTGTGAAATGGGGAAAAATACAAAGAGGTTGAGATGACAGTAAGTAGGAAAGGTAAAAGCATTTTGCATGTAGAAGAAAAATCATTTGGGGCGTGCACTTGCTTTATTTCTGGGTTTTAGTTTGTGATCAGAAAACTAGCAGAAGCTGATGAAAATGGGAAAACATTTCTTTTCTCCTATTGTGTTCTTTTAAAAATATATTTCGCCAAACAGATATTTTTTTAAATCTGGCTTCCTTCCCCCTAGATAAAATCCTTTGGAAGGAGTCTGTAGGTTTAAAGGTTGCTTGAGAATACATTTAAAAGTAATCTTTAAAATTAAAGGGATTAGTGAATTTTAAAATTCCATTGAATATATATTTATGTGTAAAGATGTTTGAATACTTTTTCTTAGAAGAAAAAGGATTTTTAGAAAGAAGCATTAGCACTTATAATTTAAACCAGTTTTTAAATGATGCATCCTATATATAAATTTTAGCATCATTTTTCAATATTTTAAAAATGCAGTGAAGACCTCCATGACAGGTGAAAAATGATATCTGCAAGTAGTTTTTTAAGTGGGAGCTTTTTCAATTTTGTAGTTATAGCTGTATGTGAAGAACAAACAAAATACATGTGCAAAATATAATAACAGCAATATCTGCCTGGTATTTCTAAAGGACTTTGGTTACATATAATTCTTGTACACATGATAAGAAAAGGAATGCTAATTTTTTCCTCAACAAATACAGCCTTCCTATAAGGTGGTCTGTGCAGTATATTGGTTTGTATAATTCATACATTAAGTGAAAGGAAAGAAAGAGATGAGTGGAAACACTTATCTCATACTGTTGTCTAGTTGAATATTGTTTTTTCCATCTTTGACACTTGAGTTTTGTAGTACAGTGCAGTATGGGGTGTTTAGAGCCTCTAAACTGTTATTTAACTAATACTGTTTTCTAAAATACTTTCCATGATCTAAGAAAAGAATTTCTAGTGTCTTGGGCTATGTATTAACTGGGCATTCTAAAACGTCACTTCTCCTCATCACTTCCATGGTAGCACAATTTCCTGCTTCCCTCCTAAATCACTAGTGCTCCACCAGTCTCCTTTGCCAGCTCCCTTCCTTTGCCTGTTTCTACTTCTTTGGCCACTAATGTTTCCGGTTTCAGGAAGTGGAATCATATTCTGGCCAGGTTTCCAGCCAAGAGTCTTGACATTTGTAGCAGACATTGCAGGGATCCCACCAAATCTCCTTGGCACTTATTTTCATACACATGAACTTAAGGCCTCTGTCTGATGCTAGTTTTTGCCTGCAGGCTTTCTCTGGCCACTGGAACTCTTCTTGGCTCAAACCCAGGCAGGTGAGCAGTGGGAGTGGGGCTAATGTCTCCCCAAAAGCAGCTATCAGTCTATGACTAACATGATTTGATGGATGAGCAACCCATCTTCCTCATCTCTTAGGATAGCTAAAGTGTGTTCCACGCTGTCTCCCGGATTTCCCCACAGTTGCCCACAGTGGTAACCACTTAACTGTCTCCATGCCCCTTCTGGATCTGGTGTTCCTCATGTGGACCACTGTAGTTCCCAGAGTCTGCTCATTTGTGTCCCATCATTTGGTCTAGTCCTTCTCCAGTCCATTTTGTTTTTCTATTATGATAAAATATACCTAACATACAATTTACCGTATTAACTGTTTTTAGGTGTAGAGTTTAGTGGCATTAAGTATGTTCACATTGTTGTACAACTGTCACCACCATCCATCTCCAGAACCACTGCATCTTCTCAAACAGAAACTCTGTATGCATTAAGCAATAACTCCCCATTCCCTTCTTCCCCAGCCCCTGGCAACCATCATTCTACTTTCTGTCTCTATGCATTTGACTGCTCTCAGTTCTTATATGAGTGGAATCATATAGAATGTGTCCTTTTGTGTCCGGCTTATTTCACTTAGCATAACATCCTCAAGGTTCATCCTTCTAGTTCATTCTTACAGTAAAGGAGTTACAACTTGTGAATGGGAAAAAAACAGATTGGATATTTTTTAGTCACAAAACATATTTATTTTCAGAAGTGATGCAAACAGAGTTGTTCAAAGACAAAGCTAAATATTTGTTGACCTTCACCTCATTCCTGCCCTCCTGAGGTGACCTGTGTTAACAGCCTGGTGTATTTCTTTCACATATTTCTCCTGGAAGGGCAATTTTTCTAAAATGTAAATATCATGAGGTTTACTCTTCTGCTTCAGATCTTTCCATGACCCCCATTACCCACAGGATAAAGTCTGAAATGATGGTTACGGCCCAGAAACACTGAAGACCTGAACTCGGCATACTTTGGATGCCTTGTTTCCCGTGACTCTTCCTAGGGCTCTGTAGCTACCCTGATCCACTTTGAAGTTCTTGAATAATCTGCAGCCTCTGGCCTTTGTACCTGCTTCTCTCGCGTGTAGTCTTCCTAGTACCCGTGACTTAGGTAACTTTTGATCATTCTTCCGAATATATTTTAAAATTCACTTTTAGGGGTCCTTCCTCGTCTGACAGACCTGTGTGAACTACATTAGTGCCCACAGTCAGAAAAAAAAAAAAAGCTTTTGGGCCAAGAGTCAGTCGCTGTCGTTCAAGTAAACAATGGTTGTTTGTAGAAGTGAATGAGGAAGGAATATGGGTGCAACATCGACAATACCTGCTACATTTTTCATGAAAACCTCTGAATCACTTGAAAGAGCAATGATAATAATAATCAATCTTATTGGTTCTAAAATTTTATCTTCATAAGATTTTTAAATAATAGCTTTGTTGAGATATTATTCACATACAATTCACCCATTTCAAATGTACAATTCAGTGGGTTCTCATAGAATCACAGGGTCTTATGATCATCACTCCAATGTAATTTTTGAACATTTCGTCCCCCTAAAAGAAAAATCCACATCCCTTAGCAGTCATTCCTCATTCCCCATCACCACCGTCAATCCCTCAGCTCCTTACAACTATTAATCTACTTTCTGTCTCTGGATATATGCCAATTATGAACATTTTATACAAATGGAATCAAACACTGTGTGACCTTCTGTGTCTGGCTTCTTTCATTTAGCATCATGTCTTCAGGGTTCATCCATGTTGTAGCACGGATCAATATTTCATTCCTTTTTAAGGCCAAATAATATTTTATAATATGGGTATACCATAATTTATTTATCTTTTAATTAGTTGATGGACATTTGGGTTCTTTCCACTTTTTGGTTATTATGAATGGTGCTGCTATGAACATTCTTGTGCAAGTTTCTGTGTGGAGATACTTTTATTTCTCTTCGGTATATACCCAGGAGCGAAACTGCTAGATCATACGGTAACTCTTTGTTTAACCTTTTGAGGATCACCCTCTTAAGAGTTTAAAGTACGATCTGCAGTGATTTACTGAATGTCACATAGTGCAGGAACACCTACAAAGTTATCATTTTGTGCTGCTTCCTGGATAAAGGGTAGAGATGCCTGGATTACTGGGTTGCCTGTGCCTCTCATATGCTTTTCTGAGATGGTTGGTGCTGGGAGAGATCCTTTGGGAAAAACTCTTAGCCTGTTCAGCTTCTTTAGGTAAGACGCTGTCCTGAGGCTGACCCAGTTCTGGCTAGTTCTGACCCAGTTCCAAACGTTAAGTAGAGCATCCATGTACCATGCCAAACCATATCATTCCCATCCTTTGAAAGCTGACTCTGGGCCATCTTGAGTGTTGAAATCAAACCTAAATCTCCTCTATGTAGTTAAGCCCAAAGCCCAAATAAGATGTCATATTGGCAGGAATAAATCCACTCATCAAAGTTTGTCCATCTATTGTTTGAGGTGATTGTTTCCTGGATTGTAGGTATTCCTGGAAAATAATTTGAAACAAGGTAAGCATCCAGGAATGAAATGCAAACTAAATGGAAATTAAGACACATTCTAGTTTACCATTCATAAATGGCACAGGACCAATGAAGCTCAAACATTTATCACTAAGAAAATGATTATCCTAAGCAATTATCCTAAACAGTAAGCATTTGGTAAGTAATATATATATATGTGTGTTTACAGATAATGTATGCATATATTGTATATAAATTTGTTTATAAAATAAACAAAATGTTTCACATGAAAACTCCAACTAAAGAAAATACATATATATTTAATGTATGCATGTATGAAATGTGTTTACCTACATGAATATATTTATATATGCATATATTTCGACATTATGTTTAACATGTAGTAAATATTTTCCTTAGCCTACAGTTACAGATACTGATGCCAAGTTCAGTTCCTTAATTGATGAACAATAATTATGTTGTATTCATCAGTTTAAAAAGCATAATATAAACAATGTTATTAAATTCCAAGATACACCGTAATCTAATAGAGATGTATTGGTGGTGTTAAAACAGGTTAAAACAGCAATTAAAAGAAATAGCTCCCTAGCTTTGAAAAAATAATATGCATCTTTCTCTACATCTCCCAATCTGATCATTAGCCTGTAATTGAAGTAAATTTCATAACGTACCAAGTAGTTGACCTTTGGGACAGCATTTCTATCAATTTACTTGTATCGGTTATTTTTCTGAAATAGAGTGGGTTAGTAGCAATGTAAAGGAAGGTGGACTGTGATTTATAGAGAAGTTTGCAATTATGTGACTAAGTGCTTAATTTAGGGATCTCAAAAGTATAAATTTATAAAGAAAATTGAATTTGTAAAGATAATTCAGCAAATAGTCCAGTAAATGAAATTGCCCCTGTGGTATCATGACTAAATAGGGGTTTTTTCAACTAATTCTGGGTGAATTATTTTTATAAATTTACTTTAAAGACCTACCATTTAAAGACAACTACTCTTAACCTTGGGTATGTATTTTTTCCAGCCTCTTAAAAATATATACATTTGTTTTGGCTATGTGTTTGTGCACAGGTGTACCAACCACACATTTATATTTGCAGTCATAGTATAGACACGATTTTGTATTTTTCAAAGATACAAAGATGTATGATTTTCTAACATAAGCATTTTCCATATTATTACAGTCTTTAAGAACATAATTTAAGTAACATCAAATAAGGCATACCATAGCTTACTTAACTAATACCAGACTATTGGACATTATGTATTGTGTGTGTGTTGTTATTATAAATGACAGTGCACTAAATATATTCAGAAATAATTACTTATTCCCATATTTGGTATTATTTCCTTAAGATTGACTCATAAGGTAATAATTCCTGATTTTAAAATACGTACAGTTTAATGTCTTTGATAGATACTGCCAAATTGTTTTTCTCAAGTACTTTACCAGTTACTCTTCCTCTTCCAGCCAACTTTGTTTCGTCACACTGTTGGGATCACTGAATAGCATCCTTTGCTTTATCAATCTTTTCCAAATTGAGAGTGAATGTGGTATTCTAACTTGGGAGGTGAAAAATGGTTATTTTTCATTTTTAATTGCTGGCAAAGTCAAATATTTTTCTTGTGTCTCTTATTTAATTATATTTTCTGGAGAGGTTATTTTTATTTCATTTTTTTGACTTGTGGTTAGAATATGGGGTGGAATCCATTCTTCTTCCTGAATGAACCAGTGTTTGTTTATGTTTATGTTTCTGAACTGGGTAGGTAACTCATAAAAGAAATGTTTTAGCCAAGCCGTTGAGTTGCTTTCTCTGACTTTAAGAGCCTTTATGCCCTTCCGGTGCATGTATTCAGTGAGTGTCCCAACTACTTCCAGTGTACAGATTTCACACCCAGGTGTATGGCCAATAGCCACAGGGTGAGTCCTGATACTGCAATTAAAGTGGCCTAATCCAGTAAGTAGACTTCCTTGAACATATTTTCTGTATGGTATTAGTGTATGTAAAATTTGTGCTGTGATTCTACTGCTTTCACAAACCTTTAGTGAAACTCAGTGGATTCAAAACTCACTTTTCCTAAGATGACTCCCAAATCTCTGTATTTTCAGCTGAGTTAACAAATGTGAAAAGAAATGTTTATTGGCTTTGAATTTGGGTCAGTTAAGAGAGACCAGGAATTGGGGAAGCATGAGATAACAGATGGACATAGTAAGACATAGCACTAAGAATACACATGGAGAACCCCACAAATACAATACAGGGTAAAGGAAATAAAGACTCATAAAATCAAACATAAATCCAGAGGGACAAAGAAGCACAGAAGAACATAACATCACTGCATAATATTCTGGATTTAGAATTTTGTCACTAAAGATATAGAAAATGTTGTAATTTTGTAACTGTGGGTGTAAGGGGTGGCATTGCCATTTTAAGTTGACAAAGGATTTACTTCTTTGTTCAGGAGGAATTTGTAAAGGAGCACAGGTTTCTCAGGTCTGGATTATACCTCCCTTCAGCATGATGGAATTGACCATTCCTGTTACAAGAGGCTTTACCTTTCAACTTGGGTTGCTGACTCATTTGACAATTTTGGACTATGCCCAAAGCTTGAGAATACAGAGAGTTTGTTCAAAGTACTTAAAAATAGACACATACACACACAGACACACACACACACACACGTTTCAGCTGGAGCATAATGCTAAAATACATTTAAAATGTAAGAAATTTCTGTAAGTAGCTAGTACAGCATTGAACAGGTATCTTTCTGTTCAATAATCTAACAGTGCAGGCCTAGAATTTAAATACCCCAGAGGAAATAATAATTAACAAAGCCCTTAAAATAACTCTTTAAAATTTCAGGCACTTACATGACATTCAGCAAGGGAAGCATTTTAGTTTTCCAACAAGTGCCCAAAATGGTGTTACTGGTGAAAAGAAACTATAGACTTTAGACATGAGGCAGATAAGTGATGGAGCTGACATTATGCTATTGATATTTGGGGGTCTGTTTTGAATCCTTGTTCGGGTGGAAAACGACCCTTCTGTTCTGGTACTTTACATTTTCTCCCTGACAAAATTTTGTATTAAATTTGTAGTTAAAGAAACATTTGGAACAGAAAACTTAGGACTAAAAATTTTAGAGGACACCTGTGATCAAACAGTCACCTTGACATTAAAATACGTTTTTGATATGTCAGATTTTGAGTAGAAATGCATTCTGGTGGACCCACTAGAGTAAGTTCTTTGCAAAATGAATTGCTCTTCATCCTTCTGAGGTGAATTAATTGACTTGTCTGAATTCTTTCCTGCCAGCAACAAATATTTGTTGAGGATGGCTACATGCCAGATATTCTCCCGGGTGCTAGGGATAAAGCAGGAAATAACACACGCAAGATCTCTGCTTTCACAGAGCTTATTGTCTAGTTGGTGGGGGAGGGGGGCGGTCACATAATAAATTACCAAAAGGACCAACAAAATAAATACTTAGCTGCCTACAAAGTACTGCTAGTGATAAGTTAATCGATGAAAAGTAAAATAGGATGCAGTAATGGGGCAGAGTCAGGGAATGCCTCTTCCTTAGAGAGAACATTCAAACTGAGATCTGTGATCCTGAATATGTACCTGTCAGGGAGGTGAGCATTACAGGATGTGGAAACAGTTACTACAAATCCCCTAAGGCGGGAACAACCTTCCATTTTCAAGGAACAGAAAGAAAAACAATGTGGCTGTAGTAGAATGAGCAAGGGGTGGTAGGAAAGACAACTAAGCAAGGGTGAGGTCATATAGGGCCCTGTAAGTTAAGTTACAGGGTGAGACTCCTGTTTGAAATGGAAGTCCTTAGAAGATTTGAAATACAGAAGTGTCATCAGTTGAATTTTGTTTTGAAAGATACCCTGAGATGTGTAATTTAAAATCTTAGAAAGGCAAGAGTTGAAGGAGTTGCAGGCTTTTGCAATAGTCCCAAAGAGAGACGATATTGTCTTAGACCAAGGTGGTATTAGTAAGAGTGCTGAGAAATGGTTGTATTCAGGTGACGTTGACTTGCTGATGTATTGATTGGAGGCCAGAGTGGTCAGGAAGAAAAAGAAACAAGGACAATTCCTGGATTTTGGCCTGAACAACTGGGTGAATTGTGTTAACATTATTGAGATGGAAATGACTAGAAAGGAACTGATTTGGGAGAGAAAACTTAAAAGCTCTGTTTGGGACATGTTATATTTGACATGTTTATTACATAAAGAAAGGCACAATTAAGTAGGCAATTTACATATCAAGTCTGAAGCTTCAAGGCTACGGAATTGGTTGAGATCACCTGTGAATGACTGAGGAAAGAAGAGGCTCAAAAATGGAGTCCTAGGACTCTCCAATGTTTAGAGATTGGGAAGAGAAGAATCCAGCAAAGGCATTTAAGAAGGAACAATGAGTTAGAGAAGAAACCCATGGAAGCCTGTGGCTCAGAAACAAAGGGAAGACAGTGAGTCAAGAAGGAAGGCATGACCAAATACTGTTAAGAGAACAAGTCATTTAAGGACAAAGGTGTGCCCACCAGATTTAGCAACATGAAAATCACTGACATCTTTGCCAAGAGCAGTCTCAGTGAAATAGTACAGATGAAAGTCTGACTGCAGTGAGTTGTGGAAATAGAGATGGGGAAATACATGCAGTGTGTATAGATTATTCTTTGAAGAAGTGCTGTGAAGGGATTCAAAGGGAAAGGGAGGTATTTGACCACATATTTTTTGAAGATGGAAGATACCAGAACATGCTCATGTGCTCATAGTAATGATCCAGGACAGAAGAAGAAATTGATGATGCAGGAGAGAAAATATATGATTAGCAGATCGAAGCGCTGATGGGGATGGGATCTAAAAACTGTGGAGAGGATTGGCTTCCTTAAAGAAAGAACACTTCATTTAAGTCATAGGAGGTAAAGTTTCACATACAGGCACAGGTGAAGGTGTGTGTATAGGTGGGTTGACTATGAAAAGACGAACAAGTTCTTTCATTTTCTCCATAAAAATGAGGCATCATCATCAGCTGAAGAGGGATGGAGGTGGGATGGTGTCATGTAGGAAGTTTAAGAAGAAAAGATATAAAGCAGCCATTTTGTACAGTGGAAAATTAAAAACTATTGTTCAAAAATATGATTCATTTAATGTTAGGAAGGCATCTGTCAAATACAGTGGCGTTAATTTCAGAAAAGAGATGTTAAAGTATTCTTTATGATGATGATTAAGCAAAAGATACTGCTCAGATTGCTCCAGGTTTATAATAAAAATGTTATCGACAGAAAAAATTGCTTTACGTCTTCTCTGCTATGGTTGATGGACATTCATCCAATCCATGACACAAATTATCCATTTGTTTTGCACTAGGTTAAAAAGAGAGTGGTTTTAGACTCAGTAATTGTGTGTGTGTGTGTGTGTGTGTGTGTGTGTGATGCATAGTTTGAAGGAATATTGAAAGCTAGATGGTTATACCAATATTGTAAGACTTGATCTATAGATAAATCATCTATATTGGATCCAAGGATAATGAGAGATGCTGTAAAAAGTCCCAAGTTGTCAATAATCATTTGTAGGCAGATAAATGTGCAGGAAAAGTAGAGGAATCATTAATTCCCAGGCCCAGCCTGCTCATCACCAGACAGCAGCAGCAAGTCCAATATATGCAAGTAATTCTACACATATAATCTTAGTATCAACTCTGTCTGGAAGGTATTGTCCCCATTTTATACACTGGAATTAGGAGAAGAAATTACTTGCCCAAGATTCCACAGTGCCTCAGAGACAGAATGGTGTTAGAACCTAAGTCTTCCAATTTCAAACCAAATACTTTCTAAGATGTTGGACTCATTCATTAATTGAACAAATATTTGTTGGGTATTTGCCATGTAACAGGCACTGTGCTGAGTTCCTTGTGTATGTTACCTCATTTTTTCCACAGTTACTTTACGAGATAAGAGTAAACATTTTTACTTTTTTACAGATCAGGAATTTGAGATTTAAAGAAGGAACAAGTTTTATCACTCAGTCCATGGCAGACCCAGAATATGAAAGATGTCTAATTTTTGCACAGATGTTAAAATTTCTTTTTCGAAGTCGTATGAAGCCAATTTAACATAAGGAATTAATTAAAACAATTCGATTGGCAAGAGTTGGGACCTACCACTCAACATGATATCTCGATATTCTGACTAAAACACCTGGATTTGTTTTTCATTTGGGGCGACTGAGCAGATGTCCTAAAGTGAATGGGGAAAGTAGATCTCAGCCACAGGCTGCCCTGTAATAATTTGCCCAACCAGTAATAGATATTTTGTTTTTCTCTAAATCTTTGCACTACTGGTAATTTCTGTATGCCAGGTCTTCCTCTGATGCTTGACCCTGACAACTGCATTCAGGGCATCTCGTTGAGATCTAGAATGATTATTTTTTTAAGTATAAATTATCTCGAAGGGATTGAATCTAATAAAGGTATAAGTAATTTCATCTGCATTCCATTTGAGGCCTTGTCTTCACAAACATTGGCAGCTTGTTTTGGCTTTTGTTAAATCGTTTCATCAAACCACGAGCTGGGTTTTGGCCAGACATGGAAAGGTTTCAACCTATCTCCAATCTGTTGGTATGAAATAACAGGAAAAGCCTCTTTCCAAAAATAATTTGAGTGAAAAGTTAAAAATTATGGAGCTCCCCAAAAGATTCTTGTGGATTTAGATGCAAACTCTGCCTCAGTCTGCCTTCTCCTAGCCAGCCATGGTATCCTCCTTCTTATTATGGGTGGTCCAATAAGGGATAAAGTATTTACTGCTGTGGAAAATCTACACTAGGGAGTCCTAACACACCCTGGGGCCTGATTAGGGCAAATTCTCTAGAAGAGGTGACACTTGAACTGGTTTTGGGGGACGAGGTGGAATTACATGAAATCTCAGCAGAATAAATGCCTGGAAACACTAAACAGTGCAGAGTGTGAAAAGAGCCACAATGGGGGGAAAGGAGTTCAGTGTTGCCAGAGTGTAGGATGTGGAGCAGAAGGAAAAGAGGCTAGACAGATTGGCAGAGGGCAGGTCTTGCTAGATATTGCAGGATATCATGGGTAACATGGGATACGGAACCTGAAAGACTGAAGCATGAAGCCCAGGATTTAGGTTTGAGCTCCTAGCCCAATGACTGGGTCCAAGTAATAAGGCAGAAGGAAACCTGGGAAAATCAGTAGGATTTGATCATGTATTGGTTCAGGTTTGTCAGTAACCCCTACTTTGTAAATATGCTTCACATACAGGAAGGAGGAATTTCCTCAGTGGGTTGACAGAAAGCCCTGTTGGGGAACAGGAAGAGCCTCCATCTTTGGAGCCATGCAAGCAGCTGACTTGAATCTGTGAGGGCTCAGGAAAATGGTGTCTGTCCTTTGCTGAAGCCACATTCCTATTAATGGAATGAGGCCCAGATGGTAGCTTAGATCAGAGGTTCTAAATTGGTAGCCCATGGACCAAATCTCTCACAAGTTGGGGCTGGCTCGCCAGTGTTTTAAAATTTGATTTTAGTGTTTTTATTCAGCTCTCCAAAGCCCTTGCTCTTGGCTATTGTTTTACACTTGCCCATCTCACACTTTACCTGCTACTCTACTCAGCTCCCTGGGACTTTTGGGTTTCCAAGTCCTAACTTGGAATGAAAAATGAAGATGAAATCTTGCCAGAACCTCAATATCTCTGACTCTGAGACAAGTCCATGTAACGTAACTTCCAGAGGCTAGCACTTGGGAAGTGGGAGGAGGGAGTTGTTTTCAGAGCAGCAAGAAATGGGGGAGGAAATTCTTTGCAGCCATATTGGCAGGATCTTTCCTTTCTCAGGAAGGCAGAGGCCAGGGTGGGATGGACTGCAAGACTCCAGGAAAGTGCTTTTGGAATGTTAGCCTTGCTGCAAGATTTAATTTTATGTGGAGATGATCACAGAATAGGTAATTTGTGGCCGAGCGCGGTGGCTCACGCCTGTCATCCCAGCACTTTGGGAGGTCGGGGTGGGCGGATCACCTGAGGTCGGGAGTTCAAGACCAGCCTGACAAACATGAAGAAACCCCGTCTCTACTAAAAATACAAAATTAGCTGGGCAAAGTGGCACATGCCTGTAATCCCAGCTACTCAGGAGGCTGAGACAGGAGAAAGGCTTGAACCCAGGAGGCGGAGGTTGCGGAGAGCCGAGATCGCGCCATTGCACTCCAGCCTGGGCAACAAGAGCAAAACTCCATTTAAAAAAAAATATACACACACACACACACACATGAATAGGTAGTTTGTGTTGAGGGGCCAGAGGAGGCTTTCTAGTCAATGGTGTTTGTGATGGGATGCTGGTGGTGTAGAAAGGCCCTGGATCCAATGCTTTTATCTTAAATGAAAAAAAAATATCGAAATTGTAGTTAAATGGAACAAGAGAAAATAATGTGAAAGTACAGTTGACCCTTGAACAATACAAGCTTGAACTGCATGGGTCCACTTATATGTGGATTTTCTCTGTCTCTGTCACCCTTGGGGCAGCAAGACCAGTTCCTCCTCTTCTTCCTCCTCCCCAACCTATTCAACATGAAGACAACAATGATGAAACCCTGTTTGATGATCCACTTCCACTTAATGAATAGTAAATGTATTTTCTCTTCCCTATGATTTCCTTAGTAACATTTTCTTTTCTCTAGCTTACTTTATTGTCAGAATGCAGTATATAATATATATGTCATACAAAGTATGTGTTAATGGGCTGTCTATGTTATCAGTAAGGCTAACAGTAGGCTATCAGTAATTGAGTTTTGGGAGAGCCAAAAGTTATACATGGATTTTTGACTGTACAGGTGGTTGGTGTCCTAACCCTTGTGTTGTTCAAGTGTCAACTATAGATATAAGCAGAAGGTAAAATCTACTATAATTGAATTTTTAAAACACTAGGATTTCAGCAGGGTCTTTTGTAAGAATTAAAATAGTTGAGGAGCCAGGTGTGGTGGCTCCCGCCTGTAATCCCAGCACTTTGGGAGGCCAAGGCAGGCAGATCGCCAGAGGTCAGGAGTTTGAGATCAGCCTGACCAACATGGCAAAACACCATCTCTACTAAAAATACAAAAATTAGCCAGGCGTGGTGGCGTGTCCCTGTAATCTCCGCTACTCAGGAGGCTGAGGCAGGAGAATCACTTGAACCCAGGAGACGGAGATTGCAGTGAGCTGAGAGGGTGTCACTGCACTCGAGCCTGGGAGACAGGGCAAGACTCCATCTCCAAAGGAAAAAAAAGAAAAAGTTCAACGCTGTTTAAAATATCGTGAAGAGTTTTGTTTTTCCGTTTTGTTTTATATTTATTTTTTATTTTTGCCTTTTCAAGGGCAAATTCCTGAATACTGGGTGGAGCTACTGTTTCTCCATGGTGATGGAAGATATGTTTTGTCTCTTTAAATTTAGGCTGCTGCCAGAGACACCGACCGTAGACTAAAGCATGGAGAATTAGCTCCAAAGCACTGGGACAGAGGCCATCTGCTTGTGAAAGCAGCTTCTAAGAAAACACACCTGTTCCCCTACCCCTTCCTGGTCCTTCCCACAGGTCACTTGCCTTAATGGTGTTTGCCAAGAGAGCCATACCTTTGCCTATTTTCATTGCATTTGTTTATCTGTTTCAAATTCTGTATGCAAGGCCCATTCTAATTGAGTCAATAAAATAAAATTCTCTAGGATTCTAGTTGTTGCGTTATGACTTCCAGTAATCCTTGTTTTTGTTCTCTAACTACAGTTATGTATTGTAATACCTTTATGTTGTCTTCCTATTTTAGCAGGAAGGGTGCCACTCAATCCCCAGTGACAGATGAAGAAGCAGTTGTAGCTTGTGCATTGCTGTTTCAATGATAACTTTAGCCCTGGATAATGCCCCTGGTTATGTATGTTGCTCACAGCTTCAGTGCGCACGTGCGTGCGCGCGCGCACACACACACACACACACACTTATATGCTAGACACTGAGCATGAGTCTGTGCCCTCCTATGTGGGTCAGAGTCTATATACTGTTAGGGTGGTCCTGTACAGTTTTAATATGAGTCTTTCGGGTTAGGCTTTAAAAAAAGAAGAAGAATCTGCTTGGCTTGTGATTATTGAAGCCAATGTTTTTAATGCCAGAACTGATTCTTCTACTGCTTGTGACTTCTGTTTGAAAGTTGCTGTTAAGGTCTTAAGGAAAGGATTTTCCCACACACATGTTTCTGAATAACCTATTCTGGTCAAGTTCACAGTCTTGACCTGCCACCATCTTTCATCCTACCTGGTCTGGGTGCCCAGAGACCTAGAGCATCTGAGCTGGCAGGATGGAACTTCTTGTGCCTGGGCGTGTCAAAACTTTTCCTTGGCACTGAGAAAGACAATGAGGCTCTGAAGCCAGAAAATTTCTTGGTGAGTTGAATAGTTATATAATTGTCATTGACAATCATTGAATTTTAAAGTAGAGTTTAATGAGAGATTTAAACATTGTACACTTTTAAAATGCTATAGAATTTGTATGAAGCATAGAATTTGTATAACCTTGGCAATGGCTAATTTTTTGATGCGAAGTTCAGGAAGCTTTATTTCTTACTTAAGTTCTAGATTATTCACATCCCCTCATTATTATTTACTGCTCTGTGTTGAATGGAGAAAGGCCTCTCCTTTATTGTGTTGCTTACAGCTCCAAAGCTGGAACTCAGATTTTTTTTTTTATTTAATTTTACTTTAAGTTCTGGGATACATGTGCAGAACATGCAGGTTTGTTACATAGGTATACATGTGCCATGGTGGTTTGCTGCACCTATCAACCCGTCATCTAGGTTTTAAGCCCTGCATGCATTAGGTATTTGTCCTGATGCTCTCCCTCCCCTTTCTGCCCACCCCGACAGGCCCTGGTGTGTAATGTTTCCCTCCCTGTGTCCGTGTGTTCTCATTGTTCAACTCCCACTTACCAATGAGAACATGCGGTGTTTGTTTTCCTGTTCCTGTGTTAGTTTGCTGAGAATGATGGCTTCCAGCTTCATCTGTGTCCCTGCAAAGGACATTAACTCATTCTTTTTTATGGCTGCATAGTATTCCATGGTGTATATGTGCCACATTTTCTTTATCCAGTCTATCATTGATGGACATTTGGGTTAGAACTCAGATTATTAAGCTTTGTCACTATGAGGCTCACCCAACTGCTTACTTAACATCTGTTTGGGCTAATGCCCCATTCCCCAGTTCCAACAGGTCACTCGAAATAGTGCTTCTTCTAGGAACTCCCTCTCTGCTCTCTTACCCTCTCCCAACTTCTCAGCACTACTGACAACATAAGAAAAGCCAGTCTGGAGTGGCTACCCAGGGTTTTCATCACCATGTTATCCCCAAATAGATTTAATTAACAGTGAAGTTAGTAAAGTTAGTACGGAAGATAACATTTCCTGTGTATATTAGTTGCCTAGGGCTGCTGTGACAAACTTCTACACCCTAGGTGGCTTGTGACAACAGAAATGTATTGTCATATGGTTCTGGAGGCTAGAAGTCCAAGATCAAAGTGTTTGCAGAGTTGGTTCCTTCTGGAGGCTGCGAGGGAGAATCTGTGCCATGCCTCTCCCTCAGTGTCTGGTGGTTTGCTGGCGATCTTTAGTGTTCCTTGGCTTAAAGAGGCATCACTGCATCTCTGCCTTCATCTTTGCATGGAGTTCTCTCTATGTGCATGTCTCTGTTTCCAAAGTTCCTCCTTTTACAAGGACACCAGTGAGATTGGTTTAGGGCCCACAGTACTGACCTCATTTTAACTTGATTACCTCTGTAAAGACTATCTCCATATAAGGTCGCATTCTGAGGTTCTAAGGGGTTGGAACTTCAACATATGAATTTTGAGGTGTACTCAATTCAATTCACAACACTATGCTACCCAAATTTACTTATCTGGCCAACCTCCAGCTCCTCAGAGGTGGCAGCAAACTTTCCCTTCCTCCTTGCTCTAGCTGAGGACATCGCCCCCAGGCCCATCTTTGGTGTACCTTTGCCTGGGTGATCCTGTCAGACTGCATGGCCAGGAAAAAAAGGGAACTTTCCCTGTCCTTTTCCTTCTCTTCCTTCTCCTTCCTTCCTTCCTTCCTTTCTCTCTCTCTCTCTCTCTCCTTCCTTCCTTCTTTCCTTCTTTTCTCCTTCCTTCCTTCCCGCTTTCCTTCTTTCCTTCTTTTCTCCTTCCTTTCTTCCTTCCTTTCCTTCCTTTCCTTCCTTTCCTTCCGTTCCTTCCCTTCCCTTTCCTCCCTCCCTCCCTCCCTTCCTTCCTTCCTTCCTTCCTTCCTTCCTTCCTTCCTTCCTTCCTTCCTTCCTTTCTCTTTCTTTCTCTCTGTCTGTCTCTCTCTCTCTCTCTCTCTCTCTTTCTCTCTTCCTCTCTTTCTTTCTTTCTTTCTCAGAGTCTTGCTCTGTCACCCAGACTGGAATGCAATGGCACCATCTCGGCTCACTGCAGCCTCCGCCTCCCGGGTTCACGGAATTCTGCTTCAGCCTGCCGAGCAGCTGGGACCACAGGCTCCTGCCACCATGCCCGGCTAATTTTTTGTACTTTTAGTAGAGACGGAGTTTCACCGTGTTAGCCAGGATGGTCTCAATCTCCTGACCTCATGATCCACCCGCCTCGGCCTCCCAAAGTGCTGGGATTACAGGCGTGAGTCACTGCGCCCAGACCATCATTTTCTACTTTTTTGTAACTTGGCTGTACCAAATGTACTTATGACCTCCCCAGGCAGCTCCTTTTCCAAATACCTGTAGTTACCCTCTTCCCTGCCTTCATGGTGCCTTTTCTGTTAGGCTTTGTTCTTTTCTAGAGGCACATCATGTTTTGGACATCACTCTAAGGAACCCACCATCAGGTTTAGCCACATTGACCAAATTGACCAGTTGCTTTAGGTATGTTTTTCAAAAAATATAAGAACTTTCTGCCCTCAAGAGAATCACTTTTATCCTCTGTTGCCCAATAAGTTATTAAAGACTAAGAAATTATATAAATAGTATATAGTATCTTTATGGAATTATGTGATACATTAACTTGAGGCTCTGAACAAGTCCAGCAGAATAGAAACCAGTTTAACTTTTTTCCAGAAATTTCTTATTATGAAATTTTTCAAAGAATTGTACAGTCAACACTCATATACCAACCAACTAGACTCCACAATTAATGTTTTTGCTATATTTGCTTTATTCCAGTATATCCAACTATTTATCCCTCTCTCCATCTATCAATCCCTTTTGATTTTTGATGCATTTCAAAGTAAGTCACAGACATCATGACATTTCATCCCTAATTATCTTAGCACATCTATCCCTAAACAGCTTTGTTTAAATCAGCATTTCCTTATCATATATGAACACAAAAATCACATATTTTTATTCACATCTATCGATGACACCCAAATTTTAAGCTCCACAGGGCAGACTTTGGGCTAGATGCTTTGGGGTCATAAAGATACTACCTCTGTAATGAAATCTCAGCTTTATGACATTGCCACCCTGTCTCATTTAGGTTGATCACAGACTGGAAGCGGCCTAATTTAATCACCTTATTTTATGGATGGGGAAAGTGAGTCCCAGAAAGGTGAGGACTCTTGTCTGAGGTTATGCAGCCAGGAGGTGGCCTTTTGGGCATAAAGCTTTTTCTACTGAAGGGCAAAGTTCTGCCTTCTTCTTGACCAGGTGGTGTTTTCATTTGGTTCTGGTCCTTGCACACTGCTGACTGCTTTGGTCTTTGTTTCACAGGTTCGTGTCGGGGCAGGCTCACTAGGCTCCTAGAAGATGGAAGCAGGGCCAGCCTTTGGCATCACTGAATGACTCCTTTGTAATTTTATTTCTTCCAATCACTGATTATCTCACATCCAGATTTCTTTTCTTTGGTAACTCCCACATTTTGTCCTCTTTTTCTAGATTTCCTAATCTATCTTCTCCTTTTTGATGAAAGGGGATGTTTTCCTGGAGAGGTAGTCAACGTACTCTATAGCAGACCTCTAACCCTCTTCATGACATTTGTAACACCTATCACAGAATGGGATCTAGGGAGGGGGTGACCCAAAGCAGAAATGGTAGCTTTTCAGTTTTATATTCTTCCTTAAAAATGTTTGTGATTCTAAAAATTGTGTTGGTAATCCGTAGGAGGGCTACTATCATAGTAGTGAAATATTTCATTCTCAGATCCCCATCAAAGAAATGATCATGGCATTTTAGAATAACTGAGGGAGTACAATTGCTTAAGGAAATGGATATCCCGTTTACCTCAATGTGATTATTTCACATTGTATGCCTGTGTCAGAATATTTCATGTGCCCCATAAATATATCCACCTACCATGTACGCATAAAAATTAAAAATAAAAAAGGAAATGATCATGGCATCATATAATTATCTTCTATACTTAAAAAAACAATTTTCTTGAAAGAGTGTATGTTTATTTATTTCATACACACTTCCTTTAATTCCCAGAAGGATTTGAGGCAGGGAAATTAAAAGTTTAGTTTTATTGAACAGTTTTTATAATGAATAATATAACACACAAACCCGAGAAAGACAAAGCTGTAATTTCTGTGTTTGATTCCTTTATTCATGGGAGACTATGTTGAGGTAAAACAAAAACAAATTTTGTGTACCACGATTACAATACATAAAAGATAGTCAACGCCTTTCAAACAACAAAGGGTAGAGACAAAAGCTTGGTTATTAAACAAGACTCATTATGATTGCTGACATTTTAGAAAATGCAATCATTTGCATATAAAGTGTGATGAAGAGACAATTTTTATGGTTTTAGACATATTCTGAAAGACCTTGGAAGGCAATCTCATTCTAGTATCTCAAAGCGGCTGCATCTGGAGAAAGGTTTCTATGGCAACTTATGAAAGCTTGATGTTTTTTATCTTTTTCAAGAGCATAAATCATCCCACGGCCTGAGGCTTCAGTAAAGGTCTCCATTATTTTACAAGCTATTGCCATTTGTTTCTATGTTATATATTTTGATTGTCTTAGAGCAAACAGAGCAAAGGTTACCATGTTTCCAAGAAGGCTTGCAGTATTTTTTTTTTTTTCATTTTGGGTGACAAGACGTGAATAACATCATCTTAAACATTGCTTCTCAATGATAAAAATGATGGTACACATTGCAATATTTGGTTTATGTCATGTGTTGTTTAGATTTTCCCCAAAATTGTGACTGGTGCATTTTCAGGAAGAGAAGCCAGTTTGAACTTAAGGAGGAGGAACTGTCTGGCCAAAACATCCCCTAATATGTAGTTCAGTGGGGCTGCCCTGGAGAATGCTGCATTGTTTCACATGCCTGCAAATATTCCTCTAATGATATAGTCCCAAGGCTTTGGACATTGATAGACTCCAGATGATTTTTATCAACATATTCTTTCCAAGAAAGTTAATTTAAAAATTCTGATTTTAAAACTCTGCATGTTTCAAAAATTTTGTTTTAGCAACATGGATCTCTGTATGTTATAGGACGTAATAAGGCTGAGGCAACACACGTTAGGACACAGAAACAGAACCAGGTTTCAGACCTAGCTCTGCCATTGCTAGCTGTATAACTGTGAGCAAGCCGTTGAATCTCTCCGAACCTCCTTTTACTAATCCGCAAGATAGGAGTAACGATGCCAGACTCACGGCATTATTGTTAAGGATTGAATGTGTGTGAGTGCTGGAAACTGCAATGCTGTACAAATGTAAGGTGGTAATTATTATTGGCTGGCTGTCTTTCTTTCCCTTTGAAAAAGTCAAAAGTTTATGTTACCATTTCTGGATGACCAGAGGAAATCAGTTTCAGTATGTTTTAAGTATTTTAGTTTCTCATACTGTATTTAAAATATTTTACTTATGCAGACACTGATCACTACAGCCATTTATTTATTTATTGACTCAGTAATCAAATGTCATCTCTGTAGAAAGGTATTAAATAAATTCATTCTACAAACATGTAAGTGCCAACCATGTACTAGAATTGAGGAGACAAAGAATAGACAATTAAATTCTTATTGTTCAGGAAATAAAAGTTTTATGAGCTTCAAGGCCACAGCATAAGCTGTTCAGATGGTGCCCTGCCCAAGGGCATTTGGCTGATGAAGTGGAAGGGGGGTGTAATGCAGCCCCCCACTCTGCCAGCCAAGCCATTTGCATGCACCTTGTGAGCCGCATTCGCCTGAAGGAAGGACATGTTTTGGAAATTTACTAGCCACGAGTATGTGCCTTCTTGCAATTTACACAAAGGCATGAGTGAATGCGCTAGCAGTGGCCCTGATGCTTGTATGATCTGTGATGTTAAAGGGAAGATTTGCAGTGTTTCACTGTGAAGTCGTGCTTGTTATCTGGAGTCAGGTTGCCTGAATTTGAATACTGGCTCTGCTACTTGCTAGCTGTGTGACCCTTGTGCACATTACTTGGCCTCTCTATGCTTCATTTTCTATATCTGCCTGCCTCATAGTTATTGGGAGGATAAATAAGTTCTTAAAACACTTAGAATAGCGGCTGGCACACAGTCAATGCTCAAAACGTTAGCTGTTTTCAGTGATGGATTTACTGTTCAGGGTTTCCTTGCTACTCTGTGTTGAAAAGTTCAACAATTAACATCTAAATTCTACCTACAAAAACCACTTTTATGAATTTGATGTCAAATTGGTGATATTTATCTCCTTACCTCAGACCTTTTTGTGTGTGTTTGTGTCAAATAACTAGAAAGCATTCTCTCCAGAGAAATCAAAGAATTCCAGTTATGTGATCAGAAGGTGACTTGGTGGTTTTTAGAATTTTCTCATAAAACCATTGCTTTGTCAGAGTGATAGAGGTGATGAGGGATGTTTGCATATTCTTGGTTTTTATAATCCCAGCACTTTGAGAGGCCGAGGCGGGCAGATCACCTGAGGTCAGGTGTTCGAGACCAGGCTGGCCAACATAGTGAAACTCCATCTCTACAAAAAGTACAAAAAGTAGCAGGGCGTGGTGGTGCTTGCATGTAATCCCAGCTACTTGGGGAGGCTGAGGCAGGAGAATCACTTGAACTCAGGAGGCAGAGGTTGCAGTGAGCTGAGATTGTGCCACTGCACTCCAGCCTGGGCGACAGAGTGAGACTTCGTCTCAACAAAACAAAACAAAATAAAAACAAACAAACACGACAACAACAACAGGGAAAAAAAATCCCAAGGGAATGCCTATATAGTTTACCAGGATTACAATAGGGATTCTTTGAGGTATAGTGAATTTCATTGTCACTTTTGGTTAACGTGATTCCGTCTCTCTCTTTTCATAACTTTAAACTGGGAAAGAGTTCTTATGTAGTGTTTTCAAGACTATTAACTTTGCATTTTAATTTTTTAAAAAAGTTTTGTTAAATATCAAAGTTTGATATGAAGAGTGTGAAACAGATTGACAAAGTCAAGCATGAGGCAGGTGGTGATTTTGATTTTATCCTTCCCTTTGCATTCTGGCTCCTCTAATTGCCCTTAAGACACTGTAAAGAGGGCACTTGTGTGTTACCGCCACTGTGTATTTCCCAGTCTCCTACAGCATCTAACTTGGGCCATTTTCCTTGGCAGAAAGGAAAATCTAACTTGGCACCTAAAAGTGCAGAATGCTAATCATGTTGCACATCACTGATTTCTAAGTATCTAGTATCTAGTATTTAAAATAATTTGGGTGTCTACTCGTAACTGAGATTGTCGTCACCTTTACGAAAACTTTTCCAGGTAAACTTCTCAGAAGAGAGATGCAATATTTGTATAATTTCATAATATTAAATATTAGTCTACCATTATTTGTGTGTGCTGTGCTATGATTATTCATCCAAGGGCCTGTCATGGGGACGTAGGGACTGCTTCTGAAAGTGCCAAATTACCATTTGTTTGTGAGACTATAATTGATACTGCATGTTAAATTCAAGTGTCATTAGGTTTTTAAAAAGATGAAGTGATGATAAGCTTGCTCCTAAATTGTTTGCAAAGGTTAAATATCTGTGAGAAAAGCTGGTATTTAAGATTCTTATATTTAGTCAGATAGCAGAATGTTTTAAGACACTGTATATCAATCAGCGTATATGTAGAGTTACTGTGTTTTTAATTTTTTCTTTTTTGTCCAAGGGTAGTGGTTAAGAGTTCAGGTTTCGGGTTGAACTCTGACTCTGCCACTTACTAATTGTGTTACCTACAGTTAAGTCACTGAATGTCTCTAAGCTGCCATTTTTTTCTTTTTAAAATGAGGATAATAATATTCCTCAGCATTGTGGTAAGGATCAGTTGAGCTTTTTGTGTAAAGCGCTTCACACAGACCAAAGTACTTCATGCGTTATGATGGTGGCTGTTATTACTGTGGGTATTTTATTTTATTTTATTTTATTTTATTTTGAGACAGAATCTCGCTCTGTCATCCAGGCTGGAGTGCAGTGGCATGGTCTCAGCTCACTGCAACCTCCGCCTCCCAGATTCAAGTAATTCTCCCTTCCTCAGTCTACCGAGTAGTTGGGATTACAGGCGCCTGCCACCACGCCTGGGTAATTTTCGTATTTTTAGTAGAGACGGGGTTTCCCCATGTTGGCCAGGCTGGTCTTAAACTCCTGACCACAGGTGATCCGCCTGCCTCGGCCTCCCAAAGTGCTGATTACAGGCGTGAGTCACCGTGCCTGGCCGGTATTTTCATTTTTAACAAACAAATTGTTACTTGCATTTTATCAGGAGATTATTGCATAAATGTTTAAATAGTGGCGATTACATTGTCTAATGTTTTTAGGGCAAATGTATTTCTGCTACTGTATCTTTTTTTGCAATAATATTACACTTGAAAATTTCCATACTTCCCAGAGGATATATCATCTCTCATATTTTTGTTTCTATGGCAAAATGTGTTAAAAGTTCCAAACAACCAACATAGAAAAGAACTCTTGGGAAATAACTGTCTTGTAAGTGAGGGATGCTCTGTAGAGTTAATTGTCCTTGAGCAATCAAATCATTAGTCCTTTTATCATTCATCATTGAGGGAGGCTTTTGAGGTACCTCTTCTAGACAATCTTAATCACCTCTTGACCAGTCTCCAACTCAGTTTCCTATGTACCCTAACCTTCTAAATTGCAGTGACTTCCCTAAGCCACTGATATTTGGACCAATTTTTTTTTTCAGATCAATTTCTGTCAGTTGATTTCCAAAAAGCCTCTTGACTACCCCCTATGAACATTAGTGAGCTAAATTGTAAGTTATTTCCAGCAACACATTTTTGTGTTGCCTTTTTTAAAGATATTTTTGTAATTTTCTATTTATAATTGTTTAAGGTACATGAGCATAGAGAGCTCTGTTCAATGATTTGATAAGTCCTTTATTTGTTTTAATAACTTCATATTTAGCATCTGATATTATTAGGTAAATGCATTTACTAAAAGACAGTACCTTTTGTGGAATACAAAATGCTTAGTGTATACAAGTGACGTTGTATTTCCTTCTGAACCCTTTTGTTTAAGCCTCAGCATGCTCAAGCGGTTTATCTAAATTCAGTGATAATAGCTGTTGCTATGACTGCATGTTATTTCATTTGTTGAACTGATGCTTGATGAGAAAAATGTCATTATATTGTTTGTAATTTTGAATTTAAATAGAAGTGGGTTTTTTTTTCTTATGGAGGTAAAATTAGGAAATTGGGGTTATAAATCCTGTGCCCTGTATTCCTAAATCAGGGTTGTGAAATGCTTGTGTACACTGCACGGGGTTCATGGGCTTTGGAACTGTTACCCCATCAGCAACTGGAAGCATTGGCTCTGCCCCCAGTGACAGGGATGGGAAGATGGATTAACTCAAATAATGGAATGTCAAATCAGCCTCTCTAAAAAATGGGAATTCCTCCTTTAAGATCACTGATAGACGGTGACTGAAGCGTTGGCTTTTCATTATGGTTTTTAATGTGGGCTCATATTTTATGTTATATGGATTCTTATAAACCACAACATACAGCTGTGTCTTAAAAACAAGTTGATCCAAAAAAGTGAGAAATATCTTTCGAAGTGTAATTTCTCCCTGTAGCAAAAATTGGAAGATGCCATCAATGAAGAGGATGGCCATGGGGGTCCGGGGAAGGCAATGTTGTATAATGGCTGTGAATACAGATGCTGCAGTTAAACTGACTTTGTCACCTACTCCTTATGCGACCTTGGACATCTCTTTGGACTTGGATTTTCTCGGCCATAAAATGGGAATGTCAACAATACTTATCTCATGGGGTTGTAGAAGTTCATTGAATTAATTTATTAAAACAGAACCCAATATAATATGACTATTAGCTATTTTATAGGAATCTTTTTTATTTTGCAGTAGTGGAGTCTAAAAGGCACAGAACTATTATTTTTGAAAGACAAGATAGAAGCAGTTTTACTTATGTTGTAAGGCGCAAGAGCATCTCGGCATGGCCTTAATATTTGGTCTCATAAAGCAAATGAGTAAGGTAATTGGAACTGAGCACATTCAGCCCACTCGTCATGGGAAGAGCACCAGGTTTCTGTTCTCTGAGAAAACTTGCTAAATTCTGTAAGAGTGCTTTGTAAAAAATACAGTATTTTAAGAGCTTTGAGGTCAAAAACTACATCCAGAATGGATTAGTACCCCAAACTTTATACATGTACTCCACGCTATGCTTTGTCCTTTGTCAAAACGTATTGAACTCTGCATTAATGGATGTATCAGTCAGGGTTCTCCAGAAAGACAGAACCAACAGGATACATGAAAGAATACATTTACTGGGGGAATTGGCTCCCACCATCACAGAGGTAGAGGAGCCCCATGATAGCTGACTGCGAGCTGGAACATGGGAGAAGCTTTCTTGGTCTGGAAGCCTCAGAACCAGGGACGCTAATAGTGCAACTCCCAGTCCGAGTCCAAAAGCCCAAGAGCCCCCTAGAGGTCACTGGTGCAAGTCTCAGAGTCCAAAACCCGGAGTCTGATGTCCAAAGGCAGGAGGAGAACAAGCATCCCGCTCCGGAAGGGAGAATGAGGGCAGAGAGAGATAGAGTCCCCTCTTCTTTCACCTGTTTGTCCCAGCAGAGACCCAGCTGATTGGATTGGATGGGGCCCACCCACATTGAGAGCCCGTTTTCCTCTCCCAGTCTGCCGACTCCCATGCCAGTTTCTTCTGGAAACACCCTCACAGGGACACCCAAAAACAATGCTTCGCCTGCCATCTAGATATCCCACAATCCAGTCAAGTTGACACTTAAAATTAACCATCACAGTGGGTAAAGTTTATTGCATGTACATTTACCTCAGTAAAGCTGTGGGGTTTTTTTAAGAGCTAAATTCGTGGTGGTGAGAATGTAATAGGCATTCACTAAGTATTTTTGACTAAATTAATAGTTAAATTAGTCATGAATGGAATTATTTCATTCTGCAGTGATGGATCACATCAGGAAATCAAGATGCACAAGGGGTCGAATTTTATGTCCTTGATTTTGAAACTTTACATCAACTTCTAAAAGTCCAACTTTAATAGTAAATCCCAGTTCCTGGCACATGCTTTGAAGGCCCACTGTCCCTCAGTTTACCGGTTTTTCATATTTACCCTGAGAATGAAGTCAGTGACTGGACTTGGTCCTGTGTCTGTGACTCATATATTTCTCTTGAGCATGGCCTTGTGTTCTCATTTATATTATCAGACATGCAATTTAGACATTAAAATAGACATTTTGATATAGTGACAGAGGATGTGTTTAAGATTTGAGAAATTTACCAAAAAATGAAATCCCTTTTGTTGTTTCCAGAAACATCAGACTCTGGGCCTCTATTGACAAACTGTATCCACTTGTAAGTTGAATGTAACAATAGGTTGTGTACTTGAGCCAGCATGGACTTTTCTCATTGACTGTTAGCATGAGGAGCTTGTCTGGCATCCTTGTAAAATATTTGATCCTGATGTCTAACTGTCTTTTCTACCAGGTATGGCAGCAGCCAAACTTCTGCATGACTCTGGACTGAATGTGGTTGTTCTGGAAGCCCGGGACCGTGTGGGAGGCAGGACTTACACTCTTAGGGTAAGGCATTAAGAATTCGGTGGACAAATATGGGACTGAAGTTGAGTTTGGGGCTTCATTTTTGGTTTTTCCCCAAAAAATCTTCAATTTCATTTGACTCTGAGAGGGTGAAAATAACTCTGAAACATTCTTTACAGTCTCTCTACCAGTTTGCCTTCCTTTCAATTCTTCTGTTCCTTTTTGTCTTTTTATCTCTTGATATTTGGCCTCATAGAGTTAGGATTAAGAGGGAAATGGGCAGATATGTGTGTTCCTCTCTCTCTCTCTTTCTCTCTCTCTCTCTCTGTGTGTGTGTGTGTGTGTGTGTGTGTGAGAAATAGGAAGAAAAATAACATAATTATTTGTACTTTCCACTCCTAACTTCAAGGCTTTCTTTACACCAACACAATCTTTCCAATCATACAAACTAAACTTTTTTGGAGAGACTTTCTCCCATTTTTAAATTTACTTTTCAAATTTTATTTTATTTTTAATTGACAAGTCATACTTGTATTACATTTATGGAGTACAATGTGATGTTTTCACCATATGTATACAATGTGGAGTGATTAAATCAAGCTAATTAACATATTCAGCGCCTCACTTTCTTGACATTTTTTGTGGTGATACATTTGAAATTTACTGTTTGTTATTTTGAAATATACAATACATTATTATTACTAGAGTTACTGTGCAATGGATTTCAAAACTTATTCTTCCTGTCTAGCTAAAATTTTGTATCTTGGACCAGCAGCTCCTCATTCCCTCAGTTCTCACCCCCCAGCCCCTGATAATCTTCATTTTGCTCTCTACTTCTATGAATTCAACGTGTTTTAGATTCCACTTATAAGTCTTTCTGTGCCTGGCTTATTTTACTTAGCATAATGTCCTCCAAATTCATCCATGTTGTCCCAAATGACATTTCTTTCTTTTTAAAGGCTGAATAGTGTTCCATTGTATGTATATACCATGTCTTCCTCATCCATTTATCCACTGACAACACTTAGGTTGATTTCATATCATGGCTACTGTAGATAATGCTGCAATGAACATGGGTGTGCAGATATCTCTTCGGCATATTGATTTCAATTCTTTTGGATATATTCCCAAAAATAGGATTGCTGAATTATATGGTAGTTCTATTTTTAGTTTTCTGAGGAACCTCCATACTGTTTTCTGTAATAGCTGTACTGATTTACATTCCCACCAACAGTGTACAAGGGTTCCTTTTCTCTTCATCCTTGACAACACTGGTTATTTTTCATCTTTTTGATAAAAGCCATTTTAACAGGTGTGAGGTGATATCTCATTTTGGTTTTAATTTGTATTTCTCTAATGATTAGTGGTACTGAACTTTATCCATGAACCTGTTGGCCATTTGCATGCCTTCTTTTAAGAAGTGTCTGTTCAGTTTCTTTGCCCATTTTTTAAAATTCTGGTTATTTGTCTCTTGCTATTGAGTTGTTTGAGTTTCTTATATAATTTGGATATCAACCTCTTATCAGATGTATGGCTTGCAAATATATTTTCGCACTCTGTGGGTTGTCGGTTTATTTTATTAATTGTTCTTTTGCTGTGCGGGAGCTTTGTGGTTTGATGCAATTCCATTTGTCTGTTTTTGCTTTTTTTCCTGATCTTTCAGGGCCATATCCAAAAAATCATTTCCCTGACTAGTGTCATGGAGCTTTCCGCTTGTTTTCTTCAAGTAATTTTGCAGTTTCAGGTCTTATGTTTAAGTCTTTAATCTATTTAGAGTTGATTATTTGTGTATGGTGTTTGTATATGGTATAAGATAAGGGCCTATTTTTATTCTTCTGCATGTGGATAGCCAGTTTTTCCTGTACCATTTATTGAATAGACTGTCCTTTCCCCATTGTGTGTTCTTGGAATCTTCATCAAGACTCAATTGATTGTAAATGCGTGGGTTTATTTTTGAGCTTTCTATCCTATTCTATTGGATGGTGAGTCTGTTTTTATGCCAGTACCATACTGTTTTGATTAAAATTGCTTCATAATATATTTTGAAGTTGGGTAATATAATGCCTTCACCTTTGTTCTTTTTCTTTAAGATTGTTTTGGCTATTTATAGTCTTCTGTAATTCCATATGAATTTAAGGATTGTTTTTTCTGTTTCTGTGAAAAATAACATTGGCATTTTGATGGGGATTGCACTGAATCTATGGATCGCTTTGGGTAGTATGGCCATTTTACATTATTAATTCTCCCAATCCATGAACATGGATATGTTTTTATTTATTCACATAAACTAAACTTTTACCTGCCTAATTTTCCTTCTTGTTTTTGCTTCAGCTAATTTTTATATTTTTTAAAGAATTATTTACCAATTTATAAATGCTGTTATTTTAATTGCCAGTTAGTTGTTTCAATTCTGACACTGTTGCCTAAAATTAATGATTTTCTATTTAAACACAAAGTCAAGCAAAGCAAGTTTCTCTGCAAGGAAATGCCCTGCTTCCATACATTCAAGATATGAATAATAGACATAGATGCTACAGAGTATTTTCATTTCCAGAGAGATAAGACATATACAATTCTGACTCACAGTTCTTCTTTTGGAAAGATTCATCAATGATATATATCTGGTGCTTTGTACTCATTATTTTTTGTAAAATTATGCTTTAAGTTCTGGGATACATGTGCAGGGGTGGGATCTGCTGAGCTAGATCACTTGGTTCCCTGGCTTCAGCCCCCTTTCCAGGGGAGGGAACGGTTCTGTCCCACTGGTGTTCCAGGCACCACTTGGATATGAAAAAACAAACAAACAAACAAACAAAAACTCCTGCAGCTGGCTCAGCATCTGCCGAAATGGCCGTGGAGGCTTGTGTTTGAAACCTAGGGCCCTGGTGGCATAGGACCGAGGGAATCTCCTGGTCTGTGGGTTGTAAAGACCATGAGAAAAGCATAGTATCTGGACTTTAGTGCACTGTTCCTCATGGCACAGTCCCTCACAGCTTCCCTTGGCTAGGGGAGGAAGTTCCCCAACCCCTTGCACTTTCCAGGCGAGGCAACACCCCACCCTGCTTAGGCTCACCCTCCATGGGCTGCACCCACTGTCTAACCAGTCCCAACAAGGTGAGCCAGGTACCTCAGTTGGAAATGCAGAAATCACCTGCCTTCTGCATTGATCTCACTGGGAGCTGCAGACCGGAGCTGTTCCTTTTCGACCATCTTGCTAGCCCTCTGTACTCATTCTTTACTTTGAGTCATCTCCTTTGTAATTGAATTTGTCCTCAAAACAAATATCTACTGAGTACCTACTATGAGTCAGGCACAGTAATCCCCCCAGAATGGCCTTGCTCCACCGATTTTACAGTCTCCCAGGGGGACACTGACTGTTATAATTGCCTAATTATAGCTTTTCAAGGAAAATGCTACAATGAGGGTGAGTGACAGCTTGGAGTGGTGCCATAGGAGGCATAAGAGGTCACCTTACCAGTCTTGAGAGCCAGAGGCTCAGATAAGCCTGAAAGCCTTATCTGTTATTGACCATGACATACACCCCCTAACCTAGTTATTTGTGATTTCACACGGGCCTCCAAACTTGGTCTAGCCCTTCTTGTCTACTGGCCATTGTTTTTGCCATTCTGTGTTCCTCAAATATGTCTTTTTGCCTTCGTTGTATGGCAAAATCTTCACATACTTCTGGGATGTTATCCCTTCCCACTCCAATCAAAAGCTACTTGCCATTCTTCTGTGTTAATACCACTTACCTGTTCCACACAAGGACAGTTATTATATGTTGCGGTACAGGTTTTTGTCTATGTACATCTTATCTCCCCCAGTTCTTGAAATCTTCATATTCCTTGAAAAATACAGCATATAAGAGTGCCTTTTACATAAAGAAGCTGGTTTAGTACAATTAGGTGCTGAATTTTTAAAAACATCTTTCTCTCATTTATTTGAGAAAATTTATTGGACAACTGCTATAGGTGTTTGGAATACTTTAGTGAGTAAAACAAAGATGCCTTGTGAAAATTGCATTTTTGAGGGGTAAGTGAGTGGGAAGCTAGACAAAAAATAAGCAAATAAACAAAAACAGAAAAGAAGGACCATTTCTAGTGCTTCTAACTAGTAAGAACCTGGTTTTTCTTAGACATACTCAGAAATAGGAAACGTTTCTACTCATTTTATTGTTCAAAGGTCGCCCCTCAGTCATTGGAAATGAAGCCAATTCAAAACTATGTAAATATACTATAAAACATAAAAGCAATTTCAAAGTCCAAATTATGATCAAATATTCCCTAGTGCTATTTTCAAATGTCTGGATTAACAAATCACATAAGAAGTGATCGTTTTCTTTCTTGCTTTTTCTCTAGTGTTGGTCCCCTCAACGTTTACCTGAAGTACTGAGTAAAGAGATTCATCAACAATTCACAGCTTACAAATTCAAAGCACTAAAAACCAAACCACGTTATAGTATATTGAAAATGATGAGGTTTAGAAGTTCTTGCCTATTCAGCGTTCAATGAATTTTGCTTTAAATTAAAGATTGATTTAATAACTAAGTCATGTGAATGAAGTAGAGTTGAGAAAAAAATCTAGTTTTTCATAGATATACCTTAAGTTGTATCTCTAACTTGTGAAATGTCGATTTGCTTATTTCAGGACTGTCTTTTGCTATTTATACATGTTTTACAAATTTTTTTTATTTTTTCCTATGGGGAAAACAGAACCAAAAGGTTAAATATGTGGACCTTGGAGGATCCTATGTTGGACCTACCCAGAATCGTATCTTGAGATTAGCCAAGGAACTAGGATTGGAGACCTACAAAGTGAATGAGGTTGAGCGTCTGATTCACCATGTAAAGGTAAGATCAGGCCAGACTTTGAAGGATTTGAAAACTTCTCTATGATGTTTCCTTATATAAATTCCAGATCATTCTTTCAGAGAATCTTCTATATCTCTGGACAATGCAAATGTATTTTATAATGGCATTTCAGCCACTCTGAGATTCATTTGCTATTATCAAAGGGGAATTAGGTGGAAATTCTAAACCTATTTAGAAAGGTTATTGATGAAGTGGTATCGTCCATGTGGTAAAATGTTTAACAAAACCCATAGAGAACAAACATTTGTGCTTTATTTATTAAATATCCATTTAAATACCTGGAACTCTTTTATATTATACAAAAACCTGTGCAAAGTTTTTAAAATGTTGCCCTAGACTGCACATTGTAAAGAGTATTTGCAATATGCCTAAAGAAATATTCTTACGTTTTATCATTGTGGCCTATATATCAGCTAAAGTTATTCTTCTTTGGAGATTGACATCAAAGTGGTTCAAGTCCCAGATCCTGTCTTTTGCAAGGAAGCTTCATTGTTCTCCCCAAGATTTCTGTGAATTTACTGGGTTTCTCATTCCTGTGATCATTTGTGGCTCATGGTTCTGGCTTCCATGATACCTATGTTCATTCACATCTCATGGCCTGTGACTCTTTTCTTCTCTTTGCTTATGCCAACCTGGGTTCACACTCACCTCTTTGTCCTGATTTTTCTCAGACCACCATAAGCTGTGTGAAAAGCAAACTTGACTGAAGTTTTGAGCAATGGAGTTGGGGTGGGGAGGCTCTTAAATTTGTAGAAATACAAACAGATTAGAACTGAATGTTGGACATCCATTCTAATAACCTCTTAGATCAAAGCATCCCCTGAGGATTTCTCACTGGTCACATTTCTCTGCAGATTCCAGTCTCCTACCATGCTGCTGGTCCTCAGACTCTCTTCACATCTCCCTGCTCCTCTGTTTTTCCAGCATCCTCATCTTGGTCCACAAAGTCACTCGTGTTCTCTTGACAATCAAACAATCACCTAATCTGGGCCCCATCCAGGAGTCCCATGGAAGAACTGGCAGAAGTTTTCAATTTCAGTCTTTCCTCTCTCATCTTCACTTGCTCCTGTAGGTGGAAGTAAGCAGCGTAGGAACTTATTCCTCACTGGTAGAAAACATCCCCTTATAAGACAGAAGAAACTAGCAACAGTCAATTTTGATTTATATAACAATTTTGACATCTTTATATTATTTGTGAGTGATAATATCGAGACAAATAACTGACCATAAATCATGAAACATTTAATAAAATGGGAACTAAGCAGCTACTTAATTTGGTATAATGTGGGTAAAAGTTTTCCTTAATTTATAAATAAATGTTTGGGCTAACCTTCAAATTTTATTTTATATTGGCCGGGCACAGTGGCTCATGCCTGTAATCCCTGCACTTTAGGAGGCCGAGGCGGGTGGATTGCCTGAGGTCAGGAGTTCCAGACCAGCCTGGCCATCATGGCGAAACCCCGTCTCTACTAAAAATACCAAATTTTGTATTATAAGCCTTTCCACCTTCCTTCCCTATGTGTCTAGGAGAAAAAGAGACACATGAATTAGAAATGAAAATCTACCATGGTAATAATGTGATTTGTTGAACATCAATCAACAGTTCTTAACATCCTTTGTTGAGTTCTTTGTTTTTTTAAATATAGGTTTTCTTGACCAATTTCTTATGTCTTACTCTACCTGTAAGGCTTGCAGAGATTGACTTCTCAGAACACTAGGATCTTTAAATTTCTCCAGTCAAAGGAGATGACCAGAGATTATATTCACTTGCTTGTCTTTGTGTGTGCAGAAATTATTGTCAGCTCAGAGCTATGTCTGGGATGCTTTGTTTTGTCCTGACATTAAGTCCCTTGTCTGAAAGAAATTGCTGAGTCATCAATTCCAGGAATGATGTTACACTTAAATGATATTTCACAGTGATGGCCAAATGTGTTGCTTTTTCACTATTTGCATTACTTTATGTGCAGTTAGGGAAATACAAGTAATTAAGCCATAGTCCGTCCTTAATACAGGGTAAACGCATATGCCAATAATGCTCTTTATACTTAAAATATGTCTTATTGCTTTTTAATTATGACAGAAGTAAAGCATGTTTATTGTAAAAATACGGTTAGAAAATATAGATAAACAAGAACAATTAACAAACCCCTTTATAATATTATCTTGAGAAGATCATTCTAAAATACTCTCTTGGTTCGTAGATTTTCATATTCCTGTATTGCTATTTTCTGACCTCTGCTGGAGGAAATGGGAAATATCAATGCATTTTAAGAAATTGTATGCACATGCATATGTGTATATGTTTTATGTAGTAACTTACTCTCAAATTAATTATCACTAATGAGACAAATTGAAAAAATAATGATGCTGTGAAACAAAGGTTTTTGCAGTCTTGACAAAAGTGCCAATTTGGCCTCCTTGTGGTCAGTCATATGCAGTGAAGAGTTACAATGACGAAGACCTTATAGCTAAGAAGTCCTCTTCAAACTAAGTACTTCTTCTCTACCATCTCCACTTCCATGTCTTTGTCTACGCCATTTTTCTCATTTTTGACCTGTAAAAAGCATCTCGGATGGCTACATTCATTTCTGGAATTATTAACAAGAACCTTGACATTCTTTCTCCTACCACATACTAGAGAATGCAGTTGAGAAATTTGTCTCCTGTCTCGTGGAAAGGAGTGCTTTGGGAATTTGAACATTGTCCTCTGTTACCTATTTTAATAACTACTGTCCCCGAGTGCAAACTACAGTTCATGTAAATAGATAGTGTATTTGGTCTTTTTTTTTTTTTTCTTTTTTTCAGCGAATCTGCATGTATTTCTTAATCCGAATCCTGAGAGTATCAAGTATGCTACTTGCCATATTGTCAGATCCTATCAAAGGGATCTGCTTTTAAAATTTTTTATGTGGCTGATAATGGGAAATAGAGTTTTATGTGCAACTTTAGCAACATTAAG
This sequence comes from Chlorocebus sabaeus, assembly GCF_047675955.1. Classification (NCBI taxonomy): domain Eukaryota; kingdom Metazoa; phylum Chordata; class Mammalia; order Primates; family Cercopithecidae; genus Chlorocebus; species Chlorocebus sabaeus. The sequence continues at coordinate 108,971,693 of NC_132933.1, forward strand.
CTAAGGAACTTGGATATAGTGGTTGATATTGAAATGAATGAAGTAGAGCTACCCAGAAAAGGGGAAGGGTACATCAGCTCATGGTGGGCTAACTACCCAAATGAAAGAGTGTCTTTCCTCAAGATAGGATGACTCCCAGTATCACCAGTTCTGTCGCAGTTGTCATAGAAATGTTCTTCTGATAGAGGAAATGTGTTCATGCCGGCTCCATAATAGGCATCTTTAAACCCCTAGTGTGCTGTGATGAACAGGCTTCTGTCTCAATCTGATCTGTCAGACATGTTTGTATCTACTGAGTGGCATTCATTTTTAATGCTCTGTAGATCTGTTATATGTTGTTAAAGTAGGGTTTTCCAAAGACAACTTCATGAATAAAAGATGTGATACCAAACTATACTGGGATTTAATTATCAGTGAGAAAGGGATCGCTTCAGCTCAAATCTATATAATTTAGAAGGTGTTTTCCTTACTTCTAAAGTCAGTGATGCAACTGTTAGTACTTTACAATTATTGTTAAACATCTACTGAGATTTTTGATCCATTTTACAAATAGGCATGCTAATTTCCACTGGTATAGTTTAGAAGGCAGCTGTTTAGATGTCTTGGAAGTAACTTGAAAAAATTGTTTTCTTTTAAGGAATATTTCATAATTAAAAAGAAAAAGATAAAAACAAAAACTTCTTAAGGAATCCTGCTATATTTTGACTTATGTTTCTTTCTCTTTCATTGTGTGTTTACATGTGCACGCATGTGTGGTTGTTTTTGTTCTTCTGGGTTCTTTGAAGAAGTTGGAGAAAATTCTATGGTTTGGTACAATGTAGACACATAAAATTTCTCTGTCTCAGAAGCTTTCATCAGTCTGAAATTTGAAACTAAAGTCTGGTAAAAGCAGCCATGCAACTGCTCTGGGACTGAAGGTTGAACTATTAAGAGTTTTGCCAATTTATAAAGATGTAGTGTGACTTAAAATTAAGAGCCCAACTTCATACTGATATTCATTTCCAAACTTCAGCTATCTGGAGAATCTGAGCAAAAGGACATTTTGGTCTTAACCTACTTCCTAGTAGGCAGAAAAAAAGCTTATTGCCAAAGTCCTTTTTGTGTTGCATATGATCAGCCTTCAATACTAAAGACGCATGTGAATGAGGATTCATCTCTCAAATATGTTGTCTACTTGTTGCTGCCATAGCTGCTGTTGCTCAAACAGCCTCACAGAGGAGGACGCATTTGGCACAACCCCTCAGTCTTGCTGAGAACTCTGAAATCCAGTTGAAAATATGTTACACAAAAAGGACACAAAGGCAGAGAGGAGAAACTGTAGCTATCTATCTGCAATGCCATTTCAGTTAATCTCTCTGTCTAAATGGCCTCTCAATACTAAGGAACAGCAACAGAATTAAAGTAGAAATACTGGGACATAAAATATGCAAATGATAATTGCATTTAGCAAATGGAAATCGTCCTGTAGTGTAGGGTCTTGGCATCTCCTGGAGATCAACAGGCCAGAAGTGCCCAGTCTTCTCTAGGTCCTCAATATTCCCTTCTTCACACCCCTATCCCTGATCCTATTAATCCAGGGGAGCCTGGATCAAAGTCCAGAATACACTTGCTTCTCTCATGAAGATAGAAGTCTCCAAGAACAGGTTAGACCAACTCTTGTTTTTATTTAGGAACAGTTGCCCATTTTACATGAACTTCACACTTACCACGTTGAGCTTACCGGCTCTGTGAGTTTGCCCTTTCTGAAGTGGGCTCAATGAACCTTTTCTGTCACTTCCACCCACACTGCATTTCATTTCTTATTTGTTTGAAACAAATATGTCTTATTATGGAAAACTTTTTTCAAGGAAAAAATGTGGAGAATAGTAATTTTCTCTCTAGTAAGTGAAACACATTTGTCTAGTGATCATTCTAAAGCTTATGCTGTTATTCTGGAAACCAAAGTGCTCATTTGTGTTCTTTAGAGAATACAGGCAGATCTTTGGCATGTAATAATTTGCTGAAAATTATGCCTTTGATGACTGGATTTGGAGCAATATTTAGGGTATGAGATGAATTCATTTTCCGCCTCCAAGATTTCCATTTGGAACTTAAAATATGGTACAATCAGTAAACATATTTTCTATGCATACACGCACATATCTGGATAAACTTAACAGTGACTATGGTTGTGGGTAACAGAGTTAGCTTTAAATTTTGCTAGGACTGGAGGGTAGACAATGTGTGGAATTCAGTTAGGATAGTGAAATTCACTAAGGGAAACAGCGATATAGCTTAAATCTTGTATAAAATTTTGCAGCTTCTATACCATATGATTATATGGTATGGCCAAGTAGTCCAAAGGAGCTGCCATGACAGGGGGCCCAGCTTACCAAAGGATGGTGACTAATAAGGGGACAATGTAACTGATTAAAGAGAGTTTTGGCAACTTGCAGTACCAAGAGATTGACAGGAAGTGCAAGATGGCCTGAAATGTGTTCGCCTGCCTTACCATGTCCTCAGCAGAGCAGCAGCCTGCAGAAAGGCTTAGGCATGGATTCCCAGACTATGTATCACATGTCCTGGGCATTTCTCTTGGCCTCTGCAACCACCAAGAAGTAATAACAATGGTAACATGACTCTTATATGGACATCTAGAAACTACCAAGTGTTTCCAATCTCAAATAACTATAAGTTATTTGATTCTGCATTAGAAGTATTATCCCCATTTAACAGGTGAGGACCTAAAGGTTACAGAGATTAATTGCAAATGACAAGATGCAATGCGGTCAGAGCGTGAGTTGAGGCTTTTGGGTGTCACGAACACACCACAAAGAGCTCACTCTCTGCTGGTTGGGGACTACTTTTTGTCATTTCCTTCTAAGCCTCAGCACCCAGTTGGCCCGCCTTTCTTCTTGCCAAACTTGCACCCTCACATACTGGAAAAATCAAATTCAAGATCCTCCTTTCCTTAAGATTTTCTACAGTTGAGTAGTTATTCCACCGGCTCCCTCCAAAGCCCTGTATCCTCCTCACCTTCCTGATTATTCTTTATAAAAGTCTGTTTTTAAGTAGGATAAACAGTTTTCTGTTACTTGTACACGAAGACTTCATAAACAGTTGACTCTTGGACAATGTGGGGGTTGGGAGTGCTGACTCCCTGTGCAGTCAAGAATTCTTATATAACACGACTTCCCCAAAACTACTAATAGCTTGCTGTTAATTATGTTGGTAAACACATATTTTGTGTTAACTATATTATATGCTGTATTCTTACAATAAAGTAAGCTAGAGAAAAGAAAATGTTATTAAGAAAACCATAAGGAAGAAACAATGTATTTACTATTCATTAAGAGGTGGTGGATCATCATAAAGGTCTCTATCCTCATCATCTTCACATTGAGTAGGCAGAAGTAGAGGAGGAAGAGGAAGAGTTGGTCTTCCTGTCTTAGGAGTGGCAGAGGCAGAAGAAAATCCACTTAGAAGTGAACCTATGCAGTTCACACCTGTGTTGTTCAGGGGTCAGCGTTTTGTGTATGTGTGCAAAAAAAAAAAAAAATGTATTACAAGTAAATGCTAACAACCACTGACATTCTTTCTAACAGTTTCTCTTAGAGCTTTAATGTTGGTAAGTGCTTGATTGGCCTTCCAGATTATCCAGATTCTTGTACTTGATGTACAAGTAAAACTGGCAACAGTTTTACCAATGCTGTCTCGTTTTTTTCTACCTATCAGTCTTGTGACACCTGTTTTCTGGCTACATGCAGCCTGTCCGCTAAGACAACGGCAAAAATTGGAAATTTTGTCATAGCAGCATCCTAGTTCAAAATATCACCAAGTGGTAAATCAAGAATTCGGGAATGGATCAGCTTTGGTGAAATTGGTGTTGAACATAAAATATATTTAGATAAAGATTTAAACAATTGGAAGAATTACAATCATAGCAATTTATGTAAATGTTACTTAAAATTTTTATGTGGTAAAAATTATATACTCAGCAAAATCAGAATGTAGAGAAGGTAAGAAAGGAAGACACATAAGAGGGGTAACAGCTGCTTAAATCTTTCATAGCAATGAATCAATCTATACCAAAATGAATAGTTAATATACAGTAATTAATAAATTCATTAGGTGTGTGTAAAACATTTATTTGAAGTTTAGCACTTCCTTCAGTTCATTTCAGTTTATATTTCTTCTATTAAATTGAAGTATATTTCTATCATTTAAAATAACAAATACAATATGATTCAATTCTCGTATTTTTAATTTTCTCTTTTTTTCTCCCTCCTTCCTTTCTTCCTTTGTTGTTTTTTGTTTCGTTCCTCCCCCTCTCAATCATCCATTTGTTCATTTATCCATCCATAGCAACCATCCATCCATTCATCTATTCATTTTTCTATCTTGTAGATGCTTATATAAGAGGTCTGCAATGTCATACACCAAATGTTACAGCTTTTTTTTTAACTTGATGGTACAACATGGAGTAATTCGTTGCTTTCTTCTTTGTACTTGTTAGTACTGCCAAAACATTTTATAAAGAGCTCCTCTCATTTTTATTTTTAAAAATGTAATTAGACACAGACTTTACTTTGGAAAGCTCATGATCTATGAGAAGAGGTTAGGCCCAGTGTTTCTAGCAGATCTCTGTGCCTCTCACCTGCCTAGGCAGCAGTCTCCTGGGTTACATATCCATTAACAATCACCGAACTGCTTCCAGCCGGGCTTAGTGACTGAGCTTAGATCCTTTGAGTTCAGACAGTCTAGATCCCAAAGCAGCTGTTCTAATGCAGAACCTCAAAGGCCCTTATCCTGCTATTATTGCACTGCAGAATTTTCTGAGTATCTGACACACACACACACACACACACACACACACACACACACTTCATTATTGACCTTTTGTGTGTCCTTGGCCTTGTTATTTGTGCATTTGTGTTTTGATATCTCTGTTTGAAAATAAGTGTGTTTGTACCTGTCCCACTTAGTACTTTGAGGTTTAAAGAAACAAGATGTTAACAAGACACTGATTAACTTCATTGTCACGAGGCTGCTGTGATACACTGAAGATCCTAAGAACATTTTGATAGGAAGGATAGAGTTTGTTTACTTTCCTTTTGGAAACAAACTTTTCTATAAGGTTCTGGGGATTCTTAGTAGCAAGTAAGAATGTAAATGATGAGACACCAGGTAGGATGAAGCTTTACAAATTCTTTTCAAAAGAGCGCCAGGCCAATAAACTTATCCTGAAAATATTTTCATGGGCTCCTTATACACTGAACTGTGAACTTTCCCCCTTAAAATCCAGTATTCTTTTTCTTCTGTGTTATTAGTAGGCTAGGAGAGAAGCATTTGGCTGCAACTAAGCTCACATGCCCACACAGGCTAAATAGATCATAGGAGAGATAAATAAAGCGACCTTTTCTGGCTGTATTACCTTCTAAGTTTCCTTCAACCCCAGTCAGATGTTTTTTATGCCCTAGAATATGGGACAATGGCCATTATTGGGGTCAGTTAAGATCCTTTCCTCTGGGTCCCTAATTGGCCGTACTGGCACTCTTGTAGAGTCAGGAATGTCTCCTCTTGTCAGGAGACAGGAGGCATCTCAGGATTTACCAGTCTCTAAGAAAACCTAAGTTCAGAGAATTAAAATGCATTACATTAAAAATCTCTTTTGATACATGCATGAAATCTAAAAATATTAAAATAGCTTACAACAGCACAGCCCAGTCAAAATTTAAGATGTACATTGATAAATTTATATTTTTCTAGTAGCCATATTAAAAAGTGAAAAAGATGAAATTAATTTTAATGATACATTTTATTTAACCCAGTATATCCCAAATATTATTTAAACTTGTAATCATTATAAAACATTATTAATGAGATATTTTACGTTCTTCTTTTGTACTAAGCTTTTAAAATCTGATGTGTGGTTTCCACTCACAGCACATCTCAATTCGTACCAGGCACACATTGCTTAATAGCCACATGTGGTGAGTGGCTACTATATTGGATAGCACAAGCATAAAAGGTTAGTAGATCCTGTGTATTTTTGCAAACATTGCTAATCCATCTCAAATTTGTTAAAAAATAAAACCCGTACAATACATATGTCTAAATCTCACAACAGAGACCATACAGTACATCGCAAATTAACTTCCTTTATTCTGGCAACTTCAAATGTCTGTCATCACAGATAATCCAGAAGTAAACAATAAGTGAAGTTCCTTATGTGCTCATTGCTTCCTAAGGGTAGGGAAACTTTGAATCGCTTTGAGAATACAATCCTAGGTACACAGGGAGAGATGCTGTGTCCTGGGATTTTAATACATTAGAAAGTGAGCAAGCTGGAAGTAATTGAGATTGACGTGGTCAGAGAGACTACCCTAAGAGAAGGCCTTGAACACTTCCAAAAACCTTAAAAGACACTGCTCAATAAATTCAAGGGAATAAATTTATGGAGAGCATAGAGACTTTTCATATAGTGTCATTATTTTAATACATTTGCTCATTTGTCCCTGTCTATGACTAACTGAAGAGAAACAATATGACCCAAAGTGCTATAAATGGTGATTATCTTAAAATACAGTCAGAGGAGAGTCCAACAAGTCATGAGTTGTAGAGAAGATAAACCTATAGTTCAATGGAAGTTTATTTACTCTTTTCACCTTTTAGCACACATGCTTCATGCAGAATTCTAAGCAAAAGAACTACAGAGCGACCTGGAGCGTTTTACTGCTGACATTTACTATTTCCACTTTTTTAAAGTTGGCAAATGTTAAGGGCAGTTGCTGCAGACAGCTTCTACTCATGTGCAAACCGTGAAAAAAATAACAATTCATTGTTACCTATAATTTAGGTTCTTAAGTGAAACCAAATTCATATGCACATGGTGGCTCCTGGAAATTCTGTTCCAAACTCAATTTAATAATAACAATAACCAACATCTTTTGAGATTCTGATAGATACAAAGCACCATTCTAAGCAGTTTATATGCATTATCTCACTTAATGCTCAGAAAAGCCTGATGATTTTCGTTATTTCTCCTTTACAAAGGAGAGCATTGAAGTACAAGGCATTTACACAACTTGCTCAAGATCCCCCAGTTGGTAAGTGATGGACTGGGGGCTTTAGCCCTGATCCATCTCACTCCACCATCCAGGGATTTGGCAGCTCAGCTTAGGTGCAGGCCAACACAGAGATTATACTTAAGAGTGGGGGACGTCTCAAGAAAGACAAGGAAAAGGATAAGGGTAAGGGTGCTGAAGACTGAATTGCGGGGCAGGCACTCAACCCTTCTCCCCTTTCCGCTCAGGTTCTTGCTTCCTAATGCTGATTTATTTTTTCGTCTTATGCCCCATCACTGATTTTTCTTTTTATCTCCATTTGGCCACCTGTGACTTTCTTGATCTTCCAGTGGAGGACACTGACATGAATCATCTATTTGGTCAAATCAAGGACTATTGGGAAACATTGAATCCTCTCATCTCATTCTTAATCCAGGAATTTTAAAAAAGTATTAAAGCTGCTCATTCTAGTGAGAATGCTGAAACTCTGTGTCACACAAGATAAACGTAAGAATAGACAGCCGTACATGTTTCTTGGGCTTATTTCATGTTTCCATTGCAAAGTATAAACATAATAAGGTTAGAAGAAGCATTGCTTTCTGTATAACTTCATGCTTAGGCAGAAAGGAAAATATGAAATTACATATTTAAGTGTGACCTATGTGGAGTAGACGTTTTGGCAATTGAAAGGATGTCATTATGATACCTAATAACATTGATCCTTTGGATTAGAAAGGATGAGAGTCCATCTAAAAACAACAGGTTGTTTTTAAGCTGCTACTTTTCTTTATGAGGCCAGGATAGTTGTGCTGCTGCTATTTTAGGGACCTCATATTTCTCCCTGATTGGTTCCAGGCATTTCTCCCAGATATCTGTTGACATCTTGTCTATGTATCCAGGCTGGAGCTAAGGGTTCTTGACTGTAGAACCCTGGGAGAAAAAGCAGTAAAAATAAATAAGTTTGAAAGATAATGAATAAAATTAAATCTTCATCATGACCTGCAAGTACCTAAATGATATGCCCCACCAGTCTCCCAGCCCAGCTCACCCTGGTCCAGCCACTCTGGCTTCTAGTGTGCCAAGTTTATTCCTTCCCCCGGACTACTGCATTTCGAAGCAGATTAAAGATGGGTGGCTACACATTCTTTGGTAGTCTTCCCATGGAAAGGGAGAGTTGGGTTCCATGCCTCCTTTCTGTGAATCTGGGAGGACTCTGTCCCTGCTTTGACCAGGAGAATATGACTGAAGTTATGCTACTTCAGTTTGGTGGCCCAGGCCTTAAGAAACTGGCAGGTTCCACTTTTGAAACCTTGAGTTACACCATGTAAGAAGTCCAAATACCCTGAGACTGCCATGCTGGAGAAGCCACATGTAGGCACTCTGTTCATCTGTACCAGCCAAATCCAACCTTCCAACCCTGCTTACAAAGGTACTAGACTTGGAAGTGAAGCTGCGTCAGACATCCAACTCAGTTGAGCCTTTGAATGACTCCAGCCCCAGCTGCCATCTGACGCAGCCACATAAGTAAACTCAAGCAAGAAACTGCCCAGCTGAGTTCAGTCAATCCACGTAACTGTGAGAGAAAATAATACAGTGATGCCTTAAGCCATTAAAATGTGGGGTTATTTATTTATCCAGCCATTGATAACCAAAACACACTTGTTCCCTCCACTTGAAATGTCCTTTCTTGGGTCTCAACTCAAATATCACCTCTTCAGAGATGCCAGAGTAGCCTCTCCCACCCCCACTGGTATTCTCTATTCCTAATTTATGCCTTCTCTGCTTTGTTATTTTTTATAGCACTTATAAATTATATCATGTATATCATATTATACATGTATTTGTTTTTGACTACTTTCTCCTTGTAGAAGGCAAGTTCCATGAGGGCAGATACTTTGGTTGGAATATGTCCCCAAACTTCATGTGTTGGCAACTTAATCCCCAGTGCAACAGTTCTGAGTTGTGGGGCCTTTAAGAGGTGATTAGGTAATAAGGGCTCTGCTCTCATTAATTGTTGCTGCTATTGCAGGAGCGGGTTAGTTAATTGTGTGAGTGGGTCTGTCATCGCAGGAGTGGACTCCTCATAAAAGGATGAGTTTGTTCCCTTTCCTCTTGCTAATACTTGTGACTTCTCACCATGTGATGCCTTCCACCATGTTATGATGCCACAGGAATTCCCTCACCAGATTCCAGCACCTTGTTCTTGGACTTCTCAGCCTCCAGAACTATGAGAAATAAATTTCCTTTCTTTATAAATTATTCAGTCTGTGGTATTCTAATATAGCAATACAAAATGGACTAAGGCAACAAAATTATTTCTTTTTCCATTTTGTCCACTGCTGTATCTCCAGCACTTGGATCAGGATGTGGCAGTTGGTAGGCTTTAGGTAAATGTTTCTTGTGTAAATGATTGAAAGAATGCATCTTTGCCCGTATGTGAGCCTGTCCCTTTTAGAGCACAATTGGGCAGACTCTGATTTGGCATCACTCTTAGGAGAAAACGGAAATATTTTAGTCACAAGTACTCTAGTCCTACAGGAAAATATGTGCCACCTAGTATGGTGTCAAGAAACCAGGAGGGTCCCCCACCTCAACATTTAACACCACCGGCTCCCACCCAAGTTCCACAAATAACTTTGTCCAAGTTCCACAATCAACTTTGTCCACAGTTGAGTTACAGATAAACTGGAGATACAGAGGCAAACAAAACATACAAAAATCCCTGCTCTTGTGGAGCTTATGTGTTATCTGGGGAAGATATAAACAAACAAATAAAATGTGTAGAAAAATATTTGTATGCCTAAAATAGAATTAGTCATGTTTGATTTTATAATTGCTTTTCACTTGCAGTAACAGGCACAATCAAGAAATATGGCAAAGTGCGGAATAAAAAATGCTATAAAACATGGATCTTCTTAAATGAAGTTAATTCAGATGTAACAAAAATTCATATATTATGTTCCTTGAAACTTAAAAAAATGCGACTTTAAATTTAACACTCTCAATTCTAATGGGGATATGAGTTGACTTTCAAGTATATTTTAGAGCTCAAGTTTAGTTAACCAATAACTTGCTGAATTATGCAAAGAGCTTTGGCTTTCAAAATCTTATTACTTTTCCCCTGTCAAGATTTAATGATTTTTAGTAAGGGTTTGAACTTTTTAACCAGATATGCTAAATCTCCCAAATGCATATATAAGATGTTATTATGTTAATAGCAATGTACAATATAGTATCTGCACACATTGGAAAAAATATATATGTGTTGTATTAGAAAGTGATGAGTGCTATGGAGAATGGGAGTGTGGGGTTGTGTGAGAGGGTGGGATCCAATTTCAAGTAGGATAGTCAAGGAGGGCCTCACTGAGGAGGTAACATTTCAGCAGAAAACCTAAAGGAGGCGAGAGAGCAAAAAAAAGTGGCTATATGGGTAAGAGTGTTCCAGCCAGAGGAATGGCAGGTTCAGAAGCCCTGACGCTGTTTTGTAAAGCAAGGAACCCCCTGTGGCTGGAGTGAAGTAAACAAAGGAAAGCTGCGGGAGGGAAGCAGTGATTTAAAAAAAAAAAAAAAAAGGAAAAAAAAAAAAAAAAACACCAAAAAGCAAAACTCTCACCTGTAGAGTTTGCATGGTGTAAATACTTAATGGCCAATGTCAAGCTGCCAACTTACCGTCACTGAATGCAGAGTTGGAAAGAGATGAACACAGATGGTTCTCGGGACCCAGTACACACAGGCTCCAACACAATATGAGGAGGTCAGAGAGAGAGAGCAGGGCTAGATGGCATAGGGCCTAGAGGGCAATTCTAAGAACATTGACATTTACTCTGGGTGATGTGGGAAGCCATTGGAAGGTCTGAAGTAGAGAAGTAACATGCTGCGACTTTCCTTTGTAAAGTACTATTCTGCAGAAGCTCCCTCATGAGCAAATAGATGTGTGTGTGCATGTGTGCATGTGTGTGCGTGTGTGTGTGCATGTGTGTGTGCACGTGCGCATGGCCACACATATGTCTGTGTCTGTTTCTTCTTCATGGATGGCAATTCACCCCAGCTGTTACTCTTCTTTCTTTGGGGACAGATACAAAAGAAGAATACAAATCTTTTCTTTTTTCTTTTTTCTTTTTTTTTTTTTTTGTATGAGGCAGAGTCTCACTCTGTTGCCCAGGCTGGAGTGCAGTGGTGCGATCTTGGCTCACTGAAACCTCCGCCTCCTGGGTTCAAGCAATTCTCCTGCCTCAACCACCTGAGTAGCTGGGACTACAGGTGCCTGTCACCATGCCCAGTTAATTTTTCTATTTTTAGTAGAGATGGGGTTTTCCATGTTGGCCAGGCTGGTCTCGAACTCCTGACCTCAGGTGATCCACCCACCTCAGCTTCCCAAAGTGCTAGAATTACAGGTGTGAGCCACCATGCCCGGCCTCAAATCCTTTTCTATGAAGGGCCAATCCTCTTTCTTCATTTAGGCATTTAACCCAGAACCCACTGAAATAAAAATGACAATATCAATCATAATTTTTAAGACTATGTGGCTCACTCAACCAAAGAGCTTCTCATACAAGTGAAATGCAGCACATGTGTGAAGCCTTAATATGTCATCACAATCTGTTCTATTACTTCATCTCACCAATTGGTAATGGAAGTATTCTTAGGATCCTGCTATGTTCTCTAGCTTTGAAACTCACAGCATCCTATTCAAACTCATGTGCATATATATGTGTGAGAAATGGGAGGGTTGTCAGCAGTCATTCAATAATTTTGAAGAGGAGCACTTTGAAACTACACTTAGACCAACCCGCAGTTTTCATTATCACGGTCATTGCTGAAACCTACTTTAGGTCAGCATAAGTTAGCTAGCACCTTGTGGCCTGCTTTGGAATTCAAAGCCATCATATGAGACAATATCCCTGAACAGAATTTTAAAATTGAAGCTATACATAAGAATGGTATGGGGGGTAGGGACCTTCTGAATTAAAAGTTTAATTTTGGGTGGGTCCAAATGGTACAGATCAAAGAAAGAGAAAATACTAGCACAGTGACCGACTTCCTGAGCACAAATACATAGGCTTGAAGATGGAAAAGGTGAAATAGTTGAACATAATGTCAAGAAAAAGAAAGAGGCAGATGCTTATAAATGTAACAGAAGCCATGAATTATTATACAATATATCCTAAAGAATTTCTCTCCTAGCTATGAAAGAAATAGTCTTTGCCTCAGGGGTCTTTTGCTAATACCTTCTAGCAGCCCCAAGATATGTAGATATTGTCATATCGAAGCTCCTCAGAGCCTTGAACAATATATGTGACTATGTACATTTTCTTGGGAAAGTTGAAAGATATAACAATAAATGCATCTGTAGGTCAGGCGTGGTGGCTCACACCTGTAATCCCAGCACTTTGGGAGGCCCAGGCAGGAGGATCACCTGAGGTCAGGAGTTTGAGATCAGCCTGGCCAGGATGGTGAAACCTCGTTTCTACTAAAAATACAAAAATTAGCCAGGTGTGGTGGTGCACACCTGTAATCCCAACTACTTGGGAGGCTGAGGCAGGAGAATCGCTTGAACCCAGGAGGCAGAGGTTGCACTGAGCTGAGATCGTGCCACTGCACTCCAGCCTGGGTGACAGAGTGACACTCCGTCTCAAAAAAAAAAAAAAAAAAAAAAAAATGCATCTGCTATAATATAGATACTGAGATCATAGACTTAGAACCCAGAGGGGCCTGGATTTGAATTCTGAACTCGCTACTTACTGGCTGTGTGATTTGAGGCAAGTTTCTTAACTTCTCTGTGCCTCTGTTTCTTAATCTAAAAATTGAGAATAGGAATACCTTGCTTATAGGGTTGTTGAGGGAGATAAATAAAAATAAATGTATTAAGTCTTTAAAAGGATTTTAGTATGCAGCAAATGTGAAAAAAGTGTTAACCCTGATGATGATGATGGTGGTGATGGTGGTAATGATCATGATGACACTGGTGGTGGTGGTGGTGATGATGGTGTTGGTGATAATGGTCATTATGATACTTGCCTATCACAATCCTTATTTCTCTTACCCATTTTCTTTGTGCTCATGACTTCTCCTTTCAAATGACTTTTCAAAAAGCATATGGATGTCAATTCAAAGTACCCCTTAAGTGAGTTTCTTTGAAAACTTTTTCTTCCTGAAAATAATTGTTTCAAATAAACAGATGCCTCTTTGATATTCTCTTTATCTCTGTCCAATTGGTAAAGTTTGAATTCTCTTAAAGTATCTCGAGGGTGTCTTCCATGTAAAATTCACAAGTAGCTTTTTGGCCAAACTTGCTTCTTCCTTCATCTGAATCTCACTCCAGCTTTCTCCTGCTGTGTCATCTCTCGACTAGTCTCCAGAATATTCTTCTAATCAGAATCTTCCCAGCATCCTTCTTATTCCCTCAACAAGTGAATCTCCTTTAAATCAACACAATTTCTACACTAGGGATTAATGTTCATAGCAACAGAGCTCCTTTCGGAACCAAGGAAACCTTTCTATTTGTGCATAAAGTCTCCTTTGATTTATTTTAAAGTGGAGTTCTTATTTCAAAGCATTGACTTTCTTTGGAGAAGTATTCTGACTCATCTAAGTGAATCATCATTTTGGCTTGTATCACTAAAAAAGTGAACACTTCTCCCAAACAATTTATGGAGTGAAAAGTTGGTACCTGCACCAGCATTAATCAGAGGCTGACTTTGGTACTGGATGAGTTATTCAATGGAGAAGAGAAAACATGTTGTACTTGGGTAAATTCAAGGATATGAATTTCTGTCTCATAAGGCTCTTTCTGTAGAGAAAGGCATGCTAATTCTGGAGTCACAGACTTGTGTTACACTCCTGGGGCTTCAATAACTTTACCATGGACCTTGGGCATGTAATTTAATGCTTCTTAGAAGCTTCAATTCCTAGTTTGTAAAGTGAGATTATTAGTTTCTAACCTCCAAGTGTTCCCTTGAAAATTAAATATGATAATATATGAAATGACTTTATAAATATCAGGTACCTTCATCATTTTAAAAATCTTATGTGGTAGAGAAACTTTAGGAAGGAATTTTTTGACAATTTGTTTTTTAGAAACAATTTTTCTCAACTGAGATAATCACATGTCCTCAGATTTCAAAAGGATAATCTAATAATCCAAATATAATAATTGACATTTAAGGAAGAACTTGTTTTGAGAAAAATCATTTATTTTAGAAGTCAATTTCTCCCTCCCTCTCTATCCCCATCCCTCCTTGTATGTTGTACTAAGGCATGTACCTAGGTTACCAAGAACTTTTCCATCTTCTCATTACTCTATACATTTCAGAGGCATCAAAAGCATTCGGATAATATCTTTGAAAGACAAGGGGCGCACCTGTCATCCGGCACCTGTGAGCCCAGCGAGGCTACAGCTGGGATAGGAGAGTGGTGCAGTTGTTTTGGATTAGCTGATCTGCTCTCTGAGGCTGGAGTTCAGGGTCCAGTCCTGGAGGTTCAGAGAGGGCTTGCTAGAAAATGCAATTAAACGAGTACCTTCCATGACAAGGAGAGGTGCTGGGGTAAGCATTTGGGAATGGATTTTTGTGCTGATAAATCCCAGCACGCTCAGTGATGCTGTATGGGCAGGAAGCTCTGAGCTTTCTTCTACAAAGTCATCTGCTAGTTCATATGGTAGAATTATCCCAGAGGGAGGCAGTTGCCCTATGGGAGGCTCAAGGTGTGTGTAGAAAGGGGCTTTGTGGTATTTATTAAAATCATAATAACAACAACAACTAATATCCTTCTAAGAACTTTGCATATATGATCTCATTTAATCCTTGCCACAGCCCTGGAGATATCAGTACCTACATTTTACAGATGATGAAAATGTCAGAGATGTAACTTACCTAAGGTCACAGAATTAGAATTAGTCACTTCTTCAGCCAATGCTTTCATCATCTACATGAAAGTTGGCAACACTTTTTGTGGAAAGAAAAGTGTAGGGATAGTAAGGATGGTATTAGTCAATATCTATGCATTTACTATGTGCAAATCACCATGTTGAGATGTGTATGCATTATGTCACTGATGACCCATAATACTATCATGACATCGGTTCTATTCTATTTACATTCGCATTATATACAGAGGCCCAGTGTGTTGCATGCCTAAGTTCATGGTTACCTACTGGGATGTTGAACGTCACAAGCTGCGCTTTCACCTCTAGTATCTAATATCATGTATGTGTACGCAAAAAAGGGACTTTTTTCAAGTGGTTTCTGGGGTTTGAATATTATAAAACAAGAGTTTGCAATGATTATGGTGAAGCTGAGTGTCCCCTTTTTTGTAAATGCTATTGTATTTGGTTTTATTTCTTTGCTGCTCTACAATGAATCACCATACAAATCACTGTATGTCTGTAGTGAAATTTTCCAAACCATCACATATCTATATGTACCTGAAATTTTACAACACTTTAATAACAGTTATTTAAACAAGCACTTTTTTTATATTTTTGTCTATGAAAAACCACATTCGATGTATTAATTAAATTAGAATATTAGAGCTGGGAAACTACCTTCTATGTAAATTATTGGTGGGAGTTTATGAAAGTCTTGTAGTAAGACTAAAAGTGAAGAATTGCACTTAAGCTAATGCAGCTGATAGAACATGTTAAAAATGCATGGAAGACAAGATTTCGATATTCATACTTGTTTAAGATTTAGTGGAATTTGTAGATCGAGTAGACTTTAACTCCAAGGTCCTTTCCTAAATAACTCAAAATGTATAATAGGGGTTGTTGTTTAGGTTGGAGACCTTTTTAAAACAGGAAATTCACTTTTGTTCATGGCACAAACCTTTATAAGGACATTAATGGTGTTTTAAAATTATGATCTGTGATGTAAATTTGTCTTGTGAGCCTTACTTAGATTTGACTACAGACTCTTCTCTCAGTTTGGTCTGTTCACCTATTTGAGTATGTTTGTAGCAGCTATTACTGTATTTCTCATTTCCTTTAGCAAGGCTCTGATAAGAATGATGGAAACAATTGGGACCTTGCCACCAATCTCCGCCCCAAAAGAAAACACCTCAATTCTCAAATGAGGTCCCCATTAGGCCTGTGTCAGAAGTTTCTCATGAGGTTTGGGCCACCCCAGAGACCTGGGATTGAGATTTTTTAGACATTGCTCCAGGCTGCTGTGCCCATTCCAATGGATGGCTGTTGCAGTTGGGTTCCTCAGGACACAGACTTGGAGATGAAGAATAGCATGTTGGTGGTTTGTTAGTGGGTGCTGTGGGGATCAACAGCCATTGATTGTTGGAAGGCAAGAAGGCATGGGTGGCCAGAGGAATAAGTCAAACTGTGATGTAGTTGCAGTGAAAGCCTCGGCTGACCTGACAAGGGATTCTGAAGATGAGATGGCCCTTGGGAGCTATCGTGAGCGGGGCAAGAGGGTCGGGCCTTTCTATCCTCATGTAGATCAGTCACTGGAAGTGAGGTGCCCAGAGAGGGTGACATGACCTTAGGCAAAGTGGATTTTCTGCAGCTGGGATAATCTCTGAAGGGGGCTGAAAATCAAGGGCTGCCTGCCAACAGCACTCCGAGTAACCAAAGTAGTAAGTTCCTAATTCCTGAAGGGCAGTCTGTGCAAGCTCATCACAGCATCTGCCACATTGACCACTTGGGAACTCCACTCTTCTCTTTAGTAGTTCCAGGCCAAACTTTATTAATTGGGGCTTTTGCAGACCTTGCCACCTGGATGACCCAATGGCTTTGGACAGAGAAGCATAATGGTGTCTGGTGAGATCAATAGAGTCATGAATCCTGCTGACTACCCTCTCCATGAAAAAACTTCCTTTATCCAAAGACTAGAGTTGCCATCAAGAGACTGTTCCATACACGGCCACATAGCCAGGCAAAGCCATAAAGCCAGCCATATGCCATGTTATAATTATGATGCCATAATTCTCTGTTTTCATGGACCTGCCTCTCCAGGACTTTGGAGCTCCTTGAGTCTGGAACTATGTCTTATTTAATTTCTATTTCTTCAGTGTATTGTTTAGTGCCTGTTTCATAGCTTGTGCTTACTCCATTTTGTTTAAGTGTTAGTAGCACTTAAAAGGATGATGCCTAGATTTCTCCTGGGTCTGTCCAAGCCTGTCAATAGTTTTGATTGTCTTTATCAGTTACCCAAATACAGTGTTAGTTCTAATTTGATAGTTATCCTTTGCTTTGTCTCTCTGCCTAATACTCTTAAAGTCACAATTATATGTAAGTAGAGTAGAGTGGTGATGAGGTGGGCAATGTTGGCACCTGCTGTTGCCCGTGTGCAAGGATCCATCCAGGACTTGGATCTCTTGCTGCATGAGAGGAAGCAGGAGCTGGGAAACTAGCTTGACATTAAGCACACCTGAATTTGAACTCTGCTTATCAGCTGTGTAATCCTGGCGAAGATGTTTATCCTAAGACTTATTCTCCTCGTCTGTAATATGAGTTACTATACAAATGTTCAAAAAGCAACAGTATTCATAATAGCCAAAAAGTGGAAACAACCCAACTGTGTATCAACAGATAAGTGGATAAACAAAATATGGTATATCCATATATAGGAGTATTATTCGGCCCTAAAAAGGAATGAAATTCTGACACATGCTGCAACATGGATGAACGTTGAAGATATATTAAGTGAAATAAATCAGACACAAAAGGACAGATACTGTATGACTTTGTTTATATGAGCATTGCTACTATTTGCTCTGAATCTCTTCTGGCCTATAAACATGGTTTCAAATGAACACACTATCAAATATTTATTTATTCTTAAAGATTTATTGAATGAATGCTGTTCCAGGTACTGGGAATACACCAGTGAAAAAGACAAGATTTCTACCTTCATGGAGATGACGTTCCAGCGTGGAGAGGCACTCTCTCTCCCTCTCTCTCTCTCTCTCTCTATATATATATATACACACACACACACACACATATATTCTCTCTCTCTATATATATACACACACACACATAGAGAGAGAATATATATATTTGTATATATATGAATAAATGTACCACATAGTCTCATATATATATGAATAAATGTACCACACATATATATATATACACACACACACACATATATTCTCTCTATATATATATACACACACACACACATAGAGAGAGAATATATATATTTGTATATATATGAATAAATGTACCACATAGTCTCATATATATATGAATAAATGTACCACACATATATATATACACACACACACATATATTCTCTCTCTATATATACACACACACACATAGAGAGAGAATATATATATTTGTATATGTATGAATAAATGTACCACATAGTCTCATATATATATGAATAAATGTACCACACATATATATATATACACACACACACACATATGAATAAATGTACCACATAGTCTCAGTTGCTATGAAGCATAATAAAGTTTGACAGGAAAAGCATCTCTTAGGAAGTGACATTTAAATAGTGCCTTGCGAATATCTGGCAGATGTATGTTCTTGAAAGCGGGAATGACAGGTGCAAAGGCCCTCAGGCAGGGATAAGTTTGTGTGTCTAAAGAACAGCAGGGAGGCAAGTGAACAAAAGGAGAGAGTGGTACATAGGGAAAGAGAAGTACAAAAGCCATGTTGCCCATGGAAGAGACTTTGGAGTTTGTGTAAGCACGATAAAAGTCATTAGAAGAATTTTCTCAAGGGAGTGACATGTTCTGAATTATATCTTACAAAACTCACTCTGACCGCTAGGAGATTCTGGGGGCCAAAGGTGGAAACAGAGAGAGAATTCAGGAAGTTAATGCAGTAATAAAGGTTAGAGCTGATAGTGGCTTGGAGCAGGGAGGTAACAGTCAAGGAGATGAGAAGTGATTGGATTCTAGATATATTTTGAATTTAGAACTGGCCGTTTTGATGGCTGATTATGTATGGGATAGGAGAAAAAGAAAGAAGTCAAGCAACTGATTTAGGGCAATCTGTGCTTTACAGATGAATGGATTATTATTGTCTAGCAGTAAAAGTAATCGTTGGGGGATGGGGGATACAGAAAACAATAGAATGAATCAGTGAAATTCACCAGACTCCCCAAAGAATCATTTTGGTCAGTAGTTAAAACTAACAGAGAGTTATAACAGAGAGAGAGAGACAGAGAGAGAAGAACAAAGAAGAGAGAGAGAAAAAAAAAGAAGAAGGAGAAGAAGAAGGAGGAGAGGGAGAAGAAGCAGAAGAATAGGAGGAGGAGGAGGAAGAGGAAGAGGGGAGAAAAGAAGGAGGAGGAGGAGGAGGAGAAGAAATAACTTCTGGGAGGAAGAAATGCTACACTAGAAGACCTCAGGCTCTTGTTGATAGTCATTGGAGATGGCATTGAAAGCTTCTGAAGCTCATCTACTAAAGAAAAAAGTGTCTTTTGCTGGGAGACATCAAACATAGAATCAGTTCATTCTGGATTCTGAGAAATGTGGATCTCTCTCCTCAGGGTAGCCTAGCAACCACCAGCCAGGCACAGCACATCAGCAATGCCTATGTCACTTATTATGGTGACCACTCCAAATCCAATACCACTGGAATCCAAAAAAGAACTTGATTTTTAAACCCCTTCCTCTTATTTATCTCTCAGAGGAAGTGAGTCACCTACAGCAAGTGTGGACATTGAACATCCCTTTCTAGAGAAGTTACCTTGTCTAGTGATATGGATGTCTTTACAGTGCATCAGGTTGGTTAGGAAGCTTTTCGCCGTAACAACAGAGTGGTGCTGGCTGTAGAAAGTTGAAAGTTGAAGTCTCTTTCTACTCAAGCAGTCAATGAATCTACTGTATATTTCTGTATATTAAAACATTCCAGGGCTCCGTTGCTGGCTGCTAACCTTCCTCACCCTGAACTCAGAAGTTACACAAACCATTCATTTACTTACAGTTTCATTGATATCTAATTCACATACCATGCAGTTCACCACTTTAAGTGTACAATTCAGTGGATTTTTAGTCTATTCCGAGTATGTAAATTTTTGTTGATGTATAACATATGTACAGAAAACAAGACAAAACATAAATGAACAGCTGATGAATTTTCAAAATGAACATACTCATAAAGCCAGCTTTCATCTCACTACAGCCCACAGAGGCCTCCTCATGTTCCTTTACTGGCATTACCCATTCCCAAGGAGACCCAGTATGCTGAATTCTATCACCATAGGTTAATTTTCCCTGTTTTAAGACTTTATAAAAAAGAAATCTTATAGTGTGTAGTCTTTGTGTCCGGCTGCCTTTGTAAATTTTTGCTGTGAAATTCAATCATGCTATTAGGAGTATTTGTAGATGATTTATTCCCCTTGATGTATATGGTATACCATTAAGGAACTATAGCTCTTTTTTTGTCCATATTGCTATTGATGGATAGCTGTATGGTGGACCATTAAGGAACTATAATTCATTTTTTTGTCCATATTACTATTAACGGATATTTAACATTTTCATGTATGTGTTTGGAGAACATTTTCTGGGGCATATACCTAGAAGTGGGTCATAGTAATGTGTATATGCAGCTTTAGTAGATACTGCCAGTTTTCCAAAGGGGAATATACTACATTACACTACCATTAGCAAGATATGAGAGTTCTGGTTGCTTCTTTACTTCACCAGCACTTGGTGTTGTCATCAAGCTTTCTCAACCTCATATTCCTGGACTCTGGCGAGAGGGCCCCTGAGTAGGCTTCAGGTACCTTCTCCTGGTGTTATACTATCTATATGTATGCACTCTACTGGAGAGACTTCATGGTTCACAACCAATTTTCAGAGGAGCCCTTGTCCCAGAGAATGACAAAAACCACTGCTTCCAGTTTTCAGCTTTCTTATAATCTCTAATATTGTGGTGAAACAGCCTTTTATTTGAGCCAAGATTTCTCCTGGAAAAGCTGACACTGGTAGGTAGCTGTCTCTATTTTTGAAAAGCACATTATTCAAGGCCAGAGCACTCTGGAGTTTTGCTAGTGCTGGTGTGCATGTTGAGCAATATGTTGGGGATATCAAAAAATTACATCCCCTCAATAAAGGGATGATATTTATTGAGATACTTTAGATGCCTGTGCTATTCGATCCAATAAACACTTATGTGTTTACAAATTGAAAGAGTGAGAAAGTTGGCACGGAAAAACTGATTTTAGTCATGGGCATTATTCTGCTTTAGAAACAACCTCTTGGCATGATGGCATGTCCTGATGGTTAGAAATGTGATACAGCTGGAAATGGCTGATACAAGCAGTAAAGAATTATGGTCACAAAACCCTGCATCCTTCTGCACACACCCTTATTCTTTGAGGTCAATGCATGGACTAATTTTGGAGACTCTTCTGTGTAACTCAAACCTGTCTCCACTTACAGGTGCATTTACACCAGATTGTGAGGGTAAATAGGACAAAGACAGGTCTTTGAGGGAGGAAATACAATTTTTAGCTTCTTAGTTTAAACACTTCACTTTTTTCAGAATAAATTAATTTTGATTGTGTTTAGAAAACAATCAGACTTCCGACTCAGACTCTGAAAACTTCTTATTATTTTAGTACTTCTTATTTTAGTTTATCCAGTCACCTATCTATCCATTCATTCATCCATCCATTTCCATCCTTACATCTGTCCATCCAAGCATCCATTCATCCATCCAACCATCCCATGCATGTCAAACACCAATTGAATATATAACATTCTTAAGCATTATGGGACGATACAGATGATTGGTTCATTTCCTGATATAGCTGGAGAGGGAAGATATACCCACATGGAATACCTAGAGAATACAGTACTATCAAGATAACATGGACAAGTACAAATTAAGATGGTAGGGACTCAAATGGAGTGAACTTTATGTGCAGAGCAGTGGGGGGTGCTGAGATAAAGCTTAGAAGGCTTCTTGAAGGAGTCAGTATTGAACTCCGCAAAGAAAGTTGTTTATACTTTGCACTGATAGATATTAGAAAATAAAAAGCCTTTGAGGAAAGATGCAGTGATGATACACTGGTGAGGAGAGGATAGCCTGCTGACATCAGGGAAACTGCTTGACCAGAGCACAGAGGCAGCCACCTTCTTCTTGGAAGGCACCTTCTTCTTGGCAGCCACCTTCTTTTGGCAACCTTGAGAACCAGGTACAGGAGCTTGAATTTGTTCCAGTGAGCAAGGAGACAGTCCAGTTGGAAAAGAGATAGGACAAGGCTGCCCCCTTCTGGTTTCTTGTGCAGTCCATTCATGCTCCCATCTGAAGACACTAGGGCCTCTGCCTGCCTGGAGCATTTCTCCCCTCCGGATAGTCATATGATTTCCCCCCTCACCTCTTTCATCTCTTCATTCAACTGTCACCTTCTCCTTGAGGACTTCCTTGACATCACTTTAATTAAAATTGCAACCAACCTTAAACCGCCAACACTTCCTCTTTGTCTTCCCTGCTACTTTGTCTTCATAGCACTTTCCACCTTCTAATCTACTACATGATTTTCTTGTTTATTTTGTGTAGTGTCTGTTTTGTTAGTTTTTCCTTGTTTATACCTACTATAATATAAGCTCCCACGAGAGCAGACTTTTATCTGTTGTGCCTCCAGTGCCCAGAACAGTGCCAGGCACACAGGAGGCACTCAAGAAATATTTGTTGAATGAAAGAATGAACTGATGTGACAGCCATTCGAGGATGGACTGGACTAGGCCATGCATGGGAACAGGAGGGACAGCCACAATAATGATCTGGCTGGTCATTGAGTCCATGAATCGCTTCTATCTAGTTTGTAAGAATCTCAAGTGGTTACTTGATCTAAATGCCTTCCAGAGACTATCTTTGGACCAAATGAGAAGTGGCTCATAGAGCAGAGAATCTGACAAGCGCTTGAATTCTATTACTCATGTGCAATTTATTGTATGTCACTTATGCTGCAATAAAGCTGTTTAAGAAGAAAGAATGTGAGCTCTACATACACAAATCTGAGGTTAAATTCAGTTTCTGCAGTATGCAAGCTGTGTGACCTTGGACAGGTTACTCAACCCTCTGTGCTACGAAACTCATCTGCAAGATGAAACTAACTATCAGCAGCTTACTCACTGGGTTGTTGTGAGGATTAAATGAATTAGCTTAAACCTATTAGCCCAGTGTCTGACAAATAGTGTTCAATCATTATAATGGAAAGGAAAGGCTGGGAAGCTTCATGATTGAGAGCATTGGTCTTTGAATGTCTGAATTTAAATCCTGCTGCCACATACTAGTTGTGAGATCTTAGGCAAAATATAATTATTTATCTCTGTATGCCTCAGTTTCTTCATCTGAAAAGGACAACATGGTGTCTATCTCATAGGGTCACTGTGAAGATTGAGTCAATACATATGAAGTGCACAGAACAGGGCCTGAACAGAGTAAGCACTCAGTACTACTTATTGTCATTATTGCTTCTTATTATTATTCCTGCCGGGCTTTGCCTGGTGTCTCAGCCACTACCACTCCCATCTTCCCCATTTCTTTCTGTGTGGACAATCCCAGGCCTTTCATATGCTGTGGTGCTGCTGGAAGATTCCAAAAATGCAACATTGCCATTGTCTGCACCTCACTCCAGTTTCACCCATGTGATGGTGCAATTAGAAGACAGTGTCAGTGCCAATTCTGGGTGCTTAGAAATGTTAGCAAGTAATTCTATAAGAAAAAATCTAATTATCTGATCAGAAAATGGGCAAAACATTTTAATAGACATTTCTCAAAAGAAGACATCCAAATGGCAAATAGACATGTGGAAAACTGCTCAACCTCATTGCAAATCAAAACTACAGTAAGATAGCATCTCACCCCAGTTAAAATGGCTTATATCCAAAAGACAGATAATAGCAAATGCTGGCAAGGATATAGAGAAAAGGGAATATTTGCACAATGTTGGTGGGAATGTAAAGTAGTACAACCACTATGGAGAACATTTTGGAAGTTCCTCAAAAAACTAAAAATGGAGCTACCTTATGATCCAGCAATTCCACTGCTGGATATATACCCCAAAGAAAGGAAAACAGCATATCAAAGAGGTATCTGCACTCCCATGTTTGTTACAGCTCTGTTCATAATAGACAACATTTGGAAGCAACCTAAGTGTCCACCAACAGATAAATGGTTAAAGGAAATGCGGTACATATACACAATGAAGTACTATACAGCCATAAAAAGGATGAGATCCTGTCATTTGCAATAACATGGATGTAACTGGATATCATTATGTTAAGTGAAGTAAACCAGGCACGGAAAGACAAACACCACATGTTCTCACTTATTTGTGGGATCTAAAAATCAAAACAATTGAACTCATAGACATAGAGAGTAGAAGATGCTTGCCAGAGGCTGGGAAGTATAGTGAAATGGTGGTGAGAGGAAGGTAAGGATGGTTAATGGGTACAAAAAAAAATAATTAAAGAATGAATAAGACCTACTGTTTGATGGAACAACAGGGTGACTCTAGTCAATAATAATTTAATTGTACATTTAAAAATAACTAAGAGGGTATGATTGGATTGTTTGTGACACAAAGGATAAATGCTTGAGGGGATGGATACCCCATTTTCCATGATGTGATTATTACACATTGCATGCATGTATCCTCAAAACATCTCATGTACCCCATAAGTATATACACCTACTATGTACCCAGAAAATGTTTTAAAAATTAAAAAATTGGAAATGTGAACAAGGGTCGTGAAATAGGCACACGAACAGAAGAAGACACCCATTTGCCCAACTACAGTTTGCGAGACTTCTCCCCTCCTCCCTCATGGGAAAGACTAATTTTCTTTTCTCTCAAACTGCAAGTATAGGTCAAAAGGAAAGCCTGGTCCTTCAAATTAGTTTATTGCCTAAGAGCAACCCTTATTCATAACTGTAAAAATGATTGAGTTATAGAGGGGAGAGTGGCTTACCCTGGCTCCCAATGGTTAGAAGGGCAAGGTTCCCATGAACATCAGAGGAGACATTCTGAGAGAAAAAGGTCACTCCTCAGGAACTGAATCTGAGAAGGACCAGGCCACCTGTTTCTACTGACAGGGACTGGGTCCAGCATCAATATTATGATGGCAAAAGGGCTTCCCAAATGTGACAGAAATTGGGGTGTAGGGTCTTTGCTTCCAGAAGAGAGGTCAGGAGGGGAGAAGGACATGTAGAACATTGATGTTGACAATAGTAATGGACCTGTCACCCACCCAGCCTGTTTCTGAGAGCCACTCACTCACTAGGTGACAATTCTAGGAAGTGGAGTTCAAATGTTTTAACTGAACATACAGGCTCCAAAATGAGGCCATGTGAGCATCAGTTTGGTTACTGTTTTTCAGGAAGTCTGCTTTAAAAAGTCAAAGACAAATTTTCATGGCAGGAATTCTGATGCTAGGAATTCATCCAAAGGAGATTCATCAAAAGTGTGGTCATGGATTTATGGGTAAGAAGTGGTTGTATAAATGATGGTACAGTCATAATGATCACAAAACCATCAGCAATATCCATTTAGTGCATGCATCCTGTGTACCTTGTATAATCTCCATTATTCCTACAGTACACCCAAGATAGGTATCATGATTCCAATTCTAATGATAAGAGAACCGAAGCTTACAAATGTTGAGCAATTTACCTGTAGTCATACAGCTATTACTTTGAAGAGCCAGTTCAAGTCAGTTCTGTTGGTCTCTTAAAAGCCATCTTATAATCCTTCTCATGAGACTTTAGTCCAGAACCTCTAACTTTTTTGCATTCTTAAAAATTATTAAGAATTCCAAGTAGCTTTTTTTGTGGCTCTATCTCTCTATATTTGCCATCTTATAAACTGAAATTGAGAATCTTAAAAATATTTATTGATATAACTTAATTACTTAAAATAACAATAATAATCCTACTATAAGTAAACATAATATATTTTTATTAAAAAACTGTCTTCTAAAACAAACAAAATGAGTGAGTGGCATTAATTTACATTTTGCATATCTTGTTCACATCTGGCTTGATGGAAGACAATGACCCTGGCAGCTACTGTAAATCAAATTGAACTTCCAATAGCTTTCACTCATGAGCTATGAGATCTCAATCTAGTCATTTAAACTTATCTGAGCTTTATTTCTTTTACCTGTAAAAGGAAGAAATAACTTCTGCTAAACCTACCTAACAGGGCTGCTGTAATGATCAAAGAAAAACGCTATATGTAATTAGACTTTGTAACTTAGGCACATCCTGGGATGAGCACTTTTTCTAATGTCTTCTCATGATGTCTTCAGAAGAACAAGCCTCCCTGGACAATGTTCAAAACAGTAATAATCACTGGACTGTTTGTATCATGGCCAAATCTGAGGCACAAAACTCTTGCCTCAGAATGTGTAATCTTATAAACTTAGACATTCCTCCTTACCCAACTTATTCCCTGGAAACTTGAAGATTTGCAATCTTTTATGAGTCTAACAATAGCTCTTTCCTGTGTTTATCAGAAGTTTTCCCTAATCTTATAAAAGAAGACTTGTTTTTATGAATTTATCTAAACTAAGCTGTTGCCTGCTTAGACATAAGACACCAAGGAGGTTAAAGGATAAAGTGTTTTATTCTGCTTCATGATAGTTTTCTTTACACATTGTTTGGTTTCCATTTACTCACACGTTTACCGTTTTTGGTTTTAGAGTTTTGAGCAAACCTGCTTTCTAAGAGCATTCCTGAGTTAGGAGGGCTTTAACAGCTGGTCTTTGACACCATTGCATTGCTGGAATTATTGCTATTTGAGCAAACCTCAATGTTTTTGGGACCCCGTTGAATGAAAATTGCTATAATTCAGCTAAGGTGACATTTCAACTGGGTTATTCAGATGGGATCTGTCAACTAGAGTCTTGGAAGGGGCCCCTTACCATCACAGCACTTCCATATGACATGTACTGTACAAATAATTTATCTCTGGGGAAAGGAAGGAGGGATGGTGGAGAGGTGCCCATCTTATGCGTTCTGGTGGGAGGTTAATATAGAAGGATGTGGCTGGGTGCGGTGACTCGCACCTGTAATTCCTGCACTTTGGGAGGCTGTGGTGGGTGAATTACCTGAGTTCAGGAGTTTGAGACCAGCCTGGCCAATATGGTGAAACCACGTCTCTACTAAAATTACAAAAATTAGCCAGGCGTGGTGGTGTGCACCTGTAATCCCAGCTACTCAGGAGGCTGAGGCAGGAGAATCGCTTGAACCAGGGAGGCAGAGGTTGCAGTGAGTCAAGATAGTGCCACTGTACTCCAGCCTGGGCAACAGAGCAAGACTCTTTCTCTGTCTATAGATAGATAGATAGATAGATAGATAGATAGATAGATAGATAGATAGATGTGCAGGATGCTTTTGTTGGGGCAGGGCTCCACATGCAGGTCATGGTTAGTTAGTTAACTGCCTTATTCCAAAAGCTGTCCTTCACCTTTTCCCAGGCCAAGTCTCATGTGTCAGACTGAGCTCTCACTTTCTGGATCAATTGTCTTTATGTTTCCAGGAGCTACCATGGTTGCTGGTGCAGGCCCTGGCAGTGACAGACAGACATTAATTAACCACATCTGCTGGGCTCACACTCTTCTTCAAGTCATCTGTTGGTGATTTCTGACTGAACCGATGTGTTTATGAAAACAAGCTCAAGCAAACAAAAAAAAACCTAAATAATTTAATTGTTTGGCTGAACACCGATTTCTTCCTCTCTATCTTTTTATTAATGGATGTTCAAGTAAAACTATGCTGTTCTTCCCACTTATGGTGTGGCTATTCAATTGCTTATGGTTTTATCTCTTTGTGGGCACAATGCCATACTGATAGTCCAGAAGGATGACTTTGTACACCAGTCATAGATGCACATTGCTCTCAGTGTGCAGCTTGATTTGGTTCTTTGCTATTTAAGTTCCATCCCACACCCTCTTTGTACAAGTGCATTGTGTTGAGGGGGCAGGGTTGGGCACTACTCGGCTGATAGGAATCTGCAGAGACCAGAGTGGGTTTGGGTTCAAGGGGAGACTTAAAACAAGTAGGATAGATAGTTATGACATAAGGAACCAAAGTACAAAAGATCAGTTTAGAAATTGGGACATTGTGTGTCAAATAAATGACAAGTTCAAGGTCACACAGCTGAAATTATATCAAGCATGCATTGTGAACCTACTGTGTGCCAGCAGTCTCTGCCAGCACGTCCTAAGCATACAAAGATTATAATTACAATGGTAGCAACTGTGGTAATAATATTGATTGAGAACTTACAACATGCCAGCCACTGTTCAAAGTGACTTACATGCATCAACACACTTCATCTTTCTAACATGCCTCCAAGATAGTTACTATGATCACATTTCACTACTGAGTTAACTGAAGCACAGAGAAGTTATGCAACTTAACACAGCTAGTGAGTGGCAGACCATGACTCAACCCAGGGAGACTGGTTCCAGAGCCCATGCTCTTGCAGCATAGGGCCCAATGAATGAGATAGAGTAGTAAATGCATGAAACTGGTGCAGTGGAGTTAGTGGCAGATGAAAGAGAAACAGAGAGCTCTGGGACACTGAGAAGACCACCTAACCCAACTGTTTATGGTAATCTGGGCATACTTCCTGGAAGAAGACAATGGAGTCAATAGATGTTGAATTACAAAGACTGATATCTGGGGCCTGGAAGATTAAGCAACTGTCTTACTCTGTGTCAGTCATCTTATGAGAGGCAGAGCTAGAATGGGGATTGACTTCTTCTTCGTGGAGAATGGTCCCTGGATCAATGCACAGGTTTCTGCTCATCAAGTTTTATGTATTGAACTCTAATGGAGGAGGGATAAGTGGAGGTTTTCAGGTCAGCATGCAAGTTATATGGAACATGAATTATTTCTCAATAAAGCTGATTATAAAACAAAATCAGCTTGCACTCAGCAGCCAGAAGTGGCTTCTAAATACCACTCTCTTGATAAAAGGAAAGGCTTCTTGGACAAATGACAGATCCTAGGACTTGGGCAGAAAAAACAGAAGATGAGTCTGGAGAATCTTCTAGTGCCAGAAATGAAAATAAATGCTCAACAGACAAAAGGATGGGGGCATGTCAAAGGGACACAGGGAGCCGACCTGAAGGAGTGCTCAGAAGTAGAATAATTTGAGCAACAAACAAATAATATAGTATTGGATTATAACACAAGGTATGAAACATACATATATATGTCCACTGTTATAAATAAATGATTGAATAAGCAAGTAAAGGGGGAAAAGAGGAAAACCTTCCTTAGAAAAGAATTCAAAAAATTTGTGGGGTTTCTCCGTCTCCAGAAAGTGGAGGTTAGCTCCCGCCATCCCCTTTTGAGGATGTTCTGAACTTAATGACTCTCTTCCAAAGAACAGAACATAGAGGAGGGGTGAATAGCAACTGTACAGTGGAGAGACCTGACAGACACCATCCTAAGCAAGGAATCAAGGTTAACATCATCCATGATAAGTCATGTTGATATCACGTGCCCTCTGAGGTGACATGATGAAAAGAGCACTTGGTCTTTGTGGTAGTCTTCCCCAAAATTCATAGTCCCAATCTAAAAATGAAAAAAAAAAGGAACTTCAGACAGATCCAAATTAAGGGATATTCTACCAGATAACTGACCAGCATTCTTCAAACTTCAAAGGTTATGAAAAATGAGGGACTACTGAGAAACTATCACAGACCATAAGACACTAAGAAGACAGGACAACTAAATGAAATGTGATATCCTGGATGGGATCCTGCAACAGAAAAAGAATGTTTAGTGGATAAATGGGTGAAATCCAAATAAAATCTGAAGTTTAGTATATAGTAATCTACCAGTGTCGATCTCCTGGTCTTGATCAATGTACCATGTAATGTAAGATGCTAACATTAGAGAAAACTAGGTGAAAGGTATATGGGAACTTTCTGTACTGTCTTTGCAACTTTTTTTGTAAAACAAAGTTATTTTGTAAAAATTTGTAAAACAAATTACTTTGTAAAAATGTGTAAAACAAATAGAAACTATATTTAAAACATAAAGCATAAAAGAAAAGTCAGCAAGTGTCAGTATGCTGATCATCTAGAACTTTTACACATTGCTGTTGGTAATGTAAAGCAGTGCAACAACTTTGGAACACTATTAAACTTAAAAAGTTAAACATACACCCACCATGTGACTCAGCCATTCCCCTACTAGGCATTTACCCAAGAGAAGAAAAAATATATGTACACAAAAAGACCTGTACAAGAATGTTTATAGCAGTTTTATTCACAGCAGATCAAAACTAGAAATAGTTATCAACAGGTGAAACAAACCATGGTACATCCATACAATGGACTACTACTTAGCAATAAAGAGGAACAAACGGAAACTTGGACAAACCTCAGAAATATCATGCTGAGCAAAAGACGCCAGATACAAAGGTGTACATCTTGTATGAGTCCATTAAAAAATGTGAAAACAAGCAAAAACAATCTATAGTGACAGAAAACTGAACAGTGATTGCCCAGGGCCAGAAAGGGGACAGGGATTGTCTAGGAAGGGGAAAGAGGGAACTTTCTGGAGTGATAGGAATGTTTTATATCTTGATTGGAGTGGTAGTTACATAGGTGTATGCATGTGTCATAACTCCCCAAATTGCATGTTAAATTATTTAATGTGGGTACATTGTTGAGGAGATATTGGTCAAAGGATACAAAATTTTAGTTAGATAGGAGAAATAAGTTCAAGAGATCTATTGTACAACATAGTAACTTTAGTTAAAAACAATGTATTGTAGTCTTGAAAATTGCTAAGAGAATAGATTTTATGTGTTCTCACCTCCCAAAATGATAGGTATGTAAGGTAATGCATATGGAATTAGCTCAGTTTAACCATTCCACAGGGTATACATATTTCAAAATATTATGTTGTGTATTATAAATATATACAGTTTTAATGGCAGGTTAAATTTTTTAAAATAACTTTTAACTATAAAAAATATGGAAACTAAACTAAAATAAAATGAGTACATTGTATGTAAAGTACACCTCAATAGTGTTAATTAAGAAGGGTGGCAGTTAATTTTTTATGTCAACTTGTCTAGATATTTGAACAAACATTATTCTAATGTTTCTGTCAAGCTATTTTTAAGACAAGGTTAACATTTAAATCAGTAGACTTTGAGCAAAGCAGATTACCTTCCATAATGTGAATGGACCTTCTCCAATCAGTTGAAGTCCTTAAGAGAAAAAGATTGATGTCTCCCAGGAAAAGAGGGAATTCTGCCAGCAGACTGCCTTTGAAGTCAAACTGCAACTCTTCCCTGGGTCTGTGACCTACCCTACAGATTTTGGACTTGCCATCCCTCTCAAACAACATAAGCTAATTCCCTAAAATAAATCTGAATCCTTCTCTCTGTCTCTGTTTCTTTCTCTGTCTCTGTCTTTCTCTCTCTATCTATCTATATCTATATCTATATCATCTATCTATGTGTATGTGCCTATGTAGTTTCTACCTATGTATGTATGTATGTATGTATGTATCTATCTATCTATCTATCTATCTATCTATCTATCTATCTCCTGTTGATTCTGTTTCTCTAAGGAATCCTGGCTGAGAAGAAACAAAAAGCTGTATCTCAACCCTTCCCTGAGAATCTTACGGCCTTGTTGGAGAGAGAAGACCAACATGGCCACAGAATTAATACAAGAACAAATATGAAATCTCTTATTACACAATTCTAGTTTCTCTGCCTACAACATCAACAGAAGATGCGTCTTTGTTGAATGACTCAGAGTTTTGCGGAAGTTTTTGTTGACTGAGAACTTTAAGTTATTCTGATTCGGTTGAAAGATGCTGTCAGAATGCACAGCCTGGCTTCTGACTTGGGTTTTCAGATTGACCCAAAGTGATTTTTGTGTGTGTCTCTTAAGTGCAATCAGCAGGTTAATCCTCCCAGAGATTATTTATTTTTAATCCTTGGAATGATGTGTTCCCTTTACTTCTGTGTCGAGGTATCCCTGTGGGAAGAACCAGGTGGTGTAAACATGTCTGGAAGAGAAGCTTGAAGTTGTCTAATCTTTCTGCTTTGACTTTGCTGGTCTCTGGGAACTCCTGTGTTTACCTAGCACATCTGAGTCCTTGGGAAAGCTTTCTGGGCCCTGTTTTGTGGTTCTTCTAACAGATGGTTGCATTCTCGTGATTGATTTTTCATCCCCTTCTAAGTTGTATAATGCTTATAGTTATAATTTTCTGACTCTCCAGGCACACAGAGGCTCCTGACTCTGAGATATTTGCAAGTACCATTGGCAAATAAGATTTCCTTAGGTTAACTCCACTTATGTACTGGTATTTAAATTTTATATGCTAAGGGCTCCAATTTCAGAGAGAAACCTCTTTACCGTGCTTGGTGTGGCAGTGAACTTAATTAACACAGAATTTTGCTGGAAATCTCTATGCTAAAACGTTAAGTGGGGTTCTGAGGACACAAGGAGCTAAAAAGTTGAGTGTGTATCACATATTGATAACTCATATGATTTTGCTTGCAGACATTTACCAATTTGGCAGATTATCTACTTTTACATTGTAGTAAATATTTCCTTTTTAAAATATCTTGTATCTCACAGGGCAAATCATACCCCTTCAGGGGGCCGTTCCCACCTGTATGGAATCCAATTACCTACTTAGATCATAACAACTTTTGGAGGACAATGGATGATATGGGGCGAGAGGTAAAGCTTCTTTGACTATATTTGTATTTTTTGTTTTGTAATACGTTTAGTCCTTCAAAGAAAGAAAGTACAATATATCTCCAACACCTAGCACATTATGAGCACACGGTAGCAGTAAAGATTTGTGAAATGAATCAATGAACTTGTTTCTAACCTCTGCAATAATAAGATGTCAAACAGATTGATATTTGTATACTAATGATGAGTGGGCAGGAGATTGGGTGCCACTCAGCCTTCTTGGAAAGATGTTTCAAATTTTGGAAATCTTCGGTACATAGCAAAATTAGACTTCTGGGTCTTTGATTCACCACCATGCCCAAACAAGTCATAAGTAATCACACATAAAGCATTTTTTTTCTTTTACTTTAAGTTCCAGGATACATGTGCAGAACGTGCAGGTTTGTTACATAGGTATACATGTGCCATGGTGGTTTTCTGCACCTATCAACCCGTCATCTAGGTTTTAAGCCCCACATGCATTAGCTATTTGTCCTAATGCTCTCCCTCCCACTGCCTCCCACCCCTCAACAGGCCCTAGTGTGTGATGTTCCCCTCCCTGTGTCCATATGTTCTCATTGTTCAACTCCCACTTATGAGTGAGAACATGTGGTGTTTGGTTTTCTGTTCCTGAACACACATAAAGCTTAACTGAAAGCTCCATAGACATGATTTGCTGCAGCTCTGTGATCCTTGTTAAAGAGTTAAATTTATGAATGTTCTCTAGAAGTTAGTAACTTAGGAATCCATATCTAGAAATAGCCCAGTTACAACATGCCTCTATTTATTGTGCAGAAAGTTTTATCACAAATTAAATATGGCTTGAGTGGTACAGATTTATAATAGGAAAGCTACATAGACAGCATTGATTATGCAGTAAAAGCAATATTGGATGAGTTTGGGAAACTTAACATTTTTCCTCTTTAAGGTAGAGTTTTTAATACTATTTAAATAGTTATTTAAAATGGAAAATTACAAAAATAAATAAAGTAGAAAATTACATTTGTCTTTCTCCTTCGAATCCTCATCTGAATGTAGATTCCCAGTGATGCCCCATGGAAGGCTCCCCTTGCAGAAGAGTGGGACAACATGACAATGAAGGAGCTGCTGGACAAGGTCTGCTGGACTGAGTAAGTCTTGCCATTAGGCACAGGCATTTATTGTGACCACCTTTCAGGTTCATTTAGCAATAGCATTCAACAAGTATAAAACAAGTAACTGCTTTGTGTTTAAAACCACACCACCAGCCAAGTGGAATGCTGAAAACCATTGGAATTGGCTCCTACCCTGAAGATATCTGTACATACAACTTACTTCTTTGGAATAGTTTTGTATCACAAAGGTGGTATTACCCTGTGAAGTCCTCAGAACAGACCAGAAGGTACTAGTTTCTTTATATAAAACAGCTTAAAGATCATCAGCTTAAAGCTCTCATTTATGAAGTTGTTGATATAGGACAATTTTTTTATTCTTCACTGGGGGTCAAATGTGGAGATGGTTAGCATGTGCATTTGCCACACCTTGTGTGAGGTAGTGCAACTCTTCAAGGACTTAAAGAGGAACCTCTAAAGCCTTTGTAGATAGTTCACAACTACAGGGGAAACATGTGTGACTGGACTGGCTGTTCCCCTTTAGTGAAAAAACAAGTACCCATGAGTTAAGCATTAAATTCTTGTTGGCAGAACTGGGAATTGTAGAGAAATTGTGAAGGCTTGTATAGACAGACCATGTGGAGAGGCCACACTGCTCTTGGACAGCAGGGAAAATGGAAAGGATTATGAGGGTTCCAATTCAAGCACATGGTAAATTTGTGGTAAACAAAACAAGAAAAATGGAAGCCAAATTCAAGGAGAGTGCCCTACCTTGCTGAAGAGCATTAGTTGAGAATATGTTTGGCTGTGGGGTTAATGTCTTCATTTTTAAGCATCATTCACTGCCAACTAAAAGTAAAAACAAGCTTTTAGAATACCTGAATCTAAAAAATGGAAATAATCAAAATACATAAAATGCATATACTTTTTGATATAAAAATTCAGCTTCTAATAATTTAGCTTTAAGAACGTGAGACAAAAGAAGAGAGAGGCATACAGGGAGAGAAGGAGAGAGGGAGAAAGAGTGAAAGAGGCAGATCCAAAGCATTATTTTTAAAAGAGAGGATCAGAAAACCCAATAATAAATCGGCAGAATCAAGTATGGAACATCTAAAAAATTCAATACTCGAGGGTTTTAAAAAATCGTGTTGTAGAGGAATATTTAATGACTGGAAAAAATAGTAATATTAAGCACATAGAAAAGCAGGCTGTTGTGGTATGGTATATGATCTCATTTCTAAAAGCAACTATTTATATATGCACTGCAAAAGCAGCGGACATCCATTGAAATATTTTTAACGTTTAATATTACTATGCAAGCATTTATTTTTAAAATGCTTAAAAACTTTACATCATTAAAAATTATTCTTTAAGCATCATATTTCATGGTACCAGAATATTCCATGGAAAATGAATACGTAATGTATTTGTCCATTAACATCCTGTTCAACACATTGGGTACTTTCTGTTTTTTGTTATTATTATTATTATTATACAATACTCTATAATAAGCATCTTTGTGCCTCTCCTATGTCTTCAACCTTTGAAAGCAACCAATTTTGGAAGAGTAAAATCCTTTTATGTCATGAAATGAATGCCTGTTATTCATTATATTCTTTTAAACATTTATCTAATGCTATCTAACACTTCTGTGAGAATGTAGTGTGCAATATAATTTATTTTAATTGTAATAAAATTGTAGTATTTAGTTTTAAATTATATACTTTAGATTTTCAAAATATAATAAGTATATAATTATCTGAATTTTT
This sequence comes from Chlorocebus sabaeus, assembly GCF_047675955.1. Classification (NCBI taxonomy): domain Eukaryota; kingdom Metazoa; phylum Chordata; class Mammalia; order Primates; family Cercopithecidae; genus Chlorocebus; species Chlorocebus sabaeus. The sequence continues at coordinate 109,007,270 of NC_132933.1, forward strand.
TTATAACTCCTGTTATGAAAAGCTTTTAATAAATTCAGTTAGGTCTTTTCTCCTTAGAGAACTTTTAAGTTTCTTGGTGATAAAATCAATCATATGTCTTTGGGATCACAGGAACTTGACATTTTCTATCATAGCCCTTGGCCTAGTCCTCCACTTAGTGAATATTCTAAGTTGTCATTTGACAAAATAAAGCATTCTGAGATACTAGGAGTATAAGAACACAAGACAATTTTCTGACTCTTCCCAAGCAAGATACACACAGTATTATTTCCTGGATTTAAATGAAGTAATCCCCAGAATATCCAGTCTATTATTATTCAGACCAAAGCAAAATCATACATTCCAAGACTAATGTTGATTATTCTTTCAGTTATTGTCGTTTACAAAGTGCACTTCACAAACGTGAACTGTATTTTCAATGTGATCACAGCTATGTAAAAACATTTTTTAAAAGACCTATACTTAGAAAAAAATGCATCAAAATGAGACTAGTAATTATCTTCTGGAGGGGCAGAAATATGGAAGATACGCATTATCTCATCTTTTTATCTTAAAAATTTTCCAAATTTTATATAATGTGTATGTATTTTTCATGTAGAAAAATATTATAACATTTATCTTTTAAAAAGTCAACAGGGCAAAAAATTCAGAAATATTATTGCACTAACTTCCTTGACCTTCCATCCTTCAAATATTGTTCTTATTTCTTTTCTTACTGAAGCTCCTAGAGTAAATTCAAATAAAGGATTAGGAAGAGACTGGCCCTTCAGAATTACTTTTAGATCTCCCTTTAGTTCAAACCAAAATTATTTCTTTCCCACCAAATTGGCAACAATAACAACTAGAATTCCAGCAATATTTTTGTTAAATATTGGCTCTCCAGCTGGGCCAATGTTAAGTTTCAGTTATTTATTACCCCCTTTACTGTATGCCCCTCAATCCACTTAAAAAATAAGGAACAAAAGAAATTGGATTTTAGGAAGCAGCAAATAAAATACTACTTTTATTTTAAATTGACGTCTGGATATTTGTTTTAGTTAGATATTACAAATTGCCTCCACAAGGAAGTCGTGAGTTAACAATTTCCATCCCTACAATTATCCTGAGAAATCTTACAAAACTAACTGTAAGTCACTTTAATGTATATATGACATCATTTCACAGGCTATGATGATGGGGACTGTCATAGACGGGCTGTCAGGTTGTTACGGCTGCAAATAATGTCAATAACTGGTATGTGTGTTAGGCACGATTCTACAAACTTCTAGGGTCAAGATACAGTAAAGTAGAGAGATGCCCCTTGGTGAGTATTTGTACTTCCAAGGCTGTCAGCTGACTAATTAGAAAACATTTTGAGGTATCAAAAGCATGGGTTTTGAGTCAAGGATGATCTGGTTTGAAGTTGTGCCATTATGTACTCCTAAACTGTCCAAGACTCCGTTTTCTAGCATGTGAACTTGGAAAAATAATAGATATTTGATATGGTTGTTGCAACAATTTAACAAGATAGTGATTTTAAAGACAATGGAATATGGAAAGAGCTCAATAAATGGAAGACAGTATCATTTATTTCACCCATTGGGACAACATTACCAGATGGAAAATTCTGCCTCAGATATAACAAGATTAACAATATGCAAACTTCATGTCAAAGTCAAAAGGGGGATTGGACCTTATTAAAGATATCCCAGAGTGCACATTACTACTGATGAATTTTAGGTTGTGCTAGATATAATGGAGTCCTTGAAATTGGATGAGATTATTTTCTTTCTGGTGTGCTTCCTGATAGGTGATAACCTCTCACCATTTACCTGCCAATGTCAAGCAAAAGCTTACCCATTTATGCTCTATTAATTGCTTGTCCCCTCATCCATTATTTGAGCTTGTCTTCTGTTAGGCAGTAAAATAACTGAATAGATAACTGTGACTAATTTTGTGTTTGGTACAGCATCTAGCATATCCTTTGCACTTTATGGATGTTTAAAAAATACTGTTTAACTGATATTTCTCATTAATCATTCATTTGTTCAATCATGCAACAAGTAATTATTGAGTGCTTACAGTGTTCCAGGCATTTGTTAAAGGGGACACTATGGTGAGTGACAAACATAAGATCTTTGTTCTCATAGGTTGATATTCTAGTGGGGAGAGACAGCAATTAAAAAGAATAAACCAATAATCAAGAACATTTCAGACAGTGAAAAGAGTTATAAAGATACTATACAGTAGCAAAATGATAGAGAATGTCAGGGTGCTGGGAATATGGAAACCAGTGGTTGTTTTCATAGACAAATGAGAATATGTCTTTCTAAGGAAACATTAGAGTAAAAAGAAGAGGGTACAAGATGAGGCAGAAAAGGTAGGCATGGGCTAGATCACATAGGGCTCTGGAAGCCATGGTGTAAGATCTGAATCTTATTCTGGTTTTAATAGGATAACAATGGAGATGTTTTAAGCAAGAAAATGACATGATTTGATTTACACTTCAGAGAGAGCACCATGGTAGGGAGGGAGGGAAAAGCCTCCGGTTTTGAGTGTAGTGAACAGATACCAGGTGAGGATGAATGGAGGCAGAGAGGCCAGTCTGGAGGAAGTAATTGCAGTACTCCTGGAAACAGATGGATGCTAAATTTGTGGTGAAGGTGGAGTGATGTGGTGAGAGACAATGGGACTTCCCAATGAATTGAATGGGGGAAGATCGATGGAAAGAGAGGAATGATGTTTGATTTCTAGAGTGTTGGCTTTTGCCATTGAGTAAATGGTGGTGCTTTTTACTGAGATGGGGATCACTGGAAGAGCAGCAGGAATGTAGGGAGAAATCATGAAAGCACAGAATCTGGAATACAAGCTGATTCTGAGTAAGGTGTTTTGTTTACAGGGAAAATAATATGATTATTTCAAAAGCCTCTGATGTCATGTTTTGTAATATTAGATCCTAGTGACAATTTTTTGACCTTACCACATTGTGCTAAACTTAACCAAGAAAACGTATTACTCAAATAATTTTTAGAGAATTAAGAAGCTGCTCTCCTGCATTTGCCAATTTTGCTCTTGTTTCTTCCTGTGCAGATCTGCAAAACAGCTTGGCACTCTCTTTGTGAACCTGTGTGTCACTGCAGAGACCCATGAGGTCTCTGCTCTCTGGTTCCTGTGGTATGTGAAGCAGTGTGGAGGCACAACCAGAATCATCTCGACAACGAATGGAGGACAGGTATCCATCCACTCCCCCACCGTCCCAATGGAAAAACACTGCTACTGAAATGAAAGATCAGTATCATCCTTCAATCATGAACTGCTGAAGTGGGAAGCAGGCTTGTGGCTTTTAGAGCATTACCATGGCAGCTCAAAGTGTTTCTTGTAAGCACAGTCTGTTGTCAGGTACCCACTGTGAGAACCCAGTGTCCAATGTAATTTTAAAACTAGGCTTGTCTCTCTTTATGCAGTTGCCATTTTCCATACACTCAATTATTATTTGGTAAGTTTGTAGGAGACCATCTGAAGTAAGCTTATCTTGAGCACTTCTTGGAAAGTTTATAAAGGAAAGTCAGAAATGCATTTTCAATTTAAAACACATACTATGCATGGAATTCATTTATCTGTTCATTCATTCAATGCCCATTTCTTGAGCCCCGGCACTGTATAAGGCACTGTGCTAGACACAGTAGGAAGAAATTGGAGTTCTTAGATAATCTGTTTGGTTGTCATGTTCTGTTCTCTCTCTCTCCCTCCTCCTCTTCTTTCTCTCTCTTCTTCTCCTCCTCCTCCTCTTTCTCCTCCTCCTTTTCTCTTTCTCCCTCTCCTTCTCCTTCTCTGACCTTAACTGAAAATTGAGGAGGAGGCAGTCAGGTCAACTGTGTGCATAGCCAGGTAGAACATTTGGAAGTTTTAGCAAGACTCAGGGCAGGTGGGTACAGTGAGGTGAAATGACTTCGGTGGCTACAGAGGCAGTAGGCATCTGACCCAGGATAAGATGGGCAGCCTGCAACAGGGAGTAGGCTGGTCTGGGGGAAAGGGACATGGTGGGAGGCAGGGAAGTTCTGCACTTGAGCCACAGAGCAAGGGAAACCAGGCTTAGGCCTGCTCAGGCAAGCTGGGGAAGAGCTTTAGGTACAGCTTCACCAGGTCCAGCTCCCAACAAAAGACTGCAGATAGGACAGACAGCAGGGATGGTGACCAGAAAGGTGGGACATAGGGGTCATTTTGAAGATGTCCAGCTAAGGTTGGAGCCTGGGAATCTACAAGAGCATAGCTTATAAAGTAACTTAGAAATCCTGTCATTTTGTCCAAAGACAGCAATTCCTAGTTAGAAAACCATGGTGAAAGCCACTATTCACAGCCTCAAAATGAAATGTTAGACATCTCAGAGTAGAGATATGTGAGGACAACTAGCAATTTAGCAACTTATGCCCATCTCTGCATTTCTCTTTCACCTCCTTTTCTCTTTCCAGGAGAGGAAATTTGTGGGCGGATCTGGTCAAGTGAGCGAGCGGATAATGGACCTCCTTGGAGACCGAGTGAAGCTGGAGAGGCCTGTGATCTACATTGACCAGACAAGAGAAAATGTCCTTGTGGAGACCCTAAACCATGAGATGTATGAGGTAACTGTAATATCATGAAATATATATTTGATCTTCATCCCAGTTTCCTGGCATACAACTTTAAAAACTCTTAGAATCTCCAGAGTGATGTCCTTTGATGCCAATGATTGATGGCTGGCAGCCCTTAGGTAGCTTCAGGATGGGGCTGGTCACAGGAAAGACCATGGAAGGATTAGAGGGTTGGGATTTTCAGCTCCACCCCCAGCCTCCAGGGAGGGGATGAGGCAAGGGGCTGAAGGTTGAATTGATCACCAGTGGCCAATGATTTAATCAACTGTGCCTACATAATGAAGCCTCCATAAAAACTCAAAAGGACCGAGTTCTGGGAGTTTCTGGATATCTGCACAACTGGAGGTTCCTTGAGAATGGCATGCCTGGGGAGGGCATGAAAGCTCCATGCCCCTTCTCACATCCCTTGCCCTATGCACCTCGTCCTCTGTACCCTTTGTAATATCCTTTATAATAAAACAGTAAACATGTTTCCCTGAGTTCTGTGAGCCACTGTAGCAAATTAATCAAACTCGAAGGGGTTGTAGGAACGTCAACTGGAAGCAGATTGGTCAGAAGTTCTGGAAGCTGGACTTGTGACTGACATCTGAAGGTGGGGGACAGTCTTGGAGACTGAGCCCTCAACCTGTAGGATCAGAAGCTATCTCCAGGTAGATACTGTCAGAATTGAATTGAATTCAGAGGACACACGGCTGGTGTCGGCTATAGAATTGCTTGCTTGCTTCATATGTGGGGAAAACCCACTCCACATTTGGTCACAGAAGTCTTCTGTGGTGATCGTTGTTGAGTGAGAGAATGGAAAAAAGCACTTTGGTTTGACATTTTTCCACTCAGAGTTACCAAGACACTTAAACAAGTGGGAAGAGGCCACAGTCTCATAGATAATCAAAGTTGAAGTCAACAATATTGCACACTTTATAGACAGTCCTTTTGCCAAAAGTGAAAAAGCTACCTCTAACTGAAAAAAAGGAAAAGAGAACCAGACTATTTGGGGGTGGGGGAGGATTTATAAAAACATATAACGGTATTATCAACCCTTTGTATTTTGCTTTTATGTAATTAGAAAAACACAGAAAATATTTATTTGGTAAATATCAAGCACCTCCTGTGTGTCTAACATTATTCTAGGAGTTAGGAACACAGTTGTGAACAAAACAGATACAATTCTCTGCCCATATACAATTCTCCTTCTAGTGAAGGACAAAGACCGTAAAGAAACATATAGTTAAAATATAAACTATGTAAGAGAGTGATAATTAGTGTGGAAAAAATCAAGCAGCGAGGTGGGGAGAGGCCATATCAGAAAGTGGTATGGGAGAATTGGTTATGCAAGTTTAAATAAGGTCCTCAGGGAAGGCCTCACTGAGAAGGTGATATCTGATAGAGAATTGGAGGGGACGAGGGATTGAGCCATGTGGCTCCCTGAGAGAAGAAGATGGAACAGCCAGTGCCAAGGCCCTGAAGTGGGAGCAAGCCTGGTGTTACCAAGGAACAGCAAGGTGATCAAAATGGCAGGCAGGGCGGGCGCGGTGGCTCACACCTCTAATCTCAGCACGTTGGGAGGTCAAGGTGGGAAGATCACAAGATCAAGAGATCGAGACCATCCTGGCCAACGTGGTGAAACCCTGTCTTTACTAAAAATACAAAAATTAGCTGGGCGTGGTGGCCCGCGCCTGTAGTCCCAGCTACTCCAGAGGCTGAGGCAGGAGAATCGCTTGAACCTGGGTCACGGAGGTTTCAGTGAGCCAAGATCACACCACTGCACTCCAGTCTGGTGACAGAGTGAGACTCAGTCTCAAAAAATAAAAAAAAAAAAAGAAAAGAAAAAGAAAAATGGCAGAAGTAAGAGGAGTGAGGGCAAAAGTAACAGGAGGTGAGATCAGTGATTTAATGGGCCCATTTCACGTGTGGCCTTGGCGATGATGGTGAGAAACTTGGCTTTGACTCTAAGTGCAATGGAAAGTCATTGGAGGTTTTGAACTAAGGAACAATAAAGGCTACTTTAGGTTTCAACAAAATCCTTGTCACTTCTTTAAGAGACTGAAAAGGGACAACGGTAGAATCAGAGGGAATCATTGGGAAAAAACAAAAGCAACAGGGCAACAACGTTTAACCGTGCTGCTTTTCTTTCAGGCTAAATATGTGATTAGTGCTATTCCTCCTACTCTGGGCATGAAGATTCACTTCAATCCCCCTCTGCCAATGATGAGAAACCAGATGATCACTCGCGTGCCTTTGGGTTCAGTCATCAAGTGTATAGTTTATTATAAAGAGCCTTTCTGGAGGAAAAAGGGTGAGTACTTTCCTTATATAAAAACCTTTAGAAGAAGGTCCAAGAAACTTGTGGCTAAGGCATGCATTTAAAAAAAAAAAAAAGTCAACTTTTATTTTAGATTCAGGGGTACGTGTGCAGATTTGTTACATGGATATGTTGCATGATGCTGAGGTTTGGGGTATGAATGATCCTGTCACCCAGGGAGTGAACATAGTACCCAATAGGTAGGTTTTCAACTCTTGCCTACTCCTTACCTCCCCCTTTAGTAGTGCTTAGTGTCTATTATTTTCATCTTTATATCCATATGTACCCCATGCTTAGCTCTCACTTATAAGTGGGAACTTGTGGTATTTGGTTTTCTGTTTCTGCATTGATTCACTTAGGATAATAGCCTCGAGCTGCGTCCATGTTGCTGCAAATAACATAATTTCGTTCTTTTTTATGGCTGCATAGTATTCCGTGGTATATCCATACCACATTTTCTTTATCTAATCCACCTTTGATGGGCACCTATGTTGATTCCACATGTTTGCTATTGTGAGTAGTGCTGTGATGAACATATGAGTGCTTGTGGCTTTTTGGTAGAACAATTTATATTCCTTTGGGTATATACCTAATAATGAAATTGCTGGGTCGCATGGTAGTTCTATTTTTAGTTCTTTGAGAAAACTCCAAATTTCTTTTCACAGTGACTGAACTAACTTACATTTCCACCAACAGTGCATAAGTGCTCCTTTTTCTCCAACATCTCTTATTTTTTGACTTTTTAATAATAGCCATTCTGACTGGTGTGAGATGATATCTCATCGTGGTTTTGATTGGCATTTATCTGATGATTAGTGATGTAGAGCTCTTTTTGATATGCTTTTTGGCCACTTGTATGTCTTCTTTTGAGAAGCGTCTGTTCGTGCATTTTGCCTACTTTTTAATAGGGTTATTTGGTTTTTGCTTGTTAAGTTCCTTATAGATTCTGGATATTACACCTTTGTCAGGGGCATAGTTTGCAAATATTTTCTCCCATTTTGTAGGCTGTGTGTTTACTTTCTTGATAGTTTCTTTTGCTGTGTAGAAGCTCTTTAGTTTAATTAGGTCCCACTTGGCAATTTTTGTTTTTGTTGCAATTGCTTTTGAAAACTTAAAGACATGTATTTGCATGTAACTGTTTTGTTAGAATACTGGACAGAAAATGTTAATCCAGATTCTAAGGACAATTCTTTTAAATAAAATATATTGGCACAAACTCGTGGAATTAACTTTCCTTAGAATATAGCCAACTCTTTGTAAATCAACAAAATGTTTATTTAATCCTCCCACAAAATCTTGTGAAAAAAGGTGAGTAGTCTTTTCCAATTCAGTGTTTTAAAGTATGGGTTTATAAAGCCAATCACAAAGGTTGGGATTCTGAAAATTTCTTGGCTGTCTCTCACTAGTGTCGATTCTACCATATTAAATTAAATTCATTTATTCATTTGCACATTTCAACAAGTGTACTACTCAACTGGGTAGAATATTACAGGGATGCTCACTGAGGTGCTGGATTCTACAATGATGGGAATGTTCTAGAGCTGCTTTAATACACTAGCACTAGTCACTAGCCACATGTGGGTACTGAACACTTGAACTATAGCTAGTGAGACTTGGGAATCAGGTTTTAAAATTCTATTTATTTATTTATTTATTTTTTGAGATGGAGTCTTGCTCTGTTGCCCAGGCTGGAGTGCAGTGGTGCGATCTTGGCTCACTGAAACCCCTGCCTCCCGGGTTCAAGCAATTCTCCTGCCTTAGCCTCCCAAGTAGCTGGGATTACAGGTGCATGCCACCACACCTGGCTAATTTTTTGTAATTTTAGTAGAGATGGGGTTTCACCGTGTTAGCCAGGATGGTCTCGGTCTCCTGACCTCGTGATCCACCTGCCTCGGCCTCCCAAAGTGCTGGGATTACAGGCATAAGAATTCTATTTAATTTTAATTGCTTTAAATATAAATGCAAGTAGCCACACACAGACAGTACAATGCTAGAATCTTGTCATATTTGCTCTTATAGCACCCACTTTTCTTCCAAGTGGAGGCCATGTAAGAAGAGTCAGTATCTAGGACTGAGGGTGAAGGGCAGGATGTACTCCAAGGAGGAGCAAGGCTGCGGAAAGAAGGTTGGAGGCAAATGGGGAAAGTGCCACAATTTTGCCTTGGGGTGCTTTTTCTTGTATACTACTCTTTTTCAGCTGCATCAGAGGCTCTTCATTCTCCACGTTGTAGATAATCATGTTTAGGACTGCTATTGGATGGGTGCATCAGTTGAGCAAGTAATCTACTGTTTGCAAAGTCAGTGCAGCGATTCACCACAAAGAACCCTGTCATTTTAGTCTTTGAATCTAATGGCTGTAACACACTGGTGCTGAATTACTTCCTCTTGTGACCCAGGTCACCCATTTTAAATGACTGACTGGTGGCAAGTAGATAAGGACCAGGAATACAGTCTTCTCTTAATGAGTGTGAGTGCCTTTATTTATGGAGAGGAACTGTAACTTTCCATTCATGCCTGCAAATCTTTATCTTAGGCCTGCTATGTGCCAGGCAAGTTGTTAGGCACTAGTATCAAAAAGAAAACCCAAGATCTCCACCCTCAAAATCTGACTTGGTCCTTGTTGGTAATGAGCCTTGCATAAGACTTTTAAAAAATGATTGTGGGCAAGGCATAGTGGTGCATACCTGTAGTACCAGCTACTCAGGAGGCTGAGACTGGAGGATTGCTTGAGCCCAGGAGGTGGAGGATACAGTGAATGAGCTATGATTGAACTTCAGCCTGGGCAACAGAGTGAGACTTCATCTCTATCTCAAAAAAAAAAAAAAAAAAGTTTGTCGACATGAGATAGCCTCACTAAAGCATTTGAGATTTCTTTTGAGTTACAACTTTAATGTATTTCTTCAACTGGGCACCTATTGTATGCCAGACACAGTGCTAGGCATGGAGAATTCAAAGGCACTTTTCCTTGCCCAGAAAATCCAGACTCGGGAGGAAGACAGTCATGTAAACTGGTAATTGCACAACAATGTATTGAGTTCTAGGCTATTATAGAAACACCAAGTAGGGCTCCAGACTCACATCCAATATGATTCCTGTTACATTGAAAAATGTATTCAATGACACTTATTTGAAAGCTTCTGAAATGAAATCTAAAGTTCACTCTTATAACAAGATCTTTGCTTTGCACCAGACTATCAACATCACTGACAAAGACACTGTAATTAACTAGTAACATAGAAGCTCAGTCAATATGAGGTAACAAGATAGAAGGGTATGAATTATGCAGCCCCAACAATCCAGCACAGTGATTAGCACATATCAGGCACACAGTCAGTAATCACCAGAGTTTTGGTTTTATGTTGCTTTGTTTTGTTTTACATGTTCGGTGTGGCTTGGGTTATTAAAGAGAAGGTAATGTTTTGTATTTTGATACAGACAGCGGTAGCCAACTCTTGATTGCTTCTCCCCTCCACACCCCCACACAATCCCAGCATCATGCTAAACACTGCTTTTATTTTCTTTTTAATTGTAGGTATTTAAGGTGTACTTCATAATGTTTTGATACACATGTACATAGTGAAATGATTTATGGTCAAGCAAATTAACATATCCATTTCCTCACATGGTCACCTCCTGTGTGTGGTAAGAGCACCTGATTGCTTTTAGATTGATTATCCCAGGAAATGCTTCCCAATCTCTTAGTGTGTAACATCTTTGTGAATTTGCAAGGACGGGCCTCCTATTTTTTGCTGGCCTTCCACCAAGACATCCTGTCTAGCCGCCCTCACCGTCAGCACTCCACCCTACACGGGATGCATCAGCCCCTCATTCTAGCCCACTTCTGTGGAAGGGGGAGGCTGTTAGCAATGCATTGAATTCTTGTGGTCTCCTTGCTTTTGTTCATCTATGAACCATTTCTACTTTCCCTTAAATATTTACATCTAATTTATATCAATTTATGTTTTCAATGGCAGAAGCTATACCTGTTTTTCTAAATTACAGAAGTAAATATAATGACCATAAAACTTTCAAAAAACAAAAGTGTGTGAAAAATGTTTCTCTTCTATTGTTCCTCCCCCTATAGGGCCGCTGTTAAAAATGTAGATTGTTTATCCTTAAAGATTTACTGTATGCATAGGTAATACAAGTTTCACATCCCTAATCTGAAAACTCAGAATTCAAAATGCTCCAAATTCTGAAACTTCTGAAGCATCGACATGATGTCTCAAGTAGAAAATTCCATACCTGACCTCACCTCATGTGATGGGTCACAGTCAAAACTTTGTTTCTCATACAAAATTATTAAAATATTGTATAAAATTACCTTCATATTATGTGTATAAGATGTATTTGAAACATAAATGAATCTGGTATATGGGCTTGGGTCTCACCCTCAAATCTCATTATGTATATGCAAGAATTCCAAAATCTGAAAAGAGCCAAAATTTGAAACACTTCTTGTCTCAAGCATTTCATATAAGGGATGGGGATACTCAACCTGTACTTTAAATATATGTGTGTGAGCATCCCTACATATATGTAGAGAGAACTATATGTACTGGAAATACATGTTAAATAATATAATAAATATTTTATACAAATACAACTTTAATTTTAAATAAATATGTTAATATATTTTTCCAAAAACATGTTTTTTAAAAAAATCATACATCATACATATCATACTGAAATTTGCTTTTTCCTGTTAACAATACGCCATGGACATCTCTCCAAAGCAGTACATTTAAATCTACCCCCTTTTTACAACTGAATAACCAGTATATCATTGTGTGCCTCATCAGAATTTGCCCAAGACATCTGCTGTTGATAGTAATTTTTTGTGTTTCCAAGTTTTTGCTATTATACACCATGCCGCAATAAACATCATCCTCCATATAGCTCTACATATTTGTACAGGAGCATTTCTTTTTGATAAATGCCGTAGGATGGAATTATCAAATTCCACACAGGGTAGACCTGTGAAATTTTTGTTAGTGTTTCTGTCCTCTCACATCCTTGCCAGTTGATATAAGTTCCATGTTTGTCTTCTCCAAATCTCATGTTGAAATTTGACCCCCAATGTTGGAGGTGGGGCCTAAAAGCAAGTGTTTGGGTCTTGTGGGCAGATCCCTCCTGAACATCTTGGTGCCGTCCTTCTCCCTGAGGTAATAAGTGAGTTCTTGCTGTGTCAGTTCCCATGAGAGCTGGTTGTTAAAAAGAGCCTGGCGCTTCCCTCTCCTCTCTCTTGCCTCCCGTCTCACCAAGTGATCTGCACACGCCAGCTCTTCTTCACCTCCAGCCATGAGTGGAAGCTTCCTGAGGCCCTCATGAGAAGCAGATGCTGGCGCCATGTTTCTTGTACAGTCTGTAGAACCATGAGCCAAATAAATATCCTCTTTCCTTTGTATATTACCCAGTCTCAGGTATCCCTTTATAGCAACACCAGCAGTCTAAGACACCAGCTAATAATATTTAAAAATTTTTTGTCAATCGGGTAGGAGAAATTACCTCATTTATCTATAATTTGTAATTTTTATCATTAACAAGGTATCATTTTGTAAATTACCTTTGCTCATTAAAGTTTTTTTCTGTTTATATTGCAAATATTTTTTCCCAGTGAATCAGTTTTTAATGATTTGTCATAAAATGGTTCCCCCTACTACATTCTATACATGGATTCTTTCTGTTCCACTGATCTTCGTCACTGGGTTCTAAATATTTTTGCAGCTCTACTTACTAAAAAATGTAGACATAAACTACCATTATAGGTATTCCTTAATTATACACAAGTACCTCTGAAAAATTGTATCGTTGTAACTATAAAATATTTGAAAAGTAGACTTTTTAAAAAGCTTAAATTGAAAAACTAGAATCTCTAGTATTTTCTTCCACTATCTAGATGTGCAGTCTAGGTGTACACTCCCACTTTGGAAAGCACAGGTTTATATTATCTAATCCTATGACAGCATTGTACTGTTTTAATATCTGTAGCTTTATAATATGTTTACAATATGTTATACTATGTCAGGTAGGACATTCCCTTATTATTTTTTTCCTTTAATTTTGTCCTTGGTAAACTTCTTCAGTTATTCATCCAGATGAATGTGATTATCATCTCATCAAAGCTCCTGTCTCCACACTCCTACATTACAAAAGCTTCTATTGAATTATTTTATTCTGAACATGCCTCTTTGTTACCTCCCAGAGCTACAATGGCTTTGTTTCTCTCTGAGAAAGTTAGCACTTTGGGGAAAATTTCTTCTACTATCTGAATTATTGGATCCCTCCCCCTACCTACCCCATCCCCCATAGCTTTTCTGGTTTTCTTGTTAGTTGTGAATTTGTTTCTGCTTTTGTCTTTGCCTTTATTCTTTAATAACTTCTTTAAGTGTTTGGATGTCCTTGAATATCACTTCTCTTTTTCTAAGAGTAAGGCCCTACAAAGCTGATGAGATGTTTTTTGTGCATGGGTGGGACTCTTGAGCTTTCTATCTGCAAGTGGCAGAAATCCCTTCTGTGCTGCATAACTTGTCCTGGCATGAACATGACTTTTCTCTCTGCCCCTTGTCCTTCACCTCCACTAAGTGCACCCACTTGACTCAGAGGCCAGATTCACTCTGAAAAGGAAGTGTCCAAGGAGCCCCTCCATCGAGAAAGCAGTATCTCCACCTTGGCCAGCCTGGCGTCCTATGCTGGTCCTGTCCAGCCGATCCCTACATGATCAGTATGCACATGTTCTTTGATCATATCTTGTCCTATTTGTCTCCTCTCTCTCTTGCCTTCTTATAACAGGGGATTCCTAAGATGGTTCTCTTGTATTTTTAAATCTTGAGTTCTTAGACTTTAAACATTTCTTCTTCACATACTTCAGTCGTTCTCAACATCTTTTCCTGCCCCAGCACATCTGAAGGACATTCAAGCACCCCTCAAGCCAGTGGCTGATTGGGACATTGATTCTAACAGGTGCACAGTGGGGAGGGGTGCAGGAGGAGAGAAAGAGACAAGTTCCCTTTAAAAGGCTTCCTGATTTGTCTGCTTACACACATATATGCACACATGTTGGGGAGGTCCTTTCTCTGTTCTTTCTTCCTTATTTTGAAATCTTCTTGTTGAGTTTTCTATACAACATTTGCCGTTGAGTCTTCCGCTATAATTTTATTCAAACAACCTCAATTTTGCAGGAAATGATAGAGCAGGAGGAGTGGTACACTGCAGTAATATATTGTTATAACATTTCAGACTCTGCCCTGACATTTTCACTAGTGCCCTGTTACCGTCTTTTGAAATTGTATATACAGGCACACCTCTTTTTATTGAACTTCACTTCATTGCACTTTACAGATAATTGCACTTTTTACAAATTGAAGGTTTGTGGCAACCCTGCATTGAGCAAGTTTATCGGCATCATTTTTCCAACAGCGTGTACTCACTTCGTGTCTCTGTGTCACATTTTGGTAATTCTCACAATGTTTCAAACTTTCATTATTATTACGTTTGTCATGGTGATCAGTGATCACCTTTGATGTTACTATTGTAATTGTTTTGGAGTTTCATAAATAGCACTCATATAAGATGGCAAACTTAATTGATAAATGCTGTGTGTATTCTGACTGCTCAGTCAACCAACTGTTCCCCCAGATCTCTCCATCTTCTTGGGTATCCCTATTCCCTGAGACACAACAGTAATGAAATAAGGCCAATGAATGACCCTACAGTGGTCTCCCCAGTGTTCAAGTGAAAGAAAGTGCTGCAAATCTCTTGCTTTAAATCAAAAACTAGAAATGATTAAGCTTAGTGAGGAAGGCATATCGTAAGCTGAGATAGGCTGAAAGCTAGGCCTCTTGTGCCAAATACCCAAGTTGTAAATGCAAAAGAAAAATTCTTGAAGGAAATTAAAAGTGCACTCCAGTGAACATATGAATGATAAGAAAGTAAAACAGCCTTATTGCTGATATGGAGAAAGTCTGAATGGTCTGAATAGAAGATCAAACCAGCCACAACATTCCTTTAAGCCAAAGCCTAGATCCAGAGCAAGGCCCCCAACTCTCTTCAATTGAAGTTGAAGCTGCAGAAGAAAAGTGTGAAGCTAGCAGAAGTTGGTTCATGAAGTTTAAGGAAAGAAGCCTTCTCCCCATAACATAAAAGTGCAAGGCGAAACAGCAAGGGCTGATGAAGAAACTGCAGCAAGTTATCCAGAAGTTCTACCTAAGAACATTGAAAGAGGTGGCTACATTAAACAACAGACTGTTTTGTTTTGTTTTGTTTTGTTTTGTTTTGTTTTGTTTTGAGATGGAGTCTCGCTCTTTCACCCAGGCTGGAGTGTAGGGGCATGATCTCGGCTCACTGCAACCTCCGACTCCTGGGTTCAAGTGATTCTCCTGCCTCGGCCTCCTGTGTAGCTGGGGTTATAGTCGCACGCCACCACACCCATCTAATATTTGTATTTTTAGTAGAGACGGGGTTTCACCATGTTGGCCAGGCTGGTCTTGAACTCCTGATCTCAAGTGATCCAACTGCCTCGGCCTCCCAAAGTGCTAGGATTATAGGCAAGAGCCACCACACCCGACCGGAAACAAAAGTTTTTTGATGTAGACCAAACAGCGTTATATTGGAAGAAAATGCCATCTAGGACCTTCATAGCTAGAGAAAGGAAGTCAGTACCTGGCTTCAAAGCTTCAAAGGACAGGCTGTCTCTGTTGTTAGGAGTTAATGCAGCTGGGACTTTAAGTTGAAGTCAATGTCCACTTACCATTCAGGAAATTCTAGGATCCTTAATAATTATGCTAAGTCTACTCTGCCTGTGATCTATAAATGCTACCAAACAGCAACAAAGCCTGAATGACAGCCTATTTATTTATAGCATAGTTTACTGAATATTTTAAGCCCACTCTTGAGACCTATTGCTAAGAAGAAAAAAGATTCCTCAAAATGTTACTGTTCATGGACAATGCACCTGGTCACCCAAGGGCTCTGATGGAGATGTACAAGGAGATTATTGTTGTTTTCATGCCTGCTAACATAATGTCCATTCTGCAGCCCATGGATCAAGGAGTAATATCAACTTTCAAGTCTTATTATTTAAGAAATACATTTTGTAAGGCTATACCTGCCTTACAGTCCTCCTGCCTGTCTGATGGATCTGGGCAAAGTAAATTGAAAACCTTCTGGAAAGAGTTCACTATTGTCAATGCCATTAAAAACATTCGTGATTCATGGAAGGAAGTCAATATATCAACATTAACAGGAGTTTGAAAGAAGTTGATTCCAATCCTCATGAGCGACTTTGAGGAGTTCAAGACTTCAGTGGAGGAAGTAACTGCAGATATGGCGGAAATAGCAAGAGAATTAGAATCATAAGTGGAACCTGAAGATGTGAGTGAATTGCTGCCATCTCATGACAAAACTTGAATGGGGAAGTTGCTTCTTGTGGATGTGCAAAGAACGTGGTTGTTTGAGATGGAAACTCTTCCTGGTGAAGATGCTGTGAACATTGTTGAAATGACAAGAAAGGATTTAGAATATTACATACATTTAGTTGATAAAGCAGTGACAGGGATGGAGAGGATTGACTCCAATTTTGAAAGAAGTTCTACCGTGGGTGAAATGCTATCAGACAGCATCACAGGCTCCAGAGAAATTTTTCTTAAAAAAAAGAGTCAATTGATGTGGCACACTTCATTGTTGTCTTCTTTTTTAAAATTGCCACAGCCACACCAACCTTCAGCAGCCACCACCCTGATCAGTCAGCAGCCATCAACATAGAAGCAAGCCCCTCCATCAGCAACAAGATTACAACTCACTCAAGGCTCAGATGATTTTTAGCTTTTTTAGTAATAAAGTATGTTTAAATTATGTACATATTTTAGACATAATTCTATTACACACTTAATAGACTACAGTGTAGTGTAGATATAACTTATATGCACTGGGAAACCGAGTCAAATTTCTTTGACACAATTTGCTTTATTACTCTATTCACTTTATTTCCTTTATCTGAAATGAAGCCCACATTATCTTTGAGGTGTGCCTGTATTTTGTTCAGGAGGGAACTGAGGAAGACACTTATCTAGGATAAGCTGCAATTGTTTCTCCAGTTGTTCTTGACGGGGGAATGAGTCTTTGGAGGGCATGTTTGAAATGAGAGTTTGGGATTCTATGAATTTTAGTTATACATGTCCTCTCTGCTCTACCTCCAGATGATAAGTATGCAATCATGTCATCTGCAAACAGAGACAATTTGACTTCCTCTCTTCCTATCTGGATACTTTCTTTCTTTCTCTTGCCTGATTGCCCTGGCCAGAGCTTCCAATACTATATTGAATAGGAGTGGTGAGAGAGGGCATCCTTGTCTTGTGCCAATTTTCAAAGGGAATGCTTCCAGGTTTTGCTCATTCAGTATGATATTGGCTGTGGGTTTGTCGTAAATAGTTCTTATTATTTTGAGATACGTTCCATCAGTACCTAGTTTATTGAGAGATTTTAGCATGAAGCGCTGTTGAATTTTATCGAAGGCCTTTTCTGCATCTATTGAGATAATGATGTGGTTTTTGTCATTGGTTCTGTTTACGTGATGGATTATGTTTATTGATTTGCGTATGTTGAACCAGCCTTGCATCCCGGGGAGGAAGTCACCTTGATCATGGTGGATACGCTTTTTTATGTACTGCTGGATTCAGTTTGCTAGTATTTTATTGAGGATTTTCGCATCGATGTTCATCAGGGATATTGGTCTAAAATTGTCTTTATTTGTTGTGTCTCTGCCAGGCTTTGGTATCAGGATGGTGCTGGCCTCATAAAATGAGTTAGGGAGGGGTCCCTCTTTTTCTATTGTTTGGAATAGTTTCAGAAGGAATGGTACCAGCTCCTTTTTGTACCTCTGGTAGAATTCGGCTGTGAATCTGTCTGGTCCTGGGCTTTTTTTGATTGGTAGGCTATTAATTATTGCCTCAATTTCAGAACTTGTTATTGTTCTATTCTTCCTGGTTTAGTCTTGGGAGGGTGTATGTGTCCAGGAATTTATCCATTTCTTCTAGGTTTTCTGGTTTATTTGCATAGAGGTGTTTATGGTATTCTTTGATGGTAGTTTGTATTTCTGTGGGATTGGTGGTAATAT
Source organism: Chlorocebus sabaeus (assembly GCF_047675955.1). Lineage (NCBI taxonomy): Eukaryota > Metazoa > Chordata > Mammalia > Primates > Cercopithecidae > Chlorocebus > Chlorocebus sabaeus. Next base: position 109,025,289 of record NC_132933.1, read on the forward strand.
CCCCTTTATCATTTTTTGTTACATCTATTTGATTCTTCTCTCTTTTATTCTTGATTAGTCTGGCTAGTGGGCTATCTATTTTGTTGATCTTTTCAAAAAAACAGCTCCTGGATTCATTGATTTTTTGGAGGGTTTTTTGTGTCTCTATCTCCTTCAGTTCTGCTCTGATCTTAGTTATTTCTTGTCTTGTGCTAGCTTTTGAATGTGTTTGCTCTTGCTTCTATAGTTCTTTTAATTGTGATGTTAGAGTGTCAATTTTAGATCTTCCCTGTTTTCTCTTGTGGGCATTTAGTGCTATAAATTTTCCTCTAAACACTGCCTCCAGATAATAAAGAACTACTTAGAATAAGTGACTTCTCATAAAATGCCAGTGTTCAGTCTCTTCTTTTTTACAGTAATGAACTGGTATTTCCCTTATACATCTTTGGATTTATTCTGATTTCTTATGAAAGAGAAAACAGGAAGCCTAAGTATTAACTGCAAGGAAAACCAGTTTTCATTAAATGGTGACCTAGATGAATTCCTAATATCATATGCTTTATTCTTTGCAGAAAAGAGCTTATGATTTGATTTTTTTCAAAAAATGCTGGCTACTTAGCCCTCCTTTGACATCAGTTTGGTTTGCCTTCATATGTTTGGAGTATGACATGCTATATTTGGCCTTTGGGCTTCTCAAGTTTAAAAACATGCACTTCATTATATCTGCAATGGATAGTTTGATAGAGTGATGAATATGCTCTTCCATTTTGCTGTTCTCTAAGATTACTGTGGAACCATGATTATTGATGGAGAGGAAGCTCCAGTTGCCTACACATTGGATGATACCAAACCTGAAGGCAACTATGCCGCCATAATGGGGTAAGGCACATTTATGGTGTTGTGGTTGCTATTCAGTGTTGACAAGGTAATCACATACTATTAACAAATGTGCCCCAAACTTTGTTAAGTGATTTTTTTTTACGCAGTGGCACTATTTTTCAAATTCAGCAGTATAAAAATTATTACTGGTTCTTTTCTAAATAATATCTTCCAATGAATAAATATCTAGATAGGAAGCAGAATACCAATAACATTTTTAAATTTTTGTGTTAATTTTCTATTAGTATTTAGTGTTGGGGGTAGAAACATTTTGGTGACCCATCTTTTGTTGAAGGCATGATAAAAAGACCTGACTTGGGGTGTTTTACTAAGAGACTTCTTATGGAGGCTGTGTGGGCATCCATGTTACTTAAGTGGGATGCTGAGATTTCTGAGTCTCAGTAGAGAAGAGCCAAGACCAGCCTAGTCTTCAGCTTTCCAGGGAAGACCAGCACATGGGAAGGGAAGACCAGGATGTTCTGGCCCAGAGAGGTGGTGACCTGGAGTATCCAAAATTAAGATGGGCCCTAGGACATGTATGAGTTTATCTCAGAGAGAGCCAACAGTCAGAACAGGGAGATCAAAGCCAATTGTAAGTTGAAGGCAATCATGGAGCTAGAAATTGAGATGGAATCTAGAAGATTGGGTGCTAGGGAGACACCACGGTGGAGACAAAACCAAAGAGCAAGGACTGGATGAAATTGGAAAGGCTCAGACATAGCCTTAAGTGGACATTTGAGGCTCAAGGATTATTCTTATTGACCACCAGCTGGGTGAGGGGAAGTGGGTCAGCCATAGTGTTATCCAAGGCAAAACTTATGGCCAGTCATCTACTTCTAGTCACTTGACTCCTTGAAGTTAGAAAGTGCTCTTCAGTGTCAGAAATTTGACATGTAAATCAAAAACTTTGAATGTAAGATAAGTTAGTATATAGTTTGTTTCTTTTGGTAGACTTTTAACTGTGTAAACTGGGCACATGTGTAGCTACAAAAATGAGGCTAGGATGAAAGCAACCATTAATTTCTCCCCTTTTTCTTGTTTGTATGTTTTAGATTTATCCTAGCCCACAAAGCCAGAAAACTGGCACGTCTCACCAAAGAGGAAAGGTAACAAAAGAAGTGCTGCTTCTTTCGTTTCTTCCTTCCTTTCCCCTGACTCTGTCCCTCCCTCCCTTTTCTCCTTCTTTCCTTCTTTTCTACCTACTTGCCTGCCTTTCATTTTTACTTAACTTTTTAACTTACAGACTGCCTAATTATATGTGTATTGCCAATGCTACTTGTTTGCTATGTTAATTATAAGGGTCTTGTTGTAAAAGACATAGTGCTGGTAACTTAAGAACCAAAGTTTTCAAATTAATATTTATTGAGTTTATTGTACATAAGACACTATGCTAGGGGCTATGGAGAATATGAAAATTGATATAACCCAGGGACTGAAAATTTGCTTGTGAAAGAGATAAACCAGGTAGAAAAATTACTGTGTTATGGGGAAGTCTGTTGTACATAGTACATGAATGATGCATAACAATTACGGACGATAGATACAAAGGGACTAATTTCTCTGGAGGTGGCACTTTCTTCTTGCAATTAGTGTTCACCACTGCCAATTATTTATTCCCACACCACTGCTAATAACGTATTTACCAGGAAAGAGCTCCTGAATTATATTATGATGCATGCTTTCCGATTCCATCAGGGTTCTCCTCTATGACCAGTGTTACCTCTGCACATGGCCAGGGCTGTAGCGGTCTGCCTGGTCCTCTTCCCTAGAAATATCCCCACTAGAATATAAGATCATGAAGGTAGGATGTTTTGTCTGATTGGCTCACTGCTGGGTTTCCAATGCCTGGAACAAATCTTTTCGCACTTTGCCTTTTGGTCCTGTTTATGGCTTATTCATTTTATACTATAATAAAATTTTATCTTTTTATGTAGTTAAATTTATCCATTTTAAAACCATGGTTTCTGAGTATCTATCATGCATAGAAAAGACTTTCTCATTCCAAGATAATTTTTTTAGAAATCACTCATTCTTCCATTCGTTTTATGGTTTTACCTGTTACATATAAATCTTTGATCCTTCTGAAATATACTTTGGTGTAAGAAAATAATGTAAGCATCCAACTTTATTTCTTTCATGGGCAGCTGTTTGTCCCAGTGCCATTTCGTTGAAAAATGTCTTTTCCCTGTGGGCTTAAAATGTCCACCTTTATGAATTCTAAATTTCCTTATATATTTGGTTCTACTTCTGTACTTATTTCTTTGCTGTTTCTAGCCATTCCTCTGCTTGCAGCAAGTTACTTGATTCGTATAAAAACAAAGAAAAAGACAGAAAGAGAGAGAAGGAAGAGAGGGAAGGAGAAGAACTTAGTCATTTTCATAAACATTTGTTTCATAAACATTTTGTTCATAAACAGAAGGGCTCCTGGATTTAAAATAATAAAATAATACCGTAATTCAGGCAATGCATCACTTTACTTTCTTGAAGACTTACCAGCAATCTTGTGTGATTAATATTTGTGACCTCAAAGATTTAAGACATCTAAAATGGAACAAAATACCTTGTTTTGAAAAATTAAAATGAAATGTTGGAGTGGAATCAATGGCTCATGGAGTCTTTTTTATGAGGGGATAAATGCCTCTTTCCCACTTTTTCTTTCCTTCCCTTCTTTCCTTTATTTTCACTTTTGCCTCTTCTCGTTCACAGGTTGAAGAAACTTTGTGAACTCTATGCCAAGGTTCTGGGTTCCCCAGAAGCTCTGGAGGTAAGGCTGCTTCCCAACCCTATACTAAGGGTGAGAGAACTTTCTTTGCCCCCAAGGGGCTAGCAGGGATAGGTTGATGCAAGTTGGGGTCCTGAAGTTCATGTTTTTCCCAATATATTTGGAGAGGCATCTACACAGGACTGGTCAATTTACAAGTGGTTCCAGAGAGTGTGGGTCCTGGTTGTGCTGGTGGCAGGTCAGGGACCTTGCAACATGCTATGGTTTAGGTGGTGCTACATTGTTCCTGAATTCAGAGTTTCTTCTTGGAAGAGGGCATTGGGTCACTCTGCTTCCAGTTCTGTTAGGAGGGTAAAAGAGGGGAACTTCTATTACCCATAGGAAGATCCTAGATCCCGGCAGCCAGGATGAGGATGAAAAGGGCTTTTTCCCCTCTTTAGTGATCTTGTAAAAAGGGCAGAGTCTCACTCCTGTACACAAACCTATACCTACCCCATCCCCCACAGTTAAAAAGTAAGATTACCTGCCCCTACTCCTGCATGGCACCTTTTCTGCCTTGTTTTACCCTTGAACATGAGAGATGTAAAGAAGACAGGCTGGCTGTCTGTCTGCCAGTTGAGTTTTCTAGACACTTTTGGAAGTAGCCTGAAAAAATGGTGATCTTCAAATGAATCAAGTAGCTCTCTAAGGTGGTTAAAAGCGGGATGGGGGCAGGGTAGGGGACATTTGGTGACAGTCAGAGGGCCCAAAGTACTCATAACAATTACCCATAATCACCTCCCTCATCAATATTTAAAATGATGAATTGGCATTCTCATGACATTCATCAGACTGTTAAGTTTTTAATATTTTGACATAGACTATGCCACCTTTTGAAAGTGGTTATTAAATCCAGTTATCTGTGAAGCATTTGAAGACAATGGAGACCAATGTACAAATGAGCAGTTAATGCATGAAAAAAGTCTAATGAGGAGGCTGAGAATGTTTAACTTGTTAAGCCTCTTAAATCCAAATCTCTGTAGTATATACCATAATCTAGTTGAGCAGCTACATGACTTAGCCCTATTACTCTAACACTTACTTTGCTTAGCTTTGGAGTGACTTGCTTCCTGCTGGTCAAGTTGTTGTGTCTTTCAAATTTGTCATTTTTGTTCACTATTTTAAAGCAAAATTCTCTCCCTCCCTCCTTGCCCCACCATTGCAGATCTTCTGTACTTGATACAGGCGAAACACATGCTCTTGATGTTTCTTGGAATTGTTTCTCAGCAAATAAACTAGAACAATTAGGGAAACAATATGAATGAGGAATATGCTTTGCTTTTTTGTTGTTGTTGTTGTTTTGTTTTTTTGCTTTCATATACCATTTAGCAAGTTTAAATATAGGCATAGCCTCCAGGCTCAAGGATATTGAGTAAAGTATCAAAACAAAAAATACAGTATATACTCACCAGAAAAAGCACTTAACATCTGTTAAAAATTATTCGTTTTCTGTTTAAAAATGCCATTCAATGGTAGAGATTTGGAGAATAAAGAGTGTGGAGGTGATTTAAAAAAAAAAAAAAAAAAAAAAAGCCATTCAAGAGATTTCACCCTGGTAGATATTCAAGCTTTTTGAAGTTGCATTCTGAGACACTCCCAGGCTAGAACAGTTTGTTAATTGAAGTTCCTCCAACAACTCGTGAGATGGGAGTTTGGGGAACTTCAGTTGGAGAGGAAAGCGTTTGTCCTCATATTTTGAAAAAGGCTGATCATTTTTCATTTGAGAAAGTCCCTTTTCCTAATAAGGGTGTGGATGATTAATTCCTGATGATAAAAATAAGTTGGTCCTGTTCCTGTTTGCTCTTGGCATGGAGAGGGCCACTTGTTTTATTTTTGCTTTGGTGTCTATTTTGTGGAAGGAAGAAATTCCTGGGAACAAGACACAGTGAAAGATAAAGTCCACCCTTTCTTCTCATTGGTTGCAGACAGCCAGGGAAGCTTGCTTAGGAGGTGGATGTAGCCGTCAGGTGCTACAGGGTGTAGCATGGTGATACCACAGAAGACCTGGAGCCACTTAACCCATCAGGCGGAACCTCATAATCATGCTTTGTAAATAGGATGCTTTACAAATGACTGTCCGAAGTCAGCTGTGTGATTGCAATTATTTTAAACAAAATATTTTTCAAAATCTCTCTTTAAAACAAACATTGTTGGCCGGGCGCAGTGGCTCAAGCCTGTAATACCAGCACTTTGGGAGGCTGAGGCGGGCGGATCACGAAGTCAGGAGATCGAGACCATCCTGGCTAACACAGTGAAACCCCGTCTCTACTAAAAAATACAAAAAACTAGCTGGGCGAGGTAGCGGGCGCCTGTAGTCCCAGCAACTCAGGAGGCTGAGGCAGGAGAATGGCGTAAACCCGGGAGGCGGAGCTTGCAGTGAGCTGGGATCCGGCCATTGCACTTCAGCCTGGGTGACAGAGCAAGACTCCATCTCAAAAAAAAAAAAAAAAAAAAAAAAAAAAAAAAAAAATTTCTCCCATTCTGCAGGTTGCCTGTTCACTCTGATGGTAGTTTCTTTTGCTGTACAGAAGCTCTTTAGTTTAATTAGATCCCATTTGTCAATTTTGGCTTTTGCTGCTGTTGCTTTTGGTGTTTTAGACATGAAGTCTTTGCCCATGCCTATGTCCTGAATGGTACTACCTAGGTTTTCCTCTAGGGTTTTTATGGTATTAGGTCTAACATTTAAGTCTCTAATCCATCTGGAATTAATTTTCGTATAAGGAATAAGGAAAGGATCCAGTTTCAGCTTTCTACTTATGGCTAGCCAATTTTCCCAGCACCATTTATTAAATAGGGAATCCTTTCCCCATTTCTTGTTTATCTCAGGTTTGTCAAAGATCAGATGGCTGTAGATGTGTGGTATTATTTCTGAGGACTCTATTCTGTTCCATTGGTCTATATCTCTGTTTTGGTACCAGTACCATGCTGTTTTGGTTACTGTAGCCTTGTAGTATAGTTTGAAGTCAGGTAGCGTGATGCCTCCAGCTTTGTTCTTTTGACCTAGGATTGTCTTGGAGATGTGGGCTCTTTTTTGGTTCCATATGAACTTTAAAGCAGTTTTTTCCAATTCTGTGAAGAAACTCATTGGTAGCTTGATGGGGATGGCATTGAAAATCATGCTGCTATAAAGACACATGCACACATATGTTTATTGCGGCACTATTCACAATAGCAAAGACTTGGAATCAACCCAAATGTCCATCAGTGACAGACTGGATTAAGAAAATGTGGCACATATACACCATGGAATACTATGCAGCCATAAAAAAAGGATGAGTTTGTGTCCTTTGTAGGGACATGGATGCAGCTGGAAACCATCATTCTTAGCAAACTATCACAAGAACAGAAAACCAAGCACCGCATGTTCTCACTCATAGGTGGGAACTGAACAATGAGATCACTTGGACTCAGGAAGGGGAACATCACATGCTGGGGCCTATCACAGGGAGCGGGGAGTGGGGAGGGATTGCATTGGGAGTTATACCTGATGTAAATGACGAGTTGATGGGTGCTGACGAGTTGATGGGTGCAGCGCACCAACATGGCACAAGTATACATATGTAACAAACCTGCACGTTATGCACATGTACCCTAGAACTTAAAGTATAATAATAATAATTAATTAATTAATTTTAAAAAATTGTTTTCTTAAAACTTGCTACGTTGATTTTATCTTCTTGAAGTAATGCTTAATGATAAAGCTTCTGTTTGGTTACTTTAAAAAAGCATTTGAACTTTACAAAGTCTTGGCCAGTTTTGCCTGTTCATGGCAAAAACAAGTTTTTCAGACCAATGGTCGTTTACAAATACCACCATCAACAGAAGTGCTTGCCTGCCACAAAAATGTAAGTTTGTCTGTTCAGCTTCCCTCAAGAAAGCTCACCTCCACCAAAACATGAACCTGATCATCCTTTTTCTTCAACAGACATATTTGTCTGCCCTTTTTTCCTATCCAGCCACTCCAGTAAACATAAATCCTTTTAAAAACTTTTCTTGAAACCATCAGGCACTAAAACTTTTTAATAGGTAAGACCAAAGTAAAAATGGAATTAGACTATTGCAATTTATGAACAATACTTAAGATATGAAGAAACCAAATGAAAAAAAAAATTCTAAAATCTGAATTTCTTAGAAGCTTATTACCTATCACATTTACCTGCCCAAAGACATATCTTTTAAAACATCAGGATAATGCAACTCTATTTCCGAAATACATTGGTTTGACAATACAAAGCCTACTAAACTGTTCGATTTATTCCAGGTTAGATAGCTTTCTCTGTGTCTCCTTCAAGTTTTTGTCGCTCTGTCTTGCAGCCAGTGCATTATGAAGAAAAGAACTGGTGTGAGGAGCAGTACTCCGGGGGCTGCTACACAACTTACTTCCCCCCTGGGATCCTGACTCAATATGGAAGGTAGAGTAAAAGCGTGCTAAGCTGTGACTGAAATCCCCTGCACCTGAATCCAAACCCTAAATAGATTCAGGTAGCTCTTCTCCCTTGTTTCTTATAAATACAAAAAAAAAAAAAATCCCCCAATTTCCTTTGTATCTTATGAATGAAATTGTGTATCTTATGAATGAAATCATGTATCTTATGAATGAAATCATTATAATTACACATACACCATGGTGCTACTTTTCAATTTTAATTTTTCTGGAAGGGCAATTCCAGTCAATATAACCATAGAAAGTTTCAGCATAAGAATAGCATTTTACCCCATTCTTCATGATGTGATTATTACACATTGCATGCCTGTATCAAAACACATCATGTAACCCATAAATATATACACCTACTGTGTAGCCATAAAAATTAAAAATCAAAAAAGAGTAGCATTTTAGGAAGTCCAAGGGTTCACCCACAGTCTCAGAAGAAGTGTCCTTATACTGAGTTAGGACTCAGTAAAACTTCCTCAAATGCCACTGTACAACTGCCAACATGGGGACAAAATTATAAAAACAAAATGAGTTCTAGACTGGGCATGAAGAGACTTTGGTCCCAGCTCTGATTCTACCAATAACCAACTTTGTCATGCCAAACAGGTCACTTCTCCTTTCTGAACCTCACTTTCTTAGCAAGTGAATGGGAAAGGACAAAATGATGTACAGTGAGCAATAATCAGTATGCTCAAGAAAGTATGAATTTTTATTTTTTTTTATCCTAGTCCTTAGATGCTGGGAAGTGTGAGTTATTTTTTAACATCCTTATTGAGGCATAATTCACATATCATACAATTCACCTATTCAAAATGGTGCACAGTTCAATGGCTTTTAGTATTCACAGTATTATACATACAAGTATGTTGTTGTTTAATTTATTTGATGACAATAAATGAACTAATAATATAGCAGTTATTTTTATGACAATCATAGTATTACTAAACCAAGCAATAATTTAATGCCAAAAGCGTAATCTAAACAGAATGAGAAATGTAAACTAGTGAGTCAAAGACTGTTGAAAGTATGTGGCAAACAGAGGAAATGGCTAATCAATCTGTCCATGAAAACTGGTCGAGTTTAGGATTAAAGCCTGCTTATCAGAAGATAAGGTCAAATAAGGATTAAAACCTGCTTATCAGAAGATACATAATAACTTTGGTTAGCACTTTCTTTACCTGATTGAAGATGGCAAAATATTATCCAAGAGAACATTCTGGGGCCAAAGGGCAGCACCTGATAAGCTGCTGGGTCTTTAGGTTAATTTTTAGATATGTTGACTGTATTAGTCCGTTTTCACGCTGCCGATAAAGACATACCTGAGATGGGCAATTTACAAAAGAAAGAGGTTTATTGGACTTACAGTTCCACACGGCTGGGGAAGCTTCACAATCATGGCGAAAGGCAAGGAGGAGCAAGTCACATCTTATGTCGAAGGCAGCAGGCAAGGAGAGAGCCTGTGCAAAGAAACTCCCATTTTTAAAACCATCAGATCTTGTGAGATCCATTCATTATCACGAGAACAGCACAGGAAAGACCCACGCCCATGATTCACTCATCCCCCAACGGGTCCCTCCCACAACACGTGGGAATTGTGGGAGCTACAATATGAGATTTGGGTGGGGACACAGAGCCAAACCGTATCACTGAGCGTAGAATATGTCAATGGTATTTGTTTCAGTCTGCGTTTATTGGCTAAGTGCCAACCATTTGCCAAGCACTGTGCTGAAAACTTCAATACCAAGGACACCCACCCTGCTGAGAAGGAGCTGACAGTGTTGAAGGCTAGGGTGGGGATGGGGAGAGGACATGACATCAAAAATTGACTCTACAGTACTGACATATGTCCCTGGGAGGGAATAAGGATAAAAGAGGGCACTACTGTATCACCACTCAGAATGTTACTGCTGAGGTAAATGCTGTAATACAGGGGCATAGAGATACCACTGGGAAACACTGAGGCACAGGCTAGCCTTACTTAGAGAAATCTGAGAAGGCTTCATAATGCACATACCACCTGAGGATTGTAGGAGGCAGAGAAAGGCTATTGGGGATGCAGTCTATGCAGATGGAATGGTATGAGGAAAACGCTAGGATCCCACAGGTTTCTGGAAGGTCTGGGGAAGAACTTTGCATGTATTAGGCCATTCTTGCATTGCTTAAAAGAAATACCTGAGTCTGGGGAACTTATAAAGAAAAAAGGTTTAATTGGCTCACAGTTCTGCAGGCTATACAAGCATGGTGCTGGCATCTGCTCAGTTTCCGGTGAAGCCTCAGGGAGCTCACAATCATGGCAGAAGGCAAAGTGAGAACAGGCAAGTCACACGGCGAAAGCAGGAACAAGCAAGTGTGGTGGGGAGAGGTGCCATACACTCTTATGTGACCAGATCTTGCGAGAACTCACTATCATGAAGAAGACACCAAGCCATGAGGGATCCGCCCCCATGATCCAAACACCTCCCACCAGACCCCACCTCAAGCATTGGGAATTACAATTCTACATGAGATTTGGGTGGGGACAAATGTCAAAATTATATCAGATGGGCTATGGGTGATATTAAGGACAGAATGGAGAATCAGACTAAAGGGGGAGGAAGGACCCTTTGCCCTATATGACACTGTCAGGAATACAAAACTTGATATTTCAACAGAGAGCAGCTATCACTGCATTACTTTTGTTTTTGGCTTTGTTTTAAATCAGAAGTGTGATATGATTAGATTTATGACCACAGAGTGGTGAGTTTTATGCTCAATTTCATAAAGAGTGTCAGGAAAATACCTTTTGGTTTGGGGAGCAAAGAGGACACTTACCTGGACTGGCCTGATCCTGACCATGTGAGAGAAGCAAGATAAATCCCATCGTATCTGGCATTGGTGGTGATACAGTAATGCCTTCTTTTATCTTTATTCCTTCCCAGGGATATATGTAAGGCTTCCTATAACTACCTTCAATTTGTAGGGTAGACTCTAAGGCACAACTTAGCTTAACATAACTCCCAGCTTGAACAGAGACTACCTGCCCAGACAACTTCTCTTGACTCTTCAGGGCCATGGCATTTAAGATATTGCAATAAGTTTTATATTCAGAGCCCTGGAAGTTCACAGTACATGTTCTAAAGGAAGAGAGAAGACAGAATTAACAGTACAACTTGGTAAAGAACTAAATGTCCATTTCTCAAGAAATTTTTCTTCTGGATAGAGTGAAAAAATGATTGTCGTGATTATGCAGTAAAACTCATAAGCCACAAGAAATATGTGTGGAATTCTACTTTGTGATGTCCTATAATCTTTTGTAAATATATACTGTCTGTTCACACACCTGCAAAAGAAGGGGCGGGTGTTTTTCTTACCTGGTTGTTGGACATTTTTTTCCCCTAAAGGAACATAATTTCCAAATGACAAGTGGAGGGAAACTATCTCTTTGTTTAAAATTAATTCTTGGTTTTTACATTTTCTGATTGATAGTATGATTAGTTCGCTAAGCCTTTGTTCTTTCTTCTAATATTTCATTCTTAGGGTCTAGCCAGGCCTCCCAGAGGTCTCCAACTGGGGTTAGTTTTCTTCATTGGAAAAAAAGTAAACATGTAGTGAAAAATGACATTGTTTAATCAACAGGGGGAAAGTCAATCCACCTTCTCTTGCAGGAAGGGTTCCTTCCTGAATACCCTTTGACTCTCTATAATTACAGATTTATTTCATGTGTTGTCATCAATATACTAATACAGATGTTCCTCAAAATATGATGTGGTTATATCCCAATAAACCCACCACAAATTGAAAATATTTTAAGTGGAAAATGCACTTAATACACCTAACCTACCAAATATCGTAGTTTAGCTTAGCTACCTTAAATGTGCTCAGAACACTTATATTAGCCTACAGTTGGGCAAAATAATCTAACAGAAAGCGTATTTTATAATAGAGGGTTGGATATCTCATGTCAAGTTTTAAATACGGTATTGAAAGTGACAGACAGAATGGTTATATGGGTACTTGAAGTATGATTTCTACTGAATGTGTATTGCTTTAACACCATCATAAAGTTAAAAATTATAAGTCGGAGACCATCTGTATTCTATATAATATCTCTCCTTGTATTTTCTTCTCCTCTTTTTGATGACTGCAATCAGAGCAGGTGAAAGAAAACCCACCAATGCAAGCCAGCTCATTTGGTTTTCTAATAAAAGGCCCAGTGGTGTACAGTGTTGACTAAGATGGGGCATGGGTGTTAGCTCTTGACATCGCTTATCAGATATAAGAGAATCCTGAGACAGAATGAATAATGGCGTGTTGATGGTGCTTTCCTTATGGTATTTTTGTCAGAGCAACAATGAACTGTCCCTCTTACAGGCCATGTGCTATGACATTTCAGTCCCTCATATAGCATGTGGGCACTCTACTAGCTGTTAAATATTATAGGGTGATGATACACCAGGCAAAGAATATAAAATGAAAACAGAGACTTTGACATTTGGTAGACATGGTTCAAATCCTGGCTTTGCTATTTTCTAGGAGTGTGGCTCTTGGCATATCACTGAACATTTCTCCAAGCCTTAGTTGCCTCATGTGTAAAATTAGATAATGATAATTTTAATTGATAATAGTAGCTACGTCACAGAGTTATTTAAAAGATTGAAGAAGTAATGCAGTAGACAGAGGAAGTGTAACTAAGTGGTTAAGACTGTAGGTTCCAGAGTCAGATTGCCTGTGTTCAAATACCAACTCTGCTACTTGCTAGCCGTGACCGAGAGCAAATTACTTTGTCTTTGTTGCTGGTTAGGTTCCAGGAAGCAGACCCTGAAACAACGGTTAGCAGACAGGATATATATTAAGTCATGCCCTTAGGATTGGCAGCTGTGGAAGGGAGAAGGAAGCAGGAGTGGGCGTAGGGAGAACTTGGGCTGCAATGCAGTTCCAGAGAAGGCCTCAGCTGACCCCAGAGGGAGTTCCAGAACTAGAATGGCCCTTCAGAGTGGGTGGTCTCAAGTTGGAGCTTGGGAATCAGGTATTTACAGCCTATGGTGATCAGTCACTGGATGCAACTGCTGCTGGAAGGAGGCATGACCTAGGTGACATAGTTTTTTTTAGCAGAAGCAATCTCCAAAGAGGGCTGACATCAGTAGGCCCTCTTCTGGCAGCACTCCCAGCAGCTGGGAATAAGTCTTTCATTCTTGAAGGGGGCCTGCGTGGTTCATCACAATCCACCACAGTCTACCTCCATATTCTCATCTGCAAAATGGGGATAATAATAGTACCGACCTCACCAGTACAGGCAAGTGTTCAAGGAATAGTAGTCATGGAGCCATAGTCAGACTCTCAGATTTGTTAAATTTTACTGCTGGAAAGGGTCTTAGAAATCAGTGGACCATTCGCTTTAAGAGGCAAGGAAGCCAGAGCACAGTGAGAGGAAGGGATTTGCCAAGTTCACTAGTGGAATAACCACAGAGCCAGTGAGCCATAAAGGGAGCCATGTGACTGGGCTTATACAGTCCCTCACTTCATGTTGGTGAAGCAAATACATAATTTACGTCCATTAATGTCAGCTCCTTCACCTGCAACTCTTGGTGCAGGAATGAACTTTGGCTTTTATTCCTTTTTGTGTGTGACAAGGATCATGCAAGAGCTAGAGGAACCACATAAACGTTATTCCAAAATTGCCAATGTCCTTCTCGATTGTTTAGAATCTGAGGAAGCTGACCAGCGTTGGTCTTTATGGGAAAACTTTTCTCTGACTCTCTGAGACTGACCGCTTTTGCCTCTTTGCTTTTATTCCAAGGGTTCTACGCCAGCCAGTGGACAGGATTTACTTTGCAGGCACCGAGACTGCCACACACTGGAGCGGCTACATGGAGGGGGCTGTAGAGGCCGGGGAGAGAGCGGCCCGAGAGGTAGAGTCCGGGGTCACAGATTATGGGGAAGGAGGCAACTCATGGTCCGGACATGTGAGTCAAAGACATCTGAGAGCCTGGAGACCAACTCTCAAGTAACCCTCATCTTAAGACCCATAAAGTACCATTTTAACTATTGTCTCAGGTGAAGTGAATACCTTAGCCCGAAGTAAAAATGAAAATACCTAACGTGTCACCCAAGGTAAAAAGAACCCATGGGACAAATGATCAACCTAACTATACTTGAAAGATAACCTAGGTCTGATATTCTAGAACCAAACATGCTTCTATTAGGACTCAAAATTCAATTCATTTCACAGGAAATATTTTCTGACAGTTCCTCTGATCTCATCCCTATCTGAGGTGTGTTCACAACTATTAAAATTTATGGTAAGCCTAATGATTGGAACCTCTTACACCACAGGAGAAAGACCTTTTGGTGCCTCTTAAAGGTTGAGTGGAGTGTTCTGGCCTTTACCTTGGTGTTTTTGATGGATATCTCAAGAGACAGTTACTTAGTCCTTTATTTAGGGAGCAGATTAGAAGAAAGATGGTGTCACTTTTGCTATTTGCCAATGTGTTCTTTTGTTTCAGATCCTGCATGCCATGGGGAAGATTCCAGAGGATGAAGTCTGGCAGTCAGAACCAGAGTCTGTGGTAGGCTGTTTTATTTCATGAAATTAGATATCTTTTCTCCAAAACCCATCATTTGCAAGAAGAGCACACTTGTATATATTCACATACCTTTTCCTAAGTGAGTCAACTAAGTGATTTACCTAATTGATTTCAACATGAATGTTTAAATAAGTATCATGGGTTAGGGCAGAGGTGAGAGATTTAGATGAACTTCGATAAATTTGTAGCTGCCACATTCATTACAGATTATTAGGAAAAAATATTTTTTGATGAGGAGGGAGACATTTCTCAGAGACTTCTAAAAATAATAACTCAATAAATGCCAGTCGAATAAATATCTAGCCTGGTGATTCTCAACAAGAGGCAGGAAAAGAAAGGAAAGTGTGTTAGCATCTCCTGTCCAGGGACAAAGAGAGGGAATGAAATAGAGAATATTTATATTAAAATTTTGTTTTTAATATACTCATAATTTTTGTAAAAAAATCCTAGGAAGTTTTCCTGGCTGGAAGGAGGGATGCATAGAGGTTAGAGTGAAAACACACTTTAGGGGACAAGGTCACAAAAGTCAGAATTATTGCTCTATCCTTTTAAGTGTGAAGTTAAAGAGAATAGGGCTGCCACTCCAAAGTCATTCTCTTGGTGCTTCTGCCAGGGATGGGATTGTGGGCTGTGAGGACCACTGATTCATTTACTAACAAGTGTTTATGGCACACGTGTTCTGCATCAGCCATTGTGGCAAAGACACAGCAGCATTTTTGTGGAGCTCAGCATCTGGTGGAGAATGCAGATGATAACCAAAAAGTACAGAATAGTGAAGAAGACATGCTGAGAAAAAAATGCAAAAGGAAAACGTCATCCTAGGCTGGGGGCTCAGGAAAGAAAGCCTCCCTGAGGAAGTGAAGGGTCCAGTGAGGAAGACAGAGTAAACAGTATGAGCAGAGGGAACATCGTGTTTAATGGTCTAGAGGTTGGTAAGAATGGGTCATGTTCAGAGAGCTGGAGGAAGTATAGACTTTCTGGAATAAAGTGCACAAGCCCTCTACTAAT
This sequence comes from Chlorocebus sabaeus, assembly GCF_047675955.1. Taxonomy (NCBI): domain Eukaryota; kingdom Metazoa; phylum Chordata; class Mammalia; order Primates; family Cercopithecidae; genus Chlorocebus; species Chlorocebus sabaeus. Next base: position 109,040,914 of record NC_132933.1, read on the forward strand.
ATCCAATGTTTTCTGAACCCAGGACGTCCCTACGCTGCCCATCACCACGACCTTCTTGGAGAGACATTTGCCCTCCGTGCCAGGCCTGCTCAGGCTGATTGGATTGACCACCATCTTTTCAGCAACGGCTCTTGGCTTCCTGGCCCACAAAAGGGGGCTACTTATGCGAGTCTAAAGGGAGAAGGTGCCTGCAATCACACTCTCTTCTTACTGTATTTGGGGTATGGGTTTGGGGAAAGAGTTGCAGTAAAGTTCTATGAAGACGAATAATGTGGAGTGAGGCAGGGAGCGTGAAGATAAGTCCAACTCTGACTGTAAAATACATGGTATCTCTTTGTCCATTGTGGCCGCTGCTTAGTGTCCCTTACCTGGCTTAGCGTTCTGTTTCAACAGTTTCCAAGTTTATTGCCCTCAGAATCTTTAGAATAGTTAAATTGGCTTGTTCAAGGTTCTTGCTGCCCCACAACACACCTTGCCCATGCACAAGCAATGAGTTTTTTCCTACCACTGTGACTTTGTGCTTGTTCTTCCTCTTACCTGTAATAGCCTCACCTTCCCAAGTTCTTTGCATTTGTCCTTAGAATACTGTATTGTTACAGCTGAAAGACATTAAAGACCATTTAGTCCTCACCTGTTTTAGAGTTGAGCAAATTGAAGCCGACAGAGGTGGAACTTAATTACCTAAGAGCCACAATAAGCCACTGGTATCTCGGGGACTAGAACACAAATCCAACACCTTTCACACCTCCGTGGATGTATTCCCCAGTTATCCTCCTTCACTCCCTGTTATTGTCACTGATGGTGTCCCCTTGTGTGGATTTACCCTGTGCTAAGTTGTCTTACACTACTCAAATGCTACTCAGTATATAGCCTTAAGTCTTACTGTTTTGTGCAGTGTCTCCAGCTGATTTTAGCTTTTTGGATGGTAGAAATTTTATCTCTTCTTCCTTTTGTATCCTCCATTGTATCTTCATACAAAGAACAGTACACATTTGGGTAATTAAAAATAAAAGTTGATTGACCATATCTGCTGTCCTTTCTTTTTGGATAATAACTTTCAAGCTTTGAATAGATCAAATCAAGATCCAGTATTAAGTATATAATTGTGACTTTAAAGCAGTTAGTCAAAATTTCCTTGAAGCCTGGATGATGCACGCATTTTGATTGCATGATCTATCATGGTGGCATATGTGTGAGCATGTTGAAAATGATTTATAATGATATGGTAAGAATGCGAAAAGACACAGTTCCTTGCCTTCACTACCCCAAAAAATACCTGTCAAAATAAATGACATATTAATAAGCAAGATGCTTAAACTATTAAGCTAATTATAAAATTTCAGTTGACATTTCATATTCCTTCTTGGTGCAAAGCTTTTTACTAGGTACACTCATTAATTTGAAACTGCAGTTTCACAGTCCATTAAATTTTATTTGGGCTATTTTTTAAATGATATCATCATCTCAAAGCACTCATACCTCTCAACTCCCACCGTCAGCTTTCATCGGGATGTCTTTTAAATCCATAAATGCTCATTCTTATACTCTCGTTTAAAAAAATGAAGCTTATTCTCAGCATAAGTGAAATTGAAGAAATCTCCCAAGATTAATTAATAGTAGTATGCAGTTTCTGATTTTACAGTGGCATTAACATGTATGAATTTATGGGAAACTTAGGGACTGTCTTACTCTATTTTTGTGTTGCTATAACAAAATATCACAGACTCAGTAATGTATAGCGAACAGAAATTTATTGACTCATGATTGTGGAGGCTGGGAAGTCCAAGTTCAAGAAACTGGCATCTTGCAGGGGCCCTTTTGCTGTGTGACAGAAGGCACCACATGGGTGAGAGAGAGCAAGAGAGGACTAAACTCATCCTTTTATAAGGAATCCACTCCTGTGATAACAAACCCACTCCCACGATAAGAGTATTAACCCATTTATGAAAGTGGTGCCTTCATGACCCAAACATCTTTCATTATTAGGTCTCACCAAAACCACTGCACTGGGGATCAAAGTTCCAACACATGAAGTTTGGGGTATACATTCGATCCATAGCAGAGACTAAATGGGAAAATTAAAGAACCCACCAAGATTTTCTTTGTAACCATGTTTTTAAATCTTTCTAAAAATGTACATGGCATGGGGTGTCTTGAGCCTCTTCTCCAAAAAAGTCTCCCTAAAAGTTGATCACATTGTTAGCTCTAATGCATCTGCTAAGAAAGAGTCAAGGGCTGGCCACAGTGGCTGACACCTGTAATCCTAGCACTTTGAGAGGCTGAGGCAGGCAGATGGCTTGAGCTCAGGAGACCAGCGTAGGCAACATGGTGAAATCCCATCTCTATAAAAAATGCAAAAATTAACCAGGCATGGTGGTATGTGCCTGTAGTCCCAGCTACTGGGGAGGCTGAGGCAGGAAATTGAACCTGGGAGGCAGGGGTTGCAGTGAACTGAGATCACACTCCAGCCTGGGTGACAGAGTGAGACTGTCAAAAAAAAAAAAAAAAAGGAATCGTCTTCTCCAAAAATGTCCTGGATCACTCATTCTCCAGCTGAGTGAGGCATCCCTTTTCTTTGCTTTCCCAATGTCACATACATTGACCTCTTGCTCTGTGCTGACCACATGATATTGCAATTGTATCATCTTGTTAAGTTACATGATTTGACCGAGGTGCCAAGTTACGTTAAATATCAGTTACCAAGGTGAGTCCTGAGATAGACAAAAATAGAAAACTTCAAAGGAAAGATATAAAAAAAAAAGTTTTTTTTTTTCTGTTGTAACCCCTCATCAGTTCTGAGAATATAAAAGTAGTGGAGAGGGTTTTCGAAGGGGCAGATTTGTAAAGAGATCTCTTTAGAGAGAGCTGCCATTCTCTGGGTCCAACACAGCACAAAAGGGAGGGATGGCTACGCTGCCTTCTCACTCCGAGTCTAGTGAGAGGAGCATCAAGAAAACCCCTTTGAGAGCTTGACACACCTCTGAAGAATCAAAGCCCTCAATTCTGCTCGAGATAGTTTTGACCAGAGAGTTAGGGGCTGCCACAGTGACTGCCAGAAAATATATGCTAAGCAAGGATTAAAATTGTCTACCCAAAGGAGAGGCACTGCCTGTTTTGTGGCAGTCAAGGTTACAGCCAGAGGGAGAGTCTCTGAAAAAAAAAAAACACCCAAAAGTGTCCTCACAAGAAAGAGTTAGTTCTCATAACAGCCAGGCTTGGATCATATAAAACTATCTTATAAGAAGACCAGTCAAGTAGGAGTGTTCAGTAAACCACTTTCCCTCATTTCTTTCCACACCCAACCCATAAAGTCCCAGAATCCACGGTTTAAGCTAAGCAAGGAAGGAGTACAGAAGGAAAGGAAAAGCTTACCACATGCCCCCTGCAAGACTGCACAGCTGTCCCTGAAGCTGGTCTTAACTGGCAGAGGGGAGAAGACTGAGCTCTAAATCAAGTTCAGAGACTTGATTATTCCACAGTATTGGACATCCAAATTACTGAATGGAGACTGTGGTTTGTGACTCAAGGAAGTCATAGGATTGTCTCTTATTTAAGAGCAATTGATGATAGAGTCATAGACCTGCCAGGGTTTTCAAATACAAGAAATGGAGAAACTTCCCTCACTGAGCAGGTCTAAATGAACAATGGAAGACAAAAAATAAAGTGATTTATTTACATCGCATTCAATACACTGGTATTATTATCATCTATTCTTGAAAGCAGAGATGGTTTTCTATTCATCTTTTCATCCTCCGTATCTCCTGTGGTGCCTAAGCCATCACAATGTCTAAAAAATAATAGATGAATAGATTCTTGTAATTTTTATTTTAATTCTGAATTGACAATCCTGTTATACTTACTCAGCAAACAGAACGCTCCTATGCTGTTTTGTAGAAAGCCAACTTAAATTTTTTGTCATACTCATTTTGAAGCGTCAATTGTCTTCTTTACTATATTTCAGTTGAGATAGCACTAACTGGTTGGATACAGTTTCCTTCTTGGGTAGACTGATGGATCTAAAGCTATGCTTTTCAACTGTGAGTGTATAACAAAATGACGGGGGACTTTGGAAAGACCCCTTGTACCTAACTAAACACGTGAAGAATTGAATATAGCAGGCTGGTAGGTGGTGTCTTCACAGACCTTCTCTGTGAAGGTCATAACCAAGTGCTAAGAATTACTGTTTCAAAGATGCAGTAAAGCTTGGAGATCTGGCATCGAGCTTTTTTCACGAGACTGCTGCTCAGCCTCCATTCTCTTTCACTTACCGAGCTATATTGGAGTAAAAAAAATATGCTAATAACATACTTAGAATAAAAGCAAACAGTGTTGCTCCCTAAAAGTTAAGCATCTGGGCCGGGTGTGGTGGCTCACCCCTGTAATCCTAGCACTTTGGGAGGCCGAGGTAAGCAGACCACTTGAGGTCAGGAGTTCAAGACCAGCCTGGGCAACATGATGAAACCCCGTCTCTGCTAAAAATACAAAAATTAGCCAGGTGTGGTGGTGCATGCCTATAGTCCCAGCTACTTGGGAAGTTGAGGCAAGAGAATTACTTGGGAGGTGGAGGTTGCAGTTAGCTGAGATCGTGCCACCACACTCCAATCTGGGCAACAGAGCAAGACTTCATCTCAAAAAAAATTTAATTAAATTAAATTAAAAGTTAAGCATCAATTTAACAAGTTAAAGAGTGATACATGTTTCCTGGATCACAAGAACTACTTGATTAAAGAAAGACTATCTTGATTGGAAGGCATAGTTGTCTTTAACTGGGTAACCCCCACAAGTAGAGCCTCAAACAAGGGCTTTTATGGAGACCATTCACTCTGGAAAGTGATCCCAGGGAGCAGAACTGTGAAACGAGGAAGGTGGGAGAACCAATCCAAGGGTGTATTATTGAGCTGGTCACTGCTGTGGGATACAGGGACTCAGTCCTTTTGGGGACCCTTTGAGGAGTCTTGCACAATGTACCCTAGAATAGTTAAAGTGTTCCCTGGAATGTTAACTCCCTTGAACTTCTAGGTTTGCCCATGAATTGGAATAGCCGCTGGGGAAGGTGCTGATGTCAGCTTGCACATCTGGTTGCTGTGTCAATGGCTAGAGTAAAAAGATGGGCTGAGAGGATACAGTGGTGCCAAAGAGGTGTGATGTATAGGAACCAATATACAACTTAAAAGAATTTTATTGAAAGAAGCACAGTATTTCATTTATTTTTTTTTCTTTAAATTTTTTTTTCTTTGTCCAAAGGAGAGACATGTTGAATCTTAGAAAAACAACCTGTTTATGTGACAGTCTCATGGATATTTTAGTTATAAAGAGAACATCTCAATTTGGGATGTTTAAGGCTTTACAGCTGGGATAAATCCCATCTATCGGTAAGGTCTCATGCCAGAAAGATGTCTAGGAAACATTGAATGTTTGCCATGCTTGTGTTCCCTTTTTAAAAGGTGGTCAGAAATGAATCTTTGCAGAAATGTCACCTGGTTTTTTGACCCTACTAACTGGCCACAACTGATTGAACTAGGATTGATTCCTGAGTCAAGGCACTCTATAGGTGTCCAGTGGTCCATAAGTTGACCTGGCTAAAAGCCTTTCTATGACAGTGGTGAAGACAACGTTGATACAAGGAGAGAGCAGGTTAAGTCACAGGGAATGGGAGAATGAAGCCCAAATCTGAGTGGCTTCTGTGCCATGTGACCTATGGTGGCATCTCCATAGTAATGACCAATGCTCTGGGACATCATGAGATTTGAATGAACCACAGTGGAGTTGATCTCCTCTACTTCCTGACTGCCCCTAGTTTTGCTATGGAAACAGAGTATACCTAACAGAGACATCTTTTCTCTGGAAAAAGTCACGTGCCTTCCCACCTGCTTCCTTTCAAACATTAACTCTGCTTGTCCCCTGTTACTAGTCCTCTGTCATTGCATACCCTTTAGGATCTTGTCTCCTGGCCAATATGTTAGGATCACTTTACTTCCTTCTTAGCCTTGGCCTCAAACTAAGAAGGACAGGTCTTATACGAAAGCAATGGTAGTTTTCTTACCCACTCCTCATTTCAATAATGGAGTAAATCTTGCAACCAAATAGAATAATCTAAAATGTTCTGGACTCTAGGGGAATGTGTAGAGTTTGTGGAAAAGGGTTCCTCGCTCTTAAAAACAGACACGTGAGAAAACAGACACATTCTATCTTCCTTGAGATGTTACAAGTATCTGGATGTGACATTTATAATTGCTGCAGCCATCTAATTTTCAGGCCAAGGATGAGGTCCATACACAGAGAAGGTTAAGGCCAAAAACGTTACAAAGAAATCAGACATCAGCCCTGATACACCCTTCTCCCACCCTATCCAATTTTAGCAAGTCTGGTCATATGAGAAATAAATTCAACCATTTTGAATACAGGCTTTCTGTTACAGTACAGAACATCCTAAAAGATCCACCTCACTTGACACAATTTTAAGACCTTCTTATAAGATTGTCTTTGGATAACAATAATGCTTATTATTAATTATATTATTATAACAACAGTTACTTTTATTAAATATTAATTACAAAATGCTGTACATCATCTTATTTTATCCTGATTCCACTCCCATTATAGGGAAAATCCACCCTGTGAGACACTTAGTGATGTGGAAAGTAGGCTTCTGCGTGGTAAGAGTGAAAGCAGTAGACTATCTAGGAGGCCTGGAAAGTTAGTTGTCCAGGCCAGAGACTCTGGTGGCTTGGTCTAGAGTAATGCAGATACAGATCCATGGAGATCCATGAAGATCCGAGTGGAGGCGTTGAGTAAGCTTTTGGCTATGTACATTAGAGTTCCAGGGAGAGGTTGGGGCTGGTGATATAATTTGGGAAGCTGTGGGATTGAGTGTAAACAGAGCAATAGTTGAAGATGAGCCCTGAGACACCCAACCATTAAATGTGAAACGTTCAATATCTATTTACTCAATTATAAACAGCTGTGATCCCCAACAGATTATATATATCTAAGAGCTCTGACAAATTATGTACTCAGATTGCAGTGATTTCACTGTAATCATTCATTATAATCTCCACTATTGCAACTTTTCAGCGATTATAGTAAGCTGATGTAAAAAAGTGAGTAATAATTGTTTAAAAATTTTTTTAAAACATTTCTGTTATATATTTCTGGGGTTTGGACACCTGGTTAAACAATCTGCTACTGTATTTATATATTTGCTTATTGTCTGCCACTTCCCAGAGAATTTGAGACAACATCCAGCAACACATTTAAATACCAAGTTAACAAAACAAAACAAAAGGAGATGGTGTGTGAGCAGTAAGTGGATGAGCAGGTGGGCACAGGGAAGGCCGACTGCTGTCTAGGTAGGGAATCTGAAGGACTCCAGCAAAGACCCATTGACCAAGACCTGAAAATTTTTTTGTTTCATTTTATCACACTGTCTGAAATGTCACTTCAGAAATCCTCTTAGACTGGGGTCTATCAAAATGCACCTTTGGCCCACCAAATGGATATTCCTGGCACGTCTCACTTTAGTGTTAATAAGCTTTACCAAATTGTGGTCAACTCAGGGAAAAGCTCAACTCAGGGAAAAAGTCTACTCCAAAGATGAAATTCTGGGCAACACCAGCACAAGGTGACTTCAGGATGTTGGAAGACTCAATGATTCTTCCTTCCCCATCACCCTCTGAACTCTTCTTTCTGTTGGCCTCCTTAATGTCAGCTCTTCCTCGTGTTTCTCCGTGATTTCCTCTGGAGAGCTTTCAGTGGGTGACTGTCTCCTTTTTCAAGATCCTGCTGATGGTAAGAAGAGGACTCCAAATATGTCCAGTACTTCCCAGGGGTCAGCAGGCGTGCTAAAATGACACTTTTCATAGCTTGACCTCAGAAGGTTGGGTTCCCTATTTGAAACGGCTCTATGAAAAAGTGGATGGGCAAAAAAACTAGAACAAAGATAGGAAAGTGGGGAAGGCTCTGGTAATTTCTATAGGCCTTTGGTCCACCCAGCTGACTGTGGCCCAAGAAACTTCCCCTGGGGCTTGTACCTGTGGGAAGTGCTACTCCCTCTGCCTTAGGTGTCCTACCCTGTCGTCAGCCTGGAGAATTTCTACATTTCGTCTTTAGCCACTCAGCTCCAGAATTTCCTTCTTTGAGAAGCCAATGAGAAGAGAGTCACCTGGGTCCAGTGAGGCTCTTTCTCCACCCCAACCCATCCAGGCTGGCAGTGCCAAAAACACCATATGCCCAGCTTAGTAGGGTGAGCCAGATAGGCAGGCAGGGAAGAGCAGCAGGGTCCTAGTGTTGCTGGCAGATTATTCAATCGAGGCTCTGCAGAGGCTAATCCAGGTGGATTCAAGGGCCCAGTATTCAGTAGGCGTGCAAAAAGTCATATTCAACCAGGGTGCAAGACATTGGCAGCACCTGGGTGCCAGTCATATCCCTGCCCCAAAGGGATCTGTGATGAAAACAGGGTAGTTAAGGTGCCCAGTGCAGACCACAGGCCTCGGATTGGATCTCAGATCCCATCCTCTCTCAGAGATGGGTCTGCCTCAGGGTACACGACCAAGGCTCCATGCCCAGTAGCCATTAGCAATTCCTTATCCTCTGCTCCTTATGTGTAGGGTTCTCCTGTCTGAGCCTAAAAGTGTGTCTTTCCTAGATTTCCTGTTATTATCCTCTGCCAACCCATCCCCACCAAGACACCCTGGACCTGTTTGCCTGAAACCCAGACTGAAGATAGCTAAGTCCTTGTGTGGCAAGCCCATCTTCTCCTCTGTTTCCTGACCACTAAGGCTGTCTTTTCCCTTTGCTCATCCTGGCCACCCCACCATATTGAGTCTGTCCCAGGAGAGGGCATTGTGCCATGCATGGGCCCCCTTCTCCCTGTCTCAGAGGGACTGCTGTGCAGAGCCCTCATTTCCCTGGATGCCGATCCATGAAGGATGTGATCTGCTGAGTGCTCAAAAGCACCCACCTGATGCCAAACGACCCTTATATTATACCAATACTGCTTTCTCTCTTTACCTAAGCGGAAATTTTTACCACGGATTCATGTGTGGGAGTGGGGAGAAGGTTAGCTCAACTCTGAGAAGCCAAGGGCACTCTTCCTGGGTACACCCAGTGTCGCCCTAGCCCTTGGAGTAAGCTGGAGCGAGACTGGATATTTTTTTTCTCTTTTCTGTGCTTGTTAATTTTAATTTGTTAATTTTGCATTTCAGCCAGATACCCAGCTTCCCCTAGAGGCCAGACTTGTCATAAATGATCGGATGAAATAAATAATGAATAAATGCTTCTCTCTTGGATTCCAATTTAAATCGAAGGAGCCCTGGTGAGATCTGAGGACTGGTTCTGTCAATTATTTCCTCCAGACTGACCTTTGGTTACTAATTGGCTCATTTAAATTCATTCTTTTGAGGGCATGTTACAATGGAAGTGAAATAATTAAAGAGCAGAAAACTTGAATTTGTGGATGGATATGTTTGAAGGTATGTCATTACTGTTATGATACTGGGCACCAATGAAATTGTGGTCCTGGGAAATGACAGTGGGTTTTACTTTTTCTCATGCAAGTGATGTCTCATAGTAAAACCTGGATCCTTGATCCCTGCTTGCTTATCTCTCTATCTATACCAAAAATACTGGCATAAGACAGTGCTTGCCTTTTTCACATCACATCACACAGAAAAAAAAAATTGATTGCATTTGTTTTGGCACACTGGGTAAATGGATACAGTTATTGAATGCATGGAAGCTAGTAGCTTAGGGACTGTGGCCACCCAAGTTCCTGTTCCTCTGGCTGGAGAACTGATGGCCTCTACATAGATACCACCCATTTGTGGTGGGGTCTATCATTTGGGGAGACATTAAAGAAGCATTTCAAAAAATACGTAATTTTGAATCTTCATGGAGGGAAAACAAAAGCAGTGATAAGAGCATTCTTTCATATGTTTGTTGGCCATTCGTATATCTTCTTTTGTGAAGTAACTCAGGAATGGAAAACCAGACATCATATGTTCTCACTGATATGCGAGAGTTAAGCTATGAGGACACAAAGGCATAAGAACCATACAATGGACTTTGGCGACTTGGGGAAAGAGTGGGATGGGGGCAAGGGATAAAAAACAACAAATATTGTGCAGTGTATACTGCTTGAGTGATGGGTGCCTCAGGATCTCACAAATCTCCACTAAAGAACTTATTCATGTAACCAAATACCACCTGAACCCGAATCGCTTATGGAAAATACTTTTTTTAAAGCAGTAGTAAGAGATTATAATGGAGAATTAATTGTCAGGGAGAGGTTCTCAGGAAATGCATCTCTGAGGAAGCGCTATTTCATCCTTTGGGAAATAACCTAAAGGATTTAGCCAACTAAAGAATGGAGAAAAGAACCTTCCAGAGAGAGGGAACCAAGACAAAAAATAACTGGATATATCTGAGGATTTATGAGAACCAGATGGCTGGAAGGTTCTGAGGGAGAGTGGAGTGACTCGAGGCGAGGGCAGGGAAACAGGCAGAAAAAAGAGCATGCAAGGCCTTGGGAGCCACAGTGCGTCATATCCAAAGTGTATTGAGCAGCTATTGAAGGGGCTTGAGTCTGAACTGACAGGATCAGATTTGCAGTTTTAAAAGATCTACTTGGGCTGCTTGGGTGGTGTAGTGAAAGGAAAACCAGGGCATTTTAGCAAGAGATGACTAACCAGAGAGAAGTTACTAGTGGAGAAAAGTAATTAGAGATGCATTTTTGAAATAGAAATCATAGTAGACCACAAAGGGATCCTTTATTTTTTTAAAGCTATCATTTATTGTTAGTACTGTAACAACTTCACTTATGTGATCCTATTGAATGCTCAGAACAACTGAACAGCTAGCTCCATTTAACAGATAAGAAAATGCGTGTTCAATACCAAGATTCAAACCCAGGCCTAGCTGGCTTCAGAAACCTGAGCTGTTAACATTTACCCTTTCCTACAAAAGAGGGTGGCTTAACAAAGTATCTGTTTCTAAAGATAGTTCTTAGGGCTAAGAAATCAGAACATGCCTTTAGGAATAATAAGTATTCCTAATTGTGTGTTAAATGTAGGAAGCTGAAACCAACAGACTTTCCTGTCCCTGAGCTAAACAATACTGAACCAGTCAAAATAACTTGGCTACTTGTCCCAGGAAATACTTGCTCCTGGAATACAAAGCTTTGAAGTAACAAAAATAGATTATTTATCAAGACTAACAGCTTGCTCATCAAGACTCGCTTTAAGACACCACTTTACTTTGCCTCCCAATCCACAACTACTCTATCATAAACTTTTCCAATTCCAACCAGTTTTTTGCCTTGCAAGATCTGCCTTAAAAACAACCCCCAAATTGAAAACCCTGTGAACCCTTTCCCAATTTTTCCATTTTGAGACACTAGTAAGACTGTCAATGCAATGTTCTCCCTTATGCAGTGTGTCTGATAAACTTAGCTTTTCTTGATTGACATGTTTTCTGATGATCTTTTGGGAAGTCAATGATTGGCAAGTGCCTGGTAGGACACTCTTGCTTTGGGGCTTGGCCACCTAAAGGGATGTCTGAGCAGGTTCATGTGAAAGTCCAGTATTCAGTTGTGTGCAGAGTCTGAAAGAAATTCAGTTATTGGGGTTAGAGAATAGAAATTTCTCTTCTGTCATTTATTAAAGGTACAAAGTTGGAATCTAGTTTTGTGCTTATGTAAGACAAATACATTTGCTTCTCAGGATCCCAGATGCAAGCCTTTTTGTATGTAGAAGACAAAGCTGGATAGAAGCTATATTGGGGTGTGTGTGTGATAGGGAAGAGGATAGGTATTGGTGGAAGCAGGGCAGAGTCCATGTGGTTTTAAATCATTAAAAGTTATAGTTGCTGTTCCAAATTCAGGTACCTGGAACAGCAGGGATTTGAGGAAAGACCAATTGTGGCATTTAACTCTTGGTTTTCAAAAATATTGAGGCCCGTGTGGTAGGCTAGATCATAACCTGGCCAAAGACGTCCACATCCTAATCCTGGGGCCAATGAATATGTTACCTTACATGGCAAAGGGACTTTGCAGATGTGAGTAAGGATTATAAAATAGGGAGAGAACTTTTGTGCGCCCAATGTACTCACAAGGGTTCTCTTAAGAGGGAGATGGGAGGCTCAAAGTGAGAAGCAGATGGTGCATCCATGGAAATAGGAGATTGGAGTGATGCAGCCACAAGCCAAGGAATGCCAGCAGCCTTTAGAAGCAGAAAGAGGCAAGGAATGAGCTCTTCCTTGGAGCATCCAGAAGGAACCATTCCTGCTAACACCTTGATTTTAGCCCTATAAGACTCATTTTGAACTTTTGACTTCCAGAACTGTAAAATAATAAGCTTGTGTTGTTTTAAGCTACTAAGCTTGTGCCAATTTGTTACAGGGGCAATAGGACATTAATACAGAAAACAAAATTAAAATGGCTGATATAGCAAAGGTGGTCAGGCTGCTCGAGAGAGAAGCTGACTTGCCCTCACTCCCTTTGGGCTGTCTGAACTGGCCCCATCTCTCAGTGGACTTACCTTTCAGATGTATCCTCCGACCAGTTCTACATGGTCTAAATATAAGGCCCATCTAATACCAGCTGCCTCGTTGGACCCATCTAGGGGCCTCATACCTGCATCTTCCATGTTTGCTAGTTGATGTGACAGAATAGTCTATGGTAGCCAGATGGATACACGACACCAGGCAAACAGACCTCCTTTGCTCATTTTCTTAATGTAAATCTAATTCACTGCAAGATGTATTACATATTTAGTGTATGTCTGGCATAGGGTACACAGTTTACCAGCTTAGATGTTGATCTTGCTGAAGACAGAGTTGCCAAGGTTTAGTTCCACTGAAATCCCATATACTGAACCCACAGGACACTTATGTACCATTCCAGATGCCAGCCACTATTAGGTGTATATTTTCTGAATTTGTACAGCCCCAGATAACCTAGGGTGCTCTGGGGACCTCTAAGTCCCAGACTTAGAGGTCTACACAGTGCCTAAAAGAAACACAATTTTGACGCCCAAAGCTTAAAAGTAATGTAAATATTTACTATACCAGACAACTCCTAGCCAAACTTAGGAAGCTTCCTCCCTTCCTCCCTTCCTCCCTTCCTCCCTTCCTCTCTTCCTCCCTTCCTCCTTCCTTCCTTCCTTCCTTCCTTCCTTCCATCTCCTTAGGTTGTCAAAACAGCTTTTGAAAACCCCTTCTTCTCCCATCATTCTCAGCAAACTAACACAGGAACAGAAAACCAAACACTGCATGTTCTTACCCCTAAGTGGGAGTTGAACAATGAGAACACATGGACACAGGGAGAGGAACATCACACACCAGGGCCTGAGGGGGCAAGAGGACGGAGAGCATTAGGACAAATACCTAATGCATGTGGGGCTTAAAACCTAGATGATGGGTTGATAGGTGCAGCAAACAACCATGGCACATGTATACCTATGTAACAAACCTGCATGTTCTGCACATGTATCCCAGAACTTAAAGTAAAATAAAATAAAAAGAGAAAACCCCTTCTTCTCTCCAGCAGCACTCCTCCACAGCCCCAAGTTGCCTTTCTGAAACTGTCTTCTCCCCAGCTCCCTTCTGCTTTCCCCAGCTCCCTTCTCCTGCTTTCCCCAGATTACTTCCCTGCCCTTTCTAAGGTGAAAGCGATTCCACCTGTCTCATCTCCCATCAATTTTCTTTTCACCCATTACCCAGATGCACACAACAGAGGCGGAAAAACCAAGAAGTTCTAACAAAAAACCTTCCTGAGAGATTAGGGCAGAGGAAAGGCTGCAAATATTAGATATCAATATTGATCCATGTCACAACTGAAAACAAAGTAAGAGAGTGCAGGCAAATGTGTTGGAGGAAATTCTGGGTGGAGGTGACGCTTCTTAGTTTCCCCAAGGGCGAAGCTGTCTTGAATACTTTCGGATTTCCACTAGAAGGAAACACTATTTGGCCAGAAGATGGCACTCTTTTAAAACAAATTGGCGCAACCCCTTAGCACAGGGACTGGGCGATAGTCAATCATAGTTGTTAAAGAACTCCAAGTGCAGAGAAGGGCTGGGCAGACAGGGGAACAGTAAAAGACTGGGGGTGAACTATGGTCAATGGGACAAATAGGACTTAACAGTCAGCACTTATTAGTTGCAGATGTGGTTTTCTTTACCATTTAGTCATGCCGTTTCTATTTTTCACTTCCTGTCTCACTATGTGGTGTCCTTACTCTCTTGCCACACGGTGATGCTTATGGAGGCCTGAGGATTCCAGTAACTTCCTCTTAAATCGTGCTTCCCCTACATTCCTAGCGTTTCAGGCTTTTCTGTAATAGCACTGACCAGAGCCACAATTAATGTGTTCCACAGTATCTACAATCAACTGTGTGCTCCATGAGGTGGGCTGTGTCTTGTACACTGCTGAATCACAGCATGGTGCCTACCTACCACATAGTAGGTGCTCAGTAAGTATGTGTTGAATGATGGTAAGAAATTCAAGGCAATAACTGCTCACAAAACTTAAGCAGTACTTCCTTTCTGCTATTCTAAAAGATCGATGGAGAAGAGCTGATGCCTACTGAGTGCTTGCTGTGTTAAGCCCTTACCTGCATTACCTCCCTTTTCCCATCAATTCTATAAGACAGGTACTTCAAGTCACAGTAGTTATCTAGGGGCATGTAAAAAGTAAATGACACAAGGTGCAGGGGTGTCCTGTATCAATCCATCAAGATTCTCATTACTGTACTGCTCTGTGGACCTTTGAGAACCTCATCCCTGCCCGTCTTCGTCCCTTTTCTCTATCCCTACCTCCGCATCCCCCAGCACACCCATACCTCTTTCCTCCACTCTGTTTCACCCATAGACCTCAGTGGTTTGTGGAAAATATATGAGGCCCATTAATAGGAAAACCTGGTTCCCACTGAGGTGTTACTGTTTGGAGTGTAAATAAATAGTAGCCTTTGATGGATCACACCTGCATTAAGGGGAGGTCTTACTTGAAGGGCCCACAGCCCACCTTGAATGAGTGGCAAGTTTCCTCAAGCCAGCTTTTTCACATGAGGCTTCCAAATCTACTTTTCAGAAACTTGGCCCCAGGCTGAGACAACCAGTTCACATCAACTGCCACTTTGAGACCTACTTTTGCCTTCAAACTCTGAAAAGAATTGCCTTGATCAAGGAAGAGAGCCAAGCCCTGGGCTGTGATAGAGGAAAGAGAACTGTTAGTATTACCTTCCTTTGTTTTCATCCTCTTCCTCTAATGTCTCAGTCAGCTTCCTTAGGCTAAGGGGCATGCCTTGCATGTTTACCACCACCTCGGTGTAAAGCAAGGAGTATAGTTTGAAAAAATTAATACACTCAATGTTGATGTCCTGTTTGCTGAAATTATATCATAGCACAGAATAAATGTTAACAGAAGAGCGGTGATTTCTATCTCACTGCAAATATGTGGTTTTTCCAATAAAGTCTGACACTGCTCTCGTCAATCGTGACATTCACATGGCAGGAGATAAACATTGCCATGGTATGCTGGGCTGGGGAAGGGTAATTTCTTAAGGGAGATTTCTGGTCTAAGAAGACTTTTTTTCTGTCTTTTTTTTTTTCTTTTTGCCCTTCCAACCCAGGCCTCTCTTACTCACTCAGGGTAGTTTTACAAAATGGTTGCTGGTCTTTGTGCTTATTTCTCAGAAAATCAAAGACATCCAAAAAGAACTTTTAAGTGATGCAAAATGCATCTTTTAAGTGATGCAAAACCAAACCTTGCACTTCTTTATCAAGGACTTGAAGACAACTTGGACATGTGAACCAAGCCTTCAAACGTATTTTTTTTTATTTTATTTTTTATTTTTTGAGACGGAGTTTCACTCTTGTCATCCAGGCTGGAGTGCAATGGCGCGATCTCGGCTCACTGCAACCCCTGCCTCCCGGATTCAAGCGATTCTCCTGCCTCAGCCTCCCGAGTAGCTGGGATTACAGGCGTACACCACCATGCTGGGCTAATTTTTGTATTTTTAGTAGAGACGGGATTTCACCATGTTGGTCAGGCTGGTCTTGAACTCCTGACCTCAAGTGATCCACCTGCGTCGGTCTCCAAAGTGCTGGGATTACAGGTGTGAGCCACCGCACCCACCCTAAATGTGTTTTAATTGGTCAGCAATCTTTTCAAGGAATTTGAATATAAATGCTCTTTAGAAGGGCACATACTTCCTAGGTCAGCCAGTCCTCAGTATTCCCAAATGTCTTATGTCTGCTGCCGTTCGTTTTTAGCTGTCCAACTCCTGAAGACAGTGGATTTAGGACTCCTATTTAGAAATGCTTATTTTTTCCCTTTGATCTTTCTGTTAGTTTTCTGTAGGTGGGGCTCCCTCATTGAGACAGAGATGAAATCATTTCCAGGGTTCCTTCCAATTCTGATTTTTCTTTCTTCCATGTAAAGAATAGTGCAGAAATACAACCCACTAAAAGAAGTTCCTTTACCTAACAGGGATAGGTTCACAGAGAGAGCTCCATTCTATCTATAAAACCAAAGTTCAAGTTCACGATGTCTTTTACATGACAAGGCGACTCTGTATTTTCTATGGGAGTAAAGTAGATAATGCAGTACTCCGCCCTGGATCTGCAGGGAATACAGGCTGACTGAAGTTCCCAGCTACAGTTCCTCACTAGAAATCGTCCTTGAACCTGCCTTACCCCAGGTAACACCCTCTCTCAGAGGGAGGCTGATGAAGGGTCACAGAGTCCAGACCTCCTTGTCTCAATGAGGGACACTTCTGAAGGGTCTTCCTAGCTCCTCATTAGAACCTGTAGTTGCAACTGCATTGTAAGTCGACTCTCCTGCCCAGTCCTGCCTTCCTCATCCTCTTAGGTGTATTTTCTGAGGATTGTCTTCAATAAACTTTTTGCCCTGACTCTGTATCTTAGAGCCTGTTTCCAGGGAACCCAATCTAGGACAAGGAGTAAAGCAGGGTACAGAAAGACTGATTTTTTTGCCCCTGGCATACCAGTAGGCAAAAATACAGCGCTGGCAACAAAATGCATAGACCACATTATGCTGCCATGAAAAGAATGCTTAGAAGCCATCTAATGCAACCCAACCTTTTCCAGATGTGGAGACCGAGAGAACCAAAGTGACTTGCTCAAGGTATCATAAGCTAATTAGGTGAGAAAACTTGGACCAGAATCCACATCTGTGGCCCAGTCAGGCAGGCTACAGTATTTCAGCATTTAATCAGTTCCCAGAAAACCTCAATAACACATGAGAGTCAAACTCAACTTTGAGAATTTGCAGTCGATACCAAACGATTTCCTAAGCCTATCCTCCATAGACAATGCCTCACTGTGACCTCCTGCTATAAGAAGCCATTGAACTTTCTGCATAGAGCTATCAACTCAATACAGGAGTCGAGTCTGTATCGGGGGTGGCAGTGCACTTTATTAACAAACAAAACAGTACCATACAGGCAAAATCTTACTTCAATGGCAAAGCACACACATAGGTCTACTCCAACATGTAGCACTGGGGCAAACTTCAGACATGGAACATTAGGCACCAATTTCACAATCAGACTAAACATAGTTCACAGTCCTTCAATCTATACTCTTCAGTGGAGGATAAGGCCTTATTTAACAGTTAACTGGGACAGACAGATGAAGGTTTAAAATCTAATTCTTGGCCTACCTATGGAGTGGGGCTGACTCAGCCTTCACGGCTGTGAAGTGGATGCCTTAACAGGGCCAAGATGTATCAGCCTCTTAAACTGACTTTCATTTCTCTGGTTCAGAGAAAAGGCTTATGGTATCTTCATACTGGATGAACTCGCATATGGTGAGAGTCCTCAGCTCCAATTTCGTGTCTAGGCACATCTGGACTGGCATTCATTTTGATATCCAATCCGTAGATTCACAGGGTTAATCTAATTAGAATAAATTAAATGGTTTTCCAAAAAATTGAAAAGGGTAAATCACATCCTTATGAGGTCTTCAATATTCAAGACTTTAAATATGTTAACAAACTGATTACTGTTCCAACTGTTGCCAGTTAAGGAGTTTAAGTCAGCATTTCCCAAAAGGTGTGTCAGGACTGTGTTAATCAGTAAGTTAATAGAAACAACTGCAATAGATTAGGGACGAGATTTCTCAAAGCAGTTTGATATAATATGCAGCAACTCCGTATGTACTGGAGCATTTTCAATACATTCTCAAAACTCCTAAATTAGCTAAACTGCAAGACAAAGAGCAGCAGAAAAATCCAGCTCTTAGGATAGGCAAAACTTTGGAAGATGTATGCCCTCACACTGGGGTCCAGCAACTTAGGTTTGAATGTATAAGGTTAATGATATAAATAAACTGGGTTGGCTGGCTTCCCCTGGCAATTGTTAATTCCCCTTAAATAAAAATATGTTGATACATTTTAAAAAAGAAGCATTTTATGGCTGAAACCTTTGGAAAGGGCTTTTAAAATCTGAGTTTTTAAAATGGGAAAACAAGAAGTGGGCACCCTTCTGGGCCGACATTACTCCTAAGATAGAGAACTTAGTCTTCATATATAAAATGACTCAATTTTGCTTCCTTAAAGCGAGCTTGCTTTAAGGAAATTAGAGCCCTAATTTCTTTTCTGTTTGATAGTCTCAACAAATAACAGTCAAATTTCTCATGTGTATTTCAGTACTCAAGAGAAATTGGCACGCTATGCTAATATTTATGCAGAGGTAACCATGTTGAAGACATATGTAAGTTGAGAGGTATGTCTAATTCTGTGGTCATAGGAAAAAAAAAAAAAAAAGAAAACTGCTGCTTTCCCGAAGTTGAAATAGAATGTTACAACTGACAGGGATCCATCGGTGTCTAGCTGCCTTCCAGGGGGAAGAGAAGATGCCAGTTGCAGTTGGTCCCACACAGAGCTAAGCGGGGAGCCCTCCCAGGGGACAGTCCTGCCACTATTTTCCTCTGCTCAACTGGAAAGCTGCACGCAAGTCACAGCAAGTCAGTCTCAACATTCTAACTCAGTTAAACACTCTCCTCCATAAGAAGTGAAAGAGGAAAAATACAAATAAGCTAGCACTGAGACTAGATGTCTAGAAAAGTCGGAGGAATTAGAAGTGGTCAGGAGATTCCTGAGGCAGCAGCTCACAAGATGTCCCCATTCTGGTCTGAGGGTCTGCATGCTGCTACCCCCAACACTGCTTTCCTTTACTATTTCCTGATCCGAAGTGGAGGCTGCTTCCTCCAGGAGGCTGGGAACCTCCAGGCTCTGTAATGACACTTCACCATTGCCTAAGGGAAGAAAAAGGACAGTCGCAGGCTGGGCCTTCACCTACTCCACCTCCACAGAGAGAAAGTCAAATGCTTTGTTTCTGAAATCATCAGGTATTTTGCATTGACGGGAGTAAAAATAAGACACAGAAATTGTTTCTGATGAGCACATCACCTTTAACTTTTTGAATCTCAGAAAGTGATCACAAGGCTTTATTCTATCAATTCACATGAGTTGGTTTACACAGACAAAGAAGATGGAGCTTGATCTTACTGAAATTAATTAGGCGATTTGTTGAATTGTTTTTACTTTAACAATGATTGGAATTAAGCCAAAGGTAGTTAAATCCAGTACACTTAAAAATGGCCCAATGACACAGCCTTTAAATTTGTCAATATTTTCCTTTGGCGATATTGAAAATCAATGAGTAGAGAGCATAGGAATAAAACTTCAAGACCGTGGCAGGAGCTTGTATTTGTACACCACGAATCCCAGGGCAGTTACTGATGTGGAAAATCCAATGATCTTCAGCAGGCCAGAAACAGAAGGCAGGTTCCTCTCCCAGAAGGTGTGGGTGATTTCTACCGCTGGAACGTCCTAGATGAAGCAACACAGATCATGAGCAAAAAACTCATGCTGACATGGAGGAACAAAACACATCTGCAAGATCCATGCATGGAGACCCCTGGGATAGTTGCATCTATAATTAAATCAGAGGCTAGAAGAAGGGAGATGTGAGTTTTATGTTCCATGATGGGTCTAAGGAGAGATAGTGCCCAGAGCCACCAAACTGACCTTTGATTCAGGTTCTTGTACCCAGATGTCTTTCTCGTTCACCTTCCCGAGACCATTTAAGACCTGAAAGAAAGTGACCATGGTATTATGAAAAGAGGCTGTATAGTTTCTACAGATTCAAGGCCCTGCTAGCCACAGATGAGCCCCATGAGTGAGGGGCAGAGAAATGGACATATAGATTCTATCAGTGTCAAGAACTAGCAAGACCAGATGCCAAAAACGTTGCCGTGACTCAGAAGGGAGAGAGCCTGGGCTTTCCTGCTTACCTCCCTAGCTGCTCGTTCTCCAGCTTCAACTGCCCCTTCCATGTAGCCGCTCCACTTTGTGGCAGTCTCTGTGCCCGCGAAGAAAATCCTGCCCACGGGTTGACGAATCACCCTTCAAGGGAACCAAGAGGTTACACAGAGTTACTTGGGAAGGTGGGCAGGGTAAAGGAGCCAAGCACTGCCCTCATTTAGTCTGCAGAAGGCACAGAAATTCGGACTGTTTAAAAAACACCCGTATGACTTAGCCCAAGGTGAAAGGCCACTTTTTGCTTTCTGGGTCTGCGTAGAGGATCTGAACTTTCAAGCCAGGGAGAATCAGGCCATCAGATCATCAATCATTAAAGGGGATGTTGACCTTTGCCAAGCCAGCCAGAGCTGGAATATAAGAACATGTATTCAATCCCCAAATCAGATTTCTTTGCTGTGTTTCCTGTTGGCAGTCCATTCTTCTCCCTATCCTGTCTTTCTCGGGGGAGGGTGCACTCTTCTTGAGAACAGCCACAGATCCAGCTTTGCAGGCACTCCCAGTCTGTCAGGAGGAACTACAGTGGCAAGTGGGAAGACAGGGACGTTAACTGTCATTTCTGGCAAAGGAGAGACCTGAGACATTATATGGGTGTGTCTCTTTAAGAAAACAACCTCTGTACAGTTAGCTTCTCTGAGCTTCTCTAGGGACTGGCTGAGGGCAAGGAAATGGGTCTCCTCTTACAAAGAGGGGCTGGACTGAATGGACAGCTGTCCCCTCCAACTTTCTTGGCTTTGACTCCCGCCATGTCCACAGCTAGTTTCATGAACTCTCCCAAGCTGCACGTCCTGCCCCCCACCCTGATGGCCTTCATCTCAACCCGCTGGCACTCCTTTTTCCAATTCCAGAACCCTGGGCTTCATCTATGCCTTATCTTAGTCTTGTCTTCTAGACTTCTACTTTGATGCCAGAACTAATCCAGTTCATCAATCCTGCTATTGTGAAACAAAGGCGATTTGAATCACTTAAGAAGAAGAAAAACAAACAAACAAAAAAAACAGACCAAAAACTCCTGTAACGAAAAGGTTAATAAATACTTCTTTTCGGTGGACAAATGTGACCTTGTATTAACATTCTAGCTCTGTCTCTCTGGAAACCAGATGAAGGTGTAATGCCATCTATGGAGGCAGCACCACTTATGCTAAAAGTGCCTCCCCTCCTGCCCCCACATTAGTAAACTGCATCCAGGCTGGGAGGACTCTAAATGAATTGTAAATACCTGGTAGGAGGCTATCACTTTGGGCTTCCCTGAGTGTGGTATCTCTTGTAACTGAGCAAGTCTTATAACTGAGCAAGTTACTGGACACTATGCCTATGGAGCATAGAGATAATGGCTTCCATGGGGCAAGGGGCTTCTAGGTCAAGGTGGACTTCCCCACCCCACGTGGATGTCATTTCCTCACACCTCAACTGTATACAGTGAGGACTCTTCCCCTGAAGAGAACTGTCTGCTGATGCTGCTCTGTTGGCAAGACAGACGTGTTGGATAAACAACGTCCAATGTTGTTCCGTGTTGACTGGTGCCAAGGAGCCTAAGGCAGTCATGTGAGACTAAAATGTCAAGTTGAGCTCACGAAGGCCCCTTGGAGGACACTGCAGCTTGCTTCATTCTCACAAGCACTGTTCACATCTGAAATCCTCCCCACTGTTCTGCTGTTGTTCTATATGCTGACAGCTATTGTTCTATGTAATGACATCCTTATTTTTCTATGGACATCCAGAAATATACAAGTATTATCTAGGACATAAGAAATGGGGATTTTGACAACTATTTCTAGAATTCCCATTGAACTCTGCTTTTCCTTTTAAATTTGGCACAGGTCTTGGATTAATTGGCGTAGTGCTTGCATAATACCTTCCATATTGAGTCATGATTCCAGGAGGGAAGTACGCCGTGTAGCAGCCCCCAGAGTACTGCTCCTCACACCAGTTCTTCTCTTCATAGTGTACTGGCTGCAGTTCAGTGGGGAAGAAAATGCAAAAGAGAAAACAAAGCTGAAATGCTGCAAGTCAACAATATCGTTGCTTTAACAAAAAGTTTACATTAAGAAAATAAAGAAGATCCTGTTTTTCTAACTCACTTAAGGGGAAACATGAGAGTACCAAGTAATGGCCTTTTGTGAAGGACCATGTGGCAAAACATGTATCCTTTGCTCTTCCCATTTTCTTGATTAGGGAAGACATGGAAGTATTCCGGTATCTGGGAGAGAGGGGTATCCATCCATCCATGCAGATTTTGAAGTCTTTAGAGCTAAGTCTATAGGAAACCCCATCAACAATTCAGCTTGTGGAAAGGTCTGCTCAAATCTCTGGAGTCTCTAATAACAGACTTTACTTCTCCATCTACCAGGCATTATTGCTAAGAAAAGGGTGGGAAGGAGGAGGCAGAAGACAAACAAATGTCTAAGAAAAGCATTTTTCCCAACCCCTTCTCTAAGCTGGAAACATGAATGATGGGAATTCCACTAAAAAGGGGCAATTCAGATGAAAAATGTTTCCTAGGGGACACGAGAGAACCTTCTCTAATTTCCCTGGCACATTCACAAAGTTTATTATTTGAACAGTTTAGAGACAAAGCCCTGAAAGAGCCCCCAGCTATTGGTATTTTTTGCAAAAAGACGTAATTTCATTCTTCTAATTGCTTTCAGTGGTGGATTGAAAGCACTGATATTCCTAAATGAGTTGTGAATTGAGTTCACGCATGGAAAAATAAATTAGTATGACTTTGACCTGGGAAGAGACTCTAGATTCAGTCTATCTTGTCAAGTACCATACTACTTTGCCTTCGCCAACAAATGATGACATATCTGGAATTTAATTGTGCAGCAGGTAAGTGACACTGACTGAGGACAGGACTGTTCTGGGAACCCATCTCACCCATTCTTGACATAATCCCTGCAGCTCTAGGCTCTCATTACAATTGGCTGCCAGTAATCTAGTGAAAATTTAAACAGCCCAAAGGAGTTACTGTGTCAGAAATTCCATGCACCTAACACCAGCTTTTAATGTCCTTTTGTGACTGCTGAAGTTTATCCTCCAAGTTAAGCATATCGCTTTATACTGTCTTCATAAGACTGTCAGAAAATCAGAATCTGCTTTGCTTTACTACTTATAATGAACAGAGAAGAACCTGCTAGGGATTAAAGCTGGGAGTTTCTTACATGTAAAGCTTCTTGGGATCCCAACACTTTGGCATAGAGCTCACAGATTTTCTTCTTCCTATAAAACAGAGCCAAAAAAAAATTAGGGAAGGAGTAACTGATGGGTATAGAATAAATCCAGTGAGTTCTAGAGCTCTTGGTATCAACCAGATTTATTACAGAAAAATTAAAATCCATGGCCTTCTGTAACTGTATAAATGAGCAGTTCCATGAATCCCTGCACTCAAATTAACTTTCGATGCCTCAATAGTCATTTAATTTGAGGATTCAATGGAATTATTCTTTTCTTTTTTACATTTTTGCCTCTTTCACTACCTAATATGATATCTTCTTGAGATAAAAATGGGAAAAATGGATTCAATTAAGTTTAGCCAGTCTTAGGAACTGATTCTATATAACTTTTCTGGAATGCGTAGAATTCTAAAATGATCCCTTTTATAAGTCTATAGTATAAGTGATGGTGTCTTTCAACTATCCTATACTTGTGTTTTAATTACCTACAAACATATAAAGCTCATTTAATCTTTTAAGCATAACATAAGATATGCTATACAGAAAGTATCTACAGTCATTTCAGTCTAGGAATTTGTCACTTGATAGAATGATCTGTGGACCACAGTATTTCAAAGTGTATCTGAGGGATGGGCACAATATGCTAATGTTACCTCAAACACAGCCTTTCATTATTCTTATAATTCATTATCTAAATGACTAGCCCAGAACATGGTATTTTCATGTCTGAAAAAATTAGTGGTTGTACTTATATAAACTCTTTTTGAAATGAAATACATTTTAACTCACAACTACTCATGGTGAATTTTTTTAAAAGGTCTAATTTACTAAAATCACCTGTTTTAGAAATTAATGGTTTTATTTCTGGATTTGTTTGCATAGGTTCACACTGATCCAGTTATATACTTTTCCTATTTACCTTTTATAGTTTTAATATAGTTTAAACATTTGAAAATGCCCTAAAATATTTGTTAAGGGATAACAAGCAACTGGAAAAATATTTGCTTAAAAATGTGGCAAAAGGTTTGAGTCAAATCTATAAGACAAGTATTAAAAGCTGAAGAGACAAAATTATGCAGGGCGGGGGGAGCTCAAGCTTCCTGGTAATAAAGAAATAGAGATTTAGAAATATACAATTTTATGTTGCCAATTACATTAGAAAATATTTTAAGGACATGCCCCCAATTTCTCTGAATAATGTGGGACAAAGTGTAACCTTATAAATTCATCTAAATCCTCACACTTATACCATTTATATAACTTCCAGAACATTTACCTCATAGGTACAAAGTCAGGAGGAGGAGGCGGATTATAAACTTTGCTTATTGTCACCATTTTCCATGGAAAGTTTTAAGGGAGAGACAAATGCCACTCCTGAGATGATGTCATGCAACATTAGATAGATATTTAGGTGGATAGTTAAATTTCAGGACAGTCAGAGAAAGTCTGGCTTCCTTCAAAGAGCTGCTCACATTATATATAAAAAGTCATAAAGGAAAGGAATAATGGGAAGAAGTCTCAAGACTACTGCCTGCCTGTCTGTCTCTCTCAGCCTGATTCAAGCCCCTTATTTCAGAGATGAGGAAACCGAGGCTCAGGGAGCTGCAGAGATTTGTTTGATTTTGCTCAGCTAATTAATAGCAGGGTAAGGCCCTACTCTTCTGAGTAATCTGCCCATAGCAGGTACTCAGGTAATATTTGTTCAGTCAAAATCCATCCTCAGCCTACTATGGTACCCTCTTTGCCTAGTCTATGAAGAGATGACTGATTCTAACATCTACTTCACAAGGGTGTTACAAGCAATAATTCAGACATTTTGAGTTAATTAGAAAATGAAAGTATCGGCAATGATCATTCTAAAAAAGCTCAACAGTACTTAACTTATTACTATTATTATTATTTCTGAGATAGGGTCTCACTCTGTCACCCAAACCAGAATGCAGTGGCATGATTATGGCTCACTGCAGCCTCAACCTCCCTGGACTCAGGTGATCCTCTCGCCTCAGCCTCCCAAATTGCTGGGACTACAGATACATATCACCATGCCCGGCTAATTTTTCTATTTTTTGTGGAGACAGGGTTTCTCTATGTTGCCCAGGCTGGTCTTCAACTTCTACACTTAAGCAATCTGCCTGCCTCAGCCTCCCAAAGTGTTGGGATCATAGGTGTGAGCCACTGCGCCAGGCCTGCTTAACTTACTTTCTGGATGTGTAATAAAATTTTTATTAAAGCAGAGTGAAACCTGAAATCCAATCAACCTCCACTATAGTTAGTTTTCATTCATGAATGTTAAAAACAATTATAATAGTTATAAGTCATTATTTACTATATTTCATATTATTAGAAGAGCCAAGGATGAGTTCATACAAACACAGGAAATTATCTTTCCTTTTCCCTTCTTCCCTTTAAAATTAAAAATTTTTGGAAAAGATATGTAAGGCAAGGATGTTAAAACAATGCACTGATTGATTAATTTGGTTCTAAAAATAACAGAACCTAAGTGATGGCCAAAAGAGGCCACTGTGCAAATCATCTTGTTGAACTTATTCACTGGTTTCTAAATCTGGTTGCTTGTCATAATCACCTGAAAGCCTTGTTGAAATATACAAATAGGCAGGCCCCACCTCAAATCTACTCAATCACAATATATGTCTTATAAAAACATATTTTCCAAACATCCTCTGGGATATTTTGATGCAGTCAGATCTGGGAACCACTGTTTTTGTCAATGACATATTCAGTAAGGGTTTTGCCTTACAAGAACTTTTGAGAAGTTCAGCCACTGTGTGGAATCATAACCAAATGTCTACCTACAGGCTGGTATTTATTTTACTATTAATAAGGAGGGAAAGCAGGAAATCCAAAAGAAAATGTCAGCTTAGTGTGGTGTAATGAAAAAGTATGCGTTATATGCTACTCCAGACTTTTTGTCACAAGCTAGCTGCGATGATTTGAATGTATGTGTCCCTCCAAAATTTAAATGTTGGAACTTAACCTCCAAGATGATGGTATTATGAGGTGGGGTCTTTGGGGAAATGATGAAATCAGGAAGATTCTGCCCTTATGAATAGATTAGTGCCGTTATAAACGGGCTGGAGGGAACTAGCTAGGCCCTTTCTGCCCTTCTGCCTTCCTCCAAGTGAGGACACCACCTTCATCCCTTTTTGTCCTTCCTCCTTCTGCCTTTTCTGCCATGTGAGAAAGTGCTACCTATGGAACAGGCTCTCACCAAATACTGAATTGAATCTGTTGGCATCATAATCTTGGACTTCCCAGCCTCTAGAACTGTGAGAAATAAGTTTCTATTCTTTATAAATTGCCCAGTTTCAAGCATTTGTTACAGTATCACAAATGCACTAAGACACTAGCTATGGAGCCTTGAACAAATCATTCCCTATCACTGGACCCCAAATCCCTCCTCTACTGAGTGAGTAGAGTTAATTTTTAACAACCATGAGATTCCACAATCTCATGGTTGTTTGAATCTCATGGTTGTTGAGATTCAACCATTTACCACTTACAGTGAACAGAGAAGAACCTGACAGGGATTGAAGCTGGGAGTTTCTTCCATGTAAAGCTTACATGCAAACCATGAGATTGTTGAATCTCATGGTTGTTCAAATAAACAAATCCGTGTGCACATGTAGGAACTCATTCTGCAGCCTTTCCCCCACTTCTAAAGTCATCAGAGTAACTCCCAAAGCAAGGGCTGCTAATGGGTTAGCTGTTTAATTTTTTTAATTACATTCAGAGAAAAGTCTGTATTTTTGTGTATGTATTGGACCTCTTTAAAAGCTAGCAGAGGTTTTAGGGCTACCCAGAGGCATCCCTCCAACAGCCAAATAATTCTGATGTTAAAAGGCTAACCTCTCCAGGTAAGATTTTAATTGAACAAAGGATTCCAAAACAAAACAAAACAAATATACCATGACAGAAAGAGAAAGGGAGAAAGAAACAAAACAAAAAGCCACTGTCCTAAAATAAATTTTATATTAGGAAACTTTCAGATAAGGGAACATCAGAACTGTGTCCCAGATAATCAGTAGTGAATACTTTCATGTACACAAGTTGCTATAAGTTAAAATACACTTTTTAGAAAGTCCATGTCAGAGAATCTTAGAAAAGGATTATGGCCTTGAAAGGGGATTGGGATTCGGTTTTTACAGCTTTTTTCACAGCTAATATTTTCTATTATTTTCTCCATCCATCTCACAGGGAAATCCTACCTCTTAACCATTGTAAAATAAACACAAACATGTAAAATTAATACATGCACATGGGCAAGGGCTAGGTCAAGAGGGCTATAGCAAAATACAAAAGGTTGGTTTGTTGGAATTTTGAGAATATTTGTGAAGTATTGTGTTTTTCCTCATGTTATTCTATTAGTGTCAGTGCAAAAACACAATACAAAGCTAACTTTTTCATCTATTTTTCAGTTATAAATCTCTTACCTTATTTCCTTATGTAGTTTAGCAAGTCGATCAGCTTTCCGGGCAAGAATGAAGCTGGAGAGAGAGGTTACATTGAATGATCAGGTTACAGCTGCTTATCTTAAGAGCTGCCCTTTCTTTTTGAAGTATTCTTAACCTGTAGCTATTCAGCATTAAATGAACTCTCTCAGACTCTCCTCCTCTACTAGGGCAAATGCCATGTTGTCTTTAGTCTGCCTGTGTGTCCAAAACCCCTGCTAGGCTGTGATTCCCTACATGACCAGTGACCTCCTATTCAATATTTTACTTCTAAAGTTTAACATGATTTTTGGCATATAGTAGGAAATCAAATGTTGAATGAATTAATGTTGTGCTAAATGATTATTCTGGTAATGACTGTCGCCTTCTGCCAAATACGTTATCGAAGCTGGAAAAACAAATATAAACATGTGTCTGTAGTGGAGGCCATGGTGGGCCCCCCAGGCCTCCCTTTGGGACCAGGCAATCATCACTCTTAGCTCACAGCTGAAATCTTCCCCAGTAATTGGACGGGACAGCAGAGAATGCCTTGCTCAAGGTCCCACCCCTTCCCAGAGTTGTCCTGACCTAGATGCAGTTGAAGACAACTTTGAAGGGCCACCCAGCTCCAGAACTTCCAAGGGAATGGGGGAGGCCTTTGTTGGGACAACACTGGAGCTCAAGTTCTGCTTAATCCTTCCGCCATAGGTAGTCATCCCCAGAGCACTTCCCAATAAACCTCCAGCACCCAAATCTCCAGCTCTGTGTCAGCTTCCCTGGAAACTGACCTGATATAGTCCCCAAATAAAGTAACTCAATAAAACTCAGTTATAACCTGCCTGCTCCCCTTTAATCAAATAGATTCTATTTATTATACTGATATTACTAACTGCATGTATATTTAAAAGAATTGAATTGTGACATGAAGTCCTTAGTTATACTATTATTAGAAAGCTTTCGGCTGGGCGCTGTGGCTCACGCCTGTAATCCCAGCACTTTGGGAGGCCGAGATGGGTGGATCACGAGGTCAGAAGATCGAGACCATCCTGGCAAACACAGTGAAACCCCGTCTCTACTAAAAATACAAAAAATTAGCGGGGCGTGGTGGTGGGTGCCTGTAGTCCCGGCTACTTGGGAGACTGAGACAGGAGCATGGTGTGAACCCGGAAGGCAGAGCTTGCAATGAGCGGAGATCGTACCACTGCACTCCAGCCTGGGCAGCAGAGTGAGACTCTGTCTCAATAAAAACAAAACAAAACAAAAAAAAAAACAAAGAAAGCTTTAAAAAATCCAAATGATCTAAAGGACAATGAAATTATTTTTCCATTAAAAAATTTTTAAATGTGTATTTCTTTTATTCAAGACCAAAAGGACAGATAGATCAGTGCAAAAAACAGATATTTCCTCCTCTCCCTACCCCCAAATTAAAGTGTTCCTCAAATTGGATTGGCAGTTCCTTTAGGGCTGTTATTTGAGATCACTCTGAGAAGCAAAAACGTATGTTAACGCAGAGAATAGCATTTCAGAGAAAGCTGTGGACTATTTAGGAAATCTGAACTATTGAACTTTATGGAATATAGTCATAATTTTGCATGATTTAATGCCTTAAGTTATAGCTTGTTATTGATTATTTTAGTTAGATTTTGGGTTTATGTAAGAATCAGTACGTTTAGATGTATATAGTATTTTTTAATCATCAATATCTGATAAAAGATTAAATGATTTATCTGAAAACATTTTTAGTCAACTCGTCTTGTATACTTTTTACAGTTCCCTTCCCAAAGGGCAGTTAGTGTTGGTTATTTCTGCCAAACCTCAAGTCATGAATGAAATAATCTCTTTGATCTAATCCCAACTATGGATAAATAAGCTTTAACTTACTTTGGTGTTTTATTGAGGAAATTAAACATGCTGGCTTTGTGTTGGAAACGTTTCACAGTTCTAAAGTACAACATCCTTTCTAGTTTCCAACAGGTTATTAGAAACACAGTGCTGGGCAATTACCACCCCTATCTTCAAGGTTTTCGTGGCTGTGGCCATGAGCAAAGAGCAGGGTGGAGGCAAGTGTCAAGATGAAAGAAATTAGAATATCACTTTCTAAGAATTGCCTAAATAACTCCATTAACACTGGGTTGATTATTTGAGCCCTGATAACCTAGTTAATAATAATGCTGAAGAAAGCCCAAAAGCATTGTACACATAAAAACTTGCACCCACAACCAGTGCTCAATAAATGGTAGCTTTAATTTTTAACACCGCATCGCCAAGAAACAGATTATTTTGCTATTCCTCAGTTTCCAAGGAAACTCTCATCTTCTATACTTGGTCCTCTATAACCAATTATTATTATTTTATATTTGTTTTAGCTCCGCTGTCCACAGAACACAACTGTTTAACATTTTCCTTTTATACTATTTATCTTAAGTAAAATCATCAAAATATTGAGTTCTACTTTCAAAAAAAAAAAAAAAAAAAAAAGGAAAGAAAGCCCAAAATGGCAGAAGACATCACTATATCTAACTCCTAGGGCAAGAAAAACATCAATGCTCTTCCATTCATAGTTGGATTGGTCTTCACTGACATTCTCCTGAAACCTGTACCTGAACCTCCTGCTTTTCTCTGGCACATAGAAGATGATGTCAAACTACCCAAACAACCTATATCCTTTTCTGCCCATTGGGGTTAGAGATGAAGAGGATGTGTTATTCCAACGGTCATTATGTTGTAAGCACCTGCCTTTCTCAGGGAGGCTGGTGTTCTTATATGTTACAGTGAGAGAGGTGGTTATAAAATGTCTCATTAGTAACCCAGCAGCACAACCTGCTTTCTAAGTTCCCTAGGATGTGGGTCTGCTCCTTTTGCCTTTGTAATTTTCCTTCAATGACATGATGTGCATGAGTTCACCTTTCCCTTTGAGCAAGAGGTATGCATTTCCCAGGGGTAAAGGGGAGACCACTGGTCTCCCCTTTAAAAGTCACTTGATTGCTACTGAAGCTATGTTCTTTTGTTACGGAGTGCCAGAACAAATCGCCTTTTATTTGCATAGTTTTTGAGGAGGCCAAAAGGCAGGCAACAAGGAGGCTGTGGAACTCCTTAGCAATTCCTTTGTGGAGACCCCACTTCCTTCTCGGTACCCCCATCGAGTAGGGCAGCTGTGTGCCAGAATGGGAAGAGAAGGGAAGAGCTCTCATTTTCCCTACACAGAGCCAGATCCTGGAACATCTGCACACTTCGGAGGTTAAGTGAAGCACCACTGGTGAAGGATAACTAGAGTGACCCACCAGAAAAACTTCCATGCCATCCAATCAAGGCCTGGCTCAACTCTGAACTGTGCCTCCCAATTGGTCAGCTATCTTATATCTTAGGGTAACAACTAACATTTGCTATGTAGCAGATATCTGGAATGGAGAAAAGGATAAAACCGAGAACCCCTCCATTTAGAATTTTTTGATAGAATAAAGTGGTTAGTTCTCATTTCAGAATGGCTGTGGACATTCTGCCTGTAGGCAGGGGTGGCTACCATACTGCCTGTCTAGCTGCTTTTTTTCACTCCGTCCTCAACATGTAAGCTTTGTGTGAGAGAAAGACATACATGGGTACAAGTTCAAAATGGTGTCAATTTTAGTAAAGTTTCCCAGTATTCTTGTGCTACACACAAAACATTACTGCAATATTTTAATACATTACATATTTTGATAGCATTATTCATCATTGCTTGAGCTTAATTCCAAAGCAATATACTTTGACAGCATCCACACCAATACATCAACACAATTTGGAAAATGTAGAACAGCCAGCTCTAACTTACCCCATGATGGCAGGCAGTGATCCATCCGGCTTGGTGTCATCCAAGGTTATTGAAATTGGAGCATCTTCATCTTCAATGATCATGCAGCCACAGTAATCTTAACCAGGAGAAAAATCAATGGGAGATCGAGACCAAGCTCATCAGAGACACCCATACACACATAAATATATATAAACTATTTTTTAAGAGGAAGGCAAATCTCAAACTCTTGGTCTTGGCCCCAATCCTAGATGCTATGTCTTGTTAAGTACACACACTGAATATATAAAGATGTCTATTCACCTACAGACAGAAAATGACCCATCTCCATCACCTTTACCTAAAGGGCTTATGACCAACCAATGCATGACAGAAATGGTCAGATGACCCTGGCTCCTAGCACACATGAGGAAAGAGAAGGGCTGCGCTGGAGGGAACGACCCAATCCAGGGAAGAGGTGGCAGGAGGGAATCTGATTAGTATAACCAGAATGCTTATCAACAATAGCCACCATATCTGGGATGCTTTCTAAGTCCAAGATCCCGCCTCATTTAATTCTCACAACACCTTAGTGGTAGGTATTACTGTCACCACTTTACACCTACAGTCTGATGCTAGCAAGCAAGCGAAGTCCTGGAATGTGTAACTTCAATGCAGTGCTCTTTCCATGGTGCCTGCTGATCTCACTCTGCTCATAAAAAGTAAGAAGCAGGACAGATGCCAGGAGCCAGGGCAATGGTGGCCTTATGACTGATGTGATCTCCTTCTTCCCTCTCATTGCCAACAAGTGCTCTTGGGGTCATTATGTGTGGCCAAGGGTATGAGGAAATTGACAGACCAAGATTTCTAACCCTTTTTCTACCAATTTGAAAATACTTTGTTTCTGTTCAATACCTTCTGTTCAATAATCCTAAAACAGTGTGATTTCTTCATATAATAGTTTAAACATGAATAATAGCAGCCTACCCTTCTTCTTCCAGAAGGCCTCCTTGTAATACATCATGCACTTAATGATAGCTCCCATTGGAAGACGCTGAATTAACTGGTTTCTCTCTGCTGGAAGCTCTGGTCTGAAGTGAATCTTGGCCGTCAAGGTCGGAGGGATCGCATTAATTACGTATTTGCACTAAGACACACACAAGCAAAATATTACCTCAAATGTGAGCTGCAGTCTTTGTAGCAGGCATGAAAAATCATCTTTATCACTTCTAAACAACATTGAGCAGTAAAAACATACAAAATGAGACAATGAGGCAACTGTAAGGCAACAAAACAGATCAAGGTCGGTCAACCAAGGCTGGTAATTTGGAAGACTGAGGCGGAAACATGTCAGCATTAATTATGCTACTGCTTGAATTGTATCTGGTTAGAAGCTGCAAAAGACACAAGGCCTATTTACTATATGCTCCTTTTGACTCAACTGAGTTACCTCATAATGTTCATGGTTCAATGTCTCTATGATGATGTTGTCACTTGACTGGTCAACATGAGTGACAGGTTGGTTCAGCTTCACTTTGTCTCCGAGGAGGTCCATTATCCGTTCGCTCACTTGACCAGATCCACCTACAAACTTCCGTTCCTACAGGGGGAGGTAGGTAGGACAGGAAACATTATGAAAGCCCAAGGAAGGAAAATCCTACTGACTACTGATTAGAAAACCTCCAGAAAGTCACAGGCCACACCTCCAATATCTGCACACTTAACTGTCAGAAGAATTCATTAGGACAGAGGCAGAGTTGGCCAAGACAATTCAATGATCATTCCCTGCACAGCTTCCAGCAAAGAAAAGCCATTAAAGTTTATAAAAATCACAGAACCAGAAGAAATGTTCCACTATGCCAATGCTGCCCTGACCAAGTGGGAATATAGGCGAGTTTGTGGGCTTCAAATGCCCAAGAGTGCAGGGTGTGGAGGGAGCCCTGGGAAGGGGCGGGCACTGTGCTTACTCCAGAGGATGAGGTTTCTAATTTCCTTTGATTCCTGTAGTTCTGGGCTGAGGTTGTCCAGGCAGGTAAGGATGCAGATGGTGCCATATTATAGACAAAGTTACAGGATGCTTTTAGGGATAGTCATGTCCTACTAGTCACCACCAAATGATGTTCTAAGAATGGGAAGAAGGGCCAGGTGCAGTGGCTCATCTGGGGTCAGGAGTTCAAGACCAGTCTGGCTAACATGGTGAAATCCCACCTCTACTAAAAATACAAAAACTAGCCAGGCGTGGTGGCACATGCCTGTAATCCCAGCTATTCGGGAGGCTGAGGCAGGAGAACCACTTGAACCCAGGAGGCGGAGGTTGCAGTGAGCCAAGATTGTGCCACTGCACTCCAGCATGAGTGACAGAACTAGACTCCATCTTAAAAATAAAAAGAATCGGAATATCAGATCTTGAGTAACTTTTTGCAAAACTATCTGTAAGTTTCAAGGTGGAGGCAGAGGGTGAAGGCTAAGCATCTGCTTGTTCCTTTAGATATTGTTAAATAGTTCTCTTGAGCGGCCCTTATAAGACCAGAAGTGCTCTACCCCCTGCCTTCTGCTATGATCACCATGGAAATGTTTCCAGCTTAATCTAAGAAGGTAACTCCTTAACACAATGCTTTTGGTAATAACCAGAAGGATATTTTTAGCCTATTATAGAAAATTCTTTTTTTTTTTTTTTTTTTTTCTTGAGATGGAGTTTCACTCTTGTTGCCCAAGCCGAGTGCAATGGCACGATCTCGGTTCACTGCAACCTCCATCTCCTGGGTTCAAGTGATTCTCTTGCCTCAGCCTCCCGAGTAGCTGGGATTACAGGCGCGTGCCATGACGCCTGGCTAATTTTTTGTATTTTTAGCAGAAATGGGGTTTCATCATGTAAGCCAGGCTGGTCTCGAACTCCTGACCTCAGGTGATCCACCCGCCTTGGCCTCCCAAAGTGCTGGGATTACAGGTGTGAGCCACCGCGCCTGGCCAGAAGATTCTTTAAATGGTTAGAAGTGCACAGCCCACCACTTAACAGATTCCTCAATCATGCTCCTCCAGAAAACTGCATAAGCAGCCATGCAGTGATTTTTGCACTTTTGTAACTGGCTACTGTTTTAATGACAATACCAAAGTTCTTCATAAAAAATATTCCTGGCTAGGCATGGTGGCTTATGCCTGTGATCCTAGCACTTTGAGAGGCTGAGGCGGAAGGATTGCTTGAGCCCAGGAGTTGGAGACCAGCCTAGGCAACAAAGTGAGACTCTGTCTCAAAAATTAATTTAAAAAAAGGAAAAAAATTCCCATAGTGGTTCAGATCTAAATTCATGATTCGTCTTTCTTCAAGAAACCCGGACCATTTAACTTATAATCTGGTCTGTTTTCTAAGAGTTATTTTGAGTTTTAATGTGGTAGAAAGACCATGAACTGTTTCTGTCTTGTTCACTGTCCACCCCTCCAGGTCTAGTATTTGTTGAATTAAATTATAGGATAAGCCTAAGTTCTTTAGAAAAATATTGTGATCATGGTTTGAGATTAATCATCTGAACCATATTTTTCCAAAAAGTCATGTAGAATTTGGCTAGAAGTATCCTGGCTCCTCTGAATGAAGGACACA
The DNA here is from genome assembly GCF_047675955.1 of Chlorocebus sabaeus. Classification (NCBI taxonomy): domain Eukaryota; kingdom Metazoa; phylum Chordata; class Mammalia; order Primates; family Cercopithecidae; genus Chlorocebus; species Chlorocebus sabaeus. Next base: position 109,076,233 of record NC_132933.1, read on the forward strand.
AATATCAAATATGAATCAAAATACCTCAGAAAGTAAAATACTGACTAAAAGGAGTAATCTGGCATTTCTGCCTGTAAGTAAAGACACTTAAAAAATGCAACTGTCCTGCGTTTGTCAAAGCTAAGGGTCAAATGGGCAATGACTCTTGGTGTCACAAGAACTTGGGGATTTCCGGTGACCTCCTCAGGAGAGGAATAATTCATTTGGCAGAGAAAGACTCTATACCTTGTACTGTGCACTCAGAATTTGGGAACTCAGAGAACCTAAGTTAGAAGTAAACTGCTACTAATTAAACCTCATACCATCTAAGCACAACATTTATAGAACAGAGATACCCATTCTCTTTGGATAACAGAAAGGGTTGAAGCAGAGAATCTCAGAGTCTGGGGAATTAGGATTCTGGCTTCGCCATGTGTCCAGTCAATGAACCAAATAGGTCTACTTATTAATAAAGGAAACGATATGGAAACTGGGCAAATTCAAGTGGGCAGCAAAAACTAAGAATCCAAAAGGCAGAATTCAGATTATGGCAAGAGTGGCCATAATCACTTGTGTAAATTAGAAGGAGGAACAGTCACTTCCATTCTGTAACAGTTAACATAAAAGAATAACTCTGATAAACAGATGGGACAGAAACCTTGTATCTGGAACAGAGATGATTTTAAGTACAATAATTGTACAATTTCTAGAATTTTGGAAATTATTTTAGGAATTTAGCTTCTCCTACATAAACAGCCTAATTTGACCTGCCACCAAAAGGAAGCAACTTAATTCTCAAAACCTAATTAATTCAAAATGAAACATTCTTTATCTGTGAACTCCTTTTCAGGAGTGACAAAAGGAAATTAGAAATTTTTTTTTTCAGAAAATTTTTTGAGATAATTTCACGCTGCTAATTATTCATGTTTCAAAATACTGAAGCAATTATTAAAGACACTGCCCTGGGAGAAAGCAAAATCACAGATGAAGCTCTTGTTTCAGAACAGACACATACACACCATACCTGGCCGCCATTGGTGACAGAGAATATCCGAGTGGTGCCCCCACACTGCTTCACATACCACAAGAACCATAGGGCAGACACTTCGTGAGGCTCAGAGGTCACATTGATATTCACAAAAAGAGTAGCAAACCGCCTAGCAGTCCTGTTTACAGAACAAAAGTGGAAGTCAGATATCAATATGTACGGGAGTCAGAGAATGTCATGTTTTTACAACACTATTTAGTGTGTTCAGAAAGTTTTTCTACTGCAATTGAAAAAAAAAAAAACATCCTCAAGGATTCAATTTCTGAAGGAATGCATTCTTTAACTCTTAGAGAAACTAACGTTTTCTCCTGCTTAAGAAATTATGAGTTGAAAATGAGCGGAGGGTCCAGCAAGATGGCCGAATAGAAACAGCTCCGATTTGCAGCTCCCAGTGAGATTCACGCAGAAGGTGGGTGATTTCTGTGTTTCCAACTGAGGTACCTGGTTCATCTCATTGGGACTTGTTGGACAGTGGGTGCAGCCCACGGAGGGCGAGCTGAAGCAGGGCGGGGCGTCACCTCACCCAGGAAGTGCAAGGGGTCGGGGATTTCCCTTTCCTAACCAAGGGAAGCCCTGAGAGACAGTACCAGGAAGAACGGTACACGCCTGCGCAGATACTGTGCTTTTCCTACAGTCTTCGCAACCGGTAGACCAGGAGATTCCCTCCGGTGCCTGGCTCAGTGGGTCCCACACCCACGGAGCCCAGCAAGCTAATATCCATTGGCTTGAAATCCTCGCTGCTATTGCAGCAGCCTGAGATCAACCTGGGATGCTCAAGCTTGGTGTGGGGAGGGGCGTCCGCCATTGCTGAGGCTTGAGTAGGCAGTTTTATGCTGACAGTGTAAACAAAGCCAAGGGGAAGTTTGAACTGGATGGACCCCACCACAGTTCAGCAAGGTCTACTGCCGCTCTAGATTCCACCTCTGTGGGCAGGGCATCTCTGAACAAGAGGCAGCAGCCCCAGTCAGGGACTTATAGATAAAATCCCCATCTCCCTGGGACAGAGCACCAGGGGGAAGGGGCAGCTGTGGGTGCAGCTTCAGCAGACTTAAATGTCCCTGCCTGACAGCTCTGAAGAGAGCAGTGGTTCTCCCAGCACAGCGTTTGAGCTCTGATAACGGACAGACTGCCTCCTCAAGTGGGTCCCTGACCCCTGTGTAGCCTGACTGGGAGACACCTCCCAGCAGGGGACGACAGACACCTCATACAGGAGAGCTCTGGCTGGCATCTGGTGGGTGCCCCCTTGATCCTTCCAGAGGAAGGATCAGGCAGCAATAGTTGCTGTTCTGCAGCCTCTGCTGGTGAAACCCTGACAAACAGGGTCTGGAGTGGACCTCCAGCAAACTCCAACAGACTTGCAGCTGAGGGGCCTGTTAGAAGGAAAACTAACAAGCAGAAAGGAATAGCATCAACATCAACAAAAAGGACATCCATACAGAAACCCCATCTGTAGGTCACCAACATCAAAGACCAAAGGTAGATAAAACCACAAAGGTGGGGAGAAACCAGTGGAGAAAGGATAAAAAATTCCAAAAACCAAAACACCTCTTCTCTTGCAAAGGATCACAACTCCTCACCAGCAAGGGAACAAAACTGGACGGAGAATGAGTTTGACGAATTGACAGAAGTAGGCTTCAGAAGGTGAGTGATAACAAACTCCTCCGAGCTAAAGGAGCAGGTTCTAACCCAATGCAAGGAAGCTAAGAGGCTTGAAAACAGGTTAGACGAATTGCTAACTAGAATAACCAGTGTAGGGAAGAACATAAATGACCTGATGGAGCTGAAAAACGCACCACAAGAACTTCGTGAAGCAGACACAAGTTTCAATAGCTGAACTGATCAAGCAGAAGAAAGGATATCAGTAATTGAAGATCAACTCAATGAAATAAAGCAAGAAGACAAGATTAGAGAAAAAAGAGTGAAAAGAAACGAACAAAGCCTCCGAGAAATATGGGACTATGTGAAAAGACCAAATTTATGTTTGACTGGTATACCTGAAATTGATGGGGAGAATGGAACCAAGTTGGAAAACACTCTTCAGGATATTATCCAGGAGAACTTCCCTAACCTAGCAAGGCAGGCCAACATTCAAATTCAGGAAATACAGAGAACACCACAAAGATATTCCTCAAAAAGAGCAACCCCAACACATATAATCGTCAGATTCATCAAGGTTGAAATGAAGGAAAAAATGTTAAGGGCAGCCAGACAGAAAGGTCAGGTTACCCACAAAGGGAAGCCCATCAGACTAACAGCAGCAGAAACCCTACAAGCCAGAAGAGACTGGGGGCCAATATTCAACATTCTTAAAGAAAAGAATTTTCAACCCGGAATTTCATATCCAGCCAAACTAAGTTTCATGAGTGAAGGAGAAATAAAATCCTTTACAGACAAGCAAATGCTGAGAGATTTTGTTACCACCAGGCCTGCCTTGCCAGAGCTCCTGAAGGAAGCACTAATTATGGAAAGGAACAACCGGTACCAGCCACTGCAAAAACATGCCAAATTGTAAAGACCATTGACACTATGAAGAAACTACATCAACTAGTGGGCAAAATAACCAGTAAGCATCAAAATGATAGGATCAAATTCACACATAACAATATCAACCTTAAATGTAAATGGGTTAAATGCCCCAATTGAAAGACACAGACTAGCAAACTGGCTAAAGAGTCAAGACCCATCGGTGTGCTGTATTCAGGAGACCCATCTCGCATGCAAAGACACACATAGGTTCAAAATAAAGGGATGGAGGAACATTTACCAACCAGATGGAAAGCAAGAAAAAAAGCAGGGGTTGCAGTCTTAGTCTCTGATAAAACAGACTTTAAACCAACAAAGGTCAAAAGAGACAAAGAAGGGCATTACATAATTGTAAAGGGATCAATGCAACAAGAAGAGCTAACTATCCTAAATATACATGCACCCAATACAGGAGCACCCAGGTTCATAAAGAAAGTTCTTAGAGACCTACAAAGAGACTTACACTCCCACACAATAACAGTGGGAGACTTTAATACTCCACTGTCAATATTAGATCAACGAGACAAAAATTAGCAAGGATATTCAGGACTTGAACTCAGCTCTGGACCAAGTGGACCTAACAGACATCTACAGAACTCTCCACCCCAAATGAACAGAGTATACATTCTTCTCAGCACCACATCACACTTATTCTAAAATGACCACATAATTAGAACTCCTCAGCAAATATAAAAGAACAGAAATCACAACAAACTGTCTCTCAGACCACAGCACAATCAAATTAGAACTCAGGATGAAGAAACTCACTCAAAACTGCACAACTACATGGAAACTGAACAACCTGCTCCTGAATGACTACTGAGAATTAACGAAATGAAGACAGAAATAAAGTTGTTCTTTGAAATGAATGAGAACAAAGACACAATGCACCAGAATCTCTGGGACACATTTAAAGCAGTGTATAGAGGAAAATTTATAGCACTAAATGCCCAAAAGAGAAAGCTGGAAAGATCTAAAATTGACACCCTAATATCGCAATTAAAAGAACTAGAGAAGCAAGAGCAAACAAATTCAAAAGCTAGCACAAGACAAGAAATAACTAAGATCACAGCAGAACTGAAGAAGATAGAGATTTAAAAAAAAAAAAAAAAAACCCTTCAAAAAAATCAATGAATCCAGGAGCTGGTTTTTTGAAAAGATCAACAAAATAGATAGACTGCTAGCAAGACTAATAAAGAAAGAGAGAAGAATCAAATAGATGCAATAAAAAATGATAAAGGGGATATCACCACCGACCCCACAGAAATACAAACTACCAACAGAGAATACTATAAACACCTCTATGAAAATAAACTAGAAAATCTAGAAGAAATGGATAAATTCCTAGACACATACACCCTCCCAAGACTAAACCAGGAAGAAGTCGAATCTCTGAATAGACCAATAACAGGTTCTGAAATTGAGACAGTAATTAATAGCCTACCAACCAAAAAAAGGCCAGGACCAGACGGATTCACAGCTGAATTCTACCAGAGGTACAAAGAGGGGCTGCCACCATTCCTTCTGAAACTATTCCAATCAATAGAAAAAGAGGGGATCCTCCCTAACTCATTTTATGAGGCCAGCATCATCCTGATACCAAAAATTGGCAGAGACACAACAAAAAAAGAAAATTTCAGGCCAATATCCCTGATGAACATCAATGCGAAAATCCTCAATAAAATACTAGCAAACCAAATCCTGCAGCACATCAAAAAGCGTATCCACCTAGATCAAGTTGGCTTCCTCCCTGGGATGCAAGGCTGGTTCAACATACACAAATCAATAAATGTAATCCATCACATAAACAAAACCAATGACAAAAACCACAAGATTATCTCAATAGATACAGAAAAGGCCTTGGACAAAATTCAACAGCCCTTCATGCTAAAAACTCTGAATAAACTAGGTATTGATGGAACATATCTCAAAATAATAAGAGCTGTTTATGACAAACTCACAGCCAATATCATACTCAATGAGCAAAAACTGGAAGCATTCCCTTTGAAAACTGGCACAAGACAAGGATGCCCTCTCTCACCACTCCTATTCAACATAGTATTGGAAGTTCTGGCCAGGGCAATCATGCAAGAGAAAGAAATAAAGGGTATTCAACTAGGAAAAGAGGAAGTCAAATTGTCTGTTTGCAGATGACATGACTGTATATTTAGAAAGCCCCATCGTCTTAGCCCAAAATCTCCTTAAGCTGATAAGCAACTTCAGCAAAGTCTCAGGATACAAAATCAATGTGCAAAAATCACAAGCATTCCTATACACCAATAACAGAGAACCAAATAATGAGTGAACTCCCATTCACAATTGCTACAAAGAGAATAAAATACCTAGGAATCCAATTTACAAGGGATGTGAAGGACCTCTTCAAGGAGAACTACAAACCACTGTTCAACGAAATAAAAGAGGACACAAACAAATGGAAGAACATTCCATGCTCATGGATAGGAAGAATCAATATCATGAAAATGGCCATACTGCCCAAAGTAATTCATACATTCAGTGCTATTCCCATCAAGCTACGACTGACTTTCTTCACAGAATTGGAAAAAACTACTTTAAACTTCATATGGAACCAAAAAAAGAGCCCGCATAGCCAAGACAATCCTAAGCAAAAAGAACAAAGTTGCAGGCATCATGTTACCTGACTTCAAACTACACCACAAGGCTACAGTAACCAAAACAGCATGGTACTGGTATCAAAACAGATATATAGACCAATGGAACAGAACAGAGGCCTCAGAAATAATACCACACATCTACAACCATCTGATCTTTGACAAACCTGACAAAAACAAGCAATAGGGAAAGGATTCCCTATTTAATAAATAGTGCTGGGAAAACTGGCTAGCCATATGCAGAAAGGTGAAATTGGATCCCTTCGTTACACTTTATACAAAAATTAACTCAAGATGGATTAAAGATTTAAATGTATAACCTAAAACCATAAAAACTGTAGAAGAAAACCTAGGCAATACCATTCAGAACACAGGGATGAACAAAGACTTCATAACTAAAACACCAAAAGCAACAGCAACAAAAGCCAAAACAGACAAATGGAATCTAATTAAACTAAAGAGCTCTGGCACAGCAAAATAAACTATCATCAGAGTTAACTGGCAACCTACAGAATGGGAGAAAATTTTTGTAATCTACCCATCCGACAAAGGGCTAATATCCAGAATCTACAAAGAACCTAAACAAATTTACAAGAAAGAAACAACCCCATCAAAAAATGGGCAAAGGATATGAACAGACACTTCTCAAAAGAAGACATTTATGCAGCCAAAAAGACTTATGAAAAAATGTTCATCATCACTGGTCCTTAGAGAAATGCAAATCAAAACCACAGTGAGATACCGTCTCATGCCAGTTAGAATGGCAATCACTAAAAAGTCATGAAACAACAGATGCTGGAGAGGATGTGGAGAAATAGGAATGCTTTTACAATGTTGGTGGGAGTGTCAATTAGTTCAACCATTATGGAAGACAGTATGGTGATTCCTCAAGGATCTAGAACTAGAAATACCATTTGACCCAGCAATCCCATTACTGGGTATATACCCAAAGAATTATAAATCATTCTACTATAAAGACACATGCATACATATATTTATTGCAGCACTGTTCACAATAGCAAAGTCTTGGAACCAACCCAAATGCCCATCAATGATAGACTGGGTAAAGAAAATGTGGCACATATACACCATGGAATACTATGCAGCCATAAAAAAAGGATGAGTTCATGTCCTTTGCAGGGACATGGATGAAACTGGAAACTATCATTCTCAGCAAAGTAACACAAGAAGACAAAACCAAACACCACATGTTCTCACTCATAAGTGGAAGTTGAACAATAAGAACACATGGACACAGGGAGGGGAACATCACACACCAGGGCCTGTCAGGGGATTGGGGGCTCAGGGAGGGATAGCATTAGGAGAAATGCCTAATGTAAATAATGAGTTGATGGGTGTAGCAAACCAACATGGCACATGCATACCTATGTAACAAACCTGCACGTTGTGCACATGCACCCCAGAACTTAAAGTATAATTTAAAAAAAAAAGAAATTATGAGTTAGCTCCAAGTATGCTAATCCAGGTTCTCTCTAAGCGTCAATATGCTTGTTTCAACACCCATCCTCTCCTCTCCATCTTCATTGCCACAGCCCTGGTCCAGGCTACCAATATGTCCAGGCTATAGCAGTGGTGGCTCTTACTTGGTCATCCTGCATCCCCTCTTGTATCCTCCACACTATAGCCAATGAGGTCTTTTAAAAGTGCCAAACTCAAAAAACCCTCTGCTCAAAACCCTTCAATGACCTTCAATGGAGAAAGGACAAATCTTGAATGTGGCCAATAGATCCTGCACTATCAGCCTCTAGACCAGTCCTCCAAACTCCCCTTATACCACTTGCTCTTGTCATCACTATGGTCCAGCTACACTGTCCACTCAGTTGCTCAAACATGCCAATATCCTCACTTCAAGGCCTTCACAAATGCTTGTTTCTGTCCTCTATGCCTAGAAGATTCCATCACTGTACATCATCTACCCATCGCTGTCTCCCCACTCCCCTGTGAACTTTGAGTCATTTTTGAAAGACACCATTCTCCCCACATCATCCAACCTTTCCTGTCTCCCCACGTACCTGTGGGTCATTTCTGGAAGGTAGCATCCTGCCACACACCATTGACTCTTCCTGTCTAGCTGCTACTCCTCTGGTTCATTTCTGGACGGTACCATTGCCCCCAAAACGTACACCCTTCCCTGCTTCCTCTCAGCAGTTGTGTCTCATTCCTAGAAGACAGTATCTCTGGAAACACATTTTCTATTTTCGTATGTCCCCACTGACTCTGACAGTCATTCCTAGTAGATACCATCTGCCTACACCATCCAATCTTCTTATTGCCACCCTAATACTATGGCTGATTTGGGGATATCATTACCTCCCCACTCCCCCACCCCACAACCAGATTCAACCTTCACTGTCTCTTCCAGAGCCTGTGTCACAATCTCAGAAGATATAATTCCCCCAGCACTATCTAGTCTCTCCTATCTCCCCCTTGCACCTGTCGGCCATTAGACGGCCTCCACACCATCTACTCTTGCTGTCTCCCCTCTAAACCTATGGCTAATTCCTTGACTATACCGTGTACCAACACTATCCAATCATAATGTCTCCCCTCAAGCCCTGGTGGCTCATTCGTGGAAGATGTATCTTGCTACAGCATTCCTGTCTTCCTGTCTCCCCCATTCCCAGCTATGTCATTCCCGAATACCACCCCCCAGAACATCCATCCTTCCTGTCTCTCCCTACCACTCCCCATGTGGCTCATTCCTGGAAGGTACCATCTCTCTAAACTCCTGTCTCCCCGTATCCCTGTGGGTTGTTTCTGGAAGATACCATCCTTCCACACCATCTGCCCTTCTTGTCTCCCCAGCCACCGCACCTGTGGCTGTCTCCAAAGCCAATCCACCCTGTCTCCCAATTCTCTTGCGGGTCATTCCTGGAAGACACCATCTCCCAACACCACCCACCTTTCCTGCCTCCCCCAGTCACCACCTGTGTGGTTCATTCCTGGAAGATACCATATTGCCGCATTATCCAACCTTTCTATTTCCCCCTACTCCTGAGTCACATCTGGATGATACCACCCCCTCCCTAAGACATCTACCATTCCATCTTCCCGCAGTGCCTATGTCACATTCCTGAAAGATACTATACCCCTACACAAAACTATCCACTCTTCCCTGTCAGTCATTCTGTTAGATACCATCCCCCATCCTGTGTCCCCCCGAAGCACCACCAGTGTGGTTCATTCCTGCAAGATACCATCCTGCCACACAATCCAACCTTCCTGTTTCCCCACTACCCCTCTGGGTCATTTCAGGATGATACCGCCTCCTCCCCAAAACGTCTACCCTTCCCTGTCACCCTATAGTGCCTGTGTCATATTCCTGATACTATCCCTTCTTACATTATTTACCCTGCCTTGACTCCCTCTGGGATCTCCGGGCCATCCTGGAAGATCCCATTCTCCTACCTCATCCATCATTCCCCCGCTTCCTCAATTCTGTAGTTCATTCCTGGAAGATACCATCTCCAATGCAACATCCATCCTTCTTCTCTATCCCCTGCCCTGTAGGTCATGCCTGGAAAATATCATTCTGCCATACCCTACCTGTCTCCCATCTACCCCTGTGGTCCATTCCTGGAAGATACAATCCCCCCAAAACACCCACCTGCCAGGGCTCATTCCTGGAAGATACCATCCTGCCACACCATCCACCCTTCCAATATCCCCCGGACCTCTAACCACCTTGTGGCAGATTGCTGGAAGATACCATCTCTCTAAACCCAATCCACTGTTACCTACTGCCCCTGTGGGTCACTCCAGGAAGATACCATCCACATTCACCTTCCATCCTGTCTCCACCCCCACTACTGCAAGTGTGGCTCATTCCTGGAAGATACCATCTTATGACACCATCCAACCTTCCTATTTTCTCGTACCCCTCTGGGTCATTTTGAGACGACATAACCACATCTACCCTTCCCTGTTTCCCCACAGTGACTATACCACATTCCTGAAAGATATTATCACAACTCCCCAACACTTCCACCTTGCCTTGCCTCCCCCTTTCCCCTTTGGGTCATCCAGGAGGATGCCATCTCCACATATCTCTTCCTGTGTTCCCCCCAGGCACCACCAGGGGGGCTCATTCCTGAAAGACACCATCTCTCAAAACACAATCCACCCTGTGTCCCTCTGCCCCTTTGGGTCATCCCTGGAAGATACCATCGTGGTCATCTTCCACACTTCCTGTCTCCTCCCTCTCCTCTGGGTCGTGGATGGAAGTTATCTCCCCCACCACTCCCAACTCTTTGGGTCACTACACGAAAAACAATGCCTGCCAACAAGCCAATGTTCTCTCCATCCCCTAGCTCCTGTGGACCATTCCTGGGCGGTACCATCCCACCTCACCATCCACCCTTCATGTTTCCCTACTGCCCCTGTGATTCATTCCTGGAAAATATATCCTGCCACACCATTCATGCTTCCTCTCTCTGCCCTGTCCCTCTGGGTCATTCCACATTGATACCGTGCCAGCCAACATCCCCCTGATGGTCTCTCCCACCACCCACAGTGTGGCTCATTCCTGGAAGATACCATCCTGCCACACCATGCAACCGCTGTATCTCCCCACTACCCCTCTAATCATTTCGGGATGATACCACACCCTCCCTAAAACATCTAGGCTTCCCTGTGTCCCCGAAGAGCCTTTGTCACATTCCTGATATAACCCCCCCCCAACACTAATCCTCTGGCTCATTCCAGGACGATATCATCCCCCCACACTTCTGCCCTTCCTGTTTTCCCCTGCCACTACCCAGGTGTCTCATTCCTGGAAGACACCATCTCTCTAAACAAAATGTACCCTGTCTCTCCCTGCCTCTTTGAATCATTCTTGGAAGATACCATCCACCCATACCTTCTGCCACCCCCACCACTGTCATTTTGGCTCATTTCTGGACAATACCATCCTGCCAAACCATTTAACCATTCTACTTTCCTGCTATCCTCTTGGTTATTTTGTGATGATATCACCTTCTTCCTAAAACGTCTACCCTTCCCTGCCTCCTTGCAGTGCTTGGTTCATACTCTTGAAAGATACTATACCCCTTATATTACCCAGTCTGCCTTGTCACCCCCTTGGCTCTGTGGGTCATCCTGGAAGATACTATCTCCCTACCTCATCCATCAATCCCCCCCTCCCCGAATTCTACAGTTCATTACTGGAAGACACCGTCTCTTCTACTGTATCCATCCTTCCTATCTATCTTCTGCCCTGTGGGTCATTCCTGTAAAAATAACATTGTCAAACCATCTACCCTATCAGTCTTCCCCTGATCCCAGTGGGACATTCCTGGAAGATACCATGCCCCCCACAACCCCACCAGTGTGGCTCAATCCTGGAGGATACCACCCTGCCACACCATCATCATTTCCTGTCTCCCGCATCCCTCTAGGTCATTGCTGGAAGATATCTCCATCCACAACGTCTACCCTTCAATTTTCCCCCATGACCCTGTGGGTCATTCCTGGAAGATTTCATTCCACCAAACCATCTACGCTGACTGACTTCTCCTACACCTGTGGCTCATTCCCAGAAGACATACCCTGCCACACCAGTCAGGCTTCCTGTCTCTCCCCTATTCCTCTGGATCATTCTTGAATGATATAATCTTGAATGATAACATCCACCTTTCTTGTCTCTTTCCACCACTGCCAGTGTGGCTCATTTCTGGAAGATACCATCCTGACACGCCATGCAACTGTCCTATTTCCCTACTATTCCTCTGGGTCATTTTGGTATCACTCCCTCACAAAACAACTACCCTTCCCTGTTTCCCCAGAGACTAAGTCACATTCCTGAAAGATATAACCCCCTCAACACTATCCACCCTGTCCTGTTTACCCTTACCCCTAAGGGTTATCCTGGAAGATACCATTTCCCCCCACCATCACTCATCTTTCTTACTCTCCCAACCTTGTGGGTCATACCTGGAAAATATCATCCTGCCTCACCTTCCCCACTTGGTGTCTCCCCCCATCCTTCTGTGTCATTGTTGGAATGTATTCCCCACAACATCCACCTTTCTTATCTCCCCCCAACCCTTTGAGTCACTCCAGGAAGATACCATGTCCCCAGTCAGGCCAACATTCCCTGTGTCCCCTTAGCCCATGTGGGTCATTCCTTGAAAATATATCCTGCCACACCATTCATGATTCCTGACTCCCCACTACCCCCTCTGGCTCATTCCTGCATGGTATCACCCCCAAATATCCACCGTTCCCATCTCCCCCCACCACTACCCTTTTGGCACATTCCTAAGAGATACCATTTGCCTAAACGTATTTCCCTGACTTCTGTGGGTCATTTGTGTAAGATACCATCCACATACACCCTTAGTGTCTCCCACCTCCACCACTGTCACCGTGGCTCATTCCTGGAAGATACCATCCTGCCATTCAACTATCCTGTCTCCCCTCTACCGCTCTGGGTCATTTAGGGATGATACCACTCCCTCACCAAAACAGCTACCCTTTTCTGCCTCCCTGCATTGCCTGTGTCATATTCCTGGAAGATACTATCCCCCTTATATTATCCACTCTGTCTTGTCTTTCTTTTGGCCCTGTGGGCCATCTTGGCAGATCCCATCCACCTAGCTCATCCATCATTCCCCTCCTTCCTCAGTCTTGTAGTTCATTCCTGGAAGATACCATCTCCTCCATACCATGCATCCTTTATATCTACCTCCTGCCCTGTGGCTCATTCCTGGAAAATACCATTCCATGAAACCATCTACCTACCTGTCTCACCCCTACCTCGGTGGCTCATTCCTGGAAGATACCATCTCCCTACACCATCCACCTTTCCTGTTTACTTAACCCCACACATCCTGAAGACCATTCTTAGAAAATAGCATCCTGCCTCACTATCTTTACTTCCTATCTTCCTCTACCCTTTTGGGTGATTACTGGAAGATATCCCCCTCCACAACCTTTACCCTTCAGGTCACCCCCTTGCCCCTGTGAGTCATTCCTGGAAGATACCATCTCTCTATACCACCCATCTTCCCCCACCACCAACCACGTGGCTCATTCCTGGAAGATACCATCCTGCTACACCTTTCTAAACCCTCTGGGTCATTTCTAAACCACCTCCTCCACAAAACATCTAACTTTCTCTATGTTCCCACAGTGCCTGTGTCACATCCCTGAAAAGTAACATGCCCTCCCCCTACAAACACACTATCCACCCTGTCCTTTCTCCCCCTTGGCCTTGTGGGTCATCCTGGAAGATACTATGCCTACCCTTTCCTTGTTCCCCCCAAACACCACCAGGGTAGCTCATTCCTGGAAGATTCCATCTCTCTAAACACAATGTACCATGTTTTCTTCTGCCCCTTTGGTTCATTCCTGGAAGATAACACTTCACCAAATCATCTATCCTACTTGTCTCTCCCAACTCTTGAGGGTCACTCCTGGAAATACCATCCTGGTCACCTTCCACACTTCCTGTCTCCTCCCACCTCTTTTGGTCATTGCTGGAAGTTATCCATGGCCCAATATACACCCTTCCTGACTCACCCCTGACCCTTTGGGTTACTCCAGGAAGAACCATGCCTTCGAACAAGCCCACCTTCCCTGCATCCCCTAGCTCCTGTGGACCATTCCCGGAAGGTATATCCTGCCACACCAGTCATGTTTCCTCTCCCTGTGCTACGCCTCTGGGTCATTCCTGTACAATCCTATGAGTCATTCTTGGAAGAAACCATGACCCCTCACCATCCACCCTTCCTTTCTCCCCTCAACCACTGCCAGTGTGGCTCATTCCTGGAAGATACCATCCTGCCACACCACCAAAACGTCTTATGTACCCTCTGCCCTGTGGACCATTCCTGGAAAATTCGATTTTGCCAAATGATCTACACTACCTATGTTCCCTCTATCCTTGTGGGTCATAACTGGAAGAGATGATCTCCCTCACCCCATCCACCTTTGTATCTACCCCTTGCCCTACGGGTCATTTCTGGAATACATCATCTTGCTTCACCATCTATGTTTCCTGTCTCCCCACCATCCTTCCAGGTCATTGCTGGAAAACTCCCCTTCCCCTAAGACATCCACCCTTCTGTTTTCCCCTTTGACCTTTTGGGTAATTCCTAGAAGATACCATCTCCATCCACACAAACCAACCTTCCATTTCTCTCCCCAGAGACAGAGAAATAGCTGGAAAATTTCATTCTTCCCCACCACACACACACACACACACACACACTATCTAATGTTGCCTGTTTCCCCTTGACCCTGTGGGCCATTCCTAGAAGATACCATACCACCACAGGGATCCATCCTTGTTCCCCACTCCCTAACACTGTGGGGGCATTCCTGGAAGATGCAACCAGGCCACATCATTCACTCTTCCTATCTCATCCCTGCCTTTGTGGCTCATTTCTGGAAGACATACCCTGGTAATACCATCTATACTTCCTGTCTCCTCATTACACCTCTGGGTTGTTGGTGGATGATATCCCCGCAACCTCCACCTTTCCTGTCTTCCTTTTGCCCCTTGTGGTCATTCATAAAAGATACCATCCCACCACACCATCAACCTTTTTTGTCTCCCCCACTATCCTGGTGGCTCATTCATGGCAAACACCATCCACTATACTTGTCTCCCCTCTGAACCTGTGGATCATACCTGGAAGATACTATCTTCCTATCCCTATCCCATCACTCCTTCCTATCTCCCCCTAATCCCTGTGGCTCATTCCCAGAAGATAAAATCCCCCAATGCCATCCACCCTTCCAGTCCCCATCTCCCCTTGTTTCTGTGGGTCATTCCTAAAACACCACCCATCTTGCTCCATTATCCCTTTATCCCTTCTTGCTTTTGTGGGTAGTTTTTGGAAGCTATCATTCCCTCCTCCCACCACCACTGTCCAACCTTCCCTCTCTCCCTTTGACACTGTGTGTCATTCTTAGATCATACTATCTGCCTCACTACTATCAGCCCTATGGGTCACTCCTGGAAGGTACCATTTCCACCACACCATCCACCCTTCCTGTCTCTCTCCTGCCCCATGGCTTATTCCTGGCAGATACTATCCCCCCAACTTCATCCACTCTTCCTTTCTCTCTCCTGTCCCTGTGTGTCATTCCTGGAAGATACCATTGCCCTACACTGTTCACCTTTTCTGACTCCCCTCTGCCCCTGCGGCTCATTCTTAGTTGATGCACTAACTCCTTAGTTTCAGGTTAAAGCTTGCTTCATCAAAGAATGCTTCCTTTACCCTCAGACCATGTAAGGTTCTCCCTGTTACAGGAACTCTCCTAGCATTATGTAATTGTGTTCAAGGTCAGTCTTGCTTGCTAGAAGAACATAAACTCCATGAGTGTAGGGGCTATTCCTAAGAAGTTCGCCCCCATTCCTCAGTGCCTGGTATAGTGCCTTCACATAGTAGGCCCCACATAAACTAATAACACATGGTCTAATTGAAAACATTTTTAATATTACAGATTAGCTTTCCTCTCATTTCCTAGTATTCTACATCTATATGGGATTATCATTTTATTTTATTTTAAGTTCTGGGGTACATGTGCAGGTTTATTAGATAGGTAAATGTGTGCCATGGTGGTTTGCTGCACCTGTCAACCCATCACCTAGGTATTAAGACCCACATGCATTAGCTATTTATCCTGATGCTCTCCCTCCTCCCACCCCCTGACAGGCTTCAGTGTGTGTTGTTCCCCTCCCTGCATCCATGTCTTCTTAATGTTCAGTTCCCACACTTATGAGTAAGAACATGTGGTGTTTGGTTTTCTGTTCCTGTGTTAGTTTTCTGAGAATGATGGCTTCCAGTTTCATCCATGTCCCTGAAAAGGGCATGATTTCATCCTTTTTTATGGCTGCATAGTATTCCATGGTGTAAATGCATCACATTTTTTAAAAATATCTTTTCAAATTGCTTTTGTAGGCAACCTTTCCAGGATATGAAAACACAATTATTGATTTTATTGCAGATCACACAATGCTTTCATTAAAAGAAATTCTACTTCATTCACCTACTTTTGTTAATTTTTAGATTCATTTTCTGTTCTAACCTACTTTGAGGTGCCCTCAACATTGCTACTGACTGAAAGATTACTAGGTTTCCTCTTAACTTTTTTTCAGTAACTTGTTAAGAAAAGCACTGCAGTTCAAGGCAAGATATAAAAGACAAGAAGGGAAGATAAAAAGTAAATTTTGAATGGTAAAGTCTACTTACTTTGTCCAGCAGATTTTGTCAATGAGCTCTTTCATGGTCATTTTGTCCCATTCAGCAGCATTTTGAGCCTCCCAGGGTGCATCAGCTGGAATCTGTAGAGAAAAGAAGTCCCCACTCAGGTTTGATGGTAACTGCCACCTCTTCACAGGAAGGGCCTCATGAAAACCTCTGAAAATGGGTCTCTTGGTCTCTGTGTTGAAATGCATGATTGGCATGGAATTCTACATAGAGACAGGGAGTGCGGTAGAGTTCCTTGGATTCTATGTCCTAATGCCATTGCCAAAACAATAATAATAGTGATAATATTATATATGTCTATGCACAAATTTATATGTAATTATTATAATGATGACAATATCATCATTATTATTGAAAGCTAATACCTACTTTATGTCCCAAATTCAAGTTTGAGAGATTGATATTACAGAGCCTAAGACTAAGTTAAAAAGCTTTGGGGTGGCAAGTCCTTCCCTCCTTTACTATCTAAAATGGCATTACAGACAGACAGACAACTGTAAGTAGAGATACTTGGCAAAAATGTCATATAAATGCTCAGTAGCATAGAGTTGAAGGCACACAGGCATTTGTATAAGAGAGTGGGTTGGTATGCTGGTTCCCTGCTATGAGGTCTTGAGTAAATTACATAATCTCTGGGCACTCATTTTTCCCATTTGTCAAGTGGAAATACAGCCAACTTTGCAGTTTGGGTACATTGGAAATGATATGCATTGGTGTCCGGAGCAATGTTCCCTGCACCATGGAAGGATATTAAACGGTTGCCATTGTTATTTCAGTAATGGGTCATGTGCAAACTGAACACACATTTTACCTCCTTCCCCATGTTATCTATTGTCCGCCACAGATTGTTGTAATCCAAATATGCAATGGGATTCCATACTGGTGGAAAGGCGCCCCGAAATGGATACGTTTTCCCCTAGAACATAAAAGCAAACAGAATCAACCAAAAAGAGTAATACTTTAAATTTGAATGGTATTCTAAAACAACAAAAAAGCAACCAACCTAAGACTTTCAAAGTAACCAGACCCTCTACTGTGTCAGAAACATTCCCTTTGATGGGAACTGAATACATTATACCTGTACAGGCCCCAATTTAATAAAATGTGCAGAATCTCCATGCTACTGTGTTGGCTGGTTTTAATTTACAGTAAATAACAGCTTTACATTTATTTCTATTTATTTGGAAATTATACCTAAATAAAGGTAGCGCATCCTAGTATCTAATGCTGGTGCTACAATATTCTCAACTCCTGAATTCTCATCTAATCTCTTGAGAAAGCTGTTCCCACTGAGACGAGAGCAGGATGATGACGTGGAGGACCGTCTTTAGACCACATATAGGACAAGAATAGCAAAGCGGAATATCTCATACTGTTGTTTAAGGTCTACAAAGGCTTAATAAAGACTGGCTAGACTACACGCTATGCCTGATTATAAGCAGTGTGGAATATCAGGCACTTGCCACTGTGGGCTGCCAAGCATCCATTCCCCTTTCCTGGTGGTATCCTGGTTTCTTTCTGGGAAATTGCCTCTCTTCTTTTCTGTATAGCTGTGTAGGGAGGATGGTCCCAGCTACCAGCTCCCATTACAGAAAATTATAAGTTAGATTTTTTTTTTTTAAATCTCTACACCCCTATCTCCAGCTCCTGGTATAGCCTGGCTGTGAGCCTGTTATCTGAGTTTGGCCAGTCACACCCTCTCAGAGGACTCTGGCCATGGAGTGGGTCACCCACGTAGAGAAGAGAGTAGACTGTGGGTTTTCTTTCCCCGTGGCCAAGTGCTGAGCAGATGCTTCCTGCTACAAAGACCATGGCTACGGTTCCTGCCCCTAACTTGCCAGAGCTCTCATGCTCTTTGCTCATTCTCAAGTGTGGTCCTCCAGCCTCACATCAGTTCTGTAGGTCTTCTCATTTCCTTTCAGTACATTCCCTCTTGTTAGCCTGAATTGGTTTCTATTGCTTGGTACCAAGACCTCTAACATGAAGATGGCTCCTTCATTATTAGAAACCATTAACTTCATTTCATTGTGTAACAGCCAAAGTGCTAAGAAAAGCAAGGGTGAGGTGAGTCCCTAGGAAATAGACCAGAAATAGGTAGTTTATACGGCCTTATTTGCTCATTTAATTTCTTTTACTTTAAAAATAAATGTCTTGTAAATATTCATAAGGCCACATCTTTTCTACCAGTATAATTTGCATGATAATTTGATTTTTTAATTAAATAATTTACTTGTAGAAAGTCTACTGCATGCACTGCAGACTACTGAGAGCTGTACTGGATTTTTTAAAGGGCTAAAACAAAACTTCTGACCATCAGGGCAAGGACACAAGACATCACAAGCACGTGTATGCACACCTCCTGAGTAAGAATATATGGTGGCCATTAAGTGACAGAGAAGTAATTTTCCCTTCCACATAGCAAATTCAAATAACCTTGGCAGAACATGTGATCTCGTTTCTTATCTGAAAATGTTAACGTTTTAACACTGCAATACAACTTTTTGAGACTCCAAATCCTTTATCATCATCACCACCATCATCACTAACATTTATTGAGATCCTTCTCCATGCCTGACACTGGCTAAAGCCCTTTATATGCATTATCTCACGCAATGCTCACTCCAATTCTGTGAAGGCAAGAGCTATTGATATTTCCATTTTATAAATAAGGAAACTAAAGCCCAGCAGCAGTAGCTAGTATATCACAGAATGGAAATTTCCTGCTCCCAAAGCCTTTGCTCATAAAACATACTTTCCTGCCTCCTGTACAGTTGATGGAATGTGGAGATAGGTTTGTTCTAAAGGCATTTTTAAACTTCCCAACTTTCTCTTTTCCAAAAGAAAAAGAACTTTGAAATGTGAAACTTAGAAATCTTCCACGTGTACCTTTTCTGTTTCTAAGGAGTAAAAATGGAGACTTAAGACGCTTCAGGGGTGGAAGACGACCACTGAGGGAACATAAACAACTTTGGAAAATGCTAATACATACCCTGAGAGAAATGGGCAAAGGTATTTTACATAGAAAACAAAAATAGCTATGGAGAAGAGAGGGACTGAGGGTAAGTAATAGCTCAGGGGCAGCCTCAGAGCAGCTGGTCCTTGTTATAATTCCTCCCTTAACTGAAATCTGGAAAAATCTACATTTTCCTCTGTAAAATGCATGTATAGTCAAGGAATAGTCTAATGCAAAACTGATCTTTGCTTTGGAAAAAAATGTTATTAAAAAACATAAATATTGCCCGGGAGGCTGCAGCAGGAGTACTGCTTGAACCCAGGAGGCGGAGGTTGCAGTGAGCCGAGATTGCGCCACTGCACTCCAGCCTGGGCGACAGACCAAGACTCTGTCTTAAAAACAAATAAATAAATAAATAAATATTCTCAATAGTCTGGGAACATAAAGAAAAGTATCATAAATATAACTCAACAAAATGTGTCCCACATTCCTAATGAAGTTCTTCACAGAAAGATGCCAACTTGAGTATGATTTCACACAAGGTCCAAAGACCCCTTGATCTGAGCCTTGATAAACAGAGGTGGCAGGAGAAGAAAAGAGTTCAAGGAAAGAGGAAAATCTGGCCTGGCAATCATTTTAGAAATGGGAACCACGGAATATTTTACAAGAAGAGGCAGTGGCTCACACCTGTAATCCCAGCACTTTGAGAGACTGAGACAGGCAGATCACCTGAGGTCAGGAGTTCGAGACCAGCCTGACCAACATGGCAAAACCCTGTCTCTACTTAAAAAAAAAATACGAAAATTAGCCAGGTGTGGTGATGGGTGCCTGTAACCCCAACTACTTGGGAGGCTGGGGCAGGAGAATCACTTGAACCCGGGAGGCAGAGGTTGCAGTGAGCCGAGATCATGCCACTGCACTCCAGCCTGAGCAACAGAGCACGACTCCATCTCAAACAAACAAACAAACAAACAACAAAAAAAAACTCATCTCTACTAAAAATACAAAACAAAAAAAAAGAAAATCAGCCGGGTGTGGTGGTGGACACCTCTAATCTCAGCTATTCGGGAGGCTGAGGCAGGAGAATTGCTTGAACCCTGGAGGCGGAGGCTGCAGTGAGCTGATATCGTGCCACTGCACTCCAGCCTAGGTGACAGTGCGAGACTCTGTCTCAAACAAAAAAAAAAACAACAAAAAAAAAACACAAGAAGACCATAAAGGCCCATAACATAAACTTCTTTGCTGTTGATAAAGGATTTCATCAATTAGTTTCACCCCTATCAGTTTCTGGCTTCTCTGTTCTCATTTCACAGAAAACCCAAACCTGCTAAAAAGAAATGCACGTATGTGGGGAACACTTTTGCATGTGCGAATCTCTAAAGTAGTGCAGTACGGGTGCCTGGAAGCTGTCTCCTGGCTGAGTGAGAACTGCCTGACAGTGTGGACCCTCTCAGTCTCCAGAATGTGACTCTATAGTTTTCTCACCAAGGTGTCAGCAGTTTCTCAATACTAAGCCACTTCTCAGTAAGGAATGCCTTCATGACCTAAGAGGGTGAAGCAGGGGCTCTGGGAATACTTCCAAATGATTACTGCTCTTTAAAAATAAAAGGAAAAAAAATCGAGTGTAATGGTCAAGTTCATTTTGTACCTACACTCTGAAAGCTTACTAGTTTTCCAAAGTGGCCATTAATCTCTAAAGGGCAGTGTCTTTGATACAGCAGAAACTGTTTATGTCAAACAGAACGCAATGTCCCTGGAACCGTGCCCCCAAACACTTAAGTCCCTTTGAGAAACTACATCTTCAATCTACTAATGTTCATAATAACAGAAGACTATTGCCAGGAGATAGCAGTTTATGGCTCCCACATAATTCTTTATTGTTGGTTCTATAAGATAAGTTAAGTTTATAGTAAGCAAAATAGCATTTCCTGATTGGCACATTGGAGAGCTTCATCTCTCTGTACTTTTATATTTGAGTTAAGCAACAGGAAGTGAGCGTTATTAGAGTATCATAGGTCACTGGGGAAGCTGCCAAATAGCCTTCTTTAATCATCTTCAAGATAAAGAGTTATCTTCCAGATTAATTTAGAAATATGCCTGTCCAGCTTATATGAATACCTTGAGACCCTTCTAGTCCCATTGTTTTGTGACAAAGCCTGTAAGATGAATCTTTTGATGATTTATTTTCTATAGTTTATAACAATGCTTTAAATTTTAAAATCTCTAAGAAGAGGTCCATTAAATAGGATGGCAGTTTTGTGTTGTATTAATAGTTAACAAAAGCATTATCTTCCTCTTTCCAAATGTAGGTGTCCAAGCTCTCTTCAAACATACATAGCTTCACGCTATCTGCAAAAAGCCTTCATAACCTACATGGAGACATCTATCCTTTTCATTTGTCATCCTCTTTGCATTCTTTTAACAGTCCCACTCAAATGATGCCCCCATTGCCTTCACATCCTTCTGTTTTCTAAAATCTGACTTGTATCCTCAAAAGTCCATGGGTGCCCTTTTCTCTATGGTCACCAATGAGCTCCTTTTAGCCAGATATGAAGAGATGTATCCATCCCATTAGCACTTGGCTGAATTTGATACCACCCCATCAGATAGTGCTAGTTGTCCCAAGTCTCAGCCTAGTACCCCAAGACGCCTCCTTCTATGATCCACTGAATCCCCCAGAGTCTGATCCTTAGCCTTTTCCTTTCCTTCTGCCCACCCCTTTCCCATTTCCCTGGGGAACTTATCCACCCTCACATTTGTTATTATATTTGCACAGTCTTATGGTTTACATTTTTCATGCCTCTGCTCCATGTTTACGAATACCAAATTATCTATAACCTCTCACATCATTTCAAGGGCTGGCAGCACATTCCTATGTGTTTGTTTATGACCTGATATTTCATATTCTCAGCCTCTGTCTCAAGACTTGTACAGCTACCAATGCAATGGGCGCCTGAGTTGTGCAGTCCCATCTCTGGAAAAAGAGAACCATTACACTCAGATATAAATGATGATATATCATCAACAATGACGGGTTTTATTTTTTTAGACAGGATCTTTCTCTGTCACCCAGGCTGGAGTGTAGTGCTGTGATCACAGCTCACTGCAGCCTCAAACTCTCAGATTTAAGTGATCTTCCAGCCTCAGCCTCCCAAATAAGCTGGGACTATAGGTGTGTGCCACTATGCATGGCTAATTTTTGTATTTTTATTTATTTATTTTTTCTTTTAGAGATGGGGCCTCACTTTATTGCTCAGGCTGGTCTTGCACTCCTGGGCTCAAGTGATCCTCCTGTCTTGGCCTCCCAAAGTACTGGGATTATAGGCATGAGCCACTGTGCCTGGCCCCAACAGTGAAGGGTTCTAAAAGAAATTTATGTCGTCTTTTCCAAGGGATTCTAGTTATATACAGAAATTACAAACAAAACAGTTAAGACAGAAACAATAATGAGTTCTTCTGGCAGCTTTTTTGTAATTAAAGATAATGACAGAGTTTTTTAAAAAAATAGTTTTCCTCTTTCACAGATGTCATTAACTCAGGAGAAACGGGAAGTGTGAAAAAAGATGAAAATATCACACTGTGAGGACAAAAGGCTAGTTAACAGCTTTATTAACATATCATTCACATATCCTATAATTCATCCATTTATAGTGTACAATTCAATGGTCTTTGGTATATTCACAGAGCATGCAACCATCACCACATCTCATTTTAGAACATTTTCTTTACCCCAGGAAGAAGCCCTTAATTATTAGTAGTCACTCGTCTTTCTCTCACACTGCATTTTGAAGAACTGCCAAACTATTTTCCAAAGTGGCTGCACTATTTTACACTTCTAGCAGCAATGGATGAGGGTTCCAATGTTGCCCCATCCTGCACAACTCCTACTAATGTCTGCCTTTTTTATTACAGCCATCCTGTTGGGTGTGAAGTGATATCTCATTGTGGTTTTGACTTGCATTTCCCTAATATCTTTTCAGATGCTTATTGATCATCTGCATATCTTTTTTTGGCAAAGTATCTATTCAAGTCCTTTGTCCATTTTTGAATTGGGTTGTCTTTTTATTATTGAGTTGTTAGAGTTCTTTATGTATTCTGAATACAAGTCCTTTTATCAGATATATAATTTGCAAATATTTTCTCCCATTTTATGGATTGTCTTTTCAGTTTCTTGATGGTATACAAATGACAACACTTCAAAAACTTTTTTTGATGAAGACCAATTTATCTATTTTTTCTTCTGTTGCTTGTGCTTTTAGTATCATCAAATAAATCACTGCCTAACTCACAGAGATTTATTATTTTTTCTTCTAGGAGTTTTACAGTTTTAGCTCTTGTAGTTAGGTCTAAAATGAGTTAATGTTTGTGTACAGTGTGAGAAGAGGTCCAACTTCATTATTTTGCATGTGGATATCCAGTTGTCCAATATCATTTGTTGAAATAACTTACTTTACTTTTTGCACTGAGTTGCCTTGCTACCCTTGACAAAAATCAATTGGCCATAAATGTAAGGGTTTATTTCTGAAATCACATTTCTACTCCATTTACCAATATGTTTATCCTTATACAAGTACACATTGTTTTTATACAAGTATGCATTGTTTTAGCACACTAGCTTCATAGTAATTTTTGAAATCAGGAAGTGTGGGTCCTTCAAATTTGTTCTTCTCTTTTAAAACTGCTTTGGCTATTATGGGTCTCTTGCATTTACATATACATTTTAGGATCAGTCTCCCAATTTCTGCAAAAACAGTCAGCTAGGATGTTGAAAGAGATTGTGTTAAAAACATAGTTCAATTTGGGAAATATCGTCACCCTAACAATATTAAGCCCATGAACACAGGATGCCTCCATTTATTTACATCTTTAATTTATTTCAATGATATTTTGTAGTTTTAGGTATGTAAGTCTTACACTTCTTTGGTTAAATTTATTCCTAAGTATTTTATTGTTTTTTGATGCTATTTTCAGTGAACTTATTTTCTGAAGTTGTTTTCTTAATTTCATTTCAGACTGTTCATTGCTATTGTATAGAAATAAAATTTATTTTTGAATATTGGTCTTGTATCCTGCAACCTTGATGAACTTGTTTAACAGTTTTATGAGTTTTTTTAGTCAGTATCAGGATTTTCTATATACAAGATCATGTCATCCGCAAATACAATTTTTCTTCTCTCTCTCTCTCTTTTTTTTTTTTTTTTTTTGGAGTTCTTGCCTAAGTGCCCTGGCTAAAATCTCTAGTACAATGTTAAATACAAGTGGCCAGAGTAAATATCTTTGTCTTGCTCCTGATTTGAGAAGGAAAGCTTTCAATCTTTTACCATTGAGTATTATGGTAGCTGTGGGTTTTTTGTAGATGCCCTTTATTAGGTTGAGGAAGTTCTCCTCTATTCTTAGTTTTTCTAGTGGTTTTATCATAAAAGGGCATTAAATTTCATCAAATGTTTCTGCTCTGTCTGTTGAGATGATCACATGCTATTGGTCCTTCATCCTATTAATATGGTAGTGCATTACATTATTGGATTTTTTGTATGTTAAACTAACCTTGCATTCCTGGAATAAATCCTACTTAGTCATGGTGTATAAACCTTTTAATATATTGCTAGATTGAGTTTGCTAGTATTTTCTTGAAGATTTTTGCATCTCTATATAGGGATATTGGTTTGTAATTTTCTTGTGATGTCTTCGGTTGTTATTCAGGATAATACTGACCTCACAGGATGAATTGAGAAATCTTTCCTCCTCCTGTATTTTTTTAGAAGAATTTATAAAGAATTGGTATTAATTCTTCTTTAAACTGTTGGTAAAATTTACCAGTAAAGCCATTTGTGTCTGGGTTTGTTTCTGTGGGATATTTTAAATTATTAATTCAATCTCTTTTCTGATTATAGGTCTATTCAATTTTCTATTTATTCCTGAGTAGTTTTGATAATTTGTGAACCTAAATCTCTGAAAACACCTCCTGTGTTAGCATCTCTTACTCTGATCTTTACAGGTGTTATATGAAAATAGTTTCCATGGTCGTAAGTCTGGGAAATCCTGGTTTGTGTTCAATAGTCTTTTTTATTGCCAGGCTTCCTAGGACTCCTAATTTGTTAATGGGCACCTTGACTATCAAAGACAGGGATAGAATATGGAGCACTTCCAAAATTTATCTGACCACCAAATGCCCTGTTTTTGCCAAGTATTTTTAAGATTAATGTTGCTTAGAAAAAACTTGAGAAATATTCCCCTAGGCATACTTCACATTCTGGCTTGCACTGGCAGAAGCATGACATAACACAGGAAAATATGCAATGAAAGAGAAGCTGTGATAACCAGAATGTTTATTTTCCAAATGTTACACATGGGAATACAATTTCATTTGTATCCCTTCTGGACAAAAGGGCACATCATTCCACAACACCGAATCAAATAGGAGAAAGGAAGGAAACTGCTTGTACATCTAGCTAAAATTGCACGTGCATCATGGGCTTCACGCGGAGTTTCTGCCCTCAGCCCGTCCTCCTCCTAACAAGACAGTGCAGTGAGAAAGTACATCAGAGCAGGTAGAGAGGGCCAAGGGCAAAGCAGAGCTTCTTGTCAGCTAAGCTGTTAAGTGAGTGCATTCACCTTGTGTATCACAGTGTCTGGGAGGATGTGGCCTTACCCCCTACTACTGGATGAAGTTACTTCAGTGATGGCTTTATAACCATGATGGCAGAGATAGGGTGATGGCATGGAATGAAAGGGTGGATGAACTAAGAGCCATTATGCTCTTAGCACCAACTTCCCAGCATTTAAACATCAGAATAGTATTTTTTATTTTTTTTAATTTACAGATTAGGAAAAGTCACAGATACTCAGGGCTACTCCACTGGTAGATGTTCAAATAATGATGTCAATTAGTGACTGTACCCATGTCTGTGTCGCAGGGTCCACTTTTGTCACCCACTGCTGGTCCGCAAGTGTGAGCCACAGTGATTTCCTCCCATTGTCTCTGAAGCCTGATTTTTTTTTTTTTTCAGAGACATTTATCTGCTAGATATGGCTATGGAAACTAGGCTACTGTGTACTTTGGCAAATACATAAAACTAAATCTCAGCCCGAGGCTCAGTGTGTACCATTTGAGTCTTACGAATTGCAGAAGAGCTATGGGAATGAAAGGTAATTGAATAGTTTACTAATCATTCTCTTTGTTTGAAAAACCTGACATGAGAAGTCTTCTAAATGAAAACGACTCAGTTTCACAGCCTTCAGGATCAAAGTATTCACTACACTGAACTATAATTAACACTCAAGCTTTCTGTGATTCCATCAAGTATTTTCTTCTTCTGGTTGCATAAAACCCAAACACAAAGCAAAAACTAAAATGAAGTGCTATGAAAATAGTACTGGACTGTCAAATATCAGGTATTGACATTATTATCATTATTTGTTTCTTTTCGGTTTGAAGCTCTGTGTTTGCAAAGGTTAGTAATTAACTAGGCTTTTATGTCTGTCCCTCTTTCTTTCTCACTTCTGTAGGACCTTGAACCACTCTCATTATAACTTTCTCTTATCTCTAAAGTAGGAGTAACAGCCACTTACTAAAACTCTGTGGCCCAGTAGGTTTTCAAAAGGTATCTGTTCATTGAATTTGACATAGAAATGAAAAAGGTTTGAGTCTGCACGTGATACAGAGGGCTACATGGCAGCATCGATCCTATTAGGTGGCAGGATGAGGCAATGACAGAAAAGGTTTTCTAGCTGGCTCAACATGTGATCATGGGACAACTGAATTTCCCTTCTTCAGGAAGTGCCCAGAACGGACTAGATATGGGATTCATTGGACGTTAGAGGCTGTTTAAGATTTCAACTGTTAGAAGGCTACTTTGCAAAAGTTTGAAAATTAAAGATCAATGATTGAGTCTTTTGACTGGAGTAATGTGCATGCCACTGGGGTGAGGACAGGGGTTGCTGAGAAGAAATAGGAAGGAAGTAGAAAGCAAGGAGGAAGGAGGAGATTTTAACCTCCGAGAGACAACTACATTCTAACCTGAAAGGTCAGAACCTCCAGGAGTTCAGTTATCATGCAGACTAGAGCAATTTCTCTTGAGGAAGCTGTTCATATGATGTTTAATTCCATTCACAAAGTTCTTTTGGCCATTAACCCAAATGCTGAGGCCCTGCATGATTATGTGTGATCACAAAGTCCCTCAGCCTGAGTGTGAGAGAAATCCTTTGTGTCTGACTTAACTCCCTTTCTATGCTGCCAGTTGGGGGGTGATGCTAGGTTACTTCTCAATGAATGGTTAGAAAACAATTCCTGTAGTGAATTAGTCCCTATTAGCAATGAATGGAAGGAAGATGAGAGGGGTTCTGTTGGATGGACGGTCGATGACAGTGGCACAACAATGTGGATGTACTTAATGCTACTGAATTAACTGTACACCTAAAAATGGTGAAGATGATAAATTTTATGTTAGTGTACTTTACCATTTTTTAAAAGAAAATAAAATGAGTGGAAGAAAAAATCTAATAATTAACTTATTTTGCTATATATTGGGTTGTCGCTGAGTAGGAACTTTATATTTTTGAAACCAAATCTGAGATGTAACCCTGAGAGTTTATAGGAAGAAGGAGCCTCTGAGAGGAGATGACTAATGCTGACCTAGCTCTCCAAACAGTGCAGAGCTTTAAGAGGGATTCTGCCATTAAGCTCTCTGGGAACTCACAGGCAGCAAATGAAGTCTTTTCAAAGTGAGAGGGGGAAAAAGAATGAAAGTTACTAAAAACTAATTTTTTACCAGCTATCTTCATATATCCTTATACTGGATACCGGATAGATCAAACTGAAAATATGTAAACATTTTTAGCCTCTCTGCTTTTAAAACCTACTCAGAATTGTAATTGAGATAAGAAAGCAATCCCTCCTGTATTACCTCATTTCTATCATCAAAACATAATTTCTTACCATGAGCACAGGCCTGTCACCGCTTGCTTGTCCTTACCTAACTGGTGTTTGTTTGTTTGTTTGTTTTGTTTTGTTTTTTCTCTCTTCTACCCTGACTTATCCAAATTAGTAATACTTGTCAAGAACCGCTTCAAATCCTAATCAGGCAGGATATAATGGCATAACATAAAATACTGGCCAATACTTGGGCCATACTTTGAATAATAAGTTTACATGGATCATATAAGAAAAAGAATATATAGCCAGCAATTTCAAACCATGGCTTAGACCTCCAGACTTAGTATTTTAATAAAATAATAGAATCCATCTGTGGTCTTTAGCCTGCTGAGCCTAACTGGGACACTCTGGGGGCTGTTTAGCTGCGAGGTGCTCACTGAAAGCCAGAGGACCTCTCAGACTACAGCTCAGGGTGCAAGAGAAGAGCAGAAGCCACTGTGCCACATACAGCTCCCATGTACAACCACTGAGAGCTGTGAACTGTGAAATGTGAACTGTGTCACATACAGCTCCCATGAACGACCACACCTATATCCACAGGAGTCCCTGTTTCCAAAGTGGCATCTTACAACTCCAGAGCCTTTTGGGATAAAGTGATTTTTGTCATATCTTGGAGCAGTTTATTAGAAGGGTTCACAAGTTAACTTTGGAATAAAAAACAAAGTGATGTAACCCACAG
This sequence comes from Chlorocebus sabaeus, assembly GCF_047675955.1. NCBI lineage: Eukaryota > Metazoa > Chordata > Mammalia > Primates > Cercopithecidae > Chlorocebus > Chlorocebus sabaeus. The sequence goes on from NC_132933.1 coordinate 109,105,218, forward strand.
AACACTGGGCTCAGAGCTGGAAAGCCACACTTTGGCTCCTACGCTCTCTGAGTTGGAAAAAATAATGCTGTTTACTCCTAGGACCATTGGGAAGCTCACGTGAGGTAAAACATGTATAGGTACACTACAGATGGAAGGCAATATTAATAGCATGGAATCAGGAGGGATGAATTCAGGTGTTTAAAAAGAAAGGAGGCAAATATACAACAAGTAACGTCCCTACAAGGACTTAACACTTTCTACTTCTTGAGTTTCCTTCTGAGAGGGATTGAAAGTGAAAATGTATCCTTCTTTGAAGACAAAAGAAACGTCTTCTGTGAGTTGGTATGGACAAGGTGCTAAAAGAAACTTCAAATGAAATGTCCCTTATCCAAAAGAAATTCTACTATAAGCCATGGGTCAAACTCTATTAGCAGTGAGGGGTTATATCTGGTAAGCATTAAGACAAACTCTGCTTTCTGCATGGCCTGCTGGCTAAAACCAAGTTTTCCTCTCAGCAACAACAAAATTTACTTAGTATTCCAGAACATACACATTGTGAAAAGCCTTTGATTTCAGTCGTTGGCATAGAAACCTGGAGTAAAGGGCTGTGGGAAGAATAGAACTAATAAAAAAAGAAAAAAAAATGCTTGCTGAGCTGTTACTGTCAGCAAAGTCTATGTTGTTTTAAATAAATCTTTATCACACCATTCTCTAAAAACAAATGGGTGGTATATATTTATAGTCTCTACTTTTATTTAGAGAGGATGTGAAAAGCAGGAAGAACGTGAGAATGCATGTAATTGTCAATTTCTCCTTTGACGTAGCCTCTGCAAAATGCCTTGCTCCATTTCTGGCTGGGTTCTCCCTCTCCATACCCCTCACCCTACCTGCGTTATGATGTGTGGGAAACTCACGGAAAGCCAAAAAAAAAAGCCAAAAAAAAAAAAATGGAATTCCAACATTTTCATTATTTCTGCAACACATAGCATTGCAAAATTTAACAGAAGATCTCCACAACTCAATGAAACACACTCATGCTGATGGAGCATCTTATTTACTAATGCAAGTAATGAATCAATCCACTTGGCATTCAGGTCCAGCTGCTTCCCTTATGCCATGCAGAAGAGAAGAACTGATAAAGAGAATGTTTTATTTTATTTATTTTTAAAATAATATTTAAAAAAAATTTTTTGTAGCAATGGGGGCCTCACTATGTTGCCCAGGCTAGTCTCAAAATCCTGGGCTCAAGCAATCCTCCTGCCTCAGCCTCTCAAAGTGCTGGGATTACAGGCACGAGCCACTGTGCCCAACTGATAAATAGAATGTTTTAAACATATCTAGCTATTGCTTCTTGTCTTTTTGGCTAAGATCAAGTGTAAAAATATCTAGCTGATGCCATTTAAGAATCTACCTTTAAGGTTCACAACGATATGATTCATTTATATTAATTTCACAGATCAGATATAATCTCCCCAATAAAACCATGTCAAAGTCACAAAATTCATAAAAGCTGCTCACTGTAGAAACCAGTCAGGAACCTATTATATAAGAATCAGCATCTACTAAACCAGAATTAGAAGAGGGATTCTATTCACAAGATCCATGAAGGATACAGGCAAAAATGTCAACTAATATTTATTTACTGTTCTTGTTTACTTGTCTTCTCTCTTTAGATGAGAAGGACCATGACAGCAGAAATTTTGATCATTTGTTCACCACTCTATCTGCAGCCTGGAACAATATCTGGTACAGAGTAGATTTTGCTCTGTAAATACATATTTCTCTCAAATACATAAATATAAATATTAAGCAATGAGTGAATTTAGCATATCAATGTGAATCCTCTATGAATGTGTAGATAGGCATAGTCTCAGAAACAGAAGGGATGAGGTAGAGGAAACACCACTAAGGTGTATCCTCAGTACTAAGGTGTATCCTCAGTATTCATCTGAGAGGCTCAGGCTTGGAACTGCACACTGTCTTGTCAAAACTTGCACTGTAAACACAATCTAACAAAGGTAAAGAGTAGTTCCTTGGTGAATAGTAAAAACCTTCCTAGAATAAGCTGACACTAGATGTGTTACAGACTGTCGACAGTGTTTAAACAATTTAAACATTCTTCAAAGTTTCGCATTGGGAAAATTTAAGAGCTGAAGCAATCTGGGCCACAAAGATTATTGATTGGTTTATGTAGACAGTGGCAATCCTCCTCTTCATTTCAGTGTTATTTACAGAAACGAATATTGACTGTATTAGATTATGAAAGCTGAAGTTGTCACAAAGCAATGCAGAAAGTGTCACAAAGACAATTTGCATTATTAACCCAATACACTATCACATTGGGGAAACACCCACTTTTCCTCTAGAAGTAGAGAAAAACAGTGAGAGTTAAGATATTTTAAAATGAGTAGAGTTACTTTTAGTATACAATTTATTAACCGTCTTATCTGGAATATTGAACTAAATATCTTCCGGCTTTTCCCTAATATAGTTTCCCGATCATCACAAAAACATCTACTACAACGAGTACTTCTCATTCCAGAAATGATATGATGTATTGGAAAACACTAGCAAAAAGGCATTCATTCAGATCAAATAAACTAAACTTTAACCAACCCACTATTTTTTTGCCTTAACATTGCTCTCTACCTTGGGTGAAAATATGTGTTCTCTGAAAGGTTAAAGTATGTGAGAGGATGGTTTAATGATATGTATTTCTATTTTTCACCTTTTCATTGGATGAGATTAAGTGTTCAATGAAAAGAATGATGCTTACCATCTGAAATGGGTAGCTATTTGTAAATAAGTACTAAAATTCAAAATAGAGCTTCAACATTTATTTTCTGACAGTTAAATGGCTGTTTTCCAGTTACTGCATCCATCAAACAATAACCAAGGCACAGTGATTGTACCATAGCAGGTAGTTAACACTGCTCTTTCAGGCTTCTGGGTCAAAAGATTGAGCAACATGGTCACCAGCACTGCATATGGGGACACAGTGAAGGACACAGGATGACCATCAGAAGAGAGCTGCCAAAAAGAGCCAGGACAAGCACAAACTGTAAGGCAGCTTCCTGGAGTCCACAGTCCCTGACAGTAGAATCTGGACTAGCAAGAGATAGCATAAAGTCAAAAGACCTTAATCTGAATTCCCTTACTCTCTTAGGCAGGTTACTGGGCCTCTGAACTTCAGACTCTTTCTGTGAAATGGCAAAATAACCCCTAACTTAGGATGCATGTGAGGGTTAAGTAAGATAATGGAGGGTTAAGTAAGATAATGGCACAGGGCCTGGAACATACTAGGAGCTCAGTAGGGAGGGTAGTCATTATTATTACTATGGGAGTGGTACTGACCTTGAGGGATCAACCACAGTGGTTGTGATTTAAAGGTGCCATTTGTTGTCCAAAGCATAGGCACGGTATGTGTTTTAGCACATACCTGCCACATGCTGCATGTGCAATAATTATGGTCTAATATTACCATTGTGTTGATGTGCATGGCCATGCAATGGCAAAGATCCAGAGGTTGACAATGCCTTGCATTCTTGTTTGTTTGTTTGTTTGTTTGTTTTTTCTTGAGACGGAGTCTCCCTCTGTTGCCCAGGCTGGAGTGCAGTGGCGTGATCTCGGCTCACTGCAAGCTCCACCTCCCGGGTTCACGTCATTCTCCAGTCTCAGCCTCCCAAGTAGCTGGTAGCTGGGACTACAGGCGCCTGCCACCACACCCGGCTAATTTTTTGTATTTTTAGTGGAGACAGGGTTTCACCGTGTTAGCTAGGATGGTCTCAATTTCCTGACCTCGTGATCCACCTGCCTTGGCCCCCCAAAGTGCTGGGATTACAGGCGTGAGCCACTGCGCCCATCCTCTTTTTTTGTTTTTATTTTATTTTCTGCCTTACATTCTTGAAAACAGCCTTGGGCTACCAAGTCCAATGCCATGGCAAGATGCCTTTGTCCAGTAGGTTAAGCAACAGCGCAGCCATATTTGTATTTTTGTGAAAGAAAAATATGGTAGAAGTTGAGCAATTCTCCCCTCCAGAAAGCTGAGGTTGTTTTTTCCTTAGGAACAGGACTATCAGGGTAGTGTGGATCCAACCTTAGAGCGGGCCCAGCAGCAGCAACAATATCAAAAAAGGGACCCTGGATGCTACTCTTAATATTTCTCTTTCCTTACTTAGGCACCTAATGTGGCATACATCAACTCCTTAAGTCTTTCCATTAGTTCACCCTCTATTAAAGCTTGCAGCAGGACCTTCTCAAGGTACAGAACAATTACATCTGGATTTCTAGAAAGCAGGGTTCCCAGTAAAGCCCAGAAAATTTCAGAGACATCAGAAAGTCTGACACTTAAGGTATGTAATTTGTAAGGTCCTGTTGGAAAGATTGGACAGCATGTCAAGATCTGTTGATCACTTTCAGGCAAAGTCAAAATTCTCAAACAGAACTTTATCATTTTAACCCCACCTTGCCTCCATCAAGAACAACGAGGAGCTAAATGACTTACAAAAGCTGGCTATGGGTGCCACTTTCAAACTATCACCTTAGCATCGTGTTTTTTATTATTATTTTTAAGATAGGGTCTTGTTCTGTTGCCCAGGCTGAAGTACAGTGGCATGATCATGGCTCACTGTAACCTCGACCTCCTGGGCTCAAGCCATCCTCTTGCCTCAGCCTCCCAAGTAGTTGGGACTATAGGACATGCACCACCATGCCCAGCTAATTCTTAATTTTTCACAGAGAAGAGGTCTCACTATGTTGCCCAGGCTGGTCTAGAACTCCTGGTCTCAGATGATCCTCCCACCTTGGCCTCCCAAAGGGCTGGGATTACAGATGTGAGCCACCACACCCAGCCCAATATCAAGTTTTAGGCTGGGTGTGGCTGGGAGACTAGCAGGTACCTAGCTTGAGGACATACTTGTAAATTTCCAGTTTTTCCCAGTTTTTAAAATGTACAAAAAAGGAACATGAAACCGGAAGAAGAGTAAGAAAGTAGAAAAAAAAAGTGGTCTTTCAATGATTGCATCTCCTTATCATATGAGCCAGGCTTCAGTGATATTGACAGTGAGATACCTTACTATAGATGTGTGTGTGTGGCCAAACAAACATTGGAGGTCCAGCACATCTCCATTCAGAGTCCTCAGTTTCATTTCCTAGGCCATATATTGGGATAATGAAGAGCATGCACTCAGGGGTTAGGTAGACTGTTAGGAGTTTTATAGCCTTGTCAAGTCACTTTAACCTCTTTGAACTTCTGGTTTCTCATACTTAAAATGGGGATGATAATGCCTGCCTAGCAGGGTGGATGTAAGGATTTAATGAGTTCATGCATAAAAAGCTTTTAGTTGTTGTTTATTGTTAGCCTCCAGGTAAACTAAAAACCTCTCAGCCTCTGAATCTCATCAGCATGAATCTGCTGATTCCAAGATAATCATCACACTCATTTGCTTCCCAGTTGGAGTGGAGAGTGAATTTACATGACTGTTTAATTAGTAGTTGAGTGCAAAGGGTTTAGTGGTCTCTCTCCCTATATTAAATGTGAGAATACAGGTAAAAGTGCTTAATAAATGTTAGCAGCTATTATTCTTACTGTTGTTATTACTTACTAGTCCATGGAAACACTGTGCAGCGCAGAAAAGAGAAAATGAGGAAGCAAAGGGGTTTTTCCTTTTTGATCACGGCCTGTTGTAACCAGAGTTCCTAAATACTTTGTGAAATTTATTATACTTTCTTCATTCCTCCCTTGACCTCTTAACCCACAGTTTTTCTAAAGACTACTGATTTTCAAGTCCAACAGAGCTTAAAGGTAAAAAGAAAAGAAAAGAATAAAAAGACTACTGATTTGCTTTTTCATGTCTGTCACCACCAGACTATCCCAAGCATCTGAAACCACGTGGCTATCAGAGTTTACAAAGGTTTCTGGTCTCTTCTGATTGGGTATCAGTGTACATATGTCACAAGTATCCTCAACTCCCAGAACACAGTCAAAGCCCTGTAGCCTTCAGACCCACAGTTATTGCCCAAGGTAGAGTAGGGGAAGGGATGTATTTGTTGAGAAGTGATGTGGTTATTGGTGTGGGAATCCTGACATTAGAATGAGTAAATAACCCCCTTCCTCAGTGACACTAGCTCTAGGAAGTAGGCTGCAATGTCCGATGGGAAATTTGATTTCTCAAGGCATGTTTCCAGACTCCAGCCACTCCATGTTTGGCTTCAGTGAGAAAGAAAAACACTGGCAACAGCTGTGGATATCAGTGGCTAGAGTTTAAACAATCTCTTGTTTAAACAGTAGGAAACTGCACAAACAAGCTAGACTTCCCAAGAGTAAAGGCCAGGTACAGAGGAAATAAAGCATTCCAAATAATGCCAGGTAAGAATGAGGATGAATAACCAGTTCAAAGGCTAAAGAAGTGGCCTCAAACTCTTGTGTTCCTTGGGGCTCTAGAGTTGCTTCCTAGGTCGCTCAGGGATTGCCTGCAGCTGGGGGAGGGGAGTGTGCATGCGTGTGCGTGCGTGTGTGCGTGCACATATCTGTTGCAGGCACCTGCCGCCCCAACCCCAGTGCCCTTCAAATGCATTAGGAGGGAACCCAGAGCCTCCCATTCCTACTCTCTGGGAGTGAGGGTAGCTTGCGAGGGCCACTGAGGGTGACAGGGAGGAAGGCCAAGCTGAGTCATAATATCCTGCAGTGACTCCAGGAGACTTTAGCGATTTTTTTCAAAAGAAAAAGAAAAAAGAAAACAAGAAAAGAAAGGCAAATACTACTTCAAAGTCAAGAGCCCACTTTTACAATTGCTTTGAAAGAAAAATAACTAAAAACAAACCAAATGTTTTCTCAAATAAAATGTTTCCCTATCAGTCACTTGGGTGAAGTCAGCCTTACCTTGACATATTGAACGAGACGCTCACAGACATTCACTTTGTAAGTCTCTATGCCCAGCTCCTTAGACAAGCGTAAGATTCTGTTTTGGGTTGGTCCCACGTAAGCTCCGCCAACATCTACGTAATTAACATGCTCATTCTGCAAAAAGAGAAAAATTGGTCAGAGGACTTTAGTTAAAACTTGGAAAAATGTGTCTTGTAAAAAAAATAACCCCATTTATTTTTTTAAAAGTTAATTGTGCCTTATGTCTCCCCTATAAAGAGCAACTGAAAATGGCAGTCTTTCCTCGTCCACTCAAGAACTGGGGCACAATCCTGTCTAACACTCATCACTAAGCACCATCATTTGGCAAAGCTATTGGTAAGGTCAACTCAGCAATACAATGCATAAAAGATAAAGAACACTGTAGTATATTCTGCCAGTTTAGATCCTTTACAAAACATTTAAATTATTATGTGAGCTTCTCTCTGGTGTTATTACTGGAGGAGCTACCCAAAGCCTAATTCCCTAATTTCCACCAGGTGAAATCTTAAATCAGTCCACATTGATGGTTCTAGATGCTATTTTAAAACACTTCCAGGAAAGAATGCATCATGGGAAAAGAATACAAGAAGGTATAAAAAGATTCACATATCACTAAATTATTTACAAATATGCAAACCCTCTATCATAAACTAAAATTGTTTACTTGGCCTTCCTCCCTGTCACCCTCAGTGGCCCTCACAAGCTACCCTCACTCCCAGAGAGTAGGAATGGGAGGCTCTGGGTTCCCTCATACAGTTCTCCATGCTTTTCAGCTGTTTTTATTAATTGGCAAGTCCCAATGATTTCATCAATAAATTGAATATTGGTGAGCTGCAACCCCTCCATGGCTTTTTTTTTGTTTTTAAATAACTAAAGGGTCTGTGTCTATTTTGTTGTGTATACCAGTTCTCAAGCATGTTGTCATGCCTTTTTTCCTTGTTTGCCTGATTATTTTTTATTGAATGCCACCCATTGCACTTGAAAACATGCAGAAATCATTTGAATCCTAGGAAGATGGTATCTTTCTCAGAGAGGATTTATGTTTGCTTCTGCCCACAGCCTAGGACCCTCACAGTACTAGATAACTTCATTCCATTTGCAGTACCTGAGAGGATTTGAGGCTGGGCCAAAATGCACATTTGACCTAGCTTTCTTGCCATTCACCCTTGGTCCTTAGATGCATCCCAACTCTACAGCACAAAGAGTTGACCAATACTCCCCCACAAATCAGTACACACTTCATGGGGTTCTGGACTTGACCTGTCACCCTAGCTTTGCACTAGGTCCAAAGCACTGCTCAGCCTTCGGGAGCTTCTTCAGTGGTTAGCAACTCCCCCTGCCACCCAGGGAAAAGTAGGTTAATCTTTTCCAGATGTTGGCCCAGTGATTCTTCCCTATCTTGTTAGCTTGCTGGCTCTTTAATGCTTTAAAGATGTGTGTGTGCATGTGTGTGTGTGTCTATACAGTGCAACTTGTCTAGTCTCTTTGTATTTTGTTATAATTTACCTAATCTGTTATTTCCAGAAAATCGTCTAGTATTATTCAACATTTCCTTCCTGGAGCTACCCAACCCGATATTATCTTTCTATTGGAGGATATGCTTTGCTAACATTTTGTTGAGAATTTTTATATCTATGTTTATATCTACGCTAACATTTTGTTTAGAATTTTATATCTATGTAAGCAATATTGAGACTGGCCTATGATTCTCCTTTCTTCTACTGCCTTGTCTGTTTTTTGCATTAGAGTACTGCTAATCTCCTTAGTTAGTGATCATACTTTTTTCTATTCTGTAGAAAGGTTTGTATGTAAATAAAGTGATCCATTCTTTGAACATTATGTAGAACATACCTGTAGAACTATCTAGGCTTGGTGATTTTTCTTTAGGGAAAATCTTAAACTACACATTTAATTTATTTTTAGGTTAAAGCACTACTCTTCTATTTCTAGACTAAATCAATGTTAACTTTGATGAATTACATTTTTCTCATAATATGTACATTTCATATATGTTTCAAAACTTGGTTTAATGTTCATGGCATCTTCTTTTCATTTAATTATTCTTTATTGCATCAGTAATTATATCTTCATTTTCATCTTTTTTTATTATTATTTTTTGAGACAGGGTCTTACTCTATCACACAAGCTGGAGTAAAATGGCATGATCATAGCTCACTGCAGCCTCGACTTTCCTGGGGTCTACAAATTCTCCCACCTCAGCCTCCTGAGTAGCTGGGACCACAGGCATGTGCCACCACACTCAGCTAATTTTTGTATTTTCTGTAGACTTAGGGTTGCTCAGGCTGATCTCGAGCTCCTGAGCTCAAGCGATGCACCTGCCTCAGCCTCCCAAAGTGCTGGGATTACAGGCGTGAGCCCCACATCTGGCTCTCATCTCTTATTTATTTGGGGTGTTTCTTTTTCTGGAAAAATCTTATCAGACACTTCTTGTGTATCTTTAATAGGTCTCTTCAAATAATCAACTTTTATTTTATGGATCCTCTTTGTTGGGTGTCCATTTTCTATATCATTGATGTGTGCCCTTTTTACCCCTTCTTTGGATTTATTTTGCTCTTACTTTTCTAACTCTTTGCATGATTAGCTTATTCATATATAGCCTTTTTCTTTTCTAATGGAAGAATTTAGACTATATATCTTCTAAGTATTGCTTTAGCTGCATCCACAACTTTATATTTTCCATTATTTTGCAGGTCTCAGTATTGTCACACAGAAAAGGAAAAAAAAATAAGCTTATCTTTATTTATGTTTTCCATCTGAATTTACGCTACCCATATGATATGAAAAACCTTGGGCGGAAAATTTAAAGTGTCAAGGCGGGTGGTTGAAGTAGACTCAAATCCTTTTCCCCTAGGCCTCAAATAATTTACACACAGATAAAGTTCCATGGAAAATTAGCAACCCATAGCCAAGAGTTACAAAACATACGTGCAAACAAGGCACCAAAAGAAAATAAGCAGAAAAAATAATCCAGAAAGACTTTGTAATAGTTGAATTATACACAGAATCTAAAAGTACTATGTAATATATTTTAAATAAAATAAGCCATTAAAACTAGGAGCAGGGGAAAAGAAACTGAAAATATTATCAGGTAGATTTAAAAATAACTGCTAGTAATAAAAATGTACTAATTAAAATTTTAAAAACTCTGTGAATGGATTAAACAGTATATTCGACATAGTTAAAGAGTGAGTAAACTGCTAGATCTGAATAAATTATATAGAATGCAGTTCCAAGATAAAGAATTGGAAAATATGTTGAGGAGGTAGTTCAGACATGGAAGATGGTGTCAAAATGTTAAGTAGTATAAAAAAATAGTGGCTGAGGATTTACCAGCATTGTTGGAAGATAAGAAACCCAACAGGTCCAAAGAATGATAAATAAAAATAAATTCTCATCCAGACACAGAGAAACTGCAGTATACCAAAGAAAAGAGCTCTCAGAAGCAATTCTTTTTCAGAAAACGAAAGAGGCAAATCGTACATACTCTGAAAAAAAATCAACAATTAGACTTAACAATAAATTAAACTTCAACAATAAAAATACAAGCCAGAAGATAGGGGAATAATATCTTTGCTGTTCTGAGAGAAAAAAAAAGAGGAAGAGAAATTCTAAATAGAATTTGTTACCTGTTAGAACTATGTTTTGTCAAGCTGACAAATGTACAGAGTTTAGAACCCAGATTGGAGGAAAGGGTGTGTTTCAAGTAGAATGAAAATGGTTACAAATAAAAGGTCTGAGATTCAAGAACGGACAGTGAACAAAGATATTGGCAAAACTTTAAAGAAAATTAAGCAACATCAACAATAGAATAAAACAGAGAAGTCTGCTGGTATGTTCAAGAAATAGCAAGGAGGCCAAATGGCCAGAACAATGTGAGCAAGGAAAAAAACTGAAGATGAGGTTACAGAGGTTATTGGCAGAGCAGGTCACTTAAAGCCTCCCAGGACATTGTAAGGACATAGGTTTTGACTGTCAGTGAGAAGGGGGGGGCCTTTGGAAGGTCTTGAGCAGGGAAATGCTAAAATCTGACTTACATTTGAAAGGCTCACTCTCACTGATGCACTACGAAAGAACAGAATGTAGGGGGCAGGAGTAAAAGCAGGGAAATCAGGAGCCTATTGCAGTAATCTGACCTAGAGATAATGGTGGCTCCCACCAGGGGATAGCAGTGGAAGTGGTGGGAAGCATTGAATTCTGGATATGTTTTGAAGGCAGGGCCAACAGAATTTCCTGACAAAATAAATGAGGGTCTGGTAATGTTGAGCATGACTCCGAGTTTTTTCAAAGCATGGGAAAGGTGGCTGGAATAGTGGCCTTGAGGAAGATCAGAAGTCTAGTGTTGGATGTGTTATGTTTGAGGTGTCTATGCAACATCCAGGAGATCTACAAATTTCTATAACTTCCATGTCAGATGAGCACAGCATATCGTATTCAGCATTTTACTTATTTCAATGAGGAGTTGGGGTTTTCATTCTGCCATAACACCAGAAATGAAGTGTTTCTGTGACTTCTTTAAGGTGTCCTCATATAATGTTTATTCTCTCTTTTAGTAACCATCAGTGCTGTCCTCCAAACCTTTTCTGATCTCCAACATCCATTTTAAGATAGAAAGAACAAAACTGGAATCAGTACTCCAATAAATTTCTGGGCTTTAACAAAGACAGCAAGAGGACTCCTGGGAGTTTCCAAACATGATGTCTTTAGAACGCTGACACTATATTTAAAGCAAATAATCCTAAATGAAGCAGTAAAAAGAGTGAGGCATTTTGCAGAATGTTTCTTTACAAAGTAAAAACATTCTAAATGAGGTGCCTGAAGTTCAGCATGAAGACACTAGAAGCAGTAACAATGTGTTCTACTATGTTGCACCTCAGTCTTTGGGGTCTTGACTTAGATCTCACTACTCAGCCTTTGCAGAGGTCACAAACATGCAACAATATTGGCAAACAAATACACCAACCCTGTGGCAGCCCTGCAGGCATTTCAACTTTATTAATTTGACCTAATGCATCATGGATGAATCACATTAGGAAAAACGGGGAAGTTCTGAACTAATGGAAAACCCATCTGAACAGCTTGCCAGGTAATACCAAATTTGACATTCTGGTACTCAGAGATCCATAGTAGCTTTTATGGCATCTTCCCAAAATTATCCTAATTGATTATGTTATTAGAAGCAATTTTTAAAAATATATTTGCTTCAGTTTCTTATTAAATACAATTTTCATGCCTGTTTCCTTTTTTAAAATTTTTAATTTTTTGAGTCAGGGTTTCCACTACTGTCACCCAGACTGGAGTACAATGGTGCAATCTTGGCTTACTGTAACCTCTGCCTTTCGGGCTCAAGTGATTCTCCTACCTCAGCCTCCCAAGTAGCTGTGACTACAGGTGTACACCACTGCACCTGGCTACTTTTTGTATTTTTAGTAGAGATGGGGTTTCACCATGTTGCCCAGGCTGGTCTCAAACTCCCAAGTTCAAGTGATCCACCCACCTCGGCCTCCCAGAGTGCTGGGATTACAGGCGTGAGCCACCATGCCCAGCCTCCATGCCTGTTTCTTAAAGCCCTCTTTTTCTCCTTCTCATCATTTGGAGTATAAATGCTAAGTCCTAATTACCAAGTATTTCAAAGATTCCTTTCTCACATTCCTAAAGGGGGTGTAATATCATGCTGAATAGACAAGAATGGTTCCTGAGTGGTGCTGACATATATAAATGACACAGCATGGCAAAGTAATTGGGGCCTATAACACAGATGGGGACAAGTATGTTAGAATTCTCATTTCCCTTATACAAAGAAACTTGTTCTTAACTGAAAATCCATAACATGACTGATGCTCCTGTTTAATAACCAAAAGGTTTTAGAGATAAGAAAAATAGGGCTAAGGGACAACCTAATAACTATCTCCAAAATGAAGGAATATTTTTCAGAAAATGACAGAAGAATCATATCTAATAAAGGCATACAGGCAGAAGACGCAACTCTTCGTTTGCACTATAACACTCTGCCTTCAATTAGAATTTGAAGATGGAAGGGAGTTTCTCCAAGGACATTTAGATTGTATCTTATTAGTCAGATGAGAGAACTGAGATGTAAAGTGCTAATAGGACTTATCCAAGACATCATGTCAAGTCAGTACAGAGGCTAGAATCCCAGTCTCCTCATTCCCAGACCAATAGCTTCCCAGTGGACTACATCTAAGGGAGCACTCAGAAAATTTAATCTGGATTGGCATTAATTTAAGGCAAGCAAGCAAACAAATGCCACAGAGTAGCACTTCTGTAGTGTCCCCTGGAGATGCTGTCAAAATGCAGATCCAGATTCAGCAGTTCTGAGACACAGCCTGAGATTCCACATTTCTATCAAAATCCCAGTTGATTCTGGGGCTACTGACCCACAGACGATACTTTGCATAGCAAGGCTGTACAGCACCCTTAGAGCTGAGCAAAGCAGAAATAGGCTTAGATACATCCCTGTATCCAAAAAGGTAGGAAGCAAATGACAGAAGGGTAGCATGGCACCATGTGGCTGAAATCGCTGCTATGAAATCCTAATTCAAATGTTGTCTGTAGGCTATTCCAATATCCATTGATATTTCCTCTCGCATGCCTGCTTCTATTATGCAGCCTACTATTGCGAAATACTTACTTTCCCAGGATCCCTGACAGCTGAGGGTAGCCATGTGACCCAACTCTAGCCAATGAGACTAAAGCAAATGTCTGCTGGGGTCTTTTGGCGAAGGAAAAGCTTTGTTGCAGACAAGGCTGGTGCCCCCCTTTCACTCTCCTTTCAGCCTTGAATGAGAACCTGATGCTTAGAATCTCAGCATCCATCTTGTTACCACAATACAATAAGCCTACATGCAAAGAATATCAGAGCAGGGCTGGGTGCGGTGACTCATGCCTGTTATCCCAGCACTTTGGGAGGCTTCAAGGCCAATGGATCGCCTGAGATCAGGAGTTTCCAACCAGCCTGGCCAGTATGGTGAAACCCTGTGTCTACTAAAAATACAAAATTGGCTGGCGTGGTGGGGGGTGCCTGTAATCCCAGCTACTCTGGAGGCTGAGACAGGAGAATCACTTGAACCTGGGAGGCAGAGTTTGCAGTGAGCCGAGATTGCACCACAGCACTCCAGCCTGGGCAACAAGAGCGAAAAACAGTCTCAAAAAAAAAAAAACAAACAAACAAAAAAAAACGAATATGAGAGCAGAAAGAAGAGCAAAAAGCAAGAGCCTGGACTATGTACCACCAGACTTCTGTGAAGTAATCAAATGTTTGCATTGCTTACGCCATTCTGTTATTAGTCTAACTGAAGCATCTTCTAGTTAGATAGATGCTTCCTCTCTTTCCAGTCACTTCAACAGTCTGGTTTTGTCTTTACTCTCAATCTCCAGTCTTTAACACTCTATTTGTGTACTCTAGCAAAGGGGCTCATTAATTAATGAACTTCTAACTATCAAATGCGAGGGGTTTTTTCTTTTGTTTTGTTTTGCCTTTATACTGTGTCAGTTGACAGGTGAGCACCCCTTCCTCTTTCGTCCGCTGACCTACCTATTGCTGCTCTAGTCTGGTCCTCCTCTTCTGCCTCTACTACTTCTCTCTGGCTCTTCTCCCTTTCTCCCCCACTTTTATGTGCAAAAACTTCCATCTTTGCCCCTATTTCCTTCCCAGTCTTCATTATCTCCCTACATACTTTCGCCCAGAGTCAACCACCTGCAACCATTCCCTTAATAGTAGTAAATAATAGCATGCATTTTTTCCAGAATGGTGATGTAAGCCCAAGTATAAAAAAAGCAGTGATGTAGCAATAACTGGGCTTCTTTCTTATATCTAGCCAGATGTGACCTCAGGAATACCTCTGGCAGCAGTATACTTCTTAGGGAACAAGGGCCAAGGGAAAAGTTATGCAAAAATATGCTACATTTGTTCCTGCTTACTACGGCCACCACATTTCTTTTTTTGTTTGTTTTTGGTTTTTTTGTTTTTTTGCCACTACATTTCTATTAAGTTGTGTGTCATTGGATAAATAAGGAATCTAAGCGTGTGTGTGTGTGTGCGTGTGTCTCTCTGTGTGTGTGTCTGTGTGTATTGTGGGTGTATAGTCACTTCCAGTACAGCCAAACTATTACTCCATCTGAGACACTACACACTTCATTTACGTCTGTAGTATGGAAATTATGACACTGTATTGAAGTTACTTGCTCATGTTTGTTGAATTCACTCCACTGAAAGTCAGAAGCTGTCAGTCTTTAGTGTGTACTTGTTAAAGAGAATGCACGCTTATTTGATGGGAGTACTTTAGGACTATGGAGGACAAATGGCTTAACTGCATGAACTCTTGAGATCTCCTCTAGCCCTGTGATTTTCAGTGGTGCCACTTGTAGTTTGAGTGAGATATTATATTACATGTAAGTATTAGAATCACTTACCCTCACGGTATATGTTCTTCCTCCAACCCTGTCCCGAGCTTCTAAAACCAAAACACTAACGCCATATTCAGTCAAGAGTTTGGCAGCAGATAGTCCTAAAGGAAAAACAAAAGAGAGCAACGTAACATTCAAATGCTTAAAATCCAAGATTTAACCAGGTCTATACATCAAATAAATGCAGGGTATCATATACAATCCAGTGATGTTGCTGTCTTTCTAATACATTCTGGCCACACTATGATTAAATGAGCCACCAATTTTATTATCTATCATAAGGGATTCAAAAATAACTAATTTAGTCATCTTGCATTTCAGTTGGTCAACAGAAACAAAATGTAATGGTTTTAAAATATATGTATCTTGTTTTCTGGTGATAATCATATATTTAGAGAATTTCTGAGCCTCTAAATCAATCCCTATCATTTCCCTCGTCCAGAAATCCTGATAGTATTAACAGAAGAGACTATTTTCTTCAAAACTTTCTCTAGCTACACTAGGTCTCAGTATAACTATGCTTTGCTTTTCTCAACTTAAAAATCCTGTATAATCATGTCCTATGATTTACATTTTGATTACAGGCTTGCTAGATCTTGTTTCCTTCACTAGTTTCTAAGTTACTATAAGGTAGAAACCATGCTTTATACTTTTTTCACCAGCTCAAACAAAGCTGAGAACAGGTTTTCAGCTGTAATTAAAAGCCTTCAGGAAACATAAAATATTTTTTAAATCCAGCATAGTAATACCAGAAAAATTAAGAAAGTGTTGCAGATTAACATTATATCAAGGGTACATGCTACAAGCATGGTTTCTCACTGATGTTGACCTTGATCTGATCACCTGGCTGAGGTAGTGTTTGTCAAGTTTCTCCACTATAGTTATTCTTTTTCCTATCTTAACATACTATACTCTGAAAGAAAGGCCACACTTAAGGAGTGGAAAGTATGTTCCAGCTTTTTGAGAGTGGAGTATCTATATAAATTATTTGGAATTCTGCACTGGAGATGTGTCTCTTCTCCTCACTTACTGACTTCTTCAATCATTTACTTATTATCATATCAATATGGACTCGCAGATATTCGTTTTATACTTTGGATTATAATCCAACACTATGTCATTTATTTCATTGCTCAAATTCTTCCAGCTATGGTTATTGGGAGTTCTTTTACTTGGCTCCTATGCCCCTTTGACATGCCCCTATCATTGTGTGTGTGTGTGTTTGAGCATTTCCTTCCTTTCTAGTACTACACAATGCTCCAGACTCATCTTATCTTTCTCTGCCATGGCCTTAGAATCAGACATTTCTTCAATGAGCTTTGGTCCCTTTTACTGAAGAACAGTATTAGAAACCAAGATCTGGGTTCTAGGTGTGCTCATTGCTACTGGGGTGTCATTGCTTCTAAGACCTCTCAGCTCACAGAATAAAGAAATATATTGTGCATACACTTATTTTTAAATCTACATTCATTTTTGTACTTCAAATTCTTAGTTCCTAGTTAACTTTATACTTCTCATTATACTTCTCATAAACTTCTCATTGTTACAGAGACAAACATAATACAGGGAGAAAATGCTAATTATATTAGGGTAAGGGAAATAAGAATGACACCAGAGACAAGATTAGTAAAGTGATACAAATAATACCTAAATACATATACAAGTGGTTGAGGAGAGGAACTATTCTAACTGATTTTAAAACCCGGTGATTTGATAGTTCATTTCTAATGGTATATATCCTAAAGATAAAAAGAACTTCACATTTTTTTCTATAATAATTTAGCTAGCCCTAGTATTAGCATTGTGATCCCAAGGCTGTCACATTTGTAGTATGTGATAAAACAAGTGAGTAATCAGGCTTGTGTTGTTGAGAAGCAGGTTTTTTAGCATGGAGATAAAGAAACTCAGATGTAAAAATGATGAGATGAAGCAGTAACCCTGTAGTCCTAGATATAAATTGAAATTATAAGTATGATCTCTTGATATACTCTATCTTTAAAAAAAATTTCCTTAGTTTTGTACAATGAAAAGGTCTAGAAAAAGTAACCTACCCAGTAGCAATGAACACTCCCAACACCCAGAGTGTTGTTTCTAAAAAATCAATTCTCACTACAATGAACTATGGCTTGTGACCTAGTGAGATCTGAGGCAGGAAATGTACAAGATGAGCCTGAACATTAAATCATACCAGAAAGCAAGGAGGCTGTCAGAGACTACTAGGATTATGTCAAAAACACTCAGGAGCCTACCTATATAAACTCCTACTGGCCAAAGATGAAATAATTTGAGTGTCAAATAAAGATAACAACTACAATGGCTTAAGTCCATGAGTTCATAATAATACTAAACAAACACAAAAACTCTCATTTTCCACCTTTGGAAAATGCTAAGGAACGAACTTATCATTTTGAAAAATGATAAGCAAAAGAAAAAATCTAGCATTCATCCTACCTTTCCTATTTGTGCTGAACCTCAAAACAACCAAATAGCTAATGAGGGGAAGTTTCTCTGTATAAAAGTATGCTAGTTGGTAAGTGAAGACAGAAATAATTCAAATGTCAGCATTTTGCAACCCCTAATGAGTTAATGGATCTAGCATAATGATCATCAAGTTGCTAACACACACAGAAAAACAGATGAGACAAATGTTATCTGCCTCTTGATGGAAGCACACACCATTACCTATGAAGTAGTTTTGCAAGAATGAAGGGAAGGAGAGGGAACGGGAGGGGAGGGAGGGGAGGGAGGGGAGGGGAGGAGAGGGGAGAAAAGGAAGGAACAAATTAAATTCTAATGTGATCAGCCCTCTGTATCTGATACTTAGGGGACAGAGGAATATGTTAATACTACTGGGATGAAATGAACAAAATCCAAATTGTAGGAAATTATACAGGACTACCCTATTTGTTTTTTATTCCCTACTCACGCTCTCCTTCCCCTTTATCCTTCACGGGCTTTTCCCACAATAAATCTCTTAGACAGCTAGTTCTATCTTGATGCCTGCTCTCACAGAACCCAGCATTTTACTCATATACAGAATGGCATAGAATACACATAGCCAAATCAAGGATGAGTTTGGGTCTACAAGATCTAAAATATCTTAAAAGATATTAAGTCTAAACCATAATAACCAGCACTGCTATCTACTAATGTTTGTGTGCAATTTTGAGCCCTTCAAGTACACGACTCTTACACTGCTGATGCCCATCAAAGATTTAAGTATGTAATGAATTTTTGGAATCAGCTCACAAAGAAAGCCATCCCCTGACAGTTAAATAAACTCAAACCAATGTCTGCCAATCTTGGCGCAATATGTTTTCTGGAACACAGTCAAAGGCTTCTTGTGCTGACTAATGTAAAAACAGGATGAAGGTGAGATGAAAAAAAAGTTTATGCATAAATCTTTCTCCTTATGTCTGATTATTTCTTTAGGGTTAAGTTCCAGAAGGGAGATGACTAAGTCGAAAGTGATGAACATTTTTAGGCTCAAAGTAATACTCCATATTTAAAAACAGAGAAACTCAGATGCAAAATTTTTATTTCTTCCCATTCCCTTTAATCAACCTAACTACAAACCAGTTAGGTAAATATACCCAAGGGTCTACTAGAATTGCTCTGGCAGCTCCTCTTCTAAGGAGGAGAAACTGGCTCTCCCCACACTGCCTAAGGGGATGGAGCGGTGGGGAACGTTGAACAACAGTGGTGGGGCCTGCAGCAGTTGTGCGCATAAAGGGACCGCTTGGTGGCATCCAAACAGATCCATTTCATATGCCTTTCCTTGTTGCCTCTCACAACCATCCCTTAGAGTAGATTTCATTATCTCCATATTCCAAGTGCCTGATATGACCACAACAAAGTCTTCTGAAAAGCGAAGGATTTTACTTCTCACACCCTCACTTAGAGTCTTAATAAAATCGAATCTAGTATGTAACTCCAAACAAGTTTTATGCGTGGGTTTCAGTGCCCATAATAAATAAACACTACTCAGGAAACTAAAAGGGGAGGGGGGAGCAGGGCTGTCTGAGCGAATACAATGACCACACCAGTGACAAAGGTCATTTTGCAGTTTGGCATTTAAGGATAAAACTAAATAAAATTTAAAAGCTGGTGAAAGTAGTTTCTACATGGCAGAAGAACGATTAGCACTATAACAGCAAGGAAAGTTTAAACTCTTAGTTTAAGAAATGAGAAATATGTTTAAAATATTTAAAAAGGATTTCAGAGAAATAGTTTCTAAAAGGTCTTAGAATTTGAAGGGTGAAGGTTTAAGTTATTTAGGAAAATCTACTATATTAAGCATATTTCTTCTAAGATGCTGAATAAAAGGGTGCTAATGTTTCAGTTTGCGTGTTTACCGGGAAGAAGACCTTGTTAAGAAATTTCCATGAAAATTTAAAGGTTAAAATATATACAATATGAAAATAAAAGTATGATGCTGTTAGGAAAGTATTTTTGAATGCTTAGTAAGTCAAAGTACACGCAAATATTTGGAGCTCAGAAATCTTTTGTAATGTAATAGCTGTGGCTATCTGCTGATTTGAACGGCAAAACCTAAAAATTATTCCTACTTTAAAATCTAAGTCTTAGATTACAATCAACTCTTTTTTACACTTGTGTGTCACTCACTATGCATTCTACCCTCCCCTCAGCACTACAAAATTCAATGATCAGTTACAGAAAAAAAAAAAAATGATATCTTAATTGTCAACCCTACAGACTAGTTTAAGGGCTTTTGACCTAATCTTTCGAAATATTTATTGAGCATTTTTTTGTAAATGGGATAAAATTGTTAGAAAAGATTCTTAAGTCTGAAGGCAAGTCACCAAATAAAATGTGGCTACTATAAAGATAGCTTTTGTAATCAAATATTTTTTCACATTTTATTATGAAAAGAGAAAAAGCTCATCTTAAATCTTTTATTTCATCTTGTTCCAAAGTAATATAAATTACTAAGCAAAAATGAAGACCATTATGCATTACAGCTCTCCCTTTCTTTCATTTTCCATCATTTAATGGCCACATAGAAACTAGTGATAAGAAGCCTGTTTCTCACCACTCCCCACCCGCCTAAGGGAAGGGTTTGATACAAGTATGCCAGTAAATGATTAACAACCAGTCCAGTAGTGGGAAGCGGGGACTGTTTCACAGCATTTAGATTTTCACAGCATTTAGATTTCCATGGTGTATATGCACCCTCATCATGGGTTTCAAACTACTAGTGTGATTTCAGGCTAACATTATTGTCCATTAAATCAGCAAGTGTTTATGATATTCATTGGGATGTAGGAGATGTGGGGCCACCTTGGTAAAAGACCATTGGACCAAACTCTCAAGTATCCTAGTGTCAAAAATGTGTGATTCTCTCACCCATGTTTTTGAGAGAAGAGGTCTAAGTGAACACTAACAAAATCTACCATCCCCTATACTCAGAGCTCTTCCTCTCCCAAACCATGGCAAACAGAACTCATTAGGAAGAAAAGAGCCCAAGACTCCTGAGTATCCTGTGGTTTTCTTTTTTTCTTTTTTCGAGATGGAGTCTCTCTCTGGTCGCCCAGGCTGGAGTGCAGTGGCGCCATCTCGGTTCACTGCAAGCTCCGCCTCCCAGGTTCACGTCATTCTCCTGCCTCAGCCTCCTGAGGAGCTGGGACTACAGGTGCCCACCACCACGCCTGGCTAATTTTTTGTATTTTTAGTAGAGACGGGGTTTCACCGTGTTAGCCAGGATGGTCTCCATCTCCTGACCTTGTGATGGGCCCGCCTCGGCCTCCCAAAGTGCGGGGGTTACAGGCGTGAGCCACCGCGCCCGGCCTATCCTGTGGTTTTCTGCGAGAGTAGAGAGGTCAGAGAAACCATATTCACAAAGAGTTTGTTAAGGCCTTATTGTGTAAACAAGGAGATATGATAGACTTCACAATGCAAAAAACTTGAAAACAGGAAGATAGCAGATCATAGCACAAGCAGATCTTTAATTAGTTTGCATTAAGTATTCTAAATAGGGACGATGAGTTTAAAACAATACAATTCCTCTCCTAATTTCTCTCTCCTCAGTCATTTGCAAGTTACAGAAACCAAAATAAAATAGGTTAATGGATTTATCAGAGAGGTTTAAAAAAAAAAAGTTAGTCGGGAAAGCACACCTTGTTTGAGAGAGTTCAAGGCAATGTGGGTCCTGGTTATTAGATCAAGAGAGCCTGGGTGAGATGTTGTATGCAGCCAGCAGTGGTGTTACCATGGCAACCTCAAACCAAGCTCCAAGTTCTTAAAGCAACTGCCCATAGAAACTGTATTACCACCAATTCTGCAATGCTTCCAACAACCCAAAATGGCTGCTGTCCCCAGAGAACTGGTATAGGAGATGATTTTACCCACATAGCATGCCTTGGGAGTTCATGTATGCAATGAAGCCTTTGAGGAAATAATCCCTTTGCTTCCCAGGGCATAAATCTCAGGCATACTGTCACTTTGGAACCTAGCTTCCACATTTAGCCCTGCCTTCTCCACCTCTCCCTGGGTCACTTGCTTTACCTTATTTCTTCAAGAATATTCACATTATTCTATCACAGAAAAGTAAGAAATTCCTCAATTTGACTCATGCCACCCTTTTCAGTTCCTATGTGATTTCTGAATTTCTTTCTACAACACATGATCAGCTGTCTCCATTTCCTAACTTGAATAAACCTGGAAATGTAGTATACTCCTCATAGAAAATGCCCAGTGACCCTACCGTCAATGCAGATAATCAATATATTCACGTGTCCAATATAACACTCTGTCCCTGTTACCCTGATTTATTTTTCTTCTTAGTACACATTACTACCTGGCACTACACACACATACATACACACACACACATACACACACACACACAATTTTTTGTATGTTATTTAATTAAGCCCACATGAAAATCGGGTCTTTGCTCATTTTTGCTTATTGCTGTATCTCCAGAGCCTAGCATAGTACCTGGCATGCAGTGGACACTCAGGAAATATTTGTTGAAATAATTTATTAATGAATGAATAGAGTTTATAAAACTTCAGAGACTGCAATTCAAAAACACTCACAAATTCAATGGTATGTATGCCTACTGAAGGCATTCACAGTTTCAAAACAAACAAAACAAAACAAACATCCCATAATGAATTGGCCAAACAAAACACTCCTGGGGCAGGCTCTGGATTGATTCTCCTAGTATTATGTGGAAGAGCTCCTGCTATAGAGTGAGTGAAATTTGCAATCACATTTTGTTATTTACTGTGTGATAATCTTAAGAAAGTTTCTTCAACATGTTGCCACAGCTATAAAACAGAGATAATAATTGTTCTGCCTTGGTGGGTAAGATGAAGATTAAACAAAGTAACATGTATAATTACGCAGCCAAGTGACTGATGCCTGGTAAATGTACCACTGGTATGAGCTATCATCATCACCATTATCCTTAAGGTCACTGATGACCTCCTTTTTTCTAAGCCTCATGGTTTTGTCTCAATCCTTAAACTCCTTTATGCTATGGTTGGTATTGTTGATCATGTATTTCTCTAAATCAGCACTTCCCAAAGGGCGATCTGTGGAAAGTTATTTCTTTGAGGATGTACACAGAATTTGTCAACATTGTTCAGTAAGATAAACACATCAACATTGTTCAGTAAGATAAACACATTATCAAGTTCATTGTGTTCCAGATTACAATAAAGGTAAAGAAAAGGTGCTATGGAGGTCCTTAAGCCAGCTTGCCTGGAGCGATTTAGGAGAGTTTCCAGAGCTTTTGGCGTGATTGGCTTGAACACTATGCTTAATGGTGAAACAACAGTAGCATTAAAATCAGAAACAAGGTAGAAATGCCACCATTACCAATTTTATTTAACATTATTGGGCAAGTACTAATCAATGCCATTAGATAAAGGTGAAGTGAGGTATAAAAGTTAGAGAAGAGAGAAAATTATCATAGTGAATGGATAGTGGAAACTTAGCCTGGAAAATTGATAAGAAGGAATGAATAAATGAATGAAAGAAAAACAAAAAGAAAATTCAAGGAAAAAGGTGTCTAGTTTAAAAAAAATTTTTTTTTTTTTTCAAGATGGAGTCTTGCTCTTTCACCCAGGCTGGAGTGCAGTGATGCGGTGTCAGCTCACTGAACCTCTGCCTCCTGGGTTTAAGCAATTCTCCTGCCTTAGCCTCCCATGTAGCTGGGATTACAGGTGCACACCACCACGCCCAGCTAATCTTTGTATTTTTAGTAGAGAAGGGGTTTCACCATGTTGCCCAGGTTAGTCTCGAACTCCTGATCTCATGATCCGCCCGCCTCAGTCTCCCAAAGTGCTGGGATTACAGCTGTGAGCAACTGTGCCCAGCCAAAATTAATATTAAAAGATAAATATCTACCCTGTATACAATGAATTGGAATATGATGGGAAAAAATAAGCTCGCTTCTTAGAGCAACATGAACTCAACAAGAGCTCTGAAAAATCTACCTGAAAAATACCTTTAAAATCACCAAAAGACACAATAGAAGATTTCAACAGAAAAAAATAGTTTTTATTTTTGGATAAAAGGAAACAGTATTATAAAGACCTTAATTCCTCCAAATAAATTTACAAATGTAACGAAATCTCAATTAAAATATTAGTAACTTTTTCTTTATATATTCATTTCTAGACCTGTCCAGGTGAAAAATCACATGGAAAAATAGCATGGCCAGCTTGCCAGGAAATTCCTGAAAAAGCATTATAACTAGCTCAACTTTTCATTAAATGTATGGCAAAGCTACAGTAAAAAGAGTTGTGCTGGTACAAGATCAGAGAGACAGAGAAATAAGAGCATATGGTCTAGAAATAGCCTAAATTATACAAATCAGTAGGTAAATCCTGGTTTAGTCAATATATTGTGTTGAGACATCTGATTTGGGGAAATTAAAAAAGTAAAGCAGAATCTCTCTCTAACTCTTTACTCAGAATAAACTCAGAAGAAAGATTTAAATGCATAACATAAAAACCTGAAAAAACTAGAATAAAGTAGGGCAGATTTTTCTAAAATAATATTCTTGGAATAAAGAATGCTTTCTGTGCAAGACACAAAACCCAGATGCCATAAAAAGAAAATATTTGCAACATTCAACAAAGAATTCATTTCTTCAAAATATAAAAAGTTCTCACAAATCAATAAGAAAAATGACCAGACATGCTTTTAAAATAATTAAAAAGAAAAAAAAATGTGAACATAAAGTTTTACAGAAGAAATGTAAATACCTTTCAGTGAAAAGGTGTTCAATCTCACTCATAACTGGAGAAACATAAAAATAAAGTACCATTTTGGCTTCTTGGGTTAAGAATGAAAATAGTTAAAACATAGTATTGACATGGATCCAGAAAAACAGACTCTGTCTTACACTGTTGGTGGTAAAGTGATTCAACCTTGTTGTCATTAGCTATCAAAACCTATGAATGGACCTCCCTTTGATCCAGCAATTACAACCCTAATAAGCTCTCTTACATAAACTTACCCATGTGCTTCAAGAGCTACATACAAGGATGTGGTAGAGGCATTCTTTGAAATACTATACAGCTATTAAAATGAATGAAAGTTCTTTGAAATAAATAAGGTGAAATAAGCAAAGTTGAGATTCCCTGTATATAGTATAGGCCCATTGTAGAATAACAAAAAATGTATATACTTCATACTTGCACAGTAAATATCTGAAAGGATACACAATAAACTATCATAGCAGTTACTTTTGGGGTATAGTGCTTGGGGTTGAAGTGGAATGAAGAGTCATCTTTCAATATACACTCACTTGAATGTACTGCACATATATGTTTCCTGTAGAGCATCACTGTGTTTGCAAAGAGAAAACTAGCACACACAAACATTAAGAATTTTTTTCTACCTCAAATTATTTTTCCCCTTAAAATGTTTCAAATACAGCCTACAGATATATGAAATGTGGGCTGTCTTCATGAGAAGCATCTAAGGCATGGATAACAATGGAATATTTCTGCAAGTACATATACTTACCCCTTCACAAGTATCATAAACCTAGCTAAATTCATTCCTTCATCTATTCACCCATAAAATAATATTGCACTCTTACTGAGTCCCGGGCATCATCCCAGGGGCTGTGATACAGGTGAATATAACTAAGTCCTCATGAAGCTTACATTTTTATGGGGAAAAAAACAAATAAAGGAATAAATAGTAAGTGATTATGAACTATTAAGGAAATATTAAGTGCTATGAAGATAAACGAAGCAGAGTAAGGGGAGAGTGAGCCATGGAGGTGGGGAGTGCACTTTTACACAGGGTCATCAGTGAATGCATCTGAGAGGTGACATTAAAGCAGAGATCTTAATGAAGTAAGGAAGTGAGCTATGCAAGTATCTGGGGAAGACAGGAAAAAGGCTGATGTGCTCAAAGAACAATAAGGCTGGCACAGCCAAAGGGAAATTAGTGAGGAGAAGATGAGACTGGAAAAGTAAGAAGAGACTAAGTGACAGAGTGTCTTGTAGACCATAGCAAGACTCTAGGTTTTGGTCTAAGTATAATAGGGGCTACTGGAGGCTTATAAGTAGGGGAGTGATTCATCTTATTTTAACTTATTAAAAGATCATCCTGGTTTCTGTGAGGAAAGCAGACTGTAGTGGGGCAAAAGAGGAAGGAAGTACAGAGACTAGTAAAGAGGCAGATATCTCTGGCCAAGAGATCATGGTGGCTTGGACAAAGGCAAAAGACCACAATGGCTTGGGTGGGGATAACTGTGGTTGCAGTTGTTGTGGGAAGCCGTGAGATACGGAACATATTTTGAGGCTACAGCCAATAGAATTTGCTGCTGGAATGGATGTGGTGTATGACAAAAAGAGAGGAACCGAGAATGGATCCAAGCTTTTTAACCTGAGCAACTGGTTAAATGGTGTTACCATTTATTAAGTTGGAAACAGCCAGGAGAAGAAGAGTTATGGGGAAATATCAAGTGTCTTGTTTTAGATGCATTAATCTTGAGATGCATAAATGAGCTAAACGTGTGTTATGAAAAAACAGAAATGTGTTATAAATCTTTGCATCACTAGGATGGAGCCTGCATGTTGCGGTGCCCAAATGCTTGTTGGAATGAATAGAAGAACCATATACTAAGAAAACAAAATCATGCTTATGTGGATGAGGGCAACAGGGAAGTTTCTAATGCTACCTAGATTATATTTATTTAAAGCAATTAAGAAACATTGACAAGGATAGGGTGCCATGTCATTTTAACCTTTATGCCTAAGTAAGTCAGCAGATTCTAAATACTGCTAGCACATTTTCTGATCTTTGAACCAGCATTGTGCTTTTTGGCAGAAGACAACAGAGAATATCAATGTACACGCAAACTTGCCCTTGATACATAAAACCATTCCTATCTATCTATCTATCTATCTAATCTATACCTACGCCCATCTGCATTTTGTACTTCCTTTCAGATACATAATTCTCTGCTTTTGGAAAGGCCAAATCTTATAATCCCTTTGATAGACTAAAAAAGATAGGGCTGTCTCAAGTAATAAACAGATGAAAGCTAACAATTAACTTCAATTTGCCCTGAATTCAACAGACTGGTTGTCTAGACAGTCCTAATTTATTTGATTATTGTTCAGCATTCATCTTCACTTTAGATAAAAGGATCTCACCCAAGTTAGGGAATGCAATTACCCCTTAATTTGTTATTTGCCCCATTCTTTCACTGAAACTTAAAATACACCAGGGACACTCCATATTGCTGTCCTTGGACTCTGCACGCTAGCATGGGCTGTAGTTCCCTAAATGTTTTATGGAACATGAGTCCTCAAGAAAGATGCTCTGGGGAGAAGAATCAATGTTCATGGAAGTTGGAACACCATATACTGTTTCTCCTTCTGGGAAATGCCTGGTGCACACTGGCATATGGTCCTGAGAAGTCCTGCAGCAAAAAGACCCATTTAACTCAGCATTTATCCACCCTCTGCTTTTTAAAAAAATATATACCTGAAAACACACTTTAGGAAAGCTTGTTTAATCTCTTATAAGATTGATTGTTCAAATAGCATAATAAACTCCCAAAGGCAAGGTCCTAGGTGAACAATGCCTAGAGCACAAGCTGAGCATGTCGGGGCAAGGTTTTAGTGTAGCTATGGTATACACTCTGATGCCTGCCTAGTTCTTTCTCTTTATTCCTGAAAGTGACATCTTTCTTCAACTTTGATATTCATCATCACCTAGGAATTATACAGAGTGCACTGCATGATATATTAAGTTAATTATTATTCAGTGAAGTGGTCTCTGGCCAACAGAATTCTTACATAACTGCATATTTGGACTCTTGGACTGAACACTCCAAGGACAATAAAAAGTATAGTCAAATATCAACTCATATTGCCTCATTTTTGAGGCAATCAGATTTCATCAGATTTTCGAAGAGGCATTTCATTTTTGAGGCAATATGCCCAAAGCAGAAAAGCAGAGAGCAAACCCCACAAATTTTACCCAAGGCATATAGTGATGCACAATTGACAAATATTTACTGAATGAATGAATAGACACATACAAGCAAGAAAATGGTCTTCAACTTAGGCCACAGTTCCAAGCTAACTCATTTAATCTGGAAATGGTCACCTTAAAGGTCATCTTCATTACATTTCAGAATTTATCCAAAATCTATGACACTTCTGTCGAGTATTACTTCCTCCATGAAATCCTTTCCTTGTCACTTTCTCCAGGTGGAATTAACTCCTCCCTTCTCTGTGCTGACATTGGACCTCTGAACCAATTTCAGGTATGAAGAGCATTTCAGGCTCATTGCTGTAACCCCTGTGACACAGAGGTTACATAGAGTCTATTCCTCACACAAGTCACTGAATAGACGATGGGCTAATGATACTTTAAATAAACAATCTTTGAAAACTACTAAAAGAAATCATCTTAATCACCACAGCCTTCCATTTCCTTCACCAATGTTTTCTCCCAAATTCTTTCTTTTCAAAACATGTCAAGTTCGCTTCTCTAGTTATCATGGACCTAATATAGCAAATGTAGGTGCCTTCGTTTCCAGCCTGAATGTTTTGACTCTTCATCATGGTCTATTTAAAATTTCATTACTAGTAACTGTCTAATGATGTAATGAATCCTCTGAAATATTTTTCACCACTTTCATGAAGCCTCAGTATCAGCTAAAAATAATTACACTACTAGGACAGTGACACAGAAGAGGTTTCCAGAACACTGGCCTGGTGCAGGGGAGAAAAACATCTATGTGTAAAAATATGCTTTTTTTTGGTGAAAAGGTCCAATAGCTTTCATCAGATTTTCCAAGAGACATTTGGTCCAAAAGGTCAAGAATCACTGATCTAAACTATCCCAACAATCTCTACATATCCTAAATGCACTAGGAATGGACTTTCCAAAAAGGAAATAGATTTGTCATGTGAAAGTCATTTTACCTAATAGGGTGCCTCATATTTTTAAATTTAAATGTTCAGAAAGCAATAACATTCCCTGTGATATCTTATATAAATTTCTGTCAAGCAGTAGTCACTATGCTTTAGAGCATCAACCTTCAAAGTAAAGCAATAGTAAGGTTTACTGCAGATCTATGGATAAGCTGACAAAGCAAGTCCAGTGAGGTGAGGTACAGAAAGAGCACTGTCTTGGAAGTCAGTATTTTATGCATCCAAGGACAAGTTATACAGCTAAGAATTTTGTGGCATTTGGTAATTCCCTTGATCCCTCTGAGCCTCTGTTTCAGTCCCTTTGGGCTCTTATAGGCCACTATTCTATAGCCCTTGGACATGGTTAATATATAATTACTTCGACTCTTAAAGTTTATCATCTGTTTTTTATGTTCTTAACACTTTTATCTGATCAATCAATTAAATACTGTGAATGAGTGTGCTTTGTTTACTTTGGCCTAGCAACAACTAGAAAAGGGTTTTTCAAGAAGTCTCAGAGAAGCCATGGGGCAAGTGTGAATGAGCACCTGTGGAGAGACCCAGGCCCTGATTTAAGTTTGTGAAGAATGTCAGTATGAGAGATAATGCAAACTCTTCCCAGAATAAAGCATAGAAGAAAAAAACGTTGAGGAGGGTCCAAGAAAGAAAACTAAAGAGACGGATCTTCATGAAATTGACTAATTACTAAAAATCCATACCAGAAGATACATCACATATAACTTAATCCAACTTCTTGGATGACAAAACCACAGTTCAAAGACTTTCAATTTCCCTAATACACAATGATAGATGGCAACACAAGAAATAGATTGTTTGAAGGAAAATACAAATTGTTGATAAAAATATAAAATATTTGTCATGATAAAGGAGGAGAAACAGTCCCAACAATCAATTTGTCTCAAATGCTCACAACATTTAGAAAATGTTTTGATTCAATTTCTGAAGTTCTAATTACTCAAAATTAAAATGAAAAAAAAAAAACACCTATCATTATGAAATCTATACATCTCATACATACAAGTATATTCCTTAACAACTATTTATCAGGTGTCTACACTCTAAATCACAGGGCTGGGCACCCTATATGTAATATAAAACTAGAATATAACCTTAGTCTTTCTGAGTACACTCGAATGCAAATACTGCAAGATTTTTCATAGGCTAAAATATTTCTATGCCACAACTACACAAAGATTGTGACCCAATATTCACCAATAATAGTGTTCCATGTTTCTTTTTCTCCATTACTGGTCTCTGTAATGTATGCAATTATGCTATACCTAGATCTATTGTTAAATACATGTTTCACAATAGCTGAGGATTATGTAACAATTCAAATCAATTAGTATTGACTAAATGCTAAAATTTCCCATTAAATGCCAGATAAATCCAAAAGCTCCCTCAACCATGAAGATTTCAAAAAAAAAAAAAAAAATCAGAGCACAAATAAATGTAATTCTTGTGTTCTTTGCTCAGTATTTTAAAAGTTTATGAAGTAAAAACATCCTAAAAATAAAATATAAAATAGGGGCAGAGAAGTGTCCTAAACAGCACAAAATTAATGCTCAGCTCACATTGAACCTCAGAGTATTCAAATAACTAAGGCACCCAAAATAAGTGGCATTTCTTAAATGGAAGCTTTTCTTAATCACTGCAAAACCACACAGTACATGCTGCCAAGTTCTGGGTTAAAATGCCTAAAATGGTCCCAGCAGAATAATTTTTACGGGTGATATATTTCAGCAAAAAGGGAAATTGTGGTATGTTGTGGACTCAGTCATCGGAACGCTGAACATTAGTCATTTTTCTTGCGAAATGGCTTTTCTGTCTCTCAGATGATAAGAAAAATTCATTCCCGCTGATTTTATACAGCACTGAATTCTGGGCAGCTAGTGTTCTCAATTCTTTTAGCAGAGTTCAGCTGATGGACAAAAATAGAGAGGAATTCTATTGCTTAAACACTATTTGGACATGAAGAGGTCTTTCTACATGACACTTGGAATTTAATTGCATTAAAAAAAAAATGAAGAAACACTGTATTCACCCAGGACAATCCTGCGTTATGACTAAGGCATTTTCACTGTGCAATCGCTAACCATTCACAGCTCACACAGGAACAAAAATCATGGGCAGACGTGGCACACTGGGGTCATCTCAATAGCTACCAGGATCACATCCCTAGAGGCATAGGAAACAACTACTGTCATTCCCTGGAACTCTCGCCATTGGGAAATTAAGCACTGCTCATGTCTGGCTTACTCTCATGACTGTATCTGTATTCCTCTAGTATCTCCTGTATGGTATGTCTTTTTTTCCATCCTCTTATTTCTACCTGTTAAAATTCTACTTATCTCTCAAGATTCCTGCACTTTGTTCATATTTATAACATTAATATTTATCTCACTGCATTGATATTTATCTCACTATATTCCTATCAATTATTATCTCACTGTATTCATGTCAATTATTCGCCCACTTGATTACTTCTTCCAGAAGACAGAAGTACCTTATATACAGGGATGCTACTTACTCATCTTTATATACCTCTTTCTTTCCCCATGATCTGGTCCCTGCTTAGTATGTGGGTAGAGGTTCCTGAAATGCTTAAACAAGACCAGGAGCCAGAGCTACCTCTACCTGTAACGAGTTGCTTTGAGAGATCGAGCATTTCCTGTCCTTAAATGCGTTCAAAGCTACAGCCGTCTGGCCCTAATCACCAGAGAGGTGCTGTCAAGAAGATTAAAATCTTAGGTGATTAGACTAGATTGCCTTTTAAAACCCCTTTGACCCAAAGACTCAAATTCCAAACAGACTCATGAAGGAAGTATACATTGTCCCCTGGAGGTGGGCTTTTTTCTTGTTTCCTTTTTTTCTCTACTAAAGAGAGCCATTTCAGAAATTCTCAGTTGAGGGCACATTTTAAAATCTTCCACCGCTAGTTTTCTGTCATTTATTATATCTGTGGCAGCTCATGAGTAAGAACTAGCACCTGAATTCAGTGACTGAGCCATTATCCTTAAAATCAAATCATGAAATAAGAGATAGAAAACAGGCCGGGCGCGGTGGCTCAAGCCTGTAATCCCAGCACTTTGGGAGGCCGAGACGGGCGGATCACGAGGTCAGGAGATCGAGACCATCCTGGCTAACACAGTGAAACCCCGTCTCTACTAAAAACACAAAAAACTAGCCGGGCGAGGTGGCGGGCGCCTGTAGTCCCCGCTACTCGGGAGGCTGAGGCAGGAGAATGGCGTAAACCCGGGAGGCGGAGCTTGCAGTGAGCTGAGATCCGGCCACTGCACTCCAGCCCGGGCGACAGAGCAAGACTCCGTCTCAAAAAAAAAAAAAAAAAAGAAAACAAGTGTAAATTGTTTGTTAAGTACAGATTACAAGCTCTACAAGAGGAGAGAAAAATCAATGGGAGCCAGAGTGATCAAGGAAAGGATCTTCAGCCAAGTGTTGAAGGATAGATAGAATATAAATGTAAGAGAAAAGCACTTCCATGTTAAGATCAAAACAGAAAAGGAATGCAGGGACAAAATAAAGGTAGTGCAGCCTGAGGACACGAGGCAGTGAGACTAAAGCTCAAACCCATGTTGGAAAATAGTAGGAAATGCTACTTGTCACGATGCGGGGCGCGGTAGGGAGGTGTTTGAGAGACTGCTGATAGGAGAGCACTAAAGGCCCTGAGCAGAGGCGCAAGGTGATGAAAGAAGTGTTGAAGAAAAATCAAGTCTGGGAGAACACTGCATGCAGGATGGACATAAAGGGAGAGACATTATTGTAAAGGGTGGCCACTGGGAAGGGGGTCATAACCAGGTAGCTTCAGGGGTCAAGAGCTTTTGCAATAACATTGATGGAACCTGGAGGCCATTATCTTAAGTGAAACAACTCAGAAAAAGAAAGTCAAATACCATATGTTCTCACTTACAAGTGGGAGCTATATAATGTGCACACACAGACATAGAGGTATGGAATAACAGACATTGGTGACTGGAAGGGTGTGGGGGCAGGAGGAAGGTGGATGATGAGAAATTACCTAATGGGTACAATGTACATTATTCACATTATGAATATACTAAAAGCCCAGACTTCACCACTACGCAATCTATCCATGTAACAAAATTGCAGGTGTATCCCTTACATTTATACAAAAATTTTTTTCAAAAACAGTCTGTCCTGGTGATGGGGGGAGGGAGGTCATCATAGAGAAAGGAGAAGAGAGAAGCCCCAAAGAAGAGTGAGAAGGATCTGCTAAAAGGGTGCAGAAGATAAAACAAAAGATTATGTCAAAAATTATAGAAGGGATGGTAGTGCTAAGAACAGAGTCAAGGAACTGAGGAAAAGAAGTTGGACTGGCTAGCACAGTAGCTATGGTACATGTTGAACCTGAAGTGTTCAATCGTGAAATACCCAGGAGCAGATAAACTATGGGACAGTTCAGGGAAAGAAGAGGATTCAAATGAGAGATTTGAGAGTTTTCTACAGATAAGGGACAGCTGAAGTTCTAGAATGAGAAAGAGAGGGAGAGAGTACCTAAGAACCCCAAAGTGATGAACAGTGGAACCTTTCAAAACCAGATGCTTGCAAGAATATGAGCACAATGAAAGCGATGGAAAAGCAGCACTCGGTATGGGATAAAAATTCAGGATCCAATAGCATCGCAGAAAACATGAAAGGAGTTTCAAAAAGGAAATGGTGATAGATGATGAATGGTTAAGGACCAGAGCATTTTAAAGATATCACTAGACCAACAAATCGGCAGTGTTATTTCCCCTCTCAACTATTAACATACTATATATAATTATTTAATTGGTGGTTAGGCAGATAAAAAGAGTTTGTGGTTGTAAAACATAGTCTATTTTATGTTTTATAATGACAAAAAAAGGAGATACATCAAGATGCTGTTATTCTCTGTGTAGAGAGATTAAAAAATGATGTTGCTAATATGGATCAATTCTGAGTAATGTCACTTAGAATATGTACTCTTCTAGGAGCTATATAATAGAAATAACACTGCTGATGCTATGGATTGGTGATGTATTATGAATGTGTGGGTAACCTATCAAAGCATGCAAGTCCTAACAAAAGTTGTAAAGAACATCCAAAAGCATATAAAACTGCCACAGGGACTATTAAGTAATTCATGGGATACTGCCAAGCACACATTAAAAATGGTATGTTTCTGAATTCACAAGAATGCTTGGGAAGTGATGCTTCTCACCGGCTCATGAAACACTCAATTGATGTCCAGGATCTAACATGAGCCACACTTGGCAACTACTTTCATTTCAGTTGTGAACCATCTGGGAAGGTACCACAGATAGAAAGCAATGTTTCTGGTCAGTCTGAGTATTAAAATCACTCAGATCTGACTGATGGAGATGACATTAGAGGAAGCCAAGTGCTTTTTCCAGTGTCACTGAAGCTGGCCTCTGGAATAGGGGTGTGAACTACTGTGTAAGAAACGCCCTAAATGGAAATAAATTAATAGTTAAGAGTGACCATGGACAGATTCAGGTTTTGTGGGACCTACAACTTATATAACTTGGGTAACCTCTCTAAGAAATAAGAAAGCAAAATTGCAAATACAGGACTGAGTATGAAACTGGTTATTTATTTAGAATGAGAACCAAAGAGACCTACAGTTATAAGGCCATAAAGCATAAAGTTTATCAGCTACATGGTGATTTCACCTCTGCTAATGACCAAGTATTGAGCATAAAGTATAGAAAGGGAGGAAGAGCAGGTAATCAGGCAGAGGAAAAATACAAAAACAACGCTCCTTAAGGAATTCTGGAGACTGAACAAGAAAAAGACTAAGAATAAAATCCCAGAAAGAACTCTGAATTGCAGAATACACATGGTATGGAGATGGGAGAGGACCCAGAACCCCTCCTCAATGTATATAACACATTGCCATCACATTTATTTTCCAGTGATCTGCAACCATATTGCTTTTAGGAGGCTTGCCTAGTGGGACCAGATTTTGGGAAACAGCAGCCCACTTCATTGCAGGTACTCAACAAGTGCTTTTTGAATGAATAAACAAATATATAAATACATAAAGAGAAACAAGGTGAAATACTCCTTTTTCTTACTCTCCACCAGGAGCTGCTTTCCTCTGATGCTCCAACATACATGTATGTTTTTGCTGGTACTGGCTGGAACTGTCAAAGCAACAGTTCATGCCAATCTCTTCTCTTGGCCTGTTCAGGATAAAGAGGTGACTGTTTATCCTGAACAGGCCAAGTCAAAAGCTATCTCTACCCAACATTCATTTGTAAGCATGTTCAGCGTCTCCTCGAAAGATTTTTATATAAAAATGGCTACTGTGGGGCCACTCTACTTACTCACTCCCATCATCTTTCTCTTTCTGAATCAGACCCTGCAGGGATAACTCAGAAATTATTAACACCTAGTGGGGGCAGGATAGGTCAGTGTGGTATTCTAGCCAGGGCTGAAAGGTAACGAAATTCCTAAATTTCGAACATTTTACCAATGATGGCAACATAGGTGACGATTAATATATCAATCATGATGAGGCTTCCAGGAAGATATTGAAAAGCCTCATGCACCACTCACTTGGTTAGCCACAAATCCAAGCCTGGACCAGGGGAACCCTGGCCCACCAACTGGCTCATGAAGACAAGATTCAGGTGGTGGTACCTCTTAGTGAAAGAAGGAAGGAGGATACAACAGGGCACTCAGCCCCTGCTTCATAAAGGGATTCTCTTTGGATAATAAATGCCCTACACCTTCCTGCAAGTTCATATATATATATATACACACACAAAGTTCATATATATACACACACACACACACACACAGGAATAATTTAAGAGCTCACTCCCTCTTCCCCTTTTTTTTCTTTTTTTTTTTTTTTTTTTTCCTACCTTTTCTTAAAGGAGTCTACCTCCTTCCTCTTCACCCACTAAATTTTCTAGGGAAAATAGAGAAGAGCAGGGCTGGAATAACACTGCTGCTCCCTCAATACTACAGAAATCTGTATCCTGATGTTCTGTTTAGGGCAAAGGATATGAAATCAGTGAGGCAAAGCAGCCACCTCAGGAATTAGTACTGCAGGTCTTAAATGGGAGAAAATCGTTCAGCCACTTCCAAGCTAGGTGATTCGACCTCAAGAGAGTTATTGAAACTCCCCAGACCTCAGTTTCTTGGTTTTGCAAAACGGGGATGAATTTAGTTCCCACCACACAGGACTGTTGAGGACTGAGAAAATCCACGTAAAGTGCTAAATATAACTGCACAGCAAGAGCTAATTAAATATTAGTATTTAATAGTAGTAGTAGTAAAATTATTGTATCTGACTCCCCCAATCACACCACCAGCAAAACTGGCACAACCCCCACTCCCACCTCGCAGGATATGGGGCCGAGCCATGGTTACACTACACTCTCGCATGCATGAGAGACCCCCAAACGCCACAAGCGCTACTGCAGGTTCCCTACCCCTGACTGGCCATGACCCCCCAGGCCACCGCTACGGGTCCACACTGACCTGAAATGCCACCTCCGATCACGACCACGTCGAACATGTGGCCCGCGATACTCGCCTTCTCTTGATTCTCCATGCTTTGGCTGACACTCTCCTGGGTCGGAGGCACAGGAGTGCGGACGGCAAAGGGTGGGAAGGACCCTTCTACCAACTCCCCCGGGGAGCCCGGGGGCGGAGCCGATCCTTCTTTTGATACCCGGGGGGAGCCGGGCACTGTGGGCGGGGCGAACCCTTTTGCTGATACTCCGGGAGCGCCCAGGGGCGGAGCTGATCTTTCAGCTGATACCCGGGGGGAGCTGGGCACTGAGAGCGGGGCGGACTCTTGTACTGACACGCTGCGAGAGTTATTAGGTTTAGAATGTCCTTGTGTCGGCAGTTGGAAAGGATTACTGGGTGCAGGAGGTTCTTGTATTGAACCCTGCGGAGTGTGAGGCACTGAGGTGGGGGTAGACGCCTGCCTTGACACTTGGGGGATGTTATGGGGTGCAGGAGGTGCTTGTGGCGACACTGGGGAGATGTTATCCGGCAGAGGTGGTCCTGGTACCAAACCCCAGGGGAAGTTGGGCACTGAGGATGTGGCAGACCCTTGTA
Source organism: Chlorocebus sabaeus (assembly GCF_047675955.1). Taxonomy (NCBI): domain Eukaryota; kingdom Metazoa; phylum Chordata; class Mammalia; order Primates; family Cercopithecidae; genus Chlorocebus; species Chlorocebus sabaeus. The sequence continues at coordinate 109,142,100 of NC_132933.1, forward strand.
CTGACACTCGGGGGGTGTTACTGGGTGTAGGAGGTGCTTGTATTGACACTTGCGAAGGTCATTGGGTATAGGAGGTCCCCGTACAAATATCCAAGTGTAGCCGGGCACTGAGGTCAGTATGGAATCCGGGGGCAAGTTGGGTACTTTTACCGAACCCCGTGGGGGGTTGAACCCTGAGGAGAAGACAGACCCTTGCAATGACTCGTAGGGGGAGTTTTCGGGCGGGGTAGGTCCTGTTACGAATACCCAGGGAATGCCGGTGTCCTGGTTGGAGCCTGTGGCGGCCACATCGGAGGAGTTCGAGCGGGTGGCAGACTCGGGGATCCGACTGCTCGAGTTGTAAGCGCTGAAATCCTGGAAGCCACTCTTGGAGTCGGAGTCCATACTTTCGCTAAGACCGGGGGTGCTGATTTGGGAGGGTATGCTGGAGGTCCAGGAGGCGGCCTCGGCCATTGAGGACGTGCTCCACTGGGAACTGGCTAGCGGATCCGAGACCGACCGCCACTCAGAACGGATGCTCCATTCGGACGCGTTGTACGAGGTGTAGTCCAAGTTGGAGGCCGGGTTCGGGACCTGGGAAGTTGTGCCCCCGGCTTCGGGCGGGCCGTCCGCCTCGCGCCCGGTGCCGGTGCCAGTGCCGGTAGTGGTGCCAGTGCCGGTAGTTGTGCCAGTGCCAGTAGTGGTGCCAGTGCCGGTAGTGGTGCCAGTGCCGGTGCCGGTGCCGCCGGGGGAGGAGGCTGAGGCGTTTGTGCTCATGTTTCTGGAGCGCGCTGGGCGCTGGGGGCGGTGTTCTGCTTCCCACAGCCTTTCTCCAGTCGGGCTGTTCCCGGTACCCACTCTCAGAGGCCAGCCCCGGGCGCCGGGCCCACTCAGGGGCGGGGAGATATGGCTGTACGCCGGCCCGGCCCCGCCTTCCCGGCCTGCCTGCCGGCTCGCGCTGGAAGCCCGGCCACTGGGCGTGGCCGGGCGATGCCACTGCAGGCGGGGGGCGCGGTTGCTTGGCGAGAGTGGAGGAGTGGATGTGGGTGTAGCCGCGTAGTGTCTCAACCTAGTGCTTTCATTCTTTGGTTTTAACTGAAAGCTATCTGGGCAAGAGTGAACTTAAGGAAGCAGATATGTGAAGGAGGCTGAGCCGGGCAGGATCGCAGGATCGCAGGGTGCTGCCCCACTTGGTCTGGCCCCTTTGTGACGTCATGTAGAGCCCGTCGAGGTCTGCGCAGCCTCCAGCCCGCACTAGGTTGAGGGCGGGGCGGGGAGGAGCGGGGAGGGGAGGGGCGGGGAGGAGCGGGGAGGAGCGGGGAGGAGCGGGGAGGAGCGGGGAGGAGCGGGGAGGGGAGGAGCGGGAAGGAGCGGGGAGGGGCAGGGCAGGGATGGGCAGGGTGGGACGGGGCGGGGCGAGGCGAGGCGAGGCGAGGCGAGGCGGGACGGGGCGGGGCGGGGCGAGAACCGTCACTTGTGGGAGACCAGGCAATTATTGGTTCTCTATGGGGTTTTTCAAGCTGAGGAGCTTAACCCAAATCGAAGCAAGTACGCAAGAAAATAACTCACCTATCATGTATTAAGTGGGACTGCATTTTAAAAGCGAAGGTCAAAGGGATGGCTAAGGTGCAGAAACAAATGAAATAAAAAACATGTGTTTCCCCATCCTACTGAAAAGAGTGCTATTTAGTGCATATATTTTACTGTTCAGCCAGCCTTCTGTTTGCTAGTTTTATCCCTTTCTTAATTTTCCACTTTTTCTTATCCTGAATTTGTCATCAAAAGCTGATTTGTCATTACTGGAACCCTCACAAATAGGTGAAATCATGACATAAATTTAGAGAAAGTGATGAGAACTTGAGGAAGCTAACAATGTCTGCTCCCACCTATAAACATTTCTCCTGTTGCCCCTCACCCCATTCTGTATCAAACATCTTGTTGAATAAACTCTAAAGAAATATGGATTTAGTCTTTTCTTCATCCTGTTTTAATAACTTTTACTTCCTAGAAAAGGACTTGAGACTTATGACTAAATTGAAATCATTTTTATCTTGGTAGACTTTGAGCATAGAGAGAAGAAAAACTAGATATGAAGAAATCAGCTCTTTCTAATGTGATTCTGTCCACCTTTCTCCTTATTCTCATTGTTTTCATTTATTTTCATTCAAATACTTGATTTCACACTATGTGCTAGGCACAGGGCACAGTACTGGGACACACAGGCAACACAAGACAGAGACCGTTATCATTGAACACACAGTCTAGTGGATGAGCCAATAGAGGACATAGACAACTGTCTATCTGATGTGTAAATACAGACTCTGACAAACGTTATATTAGAAAGATTCACAGGGATAATAAGATAGTGTTAGGGTGTCCTGAGTCCTGACCCCTCAGGACATTAACTTTGGGAGAGGGAGTGTAAAAATGTTTTAGAAAGAAGAAACAATGTGTGCAAAGGCGCTGTGGTAGAAAAAAAGCATAGTTCATTAAGGCAACTAAAAGTTACTCTGTAGAGCTGTGGGCAAGGGGAGAAGTATAGGAGACAAGGCTGCTGAGGCTGCCTGGGCCAAGGTAGCAATCTTGGCCTTTATCCTAAGAGCAACAAAAGCCACTGCAAGACTTTAAGCAAGTGGCAATATACCTAGATTGCAACTTGGAGAAGTCTCTCTGCCTGCCATGTGCAAAATCGGGCAAGAGTAGATAGGTACAGGTAGACCAAAGTTAGGAATTCTTTAAAGAACGAAGTGAAAGTGTCTTAGACTGAGGTAGGTGGTGGCAGTGGAGCTGGAGACGTGGATATCTTAGAGACATTTACATATAAGATCGACAGGACTTGGTTGTAGCTAGGACTTGGAAGACTATGAGCATGTTTTTGGACATGATGAGTTTTAAGTGCCTTTGAGACATCCAGATGAATGTTACAGAGTAGGCAACTGAACATAAAGCCTGAGACTCAAAGTAAGAGTTTGGCTGGAGATGGGCCGGGCGCGGTGGCTCAAGCCTGTAATCCCAGCACTTTGGGAGGCCGAGACGGGCGGATCATGAGGTCAGGAGATCAAGACCATCCTGGCTAACACGGTGAAACCCCGTCTCTACTAAAAAAAAAATACAAAAATCTAGCCAGGCGAGGTGGCGGGCGCCTGTAGTCCCAGCTACTCGGGAGGCTGAGGCAGGAGCATGGCGGGAACCCGGGAGGTGGAGCTTGCAGTGAGCTGAGATCCGGCCACTGCACTCCAGCCTGGGCGACAGAGCGAGACTCCGCCTAAAAAAAAAAAAAAAAAAAAAAAAAAAAAAAAAAAAAAAAAGAGTTTGGCTGGAGATGAAAATGTGGAAGTTTTATTAAATAAAGGATGGAAATAGATGAGTAGAAATATGAGTATTTTCTCTCTTCATTTTATTTGTGTTGTACGAAAACAATAAAAGTTCATTTTAAATAAATAAAGGAATAACTGTGAAACATTCCATAAGTATTATTTCCTCCCTTGTGTGACCTTAGGCAAATTACTGGACTTCTCTCTGCCTGTTGTCCCAACCAAAGAATCGTAGAATCCTGTAAGTTGTTGAATCAGTCAGGGTTCCAGCAGGAAACAGCAAACTCAAATTAAGTAATTTCAAGAGCATATCATCAACTAACTATTTTCAAAGATGTGGGCAAGATGGAAAGAAACCGCAAGGAATCACGCAGTACCCTGGCTTGGCAACAGCAAGAAGGTATCACTCTGAACAGGTAGGGGGAGAGAGAAGTCATCAGAAATTTAGTGACAATGCTGTTTGGAAAGGGCTGCCTGACACAAGGTGTGACCTTTAGTTCAGGGAGAGGAGACAGCCAGCCCACAGGAAACCTACAGGGAGGAAGCTGGGAGAATAAATACCTAATCTCCCTCCCTCCAGTCTCCTGCTGGTCCTCTGCACAGACCTAACTCAACCGGAAGCTAGAAAACAAGAGAGACTGTTGACACAGTCCATACAGGTGTGAGACAAAATAGCAAGTGCCAAGAAGCCAAGTTTGCTCATTTCTGCTTACCAGCATAATTTCACAAAGCTCCTGACTCTGTGAAGATGCACAGCTCACCAGAAGGATGCTTTGAAGACACAACAGGATAGAGCACACGGCCCATGTTTCTTGTCTGAGTCACTATATTCCTTAAAAGATAAATGCCCCTAGTCCTTGCCTTTTCCTACACATAAGGTAACGTCTGATGGGTTTGGTGATTATGCTTCCGTAATCTGTTGCCAGATGTACTCTTACACCCAAATCTAGATGTAATTCTGCTTCATTGTAACTTCTAAGCAAGTTTGATGCAGTTTTGCATGTACTGAACTCCCACGCTTGTCTATAAGCCATGGGCTGAAATACTGTGCCCAAGCAGTCTGACAGAACTGCTCCCAGGCTGTAAGCCTTGGTCTATAGCCTCCAGTAAGACTTCTGAATAAAATTAACTGTAATTCTTTTAAAACTTGATTTTTTTCCCTTAGTTGACACAGGTCAGCCTTCAGGGGCCAGAACAGAGTAGAGAAGTGTGGTAGTGGCACCTGGAGAAGCAAAATGAAGATATCTAGCACAGCTGAAGTGAGGGTTAAACGAGCAAATGCATTAAAAATTTAGGGTGGTACCAGACATGTAAGAATTACTCAATACATATTCACACTTTAATTTTTTAAAAACTACATTAGGCCGGGCACGGTGGCTCAAGCCTGTAATCCCAGCACTTTGGGAGGCCGAGACGGGCGGATCACGAGGTCAGGAGATCGAGACCATCCTGGCGAACACAGTGAAACCCCGTCTCTACTAAAAAAATATACAAAAAACTAGCCGGGTGAGGTGGCGGGCGCCTGTAGTCCCAGCTACTCAGGAGGCTGAGGCAGGAGAATGGCGTGAACCCGGGAGGCGGAGCTTGCAATGAGCTGCCATCCGGCCACTGCACTCCAGCCTGGGCGACAGAGCGAGACTCCATCTCAAAAAAAAAAAATAATAAATAAATAAATAAATAAAAATAAAAACTACATTATATATTCATGCCATATATATATTCACTCTTTATGTTCAATTGCCTACTGTAGTCTACTTAATCATTACCCTCTAGCATTAAGCGTTTAGTACTTTATAATTTTTAATATAATACTTAATATGGAGATGAACATTTTGTGCATAAAATATTGTATGTAGTTTTTACAATTTCCTTGAGATAGAATCCCAAAACAGGATTACGAGGTAAGAAAGTAGGAGCATTTTTAAGTTCTTTGATTGAAGTTACCAAATTACTTCCCCAAAAGATTATACAAATTTATACTTCATCAGTAATACCTAAGAATGGCTGTCTTCTTACTATACCCACTCCAACAATAAACAAGTTAACTTTGAACCTTTCTTAACTTGAAAGGTGAAAAATCAGCATGGCTTTGCTATGTAAATTAGCATTTATTTGCCTACTGGTGAAATACATCTTTCAAAAATGTATTATAGCCATTTCCATCTCTTCTGTTGTCAATGATCATGCCTTTCTGTAGTTGGTTTCTGAAAGTGCTTTATAAAAGATAGTAACCCCTTGCTTGCTATTTTCACTAAAGATAGTTTATTCCAATTTGTATTTTAGTGCTGTTTATGACATTTTAGATATGTATAACATTTAAATTTATGTGGTTTTATCTATTCTTTAGTGATAAAGTCTTCCATTGCTTTTCAACTTGGAAGGGCTTTGTCTTTCAAAGATCTGAAGGACAAAATCTGTTTTCTTTTATAATAGTTTTTTGATGGTTTGATATTTTAAATTCTTTTTTTCTTTTTTTGAAATGGAGTCTTGCTCTGTTGCCCAGGCTGGCGTGCAGTGGCATGATCACGGCTCACTGCAACTTCTGCCTCCCAGGTTCAAGAGATTCTCCTGCCTCAGCCTCCTGAGTAGCTGGGACTACAGGCCAGCACCACCATACGCAGATAACTTTTGTATTTTTAGTAGAGAAGGGGTTTTACCGTGTTGGCCAGGCTGGTCTCGAACTCCTGACCTCAAGTGATCTGCCCACCTCAGCTTCCCAAAGTGCTAGGAATACAGGCGTGAGGCACCGTGCCCAGCCTGATATTTTAAAATTTAATTATTTAATCCTAATGTACTGGTATGTATTTTGCTATGTGCTATAAGGTGAGGACCTAAATGGATTATCTGCTCCCCTGCCCAAATAGCTAACCAATCATAAGAGAATTGTCTTCGAAAAATCCTTCCATTCTCCACTGATGTGTTTTACCTCATGTAACATAAATAGTGATATGCTTTTGAACTGTCTCTTATGTTATACTGACCTGCTTATTCTTGCCACATTACCATCAATGCCACATTGATTTACTTATTGTTGCCTTATTAGATTTTATCAGATAGAAAGATTAGTCCCTTCCCAATAGTTTGTTTTTTTTTTTAACAAATTCTTGGCAATAGTCTTACATAGTCTTTTTATTAATATATTATTATTATATATTTAAATAAATTTCAAAATCATTCCATCAATGAAATGACTGGTTAATTTAATTGTGATGATATTTCCTAGACATCAATTTGAAAAATTTCTATTTGGCAGCCCTCACATCTTTTAAAATAAGTCTTCATTTACAGAATACTCTTGAGAAATTACTTCATTTGTCCCCGAAATTAAACAATTTTGTGAGGATAATAAGAGTCTGTGTGTGTGTCTGTGTGTGTTTATTTGCGTGTGTGTAGTATCATAAATCCTTTCAATCTGTGGGTTTTTAATTTGGGGTTTTCGTTCATTCCTAGGCAAGGAGTTTTCCTCTACTACAAGTTGGATTATTGTATCTGTTTTAAATATTTGGTTTCTTCCTGAGAAACACCTATAGTTATCTTATTGGATCACCTTTCTGTGTCCTTTATCATTGCTGTCATCTGTGTCCTTTTCCTCTGAATTCTGAGAGCTAATCAAATTTATCCTTCATATTACTGATTTAATTTTCTGAAGTTCTAATTCTATTTGTACTGCTTCTAATGCAGATTTTAACTGTCATTTCATTTTAGGTTTTGTTTTGTTTTGTTTTTTACTTTAAGTTCTTATTTCAGCCAACTCAATTTTCATTTATGCCACGTATATCTCAATTCATTTCCTCCTTATGATTTCCTCACTGTTTCGCAGAAACCTAATTCATGTATTTTTCTGGGGACAACATCAACTGTTTTTGAGAATGCTCTTTGTTTTGTTTTGTTTTGAGATGGTGTCTTGCTCTGTTACCCAGGCTGGAGTGTGATGGCCAGATCATAGCTCGCTGTAACCTTGAACTCCTGGGTTCAAGGGATCCTCTCGTATCAGCCTCCCAAGTAGCTGGGACTACAGGTACACACCACCCCATGAGGCAATTTTTTTTTTTTTTTTTTTTTTTTGAGATGGAGTCTTGCTCTGTCGCCCAGGCTGGAGTGCAGTGGCATAATCTGGGCTCACCGCAAGCTCCACCTCCTGGGTTCACGCCATTCTCCTGCCTCAGCCTCCCGAGTAGCTGGGACTACAGGCGCCCACCACCAGGCCAGCTAATTTTTTGTATTTTTAGTAGAGACAGGGTTTCACCATGTTAGCCAGGATGGTCTCGATGTCCTGACCTCATGATCTGCTGTCTCAGCCTCCCAAGGTGCTGGGATTACAGGCATGAACCACCGTGCCCGGCTCCCATCTGGCTATTTTTAAAATTTATTGTGGAGACAAGGGTCTCACTTTGTTGCCCAGACTGTTCTCAAACTCCTGGTCTCGAGCGACCCTTCTACTTCGGCCTCTCCATGTGCTGGGATTACAGGCGTGAACCACTGCCCCGGGCCAAAAATGCTATTCTCTGTCTATAGACACATATGGCATTCTCATACATTGCTGGTTCAAGTGCAAATGGTACAATCTCTGATAGTAAGGAATTTGGTAATATCTAACAAAATTACCTATGCATTTACCCGTTGACCCAGCAATCCTCCTAGGAATTTACCTTAATAATACACTTTCACAAACAGTGAAAAAACATGCTCAAGGTTATCTATTTATTGTGGAATTATTTTGAATAGCAAAATATTCAAAACAATTTACATGCCCATCCATAGAGGACTGTTTGCATAAACATTGATACGTCTACACAATGAAACACTATGCAGTCATTACAAAAAAGAAAAGAAAGAAGATCTTTATGAACTGTTATGGAATATGGAGTGATTTTCAGGATATATTTTCAAGTAGTAAAATGAAGGCCGGGTGCGGTGGCTCACGCCTGTAATCCCAGCACTATTGGAGGCCGAGGAGGGTGGATCACCTGAGACTGAGAGTTCAAGAGCAGCCTGACCAACATGGAGAAACCCCGTCTCTACTAAAAATACAAAATTAGCCGGACATGGTGGTGCATGCCTGTAATCCCAGCTACTAGGGAGGCTGAGGCAGGAGAATCACTTGAACCCAGGAGGCAGAGGTTGCAGTGAGCTGAGATCGCACCATTGCACTCCAACCTGGGCAACAAGAGCGAAACTCTGTCTCAAAAAAGAAAAAAAAGTAGTAAAATGAAGGTATGAGAGAATTTATATATGGCATACCTTTGTATATGTCTATGTGTATATATATTTGTATCTTTGTGTAAGGATATAGTACTTATATTTTCAAAAATACTTAAGAAGGATAAATTGTATACGGAGAAATGAATGAGAATGGGATGGAAGGGGTAGGAATTGAAGTGAAGTTTCTCTGAGTATTCTTTTTTAAATAGTGCAACTCCCATTAGGGATTCTTCATGGGTTTAACTAAACCTTCAGACTCACAAAACTACCATGGACTATATTTGGCATCAGTCCGCTCAAAGGGATACACGACAAACCACAGCTTGCCAGCAGGACAGCATGGAGTGTTTGCCTTCCATGGGTGTTCTTACAGCAAATCAAAGAGCAGTCAGACTACCTATACTGGGGCTATTCTCATTAGTCTCCCAAGTGGTAGTTTAGGTACAAAGGAACAAGTTTCACTTCAGACGATGGTGGAACTTAGCCTGATTTAGCAGCCTCATGCCCCATAGGAGCCAATAACTTTTGTAATAATTACATAGGCATAGTTTCCAGGATCCCTCACATGGGACATAGCCAATTATAACAGTTACCACACTAAAGGAAGGCCAAAATTATGGTATTTGCATCAAGTATTTAGACTTCATTTATGAAGTCTATCAGTCCAGATGCTATTTACCAGTCAGAAGGCACTTTTTTGCTGTAAGTAATGTTGCCTGAAGTTGGAACAATTTGAGCATGAAAAAGCGGGCACAGTGGCTCATGCCTGTAATCCCAGCACTTTGGGAGGCCGAGGCGGGCGGATCACTTGAGGTCAGGAGTTCAAGATCAGCCTGGGCAACACAGTGAAACCCCATCTCTACTAAAAATACAAAATTAGCCGGGCATGGTGGCACATGCCTGTAATCCTAGCTACTCGGGAGGCTGAGGCAGGAGAATCGCTTGAACCTGGGAGGCGGAGGATGTGGTGAGCCGAGATCGTGCCATGGCACTCCAGCCTGGGCAACAAGAGTAAATCTCTGTCTCACAAAAAAAAAAAAAAAAAAAAAAAAAAAAAGACAATAATAAAACATTAATAGAAAATCCATCAGCCCATTGTGTTATACCAAAATAAATAAGTTAATAAAACATAAGGAGAAAGATGTTAAAAAGGAAAGTTTTTCTTTACAGAAAAATATCAGGTAGTAAATGTAGAAGGCATTATTAAAAACGACCACTTTGAACTCTTGTAATAATCAATTCAAGCATCTCAGCAGATGCTAAAACCCAGGAGTGAAAGATCATTAGGAAATTGTTCATTCACAAGGTCTCCAAGTATCATCCCACAGATTATTTTACTAATTATAAAGGAAAAAAAATCCTTTACAGGTAAGAGATCTGGCAGTTACCACCTAAGTCAAATGATCAAACTTAAGATCATCAATCACCAATAATCTAATATAATATGTCCTTTGATGTGATGTATTAAGTTCACAACCGGCCGGGCATCGTGGCTCACTCCTGTAATCCCAACACTTTGGGAGGCCGAGGTGGGTGGATCACCTGAGGTCAGGAGTTCAAGACCAGCCTGACCAACATGGAGAAACCCCGTCTCTACTAAAAATACAAAATTAGCTGGGCATAGTGGCGCTTGCCTGTAATCCCAGTTACTCAGGAGGTTGAGGCAGGAGAATCACTTGAACCCGGGAGACAGAGGTTGCAGTGAGCTGAGATCGTGTAATTGCACTCCAGTCTGGGCAACAAGAGTGAAACTCCATCTCAAAAAAAAAAAAAAAAAAAATGTTCACAACCTTACTTATGCAGTATTCTTACCAAAAAATGCTTAACTTGAATCCAATCAGGAGAGACCAATCAGACAAATTCAGATACAGGCTGTTTTATAAGACAACTGGTCTGGATCCTTCAATAAAAGTTAATGTTGTGAAAGAAAACTAAAAAGCAGTGGGACTGTGCAAGATTAAGAGAATAAAGAGACATGACCAAAGACTGTTTGTAAAACTTGGCTGGATTCTGGTTTGGAAAACTAGAAAGCTATAGACATTGTGACAATGGAGGAAATGTAAATATGGACTGCATATTAGATGATATTAATTAGTGTTAATTTTACTAGATGTGATAATAGTACTATAGTTATGGGGAGAACAGTCTTTTTTTTTTTTTTTTTTTTTTGAGACAGTCTCCCACTGTCGCCCAGGCTGGAGTGCAGTGGTGCGATCTTGGCTCACTGCAACCTTCACCTCCCAGGTTCAAGCGATTCTTCTGCCTCAGCCTCCCAAGTAGCTGGAATTACAGGCGCCCGCCACCACACCCAGCTAATTTTTTGTATTTTTAGTAGAGACAGGATTTCACCATGTTGGCCATGCTGGTCTCAAACTCCTGACTTCATGATTTGCCCACCTCAGCCTCCCAAAGTGCTGGGATTACAAGTGTGAGCCACCGCATCTGGCCAAGAATGTTCTTATTCCTAGAAGATGCAGGCTGAAGTTCTTTGAGGTGAAATGTCATGAGTGCTTCAACTTATTTCTAAATAATTTATTAAAAAGCACAAGGCCGGGCGCGGTGGCTCACACTTATCATCCCAGCACTTTGGGAGTCCGAGGTGGGTGGATCACCTGACATCAGGAGTTCGAGACCAGCCTCACCAACATGGAGAAAACCCATCTCTACTAAAAATACAAAAAATTAGCTGGGCATGGTGGTGCATGCCTGTAATCCCAGCTGCTCAGGAGGTTGAGGTAGGAGAATTGCTTGAACCCAGGAGGCGGAGGTTGCGGTGAGCTGAGATCATGCCATTGCACTCCAGCCTGAGCAAAGCTCCGACTCAAAAAAACAAAAAAAGACAAATAATGAAAATGTGGTAATATCTATGACCATTGGTGAGTCCAGGTCAAGACTATGTTGGTGTTGGTCAAAATATTCTTTTAACTGTTCTCCAGGCTCGACATTTGCTCAATATTAAGCATTAGGGAGAAACGGTTCAGAGGAAAAGTTATTTTGAGCCAAAAATCCTTCACCAAGGTAAGTTGTTATTCAATTGTGAAGGCAAAAGAAATTCATCTTCATACAAACGAAAAAGAAACTTTATCTCTCTTTCTGAAAGGAAACTTCAGAAGAGGGCTATCCAGATGCAGATCTGGAAAGTGTCCGCCAGCCAAGTGGGAGTTCCCAGTGAAAGATACTTCTCAGAGGAGCCCGGAGTTACTCAACTAGAGTAAATGTCTAGCCCCATACCACTGCCTTGCTTAGTCATTCACTGCAGGTTTTCCTATGAAGACTGTTTCGTTTAGTCATTGCCTTGTGTTTCCCCAAGAATATTGTGAAGTTAACACTAAAGCTGAGGCAGATCCTGAAGAAAATCACAGCTAGGGGCTGTCAGCTAGCTACACTTCTCACATCTGTGCAGGAGTCTTCTTGAAGGATATGAGTGATGAATGTCCATGCCTGTTATAGCACCCAGGGCTGGCTTCATGGGCATATAGGGACCCTCTCTTAGAAGGGTCTTGCCCTAGGTTGAATACCCTGCTGTTTCTGTCTTGAAATTCTTAATGATTTTACCTTTGAACTTTTAGTTTTTAAATGAAGCCCAAAGAGACTTCACTGGGCAGTGGAGTATGCATATGAGCTGAGGAGATACATGTAATATGCATGTCCTCTGTTCCTTGTCATCCCATTGTTGCCCTATTTGCATAGCATTAGGATTTTTTTTTTTTTTTTTAAGAGATAAGGGGCTCACTGTGTTTCTCAGGCTGGCGTCAAATTCCTGTGCTCAAGCGATCCCCCTGCCTCAGCCTGCTGAGTAGCTGGGAGTACAGGTGTGTGCCACCACACCCTGCCAGCATGCCTTTTTTGAGCAAGGAGTTCTGAATTTTCATTTTGCACTGGCCCATGCAAATTACGTAGCAGACCCTGACAGCAGCCCTTTTTGTCCAGTCTCCAGTCCTGAATAAATGTCCAGCCTCTGGTCCTCCTGTGGGTATTATATCTTCTATTGCATGTAGTACAGATATGTTAGATATGTTAAAATTACCTTTCATTTGTCTGTTGCCACATTATGAGGTACCAATTTTCTTTGTATACGTCTACTCTTAAAAAGCGTAACTACCAAGAATTTGTGCATTATTTCTGTTCTTTCATCTGTTTTTCTCCCCACAATCTTCTACTTCATTGTAAATGAAAGATCACTGTGATTATCTTTGTGGAAAAGACAGTTATCCTCCAGTATCTGTTTTCTCTTTCTTCCTTAGAAATAGAACCACAGTTTTGCTGCTCCGAATAAAGACCATAATTTCCTAGCCTCCCTTCCAGTTAAGTGTGACTAAGTTCTGGTCAACAGATATAATTGGAAATGTCATGTGACACTCCCAGAAAGTTTTCTTAAAGGGAAGGATCGTTCTCTCTTCTTTCCTTCCTCTTTTCTGCCATCTGGAATGTAGGCATTGCCACCTGAGACAAAAAGATAGAAGCAGGCTGGCAGAATAATTAGAAAGAGTATGTACATTGCTAGATATTTTTTATATGACAGATACACCTTTTTTTGTTTAAGTCACTATTGTTTAGGGTTTTCTGTTAAAAGCAGCTGAACTTAATCCTTCTAATATAGTTCTTTAAATGAATGTAGAACAGTAAATGTGTGTCTACTGTTGCCCTACTCAAGGAGGATACTCCCAATTGGCCCCATTCAGTTCTACTTTGCCAGGGGCTGAGGTTCTCCTTTCATGCCTCCCATCTCCACCTTTTGGTCAGAGGTGGGTGTGAGTGGAGGAGACTTACAAATATCCAATATTATTGAAAGGTGGGCTGTCTACATTCTGTGAGTTGGCATGGGTGGAGGAAGGGGAATTTGCACTCAACAACAGCCCCTACTGGAATCCCTTTTATTTGGCTCTTTGGTTATCATGACAGAAAGTTCATTCCGCCCATCCTTCTGTCCTTCCTCTTCCATTTGAATTTCCATTTGACACATAAATTTAAAAGTTTCTTTTATATTTTCTATGTAACTTTATTTCAACTTCAGTGTAGACTGGAAGAGTGAAATTGATCCACAGTATATCAGTGAGAGAGAAGAGGGAGCAGGGGAGAACACTGAAAACAAGCAGAATAATACTTTGAAGTATAACCTATTCCATTATGGGAAGGGACTTCACCGATTATCATGGTGATAACTAGTGGTGGTATCACTGAGATATGATATATGTGGACCTAATTAAATCCTCAGAGGACTCTCCCTGATTCAAGAAGTATAAATGTATGTTGTTCAATTCCTTAATAAGTGATAGGTGACTTAAGCTCAGAGCAAGGAATTGGATGTATAGTGGTGAGATGGAAGGTATAGCATTCCAGCTACTCAATAGTTGAAGATGAAGCTTCTATGCTCATACCACAAGAACTGCTGCTCCTTTAAAGAAGTTCTTATGTGCAGGGACAGAGGATAAGGGTAAGTCAGGGCTTTCAAGCACATAAACCTCAGTTCTTTCCCAGACTTCTGGTCAGCAATGATATTGAATCAAGCCCTCTGGATAATTTTTTTAATGCTGGCTCTGGCTGTCTGCATCAATAGCCCCTACAGGGCCCATGTCTGACATTTATAAACGTGTTTACTCTTCCTTCCATCTAAATAGACAAGAGTCAGAGAATCCTCTGAATCATGCAGCTCAGGGCAATTTTAAGTCCAGGCTCTTCTTTAAATCATTCTTTTAACTTTCAATATTTCAAGACACAATTTGAACAAGAATGATTTAAAAAAAAAACAGGCAGTGCCCTTCTTTCAGCAGATAATCAATTAAGTTCAAATCAGACTCACTTAAGAGATGCAGCTCTAGGCATTCCCACTGACTGGGACCAGGAAGGCAAAGTAAAATGGTAAGGTAAACAGACAATTATCTACACAATTTGATCAATATGGAATGCTAGGCAGACAAGACCTTCCTTAAAAGCATCATCTTAAGAGGGACTTGAATTTTAAACGAGATTACTGCCTTCAATTTCCTCAACCTATTTTTGTAAAAATACTGTTCAAAAGTGCTGAGGGAAGGTACTGGTTATTCTCTGTTTCTCTCTCCTCCACATTGATTTTCCACCTTTCTCTGTCCTGCTCTGACCCCCATGGAATGCATCACCTGGGCGCCCCTGCCTTTTAGCTTTTGGTTGGGTTGGGGCATTGGAGTGGGGATTGACAAGAGACCAAAGGGCAGGAGAGAAAGGTCATGGTATTTATTTCATCACTGTCACCATCTTTCCTCACCCCATCTTCCACAGCTGAGACATGGCCATGGTTGCCCCCTTCTAACTACAGCTTCTGTCCTGTTGTTGTCCACAGCTCCAGCTCTCAGCTGGGATCTCCTAACACCTTTTCCTCCCCATATCCTGTCAGGCCAAGTAGTGGCTTCCCATCATGACTAGTCCCTGGATGCTTCAAAATCCCTTGTTGGTTTCCTTAACCCAGCTCATACTTTTGTGAATATTCCCATCTTTAAAACTCTATACAAAAATCTCAGCTGAGTTTGTCATGTGTTTCTTATTAGGATCCTGATTGATGGTCAACCATGTCAATATGACCTACCACAGCAGCTGATAAGCAAGGCTCTGGATCTATGTCCACTTTCTATGTTGTGCTTTCAATGAGTTCCTTAAAAAATTCAAAAATGGGCTGGGCGCAGTGGCTCACACCTGTAATCCCAGCACTTTGGGAGGTTCAGGCGGGTGGATCACCTGAGGTCAGGAGTTCGAGATCAGCCTGGCCAACATGGTGAAACCCCATGTCTACTAAAAATATAAAAAAAAAAAAAATTAGTTGGGTGTGGTGTCACACACCTGCAATCCCAGCTACTCAGGAGGCTGAGGCAGGAGAATTGCTTGAACCTGGGAGGCGGAGGTAGTAGTGAGCTGAGATCACGCCACTGCACTCCAGCCTGGGTGACAGAACAGGACTACATCTCAAAAAAAAAAAAAAAAAAAAAAAAAAAAAAAAAAAATTCAAAAACGAAGCTGTAATTACAGTGTATATGCATGGTGAATATACCATTCTAAATTTGCTGAGCTGGGAAAGAATGTTTAAAAAGAGAAAGTGGGACATCTGTTATCAGTCAGCTGTTATCAGTCACCGAAGTCCTTTGCATGGAGATGAAAGTTCTTTAGCACTACTTAGATTGATAAATATGAGCATGAGTTAGCGTCTCATTATTTTCAATTGTTTTCATGTTTGTTTGGAATAAAAATTCGGAGCTAACAACTCTTGCTACAAGTGTAGAGCACTCATGTTTATGGAAATCCCTCCAGTTTACATCTGTGATACATTAAAATAAAACTTTTTAAGAAGGTTTTCCCTAGAGGGAAATAAAAGCTGAAATCATAATTACTGCAAAAAAAAAAAGAAAAAAGAAAAGAAAAGAATATGCCCTAAGGTCGTCAGGGACAGGACAAAAGAGAGATTTAAGGATAAAAGGATACAAACAGATACTATGCAAGTGGCGGAGTTGCCAGGCCCTGCATATGCTCCTGACCAGTTCTTTATGACTTGAAGAGGTGAGGGATATGTAAAGATTGGCAATTGTCTCTGAGCATGTAATTTGCTATTTAATGGGAGTTTTCTCAGGACACACTAGCAGATCCAGTATTGGAGGTATACAATAAAAACACAGATTTTTAGACCAGAAGTTCTCAACTTGAAGTCAACTAATAGAATTCAGGAGGATCTGTGATCTTGAAAAGGAAAAAAAAACTTACATACTCATTTTCGCTAACTCGTAACTGAAATTAATATATTTTTTACTATGAATGTAGGTAACAAACAACTGTCATATTAGCAGTACCTGTCAACGACAAAAATCACAGGCATTGCTGACATTAAGGCACCAAAATATCTACAAATGTAAGCATTTATCATGACCTATGTGGCTAATATGCTCCCAAGTACCCTTAAGCTCCTGCTTTAAGGTTCATAAATATCCCCGAGGAAAAAGTCCACCATGGCGCTCTCAGTCCTGTCTTGCTGAGGCACCCCACTGCACTCTTCTACAGTGTTCTTTCTTTCTAATAAAACTTTCCTAGGTGGGCGTGGTGGCTCACGCCTGTAATCCCAGCACTTTGGGAGGCCTAGGTGGTCGGATCACCTGAGGTCAGGAGTTCAAGACCAGCCTGACGAACAAGGTGAAACCCCATCTCTACTAAAAATATAAAAGTTAGCCAGGCATAATGGCAGGGGCCTGTAATCCCAGCTGCTTGGGAGGCTGAGGCAGGAGAATTGCTTGAACCCGGGAGGTGGAGGTTGCAGTGAGCCAAGATTGTGCCATTGCACTCCAGCTGGGAGAAAGAGTGAGACTCTGTCTCGAAACAAACAAACAAACAAACCTTTCCTTTTTTAAACCTATGCTGTCGTTGGTAAATTCTTCTTACCAACCCATGAGCTGACCACTTTCCGATGCTGGGGCTCTGATACCTTGCTCGGCATCTTGGTCGCCCATAGTGAGACTTTACTGGGATTTCTCCTTTCTTTTTTTCCTCCCTGCTTCCTTTGATGATCTGGTTCTTTACTCTTGGGAACTGAAGATCCTTGGCTGAGGTCACTCTTCGGTAAGATTCTGAAGCCTTAGAGAAAGGACACCTATCTTTATTGCCTTTAGGGATGACGGACTGGCCAAGGATTTTTTTCCATTTTCTGACTGCCAGTGAATCAGCTTAAATATTCTTTGTTAATTGAGGGTTTGTGGCCGAGGGCACTCCCTGGTGTTACGGGAAGGCCAAGACAAAAAAGTGAATTCCGTACTGCCCGTCAGGATGGCAAGTCCACTTTCACTTAACACTCTGTAAACCGTGACTTGGAAACGAGCAGCAGCAAACTCAACTCTGCGCAGACACACTCTACCGGTTGTGGACCCAAGTTTGGATTCACCTTCATCACAAGTACCTCATCCCAAGTTATGAGTGAGTTCTCCTTCACATTGGGTTTGAGCTGACCACTCAAACAAGGGTACTCTTGGACTGGTCATCCAGGCAAGGGCAGGCCCTCTATCCATGGTGGAACATCCTTGAATAGAGCAAGCCAACAGATAAAGGGAGGACCAAATCCCTCAGGGATGCCCCAGGGATCCTGTAGTCCTTTATCAAAATCCAACATGGGTTCAATTCATTCTTCAGTTCCACTTGACTCGCCCTTGGGTTGCATACTTAAAAACTGGTCCCATTGTGACCCACACACTCTCAAAAAGAAGTGTATAATTTTCTTTTGTAATACAGCTTGGGTTCAATATAAGCATCCCAATAATTTAAATTGGCCTCTTAATTGAACCAGCCCTGGATGGGACTATTATTTTACAACTAGATTCATTTTGCCAGAACCTTGGAAAGGATTCAGAGGTCCCAAATGTTCAGGTCTTTTTGGCTTTATCCCAAAACCCAAAAAAAAATTGTCGCGTATGCTTCCAAGGAACTTCCTCCCTCCCTGATTCTGTGTCTTAAATGATCCTTCCTTTTGCCTATCACACTTTCCTCAGCCTGCTCCCACTTCACCTACATCCTCTGCATCTGCTCCATCTGCTAATCAACCCCCTCCCATATCTAGACACTTTATCCCTCTCACATACTCACACAGCAGTCACATATACCACTAGTACAGTTTTGTCTCTCACAAGGTGGCAAATGAAGATTTGGGAACAATTTGAGTTTATGTTCCTTTTCCAATGTTGATCTTTTGCAAATTCAATCCAAGTTGGGTTCATTTAGCCAGGATCCCTCTAAGTGCATTCAAGAATTGCGGGCTTTAACTATCGTCTTTGATTTAACCTGGCAAGACATATTCGTGATATTAACTACTTGCTGTCTCCATGAAGAAAAATCACACATATGGTCTTTAGCTCCAGCTTGGGCAAATGAGGCTCATGCTTGTAATCCTAACGATGATAGAGCTAGTGCAGAAGCTGTCCCCAGCACACAACCCGATTTGCAATATCAGGCTGCTGATACCAGCCCAAACAGAGATAGGGGCAGATGAGATTATATGATAACTTGTTTGTTGGAAGGAATGAGAAAGGCTGTAATGAAACCTGTTAATTTTTCTAAATTACAAGAAATCACTCAGGAGCCATCTGACAATCCTGTCCTTTTCCAAGCTAGACTGGTGGAGGCCATGCGTAAATATACAAATTCAGACTCCAAAAGCCCTGAGTGCCGATCCATTTTGTCAGGCTTCCCTAGACATCAGACTAGAACTCTAAAAGTTAGAGCAAGGCCCACAAACTCCCTTTTTTACTTTATTAAATACAGACTTTAAGGCTTTTAATAACCAGGAGGAAACACCAAAAATAAAAAAAAACCGCTCCATTAGAGAAGAAAAAAATGCTGTCGCCAAGCTAAATACATGGCAACAGCATTGGCACATTCTTTTTCGTTAGCTAATAACCCCAAGACTTGTCCTTATAATACTAACAGAATGGGGGCCTGGCATTGCTGTAGAAATCCGGGACACTGGAGTAAAGAATGTCCCAAACCTCTGGGTTACAAGCTGTCCCCTAGACCCTGTCCTTGTTGCAAACAATTGGGTCATTGGAAGAGTGAGTACCCCTCTCTCCCTCATGAGAAAGGGGGCATCTCTTCCTTCTGGGCTGTCACAGCTAAAACCTTGCCAACCTACCCAACAAAGGGATCCTGCAGTATGAGGACTAGGGCAAGGGCAAGGGCAAGGACAAGCACCTCTCACTCTATTCCTGGATTATGATCAAACCTCTGAAAGTCATCCTCTGGATGACTGATGGGGCCTTGAGGTCATCCAGGCCCCTATGTTTTCCATCTCTATGGACAAGCCTCAAGTAAATCTGATCATAGCTGAACAAGAGAGAATGCTCCTTGTAGATACACGGGCCACTTACTCAGCTTTGAACGTTTATTATGGCCCAATGTGCCAGTCCTCCATTTTCCTCACAGGTATTGATGGAAAACCCTAATGAGGCTGTTTCACATTGCCACTTCCTTGTAAAACAGAAGGTTTTTCCTTTACTGACTCATGTTTAGTCCTGCCAAGCTGCCCTGTTCCATTATTAGGTCATGACATATTCACAAAATTATAAGCTAATTTACAGCTAAGACTCCCCACCTTCTAGCTGTATTAATTCACATGTCACTAAAAGAGCCACTGGAGTCTATAGAATTTCACATTCTAAAACAAGTGCCATTTGAGGTTTGGAATGCTTCCATTCCTGGCCATTCAATATCAGCTGCTCCCATCATCATTCAGCCTAAAAATCCTAAATAAGTTCCCTAGAAACCCCCAATACTTCTTGAAACCAGAAGCACGAAAACGGTTAAGTACCTAATAACAACATTTTTAACCCATGGATTATTGCATCCATGAAATGTGCCTTGCAACACTCCCATGCTAGCAGTAAAGAAACCAGATGGCTCCTACCGACTAGTAGAGGGTCTTAGAATTATTAATGAAGCTGTTATTCCTATTCATCCTATTGTCCCAAACCCTTTTATCTTTTTTGGACAGATTCCCTCCACCACAGCATGGTTTACTGTACTTGATCTTAAAGATGTCTTTTTCTGCTTTTCCTATACACCCAAATAGCCAATTTTTGTTTGCTTTTGAATGGCAAGACCCAAATATTCAAAGAACTCAACAGTTAACTTGGACAATTCTGTGCCAGGGATTCAGAGATAGCCCCCACCTTTTTGGACAGGGCCTCGCTAAAGACCTGGACACCCTGCAGCTTCTCCCAGATAGCAGTCTACTCCAGTATGTGGATGACCTACTAATCTGTAATCCTAACGATACTGTTTCAGACCAAAATACAGTAGTAGTACTAAAGTAACTTGCTAATTGTGGATACAAAGTGTCTCCTTCTAAGGCACAAATATCCACACAAAGCGTTCAATTTTGGGATCTTATTTTAACCCCTGGTACAAAGAGCCTTTCTAGTGCTTGAAAAGATCTCATTTTAAATGTGACAACTCCAGAAACTAAACAATAGCTTTGCCAGAATATGGATTCCTTCCTTTGGATTAATAGCAAAACCTTTATATGAGCCCTCAAGGGAATTGAGGAACAACCTCTATTCTGGACTAATGATATGAAGCATGCTCTAAACACTTTAAGGCAAGCTTTAATCTCAGCCCCGACCTTGGCTCTACCAGATTTGACTAAGCCTTTCTTTTTGTATGTACATGAACAAAGGGGAATAAGTTTAAGATTCTTAGCCCAAAATCTGGGGCTCTCTAAGCACCTTATGGCATATTTTTCAAAAACATTAGACCTAGTATCCTAGGGATGGCCCCTCAGCACCCACTTAAAAGCCTTAGCAGTGGAGGACCTCTTAGTCCAAAAAGCCTCAAACTATATTTCCTGCCTGTCCTGGGCTCTTATGGCTTTGCAGCACTGCTAAAAATTATTTAAACCCTTTTCAAGCTTTGGCCCTATACCACCTTGATAATTCTCTCTTCGTTATGGTGATTGAACTCTGGGAACAATAGCTCCCACCCAAATTACTGTCTTGAACATAACTTCCAATCTATAATTCCACTCAAGAACAAAAAAGGCCCTAGGATTTATTGTGACTGGAGTTGTGGGAACCATTGCAATTCTTGCCCCTTGGGGAGGTTTTACTTACCATCAAATCACACTATGAGAACTTACTGCCTCCCTTGAAATAGCCTTAGCAAAAGCTAGTGCAAGTCTATCGGTGCTAGAAAAGTCTTTAAACTCACTAGCAGAAATGGTTTTTGAATAGATGAGTTCTAGATTACTTCCAAGCCGCGCAAGGAGAAGTCTGTGCTGTCATCAACAAAATCTGTTGCATCTACATTAATGTGTCTGGAGAAGTGAAAATTAATGTCCAAGAAATTTTCAAACAGGCCAAATGGCTACACACACTTTCACAAGGTAACCAAGACTGGGCCAAAACCTTTAATTGGTTTCCATAAATCACTTGGCTTCCCCCATTCTTTGGACCTTTAATCCTTATCATTCTTGTTTTAATATTTAGTCCCTGCCTCTTAAACACTCTCATTAAGTTTATATCTTACAGATTACAATGATTCCATCTACAGATGACTATGCAATCCCAATACTGGCCTGCAACAGCACCTTCCATTTACATGGGGACTCTTGATGGAATCCAGTCTTCCCTGCGAACAAGTTTTCATGACCTTTCATTCCCTTCATGACAGAGAGCAAGAAAGGGGAAAACAATGTATCCCCTCAGTGCTCCCTTTCAGCAGGAGGTAACCAGACTTGACACTGCTCTTCATTGTGCCATTTCCCCTTTCTTCTTGAGACCCTAATAGGCAGCAGCTAGACATGAGCTTGGGGGAATATAAAGGGTCAAAGATTTGACCAAGATATTTTTCAGGCAGAAAATGAGGACAGCAAAGATCACCTGGTGACCATCAAGTAGACCATCTAGAGACAAAACTGCTTATCTGAGGAATTCAGAAATAATTAGACTTCCCTATTATCTAAAGCAGGCAGCTGGTTCCAGGTTTCTTTCCCCCAAATTTTTAAGTAACTGGAATTTCTATACATCTCTGGAATGCATGCATACCAAAACTCATTGTGCAGCCATTGCTGACATTAAGGCACCAAAATGTCTACAAATGTAATGGTTTATCACGACCTTTGGGGCTAATATACTCCAAATTACCCTTAAACTCCTGCTTTAAGGTCCATAAATACCCCTGAGGAAAAAAATCCACCATGGCACACTCAGTCCTGTCTTTCTGAGGTGCCCCTTTGCACTCATCTATAGCATTCTTTCTTTCTAGTAAAACTTTCCTTTTTCAAACCTATACTGTCATTGGTAAATTCTTCCTACCAACCTTTGAATTGACCACTTTCTGATGCCAGGGCTCTGACACCCCACCTAGCAGTGAGGGGTAATAAATGATTTTCAGGGGAAATGAATGAACCCAAATAACAATGACCCATGACAGAGTTCCTCTGAGCTCTGGGTGAGGTAGCAGGAAGATGAGGGGCTGAACTTCATTGTGAACAATGGTTGTTTTATTATGCAGATAAAATTCCCCAGGCAATCTCTTGGAGTTGTCCTTAGAAGAATAGATGAAAAATCTGTCTGGGCATAGTGACAACTTTTTGTGTTTTTTCTTCCCTGCTGGTTAATTTTTCTTGGTTATTTGATGAGATTCCTAGGGAGGGAGTCTGAAGACAACTGCATTTTATTTGGAAAGAAGATTTCTTAGTCAGATAAGGAAATTCCAGAAAGATTCTCTCCCTGTGCTTGTTGGGAAAAAGCAACAGAAGGTTAGAAAGTCCTTGGTTTTGAGGCAGCTTCAGAGGCCTTCCAATTTCCTTTAATTCAAAAGTGTTCAGCATGTCCAAGCACTATACTTTGTGGTATTGTTCTCTCCACCCCAACATCACCCCAAAATGTGACTGTAGGAGACCAGAATATGCCACCCCAAAATATAGCTCTTTGGCATAAAGATTATTTTGAGAAATGGCAGACACAGGGGAAACTCTGAAAACACAGTAGAGGTTATCTTTTTGTAAGAGAAATTTACATCTATAAAGGAAATAATTCATTTATAAGGGTGTCTCCGTCTTTGTATCAGGAGGAGAGGAATGATTCTAAATCAATAAAGGCTCTTATCAATGGAGAAGGAATCAAATTAAATCTGTGTAACAAATCTTATCCTTCTTTACCGTGCTTTTCCTTTTCCTAGCTATCTCCCTATAACTGGTCTTCTTCTTTTTTCTTTGCTTTAGAGAATGATGGTTTTTAAGCCTGAATTCAAAGCCACCTTTTTGAGATTTACTTATTCTCCCTGAATATATCTCATGTATACATGAGGCATACATGTTATTAAACTTTGTTTTTCTCCTATTAATTTATCTTTTGTTAAAGGATCCATCTCAACTAAGAACTATGAAGGATAAAGAGAAAATTGTTTTTCCTCCCCTACATCAGCTACCCAGCTGGACTGCACACTTCTCTAAGACAGGGGCCATCTGTGCCTCATACCAGGAAATATACTTATATAGGTTAGTACATGTTCACCAGTATCACTGAAGTTATTTCTGAATGATGGTCCACGTAAGCCATTAGTAATGATACCTGACTAATATACATGTCACTGTTGAAATGTCAACACTTCAATTTTTAAAACACTGTTACTTGGTAAATCTGAGTAAGATCTGTAGTCAAGTTAATTGTATTGTGCCAATGTCAGTTTCCTGGTTTTGACCCTCTACTCATTTCTTCACCTGCCCCACCCTCCACCCTCAATATACACACATTCTATGCACTAGTAATAGCAGCACATAATGTCACACCTTTATTTGTACTGCATCCTGGGCTTCATTCTCTCTCTATATAAATTTTTACCTGGATGTTCCCTATTCATTCTTTTAGACTAAATTAACCATTATCTCCTAATGAAGCTATATCCATCAGTAAATGTTGTGGGTTCCCAGTTATTCCAAGTGTCTGCCATTCTATGCAATCCAATTTCCTTTCCTAACTCCAAATAATCATATATTGGGTCTTTCTTCCCTCCTTTAATCTCTTCTTGTATTCTCCGTATTTCTCCTCATCTTCTTGCCTGTTTTGTGCTTCTGTTACTTCCAACACTTGCCAGCGTCCACATCAGAATTTTAGATGGGACCCATCTTTCTGTTTGCATGAATGTCATTAAAAACAAGACCCAAAGTCCATTTTCATTATGTCATCTCAAAGCCATTTGTCAAGAGGATCCAGAGAAGATTTAGGATGAAACAGCAGTTCCAAAGCAGCCTCAGAGGGAAGATATATTCAATAGGATTATTCCGTTGCTTTGAGGAAAGGCAGATCCAGCAATCCTAACTCATTTAGGGTATCTGTTTCTTGGCACATTAAATCAGGAATGGCAGATCCTCAGGTCTCTAACCTTTATGTTCTCCCCCTCCCTCCAACCCCCTCGGTGTGTCCCTAAGTGAAATGTAAAATTTTTCAATTGGATTTATGTTTTAAATACTAATGGATGCTTGGAAAAATGGTCCATGGGTAGAGTTTTATTTAAAAAAGAGATTTGCAGGATAATATGTGTTTTCACATGCATTCCTAACACCTTTTCTGGCCTATGCAATAAGCTGCAATTTGTCAGGAGAATACCTTCTGTGGATTCTAAGGGCTTTTAAATTTTTATATCCCTTTCTCTTGGGTGGAAAAACTTTGGATCATATTTGGACCAGGATTTTATATGCTCAGTATCTTACTTTGCTCTCCCCTAATCTCTGAGTGTTGTCATTGGTATTTATTTATTTATTTTTTGAAATGGAGTTTTGCTCTCGTTGCCCAGGCTGGAGTGCAATGGCGTGGTCTTGGCTCACTGCAACCTCTGCCTCCTGGGTTCAAGCAATTCTCGTGCCTCAGCCTCCCGAGTAGCTGGGATTACAGGTGTGCACCGCCATGCCTGGCTAATTTTTGTATTTTTAGTAGAGACAGAGTTTCACCATGTTGGTCAGGTTGGTCTTGAACTCCTGACCTCAGGTGATCCACCCACCTCGGCCTCCCAAAGTGCTGGGATTACAGGCATGAGCCACCGTGTCTGGCCATTGGTATTTTAATCTACATAATTATTGATATAATAATCTAGATATTTCTATCTATTCTGGGGGTATTTTTACCGTTCGGGCTAGAAAACAATGCCTAAAATGAAGGCGTCAGAAAGAGGGCAAAAGTTTCTCTCTGACCTTCTCCTGCCCTCCTGTCTCAGTCCCATTCTCCTCAAGGGCAGCCATAGAAATTATAATCCCTCTTCCCCAAGCTGGATCATAGAAACCAGAACCCCTTCCCTACAAAGCTGTCATAAAAACCTAAAATTATTACTCTAACGCTCCCTCCGCCTTTCTGTATAAAAACTGGCCATAAAGAAATTATCTGACCTACCTTGTTTGACTGTCAGTCATAAGACCCCCATTCCAGAGACGGCCCTGCCCCACACTCAGAACGAAGGAATGTTGCTCAGAGAGGCCACGAAAAATCTAGACAAGGAGTGTTGCTCAGACAGGCCAAGAAGATAGACCTTGCTGTGTCTCCCCATACAGTATATTAACATGAACAACGCCCTTCTTTTCCAATTATATTTCTACACGGCTGTCCATACTTTGTTGAACCTAGGCGTAACAATGGACCATTTCCCCTGTACCTTTGTATCTTCATTCTGAAGGCTCCTGTGTATGCACATTAACTAAATTTGTATGCCTTTTCTCCTATTAGTCTGCCTCATATCACTTTCAAGCCTCCAGGAAACCAAAGGCCTTGGCCCCTACATCACATAGCTGATGACTTAGTGAACAGAAAGTCACTTAGTGATTGTTCCTTCCACAAGATTTTTCCAGTTCTACTCCTACTCCTTATATAACCCCCAAGCCATTCTTTAAAAAAAAAACAGGATGTTTCAATTTTATATCCCTTTTCAAAGAAACTTAGATACCACATTTTTTACAACCTTGGTTCTACTGAATGTTATTCCTTCTTTTTTTTGAGATGGAGTCTTACTCTGTCACCCAGGCTGGAGTGCAATGGTCGGGTCTTGGCTCACTGCAACCTCCACCTCCTGGGTTCAAGCGATTCTTCCGCTTCAGCCTCCTGAGTAGCTGGGATTACAGGTGCCTGCCACCACACCCAGCTAATTTTTGTGTTTTTAGTAGAGATTGGGTTTCACCATGTTGGTCAGCCTGGTCTCGAACTCCTGACCTTGTGATCTGCCCACCTCGGCCTCCCAAAGTGCTGGGATTACAGGCGTGAGCCACCCTGCCTGGCCTATTTTTTTTTAAGGGTTTTAATAAAGTATAATTTATATATAATGAACTGCACCTATTTAAAGAGTATAATTTGACACATTTTGGTATTTGTATACATGGCTGAAACCACCACCATATTTAAGAAAATGAACATATTCACCAGCCCCACAAATTTCTTCGAGCTCCTTTGTCATCTCTCTTTCCTGCCTTTCCCTTACGCCTATCTCCTAGGCAGCCACTGATCTGCTTTCTGTCACTCTAGTTTGCATTTTCTAGAATTTTGTATACACGAGGTCAAACACAGCATCTTCTTTTTTGTCTGTTTTCTTTCGCTGAGCATAATTATTTGGAAATGCATCCACATTGTGTGTATCAACAGTTCATTCTGTTTTTATTGCTGATATTGGGTATTTGTGGATATTGGACAATTGTGGATATGCCACAATGTGTTTATCCATTCACTTCCTGATGGATGTTTCAACGACTCTGCGTTTTGGTTATTACAAATAGAGCTGCCTGGCCTGGTGCAGTGGCTCACGCCTGTAATCCTAGCACTTCGGGAGGCCGAGGCGGGTGGATTACCTGAGGTCAGGAGTTCAAGACCAGTCTGGCCAATAAGGTGAAACCTGGTCTCTACAAAAATACAAAAATTAGCCGGGCATGATGGTGAGTGCTTGTAATCCCAGCTACTCGGGAAGCTGAGACGGGAGAATCGCTTGAACCTGGGAGGTGGAGATTGCAGTGAGCTGAGATCGCACCATTGCACTCCAGCCTGGGCGACAGAGCAAGATTCTGTCTCAAAAAAAAAAAAAAAAAAAAAAAAAAAAAAAAAAAAAGAGCTGCTATGAACATTCGTGTACAAGCCTTTGTATGGACTTACTCTTTCATTTCTCTTAATAAATACCTAGAAATAGAATGGCTAGATCACACTGTAAAAATATGTTTAACTTTAACTTTTTAAGAGATGGCCACACTGTTTTTTAAAGCGATTGCAGTATTTTACATTTCCACCAGCAATCTATGAGAATTCCAGTTCTTCTCCATCCTTGCATATTCTGTTATTAAGAGTGTCATTTTGGTGAAATGGATTTGTTATAATTGAACCTAAAGAGGAAAGTTTTTCTTTCCCTCTTTTTAGTTATTTTTATTTTTTATTTTTTATTTTTTTGGTAAATGAGTGCATATGAATAATCTGTATTTGGGACAACTAATATGGTTCTAACAAACATTAACTGCCCTAAAATCCAGTTTTCTATTAACATGTTATGGGAAATTATATCCCAATGAGAAGGAATAAGGCAGTAACATTCTAGTATGAAAAATAAGAAAACCATTAACTTTATATGTGCAATAGCTAAGATATCTTAACACATTAGGAATAATTTTTGCAAAGTTATATGACATGAGGAAAGATGATATATTTCTCACCATATTTTTGGGTTTGAAATTTTTTTAAAGCCCCAAATATTCAAAGCATTTGAAAATTGACACATTTCTTGCTGATATGTATGTGACTTTCCAAGTATTGCTCTGGTAAAGGAAGAGACTTGTATGTATCAAACTCATCCAGGGCAATGAGGTCTAGGAAGTCACAGACCAAGCTATCTAATGAGCATTTCTTCCCTTAAGAACTATTGTTCTAGAAATGCAGAGAAATGCAATATAGTAGAAGCATTTCTGTGTTTCCAGTACCTCACTGTGGATTTTACTCTGGAACACGTGTACAAAATACAAAGCCATTACCTTCACTTCTGGCTGGACACTGCTCAAATAACATGGGGACTAACCAGCTAATGATGAAGAGCAGCTTGAAGTACAGCTCATCGTGCCAGAGCTAACAACAGCAGGGTGCAGTATCCCTGCCAGAATGTCCTTGAGCTTTACTGTTGATGGCTTTATGGGTGAAGTGACCTTGAGGCAAAATCTCTTTGGCAATTCAGTTAAGTCTTATTGCATTTACTAGAGCAAATACAGTGAAAGCAATGATCCAGGAGTGTTTAAAAGCCCTAAAATTATTGAAAACCACTGTACAGTAGGACAGTGTTTTAACCTGCTACTGTGTTGTGTTCCAATCAAAGTTTCAATGAACCATTCTGTCCAATTCCTAGAGAAAACTGATGTGAATGAATCATATCCAACATAAGAATTATCTGAAAAGTAAGTGAAACTGACATAGAAAACACCTTTTTAGTACCTTAAATTGTTGAGATTAAAAAAAAACATAGTTTAAATGCAGGATATAAAGGTTTTAAAGTGGTATCAGTGGAAGAGAAACTTTCTATTCAACAGCAGAGAGGAAATAGAAAAAGTATGTGTCTTCTTTCACTTAACACTAAATTATGAGCATTCTTCAAATTTTCATAAACTCATTGTAATCACTTTTTATGATTGCATAACAGCCCACGAAATATATATAATGGCTTTTAAACAAATTTCACATGTATTTTTCACGCTTTTTTCAACTTGAATTAATGTTGTGACAAAAATATGTAGAACAAAGCTTTTCCCACATTTGGAATTATTTCTTTAGGATAGATTTCCAGAAATAGAATTGCTTTAACAAATAATATTATTATCTTAGTTTTAATATCAAATGTTAAAGTGATTCCCAAAAAGACTGTGCCAGTTTGCTCCCCATTGGCAGTAAGTAACAGTATGTTTCATTGAAATCTCACCAGGGTTAGACATTTTATAATTTTGTAATGTGTCCTAATTTAATAGGGAAAGTATTGTTTAGTTTTGATTACTTTTTTATTACTAGAGAGTGTTATTATTTACTGCTTTTGAGTTGTATACTCACACCATTAAACATTTATGTCTTTTGAAGTATTCATGTTTTTATTTATTGATGTGTATGAGCTTCTTAGGTATTAAAAATATCAACCCTTGGTCTGTTGATGCAAAATTTTCCACAAATGAAAACTCAGCACTTCTGCTTAGATCTCTAGTTCTAAAATAACTGCAGGTTGAAACACCCTTAAAACTAAAACGAAGTCAAAATGAAATCTTTTTTTAAAAAATCACAGTTTCATACTGACCTCTTTTCAAAGTTTCTGAGTTTACCATTTCTAAAACAATGTTCTAAGGAAGGTATTTTCTGCTCCATTCCTATTTTAGCTATTTATACTCATGGCCTTTCTGATTTCTAAAGTTATGATACCTTTTATGTTTTATAAGGGGTTGTTTGAAGTCAGGTTCTTTGTTTCTGGGGAAGTTGACTCTGAGCCAGAGCTTTGTGTACAGGAAGTGTATTAAGGACCTTCCTATACACAAAGATTGATACCTGGAAGTGTTGAAGTGAACATAGGAAGCGGGAAAGTGAAAGAAGCAGGACTGGGTGGAGGTGAGCTGTGATACAGTCACAGGAAAGATCTCAGCTCATCTCCCAGGGATGGCCCCTTAGTGTTGTCCTACTTTGAGACACAAGGACTGTAGGAACCTAGTTTTTAGATTCCTTCCTGGGCTGGGGTCACCGCGAGAGACCACTCGACACGGAAATCACAGCGGAGAGATTTATTGCTAGCGCGCTAGGGTCCTATGTCCGAAGTTGGCCACAGGACCCCGAATGCTTGTTACAGACAGTTTATAAAGGCAAAAACTACAAAAATTCACAAAGCTTGAGGCGCAAGATGATTGGAGCAGGTTATGGCCTGAGCAAGATGTCTTACTCTAATTGGTTGGTTTGAACCTGGTTTGAACCCGCGCGGGGTATTTCCCGGACTTGTTCTTCTGTTTGAGTTCCAGGAATATGGGTGGGTGTTTTAGATAGCCACACGGACATCGGGCGGGTGCTTTAGATGGCCACCTGGTCGTTGGGTGGGTGCTTTTAGATAGCCACCTGGTGTGGCTTTTCTAAGCTCCTAAGTTTCTAAGTCTCTAAGTCTCTGAGCTTCTAAGTCTATAAGTTTCTAAGCTTCTAAGTTTCTAAGTCTCTAAGTTTCTAAGTCTATAAGTTTCTAAGTCTATAAGTTTAAAGGTTTCTAAGTTTCTAAGGCTTCTAAGTTTCTAAATCTATTTTCAGGACCAGACTTTCAACTCCAGTCGTAACTGGTCATTGGATGATGTCTACCTCTATGCAGGCAGCAGGACCTTGAGGCAAGTGGCTCTTTTTGGCTTATGGAAACTCCTGGACAGAGACTCAGCTGATGGTTACCAGCCACGAACGTTCATGGCAGCTAGGCTAATGAGTGAATGTCTCAGCCTTGAAGGTGGAATCTGGGATGACCGACTATAGCATCCAGTACAAGGTTGAAAACACTGGCAATACTTGGAATTGTAGGGGGAAATGACTCCTTCTCTGCCACATGGTGTCTCCCACTCTCTGCCAATGGTCTCTCATAGGCCTGGGAGGGTAAGTGTGGCTTTGTTCAACTGATCTGCTCTCAGGTCTTATGTCAATTATGGATCTTACCTAGAAGTTTACTTTAGCGCTTTGGATCAAGTTCAGGCTCTTCCCAGGCCATAGAATTGCCCTTTCTGAGGCTCATGGGGCTCTGGTAGCTATGTGGGCTTTATCTGATCTGCATGCACTTATTATGTTGACTTAAGAAGAGGCCTGCACTAAGCCCTCCAGATATGACAGCCTGGAAAACCTAGCCATCTCAGAACCACTGTGTACCAGAGTGGGCCTCACTTCTTCCTTTTCCTGTAACACTCCACTTCCTCACTCAATTGGGACCTGATAGTCCTTGATTGGGTCATAAGTCAATCAGCTGTAGAACTTGAATGCTGAAGTGGTTACCCATGCTTTAGGGTAAAATTTTTAGACCTCAACAGAATATAGTCATTTTTCAGAGTCATTTCTGTATATGTTTGTTGCTCTTTACAACAAGAGAATAGATGCACAATGGCCCCTAGAAATAAAAGACAGTTATACTAAGCCAAGGTATATCCATGGTAAGAGTTCATGAATATCTGTTGAAAAATCGTAGTTTCATTGCTCAAAGAATGCCAAGTGCCGGGCGCGGTGGCTCAAGCCTGTAATCCCAGCACTTTGGGAGGCCGAGACGGGCGGATCACGAGGTCAGGAGATCGAGACCATCCTGGCGAACACGGTGAAACCCCGTCTCTACTAAAAATACAAAAAACTAGCCGGGCGAGGTGGCGGGCGCCTGTAGTCCCAGCTACTCCGGAGGCTGAGGCAGGAGAATGGCGTAAACCCGGGAGGCGGAGCTTGCAGTGAGCTGAGATCCGGCCACTGCACTCCAGCCTGGGCGACACAGCCAGACTCCGTCTCAAAAAAAAAAAAAAAAAAAAAAAAAAAAAAAAAAGAATGCCAAGTACCACTCAAAGGAAGTGAGGAGGAGGCATGGGAGATGTTCAAAACTTCAAGACTCACGAAGAGTCTTGAAGGTGGGGGCCACTAACAGATTATCTTCTTAGCGGACCCTTCTCCTTGAGATGGCTCAATGCCATTGACTCTGCCTCTTCTTTTCCATATTACCGTGTATTGAAAGAAGCATACTGTCCTGCTCCTGAAGTCAGAGTAAATGGAATCTAGGCCTTGGAGCAACCACTTTCTTTATGCGCAACTGAAGAAATCGAGTTACCTCCCTCAGGTACTTCTGCAAAATCAGGGGCAATAATGCCAGCATGTTTTTGTGGTTGTTCTAAAGGTGTTATTGTGTTAATACCTTATTTCTTGAGCATCATTGAAACATGAGGTGTTCCATCTAAGTCAGCATGTTATAGACACACCAATGTGGCATAATGTTAACTATTTCTCATGGAAATCTTTTAAAAACTACATTATACACTTGACATTTTTGAAAATAGTCACACTAAACTTAATCTTTTTGATGAATTAGAACATCATTATGGACATCGGTTATAGTACTTTGATGTAATGTGGTCCGTATAAACTATGTTTTCCCCCAACTTCAATCTTTTATTGAAGAACATTATACATCCAGAAAACTGTACATAAGTTTATGGTCACAAACTGAAGATACTTGGGTAACCAGTAACCAAATAAAGAAACAAAATACTACCAGCACTTTAGAAGCCTGACTCACATTTCCTTTTAGTCATTACCTGCAGCCCCCTGCAAAACAAAACATCATCTTAAGTTCTGACGGCATAGGTAAGTTTCGCCTTAAACCCTATCTCATTGCAACTGTTATCATTTAACAATGATAATTAATCATCCCTTCTTATGTATTCTCATAGCTTTTATCTTATGTGTAATTTAATACACTTTCATTCTGCCTTGTTTATTGTTCAATTGGTTTTGATTAGTTCATTTATTCAAGCTACTTTTTTGAATACCTGCTATATGTCAGGTACTTTTTCAGGAAGTAAATATAAGACAGATGTAGTTTCTGCCCTCATAGAATTTACATTCCAGAGGGGAAAACAGGCAATAAAAGTGAACTGTGAAAGGAAAATAAATCTTGGGGCCCCCAAATCACTAAGTTGAAGGGAAAAGTCAAGCTGGGAACTGCTTAGGGCCAACCTGCCTCCCATTCTATTCAAAGTCACCCCTCTGCTCACTGAGATAAATGCGTATCTGATTGCCTCATTTGGAGAGGTGAATCAGAAACTCAAAAGAATGCAACCATTTGTCCTTATCTACCTATAACTTGGAAACTCCCTCCTCGCTTCAAGCTGTTCCGCCTTTGCCTCAAATTGTCCCATCTTTCCAGACTAAACCAATGTACATCTTACAGATCATACTGATTGAGGTCTCATGTCTCCCTAAAATGTATAAAACCAAACTGTGCCCCTACCACCTGGGGCACATGTCATCAGCAACACCTGAGGCTGTGTCACGGGCACATGCCCTCAACCCTGGCAAAATAAACTTTCTAAATTAACTGAGACCTGTCTCAGATATTTGGGGTTCACATTTTGGTAACCATGGGGAGATTCTGAGTGGAGGTGCCCCTGACCTTTGACAAATCTCCTATCAGTGCTTGGGACCAGCATGAGCTAACTTTGTGGCTCAAGCCAACAGGACAATTTGCTGAGGTCTGAGGTCCCCCTCCAGAGAATCCCAGATCTCCCAAAATTTGGTTGAGATCTAGTTTATTTTGCTTTACAACTCCCCTTTTCTTGGAGTTTTACTTGCTTCCAACAAGGAAGGCAAAATTTCCTGCTTTCATAATGATAGAAGGAAGGTAACTCCTTTATGGAGTTTGAGCTCGCTCCCAGCAGGGAAGACGAGTTTGAGGTTTTTTTCCTGCTTCTAGGATGGTAGAAAGCAGTCTTCAGCCTGAGACCTGTCCCTAGGTAAGTAGCTGAATTGGGGTTTTGTCTTGGCTAAAGTTTAACAACCAGTTAGTCTTAATTTCTCTTTACCATTAGAGCGCTCAGTGATCATATTGTTGGGTTTTTTTTGGTTGTTGTTATTGTTTGTTCTGGTCTTTCTCCCATCAGGTTTGACCAACTCTACCCAACTTGGTCAAATCCGAGTAAGAATTCCAAATTATGAATAACAAATCCTCTTTAATTTGGCTAAAATTCTTCACAGCTGCAAAAAACGAAAAACAAACAAAAACAAAACAAAACAAAAAACATACAAACAAACAAAAAACCATGTGTTTGGTTCCTGTGTTTGTTTCTTGTCTTAAAAAAAAAAAGTTCCTTCGTTTACTTTTCTTCCACCCTATATACCTCCTTCCCCCTTTGCCATCTGTAGTACCAAAGAATCTAGAGAAGGTTTCTAATGACTTGAACCCCTTTAAATAATTTAGAACAAAGGCGCCACTCACCCCTTTTGGGGTGTTCTGTTTTCCTTGCGGAGTTTCAAGAATCATGGGCAGATTCTTCTTAGGTCTAAAGCTCTGTTTTCTTGTATTGCATGACCTGACCTCTTTATTTTTGGAGGTACCAGAGATTTACCTTGTATTGTGAGAGGATTTGACCTTGGTGAGTATAATAGCGGATGAGAACTGCAAAGTAAGGGTGGCTGAGCCCAGTTTACAGGAAGAGGTCTTGGCTGTTGTTTTTCTTTTCCTAGGAAGCTGTTGTTTAAGTATACTAATTTTAGTTCAGAGATGCATTCTAAAGGGTCTTCTCTATTGCTTTTTCTCCCAAAATTAATCTCAATTCGGCTTGTCTGTGCACATTTGTGTGAGGAACTGAGCTGTTGTTTTAATAGGTAAATGAGAGACTGAGTTTTCTTAGCTCTGAAGAGAAAAGGCATTGTTCTCCTCCCAGCCAAAAGGCACCCCTGGGTGACCAGGGGCCTCATAGGGGTGTCTGGGGGGTTAATCCTCCACAATGTGCAGCAGTCCAACAGGGAAATCTCCAACAAAAATTAGTTAAAAAAAAAAAAAAGGCTCATCCAGGAAACACATATAAGGGCTGATCACCCGGCATTTTGAGTCATTTCAGAAGTCATAGACCTCTGGGGAGGGAAACTGAGACACATAAGGGGGTGGAAACTGTCACGCGCATCCCTGTGAAGAGACCACCAAACAGGCTTTGTGTGAGCAACGAGGCTGTTTATTTCACCTGGGTGCAGGTGGGTTGAGTCTGAAAAGAGAGTCAGCAAAGGGAGATAGGAGTGGGGCCGTTTTATAGGATTTGGGTGGGTAGTGGAAAATCACAGTCAAAGGGGGTTGTTTTCTTGCCAGCAGGGGCAGGGGGGTCCCAAGGTGCTCAGTGTGGGAGCTTCTGAGCCAGGAAAAGGAATTTCATGAGGTTAATCACTCAAAGTGGGGCAGGAACAAATCACAATGGTGGAATGTCATCAGTTAAGGCAGGAACCAGCCATTTTCACTTCTTTTGTGATTCTTCACTTCCAGGCCATCTGGATGTATATGTGCAGGTCACAGGGGATATGATGGTTTAGCTTGGGCTCAGAGGCCTGACAGAAACGACTCAGTGGTGATACACTGTAGAGTCCTGCCCACAAGCAGCACACACAAATCCAGATTCACCACACTAAAACCCTAGGCCATAGCTCAGTTCCTCCTTTTAAGAAAAACAAAGTGAGAAACAAAATAATCTGAGAATGAGGAGGAAACAAGCAGAATGACACTCTTGTGAACATTCCATAGGTTTGATGGCACCTCTACTTGCCAGAGTTTATGTAAAATGTAAGTAATATGGTCTTTGTGCACATTTACATGAAGGAAAAAGAGCCCTAAGGTCGATCTTTATACTATAGAGTTCCTAAGTCCTCATTTTCTCTATTTTCTTTTCTGCCTGCTTTAACTCTGCTATTATTTTTCTATTAAGATAAAAGCCACTGTTTGGATCCAACAGGTTCCAAAAGGGGAGAGAAAACTGAAAATGGTGAGATGCAATAAAAGTTATTTTTATAAATTTCCTTATATCTCTCTTATTTCCCGGTTTATTTTACCTTGTTTTATGTGTAACTGTAGCAGGACGAGCCGCAGACAAAACTCCTCAGACAGCGAGTTAAAGAAGGAAGGGGTTTATTTGGCCAGGGGCATCAGCAAGACTCCTGTCTCAAGAGCCGAGCCCCCCGAGTGGGCAATTCCTGTCCCTTTTAAGGGCTCACAACTCTAAGGGGGTGCACGTGAGAGGGTCGTGATTGATTGAGCAAGCAGTGGGCTCGTCCTGCTACAGTTACACATAAAACAAGGTAAAATAAACCAGGAAATAAGAGCGATATAAGGAAATTTATAAAAATAAAGAGGGTTCCCCCCCTTTGGTAAGAAAGCTTAAAGAGAAGTAATTTTATATGAGAAAGAATCTTGTACGGTAATTTTAGGCCTAGAATAAAATGACCGGTTGTTTAAGAAAGAGAGATGTTCAGGACAAACCAGGAAAAAATAAAAAAAACTTTTATATGATCAAGTTGTCTATAATTAAAGGAAAATTATAATGGTCTTTCTAGAGATTAGCTTGACATTAAAAAAAAAAACCCTTATACACTAAATAATTGATTAGAACAATAAAATTTCCTTAAGGGATTAATTTACCTTTAATAAATTATAAGATATTTTAATTTTTTTAACCCAAAGTTCAACTTTTATTGCATTGCACCATTTTCGGTTTTCTCTCCCCTTTTAAAGGGCGTGAAATAGTAATGCTCTCCTTCAACTCATTTTCTTCAACTCAAATAAGTTTTTTCCTCCAGTTCTGTTTGTCGTGGCCTGATGCTAACAACGTTTTCTTAAAGGTCTAAAGAAAAAGTTTCCACCGGGCGCGGTGGCTCAAGCCTGTAATCCCAGCACTTTGGGAGGCCGAGATGGGTGGATCACAAGGTCAGGAGATCGAGACCATCCTGGCTAACACGGTGAA
Organism: Chlorocebus sabaeus; assembly: GCF_047675955.1. Lineage (NCBI taxonomy): Eukaryota > Metazoa > Chordata > Mammalia > Primates > Cercopithecidae > Chlorocebus > Chlorocebus sabaeus. Next base: position 109,178,544 of record NC_132933.1, read on the forward strand.
ACCCCGTCTCTACTAAAAAATACAAAAAACTAGCCGGGCGAGGTGGTGGGCGCCTGTAGTCCCAGCTACTCGGGAGGCTGAGGCAGGAGAATGGCGTGAACCTGGGAGGCAGAGCTTGCAGTGAGCTGAGATCCGGCCACTGCACTCCAGCCTGGGCGACAGAGCAAGACTCCGTCTCAAAAAAAAAAAAAGAAAAAGTTTCCTTCCAATGTAATATTCTGTGCAGTGCAGAAGTTCTTTTCTTTTGCCTTTTGGTAACTGGCTTAATGGATTTTATGGTTTATCAAAACAATTTCTATGCCATTATTGTTATGTTTTGGCTTACTCAGGGAAAAAACTGAGATTAAAAAACTTCTTTTTAATTAAAATTATTACATCCATGTACCTTTCTCTATGTGCTTTTAAAGTTCTTGTGACATTGAGTTACAGAGCTTTGACCCCTGAGTCTAAAAAGAACACCAAGTCCTGCTAAATCTTAAACTCTGATAGTAATTAAAGCCTTATCTTCAGGCCCAGTTGAAGATGCCAACCAAAATAAACAGCATTCCTGAGGCACAGGGCCAGAAATTAAAGCTAATCAACTCCTCAAGGCCAGGGACTATTGCAGAAGAGGTGGGCGTGTGAGATTGTAAAGGCTGATTTTGAGAGATAAAATAGATCAGTTTCTCTGTTAATTAATCATTAATGTCAAAGACACACTGATGCAAGAACAGTATATGGGCCCTGGTGCCAGATTAACAAGGTTTTCTTGAAGGATTACCAACTCCTTAATAAAGATTATAAAGGCTATAAAAGGCTTATGGAAGTTATATCTTATGGTCAAGATTAAAATTTTATAGACTGCCTATAAAATTTTGAAAAACAAATTTAATTGGCTTCATGCTGTTTTATCAAGACTTATTGCTTGGAAAATTAAGTGTCCTCTCTCAGATAATGAAGGTTTTCGGTTTTCACCCCTTTTTTTTTTGAAATCCTTGAGTTATCACTTTGGTCAAATGACTTATTTTACAATGAACTGTGATATCAAGTGTTTTAAACCGTTGATATTTGACAAACTTTCCAAAATCAAATTATGCATTATGTTTTTTTCGGATCTAATTAATCTTTTACGATATTAGATGCCCTAAAGTCCAAAAATAGCATAATTTGGTATAAAAATTATATAGGAAACATTGTCAAATATGAAATGGTGTTTGGTTTTCTTTGGGCTGTCTTTGTATAAATATGTTATTGGTATGTGTTCCAAAATCATTGGAAACTCCTATAATTCTGATATGACTTAGTTTACATTATCAGTAATTATAATTGCTTCAAAACTATAGTACACCTGTTGTTAGATTCTAGTCTTGCCTAATGTTTTTCAGTTTTTATTATTTTCTACAGTTTGGAGAGAATTCTAATTTTTTCTTGTCTACAAGTCTTCAAAATATTGTTTTCATTTTTTTCCTTTTTTCCCCCTATTTTTCCTAATTTGGAGTCACTGAAAACTAAGCTGTGCTTTCATAAAGTGAAGCCAGACAACTCAAACTTCAGAAGAAAATGACAGCAACAACAGCTATTAAAAAGGAAAGAAAGAAAGACAGAAAGAAAGAAAGAAAGAAAGAAAGAAAGAAAGAAAGAAAGAAAGAAAGAAAGAAAGAAAGAAAGAAAGAAAAGAAGGAAGGAAGGAAGAAAGGAAGGGAAAGAAAAAGAGAAAGAAAAGAGAAAGGAAGGAAGGAAGGGAAAGAAAAAGAGAAAGAAAAGAAAAGAAAGAAAGAAAGCGAGAAAGAAAGAAAGAAAGAAAGGAAGGAAAGAAAGAAAGAAAGGGAGGAGGGAGGGAGGGAAAGAAAAAGAGGAAGAAAAGAAAAAAGAAAGAAAGAAAGAAAAAGGAAGGAAGGGAAAGAAAAAAAGAAAGAAAAAAGAAAAGAAAAGAAAGAAAAAGAAAGAGAGAGAGAGGGAGGGAGGGAAAGAAAAAGAGAAAGAAAAGAAAAGAAAAAAGAAAGAAAGAGTGAAAGGAGGGAAAGGAAGGAAGGAGAGAAAGAAAGGAAGGAAGGAAGAAGAGAAAGGAAGGAAGGAAGAAAGGAGAGAAAGGAAGGCAGGAAGGAAGAAGAGAAAGGAAAGAAAGAAGGAGAGAAAGGAAGGACGGAAGGAGAGAAAGGGAGGAAGGAGAGAAAGGAAGGAAGGAAGGAGAGAAAGGAAGGAAGGAGAGAAAAGAAGGAAGGAAGGAGAGAAAGGAAGGAAGGAGAGAAAGGAAGGAAGGAAGGAGAGAAAGGAAGGAAGGAGAGAAAGGAAAGAAGGAGAGAAAGGAAGGAAGGAGAGGAAGGAAGGAAGGAGAGAAAGGAAGGAAGGAAGGAAGGAAGGAAGGAAGGAAGGAAGGAAGGAAGGAAGGAAGGAAGGAAGGAAGGAAGGAAAAGGCCTCAGAAATAAGCCTCAGAACCAAGGTCTCTCTCTGCCCCTGCTCTGATCTCTTCTTTCCTGAAGCACAGACAGGGGCTTTCTCTAAAGTCCCTTTATGCCATTAAGGGAAGTTCTTCCAGAGGAAATGCAATTGTCTTAAAACTTTCTCCTTGAGAAATCTCATCAAATAATCAGAAAAGATTAATGACCGGAGCAGGTAAAAAGACTAAAAGTCATCACCACACCCAGATAAGAGTTTTCATCTACTTTTCTGAGGGCAGCTCCCTGAGATTGCCTGGGACACTTTATCTGCATGATAAGACTACCTTTGTTCACAGTGAAATTCTACCTCTCACTTCCCACAAATTGCCACCACCTCCCCCAGAGTTCAGAGGAACTTTGTCCCAGCCCAGTTGTTTGCTCTTTGGACCCATGCATTTCCCCTGAAAAGCATTTACTACCCATCAGGATTACCTACATCCCCCATATTTCTTCTCCACTCTAAAGAGGGTATTTAAGTCTCAACTCTCTGGCCCTTCTTTGGGTCTCATATTTGCCGGACTCCTGTGTCCATGTTCGTGTAAATAAATTTGTATGTTTCTTATACTGATAGTGTCTATTGTCAGCTCATTTCAGTGAGCCTTCAGAGAGGGCAAAAGGGAAGCTTTCCCTCTGCTTCTACACAGGACATGGTTAGGATTTGGAATTTTTTTTCTGAGCAGTTGCAAATCATTGGGAGGTTTTAAGTAGGGGAGAATAATGATCTGATCTATGTTATAGATGCTATATAAAGAATGGGCCGAAAGGGACCAAGGTAGATATGGAGAGAAGACCAGTTAGACGGCGATTGCATTAGTTCCAGGTGGAAAACACTAGTGGCTTGGATCAAGGTTGAGACAGTAAAGATGGAAATGGAAGTCAAATTCCAGATCTGTTTTGGAAGTAGAATTGACAGGCTCTCCAGTGAATTGAATATAGTGTGTATATATTTATTTGTGTGTATGTTTTCTGGAGCAAGGGGATGGTGGGGCATAGGGGAGGGAAAGGAAGGAATCAATGTTGATTCCCGGGTTTCCTCTGGAAGCAAATAGATGAATTGGGGAGCCACCATTTCCTGAGAGCCGGAAGCCTGTTTTTTCTTACTTGTTCATAAGATTAAGACAATGGTTTTTTGTGGGTTTTTTTTTTCTTTGTTTTTGAGATGGAGTCTCGCTCTGTGGCCCAGGCTGGAGTGCAGTGTCGTGATCTTGGCTCACTGCAACCTTGGCTTCCCGGGTTCAAGCAATTCTCCTGCCTCAGCCTCCCGAGTAGCTGGGACTACAGGTGCCCACCACCACGCCTGGCTAATTTTTTTGTATTTTTAGTAGAGACAGCGTTTCACAGTGTTTGCCAGGATGGTCTTGATCTCCTGATCTCGTGATCTGCCCACCTCGGCCTCCCAAAGTGCTGGGATTACAGGCGTGAACCACCGTGCCCGGCCAAGACAATGAGTTTTTTTTTTAAGTATCTTTATGCCAGAGACATTTGATCCAGAGCAACTCCATCTGGAATAGGGGCTGGGTAAAATAAGGCTGAGACCTGCTGGGCTGCATTCCCAGACATTTAGTCATTCTAAGTCACAGGATGAGATAGGAGGTCAGCACAAGATACAGGTCATAAAGACCTTGCTAATAAAACAGGTTACAGTAAAGAAGTCATCCAAAACCCACCAAAACCACGATGGGGAAGAGAGTGACTTCTGTTTGTCCTCACTACTGCACTCCCATCTGTGCCATGACAGTTTACAAACACCATGGCAATGTCAGGAAGTTACCCTATATGGTCTAAAAAGGGGAAGCATGAATAATCCACCCCTTGTTTAGCATATAATCAAGAAATAACCGTAAAAATGGGCAACCAGCAGCCCTTCAGGCTGCTCTGCCTATGGATTAGCCATTTCTTGTATCCCTTTACTATCTTAATTAACTTGCTTTTACTTTACTCTATGGACTCACCTCAAATTCTTTCTTGTGCAAGATCCAAGAACGCTCTACTGGGGTCTGGATTGAAACACCTTTCTGGTAACACTTATAAAACCCATTATAGTACTAGCTGAATGTTGTTAAATAGATGAATTGAATATCTCTTGTGATCAACTGTTACTTTTTTTTTTTTTTTTTTTTTTTTTGAGACGGAGTCTCGCTCTGTTCCCCAGGCTGGAGTGCAGTGGCGCGATCTCGGCTCACTGCAAGCTCCGCCTCCCGGGTTTATGCCATTGTCCTGCCTCAGCCTCCGGAGTAGCTGGGACTACAGGCGCCCGCCACCGCGGCCGGCTAATTTTTTGTATTTTTAGTAGAGACAGGGTTTCACCGTGGTCTCGATCTCTTGACCTTGTGATCCGCCCGCCTCGGCCTCCCAAAGTGCTGGGATTACAGGCGTGAGCCACCGCGCCCGGCCAACTGTTACTTTTTATTAGTATCAATGTATTTGCCCCAAATAAGTCCACACTTTCAGATTTCTTATTTTTAATTTTACGAGGTTTGAGAACCTGTGTAACAAAATCCTCTCAATTCCCTGTGATTACATCTACAAACCATCGTCAACATCTGCGCCAGTCTTTTCCTCATTCCTTGCAGTAAAACCTGTGCTCTGAATCCTATCTCCTGTAGTATTGTTATAATTTACGGCTATTTTCATTTCCTTCTCCCAACCTCTTCCCCTTCCTCCCACTCCTGCTCTCTCCTGCTTTTATTTTTAACCCCTTCTTTTCTACACTCTCATTGAAATGTAAATATGCTCAAGTTAATATCATTAAAAGGACAAAACAAAAAAAAAATTCTCTTTGGGTTTCATCCGATGGCTCACCTATTGTTTATGCAATTCATTTTTTTTTCTTGCCCATTCGCACACCCTCTAGCTCTTTCAATCCCCATTCACAAACTTCTTGGGTAAGTTGTCTGTACTGGATGTTTCTGCTAATTCAGCTCCCACTCTTTAGCAATCTGTATTCTGTCTTCTAACACTCTGCTCCAACTGGCTTTGCCAGGTTTATCAAGGAGCTGCTTGTTGGAATCTAATTAACATTTCTCCGTTGTCATTTTACTTGGCTTTCCCAAGCACTCAATGTTCTCTCTCTCCCTGAAGCTCTCCTCTCCCTTCACTTCTGGCATGCCATACCCTTGGATTTCTTCCCCCTGTTTTGGTAGCTCTCTCTTATTTTCTTCCGCCTGTTTCTGGATGTTTTGTCTGTCGGGATTCTTCTCTAGGTGTCCTTTCTTCTCGCTCCATGCCCTCTGACTAGGTGAACTCATTTATTCCTCCGGCTTCCTTTACTATCCACAGGGTGAAGAGTCCCAAGTCTGACCTTTCTTGTGAGCTCAAGACAAAGATACATCTCAATGCCACCAAAATATCGCTTGTACATAGGCGCCATAAGCCAATTCAATAGATCTAGAATAAAATCCATCTTTCCTGTGCCACACCATAATATGAATGATAATTGAGCAGAAGGCAATTAAGCAGCAGATGCAGGAAAGCTCCCTGCTCTCCCTCTATTCTTAAAATCAGGACAGAAATTTACAGAGACAAAAGATATCTTGTCCTTTCTCTATCAGAGAAAACAAGACAGTGTAAGCCCTTATTGGCCTGTAGATGCTATTTAACTAGTCTTTACCTGCCATTTATTTGCCTTCCCTCAAGTTTCCACCTCTAGAGATTCAAAGTCTTTTTCCTTTGTCTTGTCACTTCTCAAAAATTGACCATTCTTTATTGAAGATGATATATAAGCTGGAATTCAAAGCAACCTCTTTGAGAACTACTCATTCTCCGAGTGTACATTTCTTTCTTTTTTTTTTTTTTTTTTGAGATGGAGTCTCACTCTGTCGCCCAGGCTGAAGTGCAGTGGTGCAATCTTGGCTCACTGCAACCTCCGCCTCCCAGGTTCAAGCGATTCTCCTGCCTCAGCTTCCCAAGTAGCTGGAATTACAGGTATGTGCCACCATGCCCAGCTAATTTTTATATTTTTAGTAGAGACAGGGTTTCACCATGTTGACCAGGCTGGTCTCGAACTACTGACCTCAGATGATCCGCCGGCCTTGGCCTCCCAAAGTGCTGGGATTACAGGTGTGAGCCTCTGTGCCCGGCCCCAAGTGTTTGTTTCATGTATGAAATATACATGTTAATAAACTTGTTTGTTTTTCTCTTGTTAATTTATCTTTTGGTACAGGGATCCATTCCAGTTAGGAACCTATGAATGTTGAAAAAATAATTTTTATTTCTTTTACTCCTGACATAACTGCTCTTCCTCCTCTATTATCTTAATGAGAGGCTATATATTTTGCCTGGCTAAAATATCACTTCATGATGGAAGACTTCTCTGATTGCCTGTATTAGTTTCTAAAGGACTTGAGTATTGTGATCTAAGCTGTATCTGCTTTAGGGGGCACCCCAAGCTCAGTAACACTGTGGTTCTTACAGACTTATAGAGGTACCGCCTTGATGGTCTTGGACAAGATCCAGAAGAATTCTCTAGATTACCAGGCAGAGACTTTTGTTCTCTTCCCTTACAAATGATAAAGGAAACACAACATACACAAACCAATGGGATACAGCAAAAGCAGTATTAAAAGGGAAGTTTATAGCTATAAGTGTCTATATCAAAAAAGAAGAAAAACTTAAAATAAACAACCTAACGCTGCATCTTAAAGTGCTAGAAGAGTAAGAGCAAACCAATCTCAAAACTAGTAGAAGAAATAATAATGATCAGAGCAGAAATAAATGAATTTGAAATGAAGAAAACAATGCAAAAGATCAATGCAACAAAACTTTTTTTTTTTTGAAAAGTTAAACAAAATTGACAAACCTTTGGCTAGACTAAGGAAAACAGAGAATAAATAAATAAAATCAGAGATGAAAAAGGATATATTACAAGTTTTATCACAGAAATTCAAAGGATCACTAGTGATTACTATGAGCAATGATATGCCAATGAATTGGAAAATCTAGAAGAAATGGACAAATTTCCTAGCCACATACAACCTACCAAAATTTAACCATGAAGAAATCCAAAACCTGAACAGACCAATAACAAGTAACAAGATTAAAGCCATAATAAAAAGTCACCCAGTAAATAAAAGCCAGGGACCTGAGGGCTTTACTGCTGAATTCTACCAAATATTTAAAGAAGAACTAATACCAATCCTACTCAAATTATCCTGAAAAATAGAGGAGGAGGCAATACTTCTAAACTCATCCTACAAGGCAAGTACTATCCTGATACCAAAACCATACAAGGATACATCAAAAAAGAAAACTGTAATCCAATATCCGTGATGAACATTATTGGAAAACTTCTCAACAAAATACTGGCAAACTTAATTTAACAGCATATTAAAAAGAGCATTCATCATGACCAAGTGGAATTTATCCCTGGGATGCAAGGATGGTTCAACATAAAAAAATCAATCAATATGATGCATCACATCAACAGAATGAATGACAAAGACCATATGATCATTTCAATTGATGATGAAAAAGCATTTGATAAAATTCAACAACCATCATGATAAAAACTCTAAAAAACTGGGTATAATAGGAACACAATTCAACATCATAAAAGCCATATGCTACAGACTCAACTGCTGGTATAATACTGGATGGGGAAAACTGAAAGCCTTTCCTCTAAGGTAGGGAACATGACGAGGATGCTCACTTTCACCATTGTTATTCAACATAGTACTGGAAGCCCTAGCTAGAACAATCAGACAAGAGAATGAAATAAAGGGCATACAAATTGAAAAGGAAGAGGTCAAATTATCCTTGTTTGTAGATGATATTATCTTATATTTGGAAAAATCTCAAAACTCCACCAAAAAAAAACTATTAGAACTTATAGATTCAGTAAAGTTGCTGGACGCAAAATCAACGTACAAAAATCAGTAGCATTTATATATGCTAACATTAGACAACGTGAAAAAGAAATTTAAAAAGTCATTCCATTTACAATAGCCACACAAGAAGTTAAATACCTAGGAATTCACCTAACCAAATTACTCATCTGACAAGGAATTAATAAGCAGAATATATAAGGATCTCAACAACTCTATAGGAAAAAATCTAATAATCTGATTAAAAAATGGGTGAAAGCCAGGCACGGTGGCTCATGACGGTACTTCCAGCATTTTAGGAGGCCAAGGCAGGTGGATCACCTGAGTTCAGGAGTTCGAGACCATCCTGGACAACATGGTGAAACCTCATCTCTACTAAATATACAAAATTTAGCTAGTTGTGGTGGTGGACACCTGTAATCCCAGCTACTCGGGAAGCTGAGGAATGAGAATCTCTTGAGTCTGGGAGGTGGAGGTTGCAGTGAGCCGAGATCATGCCACTGCACTCCAGCCTGGGCAACAGAGTGAGACTCTGTCTCAAAAAAAAAGAAAAAAGAAAAAAAAGAAAAAAAAGGTAAAAGATTTGAATAGACATTTCTCAAAAGAAGACATACAAATGTCAAATGTCAAACAGGCACATGAAAAGACGCTCAACATCATTGATTATCAGATAAATGCAAATCAAAACTACACTGAGATATCATCTCACCCCAGTTAAAATGGCTTTTATACAAAAGACAGGTGATAACAAATGCTGGTAAGGATGTGGAAAAAGGGAACTCTCTCACACCATTGGTGAGAATGTAAATTAGTACAACTACTGTGGAGAATAGTTTAGAGGTTCATCAAAAAACTAACAATAGAGCTACCGTATGATCCAGCAATCTCACTGCCGGGTATATAACTAAAAGAAAGGAAATCAGGACATCGAAGAGATATCTGCACTCCCATGTTTGTTGTAGCTCTGTTCACAACAGCCAAACTTTGGAAGCAACCAAAGTGTCTAACAACAGATGAATGGATAAAGAAAATGTACATATACACAATGAAGTACTATTCAGCCATAAAAAAAGAATGAGATCCTGTGACTTGCAACTACATGGATGGAACTGGAGGTCGTTATGCTAAGTGAAATAAAACAGGTACAGAAAGACAAACTTTGCATGTTTTCACTTATTTGTGGCATCTAAAAATCACAACAGTTGAACTCATGGAGATAGAGAGTAGAAGGATGAGTACCAGAGGTTGGGAAATATACTGGTGGGTGGTGGAGTTGGGAGGTGGGGATGGTTAATGAGTACAAAAAAATAGGTAGAAAGAATAATAAGTTCTAGCATTTGATAGCACAACAGGGTGACTATAGAAAATAATAATTTAGTTGTACATTTAAAAATAACTATAAGAGTATAATTGGATTGTTTGTAACAACAAGGATAAATGCTTGCAGGGATGCACACCCCATTTTCCATGATGTGATTATTATGCATTGCATCCCTGTATCAAAACATCTCATGTATCTTACAAATATATACACCTACTATGTACTTACAAAAATTAAAATAAAAAATTATAAATAAAAATAAAATTAAAATAAAAAAGTTAATTTGACAGTTCTCCTGTCTTTAGAGAGTTTTAAATTATTGAAATCAATTTTTATTATATTTTCCTATAATTATTTACATGCATTTTTACTTGCTAATTCGGTCTGTCCCTTAGCAAGTCATAGATTTGAAACAAGATAGATACTAAAAAATCAATAGTAAGTGAGCATTGCATAATCTTGGTAAAATACTGACCCAAAAGTATCACATACAGAAAGACGTTTTCTAATCTAAAGCTACTAATTATTTTGGAGCTCAACAATGTAGATTTCATTTCATCTTCTTCATTTTCCACATCCTCTATATTTTAAAATCCTTAAACATGCAAAAAAGATTCATTACAATATGAAATCTCCATTTGAAAGTTACAAAAGCAACTCTATATGACACATTTTTTACACAGAAACACTTGAACTGTTATCTAAATACCACAGTTGTCATTACTTTTATGGAATACGCTTCCTAAATACAGAACAATTATTTCTTATTTAAAAATTTTTAATTTATATATAATAGTTATTTTTATTTTTCAAAATTTTTATTGGTATTTAATAGTTTTGATATTTTTTTAACAATGTACAATAAAAGAAGAATAATCCAAGAATTAAACCTAATCCTGAAACTGGAGGGCCTTGGCCCTTCTCAGTGGTTTGTAAGTTATAGTAACGCAGTACTACACACACTTATACACAACCCTAATAATGACACACCTCACATAGGGTTAGGTATCTTGGTATATCAGGATGTGAGTTACTCACTTCTGAAAACTTTCCAGGAAAGCCTACGTACAGACAAACACTTCTTTATTTCGATTTCAGGATTCCCAGCCTTGCCAAATTCTCATGTTAGTCCAGGACCCATGGAAACTATCTTCCTCTTCTGACAATTCCTTGTTCACTGTCACATTTACTCTATGATACTTTTAGCCAGGGAGAGAGAGTAGAACAACGTTTACATACTTTATTATACTCCAAAACACTAATGCTTTCCACCTAACCTGCACATGATTCCATTGGGATACAAGTCTGTAATAAGAGTGATAATATTTCATTTAGAACTTCTGAATAGAAATAACTAATTTTAGATTATCGACCATTCACTATCAGTATATTAATTATCTATTGCTGCATAACAAATTACCCTAAAACGTAACAGCTTAAAACAGCAAACATTTATTATTTTTTAGTTTCTGTGGATCAGGAATCTGAATGCAGCTTACCTGGATGCCTCTGGCTCAGAGCCTCTCATGAGCCTCAATCAAGGTGTCAGCTGGGGCCACAGTCATCTCAAGGCTCTACTGGAGGAAGAACCAATTCCAAATTCACGCATGTGGTTGCTGTCAGGACTCAGTTCCTTGTGAGCTGTTAGATTGAGGGCCTCAGTTCCTTGCTGGCTGTTGGCTGGAGGCCATTCTCAGTTCCTGTCATATGGGCCTCTCCATAGGGCAGCTTATAACATGGCAACTGGCTTCATAAGAGCAAACGAGCAAGAAGAACCTGAGAGAGAGTATAAGGTGGGAGACACATTTTTTTTGCTCTTATTTCTGAGATTTCTTCATCTCTGTTTTCCAAATCTTCTGTTGGTTTTTGAAATTTCTGCTATGTTTTTCACTTCTAATAACTTTTTTTGATTGTTATTTTCTAAAGGGTTTTTCCATTGTAGTACCCTAGTCTTGTTTCATGTATGCAATATTTTCTCTTAACTCCCTGAGGATGTTAATAATCAAAATATTTGTATCCATTATGGTTCAACTACAGAGACAGAACCATAAGGAGGGGTGTGTGTGTGTGTGTGTGTGTGTGTGTGTGTGTGTGTGTTTCTTTGTATCTGATGTTAGAATGTGAAGTCCACAGGGCAGTCTGTCAGGAGAGAAGATAACTGAGAAGATAACTGTAAAGTGGGGAAGGGAAAATGCAGTCTGGGATCTCACAAGGAGAGACTGAAATCAGTTCTGACCTTAGTGGTGTGAGTGTTCTGCTTCATCATGGAGGTAAACACACATACCCGCCTTAGGAATTGGAAAAGCTGAAGGAGGATCCAGGGGAAGGTAGAGAAGTTGCTGGTTCAGCCACTACTTCACACTAGCAGATTAGCAACAACTTGTGTGAGCTACAAAATGGCCACTGTTTCCTGTCTAAGCTCCAAATCTTCCAAGAATCTCCCTTGCGGCTGATGGCAACAGGAAACATATAGTAAAGAGAATTCTGGGAAATGTAGTTCAGTGTAGCCAAGTTGACACATTATAAAGCCACCACAATTACCAATTACCAAACTCCTTTTTTTTTTTTTTTTTTTTTTTTTTTTGAGACGGAGTCTGGCTCTGTCGCCCAGACTGGAGTGCAGTGGCGCAATCTCCGCTCACTGCAAGTGCTGCTTCCCGGGTTCATGCCATTCTCCCGCCTCAGCCTCCTGAGTAGCTGGGACTACAGGCGCCCACCACCACCCCTGGCTAACTTTTTGGATTTTTAGTAGAGATGGCGTTTCACAGTGTTCACCAGGATGGTCTCGATCTCCTGACCTCGTGATCTGCCTGCATCGGCCTCCCAAACTGCTGGGATTACAGGCATGAGCCACCACACCCAGCACCAAACTACTTTTTAGATTGCTATAGATTGCTAATACCATACACTTAAAAATGCATTTCATAGAGATTGATTCATTCAACATTTATTGAATCTAAGAACTAAAAATAAGATCCTGTGCCTCCCAACCACTGAATGGACTCCTTGTTGGACACGGTGACCTCAGAGAAATCTTAAAAATTGAGTTCCCAGTCGTGATGTGACAAGAGATTGGACAGTTTGTTATATTCCCTTCCTTTTGTGGTTTAGACACAACAATTGATTAACAACAGTGTTAAATAGAGATCATAAGACTGATAGAACAGGGTCTTCGTGACAATAAGATACCAAATTATAAACATGCCAAGCAAGGGTTAAGTCACGCACCACCACACTTACAGAATAAACTATGTTCTATCTGCACAACACACTTTTCTTTGTCACTAACAGCTAAACAAGCACTGGCCTTGAGATACACAATTTTTTTTTTGTTTGTTTGTTTTTGAGACTGAGTCTCACTCTATCACCCAGGCTGGAGTACAGTGGTATAATCTCAGTTCACTGCAACCTCCATCTCCCGGGTTCAAGCGATTCTCTTGCCTCAGCCCCCAAAGCAGCTGGGATTACAGGTGCACACCACCACGCCTGGCTAGGTTTTGTATTTTTAGTAGAGACAGGGTTTCATCATGTTGGTCAGGTTGGTCTTGAACTTCTGACCTCAGGTGATCCGCCTGCCTTGGCCTCCCAAAGTGTTGAGATTACCGGCGTGGGTCACTGCACATGGCCTGAGATAAACAATTTTAAAACAATTGTGGCTCATCCACCACCAGGCACTGACTGACTAACCTCTTGTACTAAAAGCCATAAAGGAGAATGATTTCAGTAACTTTCTTCTGATGAGAGACCACCAACCATAGACTGGTTCTCACTTGTTTACAGAGGCTGCACACCTGAATGCCTCCATGTCCCTGCTTTAGCTTTTGATGTATAGGGCCTAATAGTAATTCATTTAAATGTTAAGTCTCTACCCTAACGTGAACTTGGGTTGTATGTTACATACATGTTTGTTGAATACCCATGTGTCAGGATCCCCTTTGTGACTATTCATAGTTCCTGCTATAACCTGTTAAATATGTATACTTGGCCAACCTGTTCAACATAAGTTCCTCTTCCACTCTCCCCTCCCTCAAAGTGCCTGTTTCTGGTCTCTACTGGAGGCCATATTTCCCAGCCTGTGGAATGGCCACCCTGCAGACTATAAACCTTTATACAAAATAAAGTATTTTTTCTAAATTTCTAAATTTGTGATTTTTAAGTTGACAAGTCTCAATAGATAAGAAGTACAGTCTCCTGCCTTTAAGAAATTCACAGTTCCATCAATGGAGAGCAAGAGTGCAGACAGAGTCCCAGAGGTCTACATTCTCTAGTTACAATCATCTACTCCCCAGTCTCCATGTCATCATTGGCAGGAATGAAAAGGGAGACCAGATCTCTGTGTGTTCCTGGCAAGACTTCCATCTCTCCACTCATTACAGCTTTACTACCACTATTTGCCTTGAGGGAATCAAGAATAATCTCACCATGATCTTTGGGAGTGTAAATTAATTCAGCCATTGTGGAAAGCAGTATGGTGATTCCTCAAAGAGCTAAAATCAGAACTATCATTTGACCTACCAATCCCATTACTGGGTATATATCCAGAGGAATATAAATCATTTTACCATAAAGACACAGGCATGAGAATGTTCATTGCAGCACTATTCACAATAGCAAAGGCATGGAATCAATCTAAATGCCCATCAATGACAGATTGGATAATGGTACATATTATCCAATATGTGGTACATATACATCATGGAGTACTATGCAGCCATCAAAAGAAATGAGATCATGTCCTTTAAATGGAGCTGGAGGCTGTTATCCTCAGTAAACTAATGCAGGAAGAGAAAACCAAATGCTGCATGTTCTCACTTATAAGTGGGAACTAAATGATGAGAATTTATGAACACAAGGAAACAGCAGACACTGTGGTCTACTTGAGGGTGGAGGGTGGGAGGAGGGAGAGGAACAGAAAAGATAACTATTACGTACTGGGCTTAATACCTGGGTGATGAAATAATTCATACAACAAACCCCCTTGACGTGAGTTTACCTATGTAATAAAGCTTCACATGTACCCCGAACCTAAAATAAAAACTTTAAAAAAGTCTCACCATGATCTTTGTGCCTGTTTATGGCAGCACCCATAAGAAACCCATTATTTCTTTTCTATTCTCCCAGACACTAATCCCCAAGTAGTTATCTGAGCAGTGACAACCCCTATCTCAAGTTCCATCCTTCTTCCTTGCTCTGTTTTTTATCTATAGCACTTACAACGTTCTGACACAATGTTTGCTTTACTAAATTATTTGTTTGATTTTATCCATTAAAATGTAATCTTTAACTGGGAAGGGAATTTTTCTGTTATGATCACTGTTATAGCTTCAGAGGAAACTGCCCCATACCTAATACATATTCAATAAAAAATTTGTAGACTAAAGGTAAGTTATCTACTCATTTCAATGAGGTAATTTATGGTACCTGTTTGCTAATAAGTCATGGTTTTACTGAATTGAGCAAAAGATGGAATGAATAAAAGATATTCAGATGCTGTATTTATCCATGGGTTTAGATGTCATGAAAGTTCTGGAAACAGTCTGTTTTTTCGTGTTTTTTAAAATGAATCCACAGAAACAATCCCAGGGAACGACTTTATCTTACTTTTTTTTTTGTTTTTGAGACAGAGTTCACTCTTCTTGCCCAGGCTGGAGTGCAAAGGCGGGGTCTCGGCTCACTGCAACCTCTGCCTCCTGGGTTCAAGTGATTCTCATGCCTCAGCCTCTCGAGTAGCTGGGATAACAGGTGCATGTCACCACGCCCAAAAATTTTTGTATTTTTGGTAGAGACAGGGTTTCTCCATGTTGGCCAGGCTGGTCTTGAACTCCTGACATCAGGTGATCCGCCTCCCTTGACCTCACAAAGTGCTGGGATTACAGGCGTGAGCCACCGCACCAGGCCTTACCTTACTTTCTGTAAGAAATAATTTCTGGAGAATATAGAAGGATGTTTATGTTACTCCTTGGTGTTCTGACAGAGCACTAGTCCTCTACTGATTCTGGTTTCTTAAAATTATGAAGACTATTTCTAAAATATTATTTGAACCTGAAAATATTATCATGGTTTTTCAACTGTACTCATCATTTCTTTACCCTAACTGCTTGAAGGTTTCTTAATAAGCTAAGGCAATAATCTCTGGGTACTGAGTCATCTCAGAAGTGTAGTTTAATATCCTTTTCTCAAAAGCAGTTTTTCTGTATTGCCTGTATGTGGTTCCAAGTCTAGGATTATTTAGCCCAGATAAAAGTAAGAACCAACTGAGAAGGGGTTTGTAAGGTTCACCAGGCTTTCCTGCAAAACCAGACATCCAGCTGTTCCTCATTGTGCTAGAAACAATGCTATATGCTCACCAAATCCCATTTCATTTTCCACTGTCTGGATACATAGGAAAGTTACAGTCTCCAAATTCACTTGCTTTGAAATTTCAGCCATGTAACTGGATTCCAGATAATGGGTCGTGTGTGGTGGAAGTGGGTGAAGGCCATGTTTTTCGTATGGTATATATTCAAGATGGTGGAGCTTCCAAGACTTGGGTGACTGTGTAGCGCAGTCCTCCATTGACTGTGCTGATCATATAATGTGAGTTAGAAATAATTTGTTGTCATGTTAAACCACTGAGATTTTAGGTTTTATTTGTTACTTTTTCCTGACTAATCCAGCCGCCATTGATGGAACCTGTGACTGAACTGAAAAACTCAAAACTTAGGTCGATTAAAAATATATTCTGGTTCCTAGGCAAACATTTCAGAAAAAGCTACTTCACTGCAAAATGTGGGAAGTTTGTTACAAAATCAGGAGTTTTCTGAAGTCCCTTCCTTCTTTCTTAGGAGTCATCATTTGCTAATCTATGAGTATAGTCAAAAGGCTTGGTCTTTTCTGCATATGTTCTCTCCAGAAAAATTATCTTACATCTTGGTTCTTTCTTCTGTCTCTGGCTTAACTGTGGGAAGCTTTCCAGGACTGGAAATCACCTCTGTGCTCTCAGAGATCTTGTCCAGTTAGTCAGCAGATGTACCTCTCCTTTCTCCTTGGGCAAGGAATGGGGGATAGAATACAACAGACCCATTTCCTCTGGATACTCTGCCTCTACACCCTGTTCCTACAGGGATAAAGCATTTTTAGAAAAGAGGTATAGAGAGGGAGATACAAATTAAAGTTCTAGCTACATTAGACTTCTCTTTCCATCTCCCAAGAGATGCTCCCAAAGACACAGGTCTTCCCATGGAGAAGGCCAATCTCTCCCAGCTTCCCTTAATTCCTAATTGGCATTTTCACCCTTAGGTTGGGCCTCTTCTTCCCAAGAACGATTTCTTTCAAATCTCTCAGTCTGAATACTCTTTCTTCTCTGTCAGGAAAACCACACCCTACCCCAGAGGGAAAGATTTGTCTGACTGTGTTAGACACAGAGATGCACCCCCTAGATTCTCCTTCAAGGAAGGATTTGTTACCCAGCTGCGAGAAGTATAGTCAGTAGGCAGTCTCCAGCTGTCAGTCCTTCAGAATCTGCCTCATCTGCAGCGAGCAGCCCTGTTGGAGGTCGAGTCCTTCAAGGGTAGCAAACATTCAATGACTCAGTGAGGCACAGGTATAAAGGCCCTGCTATTTTGGCCTAACGGGGGACAACTCTAACGGGCAATCTTATCTTCAGAGATCCCCATTGGATTGAACTAGGCTGTATTGAGCCTGCACTGTAGCTCACCTGCTCCCTCTGCTCCCACTTCCTTTCTAACACATTGACCCCTAATAAACATCTTGCACCCCAAATTCTAACACAGCATCTGCTTCCAGAGAACTCAACCTGCAAGAGGCTCTCTGGATCCTGTTTGGTTCCTGATGTCATTACTAGGGGTCTCCTGCATTTTCTGGGTAGACTTTGATGTTTGTCACTGGTTGTTCAGAGGCAGAGGTGGGGGTAAGGTGTTTGTGGAGATTTGCTATTGTCCAAGCAAACTGACAGCCATGTAGCTCCATTATCCAGTGACATAATCACCTCTTTTAAATGCTAATCCATTCCTTTTAGAGATTATACAACCCAACTGCATATTGGGAAAAACATATTTCCTCAATAAGAGAAGGTCTGTCTCTGCTTTTGGAAACATTGTGAAATGTCTTTCGTAGTATTATTTGAGAATAGTGCAATTGCTATAATTCATATTGCTGCCATAATTCAATAATTCAACTCTGCTATAGAAAAGAAAATTAAATGGAATAGAAGAAAGTCATAAGAAGTGTTAACTATAAACAGTAAGCTAGAAGCTTGTAAAATACAGACAAAATTTATAGGATGTGTTAAGTATAAATAATAAATAGGCATGTAGTTTGTGATATAGGCAGAATATATAAAAGAGTTTAAATGTAAATAGTAACTTAGTAACCTATAAAATATGTTAAAAGATAGAATAAATGAAATATGCAATAGAGTGTTATTATGGCTAGAAACCAAGACCAAGTCATGATTATACTACCTTTGGGCTGACAGTTGTGTAGCCCCTAAGTTGGTCATCCATTGGTGACATCCACTAGGGTACAATACTGGATTCACATGTGCTTTTCCCCAAAAAACAAATAAATCTCATAGCTCTTCAGCGGAACTATCAACAAGCTACATCTGTGTTCAGGTGTGCTGGTCCCTGCACATCTCCAACAGAGCAAGTGTGTGCCATTGGTCCCAGGAATCTTCCATCTGTGGCCTGAGATCCCATAACATAATTTTATAACTACAGTATCAATGTAGCATGATGTAGTGTGGTGGGGATTTGGGGATGGGGGAGAGAGAGAGAAAGAGAGAGCAGAAGAACGTTCTAAGGATTCAGGTGTGCAGTCCTTCCACCCTGCTTGTATCCTACCTTTTTTTTTTTTTTTTTTTTTTTGAGACGGAGTCTCCCTCTGTCGCCCAGGCTGGAGTGCAGTGGCGCCATCTCTGTTCACTGCAAGCTCCGCCTCCCGGGTTCACGCCATTCTCCTGCCTCAGCCTCCCGAGTAGCTGGGACTACAGGCGCCTACCACCTCGCCTGGCTAGTTTTTTGTATTTTTAGTAGATACGGGGTTTCACCATGTTGGCCAGGATGGTCTCTATCTCTTGACCTCGTGATCCGCCCGCATCGGCCTCCCAAAGTTGCTTGTATCCTATCGTAAGTGTACTAAGTTACCCCATCTCTTTCTTTTTTTTTTTTTTTTTTTTTTGAGACAGAGTCTCACTCTGTCGCCCAGGCTGGAGTGCAGTGGCCGGATCACAGCTCACTGCAAGCTCCGCCTCCCGGGTTTACGCCATTCTCCTACCTCAGCCTCCCGAGTAGCTGGGACTACAGGCGCCGGCCACCTCGTCCGGCTTGTTTTTTGTATTTTTTAGTAGAGACGGGGTTTCACCGTGTTCGCCAGGATGGTCTCGGTCTCCTGACCTCGTGATCCGCCCGTCTCGGCCTCCCAAAGTGCTGGGATTACAGGCTTGAGCCACCGCGCCCGGCCTCTTTCTTCTTTTTTCTCTGTGTTTTAAACTTATTTAAAAACTGTGTGTGATTTAAACATTTATAATTTCGTTAATAAGCCTTTCTGTTTCATAACCTCTAGGATAGCTTGCCTGATAGTAATCCGTATGACCACCATTGTATAAAAATGGTTTCCCACATGATATAGTAGGTTATCATTATTTTGCTTTCTTACTGAGCAATTCATCATTCTTAGCTAGCAAATCACAAAAGAGTACCACTAGTACTTAGTAGAAACTTTCTCTGTCTCACAGGGAACTGTATTAGTTTGTTTTTTGTTTGTTTTTGTTTTTTTTTTTTTTTTTTTTTTTTGAGACGGAGTCTTGCTCTGTCGCCCAGGCTGGAGTGCAGTGGCCGGATCTCAGCTCACTGCAAGCTCCGCCTCCCGGGTTTACGCCATTCTCCTGCCTCAGCCTCCCGAGTAGCTGGGACTACAGGCGCCCGCCATCTCACCCGGCTAGTTTTTTTTTTTTTGTATTTTTTAGTAGAGACGGGGTTTCACCGTGTTAGCCAGGATGGTCTCGATCTCCTGACCTCGTGATCCGCCCGTCTCGGCCTCCCAAAGTGCTGGGATTACAGGCTTGAGCCACCGCGCCCGGCCTGTTTTTTGTTTTTTGTTTTTACCTTCAGCAGTAATGGTGGTTTTAAAATAAGTTCACAAACTTAATTTCATTCTTTTTGAGTGTGGGCTGGACTTAGAGACTGGCTTCTCATCAATGGCGTATGGCAGAAACAACGGTTTGCAACTTCTAAGTTACATTGTGGCTTACTTCTTGCTTCTCTTTGTCTTGGATCATTTCCTCTGGTGGGAAAAGTTTAACTGTCATGTGAGAACACTCAAACGACACTATGGTATGATCCATCTGGTGAAGAACTGAGGACTCCGGTCAATAGCCACCTGAGTGAGCTTGGAATGGGATCTTCCAGCCCCAGGCAAGCCTTCAGGTGACTACAACCCTGGCCAACATCTTGATTATAATGTCTTGGCAGATCCTGAATCAGAACCATTCTAAGCCATTCTCAAATATTTGATCCACAGAAATTGTTAAATAAACATTTACTATTTTAGGCTAAGTTTGGGGGTAAGTTGTTAATTCAGTCATAAGAAACTAATACAATGAGTCACCCTGATAGATAGGCAAGTGTGAGGGGTTCTTTGATATGAATATTCATGGAAAAGGGTCTTTCATTTCCTTTCAAAAAGTCTAATTTTATCTTAGGGCACATGGAGATCAAGGAAACCAGTAATTTGTAGAGAATAAAGAGTCAACATTTCTAGGTTTTGTGAAAAGAATTATAGGAAATATTGCATTAAAAATTGTTTAATTTTCTTTTCTTTTCAGACAGAGTCTCACTCTGTTGCCCAGGATGGAGTGCAGTGACATGATTTTAGTTCACTGCAACCTCCACCTCCCGGTTTCAAGCAATTCTCCTGCCTCAGCCCCCTGAGTAGCTGGGACTACAGGGGCGCACCACCACACCTGGCTGATTTTTGTATTTTTACAAAAATTTATATTTATTCCTGGTAGACGTCATAAAATGTCCAACATGTTAGGAGGAAGAAATATTTCAGCTCTCAGCAATTATCTCACAGTCTTCCTTTCCATCAAGTATTTGCTGAAAACTTTGAGGGATGACTGTATCACTTGATTTTCTGTACCAATGCATGCACACAAAAAGCACAGACAGGCTTTAGAACCAGACATAATTGGTTTAAATTCTGGTTCTACTGCTCACTCGCAGCAGGATTAAACACAGTGCATAATATTCTTGAGCTTTTGTATCTTCATTTATAAAACGAACATGACTTCAGTCTTCCGGTGGTCTTCTGAAGACTCCGGGAAATAATGTATGCTATGAATGTCACATGGTAGAGACACATTTTCCCTTTCTGCCTTTCTTCATCACTGTAAACCACCACTCGTGCCTCCCATCCTTATGTACTCCGTAACATTCTATGGTTCCTCCTATAGTGCTTCTCCATTAATATTTACTGAATTCATTATTAATTCATTATAAATATTAATGAATTCATTAATATTTACTGAATTCATTATTTTGTTGAGGGTATCAAAAACACTTTAGAATTTTATAAACTATGGCAGAAATATCTGTTATTGATTAGCCAAATTACTCTCTCCCTCTGTGTGTGTGTGTGTGTGTGTGTATATAATTATATTACCTGATATATCCTTATAAACACAAAACAAGTTGATTCAAATATAGAATCATGGGAGTAGAGATAATTCTTTCCTTTCAAAATTGCTGCTTGCCTTTCCTCTTTACCAGTCATTCAATTTATCTTTTAGAAGCACACTTTGTTAGAATATTCATGAATTCTTTATCATTGCTATCTGAATACTATTTTTGTGTTAACCAGAAACAGTGGTTTGAATAAACTTGTAGGTAAAACTGATTTATTATCTATTCTTTTTTTTTCTTTTCTTTTCTTTCTTTCTTTTTTTTTTTTTTTGAGATGGAGTCTCACTCTGTTGCCCAGACTGGAGTGCAGCGGCGTGATCTCAGCTCACTGCAACCTCCGCCTCCTGGGTTCAAGTGATTCTCCTGCCTCAGTCTCCCGCGTAGCTGGGATTACAGGCACCTGCCACTACATCCAGCTAATTTTTGTATTTTTAGTAAAGATGGGGTTTCACCATGTTGGCCAGGCTGGTCTTGAACTCCTGACCTCAGATGATCCACCTACCTCGGCCTCCTAAAGTGCTGGGATTACAGGCATGAGCCAGTGTGCCTGGCCTATTCTTCAAACAAATTGCTGTGTATGTGCATCTCACGTTTTTCTCTTTAAACCAGTGGGTCTCAGACTACATCAGAACTCTTCACAGCTTGTTATAAGAGCAGATGCCTGGGCCCTATGTCTTCCCAGTTGGATTCAGTAGGACTGGAGTAGAAGCCTAAGCATCTGTATCTTAAGCAAAGAAAACAAGTCTACAATGGTTTCTAATACACGTAAAAGTTTAAAAACCAAAGACATAAACCTTTTTAAAAAAAATTGAGATTATAATCTTTTGTGAAAAGAAAATCCTATTTTTAAAATCTTACTTTGTAATGACAGCCCTTACAATCAAGTCCTATCATTTAAGTCATACTTAGGAGTTATTCTAGTCTCCTTCCTTTCCCTCACTTCATACATCTAATCCATGGAAGTGTTTAGTACTTTCATTCTCTAAGACATAACCTGAATCTGCCCACTTTCACCATTCTCCATCGGCATCTTCCTCATCCAGGTATGGAGCAGTGCAACAGCTTCAAACGGGCCTTCCAGCTCCCCTCTCAATCTGCTTTAGTACATCATGTCAAATAGCAGCAAAAGTAATCTTCTTAAAGTCTTAGACAGATCATGTCACTTCCTAGCTTACAGCTTTTCCATGGCTTCCCTCTATACCTGGAAAAAAACCCCAACCTCCTTCCTGTGACCTGTGAGGCCCCGAATCACTCGGACCCTGCTCACCTCTCCAACCCAATCTTGGACCACTTTCCCCTTGCTCAGTGTGCTCCAGCCCCACTAGTTTTCACTAGCAGCTTTCCCACTCCAGGGATTTACATATATTGCTTCTTCCAATCTTTATGGGTTTGGTTGTTTCCTTCTTTAGGTCTCAGCTCAAATCATTTTCCCAGAGAAGCCTCCTCTGACAACTCCTTCCAGGTAGAGATCCCCTTCCTTCCACCATATTCCCTATCTCAGCCCCTTATTTGTCTGCTGCATAGCATCTATGACAATTTATATTTCCTTTATCAATGTCTATGTTTAATTGATTTTTATCTCCCTCCTCTATGAGCAGGTAAGTTCCATGAAGGGAGGAAGCTTGTCTCATTTCTCATTATATTCCCAATGCCCCTTGAATCTTATAGGGAATGATACAAAACACTAGCTTGTTCCACTTCCCCTCCACAACCCCCATTCAACATATCTTTGTATTATCTTTCTTTCACCTGTATCTGATGGACAAAAAAAAATGATATAAAGTTTTTGATAGACTGAGAAAAGGCAAGTGATCGATTTGGTTTAAGATGTTTACTTTTTCAGTAAAAGGCTTTCACTGAGTGACATGGATGGCTTAGTAATGGAGCTTGCAAATAAATAAAGCTTAGCCTAGAGGCTTTAATGCTAACATCAAGAAAGGCTGAAGAATATATTGAGGAAGGGGAATAGAAAATGCTAGCTTTAATACATCTCAAACTAGAGGCAGGAATCTTCTAATAAAGAGAGAGTAAATAATCTATCATCTGTAAGGAAACAACTAGCAAAAGGTCATCTAGCACAAAATACTCCCACCAAGTAAAATACCCACCAAAGTCTTTTACAGGGATCTTCTTGTTATGTCATCATTATGAATCCTTAGCAGGAGTGCCTCAATACAAAGGTGTCAAGGATGTTGCTCAGCACCACTAGGTTTGCCTAAGCAGACACTCCAGCCATCAAAGCAGAGTGCCACAGTATGTGTCGATGGAGAACTCCCTGCCTACAAATTAAACTTCAACATTTGTCCCACACACCAATGGAGTAGAAGATGAGCTTTCTTGGAAGGAGCATTTGCAAGAGGAAAGTGCTAACAAGCTTTCCAGGAGTGAAAGTTTTTCCTGACAGTTATAGTCCTCCTGAGGCCCTTTAGATGGACTCCAGAACCCAGTGGCCATACGGGTGGGAGTGAGACAGGCAGGTAGTAACAAGTCCTGCAGAGTCCCATGTTCCTTCCCACCATGAGCAAAGGTCTATTTTAAGAGATATTTCTCCTCTTCATCACAGAAGTCTGTACTGGATGCTGCCTGGAAAATTCCCTTATATTGCTGAATTGACCGTAGAGGCTGTATAGCTGACAGAGCAAGAATATATCTAGTTGTTGGAGGCTAGCCATCACCTTGTGGAGCACAATGCTGAGAATACAGTAGACTTTTTTGGTTAAGAAACTTTTATTTTGAAATAATTTTAGATTTAGAGAAGGGTTAAAAAGAAAATACAGAGAGTTCCTGTGTACCCTTTACCTGGCTACCCTTAATGTGAACATCTTACATACCATGGTGTGTTTCTCAAAACTAAGAAATAAACTTTGGTATAAACATTGTAGTAGAAACCACAAACTTTATTAGAATTTCATGAGTTTGACCTACATTAGGCTTTTGATGGCTCTGATTTTCCAATAGGAATACCTCTGAGCCAAAAGTTAAAAAGGGCTGTGCGCAGTGGTTCACACCTGTAATTTTAGCACTTTGGGAGGCTGGGGCAGGTGGATCACCTGAGGTCAGGAGTCCAAGACCAGCCTGACCAACATGGTGAAACCCCATCCCTACTAAAAATACAAAAATTAGCCAGGAGTGGTGGTGGGTGCCTGTAATCCCAGCTACTTGGGAGGCTGAGGCAGGAGAATTGCTTGAACGTAGTGGGAGGAGGTTGCAGTGAGTCAAGATCATGCCACTTCACTCCCGCCTGGGCAAAAGAATGAAACTCCGTCTCAAACAACAACAACAACAACAACACACATACACAAACACATACACACACACACACACACACACACACAACAAAATTTAAAAGGGAGCACCTATTTGATAAGGTCAGAAATGAGTCAGTATTCAACCAGCCAGTCAGAAGGTCAGTTTATATAAAGAGAGTAGCCAAACACCATTTATGTTTTCTGAATGTCATAAAGGTAGGTGCTCCTTCCTTCTCAATTGTTTTGATCTTTTCATTAGGCACAATAACTCTTCCTCTAGTTAGCCTTTTTCTAATTTGCTGTTTTCATTTCTTGACAACTCTTGACAGTCCGGTTGAGTAACAAGTGATTTGTTAACTGTGAGTTAGAGCAGAGAGCTGATTTTACTTTGTCTTTGGTCAAGATGAAACATGTGAATTTTGCAGTGTAGTAAATGCATGGAAATTGTAGCAAATAACTGGAAGAAAGTACTAGTAGAATAATTTAGCAGAAAGAACACCTAAACACTTTTTGCTTTATCTTACTCCAAACTATTTCATTCTAAAATTAGATTAAGTTTCCACATCTAACTCTGATATTTGCCATTCAGTTCTAAACTAGACAGCTCTCCCAGCCGGGCGTGGTGGTTCACGCCTGTAATCCCAGCACTTTGGGAGGCTGAGATGTGCAGATCAACTGAGGTCAGGAGTTGGAGACAGCCTGGCCAACATGGTGAAACCCCATCTCTACTAAAAATACAAAAATTAGCTGGGCCTGGTGGCGGGGGCCCGTAATCCCAGCAACTCGGGAGGCTGAGGCAGGAGAATCACCGGAACCCAGGAGGCAGGGGTTGCAATGAGCCGAGATTGCGCCATTGCACTCCAGCCTGGGTGAAAGAATGAGACTCTGTCTCAAAACATAAATAAATAAGTACATAAACTAGACAGCTCTGCTTGACTAACACAACTACTTGGGCTAGATGAGAAACGAGACATTAAAATTTTATTTGAGGTACTTTGTGTTTTAGAGACTATCACTGTATGAGGCAACCATAGCACAAGGCTTTACATTCTTGTTGGCTTCCGTTTTTTGTTCCCTCATATGCCAATTCTCTTCTGAGTGCAATTAACTTTAAGTGCTAGAGTTGTGAGTTTAATCAAGAGGATTTTTCAGAAAACACCCTAACAACTTCTAAAAGTGATTTCCTACTGTGTACTCAGAGAGCTAAGAGGGAAATTTTAGGGGTCTGTCATTGGATTATTTCTGTCCTAGTAGGACTTATCTTGAAATTGGTGTTCCCTGGCTTTCTTCATGGATTTAATACTTGCGTCAAATAGACCAGAATCTTGGCTCATCAGCAATGATATTTTACATTGTACAGTGCTTCGTATCTCACAGTTTTCCCATTTTTGTTCTGACTTCATTGTTAAGCATCTGTGATCTGATTATCACTCATCAGTGAGTGATCTGTGCTCTATGGCTTAAATAACTGAAGCTTTAGATGTACAATTTCTCAAGGATACAGAGTTAGTAAGTGACCAAGTTGAAATGAGACTGCTTATTTTTTCTAGCCAAGCAAGTTTTTGGTATTAACTCAAAACCAGCCTAAGTTACATCAGCACTGCCCTTCATGTTCCCAGAGGTCTTTGTGTGTTTACTCCTCCCTAGAAATGGCCTCACATTTTAATCATATTTCAACGTCAGGGACTTTCAAATGTTGTTTGTCTTTGGCTCTGAAATCATTTGGCCAAAATTAATCTAACATTATGGGGCTTTCTTTGTTTAATGAAACCAGGAAAGAGGCAATAATAAAGGGCTTCTCATTGTCAGCAAGGGGTTAACTATTTTAACTCTGGCTGTTTTCACTGGAAAGGTTTTTCTTTTGTAATATAACTAGGACACCTAGTTCTGTTCTATTCTGACTACCCCTCCCTTTTCTAGACTCTTGCTCAATCAGTTACCTTTGTAACTTTTCCCTAGTCTAACTTTTGTTTACGTATGAGTTTGCCTTTCCAATATGGTTAGGACTCAAGTAAGCTTTTTATCCTATGTTTCCTTATTTGCAAAGCACTAATGACCTCAGGTTTTCCTCTTTGTGGTACTGTTAGAACTTAGACCTAATGAGAGTTGGCAAATACTTTTTTTAAAAACACTTGGCAAACAAATGAGGGGCAGTGGAAAGGTCCTGCTTGAATGTGATATAGTAAAAAATAGCTTACATTCAGAAGGTAAAAATCTGCCTTGCTATTCATCAAGTTGGTACAATCTCAGATACAAATAAAGCCAGCTGTACGTTATCAGGAAAGAATATGTTTTCAGGTCACTGCAGCTGTATATGTCATAAACACTTCCTTCTTTAACCATCGTGTTTTTACTGAGAAATGTGTTCTCCAAAATCATAGACTATCAGAAACTTAAGTGTTTAAAATTAGAACAGTAACATTAACTCCCCCACTCTTGCCTAGAGGATCTGAGTTGCTGTGACAGAGAGAAGCAGCCTGGCATTTTAACCTAGGTGCAGAAAAGTGGTTACAGAATACAGTGTTCCACATCTACCTTAGCTTTGTAATCTTCAAGGACACAGGAGCTTGAGGCTACTTTGCAGACTAGTTTTGATGTTGACTCCCTTATGCATTGGTCTGCTTTTCTTTGAGCCCATTACTTACCTCTACTCTGTCTTCTCTCAAACCCTCAAATAACCTTGTCCTTTGGGGAGAGCTGCTCTCGAACACTCCTCTGTTGTCCAGTCTTCCTTACTGCAATAGGTCAATAAACCTGACCTTGTTGAACTAATTTTTGTCCCTGGTGGTTTTGGCCTGTTGAGCTTAGATCAGTGGTCAATAGGTTAGTTGGTTTTCTAGAAAAAAAATTCATTCAGAAAGCACTAGTTTAAGAATCTTTCCCTGGGAAAGAGAGCTGAGTCTGTTGGATATTGCTGTTTCAGGTTGTTTTCTAAGTTGCCTGTCCTCCTGCACAATTGGTCTAATCTTCCAGTTAAGAATGAGGAAGAAGTTCTGGCCAGGCGTGGTGGTTCACACCTGTAATCCCAGCACTTTGGGAGGCAGAGGCAAGTGGATCACTTGAGGTCAGGAGTTTGTAGACCAGCCTGGCCAACATGGTGAAACTCCATCTTTACTAAAAATAAAAAACTTGGCATGGTGGCACATGCCTGTAGTCCCAGCTACTCAGGAAGCTGAGCTAGGAGAATTGCTTGTGCCCAAGAGGCAGAGGTTGCAGTGAGCCAAGATCACGCTGCTGCACTCTAGCCTGGGTGACAGAGCGAGTCTCTGTCTCAAAAAAAAAAAAAAAAAAAAAAAAAGTTCTAATACATCTACATGTAGGTTTATTTGGGAAATAGCATTCTCCAACAAACTTCTCAGTATTGGCTATAACCTGATAAGGATCTTAAGTAATGAAATGAGTTAAACTTTGGCCACACACTGCTAGGGCTCCATGCCTGTGACTGCTAAAAAGCTAAAGTTTACCATTGGCAATTCCTTTGGTTTTATCTCTGTTCTGTGTTATTTCTCATCTTATGTCTGCAAACAATCTGAAAAACTTAACTACTTTTCCTATTCATTCTTTCATTCTTTTTTTTTTTTTAATTTTTTAATTTTTTTAGACGGAGTCTTGCTCTGTTGCCCAGGCTGGAGTGCAGTGGCCGGATCTCAGCTCACTGCAAGCTCCACCTCCCGGGTTCACGCCATTCTCCTGCCTCAGCCTCCCGAGTAGCTGGGACTACAGGCGCCCACCACCTTGCCCGGCTAGTTTTTTGTATTTTTTAGTAGAGACGGGGTTTCACCGTGTTCGCCAGGATGGTCTCGATCTCCTGACCTCGTGATCCGCCCGTCTCGGCCTCCCAAAGTGCTGGGATTACAGGCTTGAGCCACCGCGCCCGGCCTCCTATTCATTTCTTAAGTCATTCTAAAAAATCTTGAGTCAGACTTTAATTTTGTCCCATAAGTGACTTCCTCTACCTCTTAAACACCTACGTGCTATTTTAAAATACCTAAGCAACTAGCTGTGGAGAAAAATTGAGATCAAAATAATTAAGTCATAGCCTTTAAGGTATTAGGGGCTTATTTAGCCTGCAAGGACCCTGACTTTGCTTCTAACTTGTTGTATGACCTTGTGCAAGTCTTTTCACCAGTCTGTGAAAGTATAGATTATTTCACTCTGTGTGTATAAGTTCTCTTGAATCCCGAAACGTTGCAGACTTTCTTAGTTGGTTTTCAGAGCTCAGTCAGGTTTACTTTATAAAGGTTTACCCAGCTGCAGTACTACTCCGTACCATGTGAGGGTGCTGTGTGGTTTTGAATTTCACCGGGCATTCACACAAGGATACTCTTTAAGGTATCCATGGGGTGACGTTAACCTATCAGTAGTTTTGTCTCAGGACAGGCGCTTGGCTCAGTTGCGGCCATGTTGTGATAGACCCTGGGTCCTAAAACCCCTGGGGACCCCTAGGAAAATAGACCTACTGGAGAAGAGAACAGAAAGAATGTGAAAGGCTGGTTGTATATGGAGGTTAGGGTGGCTAGTAAACCAGAGTGTTTCCACAGGAGGACCAGATGCTGTTGGAAGCAGAGGGAGGCCTGGACCAGTAAGCAGCAGTGCTTCATGCTTTCTCAAACTCAAACGTAAGAAGTCTTAAAGGTAAGTGGCCAGTTACAAAGTCAAATGCCGGCCGGGTTCGGTGGCTCACGCCTATAATCCCAGCACTTTGGGAAGCTGAGGCGGGTGGATCACATGAGGTCAGGAGTTTGAGACCAGCCTGGCCAATGTGGTAAAACCCCGTCTCTACTAAAAATACAAAAATTAGCTGGCCGTGGTGGCAGGCGCCCGTAATCCCAGCCACTCAGGAGGCTGAGGGAGGAGAATCGCTGGAACTCGGGAGGCAGAGGTTGCAGTGAGCCGAGATTGCGCCATTGCCCTCCAGTCTGGGTGACGGAGGGAGACTCCGTCTCAAAAAAAAAAAAAAAAAAAAAAAAAGTCAAATGCCAAATCAGATGGAGGATAATCCAGCCAGTTCACAAGAGTAACTAGTTTTAAAATCCAGGAAATTCTGAGCAACAGAGCCTGTTGATGTGAGGAGGCCAAATGACTGGTGGCAGCTGTGGACCTCTAGGTCCCATGATACTGGGGAGGATTTATATCCTCCAGGTACTGCCCATTTGATGAGCATTCAATGGTAGATGGCTGAGGGATAGAGGCTGTAGGTGATGAACTGTTTTGGGGGTGGGCAATTGCTCATTAAACTAAATTAGCTTCAGTACGCATGCCGTTTGTGGGAAAGAAAATTGCATGGATATTAAGCCGCACTGATGTACCTTTTTAGCCTCAGAGTAATGGGGAAGGAGATATGGATGTAGGTTTGATTGGAGAGCATTGAACTTATCCCCAAAACGTGGCTTGGGTTGGAAATAAAGTGGTTTCCATGGAGTTATAAAGTTTTACTAAGCATAAAGCTGGTGGCTGGAGTAAATGTGGTACCTGTGTTAAGTCTGAAAAAAAGTATTTCTTTGATGTCCACCAGGTAGTGTCACAACAGCCATAGGAAAATTTATCCAAAACCCAGGGATGTTCAAAGCTTGGAAGAGTGTAAGATTTTCAAGTTCCCACATCTTGTTCTAAGTCAAATTCAGGTGTTGTAAGGAGCTTCTCAAAGGTTACCTGTTATGTCAGGTGAAATCATGAGGGATCTCTGTATTCCAGGTGTGTCCAAAACAAGAGGTGAAGGCAAGCCTCTTGGAGCAAGGTCTCAGGAAGATAATGCCCAGGTAAACTGCCCTAACTGCATCTATAACCTTGGATTTTGTCCTTGCTATGGGTAGGCATTCATTTATTGCCCAGGCCAGATTGTTTTCCTCAGTTTTAGTAACAGGTGAAAGTCCTTCCTGAGGGCTGGCAAGGCTGGGGTTATCACAGAGGTATAGATTACCGAAGATCTGTGACCTCCAGATTTGAAGGATCAAGAGCAATTAAGGCATGGGCAACACTCTGATCTCAGTCATGTGGGCAGAGATTGAATCTCCATTAGCCAAGCCCTGGAATAACCCCTGCAGCAAGTTACTGTCAACAAACTCAGTCTGCCTGGCTTCCCAAAGTGAGTCTCCTTTTGCTATAGCTGCTGGGATCTAGGCTAGTTGTGCAGTTATATAAAATGTAGAGGCAACTCCCTTGTCTCTGTGTTTGAAGTATTTCTAGAGGTAGAGCACTTGGAGTCCTGAGTATGAGGAGCAGGGCACTGTGGGACACGTAGATAGGTCTGGCGGCACAACTGCAAAAATAATGGGTGGATCTTGTACTAATGCTGATGAAGTTAACAGCTGGAAGGATCCTAATGCCAAAGTCTCAGAAAAGTAAAACAAAATTTTGCTTATCCATGGGTAACTACACAGGAGTGGTCATGTGGGATATTGCCCTTCCGTTAGCAGGGGCTATCCATCAACAAGTGTCTTATGGTTGCTGCTGGCCTGTTGGACCAAGTTTTGATTCACAGATATGCTCGTTCTCTTTAATTAACCATCATGTTGGCTTGGAGACAGGTTTACTCATCCACACTTCTCAGAAGGATGAAATGAGAGCATGAAGATGGGAGATACAATGTAGGGCCTTGCTTGTCAATGTCTACTGGGCCAGGTGCTTTCTAGCAGCAGGGGCAAAAGCTTTCTGAGCCTTGGGTGCTATGGTATAGCAGCCCCTGCAGCCTGGCTTGCTCCCTCTGTAAGTGCTAGCATGAACATATCTGGTTGCAATTCCCCATCTCCTGTTCAGTGGAGGTAGATGCAAATGTGCGTGGAGAGGGGAAGGTAGCTGAACTTTAGCCATTCTCAAATCTACTTATTTAGAGGCAGCCATTCTAAAAGCTACTTATTTAGAGGTTGAGCAGCCATTGGGCTGGGTCCCCATGTCCTTCACTCCATGTACAGTAAGTAGGTCCTCAAATAATGTCATTTCATTCAACATTATTTTGTTATAATGTTGATGACCATCACTGATTCTCAGCCAGGACCACTGTCTGTGTGGAGCCTGCACATTCTTCCCATGTGTGCATGGGTTTTCTCCAGGGACTTCAGTTTCCTTTCACATCCCAAAGCTGTGCATGTGAAGTGAATGGGTGTGTCTACGTGGTTTCAGTGTGAGTGGGAGTGTATATGACTGTGCCCTGTGGTGGGATGGCATCCTGTCTACAGTGAGTTTCTCCCTGGTGTCTTCAGCTGCCAGGACAGGCTCTGGCCACCTGATTCTGAACTGGAATAAGCAGGTAAATAATTATCTTGTTTTTATTAATCTTTCTATGTATGGCTCACATTTATTTCAGTGTTCAATGTTAGAAGTGTTTTGGTCTTTATTTAGAAGTTTGATGTTTTTTGTGACCAGAGGCATGCTGTGGGAACTTAATTCTTGTTTATGTCAATTAGCCTATGGTCAAATTGGTCTTGTTATATGCTGTTTTGCACAAAGTCACAGTTTCTAAGAGTTTATGATGTTAAGAGAAGACTTACTATACCTCTTCCTGGACTTAATAATTAAGCCAATGCCATTGCCCACTCATACATATGCATAGAGCACATGTCTTGTGATGAAAAATCCCATGGCTTCTCTGTGGGTTACCAGACTTCATAACTTGAGCTATGGGTCTGCTCCATATTCCCCTTCCTTAGTAAGCTGGGACCTGAAGAATGTTGCTGTTCTGTTCCCTATGGACTTTGAGTTCTGCATTTCCATGTTTAGTTATAACTGAACAGAACAGCTGGACAAGTGGGTGGGATTGACATGAAATGATCTAGGATGAAAGCAACATGGGCACCTTAGCATCAGAACAGTTACTGTTTGAGATTATAGGGCTAGTATTTCTAACCTGGTGGTTCCTCTGCCGTACTAGTCTTTTCAGAGTCAGCTGAGTTGTAGAGCTGCCCTGTCTTCACTGAAGCCCTAGAATCTGTGGGTTTGACTTCATCTAATCCAACTGTTCAGTGAATGGGCCTTGTAATGGGAGAGAAAGAGGCAACTCTGGTTCCTGAAGCTGAATCTTTCTATCACCTCTAATTTACTTACAAACTAGGAGAAACCTGTAGAGTTGGTACTATCTTGTGGATGGGGGTCGTGGGAGGGGAGGAAGGCAATGAGGTTGGGCATCAGCTCAGATCTTGAGCCTAGGAAATTACCTGGTCAATATAATCAGTTTGAACATGTACCAGACCTTGGGTTTGATGGACAATTGGTTGGCCACCTCTTGAATTCTGTATTTGATTGATACAACTCCAGCATCCATCTTCAGAACAAATCTCATCCTTTTCAAACTGAGGTCATCGTTTGTCCTGGTCTCCCAAAGGTCTGTTAGACTTCTTGTTGGAATCACATATGACAGATTTCCTGATGCATTTGTCAGACCATCTATGTAATCATTTGCCTAGTGAGGCCAGGGAGGGTGGCCTCTGCTAGACAGACTCGCAGACCTTTATGGTCATGTTTCATTATAAGACCCTTGAGCATCTCAAGGGTATTCTATTAAATTTAAGGTTGCTGTTGGCAGGATCTGCTACTAGGCCAGCTAGTAGGCAAGGTTTGCGTTAATGAAGAGATATCCTCATCTCTCACCTTATATAAAAATCAACGCAAGATGGATCAGGGACTTAAATCTAAGACCTGAAACCACAACAATTCTAGAAGATAACATCAGAGAAAGCCTTCCAGACATTGGCTTAGGCAAAGACTTCATGACCAAGAACCCAAAAGCAAATGCAACAAAAGCAATGATAAGCAGGTGGGACTTAATTAAACTAAAAAGTTTCTGCACAGCAAAAGAAACAATCAGCAGAGTAAACAACCAACCAATGGAGTACGAAAAAATCTTCACAATCTACACATTCGACAAAGGACTAATATTCAGAATCTACAAGGAACTCAAATTAGCAAGAAAAAAACAAACCCATAAATAATGGGCTAAATATAAATAGACAATTCTCAAAAGAAGATGCACAAATGGCCAAAAACCATATGAAAAAATGCTTAATATCACTAGTGATCAGGGAAGTGCAAATCAAAACCACAATGACATACCACCTTACTCCTGCAAGAATGGCCATAATCAAAAAATGAAAAAAAAAAAAAGATGTTGGCGGGGATGCAGTGAAAGGGGCACACTTTTACACTGCTAGTGGGAATGTAAACTAGCATAACCACTATGGAAAACACTATGGAAATTCCTTAAAGAACTGAAAGTAGAATTAATTACCATTTGATCCAGCAATCCCACTACTGGGTATCTACCCAGAGGAAAGAAGTCATTATACAAAAAAGACATGTGCACATACATGTTTATAGCAGCACAATTCACAACTGCAAAAATATGGAACCAGCCCCAATGCCCATCGATTAATGAGTGGATAAAGGACACACACACACCACAGAATACTATTCAATCACAAAAGGGAATGAAATAATGGCATTCACATCAACCTGGATGGAATTGGAGACCATTATTCCAAGTGAAGTAACTCAGGAATGGAAAACCAAACATCATATATTCTCACTCATAAGTGGGAGCTAAGCTATGAGGATACAAATACATAAGAATGATACAGTGGACTTTGGGGACTCAGGGAAAAAGGTGGGAGGGAGGTAAAGGATAAAAGAGTACAAATTGGGTACAGCGTAGACTGCTCGGGTGATGAGTGCACCCAAATCTCACAAATCACCACTAAAGAATCTACTCATGTAACCAAACGCACCTGTTCCCTAAAGACCTATGGAAATAACAAAAGTAAAAACTAAATTAAAAAAAAGAAAGAGATGTACATCTTTGTATGGGAAGCACCAGGTAAACATCTGCCTCTGTTTAATTCTGGGGGGAGAGTGATGTAGGGGTAAAAAGGGAGCAAGTAAGGAAGTGAAGAGGAAGACGTCTTAAGCTGGGCTAGGGAGGTAGTTGAATACATTTAAGAAGCAGAATAGGCCAGGCATGGTGGTGCATGCCTGTAATCTCAGCTACTCAGGATGCTGAGGCAGGAGGATCACTTGAGCCCAGGAGTTTGAGACCAGCCTGGGCAACATAGCAAGGTCCCATCCCCCACCCCCCACCCCCCCGCCTAAAAGACACAGAATGAGCAAATGTCCGAATCAAAAATCAGATAATCATATTTGTAGACGGCTTTAGCTACCAGAAAAAACAGCCAGGAATGGCTGTCACTGAGTCGAGCAGTCAACAGACATGACTTACTACTCTTTCACCAGGCTCTAAAATGAGTACTAGTCTCCAAGGAATTTATATCTTACTGCAGGGAGATGACACATGTATGTCAGAATTTGTAGAATCATGTTCCATAAAGATAGGGTGATGTGGTTGAGAGTAACTATAGCCAAGGTGACTGTTTTAGTTTATGTTGTGAGGGAGGCCTCTTTAGTGTAGAGACCTGAATGAGAAGGATGCAGCAGAATGAATACTTGGAGGTAGGAGTTTCTTATTACCAGAACTGTAAATGTAAAGAGACAGCAATGTATCCAGTGTGGCTGAAGAGTTTTGAGTAAATAGGAAAGTGGAAGGAAATCAGACAGACAGGGGCTGGATCATGTAGAGTCTTGGAGGCCATGGTAAAGAGCTGCAAATTCATCTTAAAATGTATTTTTAAAGGATATTTTTTAAGTTATTGGGAGGTTTTAAGCAAAGTCATTGCATTTGACATATGTAGTAGAAAAGTCACTTTGACTTGTGTCGGTGTATAAATGAACAGGGCCAGCTAGGAAGATTTGGCAGTGGTCTGCCACATGGTGGTGGCTCAGGTGGAGGTGATGGGAGCTAGTGAGAAGTGAACCTAGTTTTGAAAACTTTGAAGCTTGAACTTCCATGAATATTGATGGCTTAATTGTGGGATAAGAGATAAATTGAGGATGATATAAACTTTTGGGCTGAACAACTGGGTGGATGGTGACAATGGCTGAGACGAGTAAGACCTGATGGGGTGAGGGCTAGGTACTGCATAGGGACCCTGAAGAGTTCTGTTCTGAAAGTGTTGAGGTTGACGTGCCTAAATGTGTCAAATGCCAGACTACAAAATCCGTGAGTTCAAGAACAGCCATTTATCTGTGTCTCAAGCATCTAGCACCTGACAGAGCAGATGCACAAATGATTGAAATGGATAGATACTATTTTTCCAAAATCATTAAATTAGAGCTAGGGCATTTATTTATTTATGCTAACTTATCCAAGATATAATTCTGATTATTTTTTTTAAATTTTACTTTAAGTTCCAGGATACAAGTGCAGAATGTGTAGGTTTGTTGCATAGGTACACGTGTGCCATGGTGGTTTGCTGCACCTATCAACCCGTCATCTAGGTTTTAAGCCCCGCATGCATTAACTATTTGTCCTAATAGAGTTAGGGATTTAGAAGGGATCTCACCATGTCCTCAGTAGGAGGTCCTCCTCTCTCCATCCTTTATTTCCTGAGTATCTAGTTTTTCTAGTGTGCAAACTTCCATTCTCTGTGACTAGTTCTCCTTGTTTCTGAGACAATAAAATGAAGACTTTGTTGGTTAAATCACAAAATCTCCTCTTCAGATATCTATATCCTGTGTGTGGGATTCCGGATCCTGGGTTTTCCCAAAGAACCTGCCTACAATATCCAGGTGCTCCAGGCACAGAGCAAATGAGATCTGTCATGCTCTTCTCTATAAGATTTTTACTGGGGTCGGTAAAAATCAATTAGATTCCTTAGATCCCAGGAACTTTGACATGTATTTATTTATTTATTTTGAGATGGAGTCTCACTCTGTCGCCCATGCTGGAGTGCAGTGGCGCGATCTCAGCTCACTGCAACCTCCGTCTTCTGGGTTCAAGCAATTCTCCTACCTCAGTCTCTTGAGTAGCTGGGATTACAGGCGCCCGCCACCAGGCTCAGCTAATTTTTCCATTTTTAGTAGAGACGGGGTTTCACCACATTGGCCAGGCTGGTCTCGAACTCCTGACCTCAGATGATCTGCCCGCCTCGGCCTCCCAAAGTGCTGGAATTACAGGCATGAGCCGCGGCGCCCGACCCCATTGAGCTGTATTTTTACCATCTGACTTAGTTGGAAAAGCTCATCTTGCTCACATTCGTAAGACAGCAGTGAAGATTCACAAATTTACATCAACTCTCTTACAGTGATACTGCTTAAAGAAGCTAAGAGGCTTTTCTGAAAAATCAAATGTAGCTGTGCAGACCTTACCATTTTGGGCTGGCCTAAGGATCTGCTTTACAAATTTGATTGTAATCATTACAAACAAGCTATCTCACAAATATCGATTTGCTTGCGTCTTCAAGAAAAGCTGGGGGGATGGGGGAGGGATTGCACTGGGAGTTATACCTGATGTAAATGACGAGTTGATGGGTGCTGACGAGTTGATGCGTGCAGCACACCAACAAGGCACAAGTATACATATGTAACCTGCACATTATGCACATGTACCCTAGAACTTAAAGTATAATAATAATAAAAAAGTATATATATATATAAAAAGAAAAGCCAAAGGTTTTGTCTTTCCTTTTGCTCCCAACAAAATCAGCAATATTGCCCATTCCAGTGTGCAGTGTTAGAATAAAATAGAAAAAAGCCAGAGGCTCATTGTCACTAGCTGTATAATTCAGTGTACTAGTTTTTTAAATGCTGCAGTGATTCTTCCTGCCCTTTGGAAAGTGTGTAGTCCTGTCTGCAGTTGCAGCTCTGCATTTTTTTGTGTGTGTGTTTGTTCTGCATGGACCACTTTGGCAGCTTGTGGGCAGTACAGCATAATGTGTATACAGTTCTAAAATAAAACACTTGAAATTTTAAAGAGAATAATTAAAGGTATCAATTTTAAAACAAACTTGTGATATAAAAATATACCTTCATGCATTAAGTAACAAGATGATACATATTAAACACAGGTAGGTTAAAGGTTAAAGACATCAGTGTGAATGCTGTTTAGCTTGAGTTAGAACATTAAATTAGGGGTGGTCTTTGGGCAAGACAATATGGATATCCAATTAGTTGTCCACATCAGTTCTGTTTTTTTGTTTAATGGATACAAGGGTTTGAAAAAAATCTCAATTTCACAAATATATAGTTTCGCAATAAATTTAAGCTTCTTTAACTCACATTGAGAGGCAAAAACACTTGAATCCACCAAGGATTTTTGAGTTAAAAGTCCAGTTATAGAGAAGTATTCACACTAAGATAGATATGCCCTTTTATAAGTCAATAATAGAGAAATTAACCCAACCTAAAAATGAGGAAAGGATTTAAATACGCAAATCTAAAGAAGATATATAATTAGCTAATGAATACACAAAAAGATACTCTCTATTAGTCATTAGAGAAATGTAAATAAAAATCACCATGAGATACATTTCACACCCACCTGGATGGCTAAAATACAAACAATAACAAGTGTTAGCAAGGTTGTGAATAATTAAACCTTCATACGTTGCTGCTAAGAATGTAAAATGGCACCACTGCTATGAAGAACAGTTAGGTAATTCCTTAAAATATTAAATATAGAATTATCACATGACCCAGCAACTCTATTATTAGATATATACCAAGAGAATTTAAAATGTGTCTAACAATAATCTGTAAATAAATGTTCGTAGCAGCATTATTCCTCATAGCCAAAAAAGGTCGAAACAACCTAAATGTCCAAATGAATGGGTAAACACAATCTGACATATGTATACAATGGAACATTACTTGGTGATAAAAGGGATGAACCTTGAAAACATCATGCTAGGTGAAGGAAGCACAAAAGGCCATGTGTTGGATTATTCTATTTATATGAAATGTTTAGAATAAATCTATAGAAATAAAATAGATTAGTGGTTTCCAGGGGCTGGGAGAAAGGAATGACTACTGATGGGAATGGGCATTCTTTTGGGGGTGATGGAATGTTTGGAAATCAGATAGGGATGATGGTTGCCCAACCTCGTGAATATACTAAGAAACCACTGGATTGTACAGCATAAATGGGTTATTCTTTTCATATGTGAATTGTATCTCAGAGCCATTATTTAAAAAAAAATCAATAGGTCTTTGGCTAGGCCAAGATCTTTGATAGAGTTTTATATTTACAAAAAGATTATGAATCCATGATTTAATTTTGCCTTTAAGGAAAAAGGACTTTCTGAAAAAGTTCTGCAGTGTTTCCAGGTGTTGACAACTATCCTTCCTCAAAGAAATGAACAGAATTTTGACTTGCAGCTTCATCCTAGTAAGGCACCCACCCCAGCATTGAAGTGATGTAGCTTTCTGTGCCTTCCTAGGAAAATGGTTTACAAGTGTGACTGGTTTTCCTTCAAAAGTTATATTTTAAATGTGGGGTGTTTTCACAGAGTAATACGTAAATGCCCCTCATAAAATACCTTGTATGTGCCTTGTATATATCTTTATTTCCTAACAGTGTGCAAAAATAGTATAAGAAGAAAAAAATCACTTGTTATTCATGTTTACCCTGTGCGTGACCTACCTACATCATTGTTTAATCTGTTAGTAATAACTGTTAAAACATTATTTGAAGTTACTGCAGCTGTTAGATGTGTTTGAACTTGCCTGGTCCACCCTCGTAGTCTTATGTACTCTCTGTTACAAAAGCCATACTGCCTTATGGAGAGTTAAGAGCTCTCATTTGAGTGCTAGTTTTGCAACAACTTAACAAGTTGCCACCTTTAGTGAATAAAAAAAAAAAAAAAAATTGTAGGCTGGGTGCAGTGGCTCACGCCTGTAATCCCAGCACTTTGGGAGGCTGAGGTGGGCGGATCACCTGAGGTCAGGAGTTGGAGACTAGCCTGGCCAACATGGTGAAACCTGTCTCTGCTAAAAATACAAAAATTAGCTGGGCGTGGTGGTGTGCACATGTAGTCCCAGTTACTCGGGAAGCTGAGGCAGGAGAATCACTTGAACTTGGGAGACGGAGGTTGCAGTGAGCTGAGATGGCACCACTGCACTCCAGCCTGGGTGACAGAATAAGACTCCATCTCAAAAAAAAAAAAAAATGTGGATAGGGAGTACTGGAAAGCAACGTGACTGCCTTGATTACCCATGAAATAACTTTCTACTTTGTTTTTTAGTAGCTGAATATCTTACTGACCTATAGTTGAGCAACTGTGTTTTACTGTCTGTGGACACAAAAAGAGCAGTCATATAAGATCTGGTGGCTAGTCTATTTATTACCATAGTTTTGAAATAATGATTAGCACAAGTTATAATTTGAAATCTGCAACAAGGTAATGTGAAATGAAAATAGCTGATTTCTATTGTGACAAATTCACAGGTTCTGCTAATGGTGCTGTGGTTTGAATGTATTAGCTAAAGGAAGTATTAAATTTAAGTTGGAGGTTACTGAAAATAAAGACAAATGCCTTCTACATCAAGCTAAAAAACCCCATGAATATTACAGACCCCCAACTTAAGAACCTGTAATGTAATAGATTGCTTATTTTGGCCCGTAGCTCGTGGGCCAAGGTGATCTCTACTGTGGTAGCATGTTTCATAAGGCTAGTTAATCAAACAAGTTATTCTATCCTAGGATCTAATTATAAGTTTTTAAAAGATCTGTGACTTTGGGCAAGATCTCTGACTCTATTACTTGACTTCAAAAAACATTTTCTTTTTAAGTAATCATAGACTCCTGGGAAGTTGCAAAAATAGAACAGAGTGTCCCATGTACTTTTCATCCATTTCTCCTAAGAGTCACATTGACATAACTCTGGTACAATGTCAAAACCAGGAAATTGGCATTGGTATTTTGTTTTTTATTTTTATATTGGAATATTGGGATGTCTTGATCTAAGGAAATTAATCACCTAAGTTGACTATCCACTGTTAACCTCAAGTACATTTTGTTAGTTGCTTCTTACTCTGAAGGAATACTTGGGATTTGATAGCATGGGCCAATCTTCTATCACCTGAGAAGGAACAGGATCCCAAAGTTCGGAGTGTTGTAAGCTGAGGTACCTCAGTTCTCAGGAGCCATCCTATGTTCACTTGTCTTGGACTTGCTCAATCTATTAGGCAGTATTTCGTCCTCACCAAGAGGCTTTCTTCTGTTCCCTGCAAGTAGTTTTGTGCTTCAGAGCTCCACAGGGCCTTGGGAAAACCTGCCTCACATCCCAAGATATCATATGGAAACGTACTGTTCTAAATGTCTAGCTTTTTTGATGTAAATTCTGGATCCTATGACAGCCTGAGCTGTCATGTCCTTGCTCATGTTCATGCTCATATTACTGAGCATGAGTAGCCCAGTGAGACATTTTAACACCTAAGGGTGTGCTAGATAATACCTGGCAGCGTATCAAGCAATTTGGTCATATTTAGAGAATGCATAGACCTCAAGTGCCAGAATACCCTCTACTTCATGCAGTACCGTCGCACAGTTGTTTTGTATTGCCACAGGTCTTGGTAAATACTTCATATTCCAACATTAAAATTCAATATAATAGAGTCTGTTACTAGATGTAATAACTCTTAAGAGGCAGATAACTATGTTAGTCATCTTTCTCCCTAGCACATGAAAATGACTCGGGGTCTATGGAATGAAGAACTACATATTAGCAGAAAGCCTAGCTTTGACATTTTTTGGCCTCTAGTATATTCCTACTCAACTTCTTAACGTATGTTCTGTGGCAGTTAGTTTGACCACATTTTCCGGATACTCACCCTCTAGAACCCAGTCTGTGGCCAAGACTATGTCACATCCTCTTACTGTGGGATATGGCTTTTAACCCAGCTGGAGAAATTCAAGTGTGAGGCTTGAAAGGTGTCATATTGGTGGTACTGTAGTCACAGTGTTTGAAAATAGCTGTGTAATTGTGCTATGATTGTTAAATAGAGCACCTGAGCCCACCTAGGACTAGCCCACCAAATGATCCCTAGAAGATGCCATTAGCCTTTGTTTGGAAGAGTCTCTCCACTGAGTACTCCTCCCTCCTCTCCCACTGCTGTATTGGTGTCCAATTTGTGAACCAGCAGCTACCTTGCAAGTTGCCACATGTTGCTTTCAGGTGTTTGATACTATGCTTTGAACCAGGGCTTTCCATGTGTGTTTTTGTAACTCCTTTGACATAACTGGAGGCCAAACCCTTCTTGCTGTTACGTTTATTCTCTTTGATATTATCAGTTGTGTTGGCAGAGTGGGGACTACTGACACTGGCCCTTTGTCTCACTTTTGTGAAATCATAGAATACTGAGGCAAGGCTGTGATTGGAATGCCATGTCTGGAATATTCCTGGCTTCCTAGTATCAGGCTCACCATTTTCATGAAGAATGATGACTCTATTGGCTTTGTACCATAAATAAAATTTTGTATCACTGTTCTTTCCATGAACTTTGTTTTTATACATTTAGCATGATAAAGGACATTATTCATAGAATAAATATCCTACCCAAACACT
Source organism: Chlorocebus sabaeus (assembly GCF_047675955.1). NCBI lineage: Eukaryota > Metazoa > Chordata > Mammalia > Primates > Cercopithecidae > Chlorocebus > Chlorocebus sabaeus. The sequence goes on from NC_132933.1 coordinate 109,220,421, forward strand.
AGTTATTTTTCTCTTAATTTGTATAACTGATTTAAAGAAAATAAAAATTATTGCTATTTTTTGCACTCTTCCATCTTTAAGTGAAGTTTTATGTGAATGTAAGAATTCAGTAACAAGAGCGAGGCGTGGTGGCACATGCCTGTAGTTCTAGCTACTAGGAAAGTTAAGGCAGGAGAATTGCTTGAGGCCAGGAGTTCACAGCAGAAAACATTGTAACCTTTTAACAAAAATTTCAAATAGATCTAGGTCTCAAGGTAGTGATGATCAAACTCATAATAGGCTGGGTAACCTAATTTGCCTACTGATGTTTTAAATGAATCTGATAAAAAAATAATGCTTTATAAATAGTGATCAAAAGCAAGGTTTCGCTGGGCATTGTGGCTCATGCCTGTAATCCCAGCATTTTGGGAGGCCGAGGCAGGCAGATCACTTGAGTTCAGGAGTTCGAGACCAGCCTGGGCAACGTGGTGAAACCCCCACTTCTACTAAAAATACAAAACTTAGCTGGGCGTGATGGCACATGCCTGTAGTCTCAGCTATTCAGGAAAGTGAGGCAGGAGAATCGCTTGAATCTGGGAGGCAGAGGCTGCAGTGAGCTGAGATTGTGCCACTGCACTCCCACCTGGGCGACAGAGTGAGGCTCTATCTCTCAAAAAAAAAAAAAAAAAAAAAAAAAAAAAAGAAGCAAGGCTTAGCATACATTCAAGTAGAACATGTCTAGGCTATAGGTATCTCTAAAATCTTGGAAGAATATAAATCAAGAGTTAGAAAGAGGGCTCTACAGACCTGATTTGAAAAACTTGTTAGCAGATTTAGGCAAGTCCATGCATCTCTTGTTTTCTGACTCTTAATTCGTTTCCCAAAACTTGGCGGCAGAGAATTTTGGAAGCGTAGGAGCTATTACTTTAAATAAGAAAAATGTGTTCCCATTCCATTTCCAAATCCTAATCCGTTCCTCTAAATTCTACTAAAAAACAACAAAAACAAACTTCTAAACACCTATAGCAATTCACAAGAGGTTTTTGTATAATAGCACATTAAACTGATTCCTAGTTACTTAACAATGAATTCATTGGCTGGGTATGTTTGTTTTCAGGGTTCAACAAATATGAGCTATCTTCCTTCTACATAGCAGCAAACACATAAGCAGTAGAATATTAGACATCACACATGCCAATAAAAAGGCAATACAAAAAGTGTCACTGGTAGAAGAGTTGCCTGAGTAAAGTTTGGTGAAAGGAGTAAGATGCGCAGGACCCAGGCATTATTTCCCGACAGACTTCTTGCCCTTTTCTTGCTCTGCCCTTCCTCATAAAGCTATATTCCCTTGGCCTCTACAAAGGTGATTTCTGGCTGGATTTGACCAATAGGAGACAAGGATCAGAGATCAGATTGGAGGGTGGGGAGAAGTCAGGATCTCTCTCCATCGCCTTCTTAGCCTTAGGTACAGCTTTGGCAGTGGTTCCATTCCTTCCTGAAACCCAATTTCTGCTATGTTTCCAGCCTCTTTCAACTCCCCCTGGGCTCTGAGAATTGCTTCTTTCCTTTGACTTTCTAGGTTAAGAATTGTAGTCAGTTCCTGTTTTTCCTCATTTCTACATTGCTTCATCCCTATGTTTGCTTCTTATTTACTCTATTATTTGTGAACAATTTATTGTGTTAAATTTCACCTGTTGCAAATCCTTGAAGTGGCTTCTGTTTTCCTGTTTGACTGATAGATACACTTGCTGCTTGGTGAGTGAAGATGAGAAAGTGTGAGTCTGTGAAGGAGAGAGTGAGATAGTAAATGCCTGCAGTTCAGCCACCTCAGAATGAAAGGAATTCATGAACAGTCTCTTGTTTTGATGACATTCAGGCACTGCGAGTAGATGGTTGTAAACAATCATTGAAACCATAGCTAAAGCAACTGAAATGGACAACTGTTCACATTTCCTTTGCTTGCAGTAACATTGCTTCTGATAACAGGATTGCATTTGTAATTGCATTTTGGAGTATGTTGATTGTTTGTGATGGTTACATAGATGTGATTTCTGTTAAAAGTAAATCTTTAAATTTGGCATCAACAATCGGTACCTCTTCTTTTTTTAATTAATGAAATCAAATTAAACAAAGCTTTTCTTCCAATGCTGTTCTACATATTCAGGTGGTGCTGTGGGTTGAATTATGTCCCCCAGAAAAGTATGTTGAAATCCTAACTTCTGGCACCCATGAATTGAATATATTTGGAAATAGGGTCTTTGAAAATGTAATCAAGTTAAAATGAGACCTCACTGGATTAGGGTGAGTCCTAATCCAATGACTGTTCTTATGAGAGAAGGAAAATGCACACACAAAGGAGAATGCCAAGTGATAACAGAGAGAATAGAGCGATGGGTCTACAAACCAAGTATAAAGCAAGGATTGCTGCTAACATCAGAAGACAGCGAAACACATGGAACAGATTCTCCCCTAGAACCTTCAGAGAGAGCATGATCCTGCTGACATCTTTATTTCAGACTTCTAGCCTCTAGAGCTGTGAGAGAATAAATTTCTGTTGAAAGCCACCCAGTTTGTGGTGCCTTTTTTTTTTTTTTTTTCCCCAGCAGCCTTAGGAAACTAACGGGTTCACTTAATATGGGAAGTATAATGACCATAAATGCAGAATATGCATTTTTCTGGTTTGGTATCAGGTAATAACTGGCCTCATAAAATGGAGGAGATTGTGAAATACTGGTGTTAATTCTTCTTTAAATTATTGGTTAAATTCTCCAGCAAATCATTTGGTCCTGGAGATTTCTTCTTTATAAGCTTTTAAATTATAGACTCAATTTCTTCATCACACGGCTACTCATATTATCTATTTTATCTTGATGGAGTTTTAGTAGCTTTTGAGAAATTGATCTGTTTCTTCTAAGTTGACAAATTCATGAACAAAAAGTTATTTGTAGTATTTGCTTGTTATCTTTTTGATGGCTGCAAGATTAATATTGATGTTTCCTATTTTATTCCTGATATTGGTGATGGTGTCTTTTCTCTATTTATCAGTCTTGTTAGAAGTTTATCAATTCTATTGACTTTTTTCAAAGAGCCAGATTTTTGTTGCACTTATTTTTTTCTCTATTGTTTTCTAGTTTTTAATTTCATTGATTTCTGCTGATATTTTATTCCTTCTGCTTGCTTTGGGTTTATCTTTTTCCAGTTTCTTGAGGTAACAAGTTAGATTGTTTTAAGACCTTTTCTCATGTCTAATATAAACCTATAGTGCTATAAATCTCTCTCTTAGCATTGCTTGAGCTGCATCACCTACAATTTAATATATTGCATTTTCATTTTCATTAACTTCTGTGTAGTGTATTTTTATTTGCCTTAACTTCATATTTTATCCATGGTTTATTTAGGAGTATGTTTATTTTCTGCATATTTAGAGACATCCATGTTTTCTTTAAGTTTCATTCCATTGTGGTTGGAGAGCAACACTCTATATGACTTTCATTCTTTTAAATTTGTTTTATGGACAAACATATGGTCTATCTTGGTGAATGCCCCTTGAGCATTTGCAGGAAAAATATTCTACTGGTGAGTGGTGCAGTGGTGTGTTTTATATATGTCAGTTAGATCCTATTGGTTGAGTTGCTCGCCTCTTCTATATCTTTGCCAATTTCTGACTAGTAGTTTTATCAGTCACTGAGAGGGGAGTGTTATAGTCCCTAGCTATAGTTGGGAATTTGTCTGCTTTTCACTTCATCTCTATCAGTTATTGCTTTATGTATTTTTAGGCTCTGTTTGATACATACAATTTAAAATTGTTATGGCTTCTGGATGGACTGATCCTTTTATCATTATGTTCCCTTTGCAGCAGCAGATGTTGCTGGAGCAAATGGCCAGTCATGAAATCTACAAGGATTCCAACTTCATGCAGGTGCAACCTGATAGCAGCTCTATACCTAAGCCACAGAGTGCCTATCTCTCGCTCCTGGGGCATGCTTGATGCTGAGGCCTAGGAGGATCACAATAGCACAGGAGAGATGATTTGGTATGGGCTGAAATTTTAAACAATGAAAAGCAGCTGGTAGACAAATTCTTCCTCTTTCTTCCACAAACACACTGCTCTGAGAAGTAGCTCTTTATACAGCCTCTGGGAAGACAGTTGCTCTTGATACCAAATAGGGCAATCTCATAGAACCAATTGCTCAAATTTAGTAATATACCTTCCTCAGCTTTCCCTCCTCACCTTTCTGTGGGATGATACTTTCCTTAAACATTAGTGGCACATAAGCCTTTGCCTTTAAGTTTTTTGTTTGTTTTTAATGGGTCTCTATTAACCTGAGTTTCCCAGAAAGAAGATAAATTAACTTTAGGATATCATCTTTCATTTTTTTCTTTCGCACCCATGTCCTCCCTACTCTTAAAGACTCTTCTTCAGCAACATTCTGTGTTGGAAGTGACCTCTTATCAGGCCTGTTCAGCTTAAATAGACAAGGTACTTTCCTCTTCTCCAGATATAGTGTGACATGTAGAGGTTCAAATAGTGACTGAATTATGTTTGGAAACCAGAAACCCTGATGAACCCAGATCCTTAGGCATCCCCAACATGATATCCCTTTAGGGGCCAATTGCCCCCTGCTGAGACCAGCTCAGTTGGGGAGACCCTAACCCAGCAGCGCTAGAGGAATTAAAGACACACACACAGAAATACAGAGGTGTGAAGTGAGAAATCAGGGGTCTCACAGCCTTCAGAACTGAGAGCCCCAAACAGAGATTTACCCACATATTTATTAACAGCAAACCAGTCATTAGCATTGTTTCTATAGATATTAAATTAACTAAAAGTATCCGTTATGGGAAACGAAGGGATGGGCCACATTAAATGAATAGGTTGGGCTAGTTAACTGCTACAGGAACACGCCTTTATAGACATAGATCGCTCAGGCTTTTGTTTGTGGCTTAAGAATGCCTTTAAGCGGTTTTCCGCCCTGGGCGGGCCAGGTGTTCCTTTTTTGCCCTCATTCCCATAAACCTACAACCTTCCAGCGTGGGCGTTAGGGCCATTATGAACATGTTACAGTGCTGCAGAGATTTTGTTTATGGCCAGTTTTTGGGGCCAGTTTATGGCCAGATTTTGGGGGGCTTGCTCCCAACAGCCCCCATTATAATAGGGTACAGTTCCCACATCATCCTGTAATATCACTGAATGCTGAAGACTTGGCACTCAGGAGTACAGTAATCTTTTTCCTTCCTGGCCCTTCTTTGGATAGGAAAAATTTCGTGAGAACACAATTCCATCAGATGTCATATGATTCAGAGTTGTAAAGACATACAGAATTTTGATGGCAGTTAAGTGTGCTAAGTGGAGAGAAGTGTATATGGGTTCCCTGCCCCAAAGTGACCCTTGCCCGAACTACTTGCTTTCTCAAGGTATCTAAAAAATACATATATAAACCAAAGAAAAATTCTTAATTCAAAAGCTTGGCTGGATTATATAGACATTCGTTTTCTCTGGTACTTGCTTTGCCGTAGAAGCTGGGTAAAATGTGAGGATATATAAGAGGAAGAGACCTGTGAACCCTGTATTATTTCAGCTTCCCAAAAGATCATCAAGAATTCCCGTTCTGGAGATATTTTGGCCTGAAGATGTGGGTGTAAAGTTAGCATTTCGCTGTCCTCTTGGAAATCATCCAGACATACCCAGGAGGCAGAAAAAGACGAGTTTTCCATCTTAGTGGACTTCTGCTTTCACTAAAAACCCAAACCACAAAATAAGTGGAATGAGTGCTCAAAGTGATCATCAAACTGGAATACATATGGGAGGAAATGGAAAGAGAATTTGCATGGCTATAGATTTCAGTAAGGGCTGACAAAACTCATTTCTCTAAGGTGATAAACACACCCTAAACATAAATTCCTTGATTGCAGTAGTAGAAATGGGAAACACAGCCTGGCTGCCAAAGGTTTCCTGGTTCTTAGAGGGAAAAGCTGGTGAAGCTGAACAGAAATACACACAGACAAGCCACATTTTGTCCATGTGGCTGTTGGGAGAAGAGGTAGTCATAGAGGTGTTCCTTATGCTAAGTCTATATCCATTGGATAAAATTTTCCTTGTTTGGAATGGGACCTAATCCATCCACCATAAATCTGCAAATGACTTTGACTGGCAGAAAAAGCTTTTCTGAACTAAAGATGAGTAATTAAAAAGGAAACAGCGGCCAGGCATGGTGGCTGACACCTATAATCCCAGCACTTGGGGAGGCTGAGGTGGGCAGATCACTTGAGGTCAGGAGTTCAAGACCAGCCTGGCCAACATAGCGAAACCCCATCTCTACTAAAAACATAAAAATTAGCTGGTCATGGTGGCATGTGCCTGTAATCCCAGCTACTCGGGAGGTTGAGGCAGGAGAATTGCTTGAACCTGGGAGGCAGGGGTTGCAGTGAGCTGAGATCATGCCACTGGACTCCAGTCTAGGTGACAGAGTGAAACTCCCTCTCAAAAAAAAAAAAAAAAAGAAACAGCACATGACCTGTTTAGAGATGGAAAAAAAAAACAAAAAAAAAAAACCAGAAGATTTTCATAGGAATACCTTGTGGCAGACTAATACAAGAAAAATATTGTCATGGAGAAAATAAAAACTAAAATATTTTATCCTAAAAAAGAAAATTTAAAGCAATTACCTCTCTAAAACAATAGCAAAAGTAGGTGTATAAGAGCTCACGGAAACTATACTGACCCAGGAAAACCCATATTTTCTTTTCTGATTTTTTTGAGACGGCGTCTCGCTCTCTCGCCCAGGATGGAGTGCAGTGGCATGATCTCAGCTCACTGCAACCTTCAAGCGATTCTCCTGCCTCAGCCTCCCAGGTAGCTGGGATTATAGGCACGCGCCACCACACCTGGCTAATTTTTTATATTTTTGGTAGAGACAGGGTTTCACCATGTTGCACTGGCTGGTCTCAAACTCCTGACCTCAAGTGATCCACCTGCCTCAGCCTCCCAAAGTGCTGGGATTACAAGCATGAGCCACCATGCCCGACCGATATTTTCTGAGCTCTACCAGCTCACACTTTAAATAGAAGAAAAAAACACAAATTAAGAGGAAATGTAGAAGAAGGTAGGCATTGCTGAAATTACAGCAAGGAATAGGAAAGAAAAATAAGAAAGAAATGAAATTGTGCATGTTTTGGAGCTCCTCTATTTCTTTTCTCACTCATCCTTTTAAATTCTTTTTATTCCTTTACTTCTGGGCCACCATTCCGTACTTTTAATAGTTTCAAATTAAGCATTAATCTATAGCTTCAAATTTTTTCTCTTTCTTTTGTGAATGACAGTCTTTTTGCCTGACTGCCCAAAGATTCATTTTGGTTTTGGACATAGGATGTTCATCATCAAAATGTAATAATCTTATTGAAATTGCCTCTTCCTAGGTCATGGTATGGTCTTCTAGTTTTAAAGCTTTCTGGATAAAAAGATTGCCTTCGGCCAGGCACGGTAGCTCACGCCTGTAATCCCAGCACTTTGGGAGGCCGAGGCGGGCGGATCACGAGGTCAGGAGATCAAAACCATCCTGGCTAACACGGTGAAACCCCGTCTCTACTAAAAAAAAAAAAAAAATGCAAAAAATTAGCCGGGCGTGGTGGCAGCGCCTGTAGTCCCAGCTACTTGGGAGGCTGAGACAGGAGAATGGGGTGAACCTGGGAGGCAGAGCTTGCAGTGAGCCGAGATCACACCACACCACTTCAGCCTGGGCGACAGAGCGAGACTCCGTCTCAAAAAAAGAAAAAAAAAAAAAGATTGCCTTCATTCCTTAGTATTCACTACTTCTCGAAGAGTAGTTGCTGCATATAAAATTCTTGGGTGATGTTTTATTTTCTTGAGTTCTTTGCTTGCCCTTATTTGAACAAAAGAAATACCTACAAATATATTTTAATGAGCATTCTAGATCTCAGGGAATGAGCCCTTTCCTTAGAAATGATTAAACATTAAATTCAATCAGATAAAATTACTGAAAAAACTATGGTAAAAGAACTTACGAAATCAAATGTGCTTGAAGGATTGTTTCAAATAAATTTGGACATTCACATTCTATTTTGTAACCAGTAAACCTAGAATGAAAAGGAGAAGGATGCTGGGAAGTAATGGTCATTTCTGCATTATCAGAGTTTATACATATGCTGATTTTCTCATCTTGTATAGCTGAGGGGTGACATTGTTTGCTATGATAGCATTTATATTTAATTTTATACCATTAAAGCTAAGAAGGACAAGGTAATCAATAACAATCAGGTTGTTGGAAAAAAGGGAGGGGAAGAGGGAGGAACAGTAAATATACTAATTTGAGAAGTAAAATGTCAAGTTGTTTGTATTCCAAAATACAAACTTAAGTTAAAACAATTTTGCTAGGTTAAAGCTCACAGAACCCAAGGAAAAGGGTAGATTTATGCTTAAACATATTGGATTGGAACTGTTTGCTTTGGGGGTTAATACTTTTAAGGAATTCCTGCTTCTCATTTTAATTTGGTTCTGTAAAGAAACAGGCAGAAGATGGGAGAGGAGACGACAGTAGAAAAATATCAACACATCTTTGAAAGCTAGGAAAGAAATGTTATCAGCTCTTCTGTCTCCTGTCTAATAGCAGGTGTTGGCAGAAGGGATGCCATGAAAAGTATTCTGATTTGGTCTGCTGACAAGAAAATGCTTCAGACAAGACACTGTACCTCAGAAGATCAGTCGTAGTGGCCAAAATAAAGGAGTTGTTTAAAAAGTCTGTATAATGAACTCATTAATCTCCCAGCCCCCTTTCCCTCTCCTATGAATCCTGGAGACCACTTATCCCAGAATGGCACTGGAATCTGGAGGCTTGTTTTGAGGAAACATTGTACCACAGAAGCTCTAAATTTCAGGGCATTAAACACAATAGGAGTTGATCCCTCACCTGCCACATTGAGAGGAATGATGAAATGAAGATATTCCTGATTGAATGGGGAGACTCACAGTCCTTTCTCAAGCTCACCCTAATGATGCTGGCCATTGGGCTTTTTTCTCTTCCTTTCCATCCCACACTGGAGATAGGGCTTGCTCAACATCTCCAAAAGCAAAATTCCTAGAGAAAACCTATTGATATGACAGTTGGTGGGACTCTAACAAGCTTGCATTACCTTACCAGATCAACATCCAGTGAGCTGTGAAAGAAAAACTGAGGGCTGGAGGAGAGGTGGCTCCAAGAAAACAAAACACTAGATTTTTTGCAATCATTTTTTAAAACTTTTATTTAATTGATAATTGTATATGTTTATAGGGCACAGCATGATGTTTTGATATATGTATACATCATAGAATGATTAAATCAAGCTAATTTTTGGATGTAAAGTAAACTGCATTAGGCCATGCATTGCTTTCTAAAAATGATAACTTTAACTCTGAAATTTATTGATTGTTGGAGGGTTATGCCTTTCTTTCCCCCCAGAACCTCTGTTACTCTGTGGAGATCTGTAATAAGTTGAAGGTGTACTTACTGCAGCATACTTCTAAATCGTTAAGTATATTCTGCCAGCATTTTTAAAAACATAGCTTTTTCAGTATAAATCATGAAAAATATTTTTGGTAATCATTTGCTGGAATACAACATTATGATTATTATAGATCTTTCGTTTGATAGGTTACTCATTTGCTTGTTGAGAGTAACATGAAAGACCCTTCTCAGGCCAGGACTATGCCTTATTCATCTCTGTATCTCTTGCCCTGGGAGCATAATTCTTTACACATAGTGGATACTTAATGGCTTTCCTTTTAATACAATTGAATTGCATTAAAATAATGAAAAGTCTCTTGAGTTTAACACTGAAGGGTGTTTTTGGTCTTTAAAATCTTAACAAGATATGCATAAATTACATTTAAACATCATTTTTAATTGGCATATATTTTGGGGGGTACATGTGATATTTTGATACCTGTCCACAATGTATAATGATCCATCAGCATAATTGGGGTATCCATCACCTCAAATATTTATCTTTTCTTTGTGTTGGGACCATTATAATTCTTCTCTTCTAGCTATTTTGTAATATACAGTACATTATCATTAACTATAGTTTTCCTACTGTATCATCAAATACTAGATCTTATACCTTCTATCTAACTGTATTTTTATACCCTTTAACCAATTTCTCTTCATCCTCTACCATCCTTCTTCCCTTCCCAGCTTCTGGTAATCACCATTCTACTTTCTACCTCCGTGAGATGTCCTATTTTAGCTTCCAAATATGAGAACATGCAGTATTTGTCTTTCAGTGTCTGGTTTATTTCACTTAACATAATGCACTCCAGTTCCATCCAGTTCATTCTCTTTTATGACTGAATAATATTCCATTGTGTATATATACCACATTCTTTATCCGTTCATCTCTTGATGAATATTTCATTGATTACATACCTTGGGTATTGTGAATAGTGCTACAGTAGACATGGAAGTATAGATATCACTTTGATATACTTAAATCAAGCTAACATGTCCATCACCTCACATCTATCACTTTTACATAATAGATCTCAACCTGATTCTTCTTGCCTAACTGGAATTTTTATACCCTTTAATCAACATCTTCCCATCTCTCTTTCACTTCTCCCAGCCTCTGGTAACCACCATTGTACTCTATACTTTTAGGAGTTCAACTTCCTTAGGCTACACATGGAATTGAGATCATGTAGTATTTTTCATTCTGTGCCTGGCTTGTTTCAGTTAGCATAACGTTCTCCAGATTCATCGATGTTGTCATAAATGACAGAATTACCTTCCTTGTAAGGGCCAAATAGTATTCCATTGTGTATATGTACCACATTTTTAAAATCCATTCATCTATTGATAGACACTTAGGTTGATTCCATATCTTGGCTATTGTGAATAATGCTGCATTGAACATGGGAGTGAAGGTATCTCTTCAACATAGTGACTTCAGTTTTTGGATATGGACTCAGAAGTGGGATTTTTGGATGATATAGTAATTCTAGTCTTAGTTTTTTTTTTAGAGAAAACCCTATACTATTTTTTATAATGGATGTACTAACTTACATTCTTAGTGTACAAGGGTTCCCTTTTCTTCACATCCTCACTAACGCTTGCTCTTTTGTCTTTTTGGCAATAACCATCCTAAGGGGTACGAGATGATAGCTCATTAGGGTTTTAATTTGCATTTTCCTAAGTATTGGTAATTTGCATTTTCCTAGTGGGGTTGAACACTTTTTCATATACCTGTTGTCCCTTAGAATATCTTCTTGGGAGAAATGTCTATCGAAGTCCTTTACCTATTTTTAAATTGGGTTATTTATTTTCTTGGTATTGAATCTATTTCTTTATATATTATGGTGTGGTTTGCAAATATTTTCTCCCATTTCATAGATTATCTCTTCACTCAGTTTCCTTTGCTCTGCAGAGGCTTTTAAAATTTGATACAGTCTCATTTGTCTATTTTTGCTTTTGTTGCCTGGACTTCTGGGGTCATATCAAATAAATCAAAATTTAAAAAATCAAAATAATTGCCTAGTCATGGATTTTTTCCCCTATGATAAAATATTAGATTTTGATTATGTAGAAAGTAGCATTCTTAAGAGTTTTAGAGTTCTATTATAGAACCTAAAGAATTATTAATAGAAGGAAAGTGAGGTAATGAAAAATAAGACAAAAAAGGCATTTGTGGGTGAGTTTCCCATGCTGGCAAGTCCTATAGCTGAGGCAGCTAGTTTTTCATCCCTTCTATGAAATGGTTTCTGCACCCAACCCCACAGTTGACACCCATGCTGGGGCCTCTGAACAGCACTGTCCCCCTGCGTGACAACTGGATGCTCTGAGCAATGCTGCAACAACTTCTATCCTTACCATCTCTACTACTTTTCTCAGAGGTGTAGCACCTTCTTGATGCCCAGCCTTTCCCCTGGGCACCACCCCTTCTGCACCTAATGCCCTCCTTGTTTCATGGCCTTCCCGGATTCCCAGTTTTCATCCAGAGCCTTGTAATACTTCTGCTGAGAAAAAGAATATTTCAAGATGCTGTCCTTAGTACGATGATATTGAAAACTCATAATTTTTTTGTGGAAAACAAGACATAGATTGCAATGACTTTAATATCTTCAGTAGAAAATAGGAAAAAAAGGGTATTCTTCTTCCTTGCAATACATGTGACCATGGCTTTAGTACTCAAATATGACAGATACATATCCAAGCATGCAAAATATCCCGAGGTTTACTGTCCTTTTAGTGTACATGAAAAGATTGTCTTGGTCCATAGGAAATTATGCAGCTTCTGCTTGAAGATCAGATTGGAAGACTGCAAAATGAAGGGAAGAAGGAAGAGAAAACCATGCAACTCCAGCCAATTTTGAAAGAAAGTGAAAGGGGAAAAAGGGAACAGTATTGATGTCACAGTATAGGATAAAAGGGAATGTCTAGACATTTGCAAGTCGCAGAGATGAAGAGTTTGGAAAAAAGGTTACAAATTAAAAATGATTTTGCTAGAAGTAAAGCAAAAAGTAAATCAGACAATCGCTAGTGTGATTCAAAAATTGAAGATTCATTTGAGGTGGATGCACAAAAATGCACAAAAAGGCTTCAGATTTTCTTAGTGTTTTATAACTTGGATTCTGAAACTGTTAAGAAAAATCCAGAAAATACTGGTATACTCAAGGAGGTGCCATTGACCCAATACTCAGTAATGAGCAGGCATCTCCACTTGGGGACTTAGGACTATTGCTCAGAACATGTATGTAAGTCTCGATGGAAAAGAAATCTCTCAGAAAGAAGAAATGTGAAAATGAATGCCAAGCAAGAAAAAGACCTGCCTTTCCTTCCTTCCTTCTCTTCCTCTGTCCCATTGACAAAGGGTACATCATCAATATCTCCTGAGAACATGTCTACTTCTGGACATGTAGTATAAGAGAAATGGGGCTTTGAAGTGTGTATAATACATCATCAAATAATAATTTTGGGGACTTGGCAATTCTGGAAAGAACTGAGAACGTATAGGCATCTGTTTCAATACACAAAACTGAAGCAATATAATAGTAGTGTTTTTTAGTTCAAAAAGGTTTTTCTCCACTAATGACTGATAACTAAATTGTAAGTCTTGTAAGACATGTTGAATTTCCAAATTATTTCCTTTGAACCTATATAAATATATAACTGATGATAAAAAAGAAGAAAAGCCAGACAAATTCCAGGAATGAGGTAGAAGAATATCAACAAGGACTCATAATCATATGTACCACTTGGCTTAGCAGTGACTCATAGTAATCATAAAGGTAAATATTAAATACTGGTTTAACCAGAAACTTATATAATATTAAAAGAGAGAGAAACTGGCATTGTGTAAGAGTGCTAATATTCATCCTCTATAATAAGTAAATTTATGAAATGTTAAGGTGGAGCATGGAAGAAAAACCTGTTTATTTTCAGTATAAGTCTTGCAGTCTATGTTCAATTTTAATTATTTGATACTTCACAAAAGTTTTAGAATTCAAATAGTACTGCATGATACTGTTATATATCATAATCCCAATCTTTAAAAAGAGACAATAATGTGCCTAAGCAAAAGAGCAGAAGGAATTTAACACAAATTCTCTTTGCGTTGAGGGATTTGGGATAATTTTACCTTACCTCTAGTGCTTTTTGTGTGTTTTCCAAGTCTATCAAATATTTACTCCTATGTTTTAAAATAAGATCAGTTAGTCAACCTTCTCCCAAGTTGGGGCAGCGCTGGGTACAGCATTCTCTCCAGTTTAGAGCCACCTTGTTTTGTTTCTTATGGTATCAACCTGGACTCTAATAGTTTCTGTGTTTTCTTGAGTTGGTTCATGTTCTGTTAGATTCTGACTCTTTCCAGATGTGTCTATGCTATCTCTAAAGCTTTAATTGACTGCTGAATTGGTTTCGAATGGACAAAACTAAGATTCTCCACTCACTTATGTCTGATTCCTAAAGTCAAGACATGACAGGTGTTGGTTTTTCTTTTCTTCTTTCTTTTTTCTTTTTTTTTTTTGAGACGGAGTTTCGCTCTGTCGCCCAGGCTGGAGTACAGTGGCGCTATCTCGGCTCACTGCAAGCTCCGCCTCCCGGGTTCACGCCATTCTCCTGCCTCAGCCTCCCGAGTAGCTGGGACTACAGGCGCCCGCTACCACGCCCGGCTAATTTTTTCTATTTTTAGTAGAGACAGGGTTTCACCGTGTCAGCCTGGATGGTCTCGATCTCCTGACCTTGTGATCCGCCCGCCTCGGCCTCCCAAAGTGCTGGGATTACAGGCGTGAGCCACTGCGCCGGGCCTGGTGTTGGTTTTTCTTAGTCTTTTATTTTCTTTCAATTCTGTTTTCATTTGGTTTCCACCTTGCCCCACTATGTTTTGGTTTAAGAAGCTACCTACCTTAGGCTCATGTTCTTTAATTACTTATGGATTAATTATACCATCCCACAGAGCTTGTGTCTACACTGTGGACCTCTTAAAATAATTTTTAGAGGCGACAGCCCAGGTTGCCCCACCCCTATAGATAGCTGCCTTTACCCACCCACTGTAAGTAGCTCCCCTCTCCACTACCATAGGTAGCTTAGGAAATGCTGTTTCCCTACCTGGTTCTGGCATGGGTGTGCAAACTTCCCTGCCTGCCTGATGTTTGAGAATGGCATGTTCCTCCTATCAGAAATATATTTTTCTGACTCTGTGAGCTCAAGAACTTTTAATTGATACTTACAAGACCGGTTGGGTATTCCCTCCCTCGTCTCCACTTCTTCATAAAAATGTGGAGTTTCAGGTGAGTGGATCCCTCTCCTGGAGCACGTTCCACAGTGCGTCAAATCATATCCATCCCAATAGAACATTTCACTGGAGGTGGGTTCAAAACATCCAGTCTCCTAAGTTCCCAACATCCCACATGCAGTAAGCAAACCTGTAGCTTGGAAAGGTGACTTCACACATAATGGAAGTTGAATCTGGTATTAATGGAACCAGGGATATAAGTTGGATCCTGGGTAGACTGTTGCTGCTAGTGCAAACTCATTAGCAAGAAAAATAAATGTAATTGGATAATGGTTGTGGGATTCTATTCCTGTCAGTGACAGTACTGATGGAAAATAATAGAGGTATGTTTACATTTAGATGTTGAGGCAGGAGGAGGGGAATTCACCATAAATGGTACTTGCTAACTGTAATTTTTCACAATCAGTTGGTTTAACCTGCAGAGACCCTGACTGAGAGCAATATCTAGTGCTGGTCAAAGAGGGTGAGGCCAAGCACATAATAGCCAGGCCTCTGTGTACATTGTTTTAAACCTGTAAAAATTACTTCAGGGCTGGGCACGGCGGCTCATGCTTGTGATCCCAGCACTTTGGGAGGCTGAGGCGGGCAGATCATGAGGTCAGGTGTTTGAGACCAGCCTGGCCAGCATGGTGAAACTCCATCTCTACTAAAAATACAAAAATTAGCCAGGCGTGGTGGTGGGTGCCTGTAATTCCAGCTACTTGGGAGGCTGAGGCAGGAGAATTGCTTGAACCTGGGAGGCAAAGGTTGCAGTGAGCCGAGATCGCGCCACTGCACTCCAGCCTGGGCAACAAAGCAAGACTCGGTCTCAAAAAAAAAAAAAAAAAAAAAAGAAAAGAAAACCTTTACGAAGACAAGACACACGAGGAATTGCTGACATACCTTATCTCCCCTTCTCCCTCCCGATGGACAAGAGACTAGTCCTTAACAAATTACTCTTACCTGCAAGGTCCCCCAAAATAAATGTGTGCACAGAAGACAACTATCAAGAGAACAATTATTACTCAGAGCCTTCCATTGAGCCACGTGAAGCTTGTTGCCTAATTCTTCAAAAAGTTATCCTCATTTTTGTAAAGAAGTCGATTAGGCATTTGTAACCTCCTGCTCTTTAGAACTTTGCTACTAAACTGGGGACCATGAACTGACAGGATAGGCATAACTCAGGAGGTTCCTAGAAATGTAGATGCTCAGGCCCTACTCAGGACTTGCTGAATCAGAATCTGCTTTGTAGCAGGGTCCCCAAGTGATTCATATGCATGTTAGAGTTTGGGAAGAAGTATCCTAGGTCAGTGGTTCTCAAGCAGGCGCCCACTTAGGGTTTCTTTTCAGCCTTATGAAACGGAGTGAGTCTGGAGATGCTAAAACTTCTCCTCAAGAGGACAGCACCTAGAACTATGCTTTACCTTTGCAGGGACAAGATATGAAGAAGCTGGCCCTATTTTCTTTCATCAATCCCTTTAGAGATAGTGTCTCTTTTTTTTCCCTTAGAAGAAGTCCGATGGCCAGTCAGGAAGAGCCTTAAGAGTCCTATCACCAGAGTCATTATCTAGTGTCAGTATCACTAGAGTTAAACTATAAGCAACAGAAAACTCGTTCCCCATATGCTGGATGAGGGCCAGGGTTAGGGGTGGGTGGTATAAGCTTGACCAATATCTGTGTCCTGCTGTGAAGGATCTCTATTCCTGTCAGGAAAGGAAAGATGTTTTCATTCTACCTGAAAATAGTTATTTTCATACTTTAATGTAAGTAGTAAAAGGCTGAGGGATAGATGTTAGTCAGTGTTCTTCAGAGAAACAGAACCAGTAGGATGTGTGTATATATAGAGCCACTTGAAGGAATAGACTCATGTGATTATGGAGGCTGGCAAGCCCAAAATCTACAGTTCAGGTCTGAATTCCTTCAGACTGGAAACCCAGGGAAGAGCTGATGTTGCAATTCAAGTCAGAAGACCATCGGCTGGCCAGATCCTCTTTGCATGGGGGGAGTTGGTCTTTTCTTCAATTCAGGCCTTCAGCTCATTGGATGAGGCACACTCACATTAGGGAGGGAAAGTCTACCAATTTAAATGTTAATCTCATCCAAAAACACCTTCAAAGAAACATCCAGAATAATGTCTGACTGAATATCTGGGCATTGTTTGCCCAGCCAAGTTGACATGTAAAATTAACCATCACAATCTTTCCTTGCCCACTGCCTTTCTTCATGCTCTTCTGCAGCAATGCTGGCTGCCAGAGCTGTACCTCAAGCCCTTCTTTAGAGCTTCTGTATTGCAGACTTGTCTATCTGACTGGTATTTCAAATTCACTATGGCCAAGATGTCTGATTTTCTTTATCATCACCTGCCTACCCGTAACCTTTTTTTTTTTTTGGGGGGGGGGGGGGTGGTATTCAGGACCACAGTCAATGGTATTCTTATTCGACTCATCATGGAAGGCAGTAACCTGAGAGGATCTTCAATGCTTTCATCACCTTCCCTTCCCCCATGTCCTCCTCCCCAGTGCCCTCATTACCAAAGGAAGATGTTTTAAGTACAGCAGCACTTGCCTAGGAAATACCAAAACTAAATGTTGTGTGTCATTACAACTGTCTATAACCAGCTGAAGTATTTTTCTTTTCAAAAAACTAAAACCACACTGTTTGAGTGCCCCTGGTAAGCCAAACACTGACTGGACCTAACTGATGATGCTTTCCTTGCCAATGAATAATAGGAATTGAGTAAACCAACCTTGTCAGACCTATGGATTCATTCTGTGTTATCCAGAGTGCTAGTTTTTAATCCTCAATTAGTATAACCACTATGAAACCTGCTTTCTGGTATTTAAAAACTATTTTTTTTCTCAGTGAAGAAATCAGTGCGTTTCTTCAAAGGCATGCTTTCCTTTGCGTAGGAAGTTAATCGACTAAATGTCTTAGTCCATTTGGTGTTACTAGAACAGAATACCTGAGACTGGACAATTTATAAACAAAATAAATTTGGCTCATGGTTCTGGAGGCTGGGAAGTCCAAGATTCAGGGTCCGCCTGTAGCAAAATCCTTCTTGTTGCATCATCCCATGGTGGAAGGCATCACATGGTGAGAGAAGGTGAGAGTGCACAAGATACAGTGAGAAAAAGAGGGCCAAACCCTTGGGCCACCTAGTCCACTCCTGTTATAATGGCATTAATCAATTAATGAGGAAGAAGTCCTCATCAACTAATCACCTCTTAAAGGTCTTACCTCTGTTTTTTTTTTTTTTAGATGGAGTTTCACTTCACTCTTGTTGCCCAGACTGGAGTGCAATGGTGCAATCTCGGCTCACTGCAACCTCTGCCTTCCAGGTTCAAGGGATTCTCCTGCCTCAGCCTCCTGAGTAGCTGGGATTACAGGCACATGCCACCATGCCCAGCTAATTTTGTATTTTTTTTAGTAGAGACAGAGTTTCTCCATGTTGGTCAGGGTGGTCTCGAACTCCCGACCTCAGGTGATCCGCCCGCCTCAGCCTCCCAAAGTGCTGGGATGACAGGCGTGAGCCACCGTGCCCGGCCAAAGGTCTTACCTCTTAAAGGTCCTATATTTTAATACTGTTGCAATGACAGTTAAATTTCAACATGAGTTTTAGAGGAAACATTCAAACCATAGCACTCAATTTTGTAATTTTTAAACCTCTGGTGGTTTTATTTTATTCCTTGACATCCCTAGTATTTGAATATCCAGGTCTATTGATGTTTTACCTTCTAAAGATTTATCATATGCATCCCAAGTACCATGAATCTGGTTCATTGTGGACACATAGAGGGGAACTATACACACTGGGGCCTGTTGGAGGATGCAAGGTGGGAGGAAGAAGAGTGTCAGGAAAAATAACTAATGGATACCAGGCTTAATACCTGGCTGATGAAATAATGTGTACAACAAACCCCATGACACATATTTACCTATGTAACAAACCTGCACATTGTGCACATGTACCCCTGAGCTTAAAACTTAAAAAAAAAAAAAAAAAATCTGGTTCAAATTGCCATCTCTTTAAGTTGTGGTAAATTTTTCCTAACTGGTTTCCGTGTTGCTAACTTTATGCCTTAACCACTGTCTTAAATCTCTATGTTGGGTAGAAGTTATATTCAAGATTCTAAACCACTTAACTAATCAGCGTCCTTTAAGAACTGCTTTTATCCCTCAGATGTAAGTTTAAGATGCTAAGGTGCCAGATCAAGAGAACCTCGTGTCTCATATTAACTCCTTGTCACCTTCAACTGAACTGCCATGTCTAGTCTTATAACTTTTTTTCTGGTGGTACTGAATTACTCATAGTCCTCTATGAAAACATGCCACAGCCTTCGTGTAAACCACTCCTTGCTATTCCTTGTCTTTATATGAGCTTAGTTATAGAGGATTAATATAATTTAGCCAGGTGTTGTATCAGGCAGGATCCCAACAGGAAACAGATGGCATACACAAATTAGGATCATTTAAGGAGGGTTTATTTACAAAGGGTTTAATTAAAGCATAGGTGGGGTGAAGAGGACTACAAGAGAGTGCAGGAACCCAAGACTAGAAGCGGCTACTACTACCACTAGCCTAGAAGAGATAAGGGGAAGGAATGGTTGCTGGAAACTAGAGTGAGAGAGAATCCTGTAGAGCAGGCCCATGGAGAGGAACAGATCTTCCGCAACAGGGCCAGGCCAAGGCAACATCAGAAGAGGGAGTCCTGGGAATAAAAGCCTGAGCATATTTACCAATTTCCTTGTGATCTTGCCAACATTTTCACAGGTGCCTTTATCTTCTGGCTTCCAATCTATACAGATCAGCATCTCTGGACAGGGAGAGGTAAGGAAAAGGGTAGAAAAAGTAGATCTGGAGGGGAAAAGAAAATACCCAACA
Source organism: Chlorocebus sabaeus (assembly GCF_047675955.1). Taxonomy (NCBI): domain Eukaryota; kingdom Metazoa; phylum Chordata; class Mammalia; order Primates; family Cercopithecidae; genus Chlorocebus; species Chlorocebus sabaeus. The sequence goes on from NC_132933.1 coordinate 109,240,044, forward strand.
TGGGCTCATTCCAAAAACCTTGGGCTTTTGTTTTCCCTCATGTAAGTGCATATAGTTTTTCTCTCTTACTAGACTATGTCTCAAGGAAAGAGATTGCTTTACCCAGCTTTGGATCCACAGAGCATCAAATATAGGAAGTTCCATTGAGTTTAACTGGCCAGGTTCACCTATATCTTTTCCTATCCTTCCCCTGCCTTTGGAAGCACCCTCTCTTGAATTACTGCCTCTTGATTACCTTGTGCTTGGTGTGTCTCTCTTGGCCCCAGGGATAGTGTTACTACACTAGGCTTCATCTTGAATTGAGGTGGGGACCCTGACAATCAAAGCCAACTTCTGCCAGATGCCCAGGAGAGTGGAGAGAAGAAAGCATAAGGTCTTTTCCACTAGGTGGTCTTTTGCTGCCACCTTCTGGCATCCTTTCACTACAACCCAGATTCTCAGGAAATTGAATCAAGTCACACCTCCCCTGGGGAGGTGGGCCCAGGGGAAGTGAAAGAAGTAGACCTTGCTCAAAAACAAGAAGGCCCAGCTGGCCCTGGTCTCCTGTTGGTTAGAGGGCAGGAAAAGCTAGTATTTCAAGGAGCAATAAAATACAAATTTTCTAGTCTTTAGATGCCAAACCCTAAACTTTGGTTTCATCCTCTTACTACAGCTCTAAAAAAAAAAAAAAAGAAAGAAACGCCAGCAACAGCCACCTCTTTGCCTCTCCACCAACTTCTGTACAACTGCCAGCACAGATATGGATATATCATACTTCTCTGCCATGCTTGGAGTGGTTGCCCAAAGGGCAGGAACTGACTTACAGGTTTTTAATTTTTTGTGTGTGTGCCTATATGTAGGCGCACATAAAAAAAGTTATGTTTTATATATATATATAACATAAAACCATTGTAAACAAAAAAAAGTTATATATATATACCAAAAAATATATATATATACCAAAAAATATATATACCAAAAAAACCCAAAAAATATATGTTATATAAAATATAGCATGTTATATGTTAAATGTTAACATAAACATAACATATATAAACATAACATAAAACATATATAAAAATAACATATAACATATGTTATATGTGTTATAAAAATATGTTATGGAAAACCAAAAAAATATATGTTTTTTATATATATATAAAACATAAAACCATTGTAACTATTTTTAAGTGTGTAATTCAGTAGCATTAAGTATATTCACATTGTTGTGCAACCATTGGCACCACCCATCTCTAGAACTTCCTTATCATCCTAAACAGAAAATCTCTACCCATTAAAAAATAACTCCTCGTTCTTCCTACCCCCAGCTCCGGTAACCTCTATTCTCCTTTCTGTCTTTATGAATTTGCCTCTTCTAGGTACTATATAGAAGTGGGATTATACAATATGTGTCCTTTTATGACTGGCTTATTTCACTTAATATAATGTCCTCAAGATCATCCATGTTGTAGCATGTATCAGAATTTCATTCCTTTTCATAGCTGAGTAATAGTCCATTGTATGTATATAAATGTGCAGAAAATATTGAAGGATACAATAAATAGCAAAAAAAAAAATAGCGTACAAATGTTAGATTAGGAAATTTTTATAACTGAAATTGCAGTTATAGTTAAACTCCCTTTGTTCCCCTTCCCAATCCTATTCTCTCTCCTCCCTCCCTAAAGGTAATCACTACCCTGAAGTTGATGGGTTTCTTCCCATTTTATATTCCTATATTATATGTTTAGTTTTCCAAAACAATATATAGTATTCTCTTGTGTTTTTGTATTCAATAAATAGCATACTGTATGTGACATTCTGAAGTTTCCATCTCTCACTGTTGTTTTCAAAATTTATCTATGTTGATGTTTGTGGTTCTAGTTCATTTAGTTTTACTGTTTTATGCTTTTGAGTACGTGTATATGACAAAGTAGCCATCATCCTATTGCTGAACATTTAGGATGTTTCCAGGTTTTTTTTTTTTTCTATTACAAATAATGCTGCCACGTATTATTTGTATCCTTGTAACCATCACCACATTTCCTTGAGCACAGGTTTTTCCTGGGGTCTGGAATACATACCCTGAATTAGAATGGCTAAGCTACAAGGCCATGCACGTCATCACTTTTACTGGATTCTGCTAAATGTCTATTGGTACAGCAAAATAGCACTTCGTATTTGGGCAGCAGTGTTTGAGAGTCCCGATTTTTCCATACTCATCTCCAATTGGTATTATCAGTCTTTTTACTATTTCTCAGTCTGTTGGATAAAAATAGTATAATGGTATCTAATTGCTTCAGTTTTCATTTCTTTGGTTTTTAGGGGAGATAAGCATCTTTAGTATGTTTATTAGTCATTTGGAGTTTCTTATCTCTAAAATTTCTAAGACTGATGTATATTTTAGAGTTTGAAGGAGTTCTAAAACATATCCGCCCAATGAAGGTTTATTATGGGTGTTTACCTATTTTCCCTTTTAGTGAGAGAACTTCAATTTCATGTTTCAGGGCTTGTTGCCAGCAGATGTCAGCACTGTACCATAATCTCAGAGCCCAGCTTTGCTGGAAATGTGTTTTCCATGATTCAAGATGGTGGGTCTTAATCATGTTTGGTAATACAATTGGATTTCTGCACATTTATGCAAATAACTTGTAAAAATTCAAATATGCTTAAGTAAATTATATTCTTTAGAACAAAATTTTAAAGCAAATTGAGCCCTGAGTCTAAATATCTGCATACATATTAGATTTCTGATTTCTCCTGTGTCAATCTTACCATTAGATGGTAACAAAATGTTAAAGGGAACATCTTTTGAATGATTACGTGCAGAGAACTGTGCTAAGTATTTTTCACATATAGCCATGTTATTCTTACAGTAGTTATGTAAGGCAGGCATCCTTACCTCATCTATCAAAAAGGGATAGCTGAGACGTAGATAGGTTCAGTTGCTCACTAGCACACAGCTAGTTAAATGTCACATCCAAGGTCTTTCAACACAGGCAGGTTGCTTTCAAAGTCTGTGTTCCCTGCTATTATGCTACTCTGGCTTTCAACATATGGAATTCTGCAATCAGCCTGCATCCAAATCCCCTAGGCAGTTTGTGCTTAGGGATAAGAATAAACTTGAGCTAACAAGGGGGAATCCTTTCTAAAACTGTCTCCTGGTGCTGGAGGCGCATCTGCTTATTTCTGAGGTCAGCTGTATCTTCTAGTAAGAAGCATTTTTTTTTTTTTTAAATCTTCTTTCAAAATCAGTTTCTAAAATAATAACCCAATTTTTTTTTTCACTCTGCCTCTTGGCAAACTTTCTCTGAATTTTACAGCACCCAACAAAAAATACCTGTGTGCTAATGCTGTATGTGTCAGGGTATTTTCTAGCATATTTACCACCTTCTCGTTAGTACCTATGCTCACAGTATACCTTCACGTGGAAAGAAGACATTGCCCTGTCTCTCTGCCTCTTACCTTTTGTGCTCACAACAGATTAGCACCAGGCAGGTAACAGATATAAGAGGGTGTGGTCTAAATACTAGAGAGAAGTAGAGACACCTGACCCCTGCCTTCAAGTGTCGGAGCACTCACTCCTCACTTTTCACCCCCGTTGTCCAGTCACTGTGTTTCACTAAACATGGGGCAATATGATCTCTGCATGGGTAGCAAGAGTGTGTCTGTGAGCTTCTTGCCTCTGCTCGGTGGAGCTAGGGGTCACAAGGTTTCCCCTTCAGTGAAAGACCAAGAAGTCTCTTGGGAAATAACTTCTCCAAACAAACTGGATTGTCTCAACTGTCCTTCCAAATAACAATGCCCATGTTGATCGGGGTTGGGATGATTTTGAGTATTAACGTGTCCTACTGCTCAGCCAATTCTCCAATCTAATTCCCACTGACTGATGCTGAAGTCCTGGGGTGAGAAAACTACAGGAAAAAAACTGGCAGAATAGCTGCATTTAAATGCTTTTACTCAGGATCTAAAACAGTGCAGCTTTATTTTGGAGTAACATTTAAAATGCCAAGATGAAGAAAGAGGAATAGTCTCTGCTTCTGAGGAAAACATAGCCCAGATATGGTAGAACAAAGGCTCTAAATAACCCAGTGAGTTCCCTGTTATCTCACCCATGGCAGTGCCAAGGCTCTCATCTATGATGACAGAGTTGTTATAAACTGAAGGACATTGCCTCCTGAGGGCATGGGTGGCCTGACATCTCAGCTACAGGGAAACACAGCAGAAGAAAGAAATGACTAATGCCATGGAGTGGCAAAAAAATATATATTCCTGTAGGCTCAGGCAAGGTGTCCCTTGGAGACTCCTATAAATAGTGCCTCTGTCCTTTCCTCTCCCTCCACCCCAACCCAAAGATCTTACTTTAGCAGGCATGGGAAAAATATTCAGAGAAATATTACTGATGATTGTGATTTGTATGAGTCCATATTCAAATGAAATCCCCAGGAATCAAGACAGATCGTACAAAAACAAATTAGAGTAATTTTCCCTTAGGAGTTCTTGTTGGGGTGTTCAAAACATAGCTTTACAAATCAACATTTTCTGATCACATTAGATTCAGGGAAAAAAAATAATGCCCCCCAAGTACAGTGCCCCAAGCTACAATTGTCATGGTCGTCGTCATCCTCCTCCTCCTCCTGCTCCTTCCTCTTCTTTTTTTTTTTTTTGACAGGGTTTCACTCTGTCACTCAAGCTGCAGTGCAGTGTCACAATCACGGCTCACTGCAGCCCTGATCTCCCAGGCTCAGGTGATCTTCCCACCTCAGCCTTCTGAATAGCTATGACTATAGGCACACACCACCACACCCAGATAATTTTTGGTGTTTAATATTTTCTGAAGAGACAGGATTTCACCATGTTGCCCAGACTGATCTCGAACTCCTGGGCTCAAACAATCCACCTGCCTTGGCCTCCCAAAGTGCTAGGATTACAGGCATGAACCGTTCCACCCAGCCCTCTTGTCTTCTTAGATTCATATTAGCAGAGAGTTTAGCCCCTCTCTCTCTAGGTTTTCTTCTTTGTAACAAGCACAAGAATGGTGGTTTAGCCAATCCTACAATCCTAAGGGTCTACCTTGCTGCACCCCAAGGAGGAGAAAAGCAAAGAAATTGCTTGGAACTGCAAAGGGTTCTACTTATCTTGCCATTGTGGGGGCCTGAAAAATCATGGACATGAGACAGATTGATTAATAGGAGAAAAGGCATACAAATTTATTTAACATGTATACATGGGAGCCTTCAGAATGAAGAACCAACCCCCCAACAGAGTACAGAAGTTTATCTATTATCTCGAGGCAATAGAAAGAATGCAGGCTCAGAGCATGGCCCAAAACAGGTATGTTGGTAAATCAGGTTTTCGTGGCAAGACAAGTTATGGGAGTGAGAAAGGAAGAGGTTTGGCTAGTAACAGTAGTCTTGTTACACAGATGAAGGCTCATAGGTAATAGCCCTCAGAGGGAATAAATGATAAGTGTTTCTTTTCAGACTTTTAAAGTTGTCAGACTTTTAGTAGACTTCTTCTAGATCCAGGAAAAACCTAAAAAGGGAAGTCCTGGCTGCTTTAGTGGAGATTCTCTACAGATGCAAATTTCTTCCATCTCAATCTTCTGGCTCTGTGACAGCGATTTCAAAATTTATCAAAGAAATGTATTTTGGGGTAAAATATTTTGATTTCCTTTACCATGCAATTCAATTCTGTTTCTATTAAGTGACCTGTGATGGCTGAGGTGCTCTCTTTGATATGGTGCTAGAATCTCCTTTTACCCATAATTCCAGATTATCTCACATTTGCCTTGGTCTCCAAGTTACTGTTCTTCACTTACAAGGCTTTGTTAGTATCTCCACTCACAGGTACTTCTCTGGGGTTAAATCCCATGACCAGGAGAAGATTTTGTGTAGAATCTTCAGTTGGTCTTTTCGTAAACCCAGGACTATATTCTCTTTTGGCAATGTAAATACTGGTGCAGAAGCCAACATCCTGATCCAGTCTGTTTCTATTTTCAGAAAAATTTCTTCATCAACCTATGGCTTTCTTTTCTAACATTAGGCCTTAGACAGAAACACTTCCAAACACCAAAATTGGTTTTAATAACTTTGACTCTCAAGAAATAGTTTGTGGCCTCATCTTCTTCTCTCATAGTAGTTTCCTGGAAAAATTTCTCACCATCTTCTCAGAAAGCTTAGAGAGTTTTACTGTTTGTAGAAATGGGCAGAGGTGGGGATGGTGGGTGATTTTGCCCAATTGTTGAAAGAGCTGGAGCTCCAATGCTTCTTCCCAAAATGGTGAATTTCTATTTGCCTTGCTTCCAGACAACCAAAAGGGAGCATTGGATTTATTCCTTACGAAACAGGGAGATTTAATGTCTCTACTGCTGCAAATAGAAAGGGTTCTTAGAGAAATGATGACTTATAAGTTATCAGGGAAAAAACCAATACAAACTTTTGGACTTATTGAGTACCCCACAAATTGTTACTTATAGAATATAAAGGAGGCTTTGGGAGTTAACCAATTTGTTCACTGTTGTAATTGTTGGTGTTGCTTGTTTTAGGCTCTCTGCTTTCCAAGCATGTGGTAGGATTGAACTTTCTTCTCCTCTGTAGTTGGGTGGGAATCATATGACCTAGTTTGGCCAATGAATTGTGAGCTCTTGTTAGTGTGAAAACTAGTGGAGCTCTCCCTCTACCACAGCTACTGGCAATGCTCTAAATGATGGCTCCTCTATTAGCTTGGGTCCTGAACTTGGGACAAAATAGAATAGAACCACAGTCAATCCACAAATAACATGTAGCATAACCAAGAAATAAGCCTTTGCTTTTTGTATCACAGTCCCAAGAGACTAGATTATCCTAGTGGCTGTGGAGGCGTGCTGCTTGGATTTCCTTTCAATAAAGAACTTGCTGATCAGCTGCAAGGCAAGTAGGACAGCTAGCTGACAGCCTCCAGCTGCTTTACCCTTGGGATCCACTGCAGTGTTTAAGCGAAGGCCATGTTTTTCTCAGGCAGCCTCCCACACAATGACTGAGACTGAGCATGGCAAGGATATTCTAGGGCCTAGCCTCTCTGCCAGTGTGGGACTCTGCTATTGGACACCCTTTGTTTCTGTGCTGTCCATTGCGTTGACCACATTTGCATTGCATTCTGAGGTTCTGCCTGCCAGATTCTGTCTTCTTCCTTCTTTCCTTTCACGAGTCTGATTTTTTTTTTCCTGCAACAAAAGCCACAGTCAATCACAAGTCTGATTGGCATCATGATCTTTCTATGACTTTCTATGTCTACTCCTGCTTTCTCCCCAGTCGTTTTTCACAGGAATTACTCCCCAATACGTGTCTTATACTGCTAACTTGTCCTTGGTGTCTGCTTACCAGAGGACCTGAACTGATACCATTATACTATGGTAAAAGTCATCTACTTTGTGTACATGGTAAATAGAGCATGTATACTGCAGCATAGACAAGAAGGAGAAGAAACTATCAGAAATGAGTAGAGATGAAATAACATCCTTCTGGGAGTAATGGACGGTTACATTTAAACCACCAGCGATTGAAACTAACAGAGCAGTTGAGGGAGACTCTAAAACTTTTTTTGAATAGTTGCCTTGTCCGGGAATGTGTTGCCCCTTTTGTTTGAAGGGTGCTGCTCGAGCTTTTCTTTCCAAGGTCAAACCCAACCTCTGACCCTTTTATTATCAATGCATGCTCTGTCTATGGACTGTGATGTGCATTTGTCTACTACTTTCCACTAACTCTAAAGTAAGAAGGAGAATCACTTTCATAATTAAAGCAGAACATTAACTCATGAGGGAAAGAAGAAAAGCTCCTACCCTACAAGTTTTCTGTTTAGAAAAACATACTGCAGATATATAGCATTTCCTAATAATGAGAAGAATCATTCATCTCCTTCACTCTCAAATGGTTATTATTTAGCTGGGAATGAAAGCACAAAATAGGTCAAAAGGACATAATCTGCAGCTCCTGCACACAGCAATAAAAATAATATGCTTTGGGTTTTTATAATCATCTTAGGTAGCTACTGACTCATTAAGTATGATATGCCCTACAGGTTGTCCTTACTGACACTGAGCCAGAAGTTATAGCCCCATGCTTAAGTGTTTCACAATTACCTTCCTCAGGATGTTAATTATCAACTTGAATTTCTCTCCTGGATGACTCAGTAGGCTGTAATAGTCCTGATGGTAAATACCTATGGCAGGGCTGCAAAGCAATCATCCACATAAAGAGGGACTGGGTCACTAAGATAGAAATGGTCACATAAATACTATTGCCTGACAGGTCTCAGGGAGGCACTCCCTCCAGCTAAGAGAAGCCATTTGGCATATTCAGCACAATCTGCTTTACTGAACTAGAATTACAAAGGTCTACCACAGCTGCCTTATCTATAGGAAAATATGTCTTGCAAAAGAACTATTTTCCCTTGAATTCTGCTTCTCCCGCTTGTTCACTCACTCTTTAGTGTGCCAGAACCTGAGATGGAATAAAAAATGCAAGCAGTTTATTGAGGGGTAAATGCTTTCCACTCTTCTCAGTGTGGAAAACTGAGAAGAGGCAAGATTGGGTAGGCACAGCTGCCAGACTATGTATGATACTGATCTGACTCCTGAAGAAAGAGGGAAAAAAACAGGACTGGGCAAAAGAGCTTCAGACTGCCATGCAAACATGACAAAGTTTTGGCCAACCCAGTGGGGAGCCCCAGAGCAAAGACAGTTCATTAGAGAAGTCCCATGGTGCACAGGAAATGGCAGGGCTCTAGAGGCCCTGCTGAGCTCAGTCATCAGCTGGGGCTTCCCAGGAAGCATAGCCTTGGCTCAAAAGCAGGAAACTGTCAACTAACTGCATTTTTTTTTTACAGTTGAATGATAAGTACTTTCTTGGAGGGGGATATGAGTGGTACACCTCCCTGGCTGCTACATGTCATGTCTTCTTGTGAGTGAAAAGTGGATTGATTTTAGGGTTACCCTTGTGGAATACATAAATGCAAAAAAAAAAAAAAAAAACCAAAAAAACAACAGGTGTTAAATACAATCTTGCAGTCTTAAGGGTCAGGGTTTGAGATAAATGACACCAGGGAGAAGCTGAAGACCTGGGCCTTTCTCCTTTTCCAGCCTAGTGTTTTGTGACCATCTGTAGTTCTATCACTACCAGTTAGATGACCTTTGGCAAATCTTTCCTAACTTCTCTGAGCCTTGATTTCCTGATATATGATACAGGAATATCATTGAAAGATAATTGTGAGGGTAAAATGACAGGTTTTAAAAATTCTCCGCGCAAAGCATCTGCCATAAGTTTTTAGTCCATCTTCTTTTTAGGTGAAAGTTGACCTTTAAATTAAGCCCGATTAGCCTGATTAAGACCAGTTTGGGAGCTGGAGGTTCAAGAAGAGGAATGTCTGATTATTTGGGGATTATTAAAGTAAGATGTATTAATTAGTATTCACATCTTGGGGTTCTTTCATTTGCAACCCAAAATAAGATGAAGCAAAAGAGGGATTTATTGGCTTATGTAAACTATCTGTAAGAGAGCCAGATATATTACTGGCTTCAGGAACCAGGAGTTGAAATACCAGCTGACTCTTACTCTTCTCCTTCCTTCTCTGCTTCTCTCTTTGTTTCAGCTTTGTGCTCTCAGGCTATCTTTCTCCTCAAGGCAAAAATCAAGGCCCATATTTCTCTATTGGTGAAGCTGGGAAAGTTACCATATTCATATTCATATATGTGAATCCTGGAGCTGCCAGTGAAATATATTTCCTTAATTCCAATTCAGAAAATCTTGTTATGGGCAATCCTCACACAAACTAGATAGAATGGAGGAGGGTGGAGAAGTTTATCAAAAGAATGGTTTACCCAGAGCCACTTTCTTCAAGATCATCACCCCAAACTAGAGATCTCTGCTATACTGTGTCATCAGCCCTCTTTTTCTTTTTCCATCTTAATCTTTAGCAGTGAGCTGTAGAGTTTATGGTGGTGAGGGGGCATATTTGCACTAGAAGATATTATGTGATCAAGAATAGTCTTGTCTTTTTTTTTTTTTTTTTTTTTTTTTTTTTGAGACATAGTCTCGCTCTGTCACCCAGGCTGGAGTGTAGTAGCACGATCTTGCCTCACTTCAACCTCTGCCTCCTGGTGCCTCAGCCTCCCAAGTAGCTGGGACTACAGACATGCGCCACCACGCCTGGCTAATTTTTGTATTTTTAATAGAGACAGAGTTTCACCATGTTGGCTAGGTGATCGCAAACTCCTGACCTTAAGCGATCCACCCACTTCAGCCTCCCAAAGTGCTCGGACTACAGGTGTGAGCCACTATGCCCAGCCATCTTGTCTTATTAAGAAAAAATTTCTTCTTAATTTCTTACTGTATATTTTTTCTCCCATAATTTTATTTCATTTTAATAGAAAGCCTGGGACTTAATTATCCAGTGATATCTTAGGTGAGGTTACCCCAAAAGCCATCCCTGAGGCAAGGATTTGAGTAGCAGTACTTTGTTTGGGAGAATATATCAGTAGTCTTAGGTAAGGGACTGGAGAGGTAAGATGAACATGAAATGAGAGCAGGTAACTTACCTGCGAGCACCTGTACCTCACTTCTGTTGGAGGACTCTGGAAGATAGTTTTCTACATTCAGAGGCAGGAAGGTGAAAATGTTTGTCCACCAAACTCTCTGAGTGATTGACTGAAAGCTACTTCTGAGGATGTTGACTCTGATACTTCCAGCCTGCCCCAACTTGATGAATGAGAGGGTAGCAGCAGCCAGAGAAACCTCTCAGGCACAGTTACAAGTACCTTCAGTTGGTAGCTGTTGGATTGGCAGGTACTAGAATAGTGAATAATTGTCTATTGTTGCATAAAAAATCACTTCCACATTTTGTGGGATAATAAATGTTTCTAAGCCATTGTTTCTGTGAATCAAGAAATCAGCTTAACTAGGTGGTTCTGGATTGAGGTTTCCCATAAAGTTACATTCAAGATGTCAGCCAGGCTGCAGTCATCTGAAGGCTTGACGGGGGCTGGAGGATCCACTTCCAAGATGCATGGCTGTTGGCAGAAGGGCTCAGTTCTTTGCTGGCTGTTAGCAAGAGGCCCCATGTTCTTACCATGCATTCACCTCATTAGGGCTACTTGAGTATTCTCAAGATATAGCAACTGATTTCTTCAGAGTGAGCAATACAAGATAAAGCACAAGGAAAAAATGATAATGCTTTTTATAACCTAGTATTGGCAATCACACACCATTATCTAGTCCTGCCATATCCTATTTTGGTTAGAAGGAAATCACTAATTCCAATGCACACACTCAAGGGGAACTTTATCATCACCTTTTAAAAGGAGATATGTCAAAGAATATGTGGACTTACTTGAAAACCACCACAGTGAATATGGGAAGATATAGGCTGGGCACCAATGGCATCTGCTAATGGTGGGTCTATATATCCTATGTTTTACCTGTCACCATCATGGGTTCTTACATTTTCTAACAAAAGGCATAAAGGATGAGTGAACCTGCCGCCGCCTTCTTCTTCTTCCTTCTTCCTCTTCCTCTTCCTCTTCTCCTCTTCTTCCTCCTCCTCCTCCTCCTCCTCTTCTTTTTCTTCCTTTTTTTTTTTAGATGGAGTTTCACTCTTGTCTCCCAGGCTGGTGTACAGTGGTGTGATCTTGGCTCACTGCAACTTCCGCCTCCCGGGTTCAAGTGATTCTCCTGCCTCAGCTGGCTTAGCAGCTTCTGAGTAGGTGGGATTACAGGCACATACCATCATACCTGGTTAATTTTTGTATTTTTAGTAGAGACGGGGTTTCACCATGTTAGCCAGGCTAGTCTCGAACTCATGACCTCAGTGATCCTTCCGCTTTCCAAAGTGCTGGGATTACAGGCATGAGCTACCATACCCGGCCTCAACTTCTTCTTAAAATTTACTTTATCCCTTCCCAAACACATATACATTCTCTCCCTGATTCCTCTTCTTTACCCCCTGTCCCAACCAAAAGGTTATTTTTTACCACTAAACAAATAGATCTCAAACAAATTACTTCTTCACATCAGAGTCTCTATATTGCACTACCCTGGAGGCACCATCACATTTTAATCTAACAACTATGATGCTGAGCAACTTGGTGGCATGCCAACCTCTGTATTCCCTTGACTAAGAGCTCTGAGTTGTATATGTGGTCTGCCTAAGGATTGGTCCTTTAATTGAAAGAATGTTGGCAACCTTGGTCTCAGATTTTTTGTTTGCATATATAATTCCTTGTCCCTAATATCACCACTTTTCTTCTACTTTAATACTATGTTTATTCCCTCTACCTTGTAGATCTCTATACCCCTCCTTTCTTCCTCTTAAATGTTGTATATTGTTTGGCATTTTCTGGAAATGAGTAATATAGGAGACAGAGTAAAACATGCTATATGACTATCTTTGACTCTGCCTTGCAGGGAACCCAATTTGAGACAAGGATTTGAATGTAGGTGGTTTATTTGGGAGATGATTTCATGAAGCAAGAGTGAAGAAATGGGGAAATGAGGCAGGGAGAGTGAAAAACCTAACATATGGGCACTTAATTGAGGTAATTGCTATGATGAACAGGGTCTTGATTCCACCAGGGCTTCTGAAGAAGTATAAAGAATCTCATGGTTGGTCACAGCTTTCATCTATTTATGCATCACTCCCTACCCCCTTATTGTTTGAAAATCACCCCTGCAGACACTACTTTCCCACACTTTTGGGGTGTGCTTATGTACAGGCCAACTACTAATATGAGAAAGCTTCAAAAAGTTCATGAGACAATTTGTATTATGAAAAAATTATGGATGAATCTCAAAATATATAATGCATGTATTGAACAATACAAAATACACGTATTGTTAGTACAGTAAGCTAGTACTAACTTTTGACATGATCTAGTTTGAGATACTAGGAAGGATAAGATACCAGTTTGAAAAGAGCCCCTATTGGAGCAACATGAATTATGCTAAAATTGAAGCAAGAATAAACATCAAATTCATGGTAAAGCTTGGGTAGACGAATGGTGAAATCATTGGTGCTTTATGAATAGTTTACAAGGATGATGTCCAAAGAAATCAGCAGTTTAGAAATGGTTAACTCATTTTAAGAACAGACAGGATGGTGTTGAAGATGACACCCATGGTGGCAGACCATCCTCATCAATTTGCCAGGAAAAAAATCCATCCTGTTTGTGCTCTAATTGAAGAAGACTGATGATTAACAGCAGAAACAATAGCCAACACTGTAGACATTTCAACTGGTTCAGCTTACACTATTGTGATTGGAAAATTAAGGTTGAGCAAACTTTTCACTCGATGGGCACCAAAACGATTGTGCCTAGATCAAATGCAGTCAAGAGAAGAGCTTCCAATGGAAAATTTAAGTAAGTGGGATCAAGATCCTGAAATATTTCTTTGAAGAATTGTAACAGGAGATGAAACACGGCTTTATCACTATGATCCTGAGGACAAAAAACAGTCAAAGGAATGACTACCAAGAAGTGGAAGTGGTCCAGTCAAAGCAAAAGCAAACTGGTCAAGAGCAAAGGTCATGACAACAGTGCTTTTGAATGCTCAAGGAATTTTGCTTGTTGATATTCTGGGGGGCCAGACAACAATAGCATCTGCTTATTATGAGGGTGTTTTGAAAAAGCTAACCAAAGCTTTAGCAGAAAAATATCCAGGAAAACTTCGACAGAGAGTTCTTCTCTACCATGACAATGCTCCTGTTCATTCCTCGCATCAAAACAAGCACAATTTTGCAAGAGTTTCAATGAGAAATTATTAGGCATCTACCTTACAGTCCTGGTTTGGCCCCTTCTGACTTCTTTTTGTTTCCTAATCTTAAAACATCTTTTGCCTAGTGCAGTGGCTCATGCCTATAATCCCAGCACTCTGGGAGGCCAAGATGGGTGGATCTCTTGAGCCCAGGAGTTCAAGACCAGCCTGGACAACATGATGAAACCCTATCTCTACAAAAAATACAAAAGTTAGCCAAGTGTGGTGGCAAGTGTCTGTAGGCCCAACTACTCAAGAGGCTGAGGTGGGAGGATTGCTTGAGCCTAGGAGGCAGAGGTTGCAGTGAGCCAAGATTGTGCCACTGCACTCCAGCCTGGGTGATAGAGCAAGACTTTGTCTCAAAAAAAAATCTTTAAAGGATACCCATTTTTCTTCAGTTAATACTGTGCAATGACTGCATTGACATGGTTAAATTCCCAGGATCCTCAGTTCTCTAGGGATGAACTAAATGGCTGTTATTATCACTTAGAAAAGTGTCTTGGACTTGACAGAGCTTATGTGAAAAAATAAAGTTTATATTTTTAATTTTTATCTTTTAATTCCATTTTTCCATGAAGTTTTTGAAGTTCCCTTGTATAATGGATAAGGCCCTAGGGAAAAAAACGAAAAGAGGTGTGGCTTGAGGTGGGATAAAGGCAAAAGTGGGCCTCTGCACAGGACTACTTATCCTATCTTTGGCTGAAATCAGAGGTGAACATAGGGGATAAGGCTAGGGTACCAGAGGCATCTGCTATAATGGCCAAATAGTGGAGACTGAGACACTTCTTGGTCTAGATCAAATACCCTGATGGCAAATAACTGCTGGGGATGGAAGTTGCTGAGACAGATTGGGCTGTGAGTTTACCTGCCAGCCAAAAGTCTTGATTTAGAAAGAAAATCATGACTTTATCGATATAGCAGCATAAGTAGACTGTCAGGGTAACTAGAAGGCAGATGTTAGCAACACACAAGTCAGCAAAGATACGTGTACATAAATACAAGCAGCTCTTGGCTAGGAGAGTTGGTATTTAAAGATGGCTCCCTGTGAGACCAGGTACCAGTCAAATCTGTAGTGGGTCTGCTAGCAGAGTTTGGTACCTGGGGGAGGGAAGCAGAGCCAGGGCAGACACTTGGGGCATTTCATAAAAATAACATGGTCTAATAAGGAGTCCTGTTTAATGGGGATGTCTGAAAACAAGAATATTGAAGTGGCACTATAGTCAGTTCTAGAGGAATCTAGTAAAATAGAAGGAAAAGAGTATGATGGTTGAAGGAAATGAAAATATTTTACTGCAAAATATACTACTTTGACATATTTTGAGATGGCTGTTTAGAGGGTCTGCAAACAGAGGTAACCCTGCAAAGCTGTCTTTTGTGGAGGATATTTGCTTCTGTAGAGAAAATCTGCATTGATACTTCCAGGTTTTCTCTGAGGGCCTTTCCTTGTCTGTATCTAGGAAAGATTAATCGAGAATTTGACACCCTTAAAGGTCTGAAGAAACATTTACAATCCATATTCTCACTTAGGGCTGCTACCTTGGAGGTTTCATCTACATAACAGGACCACCTTTGCTAACCAGACCGCTTCTTCTCCCTCTCCTGTAATCTATCTTGCCACCCTAAACTGTTTCACCAGGATTAAAGCCCATATTCTTTCTGTAACCTCAAGATGGCACATAAGCTTCTGAACCCCATTGGGGAGTTGGAGTAATCACTCTGGTATTCTCCTGTACGTGTTAATAAATTTGTATGCCGTTTCTCTTATTAATCTGCCTTTTGTCAGTTAATTTTTAATGCAACTTCGAAGGGCAAAGGAGAAGTTTTCCCTTGGCCCCTACATGGTGGTAGTAGAGGATTAAAATAAGATGAAGTCCTCTCCAGAAGACAGGGCTAAATGGGCTGTGACCACATTTCTGGGTATCGTCCTCAAGAAGCATGACTGCATAAGAGTAACCGCAGCTAGAATTATGAAGACTAGATAATTCTATATCTCGCATATTTTCTGACTGTCTATCTCTCCCCTTCTCTACTGCCATTCTCTAGTTTAGGTCTCCATATACTACTGTGACTGCTACAGTAGGTAGTTAGTCAGACATGAACAGGGCAGGGGAACACCCCCACCACCACCCCGCACCAGGAATGTCAAGCAACCATCAGGTGATGGTCAGGCAGTTAAACTCTCTCTAAAATAATGCTTGGTCGCAACCGGCACCAGGGAAAGGCAGTCTCCCAATGGATAGGAACACCTGAAGCTGGTGATTAGAAGCTTCCCAATAAGATCTCAGGAGTTGGGCAAGTGGGCTCAAGCATGTGCGCTAAGAGGCAAAATGGCAGAGTTGAACTGACATATCTTCCCTTAGGAACACTCAACTGCTGAGGGGAAAATGCCTCAAGTGAGTATGTGCACAATTTCAGTAAACACATGCAGCCCCTCCTGAGTGCTGGCAAGCCACTGTGCAGGCAGACAGCCCATCCCAAAGGAAGAATTGGGGGAGAAGGGATGCAGCCCCCTGGAAGCCTGCCAACATTTAAAACCCCAAGTTAAATGTCAAATGGGCACTTGAATTTCTCAAATCGTCTGTTTGACTCTCTTCCAAGTGTACTTCTTCTTGTTCCTGCTCTAAAACTTTTAAATAAACTTTCACTCTGCTCTACAACTTTCCTCGGCGTCTCACTCTGCGTCATGCCACTTGGTTGAATTCTTTCTTGTGAGGAGGCGAGAATTGAGGTTGCTGCAGACCCATACAGATTCTCTGCTGCTAACATGACCATCTTCTAACCAGTCCCTATCCCAAGTCTTGACTCAATCCTTTCTTCACAAAGCTGCCAGTGTAATCATTCTAGTAAGTACAACTATCATGTTATTCCCTTGCTAAAGGTAACTCCCAATCATTATTTCATAATCAGATTAGCCATTGTAGGACAGTTTAAATGTTTTTCTGAAGGTTTGATCATTTGAGTCTGTGAAACAAACTGGTAATAGATTAACAAGAAAAAATACACACATGTATTACATGTGCATGGGAGTCACACATTATATAAAAACTCAAAGGTAAACTGGTTGATGCTTTCATACCATCTTGAGGTTATAGAAAGAATAGGGGCTTGGATCCTGGCAAAACAGGTTATGGTGACAAGACAGATGATGGGAGTGGGCAGAACAGGAGGCCTGGCTAGCAAAGGGGATCTTGTTATGTAGTTGAAACTTCACAGGTGGCAGCAGCCCTCAGAGACAACAGATGGTAAATGTTTTTTGTTTTTGTTTTTGTTTTTTTTTGTTTGTTTTTCAGACTTTTAAAGGTGTCAGATTATCAGTTAAATTTTCCTAGATCTGGACAAGGTGGCCTAGCTGCACCAATGCAGATTTTCTCTGCTGATGCAAATCTCCTTCACAAAAGACAGCTTTGCAGGGATACTTCTGTTTTCTGATTGTCTGAATGTCCATGTCAAAATACGTCAAAGAAGTATATTTTGGTGTAACATATTTTCATTTCCTTGACCGTCCTCTACTCCAGGAAGCCCTCGTAACCTTTGGACTAAATTAGCCTCCCTTCTTCTCTTTCTATGGGACCTGGTTCATACCTGTACTGTATTATCCAAACTATAGTGTAATTGCATGGTTGAACCTGGGAACCATATCTTTTTTGACTTTCTGTCTCTAGTACTCATTTTAGTCTCTGAAATAAAGAAAGCTTCACATTTTACAATAAGACAAAGAACTTACTTGTTTCCCAAAAATGTTGCAAGGCAGCCGTTCCTCCTTTTTTGGATAGGGTTTTTTCCCCTTATATTTTATGATAAAGAAAGGGGTTTCCCTGGCAGAATAACTCATGCGTTGCTGGAAACATTCACAGAAACTGACCCCTGGTCCTGTTGGTAGGGCCTACGGAGACAAGTGTCTAGGTGATGGTACCTAGAGGACATAGCATGGTACTGACTGCTCCCAAACACCTCCTCTCCATCTCTAACACATAACTCTTACTTTTTTTTTTTAGACAGAGTTTTCACTGTTGTCTCCCAAGCTGGAGTGCAGTGGTGCGATCTCGGCTCACTGTAACCTCCGCTTCCTGGGATCAAGCGATTCTCCAGCCTCAGCCTCCCAAATAGCTGGGATTACAGGCACCCGCCACCACACCCGGCTAACTTTTTGAATTTTTAGTAGAGACGGGGTTTCACCATGTTGACCAGGCTGGTCTCGAACTCCTGACCTCGTGATCCACCCACCTCGGCCTCCCAAAGTACTGGGATTACAGGCGTGAGCCACCGCGCCTGACCAACTCTTACTTTTAAAATACCATCTGCAGATAATTTAAGACAATACTTTTAGGAGTTTGTTTTAAGATGTTCATAAAATTTCTCTTCTCTTGAGTATAACAGGTTAAGCAGCCAATATTTGTTACCACCTCAAGCTATTATCCTTCACTTTGCAGAGAACAAGGGCAAGGATAGATGACAATGCCTTTATATGAGGGAGAGGGGTAGGGAAAGGATAGTGTCTGGCAGTTCTCAAAGTACAGTCCCTGGACCATCAGTGTTTAGAATGAGTTAGAAATCCAAATTCTCAGGCTTCACCCCAGACCTACTGCTTCAGAAACTCTGCCTCTGGGGTTCAGCACTCTGTGTTTTAGCAAGTTCTCCAGATGATTCTGATGCATGCTAAAGCTTGAGAACTTCTGATAAAGACACACATACACAAAAAAGCTAAGCCAGGTTTTCCACCCAATCACTTTTCAGCTTCACAATTCAGGACAGTGCTCCTGGTGTCCAGTATTGATTAATCAGTTAGGAACGTCTGCCTTGGCCGTGAGATGGGGAAAGGGATGGAGGCTGTACATGTCATTTACAAGGGCATACTCAGTTAAGCACTAAGGATCTCAGACAGAACAAAAGGCCTTCAGTAAATAGATACTTGAGATGTTAGCCTACCATTTTTCTCTTAACCAGGGCTGCTCAAATTTCATCTGCATATTAATCCCCTGGGATTTTATTAATATGCCGACTCTGATTCAGTCTGCCTGGAGTAGGACCCACATTCTGCATTTTCTAACCAGCTCCCAGATGCTTCTCCTGCTGCTGGTCTTCAAACTATGATTTCAGTATTGAAGCTGCCTTTGCAAAAACTATAACTATGAGAAAATTATGACAGTGAAAGAGATCCGATCTAACCGACCCCCGTCTTGCCTTTAACCTCTAAACTGCCCTTAATCCTTCCCGGGCCTGGGCCAAGCTAAATTTGGGAGACATTTAATTTATAGTATAAATGATAATAGCCCTTTCCCAAAACTAAACCTCCTTCATAAAACTAATGAAAGGCCACCAGGTTAGGAGGATGAGAGGAGCCTAGCTTCTGCTAAGGTGTAGACATAAGTAATTACCAGCCTTTATTCCAGAGATATTCCACAAGATACGCAACGTTCCCAATTACTCCTGTGGATAACATCACTATTGTAGAACCTGAGATTGGCCTTTTGAGATGTCTTTTCAGGTTTTTGCATTTCTGACAGTGATGGTTCCACCTAGACCTGCCCCCATGTGCTCCCTAAAAAAGAAGGACTACTTTCCACACACCCCTTCCCTTGCTCGCAAAACTATCCTTGAAAATCTCTAGCCTCTGAATTTTCAGGGAGATTGATTTGAGTAATAACTCCATCCCCCACGTGATGTGGCTGGCTTTGTGTTTGTTAAACTCTTTCTTTATTGCAATGGCATGGTCTCAGTGAATTGGTTTTGTCTGTGCAGTGGGCAGGAAGAACCTATAAGGTAGTTACAGTACCAAGCCTCTAAACTTTATTTATTGACCTTACTTTTCTGAGTCCCTGCCAAAATATTATTTTTAGCAAAAATAGACCAAATGTTATACCATTTTACACAGAAACATACTGAAAGGAGTGCCACCTGGTAAAACCCTCTAAAGGGCAACTAACTGCAGAGTTGTGAGTGTACTTTTTCTGCAGTGCTTACTGACTGCTCCTGGGCCCAATGGCTCTGTCAGATCCGCATTGCAGCACTGCCAAAAAGAAATCCTTGGAACCTTCTCATTTTTGTTTCTGCTTATTCTAGCCATTGTTTTCAAACTTCGGTTCAATGCAAAGTGGGAGCCAAAATGGTAAACAGCATTTGATGACTGATGTTTTTCCCTTCTCTCTTCTCCCTTTTAAATAAAATCTATCTGCTGTCAATTACTGAATACTTCTAGGCAGGATTAGAAATGTCACTAAAATCAGGTCAGCACCACTCTGAAACTTTTTCTACCTGGGATTCCCTTGTATGATAGCAATAATAATACATTTGAAGCCTCATCATCCTCTCTTCACCAACCTCCTTTTTCCTTTGTGTCTTTTATTTCCCTAGGTTGCTTAAGTTATTCTATTAGGTCTAGGTCTTTTCCAAAAACAAAACAAAACAAAACAAAACACAACAAAAAACAAAACTCAGTCACCATGGAGTACAGCCAGCTGTGGTAATAACAGTCAAAATCCTCTTTGCATTAAGAAACAACAAAACAAAACCTCTCTGTTATTGTTTTTCTTCCCATAATATTCCAACCCATATGGTATATGATAGAACATATTTCTTTCTTTTCTTTTTTCTTCTTTCTTCCCTTCTACCTTTCCCCTGTGTGTTCCCCCTCCCCCGTCACTTTATTTTTCCCTTCTTCTATACCTCTCTGTTCTCTTTTTCTCTTCCTTTCACCTTCAGTGATTTTTCCCTCCCCTCTTCCCTTCTCTCTTTGTTTCTCTCTCTTGTCCTCCCTCGTTATTATTCCTGGAACATGTGAATATTATAAAAATCTTTCTTTCTGCCAATGAAGTCAATGCATGTATCCAAAGTCTGTCATTGCAGAGTCACCTGAAACCAAGCTCAATGAAACCTGAGAGAGTTCAGGCTCCCCATCTAGTAACCACCCATCAAATGAATGTTCCAATTGTTTGTTTTAAATTAGTGAATTGTTATTAACCAACAACCTGAAATCTAATACTTGTAGCTAGAACATAGAGTTTCCATTAATGTGGAACAAGTACAAGATGGTTAAGGTAGCAGCATGTTTATAGCTTTTCATTTGAAGGCATTAGGTAATGAGGTGGGATGTACAGCATCTGCCATTTCTGTTTACAGCTCACATCTCACGGTGTGAGACCAAGTGGCTCCATCCAAGTGAGGGGTGCAGACATTAGCCTCATGCTCACAACCTAGAATGTCTTCCTGATATGATGAAAGTGTTGACTGTAGCTTTCTTGACAAACAAATCCTGAGCCTCTGGGAGCTGTATGAATATGTGGTATAATATCAGTAACAGCTCAACCAAGTACTTCCACCAGGTCCAAGGCTCAGAAGCCCTTTGGTGATATTTTATCAATGCAATAGGGGAGCAGAAAACAAGAGAGCTGTCAGAAACGCTCAGTGCCTTGCCTTCCTGCAGCAGCCTTGCTGGGAGGAACCCTCCCTGAGGTTTTCCATTTTCTCCTTATCTTCCTAGCTGCACTTTCTCCTGCAGAGCTTGTTAGAAGCACTTCTTCAATTGCATGAGGCTTCAGACCTGTCTTCTATTAACCAGCGGAAATCATGCTGCTGCACAACCACAGGCCGACTAGAAGCAACACACGGGCAAGGAAGTTGACCAGTTTACAGGCCTTAGATCCTTTTTATCTATTTTATCTATCAAAGTACTATCTATAGTACTTTGAAAATCCACACACCTTGCCTTGTTTTATAGATGATGGCCTGGCCTCACATGCACATTTAATGTATGTAAAATTTCCTATATGTGTGTAGCAGAGAGGGATGGAGGAATGTTATGTATCTTGGAAATGATTCCAAATACTTACATAGTTTGCTATTTGAGTAACATGTTTTGCTGTGCAAGAACTTGGAATGTACTCCTTCTTCCCCTCGAGCATGTGATGTCTTATCAGACCTCATATGAGAGACAGAGAGCGTTTGCTGTGACCGGGCTGCACTCTGTCAGCCACTTCTCTGATACTTGAGGTTTGCTCTGTTCATCTTTGAGCTTTGAAGTCTTGCCCACCAATACTGGTACTGTCCTCTAGCACTGAGGGGCCTTACATGTCCTCATGGATCTCTGTTATGTTGAATGCCATCGCTCCCAAAAAACTACTTGTAACCAAAAGGTATAACTCAAACTTTCATTTGATGTTACTTTCCACAGAGGCCTGCTTCCATCCTGATTGAACAACTAGACTAATAATTTTGGATCTCATTCACTTAATGTGCTTAATGTCTCTAATCTATTGAGTGTGTTCCCTGTAAGATTTGTTTACATTGTTCCCCCTCTTTTTAAACATTGTGAACCTAAGGAAAAAAAAATTCTCTTTTTATGGTAATAAACTGTGTGATTAACGAAATCACATTTTGATAATTTCCTTATTGTGGTCATACATAACAAGGAAGGATTTAAACACTTCAAAAGATTTTGCCCATCCTTCACTCAAGAGGTATGTGCCCCAGATTGACACTTCCTGAGGGGATAGCAGATTCTAGGCTTCTGTCTCATGCTCCTTGCAGTGTTTCTTGCTTCACTGAGTCTGATTCTAGTATTTAAAGACTCAGCATGTATTTTGAATACAGTATAGCCCCCGTGTGCAACTGGGCTTTATGGAAAAATTCTGTTTCTCTAAACTGAAGTTGTAGTGGAGTAGTTAAGAAAGAGCATAGGGACTGGAATCAGACTGACAGGTCCTAAATTCTGGCACTAGCTACTTGCTGTTTTAGCCTCAATTTCTCCAACTCAATTTTCCATCTATAAAGTGTGGCGAATGTTGTAGGGGAGGGAAAAACTTTGCCCTTTTAGGTTCAAGAGCTGGGCCTGCAAATTAAATTGACAAAAGAAAGATTAACAGAAGAAAATGTTTACTATGCATGCATGTAGGAACTTTATTAAAAAAAAGTAAAAATCCAAAGAAGTGGTTAGACTTGAGACCTTATGTACCATTATAACAAAGGGCAATAAATTATGGAGAAATGACTAGACAAAGCAAAAGTGGTTTGGATTTTTAGGGGCAGGAAATAGTGGGAAAGTAAGTATATGGGAAAAAATTAAAGAAGATAGGGTTACTTATTAAGCTTTGTTATGCAGACTCAAATCAGGACCATCTCCAGTGTCTGTGATGATTAAGAGTCATTCTCCTCTTCCCAGTACTGGAGAGGGGAGTGGGGACACCTTCACAAAGGGAAATTTACTCCCTGCTTTTAGGCAGAATTGGGGAGGATAAAGAATTCCTTTTCTCACTGGTCAGGTGGGTGGGTGTGGTGGCTCACGCCTGTAATCCCAGCACTTTGGGAGGACGAGGCAGGCAGATCACGAGGTCAGGAGATCGAGACCATCCTGGCTAACAAACATGGTGAAACCCCGTCTCTACTAAAAATATAAAAAATTAGCTGGGTGTGGTGGTGGGCGCCTGTAGTCCCAGCTTCTCAGGAGGCTGAGGCAGGAGAATGGCATGAACCCGGGAGGCGGAGCTTGCAGTAAGCTGAGATCCTGCCACTGCACTCCGGTCTGGGTGACAGAGTGAGACTCTGTCTCAAAAAAAAACAAACAAACAAAAAAAGAATTCCTTTTCTCTTCTTGCTGTTGCAGTGACCTGAGATCATGCCACTGCACTCCAGCCTGGGTGACAGAGTGAGACTCCATTTCAAAAAAAAAAAAAAAAAAAAAAAAAAATTATCCACTCATTCCTCCACCAGGTGCTTTGTGTGCTACTTATTAGTATTTCCATGGTAACCCCAAGCCTCTCAGAGACTCCTCTCATTTAAACTGAATCAATCTGGAGTCTCTTCTCTAGGGGCTCAGCTCTAAATTAGCTAATAGGGTAAACTAAGGCCTGCTGATGTATTAAAGAGGGTTAATGAGTTAGTTTCATCCAGGGCCAGCTTGAGGTGGTATAGTTAACCATCTGCTAAATTATTTGATGGCATAATTTTTCCATTCTTCTTCACCTGACCATTCCCACCGGGCTGTTGAAAATGGCCAGCATTTAATTCTGAAAATGTCCAGCATGAATCATTTATTTGGGTTAATAAGCTGTTGTGTGTGGTCTGAAAGTTAAGTTCTTAAGCAGGGATGTGCTGGAACAAAAAGGAGATCTTAACAAGAGTCCTTTATTCAAGCAAAAGCTACCCAGTTTCCATGGACACAGTGATTCAGGGTGGGAAGAGAACATAGAGAGTGTTTCTTTTGTACTTAATAAAGTAACTACCCCCCCCACCCCACCCCAAGCTCATTTCTCTCAAAGCTGCCTATGCATATCACATCAGGAACATTCACAAAGTACCTTACCTCAGGGCATATTCTCATGTGAAATATTTGGAATAACTAAGAGTGTAACTTGGCAACTGGTCTGTTAAAATTGAAGTTTCTTTTCCACTCCTGTATATTGGAGGATCTTTCTTATATATTTTTGGTGTACCCAGCCTCAGACTTGATCTTGCTCTTGGACCTGCTGTCCACCTAGATGTGTCTTAAAAGCAAGGAGGTATATTCATGATTCTGAATGCTTATTCTATACAACAAGAAAATTCTCAGTTGACTTCCAGAAACAAGTTTACATCCAAATGCCTCAGGGCTAGGCAAATTGTCCTCTTACAATTTATCCTTTGATAATCTTCTCAGTGGAGGCTTCGTGGAAGTAAATGAAGACCACTCCAATGAAAACAAACAAAAGCTATTTATTCAGAGCTTGCTATAGCAAGAGAGTCAGCCACCATCACTTGGGTTTTGGGATAGACTCCAAGGTGGGCAGAGGACTGGGAAAGCTTTATGTTGGACAAAAGGGTAGGTTTCATGTATGCCCTGATTAGAGGCTATTGACATGGGGAAGTTGTGAGGGGCTAACTAGAAGCGTGGCATCTTATTAGGGGTGCATATTTTTCTCTGGTCCTAAGTTGGAAGAGGGGACAAATATTAGGGAATCTATCAGTTATTAATCAAGTTCTGTCTACTTTGGGCTGATTGTACACAGATTTCTATTTAGTTTCCTGGGTTGTTATTAGAGATAGCAGTCTGACTTTCTACAAGTCTGACTTATAGATAGCAGGCTGGCTTCCTGGGCTGGTTACTGTAGATAATTGATTGGTTTCCCGGGCCTGTTACTCTAGGTTGTGGGTTAGAGTTCTATTTTATATATGATATGGCCATTTTTCTATTTCTGTTCAGTCTATCAGTTGAGAGACACAGCATGTCATATCTCTTTGAATAAAGTTATCTGATAAATTTTCACGTGACTTTTTCATACACTCTGCATTTACTTTGGGAAATAGTTCATTTTATAAATCCTGTAGTGGATGCTATAGTAAGTTGTCAGGATTCCCCTTCAGGATGGGAGGATTTATTCCACCAGCTGCCTGCAGGTGTCAGTCCTGTCCTCTCTGGGAATTGCCCTCTGCTGAGGGAGCTGATATGATGCCCAAGTAATCCCCTGTCCCATGGGCGGCCAATATCTAGTGACTGGTCAATGCAGGAGGCATAAAGGCCCAGCCTCCACAGCCCAACTTGGGACAACTTTGAAGGACTGCTCCAGCTTCACAGCTCCCGTTAGAGTCCATCAAGACCTTGGCTGAGATGACATTACCAACCCAACTTCTCCCTCTGCCCAAGTCAGCTTCCTTTTCTTTCCCAAGTTTTGATCCTCACAGCATTGCACAATAAACTTTCTGTTTGCTAATCTCTATCTCAGAGTCGTCTGCTTCCTGGGGGATATTACCTATAACAATTCCTCTTTAAATTATCCTAATTTGAGTGTACCATCTGTTTCCTGCTGGGACCCTGGCTGGCACAGGATATTATGTTTATTATTTATCCCATTAAATGCAGGTTCATGATTCACAACAGGACTTGTTTGTTTGTTTGTTTTTCACATAGACCAGGGTGTTTGGGGTTGTTCTGACTGTGGGAATAGGATATGTTAAACATGCTTTTTACTTATTTATTTTATCACCTTTTTTGGTCTGTCACATTTACATACCCCCCCAACACACACACACACACACACACAAGCACACATGCACACACACACACTCCTTTTATAATGCCCAATGTATTTATTGAGGCTTCAGAGCTTGGTGGAATTGAGGTACTACACAGAGAAGGGACAGAAGCAGCATTATCTTGTTTTGGACTTGCACAAACACTGTCAGAGGCAGCTGAGGTGCCCTGATAGGGTACAAAATTGACAAAACAGCTTATTTGTTGCCATGCTACAAATCATTTATACTGTGGCTTATATAACTGTTCTGGAAGAACATACACCAAGAATCTGTGTAGTTCAGTTTAGGGCAATTTTCACAAACATCAGTTTCTCCTGGTTCTTGAACCAAGTTCAGCACCTCTAAGACATCATTGTAGGAAAGAAAGCAGGATCAGCACCCAGCTGTCTGTGAAAAATATGTCCATATCCAACTTCTTTGAGCTCTGGAAAGATATTTTTCTATAGAGTTTGGCTGTCTGAAAGGCAGAATTATAGCACAGTGCTTTACAGCATGGGTCCAGGAAGCAGAAGACTGCCTGAGTTCAAATCCTCCCTTTGCTGTTTACCTATCAGTGGCTTTGGGAAAGTACTTAGCCTCTCTGTGCCTCAGTTTCCTCATTTGTCAAATGAAGAAAATGATCATAATATCCGTCTGATAAAGTAGTTATGCAAATTGAACGAGTTAATCTGTATAAAGCCCTTAGTATAGTGCCTGGCATATAGGAAGCATCATATTACAATTATAATGTGAACTTCATTGCTTGCCATGTAGAATTTTTAAGTTTAGTTTGTAGTCAGATCCGTCAGTATTTCCTTTTTATTTTTTCTTTAAGGTAAGAAATCATAGAGGAAGAAAAATAGACAATCTGATCCTAATACTATTGGCCTTCATTTATATTTTCCTCTAGCCTATTTCTCTAAATAATTAAACATGTGTTATAGCAAATAATAAAATAAACTTTAAAGTCAAGAAACATATACTTTGGGCTGGGTGTGATGGCTCATGCCTGTAATCCCAGCACTTTGGGAGGCCAAAGGCAGGTGGATCAGTTGAGGTCAGGAGTTCAAGAGCAGCCTGGTCAACATGGTGAAACCCTATCTCTATTAAAAATACAAAAATCAGCTGGGCATGGTGGCGTATGCCTGTAGTCCCAGCTACTCAAGAGGCTGGGAGGCGGAGGTTGCAGTGAGTTGAGATCGCGCCACTGCACTCCAGCCTGGCTGACGAGTGAGAATGCATTTTGAAAACACAATACAAAAAAAAAGAAACATATACTCTGTTTCCTCCCAGTCAATCAGACAAAGTTTTGATATTCTTAATATATAAAGATAACCATAAATTAATAAGAAAGACAACCCATTAGACATGGGCAAATTGTATGTTCAGGCAATTGACAGAAGAAATATCAATACCTAGTAAATGTATGAGAAGATAAGTAACTTCACTAGTAATGCAGAAAATGCAAATGAAAACAAAAATAAGACCCCTTGCTACCTACTATTTTGGCAAAACTGAAAGGAAGTGATTGAACAAGGTTTCTGCATTCTCCACTCCTCTCACCCTTTGCCCCAGACTTCCTCTTGTGTTCCAGAAGCTATACATCTTATATTCATGCTGGTCCGTGCTATTAAAGTGAAGCATTTTTTGTTTTAAACTGAAAATTTTCTGTCAACATTGAAAATTACATTATTTTTTAACCTCCTCCTTTAATCTGCTTTTCATCTTTGCTCCCCCCACATCTTTTTGCTGAATTAATTAGTGAACTGGAAAATCAAGCAGAGCAATTCACTAATTTCTTCAACTATGTTCATTCTGCTATTCAATTCATTTATTTTTGTTGTCATAAATCATGTTTTCAATGTCTAATAAACTGATTTCATCTTTTTCATAGCAATTGGGTTTGTGCTTCTGAGTGAGTTTTTCTCTTTAACCTCATGGACTGTGGCTGCTGTTTGGGACTTTGAGTATTATGATACCCCTTTCATATTTCAGATAAATTCCCCCTTTTATTTAAACCATTTGAGTGGGTTTCTATTATTTGCAATCAAAACAATCCCTAAGTAGGACATGAATCTTATGGAGAATCAGAAGTGGGAGAGATCACATCTAGTTAGTTGAATGGGAAGACTTTCTGTGGTGGTTTATAACATTTACCTTTCTGGATGGATATGACTCAAACTACCAAAAATGAGGAGTGTGTTCCAGGTTGAAGGAAGAACAGTATCAAAAGCAGGCCAGTAAAGAGTTCTCAAGAGCAGGAAGCATTACAATTTGGCTGGATCTACCATGGGGTAGGTAGAGTAGTGGTGGTGGAGGTGGAGGTTAATGGAAAAAGACTAGGAAGGTATTTTAGGGACATTAAATTGAGGGCTTTCAATGCTAGGGAAAAGACTTTGCAACTAGCTTGTCATTCGGGAGATACTGAAAGGTTTTGAATAAAAGCATGGCATAATTAAAGCTATTGTTCAGAAAGATTAATCTGACTCCAGTACGCAGAATGGGTTGGAGTAGTGGGTGAGATCAGGACAAGTGGGCAGACTATGGAATTAGTTCAAACAAGGTGTAATGAGTGTCTGAACACATGGAAATATTTCACACTCTATACAGAATTTGAATATTTAGTTTAGAAAATAGCACATACAAAGGAATAGTTGTATTTTCATATTCTAATAATCAAGCAATACGCGCTACCAGATTGTAGCTATAAAATGCAAAATGACCAAAAATGTGACTCCTGTTGTACTAAAAATAAATTCACTTATTACCCGCTTTAAACATTCATTTAACAGTTTCTCATGATATTTCAACAAATAACACCGATAGCATGTGTGAAATTAGAATTGCATCATTTGGCAAGTTCCTCAAAGACTTAATCTTTAGAAATGTGTTTCTTAAAATGAATTTCTAATTTCTCTTCTACAGTACTCAAACAGTATTTCTGTTTCACTTTTAGCATGTTTCAGAATAATTATATTGATTTTGCTCTTGAACAGTTTCTGGGAAAATCTGCACTCTGAAGCTTTTTCTTAACTTTAGAAACCCAAGGGAATTGAGGCATAGAGAACACAAATGTAACCCTCCTCTCTCCAAATAAAGCAGGTAAGCTCAAGAATGTTAAAGTGAGCATAGGATAAAAGAGTTTAATTTTCTTGGTAAGAGTACAACTAACTGAATTTTTTTTTTTCTACGTATCAGTACTGCAAGGACTGGAGGTGAGGATGGGGAAAACGCATAGATTTTCAGAGCACAGTGGTTGTCATGTTATGCCAGTCAGATAAATCTCCTCATCCTTCCAGGGCTTAGGCACTAGTTTGCCTCAGTCCCTGGGAGTGCTATAAGTCCTCTCTGGGAATTGACTTTGGCTGAAAAACAAAACAAAACAAAACAAAGCCAAAAAACACTGCCTTGCGCAAGGTCACAACCTTTTCTGAGGACCAGTTCGTTTCTAGTGAGTAGTTTATTTGGGGGGTATAAATGCCCAGCCCATCAATCCAGCTTGGGGAAACTCTGAAAGACCATCTCAACTTCAGAACTTCCTGCTGGAATTGGCTGAGGTCTTTTGTATATATTTTCTTTTGTTGGATGTAATAAATTACCATAAATTTGTGGCTTCAAATAACAATAATTTGTAATCTTATGACTTTTGGAGATCAGAAGTCTACAATGGATCTCACTGGACTAAAATCAAAGTGTCAGCAGGGCTCCTTCCTTCTGAAGTCTCTTGGGGAGAATCCATTCCCTTTCCCTTTCTAGCTTCTAGGGGTCATCTGTAGTCCTTGGCTTGTAAACTCTTCTATCTTGAAAACTAACAGCATATCAGGCATCTTATCTTCTCTCAAACCTCTGCTTCCATTTTTATATCTTCTCTCTCTGACTTTGACCATCCTGCCTCCTTCTCTTCCTTATAAGGACCCTTGTGATTATATTGGGCCCATTCGGCTAATATAGAATAATCTCCCATGTCAAGATCCTTAACTTAATCACATCTGCAAAGTTCCTTTTTGCCATCTAAGGTAATATATTCACAAATTCCAGGGATTAGGATGTGAACATCTTTGTGGAGCTGGGTTGGGAGGGAAGTGACCATCATTCTGCCTACCATGCCTTTGTTGGTGGCTGCATCACAACCCAACTTCTCCTTCTGCCCAATCCAGATTCCCTCACTTTCCCCGCAGATGTTGATCCTAAGAGCACACCCTAGTAAACTTCCTGCACACAAAATCCATTTCAAAGTTTGCTTCTCAGTGAATCCATCTTGTTACAAAGAGCAATCCAGGAGGTTAGGAGAAGAGGCTGGTCATGGACTATACATTTGTAGTAGAGTTAAATTGTAATTATTCCTGAGAGCCTTGGCAGACCAGAGGCTGACTCAGAATTCCTTTGGACAGCACCCTGTCTTTACTTCCTGAAATAACATTCGTTAGCTCTCCAGAGACTTAGATCTTATTATAAAGCAAGAGACTTAGTTTCTTCTTGGCTCTTTCACGTAGGAGATTGTCTCACATAATGCTGAATGAAAATACCAGGAGTTTCAAGGAGTAAACTAGGCAGGAGGGGTATTGCAGGTTGGGTTTTCTGGGAAGCAGATTTGAAGATGAAGAATAGTCTGCAGAAGGTTTCTGAGAGAATACCTTTTGGTGTCAAAATCTATGAAGGAAAGGGAGGAATCAGGAGTAGGCAGAGGGAGAAGTTGGGCTGCAATGCCCAGTCTCAGGAAATGACTCAGCCAATCCCATGGAGGAGCTCTGGAGCTGGGATGGACCTTTAGAGGTGTCCCAAGTTGGGGAAAGGGGACTGGGTCTTTATACTCCTGTATTAACCAATCATTGGAAATGAGCTGCCCTCAGAAAGGGGAGGAAAAACTACCAGACTGTTCTTGCAAAGTGATTATATGATTTTGCATTCCCATGAGCAACATATGGGAGTTCCAGTTACTCCACAAACTCATCAGCAGTTGGTATTGTCAGCTATTATTATTTTTAAAAATTCTTTTAGCCATTCTAGAGTGTGTGTATCTCCTTGTGGTTTTCATTTGCATTTCCCTATTGATGAATGAGGTTAAATGTGTTTTTCCATGCTTACATGCCATCTGCCTCTCTTCTTTGGTGAAATGCCTATTCAAGTCTGTCCAGTTTTTAAACATTTGGTGGTTTGTCTTGCTGCTGAATTTTAGAGTTCTTTATATTCTAGGTGCAAGTACCTTATCAGTTATGTTTTGCAAATATTTTCTTCTGGGCTGTCAGTTGTCTCTTCAAGAGATGTTTTTAAGAAGGAGTGATAGTAATCTCAACTCAGTGCCTAGATTTTGAAGGTAGGACAAGAAAGGAAGGACCAGGGTGGGGAAAACTGGAGTGGTCTAACTGTGCCTCCAGGAGTGCATCCAGGAAGATCAGCCAGTTTTATAAGACAGTTTTCTGCTTCTATTGCTATAGCACATGGCACCAATATAGAATTACCAAAAATAAATACAGCAAATTATAACAAGCTTGATTGTGAAACTTTGAATTCCCTCCTACTAGGGAGATTCCTGCCAGTGAAAATAGCACTCACGTAATGCTAATTATACAAAGCAGTTTTTTACTCTGTATGTAGTGAGGTAAATGGTAAGATGGTATTCAATAAATAAAATCAACTTTAAACAGAGAAGCTGCTGCTCTGAACATGCCTGGGTGTAGACAGCAAGTTGTCTTAGTTTCGGAAAGAGCCTGCAAGCTGCTCTGCATAGGTATATACATTTGGGTTGGTGCTCATTATTCTGAGAAAAGTCCCACACAACCTTTTGTCTTCTGACAAAGTGCACATCTCTCATTACCCCCTACATGCTGAGCTCAAAGTCATGTGAGAAATTCCAGCTCCAAGGAGGCAGACACCCGCTGTTCTCACAGCTAATTAATTTGTGTTCCCTAGAAAGCAGAATCTAAGACAAGGCTTTTGGTGCAGAGGGTTATTGGGGGGAAGGGATCTCAGGAAGCAAGTGTGACGTTATGGGGAAAGTGAGACAGGGAAGGAGAATAAACTGATTAAAGATGTAGTGAATGATGTCACTACTATTGTGTATTTCCCCTATACTGACTGCCCAATTTCCCGGCTTCTGTGGGTTTTGCTCTTCATGGATTAAACATGCAGCCTTCACTATAGAAGCATTCTTGAACTATTAGAATTGCCTTATCTGGAGCCAGTGAGAATCAGGAGTGCCTGGGAGTTTATAGTCCCTTGGATCCCCATGCTCCAGAGTGGCCCATAGCCAATGGCTAGTACAAAAGTATGAAAGCACAGCTCCTTTGCCTCCAGGTGGGACACATTCTATGGTGTGATTTACATTGCATAATTTCCCAAGACTGCGATTCACCTGAAATATCTCTTTGCTTCTTTCTTCCCTAGCCCTGCTCTGTTTCCCCTACACCCTTACTGCGCTCTCCTGGGAACACATCCTTAATAAATTGCTCACACAAAAATCCACATTTCAGGGTCTGTTTCTGGGGACAGGACCAAGACCTAAGGATGCATTATGGAGATTGCCTCTGTGGGAAATGGGACCATTATTCTTCCAGTACGTTCTGGAAAGCATACAGAAACCCGAGCTCCCCCAACCCCATGTCGTCTGAGGGCTGGGAGGCTGGAACATTTATCTCCTGCTTGCAGTCTCCTATTGGTTGAAGGTTAGACTCTGGGTGCTGTTAACTTCTCTGTATTTCTTGGCTGGGATATTGTTGTCCCTGTGAATAAGGTTCTCAAGGCATCAGAAAAGGATTCAAGGCATCAGAAAAGTCCCCCAGGCAGAAAGTGAAAAGATGACTGTGGAAAGCCAAAGATGGGACTTCTTGAGCTTGAGTGTAACTGTCCATGGTAGATGTGGGTGAATTCAGAGGTGGGACAAGGAATGTGATGTAAGGCATCAGAAGTGTGTGTTAGGGTGACCTAGCAAGTATAACCTGAAGAACTATAACCTTGTGATCCCCCTGGACAAGGCATGACTGAAGTCTGTGCTTTAGCTAGTTGAGGGAGCAGTGGACAGGGTTCAACAGTTATATTATGTGACAGGGATAGTGCATCAGCAACTGGAAACTAGGGTCAGCCTGTCAAACTAGGCTGTGTGACCCCTAAAGATGTATCAAGATACCCTGCGGGATTTGTTTTAGTCAGCTTGCATCACCCTAATAGCATACCACAAGCTGGGTGGTTTAAACAAGAGACATTTTTTTCTCACAGTTCTGCTGGCTGGAAGTCCAAGATCAAGATGCCAGCATAATTGAATTTTGGTGTGAAATTAAAATAGAATCCTAAGTCCCCCAGCAGACTGAAAGGACCCATCTTGGCCAAGGGGAATCCCAGTAAAACTGAAAACTAAGTTCCCTGGCCATGACAAGGCAGAGGTTTGGTCACACCTCAGTACAACCCCTTCCTCGCTAACCTTTCCCAGATTATTTCCTGAGTTAAACAGAAACCAACCCTGAAAAAAACAAAAAACGGAAGATTTGTTCCATGATTGACTTCATCCAACCGCCTGATGCTGCAACCAGATTCCCTTCCCTTTTTGTGGTTTTGACACAGCAAATGACCAGTTATACCTTGTGTTTCTTCCTTATGTTCTTTCCATGGACTGGTTTTAGCTGGCTTTTAAAGGTTGTACACAAGACACCTCTGTGTTCTTTGTTTCACCTTTTGACATATAGGGCCAAATTGGAATACATTTAAATGTTAAGTCTCCATCCCAAAGTGAACATGGGATGCATGTAACATATATATTTGCCTACTATGCATGTATGAGTTCCCCCTTCATGAATATTCGTATCTATACATATTCATATTGTCTAGATATGTATACTTGGCTAACCTGTTCAGCATAAATTCCTGTCTCACCCTTCCTCCCTTAAAGTGCCTGCTTTTGGTCATAGCTAAAGGCTCCATTTCCCAGCTTGCAGACTGTAACCCTTTTTATGAAATAAAACTCTTCTTTCCAAATTTATAGAGTTCGTGATATATATATATATATAATTATTATTATTATTATTTTTGAGATGGAGTTTCACTCTTGTTGCCCAGGCTGGAGTGCAATGGCGCGATCTCGACTCATTGCAACTTCTGCCTCCCAGGTTCAAGCCTTTCCCCTGTTTCAGCCTCCCAAGTTGCTGGGATTGCAGGCATGTGCCACCACGCCCCTCTAATTTTGTATTTTTAGTAGAGATGGGGTTTCACCATGTTGGTCAGGCTGGTCTCGAACTCCTGACCTCAGGTGATCCACCCACCTTGGCCTCCCAAAGTGCTGGGGATTGCAGGTGTGAGCCACCTTGCCTGGCTGACTTTGTGATTTTTAAGTTGACATTCTTGAGGCCTCTCTTTCTGGCTTGCAGATGGCCACCTTCTCACCGTGTTTTCACTTGGCCTTTTCTCTGTGCATGCACACTCTTGGTGTCTTTTCCTTTTCTTATAAGGACACCAGTCATGTTGGATTAGGGCCCCACCTTTATGACCTTGCTTAACCTTAATTACTTCCCTAAAGGCCCTATCTCCAGATATGGTTACATTGGGGGGTTATGGCTTCAACATATGAATTTGGCGGGGTGGGGGGGAACACAGTTCAGTCTATAACAAGTACATGGAGATGGAAATTTTGTGAGAATCAGTTTCTAGACTCTAAATTCCCATATGTACTATTTGCTAAAAATGAGAACATACATGCCATCATGTGTCATGAAGATTCTCCTTTCTACTTCTCCTTTCATAATTGTCTTTTTCCCACTTACAAAACACAGGCTTGCCTTTCACCCATCCCAGATTTTACTAAGGTGCATTGATTGCCCTGGGATGTAAAAACACCCTGCAAACCAACATATAGGCAATTAGACATTAGACAATTAGACACAGCTTCTTTTAACCAAGGTATCATAAGCCTGCTATTAGGTTTCATGTTTTGCTCTGGTATACACATTCTCTTAAGGATAAATTAAGAAATTGGAGTGAACATGGGGTACTTTAGCTCGTGTTGGAGTAGTCTGAATTTAGTTACATATTTAGACTGGAGAAGCAGAGGTGATGATAAATTTCTTTTGACAGTGTTCAGGGGATGGGAGAGGCAGGGGCTTTTAAGAATGCACACATTATTCCTGAGAAAGAGTCTGAAAGAAAAGGAAAGAGAGTGTTGGAAAAATGACAATGCCATGCCTTATTTCATCCAGGTGACAATAACAAGGCTTCATAATATGAATATTAAAGAAAAGTTAAAGTATTATGAGAAACATCAATCTTTTACAAAGCTCATTTTTCTGCATTTTCAACGTTCTCAGTAATTAGATAGAGAATGAAAAATTTCATTCATCTACATCTCAGTGTCTGTTTTAAGCTCCAAGGATTTGGTGAAAACAACATTTATTTACACGCTAAGGTAAAAGCGCTGTATAAAGCCATAACAGTGTTTCAATTTTCCCAACCTTTTCTGTGTATACAATATTACAAAAGGTGCCTCTAAGTGGAAGAGTAACAGGATAATGAACTGCCATGTTTTACATTTAAGTTGTCATTTAAAGTGTACTTCCCACCGAAAAAAATGAGAAAGTGGATGATTGATTTGACTAGGTAAATCCTTTTGCATATCATATACTTTTCAATTATTTGTTTTCAAGTAATTTGAAAGAGGACCTAATAAAGTTATTAGCGGATACATCATTAAAGATGCTTTCTGGAGCTGGGTGTGGTGGCGAGTACCCATAGTCTCAGCTACTCGAGGAGGCTGAGGTGGGAGGATCACTTGAGCCCAGGAGTTTAGGGCTCCAGTGCCCTGTGATCCTACCACTGCACTCCAGCCCAGGTGACATAGGGATACTGTGTCTCTTAAAAAAAAGATGCTTTCTGATTAAATAACTACTATTTGATTTTTGCCATATGACTTGGAATGGAGTAACTTTGCTATAATGAAACTATTTCTATTCATTTACTTGTCTAGGTGAGCAGTGTTATTCAATTCTTACATCTATAAACATAATACAAATTTACTGTAACCTTTTAAAAATACCAAGTATCTTATTTAGTTATCTCATGAAAGGCCCACTCTGTGCAGGGGTCTGACTTACTCTGTAGAGATTGAAGGCAAGAGTGGGGAACAGTTCCTGGCCCTGTACTCTACTTTTTTTTTTTTTTTTTTTTTTGCTTTTTTGTTTGTTTTTCTTTTCCTTACTGTAAGACAGGAAGGCACAGCCCAGGTTGTTTTTCTACTAAGTTTGGGCCTAGGGAGCCTGTGGACCTATTCTCTAATTACATAAAGAAGTGGCAGGGAGTCATTTCATGACACTCTTTCTTTAGACAAAATAGCATTAGCTCCACTGCTTTGAAATAACTCTTAGCAAAATGCCTTTAATACAAGGCCACAGTGTTTGCTATATAATTAGGGAGCCCTGAGGCATCAGTGAGAATGGAGTAATGTATATATTTCCTCAACGGTTTTGAGAATCTAACACTTTTAGCATCTTTGATTGTAAATTTTCTAGGAGAGCAGTCTTTAAACAACATACCACTCACAATAACCAGCCCTACATTAATAGATCTTATTTATTTAAATTAGGAGTTGGTAGAATTTTCCATGACCAACTAACTTGATCCTTTTTGTTACACTTTATATAAATGAGAGCTCAGCAATATAATTATGTATTCATTGTACTCATTAATATCTTAACACTATTAAAGTGAGAAAAAACAGTGGGAAGTGCCTTGTTGTTACAGTAAGTTTTAATTTTGAAAAGAACCTGTACTCACTGCAAAGAAAATGTGAAAGTTAAGATGATGGTAAACAAAACTGGTTGATTTTAAGGGACTCTGAGGGAATGAAGAAGAAAGAAAAAAATCATGCCATATTTGACTCCAGAAAATAAACAGCTTCATCATACATCAGTGCCCAAAATATATACAAGTGACCATTAGAATTGCAAATGAATTGGGGGAGGAAAGAACTGTCTGCTTTTACATAATTTTGTTTTGCACTGGGCTAGGGGATTTTTTCCTTGTGAAAAAAATGGAATCTAATGAATCTGATTCCACTTGAAAAAGTGGAATCTAATAAACTTGATTAATTAGAAAAAGGAATGGCATTCGTGGCAGAACAACATCTTATCACAGATAAATGCTTAACTTGTAAAGCATGATGCCTTGTATGTGCATATATTCAGGTGCCAAAGTCTTGAAATTTACATTCTGATGAGCCACAGTCTGCCTGATTAAATGACCAGGTCTTGGGATACAGAACTCTTATCATTTGATTTTAAATTCCCCTGAGAGAATAAGCAATGATCAGTAACTACCTACTTCATACTGCCTCCTAAACACTGATCTCATTTTTAAACAGAAACTAAATGGGGATTTCTAATGTGATTATTATTACTATGTTTTGGAATTTTTCTGCCAATCTCATTTTGAATGTAAGCATGATGTACCTCTTTCTTTTTCTATTTAGGGGACTAAAATGAAAGTTAGATGAAGGCAAATCTGGGGGTAGAACCTAGCTCTTCTAAACGTGTGACCTCAGGCAAGTCACTCTAGAATTTGAGACTTGGATTTGGAACTTTATTACCATTTACAAAAGATTTAATATTTTTATTCACTTTTAATGTATTGAATCTACTTACACCTAAATGTAAGACCTAGAAGAGATAACTTGACTTCTTTTTTTTTTTTTTTTTTTTTTTTTTTTACAGATGGTACAGATAAAAGGGCTTGCAAAAATGAGGTATGGATGCCCACAATTAAACCCTCTTTACTTGGATGAATAAAGCAGCTCAGGGTCAATGTAGGTGACCTGGCATCTGTCCCTGTGCTCTGGTAACTCAACTTTAGTTGCATTATAGCTGGGGGAGCCCAACCTCTATAGAATCCAGGGCCATCTTTAGTGTATTTTCAATTTGAATAACTCTAGATAAAAATGGAGGAATAAAAAGGATGTTACCTAATGACAAACTAAAGGAGAAATCCCATGAAATAATGAAAAGACAATGTGTGCTCTGTATGTAAACGTGAGGATGCACTGGGCAGTGAGGAGAGAAGTGAGATCCACACTTGGCATTCAGAGTGAGAACCACCAGATTGAGAATAAGGACTCAGGGAGAAACACTGGGAAATATCTCTCAGAAGAGATATGGCTGTTCTCTTGCTTGAAAACCCTGTGTTATCTTCATTTGAGGGAGTTAGCCTGCAGGGAAATGCCAAGTCTCATCAAAACACCCTCACTATCTTCCAGTGCTTCCTGACCCATAACTGGAGTCCAGTCACAGCACACCCAGTGAGGGCCAAGTGCTAAGACTGAGTGAAAAGGAGAGCACTTAAACATTGGCAAAATGACAAGGTTTTAGCTAAATTGTATCAGCAACAATATGAGAAATATGTATGAGAATGAATTCTGAAGGTTCTAGACCAAGGGATATGAAATATATCATTGGCCAAGTATACCTGTTATTAATGAATTCTGCTTCATCCAGAAACTTAACAATTTGGACAATTTAGAGAAACTGGATTGCATATATTACCTGAAACAGCTAGGAGTGGTTGACTAAAATCTAAACCCAAGAGTGGACTGTACAGACAGTCCCTGACTTACGATGGTTTAACTTGATTTTTTTTTGACTTCTGGATTGTGTGAAATCTATTCTCATTCAATATGCTCTTCGACTTCCCATAAGGTTATGTCCGGATAAACCCATTGTAAGTTGAAATATCGTCAGTCGAAAATGCACTTTTCGCTTATGATAGTTTTCAATTTATGATGGGTTTATCAGGAAGAACATTCGTATTCAGAAAGATGCCTGAATTCAGTAAGTTAAGATGCCAGAAGTAGCCAGAAGTATCCAAAAGTTGCCTGAAGGAATCCACAAGCTTAGAGAGTGTAAGGGGCAGGGAAAAAACTTTTCCTTGGCCTTGTGAAGGTTCACTGAAAATCAACTGACAAAAGGCAAATTAAATAGAAGAAAAGGCATACAAGACTTTATTTTAATATGTCTAACATGAGGGAATCCCAGGAGAATGATTACCCAATAACCCAGTGGGGTACAGAAATTCATATACCTTTTTCATAGGGGAAGGGGGAGATAGGGCATGTAGACAACTCTTTTGAGGAGTAGTAAATTATTATTAGGGAGAATAATGGACAAAAGTTAACTTATAAATGATTCTCTTTGGAATTTGAGTCTGAGAGGCAGGCATTATTTTGTGGAAAATGTCTGTCCAGATGTGGTGGCATTCCTGTCTTCTTTTCTGAGATGGATAATGAGATTTCAAGGAAGGGAGGAAGGCAACTGTTTGTTTTGAAAAAAAACTTTCCTGGTCAGATCAGGGAAATTCCAGAGAAAGTCTCTCCCTCTACTTTGAGCAGGTAGAAAAAGATAAGGCTAGAGGGATCTTGATTTTGAGGCAGCTTCTAAGATTTCTCAGCATATCAAAGCATGAATCTTTGAAGGTATGGTTTTCTGAGTTCCAACAAGAGATAAGAATGTTGGAGTGAGTTTATTATGTGTGCCCCACACCACCTACCTCTCTCACTATTTCCTTTGGCTAGATGTAGA
Source organism: Chlorocebus sabaeus (assembly GCF_047675955.1). Classification (NCBI taxonomy): domain Eukaryota; kingdom Metazoa; phylum Chordata; class Mammalia; order Primates; family Cercopithecidae; genus Chlorocebus; species Chlorocebus sabaeus. Next base: position 109,279,324 of record NC_132933.1, read on the forward strand.
TGACATACTCCCTTCTTGAGGCACTGAGAAATCCATGGGTGGGGGAGCTTCAGAAGCTCTTTCATAGCTTTTTTCTTCAGGTTAGCAATCATGGTGGGACATGCTGCCATTGAACTGAGCTTCCTCCTTTAATTAGGAATGATGGGATCCCAGAATCATAGAGGCCAAGGGAAAGCACTTAACCACTAGAGAAAAGGTGGGTATGATATGCTTTGCATTTGTGTCCCCACCCAAATCTCATTTCAAATTGTAATTCCTAATGTTTGAGGTGAGGCCTGGTGGGAGGTGATTGGATCAGCGGGGCATATTTCTCCCTTGCTGTTCTCATGATAGTGAGTGATTTCCCACAAGATCTGATTGCTTAAAAGTGTATAGCACTTCCCCCTTTGCTCTCTTCCTCTTGCTCTGGCCGTGTAAGACATTGCCTGCTTCCCCTTCGTCTTCCACAATGATCGTAAGTTTCCTGAGGCCTCCACAGCCATGCTTCCTGTACATTCTGTAGAACTGTGAGCCAATTAAACCTCTTTTCTTTATAAATTACCCAGTCTCGGGTATTTCTTTATAGTGTGAGAACAGACTAATACGGCGTGCCATTACCAAAGTGGCCAGAGCCAGAGTGGCAATCAGTTTTGTCCTGTAGGAATCTTTGGGGATGGTTTATTGATCTCAGTGTCCCTAAGACTGAAATAAGTTATCAGCCTATTGTCATGGTTCACCTTCCTCAGGACAAAACTCTGATACAAAATTTGCGTTATGAAATTTTCTTGGGAAATGCTCTTGGGATCAATACCCATGGGAAAGTGAAGGAAGCAGCATTAGGCAAAAAAAGCTGAGATGGATCTGCAGAGTGTTCTGATTTGGAGCAAAGGTGCCTGACTTTTATGCCTCTGTGCTGACCTGCCATTTGATATAGGCTGCCCCCAGCAAGGGGCATAATCTTGGGCAAGAAAGTTCTGTCTTTAGGCCCAGGCAAGCTCCAAAGAAGGACTTGACTGAAATGTTGCTGCTAACACCCTCATCAGTTGTGGTAATGAATGCTCCAGTCTTAGAAGAAGGGTTGGGTTTGTGAAAGGTACCGAAGTACCCACACACCTACTGAAGTTTTATGAGATCTATATAACTAGGAGGAAAAATCTGGGTCTAGTAGAGAGAGACCTGACTTGAATTATTACAGTGAAAATCACGGTCTCTCACTCTGTTCACAGACCTGAGCCAGGTCACAGAATCAGAGCATCTTGAATAAGGGGATATTGGGTCCTCTAGAAGAAGGATCCCTATGATATTGCCGTAAGCATATATTGTAAATTTGTCTCCAAATTTTCCTCAGGCAATTTAGAGCCATTTATCAGGGACCACGGACTGGAGAATGGGAAGTAGTTACATCGAAGATCACCAGATAGTGGCTCAGAGTTGATCCTAGTCCTGGAGTTCTCAGAGGCTGCTGTGGCTCACCAAACAGAATGGCAGCCAGAGGTTAGTTGACTCATAGAATTTCAGGCTGAGAGTATGATTATTTCCCCAGATTTGGAATTATGACTGGGATAGATATACTCAGAATATGACAGAATCCCCATGTTGTTTCCCAGGCTCAGACTGAGGGACATTACAGTAGGAGTAGCCAATGAAAACCCCTGGAACTTCCCTTTCCTACCAGGATAATAAATCATAAGCAGTATTACTTTCCTAAGGTAACCGCAAAAAGTGGTGTCACCATGAAAAATTGAGAAAGATGGGTTCTATCACATCACCACTTAACCTGCCTATTCGTCTTCTGCAGAAAGCATCTGAGTCTTAGAGAATGGCTGTGGATAATCACACAGTAATTGAGTGCTGACTCTCATTTCAGCAACTGCTCCGTATGAGATCTCTTCTCAAGATGAAATCAACGTAGCTCTTGGAACCTACCTGGTCAGTAGAGGCTTCTTCTTGACCTCTGGGTAATACCACCTTCCCCGTATTCACTCCTCAGTCATACAACACTTTTATAGCTTATTTCTCTGGAATTCCTATGCTTGAAATATCTAGAGTGGTGTAGATTGAATTCCCTGGGAAGCAGACTAAAACAAATTAGCATACAGGGTATTTCTTCTATGCAGAGAAGGGAGGACAGCACGATCAGGCAGAGGGAGAAATTGGGCACCAATTATAAGATCTACTGCAAGTGGGAAGTGGAGGGAGAAAGGGTGTTAGGGACAGTGAGGTGACACAGATGACAAGGTGATGCTCCATCCTAGGGTCAGTTATTCTGGGGTGGCCAGAAGAAACCTGACTAGAACTCCATACTAGTCAATTCCATGGCATAAGAAGTATTTTCTCAATCAAATGATTGGTTCTCTATATTTCTCAGCTGTGTAAGCTCATATTATTCATAACCAGAGAATATACAGAGCAATATTTGTGCATACACATCACATGTAACAAATTTACTATAAGCTATATGATTGCATTAAGTGTTCTCTATGTTTCTCAAATTATTTTTGGAAGAAAAATTTCCAAAGCAGCAGCTCGTTTATGGCTGCAATGAACATCTTCACAATTATACTTATTAAATCTGTCCCACATCCTCTCTCCCCAACCCTGGATCTTCAGCTTTGCAAGAGAATAAATGAGAGCTAATGAGACAGAGAGACAGAGAGAGAGAGAGAGAGAGAGAGAGAGAGAGAGAAAGAGAGGAATGGAGTTTAGAAACACAGCTAAAGGAATGCCTTCAAGATTTCTGAAGGCGTGCTGCACCATTTTACATCCCTCCTTAAAAATGCATGGAGATGATCTAATTAGTTGGAGTGCTGATTTTTTCCCTGTATTTGTAAGAAGATCAACAGTGAGAAAACACTAACAGGAGCCTTTGTTGCTGAATGTCAAGAGAATCCCCAGAAAAGAGAATGTTATAGATGATAGGAAGTAAGGACATGAGAAATTTATCAGGAATGTTGGGACAGATTTCAATGACACGATGAGGGAAATGTATTAACAGATGATTGGGAGAAAGAAAAAGTCAGAATGACGAATGATACAGCATTTGCTAGTGCTCGAGCTGACAGGAATGGAGGAGGAAGAATTGCAAGACACTGCCTCAGAACAGGACTGGCAGATGAAGCTGGCTGCCCTTGTGGCATCATGCCATGCTTCCTAGGAAAGTTGTCTCCATCATCTTTCCTTGCTGCACCCCCAATTATGTCTGAACTTTCTGTTAGATATTACTTTATTGTGTGATATTTTCTATATAATTGCATTTTGAAGCTTATAGCACCTAGCACAAAGCTGGGTTTGTGTGACTATATTCTGTAAACACTTTCTGATTATTTTGAAAATGTAAATTCTGTTAGGAGTAGAAATGTGGCATTGCATGTTTAGTAGGAATTGAGTACATATGATATACATTTTCCTTAGCTATTTGAGAGCTCTGGACCTGCACCTGAGATGTGGGACATTAGGAAAAAGGGTGCTAAAAAAAGAGGAAATGCCCACCAATGGTCCCCAAAAATCTGCCCTTCCTATTTTCTCATGCAGCTTCAGGCCATGGAAAAATTGTGTGATGAAGTCAGTATTGTGGGTTCAAATCCCACTCTGAACTCATTTTTCTATAGTTAAAGATTATAATACTAACTATACATCATTAGCTAAAAGATGTTTTATGTAGAAAACATCTCTCCCTTAATTCCACTATACTAATAGAGCAGTTGCTTTCATTTTTGTGCTCCCTTCCAGTATTTGTTCCTATACATATTTTAAATAATTATAATGGTAGCAAAGATATTTTATGTTTTGATTTTTCACATAAAATAATTTTTCCATGTTGTTACAGTCTTAATTATAGTTTTTCATGGGCTGCTGTGCAATTACTCAATTGTATTCCCATAGGACAGTTGTGCTAGTTTGTAATTTTCATACTACAGATAAGTCTCAAATTTGAGAAGAGAAATTACTTGGTCAAAAGAGTATGAATATTTAGAAAGCATTTGAGATATTGCTGGATTCCAAAATGTGGAAACTTATAATCCACCAAACATTTCCACCTCACTTGCTAGTGTTATTCTTTTAAATGATTCTATTATTTTAATGAAAGTATTTGGTGTAAAATATAACTGTAAAAATATCTTACTATGTATTTCTTTGAGGGTTGGCAAGATTTAGTGGGTCCCCATATGTTTAAAATGATATCAAAATGAAAAGTTATGTGTGTATATATATATGACAAGTTTACAGAGAAGTTACAAGAAGAATACAAAGGTCTCTGTGTACCTGTACCTGTACCCTAATGCATCAGTTGCACACATCTTGCCTCATTGTTTTGTCATGAACCAGTTTTTCATGAACCTGCTGAGAGTATGCTGAATATACCATGTCACTTTACTGCATTAATAATATTGCATTATGTTAAATTTTCCTGAATTTTATAGTTACACCATTATTATATAAGAAAATATCCTTGTTCTTAGGAAATATGCATTTGTTTTACTTAATCTACAGTTCATATTCCATTTTTACAAGTTGCTTCAATAGTATCTTTGAAAACAATTTTTTTCCTGTTCAGGAACGAACCAATCCAAGACCATGCATGCACTTAGTCATCATGCTTCTTCAGTTTCCTTTAATACGGAACATTTTCTCAGCTCTTTTTTGTCTTTCATTACCCTGACATTTTCAGAATATGGGCCAATTATTTTGTAGAATGTCCAGCAGTGTGCTGGTAATTGTTTAACAGATGTCTTAAAAAAAAAAAAAGTCCTGCTGTGTAGCATTTGCTGATTTCTCTGGTGTAAATATTCCTATCATGGCTGATGTCAAGCTCCCAATGTGATGTTGCTGAAAGTGCCATTGTGCCATTGGAAACAATTGTGCACAGTTGGCTCTCCCGAGCTGATATGTATGAGCCAGCTCCAGCACATCACTGAATCTACCTCAATTTGGGTTTGTCTGCTTGCTTTCTCATGAACATAACAGGAGCACCAGCAAAGTAATGCAATGTCCTTCTTAGTGCATCATACCAAGGAGGCACATAATATAGATATGTTCTACCTGTACATATCTTTGAGTTCCTATCACATCACTATATATGTGTGTGTGTGTGTGTGTGTGTTTGTTTATTTCTGCCTCAGTATATGGAATGGATGGAAATGAAGATATGGGGGATGTTCTGACATTCTGGTTGAAGTAGAGAAAGTCAAATCCTCAAAGTCCTGTAATCCCCATATTATGCCCCTGAAAGGTCTCTGAGTTGCACAATTTGAGAAAAATCACTATCCTAAAGACTGGGAGTTGTTTTGTGCAGGCCTTAATAGTGGAGTATATAAGCCCAAAGCACCTACCAATAGGTAAGAAAAATCTACACATAGAAACACAAACCCTGTTAGAGAAAATATGGCTCATCCATAAATATATTCACTCAGAACAGAATCAGGAAGAGATCACAGAAGTCACAGTACTAGACTACAGTTCCAACTTAGGAGTGTCAGTTTGCATTGAATTAAGTTGGATCTGGTGATGATAGGGAAGAGAGGAGTGTCTTAGATTGTGGCACCCCAAAAGCCAACCTGGAGACAAGGATTTGGATGGTTTATTTGAGATCTGATCATAGGAAACACCAATAAGGAGAGGATGGAGTGGAAGAAAACTAATGCAGGGCGTGGCGGTGAGCAGTTGACTTCCCTAAGCAATCAGAACCGGATCCCACTGGGAACCACTGGGAAACTGTGCAGGGCATGTGCCAGAGTTGTTTTACCTGAGGTGCGAGGAAGCTGGGTATTTATCCACCAGCTCCCATCCATCATTGGCTGAAGGCTGCTCACAAGGGCATCAGACCCCTTGGAAATTTCTGCCTGTAGCACTCATAGGTGAAACCTTGTCCTGTAGTCAGAGAAAGCCTCTTTTCAGTAGAAAGACATTAGCATCTACAGGAATGATGAAAGTGGCAGAGATATTGGCAGGTTGCAAACAGCATCTACTATAAGAGGCAAAAATGTTTGCCTACCTGTGGAAATGGAAAAGTAAGATGTAGTATATAACTGAACTCTAACCTGAGTCACTAATGTCTAGGTCACTTAAGACTTGAGAAGAATGAGAAAAGTGGCTCATCAGGCAAGGGTGCACCTTTTTGGCTTTCAGATTCCCTTTACACCAGCTTCTCCTGCAGGTCTTGGCTGTTCCTTTTAGACAAACACAGACTTTTACTGCATGTATATGTGTCAAGGATGAGTTTACTCTGCAACCCTTAGTTATAGGAAATATCACATTCTTTTATTTCTTCCAATTAAATTTCATATATTCATAACCCTGCCCACTTCTTAGTTGGCAGGATATTTAATCTCATGCATTACTAGAACTCCCTAAACCTCAGTACATAAAACGTACAGGGTCCAGGTTTATGTGGGGCTAGAGAACCATTGTAGAGATTAGGTCCTCAGTCCATGGTGGTATACTATTACTTCTTTATTCTGTCACTGATTGGTAATTCATTCAGTACTGCCTGGGCTCAGAGAGGCCCCCTTGTAGTGACCATCACCTAAAGAGACCCTTATCACTTCTCTCATGGCTGAATAGCACAGTCCCGAGGCTATACAGAATCCCTTGTGATTGCCCATTAGGGTGCAGTTTCAGATGGGGCCGAGTCTTTACCATATGTACTTCTCCTCCAGTTCCCATACTTACCTGCAAGTACATGCTTCCACTCCTCTCTCTCAGGGACTACAAATCATAATCCTTAGCAATGAGCTTCAAAAGCCCTTTACTCTGTTCTAAAAACCCTTTATTACCCTGTCTCAGAGCCTGAGAAGAATGTAAGAACAGGTAGTTTAGTCCCAAAGAAGGGAATAGGAAGAGAGAGGGAATGGAAAAAGCCAGTGAAATGCACACGAATGATCTGGTTTTTCTAAGAGCAACTGAAGCTCTCTGTCTCCTTGGGGACCTTATTATTGTTTCACCAGGACTGGAACATTTATCTGTTTATTTTTGTCCTTCATTGGTTAAAGTTTTCCCTTGGGAGGCATTCACACTCCCATATTTCCAGGTTGCACCTGTGTGGAGCTGATCAGGCTTTCTGAGCTTGCGAGAAAGCTCTGAGGCAGCAAAGCAGTTCCCAAATGAATGTGGGATACTGGCAATGTACAGTAAATTATCTGCCTATGCTAAAATTGGGTGAGGTGAGGTTTGGTAGCATGATACACCGTAAGTGTCCGTTAAATACCTGTTTTGGACATGAATCTCGTGCACTTCCTCAGATTCTCTTGCCTACTTCTCTCTTTCTGAAGGTGCCATCTGCTGCCCAGGCTTCTCCACCATTACTATCTTTGCTGAGATCCCTAGGCTGGCTGGAGTCAAGTTGCATCCTGGGACTTTGATGGCCCATATAACCCATACTCTGGGCTAATCCATGCCAACACCCGCTCCATTTTCAGACTTGGATGAAACACCACACTCTGGGGGCATCTGGCTTCCTGAAAGACTGACAAGGGGCTGGATGACACAATCTAGAAGTAAAGGGGCGTTAGCTCTCTGTGAGGTAAACCTTGGCCAATGGAAAACAGGAGGCATGAGGGAGCTGATCATATAAAGTCCTCCTTCTTTCTCTCTTCCATGGACTGCTGTGACATGTGGTTTCTTCTTGCACCTTCCAGAGGAATCCTGATACAAAGAGACATACATGCCAACTGACCAATGCTTGAGTTTCTTGGCTTATCATAAAGCTGTGGCCAATGCAGTAACAAATTATGTCACTTATTTTTGCTTGCCTCATTGCCCTTTTTCTTTCTCACTCTCACTGTCATGGGCTTGTACCAAATAAAATAGCAGTGCTCTAATCCTTACCTTGGATTCTGCTTATTAGAGCACCCAGACTAAGAAACCATGCTTCTTTTTTTTTTTTTTTTTTTTTTTTTTTTCCGAGACAGAGTCTGCACTCCAGGCTGGAGTGCAGTGGCACGTCTTGGCTGCAACCTCCGCCTCCTTGGTTCAAGCGATTCTCCTGCCTCAGCCTCCTGAATAGCTGGGATTACAGGCACACGCCACCATGCCGGCTAATTTTTCTATTTTTATTAGAGACGGAGTTTCACCATGTTGGTCAGGCTGGTCTCGAACTCCTGACCTCATGATCCACCTGCCTTGACCTCCCAAAGTGCTGGGATTACAGGTGTGAGCCACCGCGCCCGGCCTGAAACTATGCTTCTTATACCTCCCCCACCTGCACCCTTGCTAGTAGTGGTGTTGTATGAGACAAACCAGACATCTTGAATCACATTCTGGAGAAAAGGTATAAAAGAAGGTGCTGACCAATATTCTGGTTTTACTTGTTGATGCTAGAGATAAGTGACTATGAAAAAAATTTATAAGAACCTTTTTTCCCTTTATTTGTAATATCCTTAAATTAAGTAGTAGATATCTTGTCTTAAGAAGAAAAATTCTGGACTAATTTTTACTCCCAGATTGTATCTGCATGCCACAGAAGACTTAGACAATCTTCTAATCACACAGGTGCTCTTAAATGCAGAGAGAGACAAATCATACAATGATCGCCTCTATCATGGTAAATTATAAGCTAAATGGAAGACAAAGGTTTATTTTCAAAGGGCAGGGGGTTCTAATCTAGAAGGTTGTACAGTGTTAATGGGAAGAATTAATGACTTATTAAAATCATGCCTGTCCAGTGCGCTGACCTAAATGTGCCAGTGGGACATACTTCCATCTATAGTTACTTAACTCAAATATATTTTTAATTAAATAGATTTGCATATCAAACATCAGTTTCTTCTAATTTAATTCTCTCATTTCTTCAAGAGTGGTATACTTAGACTCGATGTAGCTCTGTGACAATAAATATGTCACATAACTTACTGGCATCTAATCTATCTAAGGAAAGGATGCTGCACTTATTGATACTTGATTCTGTATGGAAAAGGACTTTAAAATTTTAAATTATACTGTTCCCAAAGGTAGAGACCAACCTAGGCCATCATAGAATAACTGCAGAACTGTCACTCCATGCTCTCTGAACCTTGTCTTCCTCAAGTTGAAAATCTTGATCTAAGTAGGTTTAGACCAAAGGTCAGCACTTCCTCAGCTCTTATGTATGGAACCTTTTCTTCCCCAAGATTCACAACACTCTAGTTACATTTTACCTTTCACGGTACCCATAGTTCCTCCTAGTATTCCATCACTTTAATGAGAAAACAATGAATGGGCAAAAATAATGACTAGATAAAACATACTATTTTTGAGGTAGCAGTTTTTAGATGCTGCAATGTTAGCTGAAATACAGTAATGAAATATTTAAAAAAATAATATTACAGGCTGGGTACAATGGCTCATGCCTGTAATCCCAGCACTTTGGGAGGCTGAGGCAGGCAGATTGCAAGGTCAGGAGATTGGGACCAGCCTGACCAACATGGTGAAACCCTATCTCTACTAAAATACAAAAAATTAGCTGGATGTGGTGGCAGGCACCTGTGGTCCCAGCTATTTGGGAGGCTGAGGTGGGAGAATTGCTTGAACCCAGGAGGCAGAGGTTGCAGTGAATGGAGATCGCGCCACTGCACTCCAGCCTGGTGACAGGGCAAGACTCAGTCTCAAAAAAATATAGGTTACTCTTACAATAATAAGTACACATTTAGACTTAACTGCTACAATTTCAACATATAAATCTTATAAGTGGATTGTCATTTCAAGTTATAGAATTTTTACATATATTTGAAAATGAATACTGAGGTGTTAATGATAAATCTGGAAAAATGACATGGCCTTTTAATATTATGGATCTTATTGAGGGAGGCCAGAAATGATGGTGATGTGGGTGTTTGGCCATTCAGCTTTTTAAAAGTTGATATATAAGAGGAATATTTGATTTTGGCTAAATACCAAGGCTGAAGCCAACTTTCAAGTATCCTTAGCATTCTGTTCCTGCTTCAGCCTTTTAATAAGTTTTCTTTTTGAAATTACTTTTAAAATGTACTTTTGATGAGAAAGCTGCCAAGGCCATGGCCAGATCTGAAGCACCTCTAGTACCCACTCATAGTTGTGAATGTGCCAGGCTTTGTTCCCCATTGGGAGAATGTGCACATTTCCCCATGACTCCTCTTTGCTTTTAACTTTGGATGTGCTCATTTATTTCTTTCAATTTTTTTAGAGACAAGGTCTCTCTCAGTCATCTAGGCTGGAGTGCAGTTGCATGATCATAGCTCACTGCAGCCTCGAGCTCCTGGGCCCAAGCTATCCTCCTGCCTCAGCCTCCCAAAGCACTGGGATTACAGGCACGAGCTGCCACACCCAGGCTCATTTTTAATGGTGCCAAAAAACTAAAGAAACAAAAAATAGAAAGAAGTTATTAGATAAATTTGACCACTACTTTAGGTCACATTTTGGAGAAATGAGTAGCTTGAGGTATAAGAAGACATGGAAATCCTGTCTGCCTAGCATGTTGAAATAGTTCTGAGAAGTATCTTGAGGCCATAAAAGAAAAGAGAAAGGAGAAAACCAAGATAAAGAACTACAAAATTGTATAAGCTCTTTGAAGGCAGAGGCCATGGTTTCTGTTTCTTCATTATGATTTTGTACTGGAAAAATTAAACTTCCAGCAGCCTTTTCCCACCTAGTAAAAGAACTATCCTGGTCAAAAGAAAACTCTAGGAAAAGGAAACCCCATGTTTTTAATGATTTTTCCTCTTCCACATCCTCTGTGACAGTTTAGTGAGCAATCACTAACTATTCCAACAAATATTTATCGAGTGTCTTCTATGTGGCACTTCCCATTGCCATAAAGATATGAACAAGACAAACTTCATCTTTGCCTCAGGGTCTAGCTAAAGTTTAAGCCCTAGCTAACTTAGCCTTGTGGATGACTTAGAATAGCCTCAGCCACATGCAGAGGGTACATCCGATCCTCTGATATATTTTGTAGGAAATACCATAGCTTCCATGCTTCCATGTTCTCTTACATTCTTTCAAAGAATTAGAATTTCTTGGAATGTTAAAATTAAGGTTCTATTTATTAAAATGCATATAAATAAGATAATTAAACAACCAGACTATTTTCAGTATATACAAAACCAAGCCTGGAGCGGGGAAGTATTTCCCAGGATCTCCCATTCTGTACCTCCAACACCATATATTCCAAACACAGGAATAAAAATAATGCTGCAGATGGCTCCATTCAAAGAACATGCTGGGTTATTTTTATATCTTTCTCATGTTTGTAAGTGTGTAGTCACTGATGTGTTTTTGCTGTAGCCATTGTATACATCTGCAGAACAATTTCTTAGACAAAATGCAATCCTTCTTATATGAATATTTGCCTCTTTCATCACTTAGATCATCTTAAATAATCCACTTTCAGTGAGCTGTAATTTTTAGAGGCCAAGATACACATTAGAGGGCTTATTTTGTAAAAAGAGCTAATTTGAATTCTCCCTATATTAGTCAGGGCCCCAACAGGAAACAGATGCTGCTCTTGAATTAGGATACTTCAAGGAGGGATTAATAAAGGCACTATTTATAAAGATGCGGGCGGGACATAGAGGAACCGTAAATGATATTTCAGGAACCACAAAACTTAGTACTGGTAACGATGAAGATGTTACCAGTTCCCAGCCTGAAGGGAGATGAGAAAGCACTAACTGGGACCCAGAAGGCAAGAGTTTTCTAGGGAAGTTTGCCTTCAGTTGAGAAACCCACCCAGCTCAAGACAAACTGTCAGGGAGGGAGATGTGGAAATAAATACTTTGACCTCACTTTATTTTTGCCCTAATCTTCCGCTAAGGGTCTTTATGAGCCAAATCTAAGTGGAAACTAAAGGACAAAGAAGACATTGATATAACTTATATAGACCAGGCTCTCAAGGCAGATAGCAGGATGGAGAAAGATGGAGTATAGGTCTAGAGGGGCAAATGGAAGATATCCTGCTACAATATCCCTGTTAATTAGAAACCCCTTTAGCTTTGGGGCAAGGAGATTACAAAATAATTCTTTTGCTTAAGTCACGTTTCCAACTTTGTACATTTATATATGTCTTTACTGAACCCTTATTTTGTACTAAGCTCTATTTGGTGTAAGTAAAATAAACAAAAATCTCTTCCTGCAAGCAATATTCTATTGGTGGCCACTTCTCTCAGTCAAGAGTCATTTTGTTGCAAGAGAAAGTCACTCAAGTTAGGAATTTTAAAAAAATATTGCTTGTAAGAAATTCTCCTGATTGTTGCAAATCTGTCAAGCAACTACTCCCTGGGATCTCTACTACACACCTCTCTTCTTTCTTTCTGTCCCCCATCTCTCTCTCTATACCTCCTTCCAACCCCCCAAAAAGTGATTTTGCTTCTCCACATATTCCTCCAAATCTGTTCCTTTCTCATATAGGCAGACTTCATTTTGAGGTTCTTATTGTCTACTTCCCTATATTTTCAGTATGCATGTGCTTTGGTATCTACTCTGTTTCTGGTCATGTATATGAAAGTGCTTTGAAAGCTTTGAAGCAGTGGCCATCCTCTTCCAGCCTATATTGCCTCCACTCCAAAAATGTTGTTCACGTGACAGTTGCTCTCCTATTGCCATATCCACTCACCCATTTGTTCATTTTTGAAAATTTATTTGAATATGTATTGAGTACTTTTGCACTCCAGAGGTCAAGGGGGAATTACCAAGGAATGATGGACATTTCATTTACTGAAGTTGGCGTTGGTGCTGGGGTAGGCTGGCGTATGATGAACTATGGGCTGTGGGGAGAAATCACTAGCAGGTAAAAGAAACCAAAGCCAGAGTTCAAAGTGATATCCTTTCAAGTCAGATCTCAGATCTAAACACAGTGCCCAAGAAACGGGAGCACAGACTAACCAGTCTGCAGAGTGGTTGAAACATAGTAGAGGGCCCATTAGACTGAAGCAAGAATCTGGGTTCACCAAGAGCAGAAACTATCTCAGAGATTGTTTAACGTTTCTACACTCAGCAAACTCTTACACATGGTAAGAGTTGTGGGGGATAGAGCTGGTTCCTGCTCTCAAGTGATTTTACTCTTTTACAAAGGTACAATAGGCAGTTGTTGATGGTTTCAATGGCCCACTTTTAGTGCTTTTGACTCTATCTCCTTCTGTCTGCATTTTCCTTAATATTGACATGTACTGAACAATTCTATTCCATTTTGAAATAACAAGTTAATGTGCTGCCCTTTGCAAGCATGGTTTTCATTTTGTTCCTGTTTACTTCGCAATAATACATAACTCTCTCTCTCTCTCTCTCTCTCTCTCTGTACATATCCATGTTTCAATAGGAGTTGAAAAAGTTCAGGGGTATTGTGTCTGTTAGTTGATCTACACTGTCTTCTGCAGAGGTTTTGTGATGGAAGTGAAGTCGTAGTTTATGCCTTCACCATTTTTCTAGCCCCTGGTTTTGAAGAACAACCATGGCCTAGACTGTGCTACTCGAGTTGACATTCGGAAAGAGAATTCCCTATATCCAAGGTGTTGTTCTGCATGTAACGTATCGTCTAGGATTTTGAAACAGTTGGGACAAAAGCGCACCTCTTTGGATTCACTCTCCCTGGGGTGCAGGTACCGTGTTATTTATTTTACTCTAGACCAGCTTTCTAAAAGTTGGAGTGCAAATAGAACTGCCTGAAAATCTTCTTGGAAGTGCAGAAGCGTAAATCATACCCTTGGGGACTGTGAGCCAATAGATCACAGGTGCATTTGTTTTCTAGGGCTGCTGTAACAAATTGCCGCAAAACTAGACAGCTTAAACAACAGAAATGTATTGTCTCATGATTCTGGAGGCTGGACCCTAAGATCAAGGTGTTGGCAGGGTCACCCTTCTTCTGAAAGGGATAGAAAAAGATCTTTTCCAGATGTCCTTCCTAACTTGTGGTAGCTCCTGGGCTGGTGGCAGCATAACTTCTGTCCTCACATGGTATTCTCTCTGTACGTATGTGTGTCCAAATTTCTTTCTTTTATAAGGACACAAGTCGTATTGGATGAGAAGCCCACCCTACTCCAATTTAAGTAATTTAAGAATTATTTAACTATTACATCTGCAATGACCCTATTTTCAAATAACACCACATTCTGAGGCACTAGGGGCTAAGACTTCAACGTATGAATTTTGAAAAGACACAATTCAACCCATAATGATGGATAACTACTAGAAACTGGCATTTTTACATGATGTATCAAAACCCCCTTAAGCTTCTGTTTATTATTTTGGCCCAATCTTGGATTCCAGTAGCCTTGATATGAAACAATTCGAAGTAGATTGGTCTGTTTCACACAGGTGCACCTGGATAGCACTGGCTAGCACTGTTACACCTGGATAGCACCTGTTACAATTCAAAGTAGAGTGGGCTGTTTCACACAGGTGCACCTGGATAGCACTTCTCCCCCAGCCAGCACCTTGTGTTTCTTGCTTCTTGCCCCAGGCTTCTCTTACACAATAGCATGGAATCCTGCTGCCTCCCAATCAGCTGTGACACATGAGTAACTCAGAATATGGAGGAGTTAATACTCCTTGGGCGGCCCTTGGCCGATGGGGGATGAGATGCAATAAATAGATGATTTCTCTCTCTCATCCCCAGGTGAATAGGTCTGAGATCTATTTCATTAGGATTTTTAGAGATTTCTTCAAATTCAAACACCAGTTACTAGTAGCAGTGGCCAACTTGGTAATGTATTTTTTGTTGTCTTGTCCAGCTTCCCTTTTATTTCTTCAGTTTTTTACCCTCGCTTCCTGAGTTCACTTCCCAAATAAATGATGTGTATCAAAACCTTTGCCTCAAAGTCTGCTTATGGAGATCCAAGCTTCCCAGGTGATCCAGATATAAGTGATCCATGGACCAATATTTGAGAAATTCTCCAAATCTCAGTGCAAAGCAAGATGGGTTAAAATTACTCTTAATGTGTTTGTTAAATAAGACATTCCCCACACCACTCTCTTTCTTTAATCCAAGAAATATGCAAGAGAGATTCTGAAGCCAGGAGTTATATGAGAAGTCCAAAATCAAAGTAAATCTCAGAATGAGGAGCAGGCCAGGTGCAATGGCTCATGCTTGTTATTTCAGTACTTTGGGAGACCGAGGCAGGTGGATCACTTGATCCCAGGAGTTCAAGACTAGCCTGGCCAACATGGTGAAATCCCATCTCTACAAGAAATACAAAAAATTAGCCCGGCTTGCTGGCACACGCTTGTAGTCCCAGCTACTTGGGAGGCCGAGACTGGGGGGTCACTTGAGCCCAGGAGTTTGAGGCTACAGTGAGCTATGATTGCACCACTGCACTCTGATCTGGGCAACAGAGACAGACCCTTTCTCTGAAAAATAAAAAACAAAAAACTAAAAGAAAAATGAGGAGCAAACCACCCTCTGTGACAGAAGCCAGCAAGTACCCAGATACTATGGCTAGTACTGTTTGTCCTCAGAAGATATCTGGGTGATGGGTCAATGTGACTCAATTATCAAAGCCTCATTATCTCTGTGTACTTAGAAAATTTATTTTGAGGCCCTCTAAAGCTGTGGGTCAGACACTGTCACCCTTTCACGAAGAAGGGTCCTATGAGGCCCCACAGGTGATGAAGAGGTGGGAAGGCCAGCGGGTTAATAGAATGTGATCATCTCCCTGCTGTGTCTCATGGAAACAGGACTCATGTCACAGAAAAGCCTATCCTAGTCTGAAAGCTTCATTTAAATAAGCCCCCAATTTATAATAACCTTAAACGTGGCAGAACTGATGTTCTAACCTGAATTTTATGCTTCTGCTAGTAGGCTGACAGAGGGCCAGTTCTCTCTGGGGCTGACTCGGCAGTTTAAAAAGCCAAACAATTACTAACCAGAATGGCCAGCTCAGCAGAAAGGATGACAGCTGTGGGCTCTGAATAGCAGGATTTAAAATCCATGCCTGAGCTTGTCAGTCCTATGTGCCTAGACACAGTTGGGGGAAAAATCCCTGGGGGAGAAGAGAAATAAACAGAGGAAGATAAATTCAAAAATTATATATACATAAATACTGTATGTGCATGCATGTGTTAAAATGATAGCATTATCTTAACCAAGGATAAGATATTTAGTGTCCAGAAAACTGCTTTCTTCATGGATGACCCATCATGGAGGAAGAGTGAACAAAACAATATAACAAGGACAGACCAGCCAGGCTGGGCCTAAGCAAAGATCCTAAATCTGCTGGTAATGGAACAAGCCATTGAATGGATATCTTAATACCCATGTTGCACTTGAAGGGATTTGGACTTGGGTAGATTTGGGTTTATACCACAACTATACCACTTACCAGCTGAGTGCCAGCTAGACACTTAACTTCTCTGATAATACTACCTTGCAGAGTTGTGAGGATTAAATAAAAGAATGGGTTAAAGGTATCCAGCTTAATTCTTAGTACATAGTAGCCATTCAATAAATGGTGTATATTATAGTATTGCTATAAAAAAACAGTTTTAGTGAACTATAATTTAGTGTACACAGGATGCATCTTGGACTTTATATAAGCAATCTTAGTTTATGAAGTACTTAAAGAACCTAGTTACACTACAGCCCCTGGGCATGGGCTACAAGAACAGAATTAGAGGAAATCTTGTGTATCTATGAGATGATTAAATGTATGCATTTATGTGTATCATATAGTGTTATATATTTGTATGTCTGCATTTATGTTTTTATTTTAAATATTATTCTTTTAAATCTCTGTTCTTGTCCTTGTTTTTTCATGGTTGCAGTATCTTCTCAGCTCTGAGAGGTGCTGATAGATTATTTGGGAAGAGGAAAGGTTAAACAAAATGACTGTTTCCTCTAATTGCTTTTTTTTTGCTCATCTAAGGATCCTTGGCTGTCTGTTTACATTTACAAGAGGGACACTAAAAAGCTGATTGGAAGCTATTAGAGTTGAATTGATCAACTGTGAATATTTCCATAGGGTTATCTGACTGGGCCGTTTCTTTGGGGAACCTTTGATTAAGGCTTTCCTCTTTGGGGGAGATCATATTCCTTAGAGTAGACTCTTCTTATAGCCTCAAGGCTTGCCTTAAGGATGAAGGCATGGTGACTGGAATTCTGAGAGCAACATGGAAAAGAGGGCTGGGGAGACCTCACTGTCCATATTATCTGTTTCCATCGTGAACACAAGGCACAAAGACCCTACTTTTGACCTTTCCAGAAAATAAATCTCCAATAATGTTCTACAGTGAGTGGAAGAAATTTCAAAGGGTAAAAGAGTAGATCTAGCAACCTAATTGTTTCCTAAATAGATTTTGAACTCAATTTCCTTCTTTTGGATCTTTCCTTTCCCCTTCTTTTCCCCACTTCTAAAGATACATAAATGCTGTCATTGGGGATTTTGTTGTGTAAGTTGAAGTACATTGTGTTGTTTCCTTGTGGATCTCTCCAAATTCAGTGTGCTCATGTCTCCTAAAATCTTTTATGCCTGCTTGTCCATCAGCTTTCCAGTTTCCAAAATTTTGTTAGTGTTGCATCCTCTCCTGTTTCCCTACATTTTGTGGTTTTATGGCTTTAAAAACATAAAAATAATAAAAATTTATTGATGTAAGTTTGTTCACTCTGCTCTTTACCTATACATATATACTTTTATTATGATCCTGAATTACTTTCTTATTTTATTATAATCCTGACTTAGAGATATTTAATGTAGACGTTTTACCTTTTGTCCTTTGCATAGACAGTATACAGCAAAGCAAAGTTCCAAAAATGAAGACAAAAGTGGAAAAGAAATGGATTTTGTGCCTTGGGCTGTGTACTTGAAACTGGCCTTCAGTCCTGTCACATTCATGGTCTCATATTTGGTTAGGACATTTATGAGTGTTTCTTCTCACAGTTCCCCTTGTGACTTGTTTAATGAAATACGCACTGTCTTCATCTGGTATCTTCCCTCAAGAATGTGTCATATGAGACACTGAGGTCCATGTCTCAGAACTGCTCCCTAAGTTCTTGGTACCTCTAAGAATGTTAAATAGACAAGTGCAAGGACCAGGAAAAGGCATTGAGGTGTGTGTGTGTGTGTGTGTGTGTGTGTGTGTGTGTGTAGACGTTTTTTGGACACTGATATGGGCTGTGCTTTCAATTCTCATTCTACTTATTGACATGAACTTCGGTGGTCATGAATAAAGCAAGCTCACGTTGCCTGGTGATGAACTTGGTTATGCAAGCTGTTTCTTATTCTGGCACACCTGTTCCAGCTTTCCCAGAAAGTTCAGCAAATACAGATTGTAGTTCCTTCCAAAACCTGTGATCCAGACATTCCCTCTTTGGGATGTGCTGCCCTTGTTTTCCCTTCCCACAGTACATCAAAAAATCAGAGGAAGGTAGGGCAAAAAAAGCAAACAACAACAACAACAACAAAAAACAAACCCACAACAACAAAAAAAGAAAACCTCCTTTTGATCTCTTCCAGGGAAGCTGCCATATCTTTCTGTTGTCACTGCCAGCCTGTCATATTGCCTCCTGTTTCTTCACTTACATCCAGAAAAGAAAAAAAAAAATTGCAGATGTTTCTGAAGCATCAAACTTCTAAAGCTTATTTATCAATTCTCCTAGTGTCTGATCCAGGAAACTCCACCACATAAATCTTGGGTCCAAGAAGCTGTCATTGAACCCCTCTGGGCATCAGTTTCTCTATCTATGACATAAGGAGATGAAAACCTATGATCCCTTCCAAACTTTAATAATTGTTCTCTATCTTTTGTTCACCCAGACTGTACCAGGGAGGATCTATATTTATACGAATTCAATTTTAGCAACCAAATGGAGAAGCAAGACATCAAAGAAGCCCTCTGATTAGACGTTGTTAATAGAGAGGATGGTAGATCTGTTAATCAAGGAGAGAGAGAACCGTTCTTTCTTCTTTCACAGGACATTGGCTATTGCCTTGGGGAAAATAACTTAAGCCATTTTAGATCAAAATGGGGATGAGCAATCCTGCGACCAGACACACAGATTATTGTGAGAGATATGATACGGTGTAGGTAATGGAGAGAAGGAGAGAGAAATGGGGAGGGGAGCTACTCTGGCTGACAGAATAGCCAAAAGAAGTAAGAGAATTGAGGTCGGTATGGGCAAGCCTTACCCTTCTAGGAATGAGCATGGATCAGGAGTAAAACTGAAAGAGGCTTTATCCTCTTTCCCCAGAGGAACCTTTAGAAAAGTTGAAGGGAAGCAGAGGCATGGGCACTAGGAACAGCCAGTCTTTGGGAGCTGTTTGTCAGGGAATGAGACAGACCAGAAGTGAAATTGGAGAGGGGTGGAATAGTAAGAACTCGGGGCCAGGAAGCCGGGCTTCCAATTCTGGTTCCACAACTAACTAGCTGCACTATTTGACCGGGTCTAGGCTTCAGGTTTCTCATCTGAAAGACTAGCAAATTGGATTACTTCTCTCTAAGATCTGAGTGTTAACATTTTTATGATTCTATGAAATGGAAAAGCGAAGGTTCCTCTACATTTGTGAAAATACAGTTATTATTTTGGTGATAATAATGCCAATTACTGGCTACTATTAATTGATTGTTATATGCTAGGCATTGAATTTAGCATTTTATATCCATTATAACTTGTGAGTGAGGTAGTTATTTGCAAAAAGCACAGATAAATATTTTACCAAAATTACACATTTAATAAGAGGCAAAGCCATAATTCAAACTCAGTCTAATACACAATGAATTTTGAATCATAGAACTAGAGATTACCCTAAATTTAAACAAAGCATCAAAGCCAATATTTCCTTTGAACATATGAGGAAACAGAAGACTAGAATTCTTATCGCAGTTCTCATCATAGGTATAAGCTTGAGAAAGTCACGCCCCTTCCTCAGTTTTCTGGATCTCTAATTCTAACTGTAGCTTTTTTCCCCAATGCCCTAGGTTGCCTTGCTAAGAAAAATTACATCAAGCTGGTCCGCAGCTGTGTCTTTCAAGAAATAACAGCTTAGGGCACAGGGAAGTAACCTGAAACCCTTGGAGAAGGACAGTCTTTCAGACAGGCTGGGTTCAGTATTTCTGAAAGGTCCTTTGCTTATGTATGTGACTTTCAGGACCTGATTGGATGTGACTTGTTTTTTAATGAAAACCTGTTTTCCAGAACCTTATACTCTGGTTCCCACTCCATTCAAATTAGTGTATGTAGCACTCATTTCCAGTGTGTAAGATTTGCCTTGTCAAAGTTTACACAAAGTGTCAGCATTGCTAGGGGGCCAACATAGTGCCCTGCTTATATTTTTCCAGTGTGAAAGTTTCCTGTCCCCTGTGAGCACTTACTGAGAAAGGCTGGTGGCTTTGCTGTGTTATTTAATTTTGAACTGCCCTGGACCATTTCTGGAGTGAAGAGCAAAGCAGTAGGAGAGACAAAAACAGTAACCCAGGAAGTAAAGAGGGGGAAAGAAATACAGTAAAATTGTAAGGGCTTTCTTTTCACCTTGGACTGTATCTCAACGAATGCCCTCTTTTCAAACTGCCTTCTTCTCCCCACTTTTATTTTAGGATAAAAATTTAAATGATACTTTAATATTTGATGTAAAATAAATCAAAAACCCATAATACAAAATTATATATTACAGCTGCGATCATGCAACAATGAGCTTTCATAATGAAAAATCACTGGAAGGTGATATTTGAAAATAAAAATCGTTTTGAATTATGGTTGCTTGTATTTGTTCTCAATGTGCTTACTAATTGTTTTATGGCCTTTTAATTAATCAAGCACAGAGCTTTTAAATAAGTCTGTAATAGAAAAATGGGCAAAGGAGGCTGGACATGGTGACTCGTGCCTGTAATCCCAGCACTTTGGGAGGCCGAGGTGGGTGGATCACCTCAGGTCAGAAGTTTGAGACCAGCCTGGCCAATATGGTGAAACCGCATCTCTACTAAAAATACAAAAATTAGCCTGATGCCTGGCATGTGCCTGTAATTCCAGGTACTCAGGAAGCTGAGGCAGGAGAATCACTTGAACCCAGGAGGTGGAGGTTGCAGTGAGCTGAGATCGCGTCACTGTACTCCAGCCTGGGTATGACAGAGTGAGACTCCATCTCAAAAAAAAAAAAAGAAGGAAAGAAAGAAAGAAAAATGGGCTAAGGTTATAAGAAATTCACAAAAGAAGCAAAAACATGATCAATAAACATCAAAATTGTACAATTATATTTGTATTAAGC
Organism: Chlorocebus sabaeus; assembly: GCF_047675955.1. NCBI lineage: Eukaryota > Metazoa > Chordata > Mammalia > Primates > Cercopithecidae > Chlorocebus > Chlorocebus sabaeus. The sequence goes on from NC_132933.1 coordinate 109,300,440, forward strand.
TGCACACTATGATGGTTAATGTTATGTGTCAACTTCACTGGGCTATGAAGAGCTCAGACATTTGGCCAAAGATTATTTGGGTGTGTCCATGAGGGTATTTCTGGATGAGATTAGCATCGAATCAGTAGACTGATTAAAGGAGATGGCCCTCCGTAATATGAGAGTGCCTCATCCAGTCAGTACCTGAATAGAACAAAAGACTAAGTAAGAGGAACTTCACCTGCCTGACTGCCTGAACTGTGATATCTGGCCTTTTCTTATTTTAGGAGTTAAACTGAAAAATTGGGTCTTCCTAGGTCACAAGCCTGCTGCCTTTCACAAAGGAACTTATACCATTAGCTCTCCTGGTTCTCAGGCCTTTCGACTAAGAAAGAAAATACACTATCGGCTCTCTGGGGTCTCCAGCTTGCCAACACCTCTCTCTCTCTCTGTTTCTCCATGGAAACAGAATGTATCTATCTATCTATCTATCTATCTATCTATCTATCTATCTATCTGTCATCTCTCTGAAATAGACATGTGTAGAGGATATATATCCTCTCTATATAGAGATTTTATATTACATGTAATATATATTACAGCTGCTATCATGCAACAATGAGTTTTCATAATGAAAAATCACTGGAAGGTGATACTTGAAAATAAAAATCGTTTTGAATTATGGTTGCTTGTATTTGTTCTCAATATGCTTACTGATTGTTTTATGGCCTTTTAATTAATCAAGCACAGAGCTTTTAAATGAGTCTCCAATAGAAAAATGGGCAAAGGAGGCTGGACATGGTGACTCATGCCTATAATCCCAACACTATATATATATATATAATCTCTCTATATAGAGAGAGGATATATGTCCTCTTAATTCTGTTTCTCTGGAGAACCCTGATTAATACAATATCTTAACAATAATAAAATATCTTATGCCTATTGTATAACTAATGTGTACTGTATTAATACCTCCCCAAAATTCATATGTTGAAGTTCTAACCCCCAGTACATTGGAATGTAACCTTATTTGTAATTAGGGTAATTGCAGATATAATTAGTTAAGATGAGGTAATACTGGACTATGGTGGGCCCCTAATCCAATATGACTGATGCCTTTATACAAAGGGGGAAATTTGGAGATAGACACACACAGGAAAAACACCATGTAAAGATAAATGCAGACTTAAGCCAAAGAATGCCAAAGACTGCTAACAACCACCAGGAGATAGGGAAGGGCATGGAACATGGAACCACCAGGAGGTAGGGAGGGGCATGAGGACATTCTCCCTCACTGTCCTCAGAAGAAACCAATCCTGCCAACACCTTGATCTCAGACTTCTAGCCTCTAGAACTGTGAGACAGCAAATTTCCGTTGCTTAATCCATTCAGTTTGTGATACTTTGTTATGGTCACCCTAGCAAGCTAATATACATTTCATGTTAGAAAAAGTTAAAAGATGGATACAGTCCAGCTGTGGAGAAATAGGTACACATAAAGTTGGAGAAAGTGTGATAAGTACTTCTCTAAAAGCACTTTAGGAATAGGAGTAAAATAAAATTTCATGCATTTACAAAAGTACTTAGGAATTTATTTAACAGGCTTATATACTCACAGAGCTGCTGGTAAGCATAAAAATTTCAAACAATCAAAATTTGTGTCAATAATGAAATGGATAAAAAGTTATGCTACATAAATAATATAAAATTAATATATCTAGTTCAAAGAATGAGACAGGTCTAATTGAGTTGGTAGAAATGCTGTCCTTGATATGTTGGTTAACGAATGAAGCAATTCACAAAAAAGCATATAGTCATAATCTCATCATTGTAAAAATCAAAGTGAAATTTATAAGTGTGTATATATGATGAATAAATAAAAGTTGGTGTATTAGTCTTTTCTCATGCTGCTAATAGAGACATATCCGAGACTGGGTAATTTATGAGGGAAAGTGATTTAATTGACCACAGTTCCACATGTCTGGAGAGGCCTCACAATCACCGTGGAAGGGAAAGGAGGAGCAAAGTCACATCTTACATGGTGGCAGGCAAGGCAAGAGATTTTGTGCAGGGGAACTCCCATTTATAAAACCATCTGATCTTGTGAGACTTATTACTACCCCAAAAACAGTATGGGGAAAACTGCCCCCATGGTTCAATTATCTCCACCTGGCCCCGCTCTTGACATGTGGTAATTATTACAATTCAAGATGAGATGTGGGTGGGAGCACAGCCAAACCATATCAGTTGGCAAAATGTGCATACATAGTAAAACTATTAAAGTAGTTACCTTTGTGGACGAGGGTTAGGAGCGTAAAAGTTCATCCTTTTTGTTATATGTTCTTTCCTTGCTTGTTTTACAATGAGCAGGAATTCTTTATGGTATTATCAAAAAAACAGAAAGCATAGTTTCAGAAAAAGGACGTTCCCATTTGAATTCATGGGCAAAGATTCCTCTAATAACACACCATCATAGAAATTCCTGCTGCCTGCCTCATCAGATTCTGGGCCCATACCACTCTTAATGCTGTGGCACTTACTCCAGGACTCTCATATTCTAAGGCTGTGCTAACCACAGTGACAGCACTGACCACTATTGTAGACAGAGGGTAGTGAGGGCATAACTGTAGGCTCCTCAACACATTAATTTGAAGAGATACCACTGCACACATATTAATAATTCTATATTGATTCTAAGGCTCTCTTAGCATGCCTTCTTTCTTCATTCACCTCAAATTTTTGTTCTTGTTACAGCTTGGCTTACAGGTGAGTTCATCAAATACAGTTCTCAGCAACACTAAGATGGCCTTTTCCAAATTCTGCATCTATGATGACAACACCAGCATTTTACTAAACATATCTTGTTATTTTTAAAATTGTTTATTGAAGGTATGATTGACATATAACAGATAAATAGCACATATTTTAAGTGTAGAATTTGATACATTTTGACATATGTATATACCCATAAAACCATCACCACAATCAAGATAAAGAACATACCCATCCTTGCCAAAAGTGTTCTCTTGCCCCTTTGTAATGCCTCACTCATGCCTCATTCCTGCTCTTCTCCAACCCTCTAGTCTCTAGACCACTACTAATGTGCTTTCTGTCACTATAGACTAGTTATTAGGCTGGTGCAGAAGTAAACTTTTAATGGCATAAACCGTGATTACTTCTGCACCACTCTAATGAAATTTTCTAGATATGTAAATAAATGGAATCATATAATATGTCCTATTTATTTGTCTGCTTTCTTTCACTCAGCATAATGATTTTGAGATTGTGACCATTTTGTGTGTTTCGGTAGTTGGTTCCTTAGTATTATTAGACAGTATTTAATGGTATGGATATAACACAATTTATTAATCTATTCATCTATTGGTGAAAAATTTGGGTTGTTTTATTTTTGTCTGTTAAAAATAAAGCTGCTACAAACATACAAGTCATTGTGAACTCCTTTTTTTCATTTCTCGTATGTAAATATCTAGGAGTAGGGTGGCTAGGTTAGACTTTGGGCATATGTTGAACTTTTTAAAAAACTTCCAAAGTATTTTTCAAAGTGGACGTCCCATTCTACATTTCCATTAAGAATATATGAGAGTTTCACTTGCTTCATGTCCTTGCTAGTTCTTGATACTGTCAGGATTTCTAATTTTAACCATTCTAACAGGTGTGTAATCTCATTGGGGCTTTAATTTGAATTTCTCTAATGATTAATGATGTTGAACATCTTTTTGTGGGCTTATTTGCCATCCATATGTCTTCTTTGATTGGCCTGTTTACTTATTATTGTGACTTAAGAATTCTTTAAATATTCTGGACACATGTCTTTTATCAAATATGTGATTGGCAAATATTTTCTCCTTGTGCATGACTTGCTTTTTCATTCTTTCAATGGTGTATTTTGAGGAAAATTTCTTAATTTTGGTGAATCCCTGTTTATTCAGTTTTTCTTCTATAAATTGTGCTTGGCTGTTACACTTAAGAAATCTTTATGTAACTCAATTCACAAAGATTTTCTCATATATTTTCTTCTAGAAGTTTTATAAATTTAGCTTTGTGTAACTTTGTATCCTGCCAATTTGCTAATTTCACTTGTTCTAGTATTTTATTTGGTAATGTAGGATTTTATACATAAATAATCATATCATCTGATAAGGTAGTTTTAATTATTATTTTTCAATTTTTGTGCCTTTTATTTCCTTTTTTAAAACTCTTATTTCACTGGCTGGACTCTACAATGTACTGTTGAATAGAAGTGAGGAAAGTGGATATTCTTGCCTTTTTTCTTTTAATCTTAGGAGAAAATAATTTAGTTATTCACCACAAGTATGGTAGTGACTATACACTTTTTAAAGATGTCCTTTATCAGTATGAGACAGTTTCCTTTTATTCCTAGTTTACTGAGAGTTTTAATCAGAAATAGATGTTGAAACTTTTCAAATGTTTTTCTATATCTGTTGATGTTGTTTTTTCTTTTTAAATCTCTTAAACCAAAATATGAAACCAATCTACTCTGAGAATAATTCTAATCTGATCCTTTTTATATATTGTTGAATTAAATTTGTAAAATGGTAAGAATTTTTTTTTTTTTGTATTTATCCTCTTTGGCTTTGTATGTCTTCTAGCATCTATGGCTTTTTTTTCTTTCTTTTTATTTATTTATTTATTTTTTATTTTTTATTATGCTTTAAGTTCTAGGGTACATGTGCACAACGTGCAGGTTTGCTACATATGTATACATGTGCCATGTTGGTGTGCTGCACCCATTAACTCATCATTTACATTAGGCATATCTCCTAATGCTATCCCTCCCCCCTCCTTGTACCCCACAACAGGCCCCGGTGTGTGATGTTCCCCTTCCTGTGTCCAAATGTTCTCATTGTTCAATTCCCACCTATAAGTGAGAACATGCGGTGTTTGGTTTTCTGTTCTTGTGATAGTTTGCTGAGAATGATGGTTTCCAGCTGCATCCATGTCCCTACAAAGGACATGAACTCATCCTTTTTTATGGCTGCATAGTATTCCATGGTGTATATGTGCCACATTTTCTTAATCCAGTCTGTCACTGGTGGACATTTGGATTGATTCCAAGTCTTTGCTATTGTGAATAGTGCCGCAATAAACATACGTGTGCATGTGTCTTTATAGCAGCATGATTTATAATCCTTTGGGTATATACCCAGTAATGGGATGGCTGGGTCAAATGGTATTCCTAGTTCTAGATCCTTGAGGAATCACCACACTGTCTTCCACAATGGTTGAACTAGTTTACAGTCCCACCAACAGTGTAAAAGTGTTCCTATTTCTCTACATCCTCTCCAGCACCTGTTTTTTTCCTGACTTTTTAATGGTTGCCATTCTAACTGGTGTGAGATGGTATCTCATTTTGGTTTTTATTTGCATTTCTCTGATGGCTAGTGATGATGAGCATTTTTTCATGTGTCTGTTGGCTGCATAAATGTCTTCTTTTGAGAATGGAACAGAACAGAGCCCTCAGAAATAATACCACACGTCTACAACCATATGAACTTTGACAAACCTGATAAAAACAAGAAATGGGGAAAAGATTCCCTATTTAATAAATGGTGTTGGGAAAACTGGCTAACTATATGTAGAAAGCTGAAAATGGATCCCTTCCTTACACCTTATACAAAAATTAATTCAAGATGGATTAGAGGCTTAAATGTTAGACCTAAAACCATAAAAACCCTAGAAGAAAACCTAGGCAATACCATTCAGGACATAGGCATGGGCAAGGACTTCATGTCTAAAACACCAAAAGCAATGGCAACAAAAGCCAAACTTGACAAATGGGATCTAATTAAACTAAAGAGCTTCTGCACAGCAAAAGAAACTACCATCAGAGTGAACAGGCAACCTACAGAATGGGAGAAAATTTTTGCAATCTACTCATCTGACAAAGGGCTAATATCCAGAACCTACAAAGAACTCAAACAAATTTACAAGGGAAAAACAAACAGCCCCATCAAAAAGTGGGCAAAGGATATGAACAGACACTTCTCAAAAGAAATTTTATATCTGTGTTCCTGAGGGATATTGCTCTGTAATATTATATTTATAAAATGTCTTTGGTTTTGGTATCACAATATTTCTCAACTAATTGAAAGAGTTTGAAAGTATTCCTTTCCTTTTAATTTTCTGTAGGAGTTTTGTTGAATTAGTATTATTTGGCCTTTAAATGATTGAAGGCTGCACATGGTGGCTCACACCTATAATCCCATCACTTTGAGAGGCCAAGGTGGGAGGTTCGCTAGAGCCCAGTAGTTTGAGACCAGCCTGGGAAACAGAGGGAGACCTCATCTCTAAAAATAATTTTTAAAATTAGCTGGATGTAATGGTGCATGCCTGTAGCCCCTGCTACTTAGGATTCTGAGGTGGGAGGATTCCTTGAGCCCAGGAGTTCAAGGCTACAGGGAGCTATGATCATGCCACTGCATTCCAGCCTGGGTGACAGAGCAAAACCCTGTCTGGAAAAAAAAAAAAAAATTTGGTAGAAATCATTAGTAGAGCAGCTGTCTGAGCCTAGAATTTTTGTTTTGTTTTGATTTTGTGGGAAAGTTTTTAAATTACAAGTTGAATTTTTAAGTAGATACAGGAGTATTCTGGTTATCTCTTACTTTTTGAGTGATCATTGATAATTCTGTCTTCCAAGTTATTTGTTCATTTCATAAAAGCTGTCAAATTTATTGGTATAAAGTTGTTCATAATATTCCCTTATTAAATGTGGTGGTTTTAAAATAGATTCACAAATAATTTGGTACTCCTCCCTTAAAGACACAGAAAATAAATTCTGCACCATCCCCTCCATGTTTGAGTCGTGCTAAATGACTGGCTTCTATCAAATAAAATATGGCAGAATTAAAATTGTATGATGTCCAAGATTAGGATATAAAAGACATTGATGGCATCCTCCTTAATCTGTGTCTTGGATTGCCTACTCAATAGAAGCCAGCTGTCATGTGTAATGACACTCAAGTATAACCCCATGGAGAAACCTTCATGGCAAGAAATGGTGGCCTTCTGCCAAAAGGCAGCAAGGAACTTCGGCTTCCTGCCAACAGTCACGTGAATTAGCCATCTTGGAAGTGAGTCTTCTGGCCCTAGTCACATCTCCAGATGACTCTAGTCCTGGCTACCATATTGGCTACAATCTCACAAGTGACCTTGAGACAGAAACATCAAGATAAAATGCTCTGAAATGCCTGAGCCACATACATTTTAATATATGTTTTTGTTTCTTGAAGCACTTAGACTGGGGACAATCTGTTACATATCAATGGAAAACTAATACAAATTTTTTTGTACTGAGAATGGAGTACTGGAATAGCAAAAAGCAAAAAAGTGGGAGTGGTTTGGAATTGAGCAGTGGGCACAACATGGAAGAGCACTGAGGAGAGAGTTAGTGAAAGACTGAAGATTTTTAAAGAAATTTAATTCCTGACTCACAGAAACTGTGAGATAATAAATGTTTACTGGTTTAAGCTACCATGTTTTGTGATAATTACTATGCAGCAATAGATAACTAAGGCATTTTCCTTTTATTTTTATTTTATTTACTTATTTTAACTGTTATTTCATGTTCAAGAGTACACAGGCAGGTTTGTTATACAAGTAAATTGCGTGTCAGACGGTTTGGTGTCAGATTATTCCATCACCCAGATAGGTAGTTTTTCAATCCTCACCCTCCTCCCTCTCTTCACCCTTAAGTAGGCCCTGGTGTCCGTTGTTCCCCTCTATGTGTCCATGTGTTCCCATGATTTATCTTCCACTTGTAAGTGAGAACATGTGGGGTTTGGTTTTCTGTTTCTGTGTTAATTTGCTAAGGATATTGGCCTCCAGCTCCAACCACGTTTCTACAAAGGACCTGATCTCATTCTTGTTATGGCTGCATAATATTCCATGGTATATATGTACCATGTTTTCTTTATCCTGTCTACCATTGATGGTATTTAGGTTGATTCCATGTCTTTGCTATTGTGAACAGTGCTGCAATGAACATACATGTGCATGTGTCCTTATGGTAGAATGATACATATTCCTTTGGGTATATACTCAGTAATGGAATTGCTGGGTAAAATAGCATTTCTGTTTTTAGTTCTTTAAGGAATTGCCACATTGCTTTCCACAATAGTTGAACTACTTTACACTACCACCAACAGTGTATAAGCTTTCCTTTTTCTCTGCAACCTCGCCAACACCTGTTATTTTTTGACTTTTTAATAGTAGCCATTCTAACTGGCATGAGATGATATCTCATTGTGGTTTTGATTTGCATTTCTCTAATGATCGGTGATATTGAACTTTTATTCATATGCTTCTCAGCCACATGTCTGTCTTCTTTTGAAAAGAGTTCATGTCCTTTGCCCACTTTTTAATGGGGTTGTTTTTTTCTTGTAAATTTGTTTAAGTGCCTTATAGATGCTGGATATTAGACCTTTGTCAGATGCACAGTTTGCAAATATTTTCTCCCATTCTATAAGTTGTCTCTTTACTCTGTTGGATAGTTTCTTTTGCTGTGCAGGAGCTCTTTAGTTTAATTAGATCCCATTTGTCAATTTTTACTTTTGTTGCAATTGCTTTTGGCATCCTTGTCATAAAATCTTTGTTCATTCCTATGTCCAGAATCGTATTTCCTATGTTTTCTTCTAAGTTTTTATAGTTTTGGGTTTTACATTTAAGTCTTTAATCCATCTTAATTTTTGTATATGGTATAAGGAAGGGGTCCAGTTTCAATCCTCTGCCTATGGCTAGCCAGTTATCCTACCACCATTTATTGAATAAGGAATCCTTTCTCTATTGCTTTCCTTGTCTGCTTTGTTGAAGATCAGATGGTTGTAGGTGTGCAGCTTTATTTCTGAGCTCTCTATTCTGTTCCATTGCTCTATGTGTCTGTTTTTTGTACCAGTAACATGTTGTTTTGGTTAGTGTAGCCTTGTAGTATAGTTTGAAGTCAGGTAGCATGATGTCTCCAGTTTTGTTCTTTGTGCTTAGGATTGCCTTGGCTATTTGGGCTCTTTTTTGGTTACATGTGAATTTATTTTTTTTTTATTTTTATTTTTTTATTTTTTTTTTCCGAGACGGAGTCTCACTCTGTCGCCCAGGCTGGAGTGGAGTGGCCGGATCTCAGCTCACTGCAAGCTCCGCCTCCCGGGTTCACGCCATTCTCCTGCCTCAGCCTCCCGAGTAGCTGGGACTACAGGCGCCCACCACTTCGCCCGGCTAATTTTTTGTATTTTTTAGTGGAGACGGGGTTTCACCGTGTTAGCCAGGATGGTCTCGATCTCCTGACCTCGTGATCTGCCCGTCTCGGCCTCCCAAAGTGCTGGGATTACAGGCTTGAGCCACTGCGCCCGGCCCTACGTGTGAATTTATAAATAGTTTTTCTTTCTAGTTCTGTAAACAATGTTATTGATAGTTTGATAGAAATAGTATTGAATCCATAAATTGCTTTGGGCAGTATGGCCATTTAAATGATATTGATTCTTTCTATTCAGGAGCATGGCGTGTTTGTCCATTTATTTGTGTCATCTCTGATTTCTTTCAGCTGTGTTTTGTAGTTCTCATTGTAGAGATCTTTCACCTTCCTGGTTAGCTGTATTCCTAGGTATGTTCTTCTTTTTGTGGCAGTTGTGCATGGGATTACATTCGTAATTTGGCTATCAGCTTGACTATTGTTGGTGTATAGGAATGCTAGTGATTTTCATACATTGATTTTGTATCCTGAGACTTGGCACCAAAGTTGTTTATCAGCTTAAGAAGCTTTTGGGTAGGATTTTCTAGATATAGAATCATGTCATCGGCAAACAAAGATAGTTTGACTTCCTCTCTTTCTATTTAGATGTCTTTTATTTCTTTCTCTTGCCTGATTAGTCTGGCAAGGACTTCCAATACTATGTTGAATAGGAGTGATGAGATAGGGCATCCTTAACTTGTACCAGTTTTCAAGGGGAATGCTTTCAGTTTTTGCCCATTCAGTATGATGTTGGCAGTGGGTTTTTCATAGATGGCTCTTATTATTTTGAGATATGTTTATTCAATGCCTAGTTTGTTTAGGGTTTTTTTTTTTTCTTTTCTTTTGATGGAGTTTCACTCTTGTTGCCCAGGCTGGAGTGCAATGGCATGATTTCAGCTCACTGCAACCTCCACCTCCCAGGTTCAAGCAATTCTCCTGCCTTAGCTTCCCAAGTCACTGGGGTTACAGGCTCCTGCCACCATGCCCAGCTAATTTTTGTATTTTTAGTAGAGATGGGATTTTGTCATGTTGGCAGGCTGGTCTAGAACTCCTGACCTCAGGTGATCCACCTGCCTCAGCCTCCCAAAGTGCTGGGATTACAGGCATGAGCCACAGCGCCTGGATTGTTGAGGGTTTTTAACATGAAGGGATGTTGAATTTTATCAAAAACCTTTTCTGCATATATTGAGATGATTGTATGGTTTATGTTTTCAGTTCTGTTTATGTGATGAATCACAGTTACTGATTTGCAACCAATTTATTGAACCAACTTTGCACCCCAGGGATAAAGTCTACTTGATTGTATTGGATTCACTTTTTTATGTGCCAATAGATTTGGTTTGCAAGTATTTTGTTGAGGATTTTTGCATCAATGTTCATCAAGGATATTGGCCTGAAGTTTTCTTTTTTGTGTGAGTCACTAACAGGTTTTGTGATCAAGATTATACTGACCTTATAGAATGAGTTGGTGAGGAGTCCCATCTCCTCACTTTTTTGGAATAGTTTCATTAGGCTTGGTACCAGCTCTTCTTTATACATCTGGTAGAGTTCAGCTGTGAATCTGTCTGGTCCTGGGGTTTTTCTGATTGGTAGGCTTTTTGTTACTGATTCAACTTCAGAACTCCTTATTAGTTTCTTCAGGGATTCAATCTCCTCGTGGTTCAATTTTGAGAAGTGATATGTTTCCAGGAATTTATCCATTTCTTCTAGGTTTTGTTACTTGTGTCCATAGAGGTGTTCATAGTAGTATCTGAGAGTCTTTTGTATTTCTGTGGGAATCAGTGATAACTGTTTTGTCATTTCTGATTGTGTTTATTTGGATCTTCTCTCTTTTTTTCATTAGTCTAGCTAGTCTAGCTAGTTGTCTATCTATCTTATTGAGTCAACGAACGAAATCCTGGATTCATTGATCTTTTGTATAGCTTTTTGTATCTCAATTTTCTGCAGTTCAGCTATGATGTTGGTTATTTCTTATCTTTTGCTAGCTTGGGGGTTAGTTTGCTCTTGTTTTTCTAGTTCTTCTAGTTGTAATGTTGGGTTGTTAATTTGAGATATTTCTAAGTTTTTGATGTGGACTTTTAGTGCTGTAAAGTTCCCTCTTAACACTGTTTTAACTGTGTCCTAGAAATTCTGGTATATTTTTGCTCTTATTTTCAAAGAATTTTTTGATTCTTGCCTTAATTTCATTGTTTATCCAAAAGTCATTCAGAATCAAGTTGTTTAATTTCCATGTAATTGTATGGTTTTGAGTGAATTTTCTTAGTATTAATTTCTATTTTTATTGTATTGTGGTTCAGGAGAATGGTTGGTGTGATTTCAGTTTTTTTGAATTTGCTAAGGATTATTTCATGTTCTATCGTGTGGTCAGTTTTAGAGTGTGTGTCACGTGCAGATAAGAAGAATGTATATTCTGGTTTTTTTGTGGGGGGTGGGGGTGGAGAGTTCTGTAGATGTCTATTAGGTTGATTTGTTCAAGTGTCAAGTTCAGGTCCTTAATATCTTTGTTAGTTTTCTGTCTCGATTATCTGTCTAATACTGTCAGTGGGCTGTTGAAGCCTCCCACTATTTTGTGTGGTTATCTAAGTCTCTTCTTAGGTCTCTAAAGACTTGATTTATGAATCTGGGTGCTCCTGTGTTGGGTGCATATATATTTAGGATAGTTAGGTCTTCTTGTTGAATTGAGCCTTTTACCATTATGTAATGCCTTTCTTTGTCTTTTTTGATTTTTTTTGTTTAAAGTCTGTTTTGTCTGAAATTAGAATAGCAACTGCTGCTTTTTTCTCTTTTCCATTTGCCTGATAGATTTTTCTCCATCTCTTTACTTTGAGCCTATGGATGTCATTGCATGTAAGATAGGTCTCTTGAAGACAGCATATAGTTGTGTCTTACTTTTTTATCCAACTTGCCACTCTGTGTCTTTCAGTTGGACCATTTAGCCCATGTACATTCAAAGTTAGTATTGCTGTGTGTGGATTTGATCCTGTCACTGTGCTGTTAATTGGCTATTATACAGATTTGTTTGTGTGGTTGCTTTATAGTGTCACTGGTCTATGTACTTGAGATTGTTTTTGTAGTGGCTGGTAACAGTCTTTTCTTCCAATATTTAGCAGTCTCTTCAGTAACTCTTATAAGGAAAATCTGGTGGTAATGATTTCCCTTAGCACTTGCTCATCTGAAAAGGATCTTACTTATTTTTCACTTATGAAGCTTAGTTTGGCTGGATATGAAATTCTGGGTTGCAAATTCTTTTCTTTAAGAATGCTGAATATAGGCCCCAGTCTCTTCTGGCTTGTAGGTTTTCTGCTGAAAGGTCCACTCTTTGCCTGATGGGATTTACTTTGTAGGCAACCTGCCCCTTCTCTCTAGCTGGCTTTAGCTTTTTTTTTTTCTTTTTTTTTCCATTACAGCCTTGGAGAAACTGATTACTATGACTATGTGTCTTTGGGATGATCTTCTCATGTAGTGTTTTTCAGGAGTTCTTTGCATTTCCTGAATTTGAATGTTGGCCTCTCTAGCAAGGTTGGGGAAATCTTCATGGATGATATCCTAAAGTATGTTTTCCAAGTTGCTTGCTTTCTTGCCCACTCTTCAGGGACACCAACAGATCATAGATGTGCTCTTTTTACAGAATCCTGTATTTCTTGGAGGTTTTGTTCATCCTTTTTTGCTTTTTCTTTATTTTTATCTGACTGAATTATTTCAGGGAACTGGTCTTTGACTTCTGAGATTCTTTCCTCAGCTTAGTTGATCCTACTGTTAATATTTGTGATTATATTCTGAAATTCCTGCAGTGAGTTTTTCAGCTCTATCAGATTAGTTTGGTTCTTTCTTAATGTGGCCATTTCATCTTTCTTCTCCTGTATCATTTTATTATATTTCTTAGAATCCTCCGATTGTATTTCAACTGTCTCCTGAATCTCAATAATCTTAATTCTATCCATATTGCAAATTCTTTTTCTGTCATTTCAGCCATTTCAACCTGATTAAGAACCATTGTTGGGGAACTAGTGTGGTCATTTGGAGGTAAGAAGACATTCTGACTTTTTGAGTTGCCAGAGTTCTTGCTCAGGTTTTCTCATCGGTGTGGGCTGACGTTCCTTCAATCTTTGATCTTACTGTCTTTTAGATTTTTTTTTTTTTTTTTTTTTTTTATACTCCTGGGCTGTGTGCTCTAACTTTGGGAGAGCTAGTCTCAATTCCCCAGCTTTGTTCTCTCGCCCCTCATAGTTACGAATCTGCTGTCCTGGAGGGGCCGAGGTGTTCCCGGACCACTGAGAAAACTCTGATGGGTGGTGCCAGCCAAATCACTTTGTCAGGCAGTGACAGTGGGATTCATGTTTGTTTGCAGCTGTGGCAGCATGGCAGCATACATGCTTATCAGCTGTGGCAAGGCACTGGCCGTTGTGGGGCTACCAGCCTCAGTGCAGGTGTTCACAGCAGTGGCGGTGCCAGCATTGGCTGAGGGGCAGGGCCACTGGAGCCTATTCACACATTTGCACTGGCAGTGGTGTCAGTACAGGGTCAAAGCACTGGTATGTGCAAGGCTGGCAGCCCTTTATGCACACACTCATGCTAGCAGCAGTGTCAATGTGGGACCTCTGGCCTCTGTGCATGCATTCACACCAGCAGCAGTGATAGCACAAGATTGGAGGGTGGGGCCACTGGCCTCTGTGTGTGCATTTGCTCTGGCAGTGGTGGCATAGTTGAGTCAGGGATGGGGTGTACTCATGCTGGCAACAGTGGCATGGTGGAGTGCATGCACACATGCATATCATCCGGGAAGAGGAGGAAAGGTTCACCTGCAGACACATGCACCATCAAAGCAATGGGGAGGGTGGCTGTGGTGAATTGCATGTTGGCAAAGTGGCACAGGGGAGGTTACAGTGAGGGAAGGGTGCTAGTGGGCTGGTGTGCATCAATGGGGGCCACTCTGCTGGAGCTTTCCAATGGTTAGGCATGGTTTGTCAAAGCAGGAGCTATGATGCAAATTCCCAGGAGGCACCCCAGTTAGACATCTGAGGCTGTACTGCAAGCAGATGTGGCTAGGCTGGGCCCCTGGGATAGAACAGCAGACAGTGGGATGCTCAGGTTGGACTGACTTGCATTATGGGCAAGATCACCTTTGTTCTGTTCAGGGTCAATAGTCCCCCTAATTACATCTTTTAGAGGAACATGGGGAGCCTTGGGGGATGGGCATCTGTGGCTGTGCTCTACTGCAGACTTTCCTGTATCAAACCCTCTGGGCTCCCCACAGGCTGGAGTCCTGCCCTTATCACCTCTATAAGCAGCTCTTCCTGTCTGCTCAAGTGTCCATGGGGACTGTGGAGTCTCCTGCCGCCTGGATTCCAGAGGTCTTGATACCCTGGGCTCAAGTGATCTTTGTGCCTCAGCTTCCAGAGGTCTGTGGCAAGAGTGGGTGACTCCTTGCCAGCTCAACTCACCCCATCCCCAGGAGTAACTTGGGGTCAGAAATGAGTCCCTGTGTGCTACAGCCTCATGCAGGGTTCTAGCTTCCTTCCGCTTCAGCCCAGCATCTGTGTCCTCCCTCCATCCATTCTCAATGCCTCACCTTTGAAGATATGCTCAGAGTATGCTATTCTTCACAGTGTCCTGTTCCTTCAGTGGCAGGAGCTCCTCCTGGCTTCATCTAGTCAGCCATCTTGCCTCAATCCTCCATTAGTTAGTTGTATTTTCCTTCTAATATCTGTAGAATTTGTAGTTATATAACTTCTCTCTTCCTGATGTTCGTATTTTTGGATTTCTTTTTTCTGATTAGTCTGGCTAGAGGTTTGTCACCTTCATTGGTTTTTGATCCTCTCAAAAGGTCTTTGGTTTCACTAATTTTCTCTATTATTTTGATTTTATATTTTATTTATTTCTAGTCTATTTACTTTATTCTGCTTATTTTTAAGTTTAATTTATATTTTCTCATATAAGTTAAAGTCACTACTGATTTGAGACATTTCTTCTTTCCTAATATAGACATTTGAATGCAGCCCACAATCTTGATATGTGGTGTTTTTATTTTTGAAATAAAACTGTTGAAAACACCTTCTAATTTTCTTTGTTATTTCTTCTTGGATCCATGTTATTTAATTTCCAAATATATAGTGATTTTCTGGATATCTCTCATTGATTTTAAATTTAATTTCATTACAGTTAGATAAGTTGCTTGATATAATTTGAGTCTGTTAAAACTTATTGAAACTTATTTTATAATTGGAAATGTGATCTATCTTGGTAAATATGAATTAGA
This sequence comes from Chlorocebus sabaeus, assembly GCF_047675955.1. Lineage (NCBI taxonomy): Eukaryota > Metazoa > Chordata > Mammalia > Primates > Cercopithecidae > Chlorocebus > Chlorocebus sabaeus. The sequence goes on from NC_132933.1 coordinate 109,315,936, forward strand.
TCAAATTGTTTGTGTTATTCATTTTTTATGTCCTTGCTGACTTTTTTTGGTCTATTCTATCAATTGTGGAAACAGGAGTGTTGAAAGGCCCCACTTATCACTGTGGAATTTTCTATTTGTCATTTCAGTCCTATCAGATTTTGCTTCATGTGTTTTGAAGCTTTATTATTAGATAAATAAATGTTTATAACTGTTATGTCTTCTTGATAAACTGACACCATTATCATTGTGAAATGTCCCTCTTTATCCTAGGTAGTATCTTTACTTTCAAATCTACTTAATCTAATGTTAATATAACCACTGCAACATTCTTTTGATCAGTGTTAGCATGGTCTATCTTTCCCTATTCTTTTACTTTAACCTATTTGTCTTTATATTTAAAATGAGTTTCTTGTAGGCATCATATAGGTAGTTGCTCCTTGCTTCTCAATCCAATTTGACAATCCAATTTGGTTTTTAATTGAAGTGTTTAGACTATTATACATGTAACATGATTATTTATGTAGTTACATTTAAATCTTGTGCCCTATTTTTTTTTCTATTTTTTCCATCTGTTATTTGTTGTATTTTTCTTTTCCCCCTGCAGCCTTTATGATTGAGGGGATTAAAAAATATTTTTCTTATTATTTCCTTTGTTGGATTATTGCTATAAATTTATTTTGGTTTCTTTAGGGTTTATAACATAAATCTTTAACTTAAGGTCTACTTTCAAATAATTTGATGCTATTTCACATATAAGTATCTTATGACAGTATATTTTCATCTCTCTACCCTAACCTTTGTGTCATTGATTTATATGTCTTACTGATATATAATTTATAAGCCCATAATACATTATTATATTTGCTTTCAATAGTCAATTGTCTTCTAATAGCTTCAAAAATAACAAAGAAGTCTTTTATATTTACCATCTCTGGTACTTTTCATTCCTCATATAACCTGTTTCTTTTCTTCTGCTTGAAAGTCTTTCTTGTAGTTCAGGACTATTGATAATTAATTCCTTCAGCCTTTGCATGTATGAGAAAATCATCCTTTCAAGAGGTATTTTCACTAGGTATAGGCTTCCGTGTGACAGGTATTTTTTTCTTTCAGTACTTTAAATATGTTCCTCTGTTGTCTTTTGGCTTGGATTATCTCTAATGAAACATCTGCTACCTGTTTAACTTTGTTACTCTACATAATGTCTTTTTGACCCCTCTGGCTAGTTTTCAGATTTTCTTTTTAGCCTTGGTTTAATAATTTGAATATAATGTATCTTGATTTTTTAAAATATTTCTGGTGGTTAGGAAACATCCAGCTTTTTAGGTTTGTGAGTTTGTAGTTTTCATCAAATTAGAGAAATTTTAACCATTATTTCCTCAAGTATTTTTCTATTCTTTTGTGGCCTCCAGTGGCATGTATATTAGGCTACTTGATTGTCCTAGAGGTTACTAATACTCTGTTCATTTTTCAGTATTTTTTCTCTGCATATTTTATTCTTGATAAGTTCTATTCCTAGGGTTTTGAGGTTTTCTCCTCTAGTGTCTACTTGGCTGGTAACCCTATCCAGTGTATTTTTAAAGAAATCTTTGACACTGTAGTTTTATCTGTAAATGTTTGATTTGAGTTTTTATTTTCTTTAACTTTTAAAAATTTTTGTAGAGATAAGGGTCTTGCTGTATTGACCCGGCTGGTCTTGAAACCCTGGGCTCAAGTGATCTTCATGCCTCAGCTTCCAGAGTTGCTGGGATTACAGAGGTGAGCTACTGTGCCCAGCTGATTTGAGTGTTTTGTATAGCTTCCATGTCTCTAACATGCTCAATTTTTTTCTGCCTTCTTGAACACATCAAATATAATAAAAATATCTGTTTTAGTGTCTTTGTGTACTACTTCTGATTCCTATGTTGTTTTTAGTTTCTTTATATTGATTTACTTTCTCCTCATTATCAGTTTCATTTCCTTCCTCCTTTGCACATCTTGTAATTCTTGATTGGATGCCAGACGTTGTGAATTTTACTTTGTTTTATGCTGAATTATTTTGTTTCTATAAAATTTTTGAGCTTTGTTCTTGAATGTGCTTAGATTACTTGAAAACAGTTTAATCCTTTCAAGCCTTACTTTAAAACTTTGTTAGGTGAAACCATATCAACTTTTAGTCTATAACTAATTTTTTCACCCCTACTACTGAGGCTATACCCTTCCAAGTACTCATTGAATCCATTGTCTTGTGAATTACAAGGGTTTTTCACTCTGGTTAGTGGAAATACCTATATGTTCTCTAGGGATTTGGGATGGTTCTGTCTTCAGTCTCGGGTGGTTTTCTCCTACACTATTGTGCTGATCAGTACTCAGCTGAAGATTTGAGGAAGATCTTCTGCAAATCTCTGGGAGCTCTGTCTTTGTGCATCTATCTCCTCTCTGTTATTACTGCAAACTTAGCCATCCTTGGGCTCTGAATTCCATCTTTTTAACTCAGGGAGACTGTTAGGCTCCTCCTGGGTTTTCTCTGCCTGTGATGTGGCCTGAGAACTCTGTCTTGACAGTAAACTGAGGCAATCATAGGACTTATCTCATTTGTTTCCCCTTTCATAGGAATCATTGTCTTATGCTCGCTGATAACCCATGTCAGAACAACATTGTAGCATGTATTTTGTCTGATATTTTAGTTGTTTCAGGTGGAAGGGTCAGTATACTCCTATTACTCCATCTTGGCCAGAAGCAGATGTCTCTTCTCAACTACATCTAATTACCTATGTTCCACAGTAGTTCTTAAACTGAGCATCCTGTTTCTAATATTTATTTATACCAATTCTACATGTCTTCTAAATTATCTTGTCTAAAACACTTCCCTAAGAAATGAAGCCACTGCTTTTCTTAAAAATGTTGAATGATTAGATTATATCTAAACTTCTCTTTTGATGTTTAAGGCCTTCTAGTAAAATGAAAAACATCTCATCCTTTTATTTCTCCTTGCATTGGACCAAGAGAGGATAAAGAGAAGGAAATCACATTGACAACTTTTCTCTTTCCATTTGAGGGATCTGCCCCCTGGAACAGTAGCCCTTTTGTGTATAATCTATGATTCTAGGTCAGACAGTGGAGAAGCACGCAGCTGACAGTCAAAACTCATGATGGCAGGATTGTGTCTCATTTACTTGAATTCTTAGTGTATAATATATCTGGTATATATTGGATAAAGATATAGTCTGTGTAAATCACAGTACCTAGAACAAAACTATTTACATAATGGTTCTATAAAAATATTTCTTGGCTTAGCAAGACATAAATTTAAGACCTTAAAAATATATAAAAACATGTATCATATCTTTTTCCCCTTAAGCAATCAATTAAACCAATCATTTATTTCTCCTCATAAGCAATTAATTAGGCCTTATTAACACTGGTATTTTCTGTTGCAGATCAAGCTATGGCTATCTCAAATTGGGAAAGCTGTTGTTGACTTAACATTGTTCCTCAGTCTCAAAAACTGAGATTTAACATAAAATATCTGGGTGGAAGGATTGGAAGGAAAAACAAAACTGCTCCTAGGGAAATATTACTTGCTGTGTCCAATCTTGATAAAAAAATAAAAAGAAAAAGAAGGTGGTTTTCCTAGAATTTCAGTTGTCACTTTTATTTGTCAATAAATGTGTTTGAATTTTCTCAGGTTATGAAACAACCTGCGGCAATAGCAGGGGTGGCAGAGGCGTAAGCTGCTTGATTATCTTAGCACTGACCTGTAAGCAGCCCCCTCTGGGGTGAAATGCAATTGAATCTCTCTATTAAGTTCAGTCCAGAGTGCCTCTGTAGTAGTCTCGGTTATCAGGCTCAGAACACATTGAGTTAAGTAGGAAGGCGCGGGGTGGATAATGGTTTTGTGACGCAGATGGCTATCAGCAAGAGACTAAGCTGAAAATTACTTCTCTGGGGCTGCCGAGGATGGGAAATCAGGGTGAAAGTTGAGGCTGAGCTGCAAGGTTTGGTTTTCTATCCTCTGCAATGGCCTTGCTCTGTGGGTTAAAGGCCACTGCTGTACTCATGAATATATACTATTTCTGGCTGCTATAATTGATTAGCTACACTTTGCAGCTGGCTTAACGAGCCTAAGAGCTACTATTCAAGGCCAGAGGAGCAGTACAGAATAGCATAGCCATAGATGCTTTGAGTTATCTTTGGCCATGTGGAAACTGAGTGAACTCAACAGCAGAAAAACACTCTTCACATTATATGGACTAAATTTTTTTTTCATTATACTTTAAGTTCTAGGGTACATGTGCACAACGTGCAGGTTTGTTACATATGTATACATTTGCCATGTTGGTGTGCTGCACCCATTAACTCATCGTTTACATTAGGTGTATCTCCTAATGCTATCCCTCCTCCCTCCTGCCTCCCCACAATAGGCCCCGGTGTGTGATATTCCCCTTCCTGTGTATATGGACTAAATTTTGAACTACTATCATACCAGCATTGTCTCCATGTTAGTTATATTACTTTATATTTGACAGAAAAAAAAAAAAAACCTCAACATTTCATCTTTCTTTAGTTTACCTTTATCTTCATTTACATATGCATGCAGATGGTTTTATCTTTCTGATGGAAGTGGATTCAACATCTGACACGGTGTGGCGTCAGGCTAAGACCTGAACTCTGGAGTGAATTGCTTGTGGTGAATCCCAGCTTTATCTCTCACTGACTGTGTAACTCTGGGCAAATTACTTTACCTCTCTTGCCTTAGTATCTTCATCTGTAAAATGGGCATAATAAAATGACCACCCTCATATGGTTGTTATAGTACTAAGTAGGTTAATAAATATAAAGCACTTACCTAGAGTTTACCATAATCTAGACCTTATTCTAACTTCTAGTCATAATATTAGCTGAAATGACACAAGAGCTACAGTGGACAAGTATACAATGTAAAGCTTAGAATTCAAGCTGATGTCATTTTTTCACCCTTGATCTCAAGCTATTTCTGAAAGGCTTTCCTTTGTATTTGGTTACACACAAATGTAATTTTTCTCTTAGGTCTGGAATTGTGTTGTCTTACTTAGCTGACTAGAAGCTCTTGAAGTGGAGATTTTATTTCCCCGCTCACTTCCTCTATAAATAAGGAGCAGCTAGCACAGATAATGGGTGTTTGTAAATATTACTTTTAGCAAGTCTATTTTTCACTAAATAAAGGCTTCATGTGCAGCCTCTATACCTTGTTGCTGTGAGTACAGCGCAACATCTATTAGTTCCTTAAAAATATGATATTATGTGACATACTCTAAAGAGTACCAGTTATCATTTATTGAGTGGCTACCATCTGTAGGGCTCTGTATAAAAACTACATAGCTTGTCTCCTGGAACTTGCAAATTCTCTATAAAGTGGATGGTATTATCTTCACTTTAGATATGGGGAAATAGAAGCTCGGAGGGATGAAGGTACTGAACAAGTTCACACATCTCTGTCACTCTGGTCTGCCCGATTTTAAAGCTTATGAGTTTGCTTACCGTATCATACTGCAATTCTTCCTGTTGTTGTCTCACTCCTGTCTTCACTTTATATTCTATTTATTGATTTTTTTCCTCCTACTTGTCTTGTGTTGTTTTGATGATAGTTTTCATCAACAGGCATAAACATCAGAGTAAAATGATACTAGTTCCTTTTAGTTCAGGAGACTCAGCCCCAAGATCTTCCCTGTGGTAACTGAATAAAATTGTTGTTAACCTTTGATTAATCACTGCTACAAATCACATCGTGGTCACTAACAAAGCTTTTTTATTCCCACTGAAATGTTCTGTTAACAGAGAGTTAACTAACTGAAATCCCCGCTGTGCTCAGAGGACAGTTGCAATAATGGGACTTTTAACAACAGACAAAAAAATCCTTTATCTGGATTATCCTCTATCTGGATTATCACAAAGGGGAAAGATCTGGAAATGACTGTTCATCAGAGCTATGATTGAAGGAGCGACTGCTTCTCAGTTGTGTCATTTCTCCTTGCATTTTTCAGAGTAGCAACGTAGTATAGTGGTTCAGAACCACTGATGGTTGCTTGAGCCACATCGCTGTGTTCAAATCGCAGCTGTGTTACTTACTAGCTGTGTGATGTTGGACACACTACTTGATTCATTTAACCTTCACAACAGCCCTATGATGTAGGTACTATCATTATCCCCACTTCACAGATGAGGAGACTTGAGGCACAGAGAGTTTATATAACCTGCCCAATGTAATATCCATGACATCTCCTTAAGTCTTGAAATTTGGGGTGTCAGAATTAATATTTTTTTCTAATATTTTGTTATGAAAATATTTTAGTATACAGAAAAATTGAAAGAATTTTCCAGTAGATACCTGTATATCCACCACATAGATTTTATCTATGAGTTTTTATTATAATTGTTTTATCACATATCTGTACTTACTTTACATTTATCAATCTATCTTTATTGTTTTCGAATGCACTTTAAAGTAAGTTACCAAATCAGTTTTCTCCTAAATACTTCAGCATTTATATGACTAACTACAGGTCAATAGTTGTTTATAGTTTTTCTTTTGATTTATGTACAATGAAATGAACAAATCTGAAATGTGCATTGCAAAATATGTGCTGGGAATACAGCAACTCAACCCCCATCAAGATATAGAACATTACTGTCCCATTACCATCATCCAGATAGTTCTCTTGTGCTCTTTTCTACTCGTCCTCCACTCCTATTCCAAAAGTAGCCTCTGTTCTGATATTTTTCATTATAAATTAGTTTAGCCTGCTTTAGAAGTTTGTATAAATGGAATCCTGCACTATTTTCTCATTTGTGTAAGCCTTCTTTCATTCACTATGCTGTTGAAAAATATCTTATTTGAAGACAGAAGAGCTTTCATAAGGAAGCAAAAAGACTAACTTATTTAACTCTAAATACCCAGTCAAATGAATGGTTCAAGAAGAAGTGCATAGAAGTAGAAAGATATGGCCAGGCGTGGTGGCTCACACCCGTAATCCCAGCACTTTGGGAGGCCGAGGCAGGCGGATCACGAGGTTAGGAGATCGAGACCATCTTGGCTAACACAGTGAAACCCCATCTCTACAAAAAAAATACAAATAACTAACCGGGTGTGGCGGTACGCACCTATAATCCCAGCTACTCAGGAGGCTAAAGCAGAAGAATCGCTTGACCCCAGGAGGCGGAGGTTGCAGTGAGCTGAGATTGCACCACTACACTCCAGCCTGGCGACAGAATGATACTCTGTCTCAAAAAAAAAAAGGTAGAAAGATACAATTTCTCTTGCCTATACCTTTCACAGTAATATTTGCATGTGTATTTCTGTGGGTAAAACCATCTAGAAATACAAATATATATGTGTATGTATATGTGTGTTTATATATATATGTATATGTGTGTGTGTGTGTGTATATATATATATGTATATTCTATTTAAAAAGAGCAGGTGAGGAAGAAAGCTGATATATATGGACCACCTAATGAGCACCAGATATCTGACATGCACTATTTCATTTAAACTTCATACCCCAAGAGAAATATTTTCTCCATTTTACACATGAGCCATGCACTCCCAATTATACTTTGCTGTTTCCCAGAGCTTTCTGCTACTTTGTATTAGGGAGAAACCAGGGCTCCCTTGCTAAGCTGCCATTCCTAGTTGGCCTTCCTTACCTTCTCCTCATTGTTTTCCAGTTACCTCATTTTCTAGAGTTTTGCTCCAGACTAGGTGACAACTAGTTAATTACTGAAATTGTCATGGCTTGATGTCCTGTAAAGGTTGGTATCCTACAATTTGCTTCTTACGTGAGATATATTTACTTTGTAGAAAAACTGTGAGAGACAATATCTTCATCTGAAGGAGAAACACAACGGTGAAAATTACAGGTGCTTCTTTCGATAGGTGGAAATACACTGCAATAGACAGGCCTTGTACATTTCTAATATGTATACTTACTAATCTTATAACACTTTCTAGATTGTTGCTCATGGTTTCTAGATATCTGCTTGTTCCCATATCCATCATTAGGAATTCAGGTATTAGAGACTTGGTTCAGGACTATAAACAAGGGTTCCAGTAACTTCAGACCTACTCAAATCACTTAATTAAGGCCTATGTATTACCCACATGAACAATATACCCAGGACTTGGTCTTTTTATTCCTTGACTTCCTTAGTTTCTGTAAATTCTTTTTTTTATTCATTAAAAAATTAATCATTTTGATTAGGACTTTGGTATATAAGAGGCCATCATTAAAATGAAAATTTCAACCAAAGATGTTGGGGAGAAACATGAAATCCATCCTCTATCTCTGCCATATCAATTATTTGTCCCTTTCCATCCATATCTGCCAGTCTTTTTCCTTATCTGTCATCAGGGTAATTTCTCTTCTCTTGAACACTTTCTTCCTTCCATCCCTCCCCAAGCTCAACTCACATTCTCACAAGCAGGAAGCATCTGTTCCCAAGTTGGTGATGTGGATTTAGGGGAAAGAAGAAGAGGAGAGTGGAGTGCACATTTGATGGAGGATTCTGAGAAGTGTTACGAGCGATCCTCCACAGTGCAGTGGCACCACCTGGGCCCCCACCACCAATCTCTGCTTAGTTTTTCATAAGTGCCTGCCCCACCTGGGGTTCTCAAGCCATTTTATGTGCATAAGAGCCACCTGTAGATATTGTTAAACTGAAGGTGAGATTCAGTAAGAATATGGGGAGGAGGCTGCAATTTGTATTTATTTTCATTTTTTGATGCATTATATATGTACATATTTGATGCAAATATATGTACATATTTATGGGGTACATGTGAAATTTCGTTACATGTATAGAATGTATAATGATCAAGTCAGAGTCTTTAGGGTATATCTGTCACCTGTGTATTTATCATTTCTATGTGTTGGGTACATTTCAAGTCCTCTCTTCCAGATTTGTATTTTTAAGAAGTTTTTTTAAACAAGTTTTTTGGTCTGTGGACCACACTTCGAGTAGTAAGGTGCTACATCATTTTCCTTCCCAAAAGAAAGAAAAAAATATTAGCAAGTGTGTGGTGAGCATTTGGAGAATTTCAGAACTATAAAGAAGAGCATGACCAGAGTTTTTCAAGAATACCTTGCTGATGAGAACCATGACTCACCATCATTCCGAATGAACCCCAGACTCACAAGCGGTGGGCTCTACAGTTGTTCCACTTTGGGGTAGCTGGTATGCCTGAGTGAGTTGTTGCTGAACATGACTCATGCTCACTGAGCTGCAGCTTTCCCCACTAACCCAGTCTGTAGGCCTAAGCTCCTGCCATGCCATTCCTGACTACTTTTATTTCCTTCTCAGAATTAAGTCGCTAGGATACTAGCGCCTTGACTGGAGCCCTGACAACCTTCCTATCCTTTCCAGCCCTTCCTTTAAGGGCACATAACCATGATCTTACGCCCTTAGACCCTGGAGTCCTCCTCAAAAGTAGCTCTAAAATGCTCAGTCTTCTACATGCCTGACTACAGCGATTTTCATCGACCTGTGATATTTGCCGAATCAAATTATTTCACTGGATGGTACAGAATGATAATTTTCTAATGCTCTCATTTTATTAGTTGGCTATCATTTATAAAGAAGAGTTTCCCTTTTTAGCTGGGAATGAACTAAGGTCCTGCAGAAAGAGCAGTTTAAAAAATAAGTTATTTAATCATTATGGGTTCATGTATTTACATTTTTAAAGTGTTTTATAATGAAAAGTTCCTATTTTTTTTTTTTTTTTTTGTGAGATGGAGTTTCACTCTTGTTGCCCAGGCTGGAGTGCAATGGCGCAATCTCGGCTCACCACAATCTCCGCCTCCCGGGTTCAAGCGATTCTTCTGCCTCAGCCTCCCAAGTAGCTGGGATTACAGGCATGCATCACCACATCTGGCTAATTTTGTATCTTTAGTAGACACGGTGTTTCTCCATGTTGGTCAGGCTGCTCTTGAACTCCTGACCTCAGGTGATCCGCCCACCTTGGCCTCCCAAAATGCTGGGATTACAGGCATGAGCTACCGCACCTGGCCCAAGAGTTCCTAATTTTTTGATGCTCAGATTCTCCCCAGTTTGGCCAGTGCAAACACTTTCACACTGGCTCTCGTATCATTTTGATATGCCCCCATTATTCTTTGAGCCCTTGCTTGCTTGCTACCACAAAATCTTTCAGGCTCCCCTTTTATTTTTCCCTTTTCCTGGATGTGAATTCAGCCATTTTCTCCATGTAGGTTTATTCTAGTGGGAAATTGTTCTTATACATCAAGATCTGGGTGTTAGCTATCTTTAATACCCCCGGGAATGCCATTGCTTCTAGTACAATTCAGGGACAGAGCTAGCATGTATAAATATGAACTAAATTATTTAAAATATGTTTTGAATTCAAATTTAATATCACAGAGTTAAAAAAATTTTTTTTTGATTTTATATTTCTTTTCTCTAACACTTGAAATTTTACTCCTTAAAAAAATAACTCTTTGCTTTCTTATATAGTCGATAATATACATACAATAGCAAATGGACAATACCGATATTCCCATTTTTAATGACTAAGTTAAGATTTCTTTGCAGTTCTTTTTGTGTTAACAAACACAAATATGTCTATACATGCTTTGTAAATATCTAAGGATATACAGATGTCTATGTAAAAAAATCCCTGGAAATAGCTCTTTTCTTTGTGTGATTAGTATACATTTTTAATAAATTGGGTTTATTTGTTCCCATCTGTGCTTAAAGTTTTGCTCACTTTTTCTTTTTTGATGAAAATTTGTTTTGTGTATGTAAGACATTTACATGATTCAAAAGTCAAAACTTTATTTTAAAAACTATATTCAGAGAAGATCCACGTCCAGCCCTTTTGTATATACTCCTGTACCCTACCTCCATAAGCAGCCATTTTTAAAAAATCTCTGGTTTATTTTTCTAGTTTTTTTTTTAACAAATTATAAATGAATACTTATTTCCTTTCCTTTTTTATGAAAAAGTATAGATTGAACCATGAGTTAGTTTTTCTGGTACATTAAAAATGGTCAATTATTAGTAATTTTATATGGTTCAAACTAATGTATATTAACTTGAGTGAGACTTGACATTTGTATAATGTTAAACCATTCTATGCAAGAACATAACATACTTTTCCATTTGTTCAAATTTACTTTTCTGCCTTTTACAAGTATTTTGTAAATTGCTTAAGGTTTTTCCATGACATTTTATTTTCTTTTTGCTATATATATATGGTTTTGCTCTGTTGCCCAGGCTGGAGTGCAGTGGCATAAACATGGTCCACAGCAACCTTGGCGTCCTGGGCTCAAGAAATCCCCCTACATCAGCATCACGAGTAGCTGGGACCACAGGCATGCACCACCATGCTCGGCCATTAAAAATATTAAAAATTAAAAATTTTTTTTTGTAGGCATGGGTTCTTGCTCTGTTGCCTAGACAGTCTGGTCTCAAACTCCTGGGCTCAAACAATCCTCCCACCTCAGCCTGCCATAGTGCTGAGATTACAGATGTGAGCCATTACACCTGGCCTGCTATTGTTAATGTAGCTTTCTCATTCATTATATCTTCTATTATTTGTGTATGTATATGTGTGTCTGAATTTTTTATATGTTTATTTCATATCTTTGCTACCTAACTGAATTTTTATCATTCGACTTTTAAAAATAATTCTCTTGGTGTTTTAAAGCGATACTATAATATCATCTTCAAATAGAGATTGCTTTATTTCTTCCTTTCCATTTTATGTGTCTCATTATTTTTTTGTGTCTCATCGCACTGGGAAATAGTTCCAATACAATGCTGAATAGTAAAGAAGAGTGTGGGCCTTATTTTTGATTTCAGCAGGAATGGTCCAGTGTTTCCCCATTAAGAAAGATGTTGGTCTTGAAGCTGATGTGTTACATTGAGGAAGCATCCATGAAGCCTATGTAATTCAATGCTTTTAGGAATATGTGTTGAACTTTTAAACTACAATTTTAGTATCTTCTGAGATGATCATATAAATATTCTTAGATTTATTGATATACTGAATACCTATTTTGTTATTCCTGAAATAAACCAATTTAGTCATGGCATCCAATTTTTTAAACATGTTGTCATTAGATTCAATTTGCTTATATTTCATTTATAATTTCTCTATCAAAATTCATAACTTGGATTGATATACAGTTATTTTGTTATCTTAAATCATTATCAGGGTTAGGTATCAATGTTTGATGGATTAAATAAAAAGTACTTGAAAACTTTTTCTATTCTCTGAAACCATTTAAGAATCATTGGAATTTTCTGGTCTTAGAAAGTTTGGTTGAAATCACGATTGAAAATATCTGGACCTTTTGCTTTACTGGGAAGTCACCGTTTAATAACTTGCTGTATTGCTTCTGTGGAAGCTGGCTTATTTAAACTTTTTCTCTCTCTTAGGGTGAGTTTGGTAAATTATATTTCTATAGAAAATTTTCTAGAAAATTATCTAATTCAATTTACAAATTTCCTTTTCATAGAGTTTTGCAACTCAATCCATTATGATTTTGTTGAAGTTAAATAAAATATAGAGATAAATCTCTAAATTTAAGACATTTTATTTGGGAAGGAAGACTTGCAGTTTGGGGCATATACACAGACTGATCTTTGGTATGTCCGAAGAACAAAGAGAAGGTTGGAAGTTTTATTAGAAAAAGAAATGTTACATATTGTTTTGAAAGAAAGCTCATTAGCACTTGAGAAGTTTTTGGCATCCGACAAGCTCTGATTGGTGAGTGGTGGTAGGTAAAACTTGTCTTAGAGTCACTACAGGTGGTTTCAGTAAAACTGGTCTTTGGGTTACAGCAGGCCATTTCAGCAGCCAAGCTTGCAGAGAATTACATTCTTGGAGCAATGTAATATGCCTTGAATGCTTTTTTCCCCCTGGCCCCTCAACTCTGATTTAGTGGAGTATGACAAGAATGACCCAATTGTATAATTAACCTTTATAATTCAAAAAATGATTCCTCTGTTTCAGTGGTTACATCTACCTTGTTTTTCTGTTGCATTTGTGCTTTTTCCTGTTTTCCTTTCACTAGTTCAGATTTTACTTTTCCATTTCTTAAAGGAACTAGCTTGTTATTTATATATTAGTTTTTCCTAACTCATAAATTTTCCTTTATATTTAGTATTTTCTTATTTCTGTTTTGTGGATTGCTTCTTATTTTTTGAATTGAATGTTTAATTTACTTTTATGCATTCATCTTTATCAATTTTAGTGTTTAAGGGTCTGAATATTTCTATCATCAATGTCATATTTTTAAAATAAATTTTGCGTTTTCATTTTATCTCCTCCATTTAACAGAAAGCTTAAAAATACCCTGCAAATTCCTCAGCCTGTTTTGCAACCTTCTTGATCATGTGACTGATTCTATCTAATGAACTGTGGTATGTTTCACTTTCGGGTGAAGGCAGTGTAGTAGCTAGTGTGTCTTCTTGGTGTTCTCTCTCTCCTCTGAGTAGCTAAAGGTGAAAGACTGCATCATGATTAAAGGAGCCTAGATTCCTGATTTACTGCTTTGAACAAGGGTCAACAAACTTCTATAAAGGGCCAGATAGTAAACATTTTTGGTTTGTTGGCCATGCTGTCTCTATCGTGACAACTCACCTCTGCCATTGTAGCCATAGACAATACATAAATGAATGGGTGTGGCTGTGTTCTAATAAAATTTTCTTTATTAAAAAACAGGGGCTGGCCAGGTTTGGCCTGTAAGTTTGCTAACCCCTCGTTTAGAGGAGAAAGCTGCCTAGGATCAATGTTCAAACTGCATCAGATCATATCAAATATGAGAAAAAACACTTCTATTGGCCAGGCGCGGTGGCTCAAGCCTGTAATCCCAGCACTTTGGGAGGCCGAGACCGGCGGATCACGAGGTCAGGAGATCGAGACCATCCTGGCTAACACGGTAAAACCCCGTCTCTACTAAAAAATACCAAAAAAAAAAAAAAAAAAAAAAAAACAAAAACTAGCTGGGCAAGGTGGCGGGCGCCTGTAGTCCCAGCTACTCACTCCAGCCTGGGCGACAGAGCGAGACTCCGTCTCAAAAAAAAAAAAAAAAAAAAAGGCACTTCTATTGTATTGCCACTGAATTTTGCTTTGAATTTTTTTTTTCCCTACAACAGATGCTAATATTCTCCCTAGTGGTCAGGAATACTCTGAAAACCAGATTTAGTCATTTATTCAAAAGCCATAGCGAGTCCTTGACAAACTTGAGATTTTAACAAGGTCTATAGAATTCTAGAGCTTGTGTTATTCATGATATCATGTTGTATCTCTATCTTCACTTTTTCTATTGAAAAAATTTTAGCCAAGAAAGGTTAAATATGTCCAAAGTCATGCAGCCAGTTAGAACTTTAGCAGATTATATTATTGTTCAATAATATTTACTCCCTTCTTCTCATCCACAGGAAAAATACATTTCCCTGATACATTGACTTTGGGCTTGTCCATGCTTTGGCCTTTAAGTGGGACAAGTTATTCTCTATGTCCCTTGTATTTCAGCTTGACCATATACCTTGCTTTAGCTAACGATATAATAGTAGACATTATGCAAGCAGAGATGTGAAATGTACTTCTATAATTGGGCTCATCTTCCGGTTTCTCTGTCATTGTCCTGGCTAGCTGCTATCCTTTCAGCCTGGGCTCCACAGTATCAGAGTTATGCCCTGGCAAAAAGGGATCAAGCCAGGCTGAAGCCACTGATTGAAGCAGAACCACCCAAACAACCTACAGATATGTAAGTGAGAATAAATGATTGTGGTTTTAATTCACTGAGTTTTGAAACAGTTTATTACATATAATAATTTTTGAAAATAGAAAAATCATAAAGGCAGAGACTCCCCAAAAACAAGTTTTCTGAATCCTTGCCTAGTTATGTTTTCTATGGAGTCATTTTTGATAGACACTTTTGATAGTGACAGGAGGCAGCCAAATGCCTAGGCAGATAGGGGTGGATACCCAGTGAAACCCCGCCTCCAAGCCAAAGACAATTTAAAGCCTGCAAGCCAAGCTACAAGTTAAATCCCCTGATCAGCTTGAAAACTTGTCCTGTTTGGTGCGTTTTCCTCTGATTCATCCCCACCCTTTGCCTATTTTACATATACTTACTCTTTTCGAATTGGTTTTCTACACTGTCGTGCCTACCATTGGGTGTTTTCACTTTAACCTTTTCTGTATACTCACAAACCAATCAGCACACACTCCCATCCTGTGCCTATGAAGACCCCAGACTCAGTAGGTAGAGGGGGAGATGACCTGACTTTGGGGAAGAGACAACCTGACTTTGTGGAAGACGATCTGCCCTTCTCTCTTCTCTGCTGAGAGCCGTTTTCGTTGCTCAGTGAAATTCCCCACCTTTACCATCCTTCAGCTGTCCATGTGACTTCATTCTTCTTGGGGGACACACCAAGTGCAGGTACCCAGAAAAGACTGTCACACTGACCCTTTGCCCTCGCCGGTAGAGGGCAGCCGCCCCACACGACAAGACAAGGGACCAACTGAGCTGCTAACACAACACCATCCATGAACAGCAGATTTAAAGCAGCACTGTAACACCCCCTCTGGGTCTTTGGGGTCACAGGCACCATCACTTGGGCGCTGCTGCATTCTCCTTGGGGTGACATGCCTGGTCTGGCCATGGGCCCCACACAGAGTTTGCTCCTGTGTCCGCGCTCAGAGTGGCTGGCCAGGTCCCACACTCGCTTGCTTGCACCTGGTCTGTGGCCGTGGGCCGTGCATGGAGCTTGTTCCGTTTTGGCACCCTGAGGGGCCAGCGGGATCCTGCACTCTCTGGCTTACGTGCTCCCTCCCGCAAGGGAGGGAACGCTGCAAGTCAAGTAGGCAGGGCACCCCTGCTGTGAGTCTGGCTAAGGGGCTGAGAAAAATCCTGCATGACTTTCACATATCCTTGAATTTAAACTATTTCAGTTATAAGTTCCTTACTCTTACATATACTATACCTTTCTCCATTGTGATAATGTGTTATGTTGATTTGATTTTCTGTACATTTTTATAGCTAGCCACAGTTCACTTTTCTATTGTCTAGAAATAAATAAGCACGGTTGAAAATAAACTAAAACCCACATCCTCTCCCATTTAAAACTCAGGTGGCATTTAAAGACCCTTGTTTAATCCAAAAAAGCAACCAGTTGAAACCAATGGTTAAAATGTCAGTCTACCCACTAACTATATTCTTAAATGAGAAGAAAATAGCATTTACCTCCCTTCTCTTTCTTTCCCCTCTCTTCCATATACCCCAAAAAGGCAAAGCTGTAAATCTATAACATGATCCCCAGAATTGATAGCAAAGCAAACAGCTTTTGGTTAGTCTCATTTCTCCAAGGAATAGATTTTCCATAACCAGTATTTTTTCACAGGCAAAACACAGAATGGTTGGAAAATCTTCAGGAAGACTGGACATTTTTGTGAGACAGACATTGACTGTGCTGAAGCCCATAGCTAGGCTGATCTGTCTTTTCCACTTAAAGAGGATTATTGTATAAGCAGCAATATTAGACTCCTAGGCATAAAAATTGCATTTTAATACAGTATGAAGTTCTCTGACCTTCCTGTAAAAGGGACTGAAATATAAACAAATGGTAATTTGTTCTTAAACTCCACCATGCAATTCAATTTTTGCTTATGCTATCCATTTTTTTCTTATTTCCAATGGTTCATTTAAAATAACATGTTTGGCTTATTTTAAAAAGAGTCATTATGTATTTTTTCTGCTCTGAACCTCTCTTAGATCACCTTGCCACTAATTGAGACCACAAGACAATTTGCCTCTTAATTGTTTCTTTGTTTCTGCTGTGGTTGTGCTTCACTTATTTTCTTGTTTTTAATTATCAGGTTGAGAGGTAGCAGATATTCTTTTGGTTTGTAGTAAAGAAGTTAGGTGTAACATGATGATCTCTTAATACTTTTATTTGCTGAGTATTGATTTCTTTCTTCGAGTATCCTCATTCCCCTCTCCCTGGCCCTTCTTTTGTACATAGACCCTTCATTCTTCCTGAGGTGTCAAAATTTGCCTCTATACCCAAAACTGAGTTCTTTTGTCTCAAGTTTTTATATTATTTTGTTTCTTCTCTGATGGGCGAGTATGTGAAAGGAGAATTGGATGCTCTAAGCTGCTGATTCGTTGTTCTTGTGACAACTTAGATGGCATTAGAAAGAAGACACGCCAATGCCACAAGGAATTCAGTGCAAATGAATGTTACAAATAGCTCTTAATTGTAGTTTAAATCTTTTCTATGCTAGAAACAACCCCAAGCTTCAGCAGGGGAGGTGGTGAATAAAAGTTCATTCCCAAAGGCTGCCTACACTATACAATTCAGAACCCTGTGTTTCCATAAATACACAATATTCTGTTCATAAGTGTCTTTTTTTGTTGTTAAAAAAATTTCAGTGAACACCACATTCACCTGTAACTTAGTGATCCATCTACAGTTATTTGGCATGCAATTGAGATGATCTAAAGTAGTACAATTCCTTCTTTTATTTGCCACAACAGGAAGTGCATCGCTAGAACTTATGTCTGGCAAACAAACAACAAAACCATGTCTGCTTCTACGAGTCTTATAGAGCTAAAGGCAGTTGGGCCCCAAGACATTTCCAAATCTCCCATGGAGCTGAAGTGAAACCCAGTCATGACTTTCCCCACCTGGTCATTTTTATATTATACCATTTTCATTTTTATTTTTGTCACAGCTTGAGAGTTCAATGCTATGATTTCTTTAATGAAAAAAGTCACTTCCACCTTCAAGGTCTTTATCTGTTTAAATCTTTTATTGAAAAATTTGTATTTAATCTTGGCCTAATTATAACAACTCCTTTGACATTTACCAACCTTTCTATAATCATTCCCCCTACAAAATAACTACACAGTCATTTATCTCCAAAGGGCTATAGTAACAGCTGGTACTCACAGATTTCCAAGGTAGGAATGGGCTCCTCTTAGCATACAAGAGGAACTGCCTGATAATCTGATGTTCTCCTTTATTTCTCTGGGCCACGATTCCCCATCATCAGCTCTCCGTGCTGCTGGTCTAAATGGTCCTTTGTCTGAACTCAGGCTAACTCAAGACACTCCTAGATCCAGTCTCTATCGAGTTCCTGGCTCTCTTGCTTCTGTCTTGGACCATTGTGTGAGGTTCAAGATGTAAATGGACAGAAGCCCAACCGCATCATCCTTTGTACACTTCCCTCATTCTAATCTGTGCTAACAGATTGATGGGTAAAATAAATATAAACATGTTCTGCCTTCTGAGTTTCACACATCACAAATCAAGTGATGTAAATTAAGTTTTCAGTATCTTTGCAGTGCTGTCTCTGAAACACTAACCACTTTGCATGGAAGAATTTTATTTTTGACCCAAGGCATCCCTTGGCTGCCTGGAATAAGCAGGGATAGAAAACCGACAATGCACAGGGTGATGTATTTGGTAGAGTCACAGTTGGATACAATAAAATACTGATGAAGGAATTAATCCTTAGTTTCAGCAACGGATGTTGAACGTCTGCTAAGCCCAAGTCACAGTATTAGGCAAACAGTGTGGCATGCTCTCTAAAGGTATAAGACCAGAGAGGAAGCTGGGTATGCTGGTTCACGCATACAACCCCAGCACTTTGGGAGGCCAAAATGGGAGGATTGCTTGAGGCCAGGAGTTCAAGACTAGCCTGGGCAAAATAGCAAGACCCCATCTCTAGAAAAAATAAATTAGCTGGGCATTGTGACATTCACCTATAGTCCTAGTTACTTCAAGGTTGAGACAGGAGGATCACTTGAGTCCAGGAAGTTGAAGCTGCAGCGAGCCATGATTACACCACTGCACTCCAACCTAGGCTACAGAGGAAGACCTTATCTAAAAAGCAAAAGAAAACAAAAACAAACAAACAAAAACCAGAGAAGGCAATGAGGCCTGGGTGCAAAATTCCCCTGAGGTCGGGTGTGGTGGCTCACGCCTGTAATCCCAGCACTTTGGGAGGCTGAGGCAGGTGGATCACTTGAGGTTAGGAGTTGAAGACCAGCCTGGCCAACATGGTGAAACTGAAAATATAAAAATTAGCTGGGCCTGGCGGTAGGTGCCTGTAATCCCAGTTACTCAGGATACTGAGGCAGGAGACTCACTTGAACCCAGGAGGTGGAGGTTGTAGTGAGCCAAGATCGTGCCACTGCACTCCAGCCTGGGTGACAGAGCAAGACTCCATCTCAAAAAAAAAAAAAAAAAAAAAAAAAAAAAAAAAAAAAAAAAGAATCCCCCTGAAATTTGTCAGAGAACCAAGAATCATCCAAATTAAATACAACTGATTTTATCTGTAGTTGGGAAAAGTGATCATATATATATGAGGCAGAGGAATAAATAATACAGTAATCACTTCCTTTTACATTAGGACCACAAACGTATACAAGGTTTTGACTCCTAGGTAAGGAATGCATGATGGTATCTACAACTTGCTGGTTAAAAAATAACTGAACACAAAAGGTAGTGATGTTATGTCTATTGCAATGGTTGGCTAGGATAATTGACGAGTATGCCTATCCAAAGGCAGGTGAATGGATGAGTTGCTGTTTCCGAATATCTTATAACCCACTGATCCCACAGCTGACTGTTTTCTCATCTGGTTAGATTTATTGGGTCATATAAGCAATTAACCATGTGAACATGATTTAGGGTTGTAGTAGAAACTTTTGGTTGCACTAGCCAGAATCCCATGGTGTTTCCTTGATTTCAAGTGCAGCTATGTTGGACAGTTTCTATGTGTATTTTCAACATCTTGTCTCAATGCCTACTACATTGCCTGTTAGTTTTTTGTTTTTGTTGTTGTTTGGCTTCAGAGCTTTCTCCAAAGTTGTAGAGGCGTATTCAGTCCTTGTGGAGGGAAGCCACATAGCAGGGAGATATTAATATCCTCAGGTTCAGTCAGCACCAAGGGACAATTCTAAGGCACCCAGAGGGTCCCCACTTGCCCACTGCAGTTACCAACACAATAACATAAAACCTTTATTAGATTTTTCTCCTTCCTTCCTTCACTCTCCCTGTTTTTTCATACCTGCCCTGGCATTAACTGCCAAATAAACCAGTGCATTCAAATGTGTGTGATACATTCTGCATACATAGAGAAACATTTGGAAAGATACACATCAAACTGCGTCTTAAAGTGGTTACCTATGGGGATTGGAATTGATACATACCTGGGATAGGGATTGTAGCAGATACTATTGTTGTCCTGATTATACCTCCTTGGCATTCATTCTTCCTGTAAATGCCTATAGTTTCATACTGCAAGCACATGCATCTCTCTGCAAGAGGGCTTTCTCTGGATACAGGAGTGTGCTTGGTCTGCCTACAGAGTCAGCCAGAAGGTCTGAGGAGTTATCACATTCAGAATAGCCCTCAGCCAATGAGGTATGAATGATGGTAGATAAATATTTCAGCTCCCCACCCTCAGATGGGACAACTCTGAGACATGTTCTGTACCACAGACTGGCAAACTTTTTCTGTAGGGACAGAGAGTAAATAATGTAAACTTTGAGATAAAACTGTGTGTCATAATTAGTCAACTCATAGAAAACATGTGAACAAAAACAGGGCATAGTTCTATCCATAATCACTTACAAAAATAAGCAGTGAGTCTGATTTGACTCATGGCTGTAGTTTGTCAACCTCTGTTTTGTACTATTTACTAGAAGTTCATAGGGGAATTGAGCCCCATCTGAGTCCTGAGAATTTACTCATCAGCACATCATTTACTGACTTTCCCTCCCTCTCCTGTGTAATTTCCCTACTCCCTCACTGTGCTCTTTGGCCTTCCATATAAACTGCTTGTCCCCAAATCCTAATCTCAGGGTCTACTTTTGGGGCAATCCAGTCTAAGAGAGCAATTTTACCTTTTACTTCTATATAGTTCTAACTTTAATTTTACAAGAATATATTATTTTAAAACCTTTTTAAAGAAAAAAACTAATAAAGAGCATATGGGAGATGAATCCTGGTTCCTGGAGCCTGAACCAGCTGCTTTTAGAATAGTCTTAATAGAAGGAAGGACAACTCTGGCCCTTTGGAGAATGAAGCTCGTGAATCTCTCAGGGAACTCTGCCTTTGACAATAGTCTGTGTTAATAAGTTCACCTTGTTAACACTTGCCAAAAGTATTTCTGAAGACCTAATGGTAAATCAAATTATAGTTAACTATCTACTTTAATATTCTCTGTTTGCATACCTTATAAGTTTACAGCAGTCATTTCGAGTTCAAACGGACGAGATTAGGACTCTACTACTTTACCTTCACTCTGCCTATCAGCTTCTTTCTGATCTACTAGAAGGACCTAAGACTGCAAGGGAGTCCTGTATCAGAAGAAATAATTAACAATACTAATGACCACCAAATCTACTTTCTTTTTTTGAGTTTGGGCAGAAGCTTTTTTTTTTTTTCTTTTGAGACGGAGTTTCACTCTTGTTGCCCAGGCTGGAGTGCAATGGTGCGATCTCGGCTCAACGCAATCTCCGTCTCCCAGGTTCAGGCAATTCTCCTGCCTCAGCCTCCTGAGTAGCTGGGATTACAGGCACCCACCACTGTGCCCAGCTAATTTTGTATTTTTTAGTAAAGACATGGTTTCTCCACCTTGCTCAGGCTGGTCTCAAACTCCTGACCTCAGGTGATTTGCCCGCCTCGGCCTCCCAAAGTGCTGGGATTACAAATGTGAACCATCGTGCCCAGCCAGAAGCTTTCTTTAACCTACTTGAACAATCAAAATGCCATCTAGAGAATAATAATAAAATCAGAATAGTGGTTACCTTTGTGGTAAAAGGAGGGGTAGAATTTGGGGTGGGTAGGACATGGAAGATTTGGGGGATACTGGCAGTGTTCTGTTTCTTTATTTGGATGGTGGTTACATGAGTGTTCATTTTGTGACAAATTCTTCAGTTGTATGTATTTTTCTTGTGTAAGTTTCTGTATGCATGTTATATTTCGCAAACTAAAGGATTAAAAAAGTCATAGTGATCATTTTGCCTGTAAGGGAGTCAGAGATTACCTCCAAATCCCTTTAGGATTTTATATGGGCTTTTGCTAGCTCTAGAAACCAAACTGATGCCAGGTTGATGAACAAGAGGAAAGCATACAAATTTTATTAGTTGTACATGTACATGGAGCTCTTCATGAGAGAGTGAGGCCAGTGAAGTCCAAAGAAGTGGTCAAAGCACAACATGTTTTTATACTTTTTAGACAAAAAATGATACATTTGAGAAGAATTGATTAGATAAAGCAAATCTGGCTAAGGGCAGTATGTTTTCTAGGGGAGTCACTAGGAGATATATATGGTGGATATAAAACTAGTGGAACATAAGAGTTACTTCATTAAGTATATTTATTCGGGTCCATTTCCCCCTGTTCCCAGTCTCTGGTGATAAGGGCTATTTTCTCACCCTGCTGCAGTGACAGTACCCCTCCAAGAGGAACCTTTATGGCTTGCTGTATGCAGGAAGAGACAGGTCAGCTAGCCCTTTCTGAAACTACAATTTCTCCAATGTTTTCGACTGAAAATAATCAATATAGAAGTCTTGCATAGTTTGGGATATTCCTTCATTTTACATTACTTTACTCCTTCATTTTCCCAGTTTGAAACATCACTAGAAGTTTTGAACATTAAAAGTTGAGTTGGTGGCAAAAGGATAAATAGCATGAGATTGTTTTCTCTTGGCATACATTTATTCTCTGGACTTTATCCACCAGACATGAATTGGCAGGAACAAAAA
This sequence comes from Chlorocebus sabaeus, assembly GCF_047675955.1. NCBI lineage: Eukaryota > Metazoa > Chordata > Mammalia > Primates > Cercopithecidae > Chlorocebus > Chlorocebus sabaeus. The sequence goes on from NC_132933.1 coordinate 109,338,684, forward strand.
TATGTTCAGGTTCTTTCAAATAATGTTGACATTCAAATATGTTGACATAACCAACAATCAGATTGGTTAGTTATCATAGACAGGATTTGGAAGACTGGTACAAAGAGGTACCAGGTCTGTACCTGACTTGTTGAAAAAAATAAGAGTTAATAAGATCAAGACACAGTTTGAAAAATGGTGCACAGTAGAGGATCAGAGGGAGAACAGAATAGAGTCAGACGGTCTCCAGTCAGCTTTTTTATAGTCTATCAACAGACAGGGAAAAGATTTGTTCAATGAAAAAAAGAAGTCTTTTTGTATTGTTTTGTTTTTTGTTTACCTAAAGAAGAGTAGTGGGAAAATAACAGAAAGGTAGAGAAAATAGGTGGAAGTAGACTTGCTTTTAAAAAAATTGTGGGTACATATTAGGTATATGTATTTATGGGGTAATCAGATATTTTGATATAGGCATGCAATACATAATAATCACATCACGGGAAATGGGGTATCTATCCCCTCAAGCATTTATTCTTTCGGTTACAAACAATCCAATTATACTCTTTTTTTTTTTTGAGATGGAGTTTCGCTCTTGTTACCCAGGCTGGAGTGCAAAGGTGTGATCTCGGCTCACTGCAACCTCCGCCTCCTAGGTTCAAGCGATTCTCCTGCCTCAGCCTCTCAGGTAGCTGAGGTTACAGGCATGTACCACCATGCCCAGCTAATTTTGTATTTTTAGTAGAGATGGGATTTCACTATGTTGATCAGACTGTTCTTGAACTCCTGACCTCAGGTGATCCACCCACTTCAGCCTCCCTGTGTGCTGAGATTACAGGTGTGAGCCACAGCGCCCGGCCCAATTATACTCTTTTAGTTATTTTAAAATGTACAATTAAATTATTGACTATAGTCACCCTGTTGGGCTATCAAATACTAAGCCTTATTTATTCATTCTTTTTTTGTTTTTTTTTTTTGTACCCATTAACCATCCCAACCTCCCCATCATCCCCACTACCCTTCCCAGCCTCTGGTAACCATCCTTCTACTATCTTCATGAGTTCAATTGTTGTAGTTTTTAGATCCCACAAATAAGAGAGAACATGTGATGTTCGTTTTTCTGTGCCTGGCTTATTTCACTTAACATAGTGATCTCCAGTTCCATCCATGTTGTTGCAAATGACTGAGTCTCCTTCTTTTTTATGGCTGCACAGTACTCCATTGTATATATGTACCACATTGTCTTTATCCACTCATCTGTTGATGGACTCAGGTTGCTTCCAAATATTGGCTATTGTGCTGCAGCAAATGTGGAAGTGTGGGTATCTCTTCAATATATTGATTTCCTTTCTATTGGGTATATACTCAGCAGTGAGATTGCTGGATCAAATAGTAGCTCTATTTTTAGGTTTTTGAGAAATCTACAAACTGTTTTCCAGAGTGGTTGTACTGATATACCTTCTCACCAACAGTATACAAGGGTTCCCTTTTCTCCACATCCTCAGCAGTATTTTTTATTGCCTGTCTTTTGGATTTAGGCCATTTTAACTGGGGTGAGATGATATCTCATTTTAGGTTTTGATTTGTATGTCTCTGATAATCAATGATGTTGAGCATCTTTTCATCTGTCTGTTTTCCATTAGTATGTCTTCTTTTGAGAAATGTCTAGTCAAATCTTTTGCCCATTTTAAAATCAGATTATTCTTTTTTTCCCTATTAAGTTGTATGAGCTCCCCACATATTCTGACTGTTATTCCCTTGCCAGATAGGTAGTTTGCAAATATTTTCTTCCATTCTGTGGGTTGTCTCCTCACTTTGTTGATTGTATCCTTTGTTGTGCAGAAAGTTTTTAGCTTGATATGATCCCATTTGTCCATTTTTGCTTGGTAGCCTGTACTTGTGGGGTATTAATAAATCTTTGCCCAGATCAATGTCCTGGAGAATTTCCCCAGGGTTTTCTAGTAGTAGTTTAATTGTTTGAGGTATTAGATTTAATTCTTTAACCCATTTTGATTTGATTTTTGTATATGTTGAGACATAGTATTTTAGTTTCATTCTTTTGTATATGGATATCCAGTTTTCTCAGCACCATTTATTGAAGAGACTGTCTTTTCCCCAGTGTATATTCTTGGCACCTTTGTTGAAAATGAGTTTACTGTAGGTGTGTGAATTTGTTTCTGGGTTCTCTATTTTGTTTCATTGGTCTATATGTCTGTGTTTATGCCACTACAATGCTGTTTTGGTTATTACTGCTCTGTAGTATAATTTGAAGTCAGGTAATGTGATTTCTCCAGCTTTGTTCTTTTTGCTTAGGATAGCTTTGGCTATTCTGGATCTTTCATGCTTCTATCTACATTTTAGGATTCTGTTTTATATTTCTGTAAAGAATGTCATTGGTATTTTGACAGGAATTGCATTGAATCTGTAGATTGCCTTGAGTAGTATGAATATTTTAACAATATCAAATCTTCCAATCCATGAACATGGAATTAAAAAAAAATTATGTCCTCTTCAATTTCTTTCATCAATGTTTTATAGTTTTATTATAGAGATCTTTCACTTCTTTGGTAAATTCCTAGGTATTTAATTTTATCTGTGGGGAAGTAGATTTTCTTGATCCATAGTCTTAGGAAAAGCTGTCTTCTTTAAAGGAATACCATTTGCTTCTGGGCCTTATGAATTGGCCCTAGGGATTCTTACTTTAAGCTTTACTGTAGAGGTAATTTTCCAAATGTCTTAGGAGTGCTGATCAGGGTCTAGCTTTGCATTAGAGATAAATCACTAGCTTGGCATGACTTGCATGGACCTAAGAGGGTTTTTCTTTGGTTTTGATGGCAGTGTAGTTAGTCAGCAGTACTTCATGTGGGCCTTCCCAGTGAGGTGAAAGTATCTTCTTTCTTCTAATAACTTTGATGTACACACGATTTCCTGATCAAAAAGGATGGCAAGGCTTGTCAGTTGGCAAAGGCCATACCCTTTTTATCTGTTGATGGTATGCTCCAAGTAGATTAGTTAGTGCCTATATATAGCTAGACATAGCATTCAAATTGTTTACTTAAATCCCCACAGGGTCCATTTAACTCAGGAATGGAAGATTCAGGTGTCAGCAGGCATAGAAAGACCAACCACTGTTTCAAACAGGTTAATCCATGTCACTTCTTCAGAGTATTCCAAATTTTTATAGGAGCCAGAGGTAATGCTTCTGGCCATTTAAGTCCAGTTTCTTGACAGATTTTTCCCAAGTCGATTTAGTGTCTAGATTTTTATGTTGTATTTGCCCTGAGGATTGGGGATGGTATGGGGCATGAAATTTTAATGAATACCTCAGAGATTTTTGCAAGCAAGTGGTTTATCTCTGATGTAAAATGAGTTTCTTGGTCTGACTCAATCCGTAAAGCGATGCCAAAGTGGGGAATAATCTCAGTTATCAATTTCTTTACCACTGTTGTGGCATCAGAATGTTTAATTGGATAGCATTCAGTTCATCCACTAAACCTGCAGACAATAACCAAACAGTGGGAAAAGCCAAAAGCTGGAGGTAAATTTATGAAAGGTATCTGAAGTGCTGCAACAGAAAGTGGGGGCCTTTGAGGACTGCCTGAGGAGTGTTGGTTTCTTCCAGAAATTTGGTGAGATTTACAAGTAATGCATGGGGAAATAATTTGGACAGAAATGTTGTAGATCCCAGGACAAAGCCAATTATTCTTTAGTTCCTCAACTATCCCCCATATGCACATATGTCCCATCTGATGAGACATAAGTACAAGCCAAAAGGTCAAAAGAAAAGGGACCACAGGAAGTCCATTTGGCCCAATATATACCCAACCCATCTGATAATTGCTTGGCACCCTTTTGTATCCATTTATCTTTTTCATATTTTGGGGCATTTACCTGAAATTGATTTACCTGAAAATCAATAATATCAGTCAGGGATAAAGGCAAATTCATAAATTGGGTGGAAAAATGAAAAGGGGGTCAGTTTTTGGCTGTGTACTTAGCAGCCCTTTCTGCCCTGTCATTCCCTAGAGATATAGTATCAGTCTCCTTAGTGTGGGCTGGACAATAAACAATAGCAATTTTAGTATGAAGGTGAACAGTCTGTGATAAGGCAGCAATTATATGTCCATTAGCAATAGGAGTACCAGCAGAGGTTCAGAATCCACGGGATTTCCACATTGTGCCAACAGCATGGCAGACTCCAAAAGCATATCGGAGTCAGTGTAAATAGTGGCAGTTTTTCCTTTTGCCAATGTGCAAGCTCTAATAAGAGCTATAAGTTCAGCAGCCTGGGCTGACTTTATCGTCAGCAAAGAGTATGCCTCAAGCGTTTCATGTGGGGAAACTATGGCGTAGCCAGTTATTATGTTTCCCTTAAAATTAAATTTGCAAGAACCATTACAAAATAGCAGCAAGGCTAGGCTGTCTAAAGGAGAGTCTGAGCGATCCCCTCATGGCTTTGAACCCATTTCTATAGCTGCTAGGCAATCAGGTGGAATGGAATGAGGCTCTTCATCATCAGGGAGGGGTCGGAGTGTAGCAGGATTTAGTGTCACAAAGGTGTAAGATGATGGAGGGATTGGTTCACAGGGCTTGCTCCTAGGTGATCTGTCCATGTGTGGAGAGGTGCTGCATCTTAAGAACTTGGAAGACAGCGGACACAGCATGGGAAACATTGAGGCAGATGGGGGAGCCTAATGTCTGGGTGCTGACTTTAGTAATTAGGGCAGCAGCTGCTGCTACTGCATGCAGGCATGGGGGGGTGCCTGCTGCCATGGGATCCCATTGGCATGAGAAATATGCTACGGGTTGTATCTGAGAGGCAAAGGGTTGCCTTAGAATACTGGCAGCAACCCCACTATTTTCATGACAATAGAGGTGAAACGGTTTATCAAAATTAGGTAAGCCAAGAGCAGGGGGTAGGAAAATGCTAATTTCAAGAAATTAATTTTTCTGAAGGCCACAGAGTGGCCTCTGGAGTGGTATCTGGAAAGAGGGCATATAGTGGTTTGGCAATAACCTCAAAATTAGGAATCCATTGCTAACAATAGCCAGCTGCCCCTAGAAATTTACACAGCTGCTTTTTTGTCTTGGGGAAAGGGATGAACAAAATTGACAGAATGCATTTTGGGGTGAACTTCTGAGTGCCCTCAGCTATTTCATGTCCTAAGAAAGTAACCGTTGTTCGCACAAAGTTTAGACCTGGAGGCTTTACGGCATGTTTCAGCGAGTACTTTTAGTACATTGAGAGAGTCTATAAAGGTATCTTCTTTAGTTTGGTTACAAAGCAAAAGGTCATTAATATATTGCACAAGGGTGGAGCATTGGGTGGAGGCTACGGAATCCAAGTGGTTTTAAGGATTGCAGAGAATATTGAAGGGTACTCACAATATCCCTAAAGCATGAGAGTCCATGTTAATTGTCTTCTTCTAAATGTAAATGCAAAGAGAAACTGTGAGTCAGGGTGCAATGGAATTGAAAAGAAAGCCGAGCCGAGGTCAACTACTGTAAACCAGGCTGCATCACCAGGAATTGAGGTAGGGATAGTAGTCAAATTGGGGATTACAAGGTGGTGGGGAATTACAAAGGTGCTTAAGGCTCTTACATCTTGCACAAATCGATAGATTTGATTTCCATCTGAATCGACTTTTCCTTCATTCTTTACTGGTAAAATTGGGATGTTACAGGGTGAAGTGGTAAAAATAAGCATATCTTATTGCAAAAGGGAGTCTATGATACGTTTGATTCCTTGCTCTGCATCTCATGAGAGGGGGACACTGAGCTACCGATGGGAAGTGTTTGTTCCTTTTCTCTGCGATGCATACAGGTTCTGTACTCAGTAGCAGTCCAAACTCATTTGCATGTGAAGCCTAGGGATTAGCTGGGTCATCTTTTAAGACTGCATCTTCTTCAGAGGAATTTAAATCAAGAAGAGTTTCCCTGAGAGAGCAGGAAGCTTGAAGTTTGTTCTGAATGTAGGGAAATAAAAATGGCTTTTTTATTATATTGTATCATAGTGCTAAACTTACATAATAAATTTCTACCTAAAAGATTTGCAGGTGGCTCCTCTGGGGACAGGACATAGCTAAACAAAAAGCAGCAGAGACCTTGGCAGAGGTAAATGTCCCTGTCTGACAGCTTCGAAGAGAGCAGTGGAGCTCCCAGCACAGAGGTTGAGATCTGAGAACGGACAGACTGCCTGCTCAAGTGGGTCCCTGACCCCTAAGTAGCCTAACTGGGAGACATCCCCCACTAGGTGCAGACTGACACCTCACACAGTGGGGTACACCCCTGAGACGAAGCTTCCAGAGCAAGAATCAGACAGCAACACTCGCTGCTCAGCAATATTTTATCTTCTGCAGCCTCTGCTGCTGATATCCAGGCAAACAGGGTCTGGAGTGGACCTCAAGCAAACTCCAACAGACCTACAGCTGAGGGTCCTGACTGTTAGAAGGAAAACTAAGAAACAGAAAGGACATCCACACCAAAACCCCATCAGTACGTAGCCATCATCAAAGACCAGAGGCAGATAAAACCACAAAGATGGGGAAAAAGCAGTGCAGAAAAGCTGGAAATTCAAAAAATCAGAGCACATCTCCCCCTCCAAAGGAACGCAGCTCATTGCCAGCAACGGAACAAAGCTAGATGGAGAATGACTTTGACGAGCTGAGAGAAGAAGGCTTCAGTCGATCAAACTTCTTGGAGCTAAAGGAGGAACTACATAACCAGTGCAAAGAAACTAAAAACCTTGAAAAAAGAATGGATGAATGGATAACTAGAATAATCAATGCAGAGAAGACCTTAAAAGAACTGATAGAGATGAAAACCATAACACGAGAACTACCTGACAAATGCACAAGCTTCAGTAACTGACTCGATCAACTGGAAGAAAGTATCAGCGATTGAAGATCAAATGAATGAAATAAAGCGAGAAGAGAAGTGTAGAGAAAAAAGAGTAAAAAGAAATGAACAAAGCCTCCAAGAAATATGGGATTATGTGAAAAGACCAAATCTACCTCTGATTGGTGTGCCTGAAAGTAACAGGGGAAATGGAACCAAGTTGGAAAACACTCTGCAGGATATCATCCCAGAGAACTTCCCCAAGCTAGTAAGGCAGGCCAATATTCAAATTCAGGAAATACAGAGAACGCCACAAAGATACTCTTCGAGAAGAGTAACTCCAAGACACGTAATTGTCAGATTCACCAAAGTTGAAATGAAGGAAAAAATGTTAAGGGCAGTCAGAGAGAAAGGTCGGGTTACACACAAAGGGAAGCCCATCAGACTAACAGCAGATCTCTCGGCAGAAACTCCACAAGCCAGAATAGACCGGGGGCCAATATTCAACATTCTTAAAGAAAAGAATTTTAAACCCAGAATTTCATATCCAGCCAAACTAAGTTTCATAAGTGAAGGAGAAATAAAATCCTTTACAGATAAGCAAATGCTTAGAGATTTTGTCACCACCAGGCCTGCCCTACAAGAGATCCTGAAGGAAGCACTAAACATGGAAAGGAACAACAGGTACCAGCCATTGCAAAAACATGCCAAAATGTAAAGTCCATCGATGCTAGGAAGAAGCTGCATCAACTAGCGAGCAAAATAACCAGTTAATATCATAATGACAGGATCAAGTTGACACATAACAATATTAACCTTAAATGTAAATGGACTAAATGGTCCATCTAAAAGACACAGACTGGCAAATTGGATAAAGAGTCAAGACCCATCAGTTTGCTGTATTCAGGAGACCCATCTCACATGCAGAGACACACATAGGCTCAAAATAAAGGGATGGAGGAAGATCTACCAAGCAAATGGAAAACAAAAAAAAAGCGGGGGTTGCAATCTTGGTCTCTGATAAAACAGACTTTAAACCATCAAAGATCAAAAGAGACAAGGCCATTACATAATGGTAAAGGGATCAATTCATCAGGAAGAGATAACTATCCTAAATATATATGCACCCAATACAGGAGCACCCAGATTCATAAAGCAAGTCCTTAGAGACTTACAAAGAGACTTAGACTCCCATACAATAATAATGGGAGACTTTAACACCCTACTGTCAACATTAGACAGATCAACGAGATAGAAAGTTAACAAGGATATCCAGGAATTGAACTCAATTCTGCACCAAGGGGACCTAATAGACATCTACAGAACTCTTCACCCCAAATCAACAGAATATACATTCTTCTCAACACCACATCACACTTATTCCAAAATTGACCATATAGTTGGAAGTAAAGCACTCCTCAGCAAATGTACAAGAACAGAAATTATAACAAACTGTCTCTGAGACCACAATGCAATCAAACTAGAACTCAGGACTAAGAAACTCAATCAAAACCGCTCAACTACATGGAAACTGAACAACCTGCTCCTGAATGAATACATAACAGAATGAAGGCAGAAATAAAGATATTCTTTGAAACCAATGAGAACAAAGATACAACATACCAGAATCTCTGGGACACATTTAAAGCAGTGTGTAGCAGGAAATTTACAGCACTAAATGCCCACAAGAGAAAGCAAGAAAGATCTAAAATTGACACCCTAACATCACAATTAAAAGAACTAGAGAAGCAAGAGCAAACACATTCAAAAGCTAGCAGAAGGCAAGAAATAACTAAGATCAGAGCAGAACTGAAGGAGATAGAGACACAAAAAACCCTCCAAAAAATCAATGAATCCAGGAGTTGGTTTTTTGAAAAGATCAACAAAATTGATAGACTGCTAGCAAGACTAATAAAGAAGAAAAGAGAGAAGAATCAAATAGACACGATAAAAAATGATAAAGGGGATATCACCACCAACCCCACAGAAATACAAACTACCATCAGAGAATACTATAAACACCTCTACACAAATAAACTAGAAAACCTAGAAGAAATGGATAATTTCCTGGACACTTACACTCTCCCAAGACTAAACCAGGAAGAAGTTGAATCCCTGAATAGACCAATAGCAGGCTCTGAAATTGAGGCAATAATTAATAGCCTACCAACCAAAAAAAGTCCAGGACCAGACAGATTCACAGCCGAATTCTACCAGAGGTACAAGGAGGAGTTGGTACCATTCCTTCTGAAACTATTCCAATCAATAGAAAAAGAGGGAATCCTCCCTAACTCATTTTATGAGGCCAACATCATCCTGATACCAAAACCTGGCAGAGACACAACAAAAAAAGAGAATTTTAGACCAATATTCCTGATGAACATAGATGCAAAAATCCTCAATAAAATACTAGCAAACCAAATCCAGCAGCACATCAAAAAGCTTATCCACCATGATCAAGTGGGCTTCATCCCTGGGATGCAAGGCTGGTTCAACATACACAAATCAATAAACGTAATCCAGCATATAAACAGAACCAAAGACAAAAACCACATGATTATCTCAATAGATGCAGAAAAGCCTTGGACAAAATTCAACAACCCTTCATGATAAAAACTCTCAATAAATTCGGTATTGATGGAACATATCTGAAAATAATAAGGGCTATTTATGACAAACCCACAGCCAATATCATACTTGAATGGGCAAAAACTGAAGCATTCCCTTTGAAAACTGGCACAAGACAGGGATGCCCTCTCTCACCACTCCTATTCAACATAGTGTTGGACGTTCTGGCTAGGGCAATCAGGCAAGAGAAGGAAATAAAACGTATTCAGTTAGGAAAAGAAGTCAAATTGTCCCTGTTTGCAGATGACATGATTGTATATTTAGAAAACCCCATTGTCTCAGCCCGAAATCTCCTTAAGCTGATAAGCAACTTCAGCAAAGTCTCAGGATACAAAATTAATGTGCAAAAATCACAAGCATTCTTATACACCAGTAACAGACAAACAGAGAGCCAAATCAGGAATGAACTCCCATTCACAATAGCTTCAAAGAGAATAAAATACCTAGGAATCCAACTTACAAGGGATGTAAAGGACCTCTTCAAGGAGAACTACAGACCACTGCTCAGTGAAATAAAAGAAGACACAAACAAATGGAAGAACATAACATGCTCATGGATAGGAAGAATCAATATTGTGAAAATGGTCATACTGCCCAAGGTAATTTATAGATTCAGTGCCATCCCCATTAAGCTACCAATGACTTTCTTCACAGAATTGGAAAAAACTACTCTAAAGTTCATATGGAACCAAAAAAGACCCCGCATTGCCAAGACAATCTTAAGCAAAAAGAACAAAGCTGGAGGCATCACGCTCCCTGACTTTCAACTGTACTACAAGACTACAGTAACCAAAACAGCATGGTAGTGGTACCAAAACAGAGATATAGACCAATAGAACAGAACAGAGCCCTCAGAAATAATACCACACATCTACAGCCATCTGATCTTTGACAAATCTGACAAAAACAAGAAATGGGGAAAGGATTCCCTATTTAATAAATTGTGCTGGGAAAACTGGCTAGCCATAAGTAGAAAGCTGAAACTGGATCCTTTCCTTACTCCTTAGACGAAAATTAATTCAAGATGGATTAAGACTTAAATGTGAGACCTAAAACCATAAAAACCCTAGAAGAAAACCTAGGTAATACCATTCAGGACATAGGCATGGGCAAAGACTTCATGTCTAAAACACCAAAAGCAATGACAACAAAGCCAAAATTGACAAATGGGATCTCATTAAACTAAAGAGCTTCTGCACAGCAAAAGAAACTACCATCAGAGTGAACAGGCAACCTACACAATGGGAGAAAATTTTTGCAATCTACTCATCTGACAAAGGGCTAATATCCAGAACCTACAAAGAACTCAAACAAATTTACAAGGAAAAAACAAACAGCCCCATCAAAAAGTGGCCAAAGGATATGAACAGACACTTCTCAAAAGAAGACATTTATGTGGCCAAGAAATATATGAAAAAAAAGCTCAACATCACTGATCATCAGAGAAATGCAAATCAAAACCACAATGAGATACCATCTCACACAACTTAGAATGGCGATCATTAAAAAGTCAGGAAACAACAGGTGCTGGAGAGGATGTGGCAAAATAGGAGCACTTTTACACTGTTGGTTGGATTGTAAACTAATTCAACCATTGTGGAAAACAATGTGGTGATTCCTCAAGGAACTAGAACTAGAAATACCATTTGACCCAGCCATCCCATTACTGGGTATATACCCAAAGGATTATAAGTCATGCTGCTATAAAGACACATGCACATATATGTTTATTGTGGCACTATTCACAATAGCAAAGACTTGGAATCAACCCAAATGTCCATCACTGACAGACTGGATTAAGAAAATGTGGCACATATACACCATGGAATACTATGCAGCCATAAAAAAGGATGAGTTCATGTCTTTTGTAGGGACATGGATGCAGCTGGAAACCAAAGAGAAGAAAGAAGCCATCTGCCTTTGAAAACCTTGCATAAATTTCTCGCCAAATGCCTTGGGGTGCTCCCCCTCTATCTGGATATACAATTTGACTTTAGACCAATTCATCTTAGGAGGGAAAGCCTCTAATATTGTCCCTATCAGGCCCTGAATATCAGCATCTAGCTCAGCTGTCTCCTCATTTGCGGGAAGGCCAGGGAGGGGCTCCGGCCATCTGTTCCCTCTATGGAGGGGATTTTTCCCAGAAGGCTGTCGGGCCTGTCTGGCCAGTTATTAACTGCAGTATGATCATGAGAGTATGCAGTATGATCATGAGAGGAAAGTACACCTCTTATCAGCCAGTCAAGGTTTCTATGAATGGGATTATGGATGGCCACTGATTTCTCCTATTCTTCTCTAAACTTGGTAGGATCTTCTGAAAGTGGAGACAAAATGGCTTTATTATTTAAAAGATCTCTTGCTGTCCAGGAAACATAAATTCTTTGAGTAGGGGATCTAAGATACATTCACAGAGAACATTGCATAGGAAGATCTGGAGCTGATGGAGTCTGATTTCAAAGCCCTGGGAAATAGCAAAGGTGGTAAGGCACAGAAAAAAAGTGAGCCTTGCCACATGTTCTTGGAACCTGTGCCAGTTTTACTTCTTGGTTGTTAAGTTTTACACAAATGACCTGTATGCCTTGGGCTTTGAGATCAAGAGGACTTTTTGTAAATCACCCAGGGAAAGGAAGGTTAAATAAGGCAGCTGTATATCTGAGTGGCTTTCTGGGGAGGTTGAAGGAGTCAAAGGATTTTGTTGAGGAGCCACAATAGGAGGGAGAAGCTGAAGAGATAGGGCTGGATGTTGAGAAGGGGGTTTCAAATCAGGGGCCCTGAGATCCAATAGATCCTCTGGTGGGTCAGGGACAGGGAGTTGGGGATAAAGCAGGGTGTAAGTGGGTGGAGAAGGAGGATTTATAGTGGAAGTGAATTTCAATTTGTGTTCTAGGTCTGCTTTTTGTTCTTTAATTTTCTTAAGTGAATTTCTAAGGATAGCCGTAATTTTCTGGGTTCTTCATTCTACCTGATCTTCCCATAAAGACTGATTTTTTAGAATGAAAGCTCTCTCAAAATTTTTTCAAATATAGTAGTCTTTCTATTTCAAAGGATCTATCTTTTGGTCAATGACAACTGGGATCTTCATTAGTGTATACATTCCAACGTTCATTTAATCCAATAAGCCTTTTTATGGAGAGACTAGAAGGTAAGTTTCCAGGCTTAGAATAAATCTTTACAGGGATGCAAGGGGCATTTCTGGAGTGGGCACAGAAGATCCAGCCCCTATGATCTAAAAATTCGCTCTCAGAAATAGACAAAGAAAGCAAAGACCTTTGTTGCCACAGGCAATTAAGGAAAGTGTTTGTGCAGACAATGTCTCTGGTCTCTCATGGAATATGAATTGCCTTTATTTATAAACCCACTAATCTCTGACATGAGACAGGCAATACTGGGATATTGATCCAGGCAACAAAAGACTTCATGGGTTGGCCTCTTATAAAACTTGCTGAGAGCTTGGTACATTTGGACAAAAAAAGTGCTGCTTAATACCTTACTTGTCTCAAATCCCCAGTCTTTTCAGACTGGCTGCCTAACACAAACCCAATTCTTTGTGTCCCTCTGATGGCAGTGATTAGAGAGGGTGTCCTCTTCGGTTGCAAAGCCAAGCCTTCAGGACATAAAACAAGACAAGAGGGGAACCTCATTCATTTTTGTTGTTGTTTGCTTCAGGGACCCAGAGCACAGTTTGTTTAGATAGACACTGGCCTGATGAGAACTGTAAACTCACTGGTCTGTGAAGGCCGATTCGAACAGCAGGATTATAAGGACCTATGCCTGTATTCTCTACCTATGCCAATGGTTACTCTCCTTATGGCAAACAACACAACAAGACAGTGAGAAAATAAGATAAAGACTATTTCTAAGAGCAAAAGGATCAAATAGAAATATAGAGTACTCACAAAAACACCAAGAGTCACTTTATACCCAAAGAACTAGTTCACAAGTGTTTCATCCTGTCAATCCCAGTTTTGAGAGGGAAAAAGATGCAGAGAGTCTTACCATTCTTGCCTCGACCAGCTACCACCACAGCGATCCAGGAATCTGACAGTAAGAAATCTTACCTTTGACAGCCTTTTGTCAGAGGTACAGGATCTCAGCTGCAGAGGTTCTGGAGTAAGCAAAGTTCCAGCCAGTGAAGAATTGCCCCACATTGGGCAATGATTTCTGTATGGGAGTCAGAGATTACCTCCAGCTCCTCTTAGGCTCTTATGCAGGCTTTCTGGTTGGATCTAGAAACCAAACTGACACGAGGCAGATTAGGAAGAGAAAAGCATACAAATTGTGTTAGTTTTGCACTATATGAGGATCTTCACAAGAGAGTGAAGTCCAAAGAAGTGGTCAAAGCAAGATGCTTTTATACTTTTTAGACAAAGAATGAAAAATTTGAGAAGAAATGACAGGATAAAGAAAATCTGGCTGGGGCAGTATATTTTCTAAGGGAGTCTCTAGGAGGTAGATATATAGGGGTTATGAAACTAGTGGAACAAGGGTTACTTCATTAAGCATAACAAAATATACCTCGTTGAATATATTTATTCATCTCAGTTGCCCCCAGTTTCCAGTCTGGTGATAAAGGCTGTTTTCTCACCCGAGTATGGTGAGGGTACCCCTCCCAGAGGAATCTGTATGGCTTGCCACATGCAGGAAGAGACAGGTCAACTAGCCCTTTCTGAAACTACAATTTCTCCAATGTTTTCAACTCAATCAATATACTTATCTGGCATATTTTGGGATGGCATGTTGTCCTTCACTCTCATGCTCATTCTTATACTTAGTACTCAGAAAGAAGGGAAGCCATGCTTCACAGCAGTTTGCCTCTTAGAAAAAATTCTTGATTTCTCTGCAATTTTTCTTTTTGGCAGTCATGGTGCTGTGCCATTCAGATTTCCCTTCAGAAATGCACTTGCCATTCAATTGCAGCACCTTCAAGAGCTACCTCAGAGTAGACTTTGCATTCGTCCTGTGCAACTCTTAGCCAAAGGTTGAGCATGGTTGGGTTTACTAGGACATGGCCATTTCTGTCCAGTGTGAGGCTCCTCTAATGGACAGTTTTTGATCTGGATATCCTCTTTGGGTTGACTATGACTGTCTGATCTGACTTGCCACTGGAGATGCTCCCTGCCAAATTCTACTTTCTACTCTTTTATCTTTCAGGGAGCTATTCCTCTAATAAACCTATTGATAGCAACAAGAGGCAGGGAAATTCTGGGCAGAAGAGGATGGGTCCCCAGTGAGGAGACTCTTGCTGGTACCCAAAAGCACTCACCCCTGCTCCTGTACTTGCTTACCTGTGCACCCCCTCCCATGAGGAGTGGAGCACAGTGGGTCAAGTGAGTGGAGTTTGCCCCTGCCAGCACTCACGTACTCCAGTTCCTGCCTGTGAAGGGGTCAGGGAAATATCCTGCTTCACTATTGTATTCCAATTTAGTCTCAGCATCTCCCTCCTGGAGGACCCAACTAGCATACTTTCAGACTGAGAGCAGCATGGTCAGCAGTGATATGGTTTGCAGGCCTTTTTGGTATTAGACACACTGATCAGCTTGTGAGTGTCAGCAAAAAGGACTAATTAGAAGAAATGCCTTTGTTAGAAAATGTTGGCCAGGCACAGTGGCTCATGCCTGTAACCCCAGCACTTTGGGAGGCTGAAGTGGGAGGATCACTTGAGCCCAGGGGTTTGAGACCAGCCTAGGCAACATAGCAAGACCCCATCTACACACACACACACACACACACACACACACACACACACGCGATTTGTGATGATCTGGGCTTTGTGGTATGCACCTGTGATCCCAGCTTCTGAGGAGGTTAAGGTGTGTTAGAAATGCAAAATGCTTGTTCCCTGGTGCTGCAAAGAGATAGCACTTGAACATGAATTTAATTTTCTCAGCAAGGCAATTTTTAATTTCTGCAGAAAGGGTGTTTTTCACAGATGGCACCATGGCAAGAGCACACCTGGACAGGGGAGGGGAAGGAGTTCTTATTCCTAATGCAGATAGCCCCTACCGCTGTGTCGTTCCCCTATTGGCCAGGGTTGGCTTGCACAGTCTAAGCTAATTCCGATTGGCTATTTTAAAGAGAGCAGGGATATGAGCCAGAGTGGTGGGGTGAGTAGTTTGGTGGGAAGGATGGTTAGGAACAGGTAACTAAAGGTGGCTTAGGTCAGAGCAGGTGACCAGGAGTAACTCAGGTCAAAGCAGGTGACCGGGATGAGTCAGGATGGAGGAGGTGACCAGGGAACAGATGTGAACTACTGATTAGGACTGGTAGGAAAGTTGTTTACTGAAACTAGAAGCAAGGGAGTGAAGAGAACCAGGAAGTTAAACTTTAAAATGGAGAATCAAAGAATAAGAGAGCCGAACATACTGACATACTGATTCTTTGAAAAGAAACTTAGGGTTTACTAGATTTAACACGTAGGAAGATTACTTGAGCACAGGGGATCAAAGCTGCTGTGAGCTGTGTTGGTGCCACTGCACTCCAGTCTACGCAACAGAGTAAGACCCTGTTTCTTAACAACAACAACAACAACAGATGTTGTCCTGGCTTCTCTTGATGATCTGTCAACTACCTTGTTTTCCCACCAAAGAAGCACAAGAAGACTCCATGCATCTTCCTTTCAATCGAATTGGCAAAGAAGGCAAAGCCTCTGAAGTCTAGACCCAGCCTGCTTCTTCAGGGAATCGTGGGATTTCAATAACAAGATGGAGGTCAAGATAGTAAACATTATGAATAAACTGCCCTTGAATTAATGCACAGTCCAATGGACTGCATGCTCTTGAATGGCAGGGGCTAGATCTCACATAATCTTCTACTACTACATCCAACAGAGTGCCTGGAACTGTTAAAGAGAAATTGTACCAGACAAGTTAAACAGGCAAGGAGGACTTTATTCAAGACGGTTGCAATAAAACAGATTGAATTTGATACTGAATACAGCATGAGCAGCTGGACATTTATAGCCAATGGGCAGGTTAAGGGAGTCAGTGCATTAAAAATTACCAAGAAGAACTTGGTTAGGTATCAAGGATATGGGGTGAATTCTTGCTAAACTGGCTTGGCTTGATTCTTGCTGAACTGGGCTGGACCGGATGTGGCTTAGTTGAGAATAAGGCTCAGAGAAGCCTGATGAAAGTTTGGTAAAGGAAGAAATCCCTTTTAGCACTTAGTAGGCTTTCCGGGGCTTGGGTTGTATAACATCTGTCAAGATATCATCTTACTACAGCAACGTAATTTTCCCTTAACCCAGATACGAAACACTTAAAACATATTTTTAGTCTTACCTAGAGAAAATATATTCTTATCTATCCATAATCAGAAAAATATTTTGAAAGGGATTATTTATATTAAATATTTAATAGTTATCTAAATTTGAACTACATAAATATTCCTCCCAAAGGATTTCCAGGGAATTTGAAAATAGAGGCTTGCTCATGTCAGAAAAACAGTATCGGTACAGACTGTTGGAATATAAAGGGCCCTCTGTAAGGCTCCAGGTTTTGTTCTTGCATTCATTTGAAGCAGATTCTATCTGGAGAGAGTTTCCTTAAATTAGGACCCAACTCTATTGTGGAAAGTGCTAAGGATAAAATGTCTCCATCCAAATACATAGAGACAAAGGATGCTTTAGGCTCATCATGCTGTGTTGTCATCAGAGGGACTGTGGTTCTATAATATGCTTTGTTCTGTCTGAATAGGTTCGACTTGTTGGAATGAGAATTACCTGATGTTTACAGAACTAGAATACCAGGGGAAATGCCTCCTTAGTGAGATGATTACCACTTAATGGGTCTCATTGTCTGATAAATAAGAACCTGCTTAGGAGGAAGGAACTCACACATAGGGACTTTTGCGAGATGTTTCTACTGTAGGAACTCAATGCCTTCAGTTTCTTTTTCCTTTCATCCATCCAGGAAATAATGGCCCTGATTCTCTCTCTAAAGCACAAATCTTTTCCGCTTGGTAACTCCAGTTGCTCTCAGTTTTCCACTGGCTTCAGGATAAACTCCAACTCTTTCGGTGTTCTCATGAGGGTGGCTTTCAGACTGGGGAATTTGTATTCCCAGGGCTATATGAAGTAGACTGGGGAATTTTCACTCCCAGGGATACATAACGTCTTGCCAAGTGGGACACAGGCATGGTTGGTTTTTAAGCAATCACTTGTAAATCCTAAACTTCCATATTTACTTTTTCTTTTAGTATAAAAAGTCACTTCTGGTCAAGGCCTCAAGCTGAGTTCTCTTACACCCCCCACCCTTTTGTTTCACAATCTCCTTTATCTTATTTACAATAGAAAAGCACATTTCTTACTCAATAAAAATCCTGTCATAGAGTTTTGCCCTGAGTAATACCTCCTGGGTGACAAACACAGAGACAATTATAAATGTTGGTGTCAAAACTCTCCTTAAATCAAAAGTAACCTCTATCTTTCTTATGGAGATATACATTTCCAATAAATAATTGTTCTTTGGGTTTGATAATTATCAAATTTTGTAATATATTCTATTTTGATCAAATGCGTACTGCGAATAAGATTTCTTTTGGATTGAAGTATAATTAACACTTGAGCCTTAAGGCCACAGGTAATTTTAAAAATTAAAGTTTCAATTTAATATACGCATTCTTATTGCAGGCTGGTATGTTATGGTAGTCAATGGAATTTTACAGCACAAAAATGTATTTCAATAGGATAAAATTATAGAGGGGAAGTAATTTGGATATATAAGTTCAAGGAAAAAAAGGAATCATTTAATATTTCTGACAGGAGAATAGCTTTTTCATGTATTTTTTAAATTGAAGATCATGGTTCAAATTGCATTTGTATTTATAGTCCTTTGAATATATTTAAAAGAGTGATGTGACAGTTTTAATTTAAAATAACAATATTTACAATATACTGGAAATGATATTCTTTGCAAATATTTAAACTTGCAATGAAAAAGTTTAGACGTCAACTTAAAAGTGCCTGAGGAGATACTTACTTTTTAAAATAAATTTTTTACATTGAAATGCATTCAGATTTATAGAACATCCCAAAGATAGTACAGAGTATTTCTTTTTGCCTTCATATTTCTCAAACTAAAAATTTAACATCAATAGAAATAACTAACTTGCAGCAACCAGCCCAGGAAACCAACACATTATCTACAGTAACCAGCCACGAAGCCAACCTGCTATCTATGAGTCAGACTTGTAGATAGGCAAGCTGCTATCGCTAATAACCCAGGAAGCCAAACAATAACTCCTGTAACAATCAGCTCCAAACGGCCAGGACTTGATTAATAACTGACAGCTTCCCTAATTTTTATGCCTGCCTCCAACTTAGGATCAACCTGAATCTGCTCCTCAAATGAATCACATAGGATGTCCAGCTTCATTTAGCCCATTTCCTGCTTCCCCATGTCAACAGCTTCCAATTAGGGCACAGCTGAAGCTCTTTCTCTTTTCTAACACAAAGTTCTCCCACTCTTCTCACTGGTTTTTGAGTCTGCCAAAACACAAGTGATGATGGCTAACTCCCTTGCTGTAGCAAGCTCTGAGTAAGTAACCTGGGTACTTGTTCTCATTTGGGAGTTCTTTATTTCTACAATGTATATTTTATATTTGAGTTATAATCCAAGCATATATATCTTTCTTTTTCAGTTTATTTTCTTCTCCTTTTTTTTTTTATGATTTAACTTGTTAACATATATATATTTTTTAATTTATTATTATTATACTTTAAGTTGTAGGGTACATGTGCACAACGTGCAGGTTTGTTACATATGTATACTTGTGCCATGTTGGTGTGCTGCACCCATCAACTCGTCATTTACATCAGGTATAACTCCCAATACAATCCCTCCCCCCTCCCCCCTCCCCATGATAGGCCCCGGTGTGTGATGTTCCCCTTCCCGAGTCTTCCCCCTTATTTTATTTGTAACTTCGTTCTTTGACAGTGAGAAACAGGACTCCATTATGTATCATTTGTGTACTTATAGGTTCAATCATAGTATGTACTTAAAGTGTTCAAATTTCTTAACCCATATCCCTTTGAGAAACAAATTTGACGATTAGAGTACATTTTATGTACAGTTTGTTTTGTCTTTTAGCTTACATTTTTCAGTCAAAACACAATTTTCCAAAGTTATTTAGGTTAGCTCCTTTTCCAGCCACACCATTCACTGAGGTTATATAATAAATTTATTGTAAGGTTACATTAATTTGTCACAGTTTGTATCCCATCAGAAATCCCTCGAAATTCTTGTTGATTTTTTTATTTGCATATGTCAATGTTTAATATTTGTGATGAACAGTTCTTAGGGTTTTAAAACATGCACCTAGTAATGTATCTACCATCCTAGTACCATACAGAATGTTCTATCACAATAAAAATTATCCTGTGCATCTCCTTTGTAATCAACCACTCCCCCTTTCATAAACCCTGATAACTTGGGGAAGCTGATCTGTTTTTCATTTGCATAGTTTTGCCTTTTCCAGAATGCCATGTGCATGTAATCATACAATGTGTAACCTGTTGGTTCTGGCTTCTTTCACTTAGCAAAATGTATTTATGATTTATCTATGTTGTTGTGTGGATCAATAATTTATTCTATTTTATCATCAAATAGTATTCCACTGTATGGATATGGCATGGTTTGTTTATCTATTTACCCACTGAAGTACATTTAGTTGCTTGCAGTTTTTGCAGATTATGAACAGCTGCTAAAATATTTGCATATTATAACTATCTCTCTATCTATCTAGAGATTGATTTATTACAAGGAATTGGCATAAGTAACTGTAGACCTTAGTAAGGAAGGGAAGATCACCAACAGGTTGAAACTCCACAGGCACAAGCTGAAGCTGTTGTCCACGAGTAGAATTTCTTCTTCCTCCTCTTTCTCCTCCTCCTTCTCTCTCTTACTCTCTCCTCTCTCATCTTTCTCTCTCTTTTTTTCTTTCTTTCCTCAGACTAGCTTTTAAGGCCTTTCAACTTTAAGTCAGGCCCACCCAGGTTGCATAGGATAATCTCTTTTACTTAAAAATAACTGATTAGAGACTATATCTGCAAAGTCCTTTCACAGCAACAACTAGATTGATTGAATGACAGAAGACTGTAGCCTAGGCAACCTGACACACTAATACATGGTATCAGACAAGAGAGAATGAGAGCCAAGCAAAAGGGGAAACCCCTTGTAAAATCATCAGAACTTGTGAGGCTTACTACCATGAGAACAATATGGGGGAAACTGCCCCCATGATTCAGTTATCTCCCACCACCTCCCTCCCACAACACATGGGAATTATGGGAGCTACAAACTCAAGATGAGATTTGGGTGGGGACATAGCCAAACCATATCAGTATTTTAATTATAATTCCAATTTTTTATTTTCTGTTATTTAAAGATACAATTGACTATTGTACATGAAATCTGTATCCTGCAATCATGCTAGATTTACTTAGTTATAGAAGGATTTATTTTGTCTTTAGGTTTGTTTTACATTTACAATTATATTGTTTTAAATAAAGATAGTTTAATTTCTTCCTTTTCAATCTGCTTGCTTTTTATTTCCCTTTTCTGCATTTTTGCATTGGCTAGGCCTTCTAGTACTTTGTTGAATAGGAGCAGTGAAAGACAACATATTTGCCTCATTTCTCATTTTAAGGCAATTGCATTTTGTGTCTCACTATAAAGTATGAAAAGAGCTATAGGTATAATTTTTTTCTCTAGACACCATTTATTAGATTGAGGGAGTTCCCTTGTTTTCCCAATTCGTTGAGAGTATTATTATGAATTGATGTTGTATTTTATCAAATGCTTTTTCTTCATCTACTGATAAATGGATTTTTTATTTAGCCTGTTAATATGGTGAATTACCTTGATTGTTTTTCAAATGTTGAACCAGCCTTTCATTTGTTGGACAAACCCTACTTGGTCCCAACATATTATCATTCATTTTATATATTGCTGGATTTGATTTGTTAATATTTTGATGAATATTTTTATATCTACATTTAGAGAGATATTGATGTATAATGTTCCTTTCTTGTAATGTCTTTGTCTGGCTTGAGTATTAGAGTAACGCTGACCTAGTATTAGTTGTCATCTTAATTTAATAAAATATAGATGCTAACTTATAAGTGCCCAAGGAAGTGTATGTTATTTTTAAAAATTATTTTAGCAGGTACGTGAAGAAAAAAATTGTGAAGTCTATTGTCATATAAGATTATCCACAATCTAACTTTGACTATCTTACCAACCCCAGCTATAGCATATAATGCCAGTGTCAGCTTGTAGACAAAAGAGCCCTTTGGATACTTTTACCATTTCTGGGCACTTCCTCTTCCAGCTTTGGTGTGTTTTTGCCTCCAAAAACCTGCATCTTTACTTTCAGAGAACTATCTGGCTAGTAGAGCTGCTTGTCTTGCAGCAGCAGAGAAGAAGTAGCTGGGAGCTTGAATTCTCCTGGGTGAACCTCAGGCAATGGGCTGATGTTGTGTGCAGAAGTATGAAAGCCTGGATACTTACCTTCATGTCAGACAGTTCTAAGGAATGACTTACTCATGTTTCAGAATTCTCCTGAGGACAAGACTGAAACTACCTTGTGTGGGACTTTGCCTGAAATCAGACATTTGCATGCCTTCTTTATTTTTTCTGTCCTGATTCTCCCTTTGCCTAATGGTGTCTCCTGGAAGCACTTACTTAATAAATTACTTGTGCATAAATCTGTATCATAGGATTTGCTTATGGGGAACCCAGCCTAGGATAACCATCAATCTAATCTACCATTTTGTTCCCACATTCCCAATTATACAGATATCCTACACTTTTCTTCATTTCCTCGTCACTCCATGTTAATATCCTAGAGTAATTTTGCATATTGTGCCATTTCAACTTTGAATTCTCTCTATCTTTTTTTTTCTCTGCAAGGTAGTAACAAAATTCAAGGCTATTTCAAACATCAACTCTTTTGAAGAACCTGGCCAGACATTTCTTTGCAGCTGTTTGGTCCCTCCTCTTGGCCCACACGGCACTGTATTTTTTGTTTGTTTGTTTGTTTGTTCATGCAACTATTAATATCTCTTGCTAGACTGGAAACTTCTCAATTGCAGGAGACAGATTTTTTGCATTTTTGTTTCCTTACCTCTATATTGGTAACAAGTGCCTCCTAAGTACTTGTGAAATGAGTTAATAAATAAACTAAACTTAATATTATTCCAATAGAATAGATTCCATTCACATATGTACAACCCTAGAAAGTCCTTTACATTTTATTTTAATTACAAGCCATTTGGTGAATATGCAACACGAAATCATTATCAAGTTACATATGAGGAAACAGACTCTAGTAAGTGACATAATTAATCCAACATCAGGAGAGACTGGCCAAGATGACCAACTAGAAGCAGCTAGTGTGTACCACTCTCATGGAGAGAAATAGAAGGGGTGAGTAAATTCAGTACCTTCAACTGAAACATCCAGGTACAAGCATTGGGATTTGTCAAGAAAACAACTCAACCCACAGTGAATGGAGAAAAGCAAGGCAGGACAACCACCCATTTGGGAGTGACACAGAGCCAGGGGAACCTCCCTCACCCAGGGAAGTAGTGAATGAGTAAATGACCTTGGGTACCCATGCTTCTTTCATCGATCTGTGTAACTCTCAGGTCAGGAGATCCGTTTGTGAACCCACTCCACCAGGATGTGCCATGTGACATGCAGAACTATGTGGAGTCTTGGTGGAGAAGTTTCTCAGGCATACGTCGAGCCCCAGGAGCTTTAGATGCCCTGGCTTCCTGGCAGAAGTGGCTGCAAAACTTCGGCAGAGTGGGAGGTTAGACTCCCATACATAACCCTAGGAAAGGGGCTGAATCCGGGGGCTGAGCAGTGATGGTGTGCATGCTCCGCTTCCACAGGATCTTATCCTTGCAGGATAAGACCGATTGGTTTGGAACTCCAGCCAGCTACCAGTGGCAGCATTACACCTCCCTGAGACAGAGCTCCCAGGGGAAGGGGCAGTCCACCATCTTTGCTGTTTCACAGCTTTGGCCATTGCTGCCTTCAGTGCAGCCACCCTACGAAAAAGCGACCAGACCACTCTTTTACAAGAGCACCTTTCCTTACTGGGTGGGACCTGCTAACTGGAGTCACCAGCCACCTTTGCTCGTGTTTTCCAGCTGGCAGGGTTCTAAGCCTTCCTGGGACAGAGTTCCCAGGGGGAGGGATGGGCCACCATTTTTGTTGTTTCACAGCCTTAGCCATTGTTGCCTTTGAGCTCCACAGAGTAGGAAGTGACTAGGGACTGGGGCAGTACCCTGGCACAGCACAGTAGTTCTATGGAGAAGCAACCAGACTGCCTTTCTTTTCTTTCTTTCTTTCTTTCTTTTTTTTTTTTGATTTTTTTTTTGTTTTTTTTTTGAGACAGAGTTTCGCTCTTGTAGCCCAGGCTGGAGTGCAATGGCATGATCTTGGCTAACCGCAACCTTCGCCTCCCAGGTTCAAGCGATTGTCCTGCCTCAGCCTCCTGAGTAGCTGGGATTACAGGCATGTACCACCACACCTGGCTAATTTTGTATTTTTGGTAGAGATGGGGTTTCTCCATGTTGGTCAGGCTGCTCTTGAACTCCCAACCTCAGGTGATCCGCCCATTTTGGCCTCCCAAAGTGCTGGGATTACAGGCTTGAGCCACCGCGCCTGGCCTAGACTGCCTTTTCATGTGGATCCCATTTCTCTTTACTGGTTGGAATCTCCTGACTGAGGTCTATAACAACCCCTGCTGATGTTTTCTGGCTGGCAGCTGTTTCAAATCTCCCCAGGACAGAGCTATCAGAGAAAGGGGTGGGCTGCTATCTTTGCTGTTTCATAGCCTTAGTTGTTTGCTGTTTCATAGCCTTAGTTGTTTGCTGTTTGCTGTTTCAAAACCTTTGGAATTTGGAGAGTCTGAAGTGACTGGGAGCTGGAGTGGACCCCCAGCACAGCATGACCGCTCTACAAAAAAGGAGCCAGATTGCTATTTTACATGGGTCCCTGATCCCATTTCTCCCCACTGGGCAGGATCTCCCTGCCAGAATGTCTAGCCATCTCCTGCTGGTGTGTTCAGGCTGGTAACAAGTCTATACCTCCCTGGGATGGAGCTCCCAGAGAGGGGTGGGCTGCCATCTTTGCTGTTTCACAGACTTCACTGTTGTTACCTTCAGGTGCTGGAAAACCCAAAGTAACTAGGTGCTGGAGTGGGACCCCAGCATACTGCAGCAATCTTATGGAAAATTGGCCAGACTTTTACATCCCGATGGTCCTCACTTCTCCTCACTGGGCAGGGCTGCCTGACCTGGGACCTTAGCACACCCACTCTGCCCCTGCCTGACCACTTTAATCAGAGGCAACTCAGCAGTTAAAGGAATACCCACACCCAGAGAAGAGAAAGAACCAATACAAGAACTCTAGCAACTCCAATGGGAAGAGTGTCTTATGTCCCCCAAACAGTTGCACTAGTTCTTCAATAAAGATTCTTAACCAGGGTGAGTTGGCTGAAATGACGGAAATAGAATTCAGGATATAGATAGGAATGAAGACCATTGAGATTCAGAAGAATGGTAAAATCCAACCCGAGGAAACTAAGAATCACAATGAAATGATACAAGACCTGACAGAAAAAATAACCAGTATAAAAAATAACCTAACTGATCTGATAGAGCCAAAAAACATACTACAAGAATTTCACAATGCAATCTCAAGTATTAACAGCAGAACAGACCATGCTAATGAAAGAATCCAGGAATTTGAAGACTGACTCTCTGAAACAAGAAAGACAAAAATAAAGAAAAAAGAATAAAAGGGAGTAAACAAATCATCCAAGAAATATGGGATTATATAAAGAGGCCAAATCAACAAAATAACTGGCATTTCTGAAATGGATAGGGAGAAAGCAAACAACTTGAAACATATATATTAGAATATATCCATGAAAACTTCCTCATCCTCACTAGAGATGCCAACAGTCAAATTTAGATAATACAGAGAGCCTCTAGAAGATCCTACATAAGAATATCATCCCCAAGAAACATAATTATCAGATTTTTCCAAGGTCAAAATGAAAGAAGGGATGTTACCAGCGAATACCAAAACACACTTAAGTACATAGACCAGTGACACAATAAAGCAATCACACAAACAAATGTGTATAATAACCAGCTAACATAATGAAATAATCAAATCCACACATATCAATACTAACCTTGAATGTAAATGAGCTAAATGGCCAATTTAAAAGGCACAGAGTAAGAAGCTGGATAAGAAACTTGATGGTATGCTGTCTTCAAGAGGCCCGTCTCACACACAATGACATCTACAGGCTCAAAATAAAGGGATGGATGAAAATCCCCTAAGCAAATGGAAATCAGTAAAAAGCAGGGTTGCAATCCTAATTTCAGACAAAATAGACTTTAAACCAACAAAGATCAAAAAACACAAAGAAGGGCATTATATAATGGGTAAGGGTTTAATTCAACAAGAAGACCTAACTATCCTAAATATATATGCACCCAACACAGGAGCACTCAGATTCAAAAAGTCAGTTCTTAGAGACCTACCAAGAGACTTAGGCATTCACACAATAATAGTAGGAGACTTCAACACCCCATTGACAGTATTGGAGAGATCATTGAGGCAGAAGATTAACAAAGATATTCAGAACCTGAACTCAAAATGGGACCAAATGGATCTGATAGACTTCTATAGAACTCTCCACCCCAAAACAACAGAATGTACATTCTTCTCATCACCACATGGCTCATACTCTAAAATTGACCACATAATCAGACATAAAACAATCCTCAGCAAATGCAAAACAACTGAAATCATACCAATGACACTGCTGGATGACAGTGCTATTAAAATAGAAATCAATACTAAGAAAATCACTCAAAACCATGCAATTACATGTAAATTGAGCAATCGACTCCTGAATGACTTTTGGATAAATAAGCAAGGCAGAAATCAAGAAGTTCTTTGAAACTAATGAGAAGAAAGATACAACATACCAGAATCTCTGGGACACAGCTGAGGCTGTGTTAAGTAGAAAATTTATAGCACTAAATGTCCACATCAAAAAGTTAGAAATATGTCAGTTTAACAACCTAAAATCACAACTAAAAGTATTAGAGAAGCACAAGCAAACCAACCCCAAATCTAGCAGAAGACAAGAAATAACCAAAATCAGAGCTGAACTGAAGGAGATTGAGACACACAAAAAAATTCAGAAGATCAATGAATCCAGGAATTGGTCTTTTTAGAAAAATTAATAGTAGACCACTAACTAGACTAATAATAAAGAAAAGAGAGAAGATCCAAATAAACACAGTATTGACAAAGGGGATGTTGTCACTGACCTCCGATAAATACAAACAACCATCAGAGACTATTACAAAACATCTATACACACAAACAAAACCTAGAAGAAGTGGATAAATTGTTGGACACATACACCATCCAAGACCTCTTTTCTTTATAAATTACACAGCCTCAGGTATTTCTTTATAGCAATGCAAAAATGGCCTAATACACATATCCTTTCGAACATCAAAAAGGCCCCTTTCTAGGGTACATGACCTTCAAACTCAGGACCCTAAAAATAGGAGGTAGTGTCTCAGAGCAGATAGGAAAATAAATCATTTTTGCACTAGAACCTCTCTCTCGTGAATGAAGGGATGTCATCTCAATTCCATGACATCTTCTTCCTCTGTTCGTTTCCCTGCTGGCACCAGTGAAAAATACCAGCCAGCAGCCAAACCAAGAATTTCCCTATTACCTGAGGTCCACCAAATGGTTGACTTATGCTTCTCCTCCTTGCTTAGCAAGTAATTAGAAATGACCTAGAACCTGCTGAAACTGGACAATGACATGGGCATGGCTACATAAGGGATAAAGAGAGAGACTATTTTGAAGGGCACCCATTAATTTCACAGGCATTGTAAAACTAAATGCCAAAAAACTCTTGGCAATGCCTGATTGGGACATACAGGTGTTTTATTTCCTCTCTGGCAAGAGAACTCTTATTTTCTTCTCTGGCTATCCTTTGAAGGTCAGATTCCTGACTTTGCTCAAATATGTGACAGTGACAGAAAGCAGCATTGGGGAGACATACATACCGGCTGAGTGGTACCTTCTTTGCCTACCTGAACCTTACAGGAAATCTTTGCTCCTTATATCCTCTTTGAAAATCTATTAAAGCTTCTAATGTTCTAATGAGAGTATGTGGAATTGTGACATTGGATGCCAGCAAATCTGTAAAAGGAAAAGACATTCTATATGGTGTAGACAGAAGAGATTGTAGAAAGAGAATCTAATTTCTCAGCACACAGGCAAAAACTGAGGGGAAGCCAGTGAGTTTCACTAGAGATCCCTCAGGCCCATATACATAATCTCAGTAAATATTTATCACAATCTGCTTTTGAGAGGTAGGATTTATTATTTGCATTGCATAGTTGAGGGAAAGTGAGGTCCAGGCTCATTGAACTACTTGCCCAAGGTTTTACAACTGCATTAGTTCAAATGGAAAAAAGGGCTGTTGCCATTGAATCAAGAGCTAATAATGGCTTCACAGGATCTTCTGTTCCTCTCATAATTGTCAAACCTTGGTCAGTGATGCCCTGGTTAAAATGACTACATGGAATGACGTGACTGAGGAGCAGGCACAGTGGCAAAACTGTGGCAGGAACTCCTGGTTTGTCATCTGTAAGTATATACTTTGCTGACACTGGCTCTGGAAGAAATCTGAAAAAAAAAATTGATTAAAAAGGTTCCAGGATCACAGGAAGTTAACCTGAATTATGGTCCAGGAGTATGAATGGATAGTAACTGGGATCCCCATATGTTTTCAAAGATAAAAGGAAAATGTATCTGATGCAATTCAAGATACATAAAAGAACGGCCAGAGTGAATTGGGCATTGAGGGACTCTGAATGAACAGTGCAATATTTGAGACAATTGGTACTTAGGGAAATACCAGGTTTCTTTCTTTTGTTTTTTTTTTAAATATACTTTAAGTTCTGGGGTACATGTGTAGAACATGCAGTTTTTGTTACATAGGTATACACGTGCCATGGTGGTTTGCTGCACTTATCAACCCGTCACCACCTACATTAGGTATATCTCCTAATGCTGTCCCTCCCCTAGCCCCCCATCCACCGACAGGCCTGGTGTGTGATGTTCCCCTCCCTGTGTCCATGTGTTCTCATTGTTCAACTCCCACTTATGAGTGAGAACATGCAGTGTTTGGTTTTCTGTTCCTGTGTTAGTTTGCTGAGAATGATGGTTTCCAGCTTCATCCATGTCCCTGCAAAGGACATGAACTGATCCGTTTTTGTTGCTGCATAGTATTCCATGGTTTATATGTGCCACATTTTCTTTATCCAGTCTATCATTGATGGACATTTGGGTTGGTTCCAAGTCTTTGCTATTGTGAATAGTGCAGCAATAAACATACGTGTGCATGTGTCTTTATAGTAGAATGATTTATAATCCTTTGGGTATACACCCAGTAAAGGGATTGCTGGGTCAAATGGTAGGGAAATACTAGGTTTCTTAATCAAAGTTACTTCACTGGGCATCCATAAGTAGCAAACATCTGACATCTCTTCCCCGTTGTGGCCACTGTCTACATATGTGCAGTTTGTCCACTGCACAAAAATGGCCCCTAAAG
Organism: Chlorocebus sabaeus; assembly: GCF_047675955.1. Lineage (NCBI taxonomy): Eukaryota > Metazoa > Chordata > Mammalia > Primates > Cercopithecidae > Chlorocebus > Chlorocebus sabaeus. The sequence goes on from NC_132933.1 coordinate 109,367,802, forward strand.
AGGGATAGGTGGGAATTCAATTTTCTGCCTCTGGAATGGAGAAAAGGTGTCCTTTTCTACTATACTCATACAAAGGGGCAAGTTTTTCTAATTTTCCCTAAGGCTGAATTTCCATTTCATTTTGGTACAGCATCGCTTTACTTTTTCTTTGGAAATTTCTCTCCCCACCCCTGCCATTGGAGATGGAGATGGTGGGATTTTTGTTTCTACTGGCTCAACTCCTCCCACACTAGGGGTACACTCATGGGCAAGCTGGATGAATTTGGCTTTCCTGTGATCTGCAACTTGAGAACAAGGATGGGAGGTGTCCAGAGCTGAGTCACGAAGTTGATGCTGAGCAAGAACTGAGCATGAGTTCTTGTTGCTGAGCCTCTCAAAGCTCCCTGACATCTGTGCTTCCCAAAGACTGAAATTTCATATATTCCTCTGAACATCTTCATCAAAAGATGATGGTTTTAGAAGGAAACTGTGGCTCAAAGATTCATTTCCTGGTGTTTAACTGATACAAAGGAGATGAGAATCAGAGCCCTTTGAAGTTGTATCCATCAAAGCCAATATTCATTCAACCGTTTGTTCAACAAATTCAACTGAGTTTTTTTTTTTTTCGATTATCAGTGGTCATTTTTTTCTACTTTTAAAGTCTGTAAATCATTATGCCTTTTAAAAGCAATGTGTGCCTTTAAGGAAATGTTTTCTGTTTTCTCAGATATGTTATCGAATGCATAATATATCTTATAATCAACAGTGTCTGAGAGACCCAGTCAGAGGGATCTAGTAGTTGGTGCTCTTTATACTGAAAGGAAAGGTCTTCCTTGGAAAGTTCCGTCAAAACACGTACCCAAGGAGATCTGGTTTGATGAAGATCAGGCCTCAGCTTCAATCTATCTATCCCTGATGGTTGGTACTTTCATATTTTCACAATTTCCTCTGTCTTCAGCAAGAATCTGTTTGCACTCTTCTGCCCATCATTGTGTTAGTCCATATATATAGTTAAACTGACTCATGCTATTTTGTTCTCAATATATAAAGATGAATTACTAGGCGACTGAATAGCCCAGCTTTCTCCAGGCTTCATTTTATATTCTACTTCAGAGGCGGGTTGAAATGCTCAGGTTACAAGCCCTGAATCACCTATCCTCAGTTCTCAGTCAGAGCTTGCAAAGGATGTGTCAGTCAGATTTCTGACTCTGGGTTAGATACCATATCTAGCAGATAGTAAGCTTTGAGCAATAAGTCATGTGTTTGCTTTATAGAAAGTTTGACTCTCACTTTAACAATTTCTAAAATCAGGATGGTTCATGGAGAATATCTAAAAATCATCAACTACCTTCTAAATAAACTCTTCTTTTACATAAAAATTAGTTTGTTTTACCTTGTGCTTATAAAAATTGTTATTTCTATATGTGAATGAGGTTTTTTAAATAGGAGATCAATTCATGGCATAGTTACATTATGTGCACCATACAGCCACTGTATTAAAAGTTAGAGGAGTCAAAATTTAGAAATAGGGGCAGATGTGGGGATAGAACCTAAGCTTCCTAAGAAATTTAACTTTTCTGGAGCTTCTTTGAAGACTGGGATGGTATTTGCCCTGTCTGATCCTCAGTGTCATTTGGAACATTTAGAGATAACATATGGGAGGATGCACTGGAAACGTAAGTGCTCTTCAAGTGTAAGTTATTACAGCTGGTTGTTCAGGCTGAAAGGAATTTCATCTCAGAATAAGAACAATTTCAAGAGGGCAGACTCCACAAATTAGGCATTCTCACAACCATCAGTGAACCTGACAGCAAACAGAATACAGAAGTAGTGCCTGCCATGAAAATATTGAACCAAATCAATTATTAATTGGCAGGTGTGCATGAAATTTTTGATTTTGAATTACTGATGGGTAGATATCAAGGATGTCAAGGCAGAAGGCCACCTTACTTCACCAGGATGTGAAGATGAGTGGTTAGAGAAGAAAAAGGCATGCCCAGGGGCTAAGAACTCAGTAAGACCCCAAGGAAATCAGGTGGATGTGCTAAATTATATTATAATGTATATTTAACCATCGAGCAGTCACTGTACCATAGGTTGAGGTTACAAATGTGAATGAGGTAAAATATATGCCTGGAAAGGGAATACTCACAATTTAGTGATTTAGTATCAGAGAAGTAAACCCTAAACTGTAATACATGATTTTTCTTCTGTTATACTACATATTTAAATCTGTGCCTTAAAAATAGGTTTGAGGCATATCACTCAAGACTTATGTCAAGTATTAATCAGAGCACCAGCAAACACGTATGTGAGACTAATAAAATACTGGCGTGGGGAAATCTGCACAGATATTCACACTCTAGCATCACAATTAGCCAAACCTTTGCACTCTAAAACACAGAGCTTTATGTTTACCCCTTCAAGATGTGTCCTAGAGAACTGTTTCATCAGAATTAAAAATTTCATCCAAGATGGAGCTTCCTTCATAATTTTCTATGAACATAAAGGGAAATGTCTTTGCAGTTTCTTTGCCTGCCTTTGCAACTACCCCAGTTAGTTTCTAATAGTGGACATTAGAGCAATTCCTGAACTCACTAAAGCGCTTGCACTGAAGAAATTTACTTGTATAGGATTTTCAAGATGTTTATCTTTTCTTTCTTCTTAAAAAAACACTTTATTGAGGTATGATTGACACATAAAATGCTGCACATATTTAATGTATACACCTCGATGAGTTTGAGGATAAGTATATACCTGTGAAACTATCATCATCATCAAGGCCACAAGCATATCCATCACCTCCCAAAGTTTCCTTACTCTCTTTATTATTATATTTCTTCTTCTTTTTTTGGTAAGAATACTTTGCGAAGATCTACCCTCTTAGCAAATTTTAAGTATGTGATACAGTATTGTTAGCTATAGGCACTATGCTGTGTAGATCTCCAAACTTACTCATTCTGCATAACAGAAACTTCACAGCTTTTGAACATCACCTCCCCATTTCCCCCTTCCTTAAGTGCCTGGCAACTGCCATTCTACTTTCTGCTTTTATGAGTTTGACTATTTAAGAGTCCATATATAAGTGAGATCATGCAGTATTTTTCTTCCTGTGTCTGGCTTACTTCATTTAGCATAATGTTCTCCAGGACTGTCCATGTTGTCACAAATGTCAGGATTCTCTTCTTTTTTAATGTGGAATAATATTCCATTGTATGTATATACAATAATTACTTCATCAATTCGTCTCTTGGTGGGCATTTAGGTTGTTTACATATCTTGGCTATTGTGAATAATACTGCAATGAACGTGGGCATGCAGATATCTCCATGAGATCCTGATTTCAATACTTTTGGGTATATATTTAGAAGTAGGATTGCTGGATTGTATGGTAGGTCTATTTTTAATTTTTTGAGGGCCCTCCATACTGTTTTCCATAATGTTTGTACTAAATTACATTCCCTCTAACAGTGTATAAGGGTTCCCTTTTCTCCACATTTTTCCCAATATTTGTTATCTTTTGTTTTTTAATAGCCATCCTAACAAGTGTGAAGTGATATCTTATTATGGTTTTGATTTGCATTTCCCTGATGATTAGTGATGTTGAGCATTTTTTCATATACCCGTTGGTCATTTGTATGACTTCTTTGGTGAAATATCTATTCAGGTCTGCTGTGGTTTGAATGTGTCCTCCAAAAAACGCGTGTTGAAAACTTACTCCCCAATGTAACAGTGCTGGGAGTGGAGCCTAATGAGAGGTAATTAGGCCAGGAGTGCAGAGTGAAGGGATTGCAGGAGTGGGTTCCTTAAAAAGGATAAATTCGGCCCCCTCTTGCTCTCTCTCTCTGACCCTCTCTGCTCTTCCACCATGGGATGATACAGCAAGAAGGCCCTCACCACACTCTGGCCTCAATCTTGGACTTCCTAGTAAAGTTCTGTTCATTATAAAGTAGTCTGTGGTATTATTATAGCAGCACAAAATGAACTAAGACAGAGTTCTTTGCCCATTTCATAATCAGATTATTTGTTTTCTTACTACTGAGTTGTTTGAGTTTCTTATATATTTTGGATATTAACCTCTTTCCAGATGTATGGTTTGTAAATATATACTCTCGAGCTATAGATTTTCTCTTTACTTTGTTGATTGTTTACTCTGCTGTGCTGAAGTTTTTCAATTTGATGTAATTCCATGTGTCTATTTTTGCTTTTGTTGCTTGTGCTTTTGGAATCATATTCAAAAAACTATTGTCAAGACTAATGCCAAGAAGTTTTTCCCCTATGTTTCCTTCTAGGAGTTTGTGGTTTCAGGTGTTATGTTTAAGTAGTTAGTCCATTTTGAGTTGATTTTGTGTATAGTGTAAGATAAAGATCCAATTTCATTATTCTTCATGTGGAGATCCAGTTTTTTCAACACTGTTGAAGAAACTGTCCTTTCTACTTTGTGCACTCTTGGCACCCTTGTTGAAAATTAATTGACCATATATGTATGGGCTTATTTCTGGACTCTCTATTATGTTCCATTGTTTTATGTGTCTGTATACATATGAGTTGGAATACATACATATATTTCCTTATTCTGTCAGGAAGAGCATCTAGAAATAACAACACCCGAATATCAACAAGCACACTTAGAACAAAGATCTTGATTTCTAATACCATTCTCCAACCAAAAGAAGCAGTATTCCTTGGAAAAATGGCTGTTTCTAGGACTGGGGCAGGAAATATACAAGATGAGCTAGAGCATCTTATAGTGACAGAAAGTAAGGAAGTGTTAACAAACACACTCATACACAATGATGGGAGTATATCAGTGTGATACAGGAGCAACTGAAAGAATTCTTAATGGCAAAAGCTGGACCAATTTGAGCAACAAAGGAAATAAAATACTGTTAAATTGTAGACCAAAGTATAAAACAAGTATTCCTGGGTCCATAATGATATAAATGATTAAATAAACAAGCAAATGGGGAAGAATAAATAAATCTCTCACACAGAAGATACTCTGTATGTAAATACTCTGCCCTTAGGGATGTAGATATAACTCCCTACTCTTAGGTGTGGGGTGTGCATAGTGACTTCTTTCCAAAGACTACCAAATGAGAGGGGAAAACAGGGTAACTTTACAGTGGAGAAATATGACAAACACTACTTCAGCCAGGAGATTAAAATTAGCATCTTCACAGCATGTGCCCTTGATATGATATGATGAGATTGGCACTTTATCTTTGCAGCGTTCTTCTGAAAATCCTACAATCCTAGTATAATGATAAAACAATCAGAAAAATACTAAGATACCTTGGGGTACATTCTACAAAATATCTGTCTGGCCCTCCCTACAACTGTCAAGGTCGTTGAAAACAAAGACTGAGAAACTTTCACAGTAAGAGGAGTCTAAGGAAATATATTGACTAGATGTGATATGATGTATTGAATAGGATCCTGGAACAAAAAAAGGACATTGGGCAAAAATTGAGGAAATCTGAATAATGTGCCAACTTTAGTTAATAATAATATATCAATATTGGTAAATTAATTGCGGTAAATGTACCATCATTATATAAAATTTTAATAGGATGGGAAACTATGTGTGGGTAGATAACTATTTGTACTATTGTTGCACGTTTTTCTAAGTCTAAAACTGTTTTAAAGTAAAATATTTTAAAAAGTAATATATTACATACTCCTTCTAGGAAGATGGAATAGATGTACTTTTCCCTATTTCTATGGCTAAGTACAGCTAAAAACCTTGGACATCATGGATAAAACAAACACAAGAAGACTCTGAAACATGGAAAGACAAAGACCAAACAGACTTTCGGGTCTCAGGAACAACATGGCAATTAGTTCCTTGGGTTTTATTTTTTTCCCATGTAGACCCCAGAATGAGTATTGGAGAAGCTAGCAACCCAGAAACACCAACTGGCATAGAAAAGAAAAAGTCCTAAGTAAAGCCTTTTTTCTCTCTAGCTAAATGAACAGAAAAGAGAAGCCTCCGCAAGACAGACAACTTTTAGGTAATAACTGCTTTACTCTAGTCAAATCTATTGATTTCAGCAATATATAAAAAGAATTATACACCATAACCAAGAAAGGCTCATTCCAGGAATGCAAGGCTGGCTCAGTATTTGAAAATCAATGTAATCCACCATATTAACAAGCTAAAAAAAAAAATCACATGATCCTACTAATTGATGCAGATAAAGCATTTGACAAAATCCAACACTCACTCATGATAAGAACTCTCACAAAGTAGGAATAGAGGGGAACTTCCTGAGCTTGACAATAAAATCTACCAAAAAAAAATGCACAACTAAAATGACACTTAAGAGTAAAAGGCTAAATCTCAAAGCACTATATATTATATGATACCATTTATGTAACATTCTTGAAATAACATAATTATAGAGATATAGAAAAGAGGAGAAGTTTCCAGGAGTTAAGGATGGGAGGAGGAAATGCAGGGGGAAGAGTGATTATATATGAGTAGAAAAAGGGAGATCATTGTAGCAATGGATTACTTCTATATCTTAATTGGAGTGGTTATATCAATCTACACATATGACAAAATGGCATAGAGCTATATACTCACATTGTACCAGTGTCAATTTCCTAGTTTTAATATTGTACTATAGTTAAGTAGGATAACACCAATGGAGAAAACTGAAGGAAGGATGTACCTCTCTGTACTATCTTTTTAACTTTGTTGTGGAGGTTGCAGTGAGCTGAGATCGCACCACTGCATTCCAGCCTGGGCAACAGAGTGAGACTCTGTCTCAGAAGAAAAAAAAAAGTTTTTCTTAAAAAGTGAACTAATAAGAAAAAGAATAAAACACTAAATTGTTTCTTCTAAGATGAGAAACAAGGCAAAGATGTCCAGTCACACTGCTCTTATTCAGTGTAGTACTGGAAGTTCTGGCCGGAGCAATAGGAGAGACAATAAAATAAAAGGCATTCAGATTGTAAAGGAGGAAATGAAACTATCCCTATTTGCAGATTGCATGATTGTTTACATAGAAAATGCCAAAAATCTATAAAAGTACTCCTAGAACTCAACAAGTTTTCAGGATACAAGATCAACATGTAAAAATTAATTACATTTGTACATCTAAAAGTGAGCATGTGAAAACCAAAATTATAAACACAATACCATCTATATTCAATCTAAACAAAGTGAAATACTCAGGTATAAACTTAACAAAATATGTCAATCTTCTATATACTGAAAATTACAAAAGGCTGATGAAAGAAATCAAAGATGGCTTAAATGGAAAAATATAACATGTTAATAGTTTGGAAGCTTCCACATGGTAGAGATGGTAATTTTCTCCAAGTTGACCCATAGGTTTTAATGCAATTCCTATCAAAAGCCCAGTAAGTTTTTGTAGACATATTTAATCTCGTTCCAAGACTTATATGGAGAGGTGCAGGCTCAAATATAGCCAACATCATTTTGAAGAACAAACTACGAGAAAGTGCTCTACCTAACATTTAGGCCTGATTTATAACTAGAGTATTTATGTGTGAACACTCTAGCTATATATTAGTATCATATTGGTGTAGAGATAGATATAAAGAACAATTGGTATTAGTGTTGTACAGGTGGAGGAATAGATACATAGATCATTGGAACAGAATAGAGAGCCCAGAACTGCTCTATACAAGTATGGCCAACTGATTTTTGACAAGGGTACAAAGGCAATTCAATGGAGGAAAGATAATCTTTTCGAAGTTGGGTAGCATGATGCTTCCAGCTTTGTTCTTTTTGGTTAGCATTGGAGGCATCACACTATCTGACTTTAAACTATATCACAAGGCTAAGTAACCAAAACTGCATGGTACTGTTAGAAAAACAGTCACATAGACAAATGGAGCAGAATAGAAAACTCAGAAATAAGACTGCACATCTACAACCAACTGATCTTCAACAAACCTGACAAAAACAAGCAATAGGGTAAAGGATTTCCTATTTAATAAATAGTGCTGGGAGAGTGGGCTAGCCATATGCAGCAAATTGAAACTGGACCCCTTCCTTACACCTTATACAAAAATTAACTCAAGATGGGTTAAAGACTTAAATGTAAAACCCAAAACTATAAAAACCTAGAAGAAAATCTAGGCAGTTTCATTCAGGACACAGGCACGGGCAAAGATTTCATGATGAAATCGCCAAAAGCAAATGCAACAAAAGCAAAAATTGACAAATGGGATCTAATTAAAGAGCTTCTGTACAGCAAAATAAACTATCATCAGAATGAACAGGCAACCTAGAGAGTGGGAGAAGATTTTTACAATCTATCCATCTTGTAGTTTTGTTTAAGTTCTTTGTGGATTCTGGATATTACAAGAAAAAAACAAATGACCCCATTAAAAAGCGGGCAAAGGACATGTACAGGCACTTCTCAAAGAGAAGATATTCATGTGGCCAACAAACATTTATTTCAGATAAATGAAAATTTATGTCCACACAAAAACCTGTACATGAATGTTCATAGCACTTTTATTTGTTATTGCCAAAAACTGGAAACAATAAAAATGGGTGAACATACTATGTTATATCATACTATGGAATAGTACTCAGGAATAAGAAGAAATGAAATATTGATAATGCAATAACTTAGATGACTCCCAGGGGCATTATGCTGAGTGAAAAAAAAAGTTATCTCAAAAGATCACATACTGTATGACTCCATTTAAATAACATTCTAAAAATGGCAAACTTTTAGAGATAGAGAACTAATAGTTACCAGGGTTTAGGGATAGTGGAGGAAAGGGGGCTGGATGTGAACGTGGTACAAGGAAAGTCTTTATGGTAATGGAGCAGTTCTGTATCTTCATTGTTGATTGTGTTGTATGAATCTACACATGTAACAAGATGACATAGAACTATTAGTACCTTTACTACTCCTTTATTTTATTACCCATGCATGGTAAGTTGGTACAGTAGGCAGTAGAGTATGCCTGGAAACCATTGCTATACTAGGCGCATCAACAATTAACTTGGTCAGATTACAACTACATCAATATTGCCTTCTCTTGATAAACTAAGTATATTTCAACTCAGTTTCCCATTGGTAAGGCACTAAAATGCCTGCATTCTGGAGCCCAGCCTGTCTGCACTTAAGAAAAGGCCAGTTACAGTTACAAGTTGTTCTGGAGGGAGTCACAGCAGGGGACCTCTGTTACATTTCACCTCCCCAGGAGGAGACAGAGAGCTTTGTCCATCAGGAAGCTTTCTCATTTAGTGCTTTTTCTCCTCTTGAGAATGGCATGTAAAAAGTTGGACTGGATAATCATTTAGTTCAATTAAATCAGAGGCTTTTAAATTTAGTACTCATCAGAATCACGCAGGGTGCTTGTTTGAAAGAGATCACCTGGGCCACCCCAGGGATTCTAATACAGGGGGTCCATAGATTTCATTTTGAGAAACCTAGAGCTAACGTTTCTGTCTTTTGAACAGGCTCGACAGTGGGAACTATTTGATTCTTTTTCTAACAGTTGCTTTCTACCTAGATTGCTGGGGGGAACAAACTAATAAAAAGTGGCCCCAACTTATCTTTCTACAATGAGTGCTTCACAAATGCACAGAGATAATGTAGTAGCCTGTTCACTTGCTGCTTTCACCTACTATTTCTGCAGTCACCTCTCACTGAGTGCTCCCTAGTCCTGAGACAAGATAGAAATTCACCCCATGGGAGGCAAATCTATATAGTGTCTGGGAGAGATGAACTGCTCTGCTCTTTCCTCAGCTATCTACTCTCATGCACCTGAACCACACATGCCAATTAGAAACAGATGCAGATAGCATATACCCTGAGTAGTCAAGCCTTCTGTTCTAAAAAGCACATTGATCTTTGGTTTCCTAGTGCTTGAACTAGCATAAATGCTAACTTTGGATCATTTCTCCTAAATGCACATGTGGCATCCCACAAACTGTGTATGGTTTACAGATACAATATAGGGGTTCATGGAGCATTTCCATATATAGAAGTATTGTACTCCAACTGCACAAGGTAATCAATAAAGAAGCTAATTTTCTGGCTCAAAAAGAAAATTCCCCCACCCTGTAATACTGCAGATGACTGTGTGTGTCCTGTCACAGGGTCCCCACATGGAGAAGTCTTGTTTTCACAGGGGTTTAAAGCCCTGGACTTTAGTTTGCCATGCAGTGATATGTGGACTCCAAAGCTCTCACTCTCTCATTCTAACTCCTATCCTCCTGCCTGGAGGACAGTCAAACAAATATGAAGCTAGATATTATTGAGTGCCTCTTGCATTCCAGGCCTATACTAGACATGTTATCTAATTTAACCTTCTTAACAATTCTGTAATATAGAGAGTATTTTTATTAGCTGGTTCCCTAGAAAACAGAGCATTGAGCAAGGATTAAGGGGCTATTGCGTCATTTGGAAGAGGCTTTCTCAGGACAGTGAGAGTGAGGGAAATGTCCAACTGACAGGAAAGGCAAGGAAACAAGCAAAGAGAGTTATTACTTCACTGGCCACTGTTTCATCACAAGCCTTGAAGAGACACAGCTGACTGCTCAGCACGTCCACCCAGTGATATATAGGGGGTATCTTTGCACAAACTGTATGGAGAAACCATGTTTTGGAAGATTGCATCAGAGGGAGAAAAGGAGAGGAAATATATTTGCCTGATTTAATCTTCTGTCTCTCACTGGTTAACATTTGCCCTGAGCGTCAGCAGGATTTAACTCCTTCATTCCTCCAGGTTGTTTCATCAAGCCCTTGTAGCAGGTGCCCTGGATGCCAGATTCTACTCCTTCTGGTGTGGCACTTCACTGGAGTATGGAAGTGGATGAAGGAGCCAAACTACAAACATGTGATTTCTCAGCTTCATAAAGCTTCAAACCTACACATAAGCCTTTGCCCCCCCGCCCATCCCCTAACTTGCTAGAGAGCCAATTTCTCAGTGTTAGCTAAAATTTACCTCCATAGCTCTTGAAATGCATTTCTTCCCTTGGTACTCTGTGGGATCTTAGAAATCCACTATTCTATGGAGTCAGATTTGATGTCTGTGGTATGATATGAGAGGCATAGAGACCTGCCTCATGCCCTGTAATTCCCCATCTCCGCTGTTACTGTGTGACAAACCACCCCAAACTAAGTGATGTTAAGCAACAAAATTTGTTATGCTTACAGAGTCTGGGGGTCGGGGGCTCATATGGGACAGAGTAGGGATGGTTTGTCTGTGCCACACCATACACAGTGCCGCCAATGGAAAGATTTGAATGACTAGGGGTGAACTGAGTGGCTAGGGATGGATTAATTTGGATGCTTCTTCACTCACATACCTCACATCTGGGCTGGGATGACTCAAAGCCTAGCTCATCTGAAGCTATCAACTAGAACACTACACCTGGCCTCTCCATGTGGCTTGAGCTTCTTACACCATGGCAGTTGGATCCAAGAGGAAACATCCTAAGAGGGATGTCTAGAGACTGAGTGTTTGAAGAACCTGTTGTAAGTTGCATGATCTTTTATGACTCAGGCTTAGAAGAAACATTGCATCGCTCTGTAAGCATTCACATGTCCACCCAGATTCAAGGGAAAGGACTCAACCTCTTGATCGAAAATGTCATAAGAATTTAGAGCAGTGTTTTCAACCATGCCCTTGTCAACATATAATTGTCAAAAATTTTGAAATACTACTGCTATTTAGGGTTCATTACTCTAAATCAAACATTGTTACCAATCAAAACACAACTTCTCCTGGAAATCAATATTGTATCAGTATATCATAGATGCTCCCAGATGTTTTTTAATGTGATAGCCAGACTAGAGCAGATCACCATGGGCTGGAGGAATCAGAGACCATGCAAGACCTGGGTGCTTAGGACAGGAAAGTGTGAGGGGAGATATGTGGGGACAGAAGAGTTACTTCTCAAATTTGCATGTAGCTAGCCCTCCTTGTTGCTTTCATAGGGAAAAGGGCAGAGTGCAGAAAAGTTACTCATCTCTCAGAAGCCCTCAGGGAAAGGAGAGACTCCCCACTTCCATAACCACCAGTCTCTTGTTTGTCTATCTCTAAGTCTCTGAGCTAAGTTCTGGGATGCACTGGCAACAAGAAATGACACACTCCCTACTCTCCAGGTACTTGCCTTCTAGTGGGGAAAATCCAGACTAATAAATGAATGTGTTTGGTGTGATAAACATGAGGATAAAAGTAAGATACTGTGGGACCACAGAGGAGAGGCAGGCAATCCAAACTGAGAAATAAAGAATGGCTTTGAGGATGAGGTGGGGTGGCCCTGTAGTAGGTAAGGATTTCCCAAGTAAATGGCTGTATGGAAGGGAACCTGGGCAGAGGTGCTGCCCAGCCACAGGAAAATGTGTGGGGATTTCTCGTATTTCAAAGTGGCTGGAGCCTGCAGTACAACAAGGGATGGTATGAGAGGAGGCTGATGATTAAAATTGAAGTAGGGCTGACCTTTTTCTTAGGCTGAGCTGTTTAAACTCTATTCTGCAGGTTGTAGGGAGTCATTTGAGCATTGTGTGGTTGAGTATGATACATAAGGATTTGCATTTGCAAAGATTACTCTGGCTAAAATTTGGAAACTGGTTTGGAGTGGGAAAGGTATGAAGTTAGAGGCACTAGTTATGATATGGTTTACTATAACAGAGGTTATGCATACTTACGTTACTATGGTAACATAGGTAATGGTGGGCAGTACATAGACAGGAAGATAGATTGAGGATATATCATGGAAGTACATTTGTCTGGTCTTAGTGACTGATTAGATTTGGAAACTTAAATAAAAGGGATAATCTGGGATGACTGGGGGCAGGGGTAATGTCACCTTTCACACAAATAAGCAATGCAGAGGATGGAGGGAGAAGGGTGGAAGAGATAGGCACAGTGAGATATGAATGCAGCTTTAGACCTATTACACTGGAGTAGCCTGTAAGGCAACCAGATGAAATATATACCGAGAGGTCTGGAGGAACAGATTTAAAAGTCATTAGCATATAACCACATGGTGAATGAATCCACAGAAATTAATGGTTTTGCCTAGGATGGGTATAGAGTGAAAAGAGAAGACTGTCAAGAACAGAGCCCCAAGGAGCAGTGATTTTATGGAACAGAAAAAGGAAGAATGGCTGCAAAGGAGACTGAGAGACTGAACAGGGACAACTGGAGGAAAGGAGAAAAATTTTAAAAAGAATAGCCCCAGGAAATTTCCCTTTGGGAAAATTAAGGATTTCAGAGTAATGAAAGAAATGGTTCACTTCCACTTGGAAACAAAAAGAGGATCTGTGAAAAATACTTTGTAAGGAAGACGCTACCCTTGGGGAATTAGTAACTGAAGGGTAAACCTATGCATTTGTATAACTCTCTGACTGTTGAATATACTCTATTTTTAGCTGCAGCACATTTTATAAAACTGACAGATTAGGTTCATGATACAGTTTAATTTCATGATTTTTACTTGTTTTTCTGTCTTAAACCATACACAGTGTAACTATAACAATGACAATAATAATAAAGAAAATGATCCATAATCCTTTAATTTCCAAATAAACTGTTTTTTTGTTTTTAATATTATTTGTCTATAAGAAATTTTATAGCTATAATATTAACATTTATATCCTGCTAAATTTGCTTATTTACAAATGTGGTAAGTATATTTCAACATAGATACATAGGTATTAAGAACTGTGATTTTAAGTATCTGCCTAATATTCTGTTATATGGTAATACTATAATTTACTGTCCATTTCTCTATTTTTTAATATTTAAACTGTTTCTAAATTTGCTAAATTGAATGCATTTATGCATAATGAGTCTCTCTAGACACTCCTAGAGTTAAGGAATTTCATTACAAATTTGAATAATTCTGAAATTTCAGGATAATATTATAATACAGTGATTCGGAACTGAGCTCAAGGTTTAGTTCGATTATATCTTTGGTTTTAGTTATTGCCACGGTTGAAATCATCCTTCACAAGGGCTATAATATAAAATAGACACCTTGGGAGATGTTTATTGTTAATAATTGTATATGTGAATTGGTATTTCAAATAATCTCATTGTTAATCTTACAAGTTTGTTAGTTTCTGGGCAGGTCTGAGTAAATTCTCATTGTTTTTTCAAAATCTCATTTACTGTGCAGAGAAGAGTTTGTACTAGGAGTAGAAGTTTTGGCCCTGTCTTTTTATTTTTGTTTGCTTGAGCTTACATTATTACTGTTACCTTAAAATCATGCTTATTGAATCTATCTGTCTGTCTATCCATCCATCCATCCATCCATCCATCTGGCAGAAATAATTTCTAGACCCTTAACCACTTTATGAAGGTTTGTTCAGCTAAAACTGGATTATATGAGCCATTAATTTTCTTAACTGTGTAGATGTAAACAGTAATCTATTGTAACATGCTACATTATGCAATCTGATGAGAGAGGCACTGAACCATGAGTGACCCATGACTCTAGATTTGTGGATCAAATAAGGATGCCTTATAGTAAATAATGGTAGAGCTTTCTGTTTTTTAATTCATACATCAATATAACTTGAAATTCTAATATTTCTTCCTGATATGGTTTGGCTCCATCCCCACCCAATTCTCATCATGAATTATAGTTCCCATAATCCCTACAGGTCATGGGAGGGACCCAGTGGGAGGTCATTGAATTGTAGGCGCAATTACTCTCATGCTATTCTCATGATAGTGAGTGAGTTCTGATGAGATCTGATGGTTTTATAAGGGGTCCCCCATTTGCTCGGCCCTTCTCTTTCCTGCAACCATGTGAAGAAGGACATGTTTTTTCCCTTTCTGCCTTGATTGTAAGTTTCCTGAGGCCTCCCCAGTCCTGTGGAACTGTGAGTCAATTAAGCTTCTTTCCTTTATAAATTACCCAGTCTTGAGTATTTCTTCATAGCATCATGAGAATGGACTAATACACTTCCCTCCTCCAAGTGTATTGTCTTGTATCACCCTTGAGTATAAGCATCCCACTTTAGAGACCACTGCTCCAAAAGTCTTCGTGGTCTTGACATTCTAATTAGCTTCTGCTGTTGTCTGCTGTCTAGCAATTCTCTGGAACAGTGGGATAGAGAGAGTTCTTTCTACAGAGTAAGTAGAACCCTTCAGTAATGAGAAAGCATTACTAAGTATAGTTTTTTCCTGAAATTTTAAAACAATAGTAACCTAATCATCACTATGTATAAATGTATATTACTGCTAATGCATCATATATTGTTGCTAGTTAGTAATCACTGGTACACAACTGAATTATTTGTATAATTGAGAACCAATATTTTCAAGTCCATGCAGCACTATAAAACTTGGTGTAGTTACTAGACGTCACCCAAGAATGAGGCCATTTTTCTTTGCTTTCTAGTTTTTGTCTTGCTCTTATTCATTGATTCATCCATTCATTCAACAAGATTGTAAAGAGCAATAATAATAAATAAAAGCTAAATAAAAGCTAATATGTATTGATTTGGTGTTTTGTACCAGTCCATTTCCTAAGCACTTCAAATGCATTAACTCCTTTAACTCTCACAGTAATCCTAGGGGAGACTTTTAGTGATTCCATATACAATCCTTATTTGCCACAGAAATTTTCAAATACCCTTAAGTTTGCTGGCTCACAAGGCCCCAGTAACAGTGAAGCTAATACATCAACCTGCATATGCTGCAAAGCCCTTTCTTGCTCTAGAAAACACACTTGAAACTGGCAGCCTTGTGGTTATGTTGGCAAATGGGGCTAAACAGCATGCCCAAATGTAGTTGCTGGTGAGGCACATGGTCATACAGCTAGAAAGTAGCTTCCATAAACTAAGGACCATGCTAAGCCACAGCAATAGAGAGAGAAAGACATAACCTGCTCTAAAGGAGCTCCCAGATAAGTGGAACAGACAAAGAGATTATTGCTTAGCTATATCTATAGATATATATATATATAAAAATATAGATTGTGAGCTGTCTCTTATAGATGTTAATATAGAGTCCCTGGGAAATACATTGGAGATCAGCCCTTTTAGATTCTGGAGGCAACAACTACCACATTTGGGCATGCACAGTCTTGAAATAGCTCCTCTAAGGTATTTATTAATTACAAAGAGAAAAATAGTAGCCTCACAGAGGAAAAATGCTACAGACACACAACCAAGTGATCAAGGTGACCATCACTAGTTATAAGATATAGTGACCTCATGTGTGCCCTGATAAGATACACAAAATAGAGAACAACAACTCTATGATATACTGCCAAATGCATAACCTTAATAAAATCTTGAGAAAATATCACACAAACTCATATTGAGGGACATTCTACAAAATGTACTCTTCAGTAGTGACTTTTCTACTTTTCAGTATTCTTCAAAAGTGTCAAGGTCATAAATGACAAAGAAAGACAGGAACTCTCTCAGATTGGAGGAAATGAAAGAATCATGAAAGCTTAATCCAATATGGGATTCTGGATTGGATCCTGGAACAGGAAAAGGACTTTAGTGGAAAAATTGGTAAAATTCAAATAAAATCTATAAGTTAATAGAGTTGTGTCACTGTTAATTTCCTAGTTTTAATCATTGTACTATGGTTATATAAGATGTTAACATTAGGGAGAGCTAAGTGAAGGGTGTATGGGAACTCTCTGGGCTATTTTTACAACTTCTTTGTAAGTCTAATATTACTTTAAAATGAAATTCTAAAAAATTTACAGAAATAAACAGTACCAGAGAATAGATTAGGTTCTAGTCCTATCTCCTAATAACTAGCTATGTGACTATGAACAATTCCATGTTTTCTGGGCACAGTGAAATCAGTGAATTGGATTGCCAAGATGCTTTTCAGAGCTAATATTCTATGACTTGATAATTCATTCATACATTTAAGTATCTATTCTTTCATCAAATATAGCATTGTGCTTAGCATGAAACAGGTAATCTCTAAACATGAAATATAGAAATGAATAAAGCATTATTGTCACCTTAAGTTCATAGTTACAAGGAAAAATACAGGGAAGGAAGCATTTAAAATATAGCAATATAAGAGCTGCAGTAGAGATATACTCAAAATTCTGGTGTCCCGGAAAAGATGGGTTCATCTCCATGTAAAGATGGAAGGAAGGTTTTGAAGATTAGGTGATACTTGAGCTAGGACCTTGAAGATGGGTTATGGTTGTTTTTCTGTAAGACTGGTTTATTTCTACTCTCTCCCCATTTTCACCCCAACAGCCCCAATACAATCCTAGTTTGCTTTTTTTTAAAAAAAAGTCAAAGGCAAGGAACAGCATTTATAAATTTGGAACATTCAAGAAGTGAAATACAGTTGGAGCAAGAAATGACTGATATGGGGTGAGTGTTGAAGGATGATGTGCTGGAGATGTGGCAGGGATCAGACATAGATTCCCCAATGCCAAGTTGAGATGTGTGGGCAGTATTGTGAGAACCCAGTAATTTACTAAAAGTTTTTGAACGTTTTTATTGAAGTGTAGCATACGTAGAGAAAAGGGCACAAATTATAAGTATACAGATCAATGAATTTTGACAACATGAGAACATTTATATAACCAATATCCAGATCCAAGAACTAGAGCATTACCAGCATTTCCAAAGCAGCCCCACACCTTGTGTCCTTTCCTTTCAATACTTTATTTCCCCAATAGTAACTGCAAACCTAACTTCTAACACCTATTTTTTGCCTGCTTTTGAAATTCATACCAATGAATATATTGTATTCTTTTGTGTGACTTATTTAACTTAATATTACGGATATGAGAGTCATCCTTATTGTTGCATATAGTTGTGTATAATTCATTCATTCCTGTTGCTGTATAATATTTATTGTGTAAATTTAATAGAATTTGTTTATCCATTTTACCACTGATGGGAATTCTATAGTTTTCAGGTTTGAGCTATAATGAATAGTGCTGCTATAAACATTCTTATACATGTTTTAGTGAACATATGTACAAATTCCTGTTGGCTCTATGCCTAGCAATGGACTTTCTGGGTCATTAGCATGCATATGTTAAACTTTAATAAATACTGCAAAAGAGTTTTCTAAAGAAATTCTCACAAATTATACCTCTGCTGGCAGCATATGAGAGTTTCAATTGCTCTACATCCTTGCCAATTCTTGATATTACCTATTGGAAGTTTGAATTTGCACTTGCTTGATGACTAATGACATTGAGCACGTATGAATGGTTTTCAAAAAGTTTGTGGAAAATGTGTATTATGAAAAAGCTATGCATGGATGTAAAAAGATTTTTGCACCCAAATAAACTCATACTAACTTGTTAAAACATGTTTGAACAGGATCTAGTTTGAGGCACTAAGAAAGATAAGACATTAATTTGAAAAAAGCCCCTATCAGAGCAACATGAATTCTGCTAAAACTGAAGGAAGAACCAACATCAAATTTATGATGAAGTTTGATTGGAAGAGTGATGAAATCATTGATGCTTTACAAAATGTTTATGGGGGCAATGCTGCAAAGAAATCAGCAGTTTACCATGGATAACTCATTTTAATAAGGAACGAGATGATGTTGAAGTTGAAGTCTGCAGTGGCAACTCATCCACATCAATTTGCTAGTAAAAAATTTATCTCGTTCGTGCCCTAATTCAAGAGGATTGAGGGACCGAGGATTAATAGCACAAATGAAAGCCAATACCATAGATATCTCCACTGGTCCAGCTTACACAATTCTGACTAAGAAATTAAAGTTGAGGAAATTTTCCACTTGACAGGTGCCAAAACTGTTGTGCCCGTATTAGCTGTAGATAAGAGCAGAATTTCAATGGAATTTTTTTTTTTTTTTTTTTTTTTTGAGACAGGGTCTCACTCTATCACTCTGGTTGGAGTGCAGTGGTGAGATTACAGCTTACCGCAGCCTCAACCTCCTGGGCTCGGGTGATCCTTGCACCTCAGCCTTCTGAGTAACTGGGACTATAGGCACATGCTGCTGTGCCCAACTAATATTTTTTTTTTTTTTTTTTTTTTGTAGAGCTTCCCCAGGCTGGTTCCTAACTCCTGGCTTCAAGCAATCCTCCCACCTTGTCCTCCCAAAGTGATGGAATTACAGGCATGAGCCACCACACCCAGCCTCAATGGAAATTTTAAATAAGTGGGATCAAGATCCTGAAGCATTTCTCTGAACAATTGTAACAGGAAATGAAACATGACTTTACCGGTATGATCCTGAAGACAAAGCACAATCAAAGCAGTGGCAACTAAGAGGTGGAAGTGGTCCTGTTAAAGCAAAAGCAGACCAGTCAAAAGCAAAGGTCATGAAAATAGTTTGGGGGATGCTCAAAGTATTATGCTTGTTGACTTTCTGGAGGGCCAAAGAATTATGACATCTACTTATTGTGAGGATGTTTTGAGAAAGCTGGCCAAAGCTGTAGCAGAAAAATGCCTGGGAAAGCTTCACCAGAGACTCCTTTTGCACCATGGCAATGCTGCTCATTCCTCTCATCAAACAAGGCAATTTTGTGAGAGTTTCACCTTACAATACTGATTTGACTCCTTCTGACTACTTTTTGTTATTTAATCTTAAAATATCTTTAAAGGGCACCCACTTTTCAGTTAATAATCTACAAAAGACTATTGACATGATTAAATTCCCAGTACCCTCAGTTCTTTATGGATAGAATAAGGGACTGGCATTATCATTTACAAAAGTGTCTTGAACTTGATGGAAGTTATGTTGAGAAATAAAGTGTATGTATTTTTATTTTTGTCTTTTAATTCCATTTTCACAAACTTCTAAAAGTCCCCTTGTATTCATATATTCACACACTGGCCATTTGGATATCCTTTCTTTTCAAACTTCCTGTTCAAGTGTTTTGCCTATTTTTCCATCAGGTTGTCTGTCTCTAAAAGGTTTTCAGACAAGGAGTGGTTTGATTATCCTAGTCAACTAAAGCTGCCATAGCAAAACACCACAAACTGGGTGGCTTAAACAACAAGAATTTATTTCTCACAGTTCTGGGGACTTGGAAGTACATGATCAAAATGACAGCTGATTTGGTCCCCTGGTAAGTACTCCATTTCTGGATTGCAGACAGCCATCTTCTCAGTGTCCTTACTGAGACAGAAAGAGGTCTGGTCTCTTTTCCTGCTCTTACAAGGGCACTAATCCCATCATGGGGCCCTCAGTCTCATAACCTCATTTGAACATGATTATCTCCCAAAGGTCGCACCTCTAAATACCATGACATTGGGGGTTAGGGCTTTAACATATGAATTTTGAAGGGGCACAAACATTGAGTCCATAACAGATATGGCTTGCATTACAGGAGAGCCTTTTTTTTTTGCTATTTTTTTGGTTATGGTTTTTTTTAAATAAGGGATTCCAGATTTCATAAAGCATCTTGGGCTTTATTGGCCTTCATTGGCTACATACCTATTATTTTCTTTTCTTCGTTTGATACAATGTCTCACTCTATTGCACAGGCTGGAATGCAGTGGCATGAACAACTGCAGCCTCAAACTCCTGGGCTTAAGCAATTCTCCCACCTCAGCCTCCTGAGTAGCTGGGACTATAGGCTTGTGCCACCAAGCCCGGATAATTTTTTAATTTTTTTGTAGAGACTGGGGTCTCACTTCACTGCAAAGGCTGATCTTGAACTCCTGGGCTCAAGAGATCCTCCTGCGTTGGCCTCCCAAAGTGCTGGGATTACAGGCATGAGCTGCTGCACCTGGCCATTCCTATTATTTCCGAACATTTATATAAAATGTGGAGTTACATATCTATTATACTAATTTTTGTAAAACTTAAGAATTAAAGAGTGGGAGACAAATTCTTGAGTACTTTGCACTGTTAAATGTGTTATTTAATATCCATAAAACTATACAAAATAATTATTAGTCTCCCCATTTTATAGTTTGAAATTTAGGCATAGAGAGATTAAGTAAACTTGAACAAGGCCACTGATAGAAAATTCTAGATCCAAGCCTTAAGCCATTAGATGAGTTCATTTTGTGAACTTCAGTTCAGTCCAAGGATTGAAACTTATCTGAGGCAGAAACCAATTTGGCTCATCATATGCAGATAATACTTTTAAGAATGGATTTATTCTTTAGTCTTTATCACTGGTTTCTTAAAGTGTTTGATTTATGGAGCCTTTAGAGGCTTTGGTGTGTGTGATGTTAATGACTTTCACAGACAGAGACTAGTTTTCCATCTGGCTTAGTGGTGAAGTTTTTATTTGATGGAATGCCAGAACAAAAAGCAATAAACCAGATTTCTGGTTTTAGCTCCAACATATAAAGGTTCTCTAAGTCATTACTCCCATCCTTACAATAATAAAAAAGCTGAGCAAACGGAAAATTAATGAATCGTCTTGAACCAATCAGAGAATTAAGGCCGCAAGCCCACCTGCCACACAGAGAGACAAGTGAACCTAGAGAGTTACTGCCAATATCACTGTCTTAGTTCAGACTACTATAGCAAAGTACCATAGACTGGGTGGCCTAAAAACAACAGAAATTTGTTTCTCAAGGTTCTCTTATAAGGGATACATATGTACATATACTTATTCCAGGGAGACTGGAAGTCTGAGATCAGGGTGCTAGCATGGTCGGGTTCTGGTAAGAGCCCTCTTCTGGGTTGCAGATTGTTGTCTTCCTGTACCCCTACATGGTGGAAAGAGGTTAAGAGAGCTGTCTGGGATCCCTTTTATAAGGACGCTAATTCCATTCATAATGGCTCCACCCTCATGATCTTATCATCTCACAAACACCCCCCCCATACCATCACATTGTGGATTATGATTTCAACATATAAATTTGGGAGGGACACAGATATTTAGCACATTGCACCAACTACATCAATAATCATTTAAAATATGAATAGTCTAAATATATCAATTAAAAGAAAGAGGTTGGGATACAAAAGACCCAACTGTTTATTGTTTCCAAAAAATCTGCTATAACATAATGAATAAAACAGGTTACAAGTAAAGGGATGAAGAAAAATATGTTATATTAACATTAATACAATGAAAGCTGGAGTAGCTATATTAATCTCAGGCAAAACAGTTTCAGAACAAGGAAAATTATCATGGATAAAGAGAAGCATTATTTCATGATAAACGGGCAAATTCCCAAGAAGACATAACAATCTTTATTGTGTATGCACCTAACAGCTAAGTGCCAAAATAGGTGAGGCAAAAACTGATAGAACTAAAAGGAAAAATGAAAAAGTTCAGTATTATAGTTGGAAATTTCAACACTTCAATTTCAGTAATTGATACACTAAGAAAGTAAAAAATCAGCAAGGATAGATCAATAAGGATAGTGCTGAATAGCACTATCAATCAATTTGATCGATTTGGAATTTATAGAAAATTTAATCCAAGTGCAGTGATTGAAGTGAACATTCATTCTCAAGCTTGCATGGACTACTTGTCTAGATAAAGCATATTCTGGACCACATAACACACTTTATCAAACTTAAAATGATATAATACAATGTATATCTCCAAGCACAATGGAATTAAACTAAAAATCAATAACAGGATAACTGGTAACCTCAAAATATTTGGAAATAAAACCACACACTTCTAAATAACACATAAAGAAGTCTCATGAAAAGTTAAAAATAGTTTAATTAAATGAAAACTTAAAGATACTTATCAAAATATATGAAGTGTGGTGAAGGTAGTGCTTAGTGGGACATATATACCATTAAATGCGTATATTAGAAAGAAGCTGTAAACTCAGCAACACAACATTTCACACTACAAAATTAGAGATAGAAGAGAAATGTATGCCTCAAGCAATATTGCAGAAGAAAAAAACAAAAATTAAAGCAGAAACCAATGAAACTAAAATCAAGAAAACAATAGAAAAATATCAACAAACCTGAAAGATGTTTCTTAGAAAAGTCAATAGAATTTATAAACCTCTAGACAGGCTAACCAATAATAAAAGAGAAAAAAACAGTAATTACCAATATCAGTAATACATTTAGGTCATCACTACCGAGCCTGTGGATACCGAAAGGAAAATAAAAGGAATACTATGAACAACTCTGCACCCACAAGCTTGATAATTCACATGAAATGAACCAATTCTTAGACAAAAACTACTAAAGCTCACACAAGAAGAAACAAATAACTTGAATAGCCCTACTGAAGAAATTGAAGCAATAATGAATAATCTCCACCTAAAACAAAAAGCCAGGCCCAGACAGTTTCACTGGTAAATTCCTCTAAACATTTAAGAAGAAATGATACCAATTCTCCATAATGTCCTCCAGAAAATAAAAACAAAGTTTACACTTCCAAAATCATTCTATGAAACCAATATTACTCTAATAAAAAAACCTAATTCCAAGGGATATTAGGACATTGTATGAGAAAAAAAAAAACTAAAGACCGATGTCTCTTATGAATATAGATTAAACATTATCAGTAAAATATTAGCAAATAAAACCAAAAAATGTAAAAAGAATTATACACCATGACCAAGTAGGATTTACTTCAAATATGGAAGACTTGCTCAACATTTGAAATTAAATGAATGCATTTTACCATATCAATGAGCTAAAGAAGAAAATTCACATGATTCTATCAGTTGATGTAGATCAATTATGTTACAAAATCCAAATATCACTCAGCAAGCTAGGAATAGAGGCAATTTTTTTCAACTTGGTTAAAAGAATACCTATAAAAACCTACAGCTAACATCAAATGTAATAATAAGAAGGTGGACATTTTTCATGCAAGATTCAGAACAAAATGGGAATGTGATCTTTCACCACTCCTATTTTACATCACACTGGAAATTCTGACTTGTGTGATAAGACAAAAATGAAAGAATAAGAAAAAGAGGAGGAGGGGGAGAGGGAAGAAAGGAAGGAAGAAAAAGAAAAAAGGTATATAGATTCAGAAGGAAGCAATAAAACTGTCTTTGTTCACAGATGACTGGCTTGTGCAGATTATTCCAAAGAATTAACATTCTGCAATTAATAAGAGGGTCTAGCATGGTCCTGAAATACAAGCTTAATATCCAAAAGTCAATTACTTTCCTATATATCAGCAAAGAACAATTGGAATTTGAAATTAAAATAATAACAAAATAGCACCAAAAATTGAAATAGGTATAAATTTAACATAATAGATACAGGATCTATATGTGGAAAATTATAAAACTCTGATAAAAGAAAAGATCTAAATAAATGGAAAGATTTTAATTTTTATTGATTAGAAAACTCAATATTATTAAGATATAAATTCTTCCCAACTTGATCCACAGATGCAATGCAATATCAATAAAAGTCCTAGCAAATTATTTTGAAATATCTATAAACTGATTGTAAAGTTTATATAAAAAGCAAAAGATCTAGAATATCCAACATGACAACGAAGGAAAAGAACAAGTTGCAATGCTCTCGCTATCTGATTTCAAGACTTAATATAAAGCTACAATAATCAAAAAGCATAGTGTAAGTGAACGAATAGACACACTAATCAATGGAACAGAATAGATAGCCCATATACAGACCAACATTAATATAGTCAGTTGATTTTTGACAAAGAAGCAAAGGCAATTTAATGAAGAAAGAATATTGTTTTAAATAAATGGTGACAGAACAATTGGATGTCCCCACGGTGGGAGGAAAAACCTACTCATAGACCTTACACCTTTCAGAAAAATGAACTCAATGTGGATTATAGACCTAAATGAAAGTGACAAAACTATAAAACTCCTAGAAGAAAACATAGGAAGAAATGTAAGTGACCTAAGGATGATGATGAGTTTTTAGATACAATACCAAAAGCATGATCCATGAAAGAAAAATAAATTGATTTTGGATGTTCTTAAAATGAAAAAATTTTGCTCTATGAAAGACTATGTTAGAGAATGAAAAGGCAAGCCATGGTCTGGGAGAAAATATTTTCAAAAAAAATATCTGAGAAACGACGTGTACCCAAAATTTATAAATAACACCTAAAGCATCCACCTAATTAAAAAAAAATAGATCTGAACAGACGTCTCATCAAAGAAGACATGCAAATGGCAAATAAATATACAAGAAGATGTTCAACATTATTTATCATCAGGAAATTACAAATTAAAACAACAGTGAGATACCACTACACACCTATTAAAATGGTAAAATCTAAAAAGCATACAATTCCAATTCTGACAAGGATGTGGAACACAGGAACTCTCATTCATTGCTGGCAGGAATGCAAAATGGTACAGCCACTTTGAAAATAGTTTGGCAGTTTCCTTCAAAGCTAAACATATTTTACCATACAATGGAACAATCATGCTCCTAAAAATTCCCCCAATTAATTTGAAAACCTATGTCTATGCAAAAACTTGTACGGGCCAGGTGCGGTTGCTTATGTCTGTAATCCCAGCACTTTGGGAGGTCAAGGCGGGCAGATCGCTTGAACCTGGGAGACCATCCTGGGCAACATGGCAAAATCCCATCTCTACAAAAAATACAAAAAAATTAGCTGGGCATGGTGGCACATGCCTGTAGTCTCAGCTATTTTAGAGGCTGAGGCAGGGGGATCACCTGACCCCAGGAGGTTGAGGCTGTGGTGAGCTGTGATTGCACCATGGCACTCCAACCTAGGCAATAGAGTTACACCCTGTGACAAAACAAAAACGAAAACAAAAAACTTGCACAATATTATTTATGTCAGTTTTATTCATAATTACCAAAAACTCAAAGCAACTAAGAAATTATTCAATAGGAGAATGGACAAACTGGGGGACAGCTATACAATGGAATATTATTTAGGGATAGAAAGAAATGAAACTGGGCATGGTGGTACATGCTGTAGTCCAAGATACTTGGGAGGCTAAGGCAAGAAAATTGCTTGAGGCCAGGAGTTGGAAGCTGCAGTGAGCTATGATCATGGCACTGCACTCCAGCCTGGGTGACACATTGAGACCCCATCTCAAAAAACAAAACAAAACAAAGTTTTTAAAAAAGAAATGAGCTATGAAGCCATAAAAAGACATAGATGAATTTTAAACACATATTGTTAGGTGAAACAAGCCAGTATGAAAAGACTGATTACTGTAGTATTCTAATTATATGACATCCTAGGAAGAACAAGCTATAGTGACAATAAAAACATCAGTGGTATCCAGGGTTTGTGACGAGGAATGTAAGGTTCAAAAGACAATGTACAAGGTTTTTGTATTTGTGTTTTAGGATGGTGAAAATATTCTCTACAAATTGTAATTGTAATAACATGGCACTGTGCAGTATGTCTAAACACAATGTATACAAACTAACTGGATACTTAATGTATACAAACTAAACACTCATTTAGGAATTGGGAGCACCCCGGGATGGAATGAGGAATGTGACAAAATCATCTAAATGTATTACAAATATAGGCTGGACTGAGCTGGTTGCCTCCTGTTATTGTGGGGGCAATTCACTTCATCCCAACTACTTGATACTTTCACTTCTGGAGGTCATATTTCTCTAAGATCTTCCAGAAAAAAAGTCTTAAATCTGCTTAGCCTTTTTTTTTACAGTCCAGCTCTTAATTTTTTCCCTCCTATTCCCCAATAATAACATGAGTATGGATCCAACCTATCCCCAAAGCCTGCCTTGCTCTGAAGCATCCAACTGTAAAGAATCTTCACCTACACCGGTGACTTGTGGGCCTGAAGAAAACTATCCATCCTTGCAAATGTCTTCTGCTGAGATGCCTCACACAGAGACTGTCTCTCCTCTTCCTTCCTCCATGGATCTGCTTATTCAGGACAGCTCTGATTCTTCTACCAGTCCCAAAGGCAAAAAACCCACTTCTGCAGAGAAGAGCACTGCGAAAAAGGAAGACAAGGTTCCGGTCAAGAAACAGAAGACCAGAACTGTGTTCTCTTCCACCCAGCTGTATGTACTTAATGATAGATTTCAGAGACAGAAATACCTAAGCCTCCAGCAGATGCAAGAACTTTCAACCATCCTGAACCTTAGCTACAAACAGGTTAAGATCTGGTTCCAGAACCAGAGAATGAAATCTAAGAGGCGACAGGAAAACAACTAACTGGCCAAAGAATAGCAGTGATGTGACTCAGAAGGCCTCAGCACCTACCTACCCCACCCTCTAGTCTTCCTACCACCAGGGATGCCTGGTGAACACGACTGGAAACCTTTCAATGTGGAGCAACCAGACCTGCAGCAATTCAGCCTGGAGCAACCAGACCCAGAATGTCCATTCCTGGAGCAACCACTCCTGGTGCACCCAGTCCTGGAACAATCAGGCCTGGAACAGTCCCTTCTCTAACTGTGGAGAGGAATCTCTGCAGTCCTGCATGCAGTTCCAGCCAAATTCTCCTGCCAGTGACTTGGAGGTTGCCTTGGAAACTGCTGGGGAAAGCCATAATGTAATACAGCAGACCACTAGGTATTTTAGTACTCCACAAGCCATAGATTTATTCCTAAACTATTCCACGAACATGCAACCTGAAGATACCTGAAGATGAGTGAAACTGATATTATTCAATTTCAGTGTGGGCACTGGCTGAATCCTACCTCTCCTTGCCTCCCCTCCCTTATAGGATTTTTCTTGTTTGGAAACCACGTGTTCTGGTTTCCATTATGCCTATCCAGTCAATTTGATAGAGGGTGGGGTATGATTGGAGCCTAATCAGAGAGGTTTCTTTCTTTTTTCCTATTGAATCTCCCTAGAGAAAAGACCTTTTAATAATCTTGGCTGGCAAGGACAACATGGTAGAAGCTGTCTCTGGCTATAGATAAGTATATACAATACTAGTTTGGATATCTTTATGGTTTAGAATCTAACCTCAAGAATAAGAAATAAAAGTATAAATTGGTGTGATGAAGGTATATTCCTATTTTTTGGGATTGGGAGGCTTTACTTATTTTTTAAAAAAACTCTGTTGAGGTGAAGGGTTAAGCTGTAACATACTACATTTATTTCCTCAACCCTTTTTGGCTCTGTTTCACTATAGCCCCCATTCTGTTGGTTATGCTAATATTTGTAGAAAGAGATCTTGTACTTGCTGCATCATAATGACATTAGTACTACTTTGGCTGGTTTAAGTACAGATGAATAAAACAATCATTCTTCCTTAAAAAAATAAATGTATTACAAATATTAAAAAATGACATCAATGAGGTTGGAAATAAGCGGTCTATAAAACTAAAGGCAAACAAAACTGTATATAAGCCTGTACTCTTGTTGATAAATTGTAAATGTGAATTAACAATTCTGGTACTGCTATATATGTATACTGGAATTTAAACATTAAGTAAATGAATGAGAGATGGTGGGAGCCAGGTATCACTGCTGGAGTGACAGTTTATAGATAAGCATCAGGTGAAGGCTAGAGTGATTCATGTGGTAATAGATTAGAGTCAGAGGCAACAGTATGAACTCATATTTAGGTTTATATAGATACATATGGTTACACATAGAAATATTCATAGATATGTGTATATGCATGGGTTAGTATACACACATATCTCTCCTCCCTCTGTCAGCTGAGAGGATCTAGGAGCAGCAACACCCCAGTAGCAACAAGCTCACCTGGTGCCTCGATCTTGTTTTCTAATACTATTTTCCAATAAAAGGACCCGGGGCTTCTTGGAGGAAATTCCAGATGCTAGGACTGAGGCAGGAAATATACAAGATGAGCCTGAAGCATCCTGTAGTGCCAGAAATCAAGGAAGTGCTAAGCAACAACAACAACAAAATCAAACCACAATGCATGTTATAGGGCACAGCAGGCAACTGAAAGAGCTCCCAATGGCCACAATGGGAGCAATTCAAGCAATGAAATATAGTAGTATCGGATTATAACCCAAAGTACAAGATCAGTGTCTGTGAGTCCATACTGTCATAAACAAATCATTGAGTAAATATATAAGTGTGGGAGAATAGACAAATCTGTGTAGAAGAATTCCAAATAAATTATGTAGATACTCTGCCCTCAAGGAGGTGGAGCATAATTTCTCACGTTTTTTTTTTTTTTGAGATGGAGTCTCACTTGGTCGCCCAGGCTGGAGTGCAGTGGCAAGATCTCCGCTCAC
Source organism: Chlorocebus sabaeus (assembly GCF_047675955.1). Taxonomy (NCBI): domain Eukaryota; kingdom Metazoa; phylum Chordata; class Mammalia; order Primates; family Cercopithecidae; genus Chlorocebus; species Chlorocebus sabaeus. The sequence continues at coordinate 109,396,797 of NC_132933.1, forward strand.
TGCAAGCTCCGCATTCCGGGTTCACGCCATTCTCCCGCCTCAGCCTCCTGAGTGGCTGGGACTACAGGTGCCCGCCACCACGCCCGGCTAATTTTTTGTATTTTTAATAGACACGGGGTTTCACCGTGTTGGCCAGGATGGTCTCGATCTCCTGACCTCGTGATCTGCCCGCCTCGGCCTCCCAAAGTGTTGGGATTACAGGCCTGAGCCACTGCGCCCGGCCTCATTTCCCACTTCTTAAGCATGGACTGTGCACATTGATTGACTTCCTTCCAAAGTTTCAGTATGGAAAAGGGGAAATAAAAGAGTAAATGTACAGTGGAGAAATATAACAATACCTCAGCCAAGTGATCCAGGTCAATATCAACAGTGATAAGTCATGTCGATAATGTTATATGCACTTGGTATGACATGATGAGACTGACACTTTAAGGGTGAGGTCTTCTTCTCAAAATCTTACAATCTCAGTCTAATCTTGAAAAACCTCAGACAAATCCCAATTAAGATACACTCTACAAAATATTTGACCAATTCTCCCCTAAACTGTGAAGAGTACTGAAAACACAGAAAGTCTGAAAAAAACATAGTAGCCAATAGAAGCCTAAGGAGACATGATGATTAAATATAATGTGGTGTCCCGAATGGTAAAGTAAAACAGAAAAAAAACAGGTAATAACTAAGGAAACCTGAATCAAGAAAGGACTTCAGTTAATAATAATGTGTCAATACTTACTCATTAATTGTGACAAATGTACCATAGTAATGGAAAATGTTAATAATAGAAGAAATTGTGTGCAGGGTTTATGAGAACTCTCTATACAATCTTTATGTTTTTTTTAAAATCTAAAATTGTTCTAAAAATGCAGTTTATTTAAAAACAAAAAGCAATGAGTCAGGGTTTTGGATGGAGTTCCTTTAAATCCAAGAAACATAACCAGAAGTGTTGCAAAAGCATTGAATAAATTCCACCTACCCACAGAGCATCAACGTTTGTATTTGTTGTTGGCAAAGAAATTTTGTAAATGTGTCAGCATGCTAAAAAAAAAAAAAAAATGAAGTTTCACAAAGGCTTACAAAATAAGATATTTTCTTGGGTGGTATCATTAGAAGCTTCCTGGACAGAACACAAGCAGTTTTAGTCCAGTGGCATGATATTGAGATGTAGCATACCTGCCAATTATCCCATAACTTACTTCTTAATATCGCAAGAAACATCAGTAATTATGGAGTCAATGATAGTATTTGATAGAGACACTATTTCTGAATTCTCCTTCTACTCAAAGTTACCTATCAATGCAACCAGTCCCAGAGCACGGGGCTTCAAATCTTCCTAAATTGAGTGTGGCATCTTTCTCCTGAAAAGACATGTCTATTAACCAACTTGACATCTCCTCCTCGATGTATTGAATATCTTTCATTTGCCCTTTCCAATATATTCTATACCCCTCTTTACTCTGCGCTGTGCCATGGAAGGCTGAACTCTGGGTTACGTTAGAGGGCTCATTTGTCCTCTGACTTCCTGTTGGGTTTAGTCCATGGGGAACACCAATAGAAGAACAAACAGGAAGGAGGAGATGAGGTTGGAGTATTTATTCCTGATTCCATCCCTGCAGCATTGCTGAGTACTGTCTGCATTCCTCAGAAGGGTTTCAGCCCCTTCCTCAGCCCTTTGAACAGTACCGCATGGCCCCAGTCTGTTTCCTTATCCTGTCAGGCCTAGGGTTGTAAAACATTCAACATATTTTAGCCTGGTGCTATTGCACTATCTCTTGTGCTTTTCCTGTCTTTGTATATTTATAAATAGTTCCATTATTATGCCTCTCCTCAAATTAACCTAATTTGACTGTTTCCCTTTGGAACCCTAATTGATATACCTCAAACTTAAAACGTCCCCATCTACATCCCCAACCCCCGATCTGCTTCTCCAGCTACAGTAGTCTTCCCCCATAGTAATTAAATGATAACTCCATTCTTTCAGTTGCTCAAGCCAAATAGCTTGGCTTGATTCCTATCTTTCAAACCTTACATAAAATTAACATCCTATATGTCTATCTTAGAAATGTTTCCGGAGTCTGACCACTTCTTAATGTTTCCACCACTATTTAATACTATCCTGGTTCAAGCCACTAGGTTATGTAGATTGTTTTAGGTTCCTCCTAACTGGTTTTTCTGCTTCCATCTTTGCCCTCTACGGTCTAGTATTAGACTTGCAGAAGCCAGAATGACCCTCTTAAAACACAAGTCAGATCATACCACTCCCTTGTTCAAACCCTCTAAAGGCTTCTTATTTCCCTTAGGGTAAGATCAAAGTCTTGGCCTCGTCCTCGCATACCACCAGCTCTCAGCTCATGCCATTCTACCCTTTACTCCCTCTGCACAAGCACGATTACCTCCTTGCTATTCCTCGAACAGACCAAGCTTGCTCCTGCCACAGGGAACTTTCAAGTTACTGTTCCTTCTGTTGCATCACTTTTCTTCCAGATATCTATATGACTTGCTCCCTCACTTCCTTCATGTCTCTGCTCAAATGTGTATTATAGGCAAGCCTTTCCTTAATCATGCTATATAAAAGAGCTTCACCCCCATTTCTCATCTCAATCCATCTCTTTTAGTTCATTTTATTTTTCTTCATAGCATTTATCACCAGACGTGTATTTGCTTATAGTTTTTCTTCCCTAACCTGAGTATAAGGTGGTATTCTTGACTATTTTGTTCACTACTGACTCCCAGGGCCTAGAATAGTTACTGGCCCATAATAGGCATTCCACAAACATTCATTAAATGAGTAAATGTATATGGTAACTGATATTGTACTGCACTTTAAAGATAAAGCTTTTGCATTGTGGTAAATCTAATTTTCAGTAAAGGTCTATAGTTTTAGACCAAACCTTCTAATGAAAAAGATCCACAGAATGCAGGGTATTTCAGAAAGGAGAGAACCAATGTGTGTTAGAAGTTTCTTTGGCTTTCTGTAACCATTGTGAAGAAACGTGTGAACCAGATCTCTTTGTCCCATCATATTTAATAATGAAAGTCACAACATATAATAAAGGTTGTCATATTTTCCTTTAGAAAATTTTAAACTTTAGCTATACCCATTGTATACAAATATAGATGCAATAATTGTAATAGCAAGGTATGTTTTCCTACATTCCTATCAAGTATTCTACTTGACTTGTTATGAAGAGAGTAGAAATTACATGTTGCCTGACTGGGTAAGGTAGCATTTCTTGCACACTTCCTCTTTGGAGAGTTAGAATGTTTCAACAAAATAATAATGTTTCAACCTAATTTCACATAAAATAAATGTTGCCAAGAAAAATCTTTGCACCTAATTCATGAACTCTCCATCTTCCCCTACCTTCTGTCCCCAACCCAATCCATTCATGTACCCTAGTCTGTGTATCTGCTCTGGATTTTCTAAATGCTACCTTAGAGTCAGACTGCAAGATTGTCAGAGTTAGAGACTTGGATTGCTTTATTTAGTGCCTAATAACCATTCAGTAAAGGAATTGATTTCACTAAATGAAACCTGGGCACTAGGCCATTGACTGAGCCTAAGTAAGTTGGAAGAAACCAAATGAAACTCACGGTCCCATCTTACCATAAACTTCCTCCAGAGCTTCCCATAGTATCCTCTCTTTCAGGACTCACAGAAGAAACTGCTCTTGGATTAATACATCCCAAACAATCCAGTCACCTAGAAAAAACCTGGCTTTTTGAATCTTCTGGGCTCTGTTTAGTCACCAGAAAGCAGGCAGCTATATTGTTGCAACTATATAGGACCCTATGCCCTGCCTAATATTATTACCTGTGGTTTTCTCCCTTTGTACCAACCCCTTCAGGTGTTCATTTGTATCCTTTTGTAGAGCATGTCTTTTTGAAACAACCTTAAATCCTTTGTGGGACAATCTGGAGTATAAATAAATAATTATGGTATGTGTGGGGTTTTTTTTGTGTTCATTTTGTCTGTTTCCCACTGTGCTACATCATGAGTTGTGTATGAATCTATACAGAGCTGGAGGAAGATATCAGCACATGTCCTAGGTTGTATTTTAAAAAACTGACAGTTTACAGAATGTTTTCAAAAATGTGTAAGCTCAAAGCCCTTCCCTTCCATGGATCACTGATGATTATGTGTCTTCAGAATATTCCAGAGTTGTTGACATTGTCACATAATTCGCTTTTAAAGCCACATAATTCACCTTTATTTTTTGTTGTTGTTTTCTCCTTGTAACAAAGTTCAATGTTAATGACAGAAGGTAGTAAAATATTAATAATCGGTGAATCTAGGTGAAATCTATATAGATATTCATTGCATTATGCTTTTTACTCTTTTGTAGGTTTGAAAATTTTTATTCTAAGAAGTAAAACATAAATGAATAAAAATATAATGCTAGCAAAGAATCCTCTCATCCTACTCCAACTTGAAATACAGTAGACTGAACAGAATTAAAAGAATCATGAATGTTGTATGTATCTTGAACAATTCTTCTATTATGCTAATAAGCTGGACATCTGTGCTTATCTCCTTAGAGATGAGATGATTTGTGCTAAACAAAATCAAAAGTGTCTTGAGCATTATTCCAAGTTAAATACTGTTCTTTTGTGCCATTGAGTTATGTGAGTGGGTCAGAACTTTGTTAAATCTATTATGTCTGGTATTCACTTTGTAGGTATCCTCTAGTAAATATTCTCTGGAAATGGCTCCCTCATTTTTTTAGAGCTATAGTTCTTCGGGATTCACATATTTGAGAATTAATGTTGTAGATATCACTTAAGTCCCTCCTGGATCTTTGTAAGTTTGCTAGTTTCTTATACCTGTCCTCATCCATATGGAAAACTTCATGCCGTCTGGCTCTGATTCTGAGTTGATCCATATACTGTGAAATATGATAAATACGTCACTCTGATAACATAAGCTTATTCTCCATCACCTGCCTTACCAAAGCTGTCAAATATAACTTGAGCCTTTAAACTCAAGGGAGTTTTGCAAATCCACAAATGCTATAAAGGATTTTTCTTTTCCAAGAGGAGGGAATAGGGTCCTGTGGCTTATTGTCTGAGATATATTCAACTCAATATTTATTGAGCTCTTATGAGGTGCTCTAACCATGTCCCGGATGACATAAAGAAATTAGTAGTGTTTTGAAGGTGAGCCAAAACCTTTACAGCTTGTGGTAAATGCTGCCTGGCCTGGGACTCACTGTTCAGGGCAGTGGGTTCCCCTCTGGCCCAGGGCAGATCCAGGAATGCCATCCAAGGGTCAAGCCCTAGAATCGGGAACCCCAAGAGCCTGCTTGGTGTTCTACTCCCCTGTGGCAGTGTTGGTACCTAAGATGCAAGACAAAGTTCTTTTACTTTTCCCTCTGCTTTTCTCAAACAGAAGGAATTTTGCCCTGTAGCCACCACAGCTGGTAATGTACTGAGTCTCACCTGAAGCTAGTAATTCTCAGAGGCTCACGGAGGCCCTTGATGTAGTACCTGGCTATTGCTGCTCTTTATTCAGGGCTCAAGGGCTCTTTAGTTAGCAGGTGATGAATACTGCCAGGACTGGGTCATTCCTTCAAGGCAGTGGGTTCTCTTCTAGCTCAGGGTGTGTCTAGAAATATCCTCTGAGAGCTAGGGCCTGGAACAGGGGCCTCACAACTGACTCAGAGCACCTTGGCCCTCGGTGGCAAAAGATTCCCCTCTGACCAGAGTTGGATTAAATGCTTCCTCTGTGTCAATTGAGTTTGGTCTGGTTTTCCCTTCTGCTCTAACAGGATAGCACGAAATTCAATGCCTCACAATTGCTGTGCTCTCCCTCCCCAGCACCCAGAGACATGAGGTCTGCAGCACACAGCTGCTGCTGGGTATGAGCGAGGGCTGTCACTGGGGATTCAGGATTGATTTTGCTATCTCTTCAGTGCCTCCTTCAGTGATATGAAGTTAAAACCGGGTACTGTAAGTTCTCACCTGATTTTTGGTTCCTATGAAGGTGTTTTTTCTATGTAGATAGTTGTTAACTTGGTGTCCTTGGCGGTGCGGGGCAGGGAGATGATTGGGGGAGCTTTCTATTCTGCCATCTTGCTCTGTCTCTCTTTCTATACTGTAGCTTTGAGGTAAATTTTAAAATCTGTCTTCTAACTTTGCTCCTTTCAAGATTGTTTTTGGTTTTTATTTATTTATTTATTTATTTATTTTTTATTATTATACTTTGAGTTCTAGGGTACATGTGCATAATGTGCAGGTTTGTTACATATGTATACTTGTGCCATGTTGGTGTGCTGCACCCATCAACTCGTCAGCACCCCTCAACTCATCATTTACATCAGGTATAACTCCCAATGCAATCCCTCCCCCCTCCCCCCTCCCCATGATAGGCCCCGGTGTGTGATGTTCCCCTTCCCGAGTCCAAGTGATCTCATTGTTCAGTTCCCTTTTGTTATCTGCGGTCTCTTGCATTTCCATATGCATTCTAAGATCAGCTTATCAATTACTGCATAAAAGGTCATTGGGATTTTGATAGGAAATGCATTAAATAAGTAGATCAATTTTGGGAGTATTGTCATTTAAACAATATTACATTTTTAATTTTTTTAATTTTTAAAATTTTTCTAGAATTTATCTTTCAGAGCTGCATTTCTAATAAAATTTTACTTATTCTTAAAATGTATAACAGTATTTCATCGTTTTTGTTATTTTAAACAATTATGTACTAGTATTTTTTGTAATATTTTTATTCTTAGAACATTATAATCAGAGACAATATAAAAAATAAAAGTAATATTAAGTCTTCTAATCCATGAACACAGGGTTTTTCCACTTTTTAGCTCTTTTAAATTTCTTTCAATTATATTTTGTAGTTGTCAGGGTATAAGACTCATATTTCTTTTGTTAAATTTATTATTATTTTGCTCTTTTTAATACTATTTAAATGAAATTTTTTGTTTCATTTTTTGATTGTTCATTGCTGGTATATATAAATACAATTGATTTTTATATATGGATATTGTATCCTGCAACCTAGCTGAACTTATTTACTGGCTCTAATTTTTTTTGGAGATTCCTTAAGGTATTCTACATACAAAGTCATGTCATATGTGAATACAAATAGTTAACTTTCTTTTCCAATCTGGATATATTTTATTTATTTTTCTTGGATAATTGTTCTGGCTAGAATGTCCAATACAATTTTGAATAGAAATGGTGAGCCGGGTGCGGTGGCTCATGCCTGTAATCCCAACACTTTGAGAAGCTGAAGTGGGTGGATCACCTGAGGTCAGGAGTTCGAGACCAGCCTGACCAACATGGAGAAACCCCCTTCTCTACTGAAATTACAAAATTTGCCTGGCATAGTGGTGCATGCCTGTAATCCCAGCTACTCTGGAGGCTGAAGCAGGAGAATCGCTTGAACCTGGGAGGCAGAGAGATTGTGGTGAGCCGAGATCGTGTCATTGCTCTCCAGCCTAGGCAACAAGAGCATAACCCTGTCTCAGGGGGGAAAAAAAAAAAGAAAGAAAGAAAGAAAAAGAAAAAGAAATGGTGAGAAGGGACATTCTTGTCTTGCTTTTTATCTTAAGAGGAAAGCTTCCATCCCTTCACCATTAAGTATGATGTTAGCTGTGGGTTTTGTTTTTTGTTTGTTTGTTTGTTTTGTAGATACCTTATACCTATGTATGTCAATTAAGTTAAGCTTTTAAGTTGTATTGGCCAAAACTACAGTATCATTTCTTATTTGAATTCGGTGGCTCCATCCACTGAGAGAGTTGTGCTGAAACCTCCAATTATTGTTTTTGGATTGTATATAGTTTCTTGTTGGTCTCTCAGTGTTTGTTTCAATATTTTGAGGCTATGTTATTAGATATATATCTATTTGGGATTGTTATATGTTATTGAATTGACCATTCCATATTTGCACTGTTCCTATTCCTCTTTATCTCTAGTAATATTTAAGCATAAATTCTGTTGTCCTTTTTCTTTAAAACTTTTGATCCACTTGTATTTTAGGCATGTCTTTTATAAGCAGCAAAGACTTTTTCTGTTTGTATGTGCTTTTTAATTTAGTTTGACAACCTTAGTATTTTGCTTTGAGCATTTGGTTTAATTTTGTTTAACTTAACTAGTGATATATTTACATTTTAGCATATTATTTACTACTTTTCCTCTTCCCCTTTTTATTCCTTGATCTTGACCTTTCCACCTTTTTTTTACTTAATCAAATATTTTTAAATATTTCATTTCAACAGTTAATTTTGTATTATTTTATTACTCTTTTAATTTTTACCCTAGAGATTACAAATTCATCATTGACTTATCTAAGTATAACCTAAGTTAGATCTTTCACCACTTTCTGAGCAATCCAAGAATCTTACAATTTTTAAAATTCCATATATCCCCATTCTTCCTTTGGCCTATTGTGGTTATACATTTTAATTCTCCATATATTTTAAACCCCATAGACAGTCTATTGTTTTGAACAATTTATGCACATATTTATCCTATCTGATGGCTCTTTATACCTTCTTGCATTAACGTGATTACAACTCAGATAACTTTTCCTTCTTTCTTCTTCTTTCTTCCCATAGTATTTCTTTAAAGAATTCAATCAAGTTCTTTCTGTTTTCCTGAAAATGTCTTTATATTCTCTTTATTTTTGAATGACATTTTCACTGAGTATAAAATTCAAAGTTGGCAGTTTTATATTAGCATTTCAAATATATCATTTTACTATTTTCTGGGTTCCATTGTATCTCTTGAGAATCTTGCTGACAGTTCATTTGGAGGAAAATGTAATTTTTTCTCTGTATGCTTAAAATTTCTTTCTGTCTTTTGTTGTCATCATTTTAATGATTTTATGCCTATGTGTGATTTTCTTTGTAATTACAGTTTTAATGAAGTTTGAGAAACTTACTAACTTGCATTTCTTCAAATATTACTTCTACCTCATTCTCTCTTTCCAGTCATCTAGAAACACAAATTATACATATGATAGGCTATTTCCCACATTCTGTCTATCTCTTATATGTGTTTCCCATTTTTAACATTTTCTCTCTGTATTTCAATGTGCATATTGTCCACCAACCACCTTGCAGTTTACTACTCCATTCTTCTGTTGTGCTAATTTGCTGTTGATTACATTTAGATAACTTTTAATTTCGTGTTATACTTTCCATTGTGGAATTTTTATCTTATTCTTTTAAAATAAATTTCAGCTGTCTGGGAAGAAATTTCTGTTTTACATCTATTTTCTTGAATGACTTAATCATATTTATAAAGTTTTAATGTCCATGTATTGTAACTTCAATTTCTGAGTCATTTCTGGCTCTAATTGTCTTTATTTTTCTTGTTTTTTGGTCATTTGGTTCTGTTTCCTGCCATGACTTTTAATGTTTGGTTGAATATGGAGCATTGTGTATGAAAATTTGTAGAGGCTCAGGATAATATTATTTCCTTCCAGAGAAAAATTAATTTTCTTCTGATAAAAGATGGAGCTAGGAAGATTGACTTGTTCTAATTGAAACTCTTCTATTTCCACTTTACTGTTATTATTAAGGTATAGTCGTTCTGGACCATTAACTAAAATCTGGCGTATTTACTAGAACACTTTTTCTATGGTGGCCTTGACTTCTGGATTTCATCCTTAATATGATTTGGCTGTGTCCCCACCCAAATCTCATCTTGAATTTGTCTGAGAGACCTGGTAGAGGCACTTGAATCATGGAGGCAGGTCTTTCTTGTGCTTTTCTCGAGAATAGCACATAGGGAATAAGTCTCATGAGATTTGATGGTTTTAAAAAGGGAAGTTCCCCTGCAAAAACTCTCTTCTCTTGTCTGCCGCCATGTGAGATGTGCCTTTCACCCTCTGCCATGATTGTGAGGCCCTCCCAACCACGTGGAACTGTAAGTCCATTAAACTTCTTTCTTTTGTAAATTGCCCAGTTTCAGGTATGTCTTTATTAGCAGCATGAAAACAGATGAATACAGTAACTTGGTACCAGTAGAGTGGGGTGCTGCTGAAAAGATACCCAAAAATGTGTAAGTGACTTTGGAACTGAGTAACAAGCAGAGGTTGGAACAGTTTGGAAGGCTCAGGAGAAGCCAGGAAAATGTGAGAAAGTTTGGAACTTCCTAGAGACTTGTTGAATGGCTTTGACCAAAATACTGATAATGGTTTGGACAGTGAAATCTATGCTGAGGTGGTCTCAGATGGAGATAAAGAACTTATTGGGAAATGGAGCAAAGGTAACTCTTGTAATGTTTTAGCAAAGAGACTGGCAGCATTTTGCCCTTGACAGAGATTTGTGGAACTTTGAACTTGAGAGAGATGATTTAGGGTATCTGGTGGAAGAAATTTCTAAGCAGCAAAGCATTCAGGAGCTGACTTGGGTGCTATTAAGGCATTTAGTTTTAAAAAGGAAACAGAACCTAAAAGTTTGGAAAATTTGCAGCCTGACAATGTGATAGAAACAAAAATCCCATTTTCTGAGGAGAAATTCAAGCTGGCTGCAGAAATTTGTATAAGTAATGAGGAGCTGAATGTAAATCACCCAAGACAATGGGAAAAATGTCTCGAGGGCATGTCAGAGATCTTTGCAGCAGCCACTCCCATCACTGGCCCAGAGATTTAGGAGGAAAAAATGGTTTTGTGGGCTGGCCCAGGTTCCCCATGCTATGTGCAGTCTAGGGACTTCATACCTTCATCCCAGCTGCTCTAGCCGTGACTAAAAGGGGCCAAAGTACAGCTCAGGCTGTTGCTTCAGAGGGTGGAAGCCCCAAGCCTTGGCAGCTTCTGTGTGGTATTGAGCCTGCAGGGGTGCAGAAGTCAAGAATTGAGATTTGGGAACCTCTGCCTACATTTCAGAGAATGTATGGAAATGCCTGGATGCCCAGATAGAAGTTTGCTGCAAGGGCAGGGCCCTCATGGAGAACCTCTGCTAGGGCAGTGCAGAAGGGACATGTGGGGTCAGAGCCCCCACACAGTCCCTACTAGGGCATTGTCTAGTGGATCTGTAAGAAGAAAGCTACTGTCCTCCAGACCCCAGAATGGTAGATCCACCAACAGCTTGCACCTTGCACCTGGAAAAGCCATGGACACTCAATGCCAGCCCATGAAAGCAGCCAGGAGGAGGACTACACCCTGCAAAGCCACAGGGGTGGAGCTGCCCAAGGCCATGGGAACTCACCTCTTGTATCAGTGTGACCTGGGTATGAGACATGGAGTAAAAGGAGATCATTTTGGAGTTTTAAGATTTGACTATCCAGCTGGATTTTGGACTTGCATGGGGCCTGTAGCCCCTTTGTTTAGGCCAATTTCTCCCATTTGGAATGGCTGTATTTACTCAATACCTGTTCTCCCATTATATCTAGGAAGTAACTAACTTGCTTTTGATTTTACAGGCTCATAGGCAGAAGGGACTTGCCTTGTCTCGGATGAGACTTTGGACTGTGGACTTTTGAGTTAATGCTAAAATGAGTCAAGACTTTGGGGGACTGTTGGGAAGGCAAGATTGTGTTTTGAAATGTGAGGACATGAGATTTGGGAGGGGCAGGGGCAGTATGATATGGTTTGGCTATGTCTGCACCCAAATCTCATCTTGAATTCCCATGTGTTGTGGGAGGGACCTGGTTGTAGGTAGTTGAATCATGGGGGCAGGTCTTTGCTGTGTTGTTCTCATGATAGTGTATAAGTCTCACGAGATCTGATGGTTTTAAAAAGGGGAGTTTTCCTGCACAAGCTCTCTTCTCTTGTCTGTCACCATGTGAGACATGGCTTTCACCTTCTCCCATGATTGTGAGGCCTTCCCAGCCACATGGAACTGTAAGACCATTAAACCTCTTTATTTTGTAAATTGCCCAGTCTTGGGTATGTCTTTATCAGCTGCGTAAAAATGGACTAATACAATCGTCTTAGCAGTTGCTTTGTTTTTGAATCCTGACAACCATGCTTCATTTGTTTTCACAAAACATCAAAGGAAGATGATGTGTGATGGCAGCTACATCTCAATATATTTCCCTTCTCTCTGGCATAATGATCCTTCAACTTCTGGTTCTTGAATTCCTTCAAACAATTGTTTTTGTATTGAAATACCTTTTGTACTTGTTCTCGTTTAGAGATTTAGTCTGACATTAGCTAATCCTTCATGAAAGAAGAGAAAGAGAAACTCCCTTCATGAGTTCTGTTCTAATTATTTTGTACTTTAGCTGCTGGAAGACTATTTAGGAGACATTATCTAATAGTAATCTTTCACTCTGATTTTAGGATTCAGGAGCAAGTAGTATAAAATTTTTGAAAGTTTAGAATACCGAGGGAATGAGAACTTTATAAAGGCAATACAAATAAGGAAAGTAAAGTAGTACAGGAGAATAAGAAATTGTCACTATACTAGGAAGGTAATTGAAGACGTACAGTTTCACAGAGAAAGATTCAAGAAGAATATAGCCAACTTAATCAAATTCTGCAGAGTTTAATGAGAAGGAAGAGCCAGAAAGGACCACTTGACCTCATCTCTAGGAAGACAATTATGAAAATTGAGTGAGTAGATTTAGAAAGGGGATAAGAATAATACTTAGATTATGAGGTTAAAAAAAAAAGTCATTAAGAAAGTAGAAGAGACTCTTCCTTAAGGAATTTAACAATGAAAGAAAAGAGAAAAAGATAAGAAACTTAGTGAGCTAGCAAACCCCAGGGAATGTTTTTAGAGAAGTTTCAAATATACATGAGATTGGTGGTAGAAAAATTTTAGGGATCAATGAAAGTGAGAACAAGGGTATCTATGACAAGGGTATCTAAGACATTACATTAAGAACACATATAAATGGGAAAGCCTATGAAAGGAAGCTGTGGAGTGCTGTATCTTTTGAGAGAGAGGGAAAGGAAAAAATGGCCTGATTCTTTTTTCCAATGTAAGGAGAATTTTAGGTTATATGCTGAAGGTGGAGATGAGAGTCAAGGCTTGAAAAGAATGGGGTTCAAGATGAAATGACTATGAGGGATGTTGGAATTATAGGGTTAAAGAGACCATAAGACTAAGTTGTTAAGCATCCATTTGGGTAATCCTCTTAGGTGATTTTGGCAATAAACTACTCAGTGACAAAGATCTGGAAGTGCTGAAACAACAGCAATACAGGTGGGAGAAAGATGGTATGAAACAAGATATGTTTCAAAAGAGAAAAAGTTTTCAAGCAAGGGTGGAAGAAAATAGCATGGAACAGTTTTTTAAATCTATATCTCTTTGCTGTGAAAGATGGAGTAGCTTATCAAGAAGATACTTGCTTGAGGGCCGTGATTTTTGGTTAAATGGTATTATAGAAAAATAAAAGGATGTGTTGGAATTTGATCCAGGAAGGCAAAGGAAGAGGACATGGTAGAGAATTCTGCAAAAGGTGAATGGACCTGAGGATAAAGAGATGAAATAGGGATGAAAGTAGAGGGAAAAGTAGTATTGGTGGATGAAAGATGAGGAAATGAGAGGCTGGGTCATAGGCCAGAGGAGCACATTAAAGACAAGTCAGTATTAAGGAGGCTGAAGTTTTGTAACTGAGAATTTTCAATGTGTTCACATGGTCATATTTACCTTCCAATAAAAACATTAGGTACTTTCTACATATTATTTGAATCAAGGTGTTGAGTTCTTGGAGCTTTATTATGTCTTATAAGGTGGTGGGTTAGAGGAGTAGAATGTTTAATTTAGAAGAGATAACACTGAAAACCTTTCATTTCAACTTACTTCCTTGTATCCTTGTAATATTTTTAACATAATATTGTAGAAGCTCAGAGAAAACTTTCTCCCTACCCACTGAAGGTTTGTTGAAATGACTGACAGTAGACAGATTAATGGGAGAAAAAGGCATACAAATATATTAAGGTGCATATGGAAATGGGAGTTCTGCAAACACGAAACTCAAAGATGGGCCGTATGGTTGAGGCTTAAATATCTTCTTCACAGGGAGAGAAAAGTTGGGGGGCACTGTTGGTAATTTTGGAGGGATAGTAAATGATTTTTAGGGGAAATGGATGAACCCAAAAAGCAGTGGCCTCAGAGAAAGTTCTCAAGCCCTGGGGGAGGTAGCAAGAAGGCAAGGGATGGAAATTCACTGGGAACAGAAAGGTAGTCTTCTAAGGCAGGTAGTCTCTAAGGCAGTCTTCAGAGCTGCCCTCGGAAGAATAGAAGAAAAGTCAGTCTGGGTATGGCGATGATTTTTAGTCTGTTCTATTCTCCAGTAGTTAATCTTTCCTGGTTATTTGATAAGATTCCTAGAGTCCTAGAGAGGGGGTCTTAGGACAATTGAATTTCTTTTGGAAAAGTTTTCTTCATCAGAAAAGGAAGTTCCAGGGACAGTTTCTTCCTGTGCTTGGGAAAAGAAAGGATCAGAGAGACAGGGAGGTGAGAGGAAGACAGAAGGAGACCTCAGTTATGAGGCTTATTTCTGAGGTTTTCCTATTTTACTTCAAAGTATTTAGCATGCCAAAGGGCTGAGCTTTTGGAATATCATTTTCTGAGCCCCAATAATGTAATTCAGTAACATTCTCTAATTAATTTTTAAATGTATTCTTGTAGTTGGTTTTGATTGCCATCAGCTCACAATTTCTGGATTTAAGTTATCCAGGAATTTTAATTGCTCTAAAGGCTATCACTAGTTCAGAGTTGGCCCTTTTCAATGTTCAAGTGATTGTGAATTACATGGGAGAGAATGTTTTTAAAGTCATGCCTTAGTGATATTTCCTGTTTTGAATCCAGTCTTCTCTTAGGACTTTAGTTTCGTTCATCTTACACCAGGCTGATTTGTAGCTCCTGTATGCTTTTTTTTAGGGAACAATTTCCAAAGAATTTGTTTTATTTCTACAATTCTCATCTGTTGTATTCTCCTTCAAATAGATGCAACACCTATATCTTCTTTGCTAAACATATGGTTCAGTGCCTAGCATTCACTGGCTCAATCTTAGACCCAATTTATTAGTGTAGTCCCTAGTTCCCTGTCTTGTTTCTCAGCTTTTTTGATTCCTTTCTGTAGAGTGCAGAAAGAAACGCTCTATTTCAGAAAAGTCCAACTCATGCTGGGACTTTTCTGATTTAGACTAAATCCATAGTATACACATTTGGAAACCTATGTCTGCTTGGGGGGCCATCTGGCAACTTAAGAGAGTCCTTCTTACTGCTGTGAAGTCCCTGACTGTTGTGAAAACACAAGTCCATTGCTTTCAAGGTCCTGGGAGGGGAACAGCTAATTTTTCCTTCTTCTTTTGCAAAACAGAAGGAACTGTCAATAACAATCCTCTAGATAATGCAGATAGGTTAACATTGCCAGGGTTTGCTATCTCAAGTACTAAAAATCCTTCTTTCTTGTGTTGTTGCTCTACTACTTACAAAAGTTCAGGATTTCTGCTGCTGATAGGTAGCCTAACAGAGGGGAAATTATATGGAAGAGAAAAATAGTATGTTTACCCCTAAGAAGTGTGGAGTAAATCTGTGGACTTCTATTGAATTTGGAATCTGTTTGTTCCAGATAATTCTCCTGTTATGACAAAAGATTCAGAACATGACTCTGTTTTATTATTTGCTATAGGACAACTAGTTTTTAATTCTTATAAAATTTAAAAGATTTTTAGTGAGTTGGCAGTTCTTGGGTATATTAAACACCTAATGTAAATCTTGAGTTTTCCTCTTTATTTTAGGTGTGATGAGTACTGTAGCTAATAGTTTTTTTTTTTTATTGGAACATAATGTTCTGATATTGACAAATGTGAAACAAATACGGATAGTGTCACTTGACAGGAGTATTATGATGTCACTGAATATTTGGTTATTATATGTGAAAGATATATATTCTTTTTTTTTTTTTTTTTTTTTTTTGAGACAGAGTCTCGCCCTATCGCTCAGGCTGGAGTGCAGTGGCGCGATTTCTGCTCAATGCAAGCTCCGCCTCCCAGGTTCACGCCACTCTCCTGCCTCAGCCTCCCGAGTAGTTGGGACTACAGGCGCCCGCCACCACGCCCAGCTAGTTTTTTGTATTTTCAGTAGAGATGGAATTTCACTGTGTTAGCCAGGATGGTCTCAATCTCCTGACCTCATAATCCACCCGCCTCGGCCTCCCAAAGTGTTGGGATTACAGGCGTGAGCTACCGTGCCCGGCCAAAAGATATATATTCTAATCAACCACGTATCTTGAGTATTTTCACCACATTGTATTCTCTTCCCTGCAGGGAGCTTTGTTAATGAACAAGCTCACAGGATCAGCCTTTTTTTGTGTGTGTGTGAGAACTTGCTGTGTTCAAGGAGTCTGCTGGATGCACAGGGTCATTTATAGAATCAAGACGTGCTGCCTCCTCTCCCTGAATGAATGCTCCATCTGTTGGAGTCCAATATATATAATAGATGTGTGAATAAGTACTGAAAAGCAGTGGTAATTAGTTTTGATTTTAGGAAAACTAGAAAAATCATAGTGAAGGTTGCATATGAATAAGATTTCAACAGAGAGAAAAGGGACCCTCGATTTGGGAGTGGAGACAGAATTTTAAGCAAAGAATAAAGCATGAATTAGGGCATAGGAGCTGTCTAAACTGCCTAAATTGTTATCTGGTATCTCATGGACATTTTAGGCTACATTACATTAAACTGGATGTTAATACAAGAACTATAAAAGAGCATAGCAGCTGTGTTTTATATCAGTGGGTTTGGGGGAGAGAAGACCTTAGTGTCAAATGTTAGTTCTCAGCCAAATATCCCATGAGATATCTGTCAAATGTTTACCATGGAAGTACTCACACGTATGTGTGCATGTGGACACATGCATACATACATACTAACTGGGCCTTTTACCTTTCACATGCCCCTTCTGTCTTCCACCAAGGTAACCATGCCTTTGTAATCAGGGAAGCTAATAAAGTAGTCTCCTATTTTATATTTAGAGGTAATACCACAACTAATCCCTTAAACATCATGCATTTTGAGTATCATATGCATTATCAGCTTACAGAGATGTTAACCATGCTTCCAATAATAGCAGCCAATTCCAGATTCTGGCAGAGATTTTGCAATAGCTGACTTTACTATGTCTTTCCACCTTGATGATGTGAATTCAGAGGAACAGTTTTACCACCTCCTCAAGATTAGAAGGAACCTGTGATGGTCACCTCCAGAATGGCCACCAGTGATCTCTACATCCTGGTATGAAAGGAACATAAATCTTGGGACCCCAAAAATCACTAAGCCAAAGGGAAAAGTCAAGCTGGGAACTGCTTAGGGCAAACCTGTCTCCCATTCTGTTCCTAAAAAGATAGCTACTAAGATAAAAAAAAAAAAAAAAAAAAAAAAAAAAAAAAAGGCTAAATACCTCCCTCACAAGGGATTTCCTTGTGGACAAAGGACAGACAGAAGTCAAAGTCATTCCTCTGCTCACTGAGGTAAATGCATATCTGATTGCCTCCTTTGCAAAGGCTCATCAAAAAGTCAACAGAATGCAACCATTTGTCTTTTATCTACCTATGATCTTGAAGCCCCCTCCCTGCTTTGAGTCATCCAACCTTTCAGGACTGAACCGATGTACATCTTATATATGTTGATTAATGTCTCATGTTTCTCTAAAATGTATAAAACCAAGCTGTTCCCCAACTACCTTGGGTACATGCCATCAGGACCTCCTGAGTCTGTGTCATAGGCGCATGTCCTTAACTTTGGAAAAATAAACTTCCTAAATTGACTGAGATCTGTCTCAGATATTTGGGGTCCATACTGGGATTCACAATCTTGTATAGTTCCCTCCAAAACTGTATAACGCTTATTCAGTATAACAAATAGAATACAGCAGAAGTGTTGGTACATCACTTCAGAGACGAGGTTTTAAAAGACTATGGCTTTCTTCTTGGGCTTTTTCTCTATGTCTTTTGGAATACTTTCTCTTAAGCCAGTGGTCACGTGGGGACAAGCAGTCAGTGTACGGAGATGCCCATTGTATTAGTCCATTCTCACATTGCTATAAAGAAATACTTGAGACTAGGTAATTGATAAAGAGAAGAGGTTTAATTGGCTCATAGTTCTGCAGGTTGTACAGGAAGCATAGTGGCATCTGCTTCTGAGGAGGTCTTTTGAAGCTTCCAATCATGGTGGAAGGTGAAGGGGGAGCTTGCAAATCACAAAGCGAGCATGTTACAAGTAGTTAGATAAGCATGAGCCGGTCAGGAGGGGGCTCTTCTCCCTCCCACTGGGAACATCAGTTGATGGTTTGGCAGTTATCACATTGCCTCTCTGAAAGTGATAAATTGGCAGCTGGTGCCAGGAAGAGGCCATTTTCTGATGGTCCACACTGTTGCACTAAAGGGTTAATTGAATGCAGGTGCCAGGAAGATGGAACTTCCCAGGCATGTGCATTAAGAGACAAAATGGCAGAGTATGACCTTCTGAGGCACACCACTGGAAAAGGGAAGAAAGCCTCAGATGGGCATGTGTACAACTTTCTAAACACACTGTGCATGCCCACTTCCCAAGAGTAAGGAGGGCACTGAGCACGCGGGCAGCCCACACCAAAGGAACAATCATGGGAAAGGGGTCAGCACATAAAGTCCTAGGGTCAAGCTTAAATACTGCACTTGTTCTTCAATTTGCTTGCTTGCGTCTTTTCCAAGTGTACTTTCCTTTCCTTTCTTTCCTCTTCCTTTTTAAGTAAACTTCCACTCCTGCTCTGAAATTTGCCTTGGTCTCTTTTTCTACCTTATGCCTCTTAGTCAAATTCTTTCTTCTAAGGAGGCAAGAATTGAGGTTGCTGCAGACCTGTACAGATTTGCCACTGGTAACTTGGATACCTTCCACTGTTAACAAGAGCAGGAGCAAGAGAAAGTAGAGGGAGGAACCACACACCTTTAAACCCCAGGTGTCGGGATAACTCACTCACTATCACGAGGACAGTACCAAGAAGATAGTGCTAAACCACTCATGAGAAACTGCCCCCATGATCCAATCAAGTCCCTACAGGCTCCACCTCCAGCATTGGGGATTATAATTCAACATGAGATCTGGGTAGAGACATAGATCCAAACCCTATTAGCCATGTAGCAAGGCACTGAGGTCTCTAGCCAATGGTCAATGAGGAACTGAGTCTTGCCAAAAACCATGTAAGTGAGCTTAGAATTAAATTCTCCAGCCTTAAGATGACTGCAACTTCATAAGAGACCCTCAGCCACAACTACTCAGTTAGACTGTTCCTGGATTCCCAATCCACAATAAATGTTGATTGTTCTCAACTACTAAATTTTGGAGTAATTTGTTATGTAGCAATAGATGACTAATACAAGACCTTTCTGGGTAGAAGTTTTCCCTTGTGTTGAAACCACAGATCAAACTGAAACAAGGTTTCTCTTTGAAATTGTTGTGGATATGAATGACAGATCCTGTGTCATTTCAACAATGAGACATGGCCTCTGAGCACCATTTTGGGCCTGTGCTTCAGATGATGTAACTACACAACAGAAGGAGAAGAGAGAAGCTTGACATATATGACCCATCATGGCTGGGACCACATTTGTTCCTGGAACGTGTAGCCTCTTTGTTCTGAGAGTTGATCCTTTTATTTAAAAGCAATCAATCTCTTATTTACCCTTGGGGTGATAGATGATGTTACCCTAAAATATGCCACTTTGTATAATGATAATCTCAAGCTGAAGGCAATGGAGATGAAGTAGATACAAGAAATGATCTCTGCCCTCAACAATTTGCCTAACAGCAGTACATAAATTTACAAAGCTGTCCCTCCTCCCTTCTATCAGGAAGGAAAAAAGTTAATCACCATGGACAACTTTAGACTGATACCAGCCTGGGGAAGGCACCAGAGGAAGCTATATAACAAACTTTAGTAACTAGCACTTCTCTATTATTAGTTTCTCATGTATTTGCCTTCCTACAATTTGCCACCCCTAAAGACTCAGGTTTCTTTTCCTTTGTCTTGTCACTTCTCTGAAAAGGTATTCTTGCTTTGCTAAGATGCTATATAAACATAAGTTCTAACCAAACCTTTGAGTTTCTCATTTCTGGGTACTCCCATGTGCTACATTTGTGATGTACATGTTAATAAACTTGTATTTGTTTTTCTCTTCTTAATCTGTTTTTCATCAGTCCAATTAAAGGACCCCAGTGAGAGAATCTAGGAGAGTAATAGGAAAAATAATTTCTCCCCTCCTATAATTCAGTAGGTGGTTCAGATTCTAACTTCTGCTTTCAGCAAAGCTATATAAAGCAAAAGGCCATCCTCATGGTTGAAAGTTAAGAAACAAATTATATATTAGTCTAAGATTGATCCCTTACTAGCTGCAAAGCAGTTGTGAGAGGAAAATTGGGCTTATGAGTGGAGACCTGTGAGGCACAAATGGACCAAGGAAGTTATTCACTCATTTTGAACCTCAGTATCTTTTTTTTTAAATTAGGTAAATAATACCTGTCAGAGATTTTTTGATGATTAAATGTGCTCGTGAAAGCCTTTGCACCTATTAAATACCAATTAAAACTATGCTTTAATGGTGTAGTGCATTGTCCTTAGGTGATATGTCCATTAGTGGAAGAGGATGCCTTAATCCATTGAACAAATAATCTGAGCACCTACTAGGTAGAAGACACAGTTCCAGGGTGGGGATTATAATAATTAGAGGGGAGGAAGAAAACTTCTTCCTCGACTCATCTTTGGTTCTCCAGATGGGCCCCTGAAAATGAGACTGACCAAAAGCTGATTCACAAGAAAAAAAACAAACAGAAATTTATTAGCATGTGCATGACACGTACACATGAGTGTACTCAGATGAGTAACTCAAGGAGTGGTTATGACCTAGGTTTCTGTATCATCTTAGGCTAAGGAAAAAGGAAGGGGAGGTTTTCTTTTGGATAGATGGGGGATTCAAGTCATGGAAAGGTGACCAAGAAGAGTATAGTTAACAAGGTTGTTTAATAAGGTTGTTGTGCAGATTTAAGTCTTAAATTGATGTTTTCACCATGGACAACAGTTGTTGAGTCTTTTTTTTTTTTTTTTTGGTATGGGAGAGGGAAACATCTCTATAAACAAAAATTTGCTTTATAGATGTAAATTTTCTTTATAAGAGAAAAACTTGTGCCATGTTTTCAGAGCTTGGCCTGCATCTGCTGGTTCTCAATGGCCTTTAACTCAAAATAATCTACATGCCAAAGAGGTATATTTTGGGGTGGCACATGCTGCTACCCTTCATAATAAATCTGGTCTTTACCCTGGAGGAACTTACAGTCTAGTGGGAGAGGCAGTAATTAATCAAATAATTTCACAAATGAAAATTTCAACTTTGACCAATGAGGATGTAGAAGTACTACAAGAGCATGTATAAAGGGAGATTTGACCTAGTGAGGGAAATAAAAGAATGCTTCTCCAGGAAGTGACGCTTGAACTGAGATCTAAAGGAGTAGTGTTAAAGAGGTATGGGAAATGCCTCTCTGGTTGAGGGAATAACAAGTCCAAAGACACACTAGCAGTGGACCAGTTGGATGATTAGGAGGAAACAAAAAGCCAGGGAGGCTGGAGAGCAAAAAGGGAGTGGAGCATGACAAAGGGGGTGAAGCTTTTTCCTACTTCATTTGTCTGCTAAGGTTTATAACTGACCCAATGGAATGTCTACACAGCGAGTACCCAAGAGTGAGGGTAATTTTGTGTTGCAGTCTGTTGAGGCTGCTATAACAAACTATTATAGACTGGGTGGCTTATAAACAACATAAATTTCTTTCTCACGGTTCTGGAGGCTAATCCAAGATCATGGCACTGGCAGATTCAGTGTCTGGTTATGGCCCGTTTCCTGGTTTGTAGAGGATCATCTTGCTGTATCCTCACATGGCACAAGGGGCAAGGGAGCTTTCTGGGCTCCCTTTCATAAAGGCACTAATCTCATTCATGAGGGCTCCACCCTCAGTACTTATCACCTCCGAAAGGTCTCGCCTCCTAATACTATCACCTTAGGGGTTAGAATTTTGACATATGAATTTTGAGAGGACACAGACATTCAATCTATAGCATCTTATTTAATTGCTTCTCACTATATAACAAAAGTGCAGTTAATAAAAACGTTTGTGGGGAGTCCCTTGAAGACTGTAAAAATTATATGTTCTCTCAGTGGTTTTGGGATCTCTTTTTGATCTTGCTACATAAGCAAGATCTGAGGATTGATCTGCTGGGTGTTGGATCCTCAAATAGTGTTTCTCTTCTGATCTTTAGTGTGGAGTCATTAGTACTGAAGAGCTCTATAACCTCAAGTTCAACCAGAAGTGAATGACTTGGGACCTCCCCTTTTTCAGTTCAGCCTTGTACACATACACAGTATTCTAGGCCCAAGAAATGGTAAAACTTTTCAGAGTCTTCTATGCTTGTCTAGTTTCCCAGATCTACCTTTAACATTTTTGGCCAGGTACTTGTTGGATTGAAATCAGTCTTAGAGAACTCTTCACATTAATGATTTCAGCTAATTACTATTGTTTTCATTGACACCCTGGAGATAAGGTTTGTTTTACATATCTGAGCTCTGAGTCAAATCAAGTAGCAAGGATATCCTGGAATTGCTGGAATTGGAGGTTTTTATTTTATTTTATTATTATTATTTTTTTTTTGACAGAGTATCACTCTGTTGCCCAGGCTGGAGTGCAGTGGCGCAATCTTGGCTCACTGCAACCTCCGCCTCCTGGGTTCAAGCAATTCTCATGCCTCGGCCTCTCGAGTAGCTGGGATTACAGGCAGGTGCCACCATGCCCAGCTAATTTTTGTATTTTTAGTAGAGATGGGGTTTTACCATGTTGCCCAGGCTGGTTTTCAACTCCTGACCTCAGTTGATCCACCTGCCTCGGCCTCCCAAAGTATTGGGATTATAGGCGTGAGCCACCGCACCTGGCCAGAATTGAAGTTTTTGTAGGGAGCTATGGGTCAGGTCAAAATATTGACTATAATCTGGGGAGGGGCTTTTAACAGAGCTCCAAAAAGATATCATTTCTTTCTGTTGGCTACAAAGCTGTCAGCTTTTCATGGCTACCATGCCACTGAGTTGGGAAGGTGGGAGGATAAGAGAAGACTCAAATTACAATGTCATAGACCCCACTGTTTTTACCAACATTAAATAGTTTTTCTTGAATAAACTCTTTGCAGTTTGTTCTGTTCCTTTAGTTTATTTTCAGGGCTCAAAAATGATTGTTTTTGATTGCTTTGCCATTATTTTCTTTGTTTTCAACAGGAGCAAATTCACCAAGGTCCTCACTCTGCCATTCTGGAAATCAACTTGATTTCTCATACATTTAAAAAAAATCTTTTATTTCTGTAGGTTTTTGGGGAACAGGTGATATTTGGTTATATGAGTAAGTTCTTTAGTGGTGATTTTTGAGATTTTTGTGCACCCATCACCTGAGCAGTATGCACTGAATGCAATTTGTAGTCTTTTATCCCCCACCCCACTCCCACCCTTTCTCCTGAGTCCCCAAAGTCCATTGTATCATTCTAATGCTTTTCTATGCTCATAGCTTAGCTCCCACTTAAGAGTGAGAATATATGATGTTTCATTTTCCATTCCTGAGTTACTTCACTTAGAATAATAGTCTTCCGTTCCTTCTGGGTTGCTGTGAATGCCATTAATTCATTCCTTTTTATGGCTGAGTAGTATTCCATCATATATATATATATATGTATATACGTATATATACACACACACACACACAATTTCTTTATCCACTCATTGATTGATGGGCATTTGGGCTGGTTCTGTATATTTGCAATTGCAAATTGTGCTGCTATGAACATGCACATGCAATTATCTTTTTCATGTAATGACTTCTTTTCCTCTGGGTAGGTATCCAGTAGTGGGATTGCTGGATCAAATGGTAGTTCTAATTTTAGTTCTTTAAGGAACCACCACACTGTTTTCCATAGTGGTTGTACTATTTACATTCCCGCCAGCAGCACAGAAGTGTTCCCTTTTCATCGCATCCACACCAACATCTATTATTTGTTGGTTTTTTTATTATGGCCATTCTTGCAGGAGTTCAGTGGTATTGCATTGTGGTTTTGATTTGCATTTCCCTGATCATTAGTGATGTCGAGCCTTTCTTCATAGGTTTGTTGGCCATTTGTATATCATCTTTTGAGAATTGTCTATTCATGTCCTTAGTCCACTATTTCATGTTTTTTTTTTTCTTGCTAATTTGTCTGAGTACCTTGTGGATTCTGAATATTAGTCCTTTGTCAGATGTATAGATTTTGAACATTTTCTCCCACTCTGTGGGTTGTCTTCTTACTTTTTGCTCTGCTGACTGCTTCTTTTCTGCTGTGCAGAAGCTCTTTAGTTTAATTAAGTCCTACCTATATCTTTGTTTTTGTTGCATTTGCTTTTGGGTTCTTTGTTATGAAGTCTTTGTCTAAGCCAATGTCTACAAGGGGTTTTCCAATGTTATCTTCTAGAATTTTCATAGGTTCAGGTGTTAGATGTAAGTCCTTGATCCATCTCAAGATGATTTTTGTATAAAGTGAGAGATGCAGATCCAGTTTCATTCTCCTTTAAGTGGCTTGCCAATTATTCCAGCACCATTTCTTGAATAGGGTGTCCTTTCTCAACTTTATGTTTTTGTTTGCTTTGTCAAAGATCAGTTGACTGTATCTGCCTTTATTTTGGGATTCTCTATTCTGTTCCATTGGTCTATGTGCCTATTTTTATACCAGTGGCATGCTGTTTTGGTGACTATGGCCTTATAGTATAGTTTGAAGTCAGGTAATGTGGTGCCTCCAGATTTGTTCTTTTTGCTTAGGCTTGCTTTGGCTATGCAGGCTCTTTTTTGGTTCCATATGAATTTTAATATTTTTTTCCAGTTCTGTGAAGAATGATTATGGTATTTTGATGGGAATTACATTGAATTTTGTAGATTGCTTTTGTCAGTATGATCATTTTCACAATATTGATTCTACCCATCCATGAGCATGGGATGTGTTTCCATTTATTTGTCACCTATGATCTCTTTCAGCAGTGTTTTGTAGTTTTCCTTGTAGAGGTCTTTCACTTCTTTGGTTGGGTATATTCCTAAGTATTTTATTCTTTTTACAGCTGTTGTAAAAGGGGTTGAGTTCTTGATTTGATTCTCAGTTTGGTCACTGTTGGTATATAGCAGAGTACTGATTTGTGAACATTAATTTTGTATATTGAAACTTTGCTGAATTCATTTATCAGTTCTAGGAACTTTCTGAAGGAGTCTTTAGGGTTTTCTAGGTATACAATCATATCACTGGCGAACAGCAACAGTTTCATTTCATCTTTACTGATTTGGTTACCCTTTATTTCTTTCCCTTGTCTGATTGCTCTGGCTAGGACTTCCAGTACTATGTTGAATAGAAGTGGTGAGAGTGGGCATCCTTGTCTTGTTCCAGTTCTCAGAGAGAATGCTTTCAACTTTTCCCCACTCAGTATTATGTTGGCTGTGGATTTGTCATAGATGGCTTTTATGACATTGAGGTATGTCCCTTGTATGCCGATTTTGCTGAAGGTTTTAATCATAAAGGGATGCTGGATTTTGTCAAATGCTTTTTCTGTGTCTATTGAGATAATCATGTGATTTTTGTTTTTAATTCTGTTTATGTGGTGTATCATATTTATTGACTTGTGTACGTTAAACCATCCCTGCATCCCTGGTATGAAAGCCACTTGATCATGGTGGATTACCTTTTTGATATGCTGTTGGATTCAGTTAGCTAGTATTCTGTTATGGATTTTCGCATCTATGTTCATCAGGGATATTGGTCTGTAGTTTTCTTTTCTTGTTATGTCCTTTCCTGGTTTTGGCATTAGGGTGATACTGGCTTCATAGAATGATTTAGGGAGGGTTCCTTCTTTCTCTATCTTGTGAAATAGTGTCAGTGGGAGTGGTAACAATTCTTCTTTGAATGTCTAATATAATTCAGCTGTGTGTCTGGTCCTGGACTTTTGTTTGTTGGTATTTTTTTTTGTTACCGTTTCAATCTCACTGCTTGTTATTGGTCTGTTCAGGGTTTCTAATTCTTCCTCATTTAAGCTGGGAGAATTGTATATTTCCAGGAATTTATCCATCTCCTCTAGGTTTTCTAGTTTATGTGCATAAAGGTGTTCATAGTAGCCTTGAATGATTGATTGTATTTCTGTGGTGTTGGTTGTAACATCTCCCATTTTGTTTCTAATTGAGCTTATTTGGATCTTCTCTCTTCTTTTCTTGGTTCATATTGCTAATGGTCTATCACTTTCGTTTATCTTTTCAAAGAACTAGCCTTTAGTTTCATTTATCTTTTGTATTTTGTAGTTGGTGGTGTTGTTTCCATTTCATTTAGTTCTGCTCTGATCTTGGTTATTTCTTTTCTTCTGCTGGGTTTGGGTTTGGTTTGTTCTTGTTTCCCTAGCTCCTTGAGGTGTGGCCTTAGATTGTCTATTTGTGCTCTCTTAGGCTTTTTGATGTAGGAATTTAAGGCTATGAACTTTCCTCTTAGCACCGTTTTTGCTGTATCTCAGAGGTTTTGATAGGTTGTGTCACTAATATCATTCAGTCCAAAGATTTTTTTAAAATTTGTTGTTGCTGTTGTTGTTGTTTGAGATGAAGTCTCACTCACTTGCCCATGCTAGAGTGCAGTGGCACAATCTTGGCTCACAGCAACTTCCACCTCCCGGGTTCAAGCGATTCTCCTGCCTCAGCCTCCCAAGTAGCTGGGACTACAATTGCCTACCACCATGCCTGGCTAATTTTTGTATTTTTAATAGAGGCAAGGTTTCACCATGTTGACCAGGCTGGTCTCGAACTCCCGACTCAAGCGATCTGCCCATCTCAGCCTCCCAAAGTGCTGAGATTACAGGTGTGAGCCATTGCACCTGGCCCAGTTTAAAAAAAATTTCAAATTTCCATCTTGATTTCATTATTGACCCAATAATCATTCAGGAGCAGGTTATTTAATTTCCATGCATTTGCATGTTTTTGAAGGTTCCTTTTGGAGTTGATTTATAATTTTATTCCACTGAGGTCTGAGAGAGTACTTGATATAATTTCAGTTTTCTTAAATTTATTGATGCTTGTTTTGTGGCCTACCATATGGTCTATCTTGGAGAAAGTTCCATGCACTAATGAATAGAATATATATTCTGCAGTTGTTGGGTTGAATGTTCTGTAAGTATCTGTTAAGTCCATTAGTTCTAGTGTATAATTTAAATCCATTGTTTCTTAAATCCATTGACTTTCTGTCTTGATAGCCCATCTCATGCTATCAGTGGAGTATCGAATACCCCCACTCTTTATTGTGTTGCTGTCTGTCTCATTTCTTAGGTCTAGTAGTAGTTGTTTTATAAATGTGGGCGCTCCAATGTTAGATGCATATATATTTTTAGGATTGTGATATGTTCCTGTTGGACAAGGCCTTTTGTCATTATATAATGCCCCTCTGTGTCTTTTTTAACTGCTGTTGCTTTAATGTTTGTTTTGTCTGATATAAGAATAGCTACTCCTGCTCGCTTTTGGTGTCCATTTGCATGCAATGTCTTTTTCTACCCCTTTAC
Source organism: Chlorocebus sabaeus (assembly GCF_047675955.1). NCBI lineage: Eukaryota > Metazoa > Chordata > Mammalia > Primates > Cercopithecidae > Chlorocebus > Chlorocebus sabaeus. The sequence continues at coordinate 109,424,308 of NC_132933.1, forward strand.
CTTAAGTTTATGTGAGTCCTATGTGTTAGGTGAGTCTCTTAAAGGCAGTAGATACTTGGTTGGTGAATTCTTACCCATTCTACAATTTTCTATTTTTTAAGTGGAGAATTTAGTCCATTTACATTCAATGTTAGTATTGAGATGTAAGGTACTATTCCATTCATCATGCTACTTGTTGCCTGAATACCTGTTTTTTTTTTTTCAATTTACTTATTATATTTTTGTTTTATAGGTCCTGTGAGATTCATGCTTTAAAGAGGTTCTGTTTTGATGTGTTTTCAGGATTTGTTTCAAGATTTAGAGCTCCTCTTAGCAGTTCTTGTAGTTCTGGCTTGGTAGTGGTGAATTCTCCCAGTATTTGTTTGTCTGAAAAAGGTGATATCTTTCTTTCATTTATGAAGCTTAGTTTCACTGGATACAAAATTCTTGGCTGATAATTATTTTGTTTAAGGAGGCTGAAGATAGGGCGCTAAATCTCTTCTAGCTTATAGGGTTTCTGCTGAGAAATCTGCTGTTAATCTGATAGGTTTCCCTTTATAGGTTACCTGATGCTTTTGCCTCACATCTCTTAAGATTCTTTCCTTCCTCTTGACTTTAGATCAACTGATGACTATGTGCCTAGGTGATAATAATTTTGTAATGAATTTCCCAGGCATTCTTTAAGCTTCCTGTATTTGGATGTCTAGATCTCTAGCAAGACTGAGGAAGTTTTCCTTGATTATTCTCACAAATATATTTTCAAAACTTTTAGATTTCTCTTCTTTCTCAGGAATGCCTATTATTCTTAGGTTTGGTCATTTAACATCATACCAAACGTCTTGGAGGCTTTGTTCATTTTTAAAAATTATTTGTCTTTGTGTTCATTGGATTGGGTTATTTTGAAAACCTTGTCTTCAAGCTCTGAAGTTTTGTTCTTTTTTTTTTATTTTATTGCTGACTTTCCAGTACATTTTGCATTTCTCTAAGTGCGTCCTTTATTTTCTGAAGTAGTGATTGTTTATTATTTATACTATCTATTTCACTGAGGATTTCTCCCTCATATCTTGTATCATTTTTTTCATTTCCTTAAGTTGGACTTCACCTTTCTCTGGTGCCTCCTCGATTGGCTTAATAATTGACCTTCTGAATTCTTTTTCTGGCAATTCAGAGATTTCTCCTTGGTTTGGATCCATTGCAGATGAGCTAGTGTGATTTTCTGGGGGTGTTGAAGAACCCTGTTAAGTCATATTACTAGAATTGTATTTTTGGTTCCTTCTTATTTTCAGGTCTCTCAGCCATGGATATCAGCACCTGCTCTGGTGGAGGTGGCAGGGGAGTGAAATGGACTCTGTAAGGGTCCTTAGTTGTCATTGTTTAATGCATTAGTTTTGTGTTGGTTGGCCTCCTTTTAGGAGGCGGCATTTTCAAGAAAGCATCAGCTGTGGTAGTATAGGTGAGGATCAGGTGGTAGGTGGGGCCCTAGAACTGCTAAGAGAATATGTCCTTTGTCTTGAGCAACCAGGGTGGGTAGCGAAGGACCGTCAGGTGGGGGCAGGGCTGGGCATGTCTGAACTCAGACTTTCCTTGGGCGGGTCTTGCTGCGATGCTGTGGGGGATGGTGGTGTGTTTCCCAGGTCAATGGAGTTACCCCAGGAAGATTGTGACTGCCTCTGCTGTGTCATGCAGGTTGTCAGGGAAGTGGGGGAAAGCTGGCAGTTACGGGCCTTGCCCAGCTCCCACGCAGCCCAAAAGGCCAGTCTCACTACCACCGTGCTCCCTCAATAGCACTGAGTTTGTTTCCAGGCAGTGGGCAAGCAGGGCTGAACACTTGCCCCAGGCTACCAGCCTGCCGGCTGAGAAAGCAAACAGGGCTTTTGCGAATCCCTGCCTGTCAAGTCTGCACACCAGATTTACGCCCTCCTGATTTCTAGCCAGGAAACTCGGTTCAGCTGGAATTGTTATAAAGTTCAGCTGGAGGTTTTCTTCTCCCTGTGGTCTTTTTCCAGTTCCTCTTGTGGCCCTCCCCAAGGACCCCTGTGAGACAAGTCAGAAATGGCTTCCTTGGGGACCCAGAGAGCCCACAGGGCTTTTCCCGCTGCTTCCTCTACCCCTGTATTTCACTCAGCTCTCTAAATTGACTCAGCTCCAGTTCAGGTTGAATCTTTCTCCTGTGATCTAGACCTTCAGGTTCCCCAGTGAGGGTGTGTGTTCGGGGGCAGATGGTCCCCCTTCCCCACTTTCACAGTTTGGGCACTCACAGTATTTGGGCTGTCTCCTATGTCCTGCAGGAGCAATCTGCTTCCTTCAAAGGGTCTGTGGATTCTTTTGGCTTTCCTGGTATATTCCTGCAGTAGTTGTTGGAGCAAAAGTTCATGATGTGATCTCCACATGCTGCTCTCTCCATCTAAGTGGGAGCTGCAATTTAGACCTGCCTGCTATCCACATTTTTTCCTTCCTCGATTTCTCATACATTTTAAAAAAGTATAAAATGTTCTACTCTTCCAGAGGGCAGATTATGAATGTAAATATAAATTATAAAAAGTTTATGCCTTGTTGCCTAACTTATTCTTTTTCGAGCAATTGATTATATGGAAATAATCAGAATTCAACAAAAATGAATTATTATTTACATTTTTGTTTATAACAGAGAAATATATATATACACATACATACATATATATCCAGTCATATAAGTTTAGGAAAATAAATTATAACAATTTCCAATGCCTGCATAATATTTCACATATAAATGCATATACAGAATGAGGAAATATGCAAAGTATATAAATAAATGACCAATGTATGAGTCCAATTTTGTAATACTATATATTGCAATTTATATTATAAAGTATATATATATGAATATTACAAACATAAAATATATTTTCGTAACACATCAACATATATTTTGTAATACATAAACGTATACACACACAGCATATATATATAGGTATAGTATATACTCTGGTATTAAAAGTGGTTATCTCTCCATGGTGGATAATTTTTTATTTCTTTTTCGAGCTTTTATATATTTTAGAAATTTTTTATCGTGAACATGTTCCCTTTGCAACCTGATAAAAATAATAAAGGCTTTAAGAACACATAGCCACATAGAGGGAAACAACACGAACTGGAGACTATCAGAAAGTGGAGGGTGGGAGGAGGGAGAGGATCAGGAAAAATAACTAACAGGTCCTAGGATTAATACCTGGGTGATGAAATAATTGGTAAAACAAATCCCATAACAGAAGTTTACCTGTGTGACAAACCTACACATGTACCCTGGAACTTAAAAGTTAAAAAAGACTAATTTAATAAACTATTTGTAAGTTGTAGTTTCATCTTTGATGATGATGTAGCTTATTACATAAGTGTTCTACTTTTGAAGAACTTTAAGAGTGTTATTCATGATAAACTGTCCTTTTAAATCTGTTTGACACTGGTAATTATATAAAGGACCAAGTTTCCCTTCTTTCTTCTACTGCTAGAAAGCTAAGAGGCAAATTTCTTGTCCATCATTAAAAACATCCTTTTCTTCTTTCTTTTGTGTTTCTTTTCCTCTCTTCTCCCCTCCCCTCCCCTCCCCTCCCCTCCCCTCCCCTCCCCTCCCCTCCCTCTCATTCTTTCTGACAAGGTCTCTCTCTGTGTTGCCCAGGGTGAAGTGCAGTGATGTGATCATACCTCACTGCAACCTAGAACTCAAGCAATTCTCCTACCTAAGCCTCCTGGGTGGCTGGGACTGTAGGTACGGACTACCATACTCAGCTATTTTTTGGAAAGACAGGCTCTTGCTATGTTGCCTAGGCTGGTCTTGAACTCCTGGCCTCAAGGAATCCTCTCCTCAGCCTCCCAAAGAATTGGGATTACAGGCATGAGTCACAGTGCCTGGCTTCTATTGTCAATGTATTGTGTTTTCTAGTATTTAACATATCCTTCTAATCCATATTCTTTTTTTTTTTTTTTTTTGAGATGGAGTCTCACTCTGTCACCAGGCTGGAGTGCAGTGGCGCCATCTCGGCTCACTGCAACCTCCAACTCCCTGGTTCAAGCGATTCTCCTGCCTCAGCCTCCCCAGTAGCTGGGATTACAAGCATGCACCACCATGCCCAGCTAATTTTTTTTTTTTTTTTTTTTAAGTAGAGACAGGGTTTCACCATGTTGGCCAGGATGGTCTCGATCTCCTGACCTCATGATCCGCCCACCTCAGCCTCCCAAAGTGCTGGGATTACAGGCATGAGCCACTGCGCCCGGCCCATGTTCAGTCTTTTCTAGAACAGTAGAACAATTGGGGCATGAATAGATCTGTGTAGACACACACACAGACACACACACACACAGAGACACACACACACAGACACACACAGACACACAGACAGACACACAGACACACACAGATACACACACACAGACACACACACATTTTAAAGGTGAGGATAGAATAACTTAGTTTTTGAGATTTTAAAATATTTCTGTATAACAGCATCCATTCTTTTTTTTTTTTTTTTTTTGAGACGGATTCTTGCTCTGTTGCTGGGGCTGGAGCGCAGTGGCACGATCTCGGCTCACTGCAAGCTCCGTCTCCTGGGTTCACGCCATTCTCCTGCCTCAGCCTCCCAAGTAGCTGGGACTAACAGGTGCCCGCCAATACGCCTGGCTAATTTTTTGTATTTTTAGTAGAGACGGGGTTTCACCGTATTAGCCAGGATGATCTCAATCTCTTGACCTCGTGATGCGCCCGTCTCGGCCTCCTGAAGTGCTGGGATTACCTGCATGAGCCACTGCACCGGGCCAACAGCATCCATTCTTATACAGTGTGTTAGTTCTACAATTTGTTGGCAGTTTTAGCACACAAAGCTAGTTATCTTATTATGTTTCATACAGGTACAGTTTTTCCTTTACTCCTATCTTGCACAGCCCTTATTTTAATCACTGTTTTACACAATTTTGCTGTGGTTGGTATCTGGTCCATAATGGCAACATAGTTTCCTGGAAAAGGCACTGGGATTGACATCAAAATTTTAAAGTTTGTATCTGGACTCTGACAATTACTGGCAATATGGCCTCAGGTAAGCTATTTAAACAATCTGAACCACTTCATTTGTGGAATATAATAGAATACCCTTGTTCATAACTAGCTAATACAGTTTTTAGAATCAATTTTAATCAGAAGTATGGAAAATTTGTATCACACTCATGTATGATTGTAAAGTGTTGGACAAAGATATCCAGGCTAACAAAGCCTAAATTTACCAAGCTGATCACCTTAGCTTAAGGCTGTTATCTGCCCAAAGAGGGTGACTTTTTCTCATTTGTACAAAGTCTTCTTAAGGGCTAGTTGCATCTCTAAAATACTATCTTCATAAATTGCAATGCTATTATCCAAATGCATTTCTCTATATTGACAATTTTGTGGGCTAAGATCCTGAAAATGCTGGTGAGATTAACCACTTGTTTTCCTACCTGGGAAGTCACCAATTGATGAACTAATAGTAGACATTCACAAGAGCCCTATTTTTGTTGGAATTTTTAATGCATGGTTATTTAAGATAACCATAATCATTAGTATTCGGGGTTTTGCACAAGGTAATGCTGTAGCATTTGCATCAAAAGTAGTGTATCTGGGAATACTTTGCTCTCATTTTGTGTCTCCCTTGCCACCATGTCTAACACATTCTGTAAGGTCTGCATGAAGAATCTGCACTTCACCATGTGAGGTTCAACTTATTATTAGCCTGGCGTGGTGAATGCTGAGATGGGCCGTCCAAATTTCCTCTTTAGGTCTGAGGCACTTATTTCCCAGGATTGTTGGTTCCTGCCAGTTTAGAGCTGGCAATTCCATCTCCAGGAATTGCCCTTGGCTGAACGGCTGCCCCTTTGAAGGTCGCATTCTTTTCCCAGGTGCAACCAGCATTGAATGCCTGGATGATGCAGGATACAAGGCCAACCTCCTTTACACAACTTGGGACATGTCTGAAGGGCGACCCCAGTTTTAAAGATTTCCACAAAACTGATGGGTCTTGGTTGCAACTCTATTATAGTTCAGTTTATCCCATACTCTGTTGGATGCGCTGTTCATAAGAACACTCCCCTAAAGCCTCCTGCACACAAATCTTTGTCTTTGAGTGTATTTCCCAAGAACTTGATCTGACTACTTGCAAAACTTCTAGAAATCCCTGCGATGGGCCAGGTTCTGTGGCTCACGCTTGTATTCCCAGCACTTTAGGAGGCCAAGGCGGGCAGATCACGAGGTCAAGAGATTGAGACCATCCTGGCCAACATGGCGAAACCCCGTCTCTACTAAAAATACAAAAATTAGCTGGGCATGGTGGTACACAACCATAGTCCCAGCTACTCAAGAGGCTGAGGCAAGAGAATCACTTGAATCCGGGAGGCAGAGGTTACAGCAGTGAGCCATGATTGTGCCACTGCACTCAAGGCTGGCAACAGAGCCAGACTCCATCTCAAAAAAAAAAAAAAGAAAGAAAGAAATCCCTGAGATGAATCTTCAGGTGTGAGAGTTAGTTGCCTCTTAGTCAATAGCCATTCTCTTCTTCTTGCTTACAAACTGAACTCCAGTTTGATTAGACTGTCAACAGAGGCCTGGATCAAGAAAATATATTTTCCAGACTCCATGGCAGTCAGGGGTGCCATGTGACACAGCTCTGACCAATGTGATATAAGCAGAAGTCACTGCCTTTTAAAAGGGCTAAGTGAGCGGATATATCTCCTTCTACCCTTTAGCCTCGTTCTTCTTCCCTGAAAAGTATTTTTAATACTAGAAAGGGACATGAGGAAAAACCCAACAGATTTTGAAACCTCAGCTCTAAAATCCTTCAGCTCCTGAACCAATGTCAGCTACCACTTAAATTAGGGCTTCCATATTGAGATACATACACTGTATCTTGTTTATACCATTGTTATTGGATTTTAAAAAGCAGTCAAGCTCAATTCCTATCTAATAAAGCGGGGGTGGGGAAAGTGCTTTTAGGCTTTGGATTCAGATGGCATGTAAACCAAAGTTTAGTTTCTTAATCAGAGTTAGATGATCTGGTCTTGAGTTGTGGTTTATTGACCTTCAGTGAGTCCCTTACACACATTCAGCCTCGGCTCCCTTATTTGTAAAATGGGGAGAACATTACCTATGACACTATTCTTAATGAGGATGAAATGAGAGAATAACTGTAAAAGTATCTAGTACAATGCCTGGCATAAGTACTCTGTTACTATTAGTTCACTTCCCCCCCCCCCCCCCCACTTATCTGACAGTTCCTTGCAGCTACCAAGTTTATCATTACACATTAGCTATCAGATGCCCTATGGACCTACTAGGACTGAGCAATTCTGATAGGGTCCTCGCTCAGCCTATCAACAGCCACCTAGGATTGGGATCAGCTCTTACTGACCTGTCCTTTCATGAAGCCATGATACATAGTGTGATGCAACAAAATAGAAGGAGAACGAGAAAGTATTGCTGTTTGGTTCCCTGGGAATGGGACTAAGAGACAAAGTTGAGCATGCAAGGGTATTCATTCAGGAGCATCCTCAGATTCAAACCCTGTGGAAGGTGGGGGAAGGAGGCAAGATTGGGCAGAGGGAGAAGTCAAGCTGTGATACAGGTTCAGCGACAGCCTATATTGATCCTATGGAAAGTGCTAAAGCAAGGAAGGTGCTGCAGAAATTTTCTCAGATTGGGCTGAAGTGGCCATGACTTTATACTCCCACATGGATCAGACATTGGGTGTAAGCTACCCAGAGAAAGGGCATGTCATTGCACAGCTGCTGTCTGCAGCTGAGGCCGACCCTGAAAAGGCTGACAGCTGGAGGCTGTCTGTCTAGAGTAGTCTCAACAGCTAAGGCAGCTCCTCCTTCCTTGAAGAGGGATCTTCCTTGAAGAGGCTCATCCCGGCATCCACTACAAATGGGAAGCAGAAACAAAGTAAGAGGAAACTACAGTGCTGAAACTTGAGCATAAACTAACAAAATATTTTCTGACTTACTATAGACTAATGCAGTCCTAGTTCCTGGCAAGAGGAATTTTTAATACTGTCCTTTGAAAAAAAAAAACTCTGGAAATTAAACTTGCTTTACACCATCGTTTTCTCATCTTCAAAAACAGTTTTGGCCTTGTTTCCTTGAAATGGAAGAACTGCATTGTGCTAATGGCATCAGAGGTAAAAGATTTGGGATACTATATTTAAAAAGTCTCACTCTTTTGAATGAACTGTACTGTCAGCTCAGTCAAAATTAATTTTTGCTTTTATTAGTCTAAAATTTGTCCACAAATAACCAATACATATGGTGCTTAATCACTGAAAAAGCAATTTACATACATTATCTCATAATCCATACAACTGTGTTGGAAGATTGCACTTGTCACCTTTATTTCTTTTATTTCCTGTGACTCTATAGAAATCTTTACCAAATTCTTCAGCTACTTAGAGCAAAAATAAAAGTAAGCAAGCAAAACACAAAAGAGGGGGGAGATTTATGTTTCAAAATGTATATAAATGATTTCATAATTTTTTAAAATGGCATTTCTGACATTTTCAAAGCTTTCCTTTTCTGAGACATTGCTGAGGCTTATTAGGATGTAAAAGGAAGATTAGAGAAGTAACTATCTCCACCTTACCCTCTACCTTACTGTCCCTAAACACCATTTATGACTTATGCTCTTATTTAATCCTTACAACTACATTAGAGTGTGTGTGTGTGTGTATGTGCGTATATGTATATAATTTTTTCCGGAGGAGAAAATTGCATTTCAGGCACAGGTAACTTTTCCAAGGTCATTAAATGATAGAATATATAGACTTCAACTTAAGTGTTTGTATTCTAAGTCCAACCTTTTCTGCTCTTTTCTCTTACTCAGAATCTGTTTTCAGACATCATTAGGTACATCACTACATAATTAATGCCCTCTACGGTAGATAATCCAGCAAATACATTCCAGAATTCTAAGGTATAAAATGTTTATCCTCTTGAAACCAAACAACACACACCTACTTGATCCTTATCATAGATGTTGGTTTGTGAATGTAGAGGCTAAAATGAGACAGGTGTTTGTTAATTAAGCTTCCATTGTTGAGAGCAGGCTTTGAGTTGTTGCTAAAAATATTGTTTGTTAAGAGCTCTTCTCTTTCTGATTCTCTATCACTGTCTCTCCCTCTCTGCCTCTATTTCTTTCTATATCTCTGTCTCTCTCTGTCTTTGACTCTCCAACCTGTCTCTTTGTGTATGTTTCTTTCCTTTTCTCTCTCTTTCCCTTTTATCTCTGTGTGTATATGTCTCTTTGTCTCTGCCTTGGTTTCTATCTCTTGTGTGCCTGTCTTGCTATTTTTTTCATGGTAACATACTAAGGCTTACTGGGAATTATTTTGCTTCTTGAGAGACCTTCAAGTTTTCTAAATTATTTTGTTAAACATTTTCTCATAATAACAATAAGCAGAAGACAATTCGTCAAACAGAAGAGGTGAATGTTTAATGATAAATCCCTATATACTATGTTTTGTAAAGCCCATTATGTTTTCAAAGGTTTTGATGATCATTAGTTAATTCCTGCTGCATTTCTGTCAGATGGGCTTCTGCCTTAACCCTCCCAAAAGAAGACTTTAGTATGACCGAGGCCCCCTAACCTCCAGTCTGCACTGGCATGGGCCTGCCAACTTTACTTACTCCTGTGCTTTAGAGCGGAGGTCAGCAAACCGTAGCCCACGGACCACATCTCACCTGCCGCTTGTTTTTGTATGAGTTAAGAGTGAAGAATGGTGTTTACATTTTTAAAGAATTAGAGAAAAAGAAAACTAATATGCAGCACAGACCACATGTGACCTAAAAAGCTGCTGACTCTTGCTTTATAGAATGTTGTATGGGAGTAGCCACAGCCATGATTTCTCTGGGACATTAGAAGGATATTATAACAACTTTTCCCACGTTTTCTGAGGTCAGGTTACCAAGAAGCAGAGCGTGAGGGAGGCATGATTTTGCGAGTGGGTTAGTGGGGAAGTGTTACCAGGTGAAACCTCTAATGGAGTAAGGAAATCAGGAAAGGGCAGGAGAAGAAGCTAGGCAAAGATGTGGGTTTGGCTGAAATCTAGACTCAGCTGAATCTCACAGGGAGCTGTGCAGCATTAAGAATACCATGGAGATGTCTCACCCTGAGGCAAGGAGACTGGATTTTAATACCCCAATTATCAGTCAGTCATTAGTAACAAGCCAACTCCCAGAAAAGGAGTCAATGTAACTTCCTAGTCCTCTCTGTACAAGGCAGTCTCTGTTGACCTAGTATAATTCTTCAAAGATGGGTGAACGATGACCTGTTAGCAGGTAGCACTCATAGCAGCTGGAGAATAGGACACAATAGCCTGGTGAAGGGGATCTGGGTACAGAATTGACAGCAGCTACTATACAGATGATAAAGGTGATGTGGAGGCTCCTCTAACCTTTTACCCCCTGTTAGCAGGTTGGAGTCTGTCCTGCACCACGTGGAGGTCTTGACTCTGAGTGGCTATCTGGATGGGCACCAACATTCTGTTTACGGATACACAGCCATGACAAAGAGAGGAGTGTCAGCCTTATGAACATGAGAGAAGGCCAATCTTCCTTCTAGATTAGAGGATGAAGAGTGATGGAATGTCTCAGTTTGATAGGCTTTTAGGGTCATTGTATCCAATAACCTTGCTTTAAACAGGAAGAGTGATTTCATAGGGTCCCACAACTGGCAAGCAATTAATTGAGTTAGAAACTACATCTCTGTTTTCTAACTTAGATTATAAGGTGGTTTTCACCATTCCGTGAGGCATCTCTGGACTGAATACCTAATATCACAGCATAGCTAGTGTTTCTCTGTTTAAGAAAAAGTGGGAAAAATTATTAGTTAATTTTCTCCGCTATCTGATTCATTAACCACTATTCCTATGACATGAGAAGTTATTCCCTAAGTTGTGACTAGTATTTTTTAAACTTTTTTTTCATTTTAAAGCAGTTTTAAATTTACAGAATTATTTTGAAGATAGTACAGAGAGTTCCCGTATGTATACTCCACATTGTTTTTCCTATTAACAGCTGGCATTAGTATGGTATTAAATATGTATTACTATAAATATTTCTATTGTAAAAATCTGGGTCTATACTAAGCTTAAATTAGATTCATACTGATGTCTCTAACTCTAAGCCATTACCATGTAGATCATTCTAGGGTCTTACCTTTGCTTACCTGTAACCTCCCACTCCAACAGTGAGATTTGGCTCCCACTATCCACTATCCATTTAGTTATTCGATTCCAGTATACATATATATTTAGAATTGTTAACCCACACCCCCATTGGAAACAACTTTATCAGCTACAGCACAGTTGTTAAATACAGGTCTTTTTGCTCTTTTGTGTTTTAAATTCCACTTATTTCCAAGGTAACTTAGGTTGACAACTCTTCACTCACCCTCTTCAGCGAAGTTGTTTCAAACATTTGTAATGCATTTAGATTCTTTGGTCACATTCTATTTTCCATCCTGCAATCTCCTGACCTCTTCAATAATTAACAAAAAATGTATCTATTATGGTTTACTCTGTGCTATAAAGTTCTACAAGTTTTGACAAATGCTCATTGTTTTATTTTCACCATTACAATATCAAATACTCTGGAAAGGGCAAAATTATAGAGACAGTAAAAACACCTGTTTTCCAGGGACTTGGGAGGAGGCATGTGAGGACTGAATAGGAGAAACACAGTGTTCTTCTAAAATGAGTGAGTTGTTTTTTCTGTTTCTATTTTCTGGAGGAGATTGTGAAAAATTGGTGTCATTTCTTTCTTAAATGTTTGGTACATTTGAACAGTGAAATCATCTGGGCCTGGTGCTTTTACAAAAACCTATTAATTATTAATTCAACTTATTTAATAGAAATAGAACTATTCAAGTTAACTATTTCTCCTTTTATGAATTTTGGTGGTTTGTATCTTTCAAAAAATTAGTGTATTTCATGTAGTTATCAAACTTACATGCATAGAATTGTTCTTAGTATTCCTTTATTATCCTTTTAATAATGAACATGTGATCAGTAGTGATGAACTTCTTTCATATTAGTAATTTTGGTCTTCTCTCTCTTTTTCTCTCTTCCTTCTCTCTCTCTCTCTCCCTCCTTCCCTCCCTCCCTCCTCTCCCTCTCCCCTTGTCTCCCTCCCCCATCTCTGTTAACTAGATATTTATCAATTTTATTTATCTTTTCTAAGACCCAGCTTTTGCTTTCGTTATTATTTTCCTGGTTTTAATTTCACAGATTTCTACTCTAATTTTTATTATTTTTTCTACTGCTTGTTTTAGGCTTAAATTGCTATTTTTTATCTACTGTTACCAAAGGTTTAACCTTAGTTTACTGATTTTAAATTTTTTTCTAACATATGCATTTAATGTTATAAAGTTATCTGTAAGCTCTGCTTTCATCACATCTCACATATTTGGGTAAGTTATATTTTCATTTTTATTCAATTCAAAATGTTTTTATATTATCCTGAGACTTCTTTGACCCATCTGTTATTACAAATGTGTTGCTTCATCTCCAAATATTTTGGGATTTTCCAGGTATCTTTCTCTTATTGATTTCTATTTTAAATTCTACTGTGGTCTGAGAACATACTTTGTACAATTTTTGTTCTTTTAAATTTGTTAAGGTATATCTTATAGTCCAGAATGTGGTATGTCTTGGTGAATGTTCCATGAAAACTTGAGAAGAATGTATATTCTGCTGGTGTTGGATGAAGTATTCTATTAATGTCAATTAGGTTAAGTTAATTGATAGTGGTGTTCAAGTCAACTATATATTAATTGATTTTCTGTTTGACTGACCTATCACTTACTGATAGGGCTGTTGAAGTCTCCAACTATAATACTAAATTGTCTATTTCTCCTTTCACTTTGATCAGTTTGGGTCTCATGTATTTTGGCATTTATTCGTGGGTCTCATGTATTTTAGGTTCGTATGTGTTTAGGATTATTGTCTCTTTTTAAAGAATTAACCCATTTTGTATTATGTAGCACTGCTCTGTATTCCTGTTTTCTTGTTCTGAACTTTACTTTATCTGAAATTAATATTGCTACTCTAGCTTTTGTTTGATTAGTATCAGCATAATTTATTTTCTCCATCTCTTTGCTTTTAAACTGAGACTTAATATTTTTCTTTTTTTTTTTCTTTTTTTTTCTCAAGACAGAGTCTCACTCTGTCACCCAGGCTGGAGTGCAGTGGCATGACCTAGGCTCACTGCAGCCTCCACCTCCCAGATTCAAGAGATTCTCCTGCCTCAGTCTGCCAAGTAGCTGGGATGATAGGCACCTGCCACCACGCCCGGCTAATTTTTGTATTTCTAGTAGAGATGGGGCTTCACCGTGTTGGCCAGGCTGGTCTTGAACTCCTGATCTCAGGTGATCTGCCCGCCTCGGCCTCCCAAAGTGCTGGGATTATAGCCATCAGCAACCGTGCTCGGCGCTGAGTCTTAATATTTAAAGTATATTTCTCATAGACAATGTATAGTTAGGCCTTGTTTTTATATACACTCCAAAAATATATCTTGTAAATGGTGTATTTAGACTATCCACATTTAATGTAGTTACTCACATACTTTGCTTAATATCTCATATTTATAATAACTGTTTTGTAGTCATTGCCTGAGAATTCAGTTTTTGCTTTTTCTCATTTTATTTGAGCATTTTATATGCTTCCATTTTATTTCCTCTCTTAAAATATCAATCATACTTTAAAAAATTAGTGGCTACCCTATAGTTGCAATGTATATTTTTAATTCAAGTCCACCCTCATGTAACACTGTGCTGCCTCATATATAGTGCGGCTACCTTATAACAGTATTCCCAGTTCCTCTCTCCTATCCCTTATGACGTGCTGTCTTTCATTTTATATATCTATATGTTACAATCACCATATGTGTTATTATAATTACTTTAAGCAAACAGTGGTATTTTAATTCAATTAATCAATAAGTAAAATAAAATATTTTATTTTGCCTTTGTTTCTCCTCCTGTGCACTTCCTTTCTTCATGTAAATCCAAGTTTATGACCTTTATACTTTTCCTTCTGCCTGAAGAAAATCTTTTCATTTTTCTTGCAGGACTGGTTTGCTGCTGATGAATTCCTTCAATTTCTGTTTTTCAGAGAAAGTCCTTATTTCTTCTTTACTTGTAAAGTCAAGATAGAGATAGAAGTAAAGTGGAGATAGAATTCTAGTTTGATTTTTTTCTTTTAGTTTTTTAAATATTTCATTTCACTCTTTTATTTTGCATGGTGGCTGACAAGACGTCCACTGCTACTTATGTTCTTATTCCTCTGTAGATAAGTTTTTCTCCCTTTGTATTCCTTCAACGTTTTCTTTGTCATTGGTTTTCTGCAATTTGAATATGATACTCTTAGGTGTAAATTTTTCTTTTATTTATTCTATTTGGTGTTTTCTGAGCTCCATAGATCTGTGTTTTGATGCCTGCAATTTAATTTTGGAAGTTCTTGGCCATTATTACTTCAAACCTTTTGTTGGCTCTGTTCTCTTTTTTCACCTACTAGCACTAAATATTATAATTAGGCATATGTTACACCTCTTAATATCATTTTTTTCTAATTCTTTGTTTTCTTTTGCATTTTAATTTGGAAACTTTCTTTTGACCTATTTTCAAGATCACTGGATCACTGGTTCTTTTCTCAGCTATATTGAGCCCAACAAAGGCACTCTTCATTTCTGTTACAGTATTTTTTTATTTCTAGTATTTCCTTTTGATTCTTTTTTAAAGAATCCATCTCTCTGCTTACACTACCCATCTGTTCTTGCATGTTGCCTACTTTTTCTGTTAGCGCCTTTATTGCATTAATCATTGGTTTTTAATTTTCCTGTCTGATAATGCAAACATCTGTGTCATAATCTCCGTCTGTTTTTGATACTTGTTTTATCTCTTTAGACTTTTTTTCTCTTGTCTTTTTGCCTTATAAGTTTTAGTTGAAAGCTGTACATGTTGTTTCAGCTAATAGGAACTGAGGATTTATGTTAATCTGGCCAGGAATTGGACTTTGTTTAATATTTGCTGTAGCTCTAAGTGGGAACACTGTGTTCTAAATTCCTCTAATGTCATTTTTGTTTCCCCTCTTAACCTTGGGCTTCCCTAAGTATTCCCTCTCAGAGACTGCGTCTTACAGCTCTTAGCTATTATCCATTCTTATTGTACTGTTGGTATGGTGGTAAGATGTAGGGGAGGGGAATATTCAATAATATTCTGATTAAATATCAGTCTTTTAGTGGGAATTTGTCTCTGACTTGTGGTCTTTGCCAGTATTTTTCCTTCTATTGCTTCCCAGTGCCTTAAGTGAGACAGGAGGTCTAGAAAGGACTACAGTCAAAGGAATGACTTTTTCCCAAAATTCAGCAACACAACTCTAGTAAAGTCTTTCCTCATGTAGAGTAGACCTTTCTCATGGAGAAAACTGGACAGAAATCATAGTGGTCACTCTTCTCTTACCCCTGCCAAAGCCACAAGGGAATCTTTTAATTGAAGTGTGCCATCTGTTTTCAGTTGGGACCCTGACTCATGCACTTGCTTTTTAATTTTTATATGCATATGCCATTTCCACCTAATTAGCTTTACAGAAGCAACTCGAAGCAGAACCTGCAACTTACACTGGATTCTTAATAAACAAACATCTTTTATACAACATAGTTTTTTTCTGTGAATACTTGTTTATTTCTCCATTTATTCATTCAATTAAACAAAGATGTATTTAGGGCCTACTGTGTGCCATGTGCTATGTTAGATACTGTACACAGGGATACTGTTCAGTCCTCAAAGAGAAGCCTAGAACATAGGCAGAGGGCTTAAAGTATAGTGAAACAACAAGAGGGCTGAGGTTGAAATATACCCAGTGAACTATGAATGCCTAGAGGAGAATTTGATTATTTTTAACCTAGGAAGCCAGGAAAGGCTTTGCTAAAAAAGTGACACTTGAAATGAGTTTTGAGAGAGGTATTCACCGGGTTGACAGGGTAAAAATGTGTGATCACAGGCTCAGTTTTCACATGACTAAAGAAAGGCATGAAGGGAAGACAAAGCTTTCAGAGGCTAAGTCCAAACTACATGCCATACTAAAGAGTTTGGAAGTTTGGATGTTACTCTATAGTAACATCCAAGTTATCGAAGGGCTATTTAGAGGAATGTGAAGGGCCAGATGCACATTTCAGAGAGATGGTCTGACAATATCCTGGAGGGTCATTGGAAAAAAGTGAGACTGATAGTAAGGTCAATTTAAGCAGCTATTATAATAGATCAAGTGAGAAGGGAAAAGACCTTGAATTAAAGTAGTAGGCAATGATGATGATGATAATAAGAGATAGATGGTGACTGATTTGAAGATGTTGTCAATCGAGTCATCAGGACAATAGGAAGGTACTAGTTCACGACGAAACTATAATTCCTGAATGGCATTTGTATGCTGGGAACAGCATAAGCTGATTTTCAATTGTCTATAATAGTCTGGAAATAAATACTCTGCCCTAATGGAGACTGAACAACAATGTGTTAGTGTGTATTATTGCTTTAAAATGGGAAGAATGAGTTATCTCTGCTTCAAATCTCCCATGTAGTTGGGTAGTGAAACAATTTTTCTTTTTTAAAAAATATCCTATGGGGAAAGAAACTTTGTGGAAATAATATGTAAATAGGCTATTGCTTTGTGACTTTGCCTATTTCTATTTTCTATCACACATGATTGCGAATTTTTCTCTAGCGAGGAATAGCCTTTTCTTTTTTATTATTGGTAGCTTGGATTTTTTTTTCCTCTTCATTAAAACAAAGAGTTATGTGGCCTGGGGAAAAGAAATGCAAAGCAATGGCACTTCCTGTGAAAAAAGACTGCGTTTAAAAGCCTCACATTTTAAATAACATTGTGTGGTAAGTTTTGATATCTACTTGAAGAGATTTTTTTTCTGCTGATAACTTATTCATGCAGTTCCTCGTGATGTTAATGATAATCATTGTGTACTTTTCAAAAAGAGAATAAAATTTGCCCTAGAAATATATTGAATTCAGTCCTTCAGAAATTCTATCATGGAAAATAGTCATTGTGCCCCTTGTTTCCTGGTTTTTGTTGTTTTTGTCATCAAAATAAACATCCACAAGAAGCAAGTATTTTAATGTAAGAAATAAAGGTGAATCCCCAAATAGACAAAAAAGCAATTTACAAAAAAATATATATACATGAATATGAAAAGATTTTCAACTTAAGAGATGATAGCATAAATGAAAATTAAATCAATAATAAAATTAGGTTTCATCCATAAATTTTCCAATTATAACATATTAATACCCAGCTTTAACTAAAGTGGAATGAATTAAGTTGCCGCATATGTGGCTGATACAAATCAGTATAAGTTGTCACCAATTTACTGGAGGGCAAAACGGAAATCTGTATTAAGACACTTAAAAATATTTTCTGCTTTTAAGCTATCAATTTCACTTCTAAAAATGTATCCTAGGAAAATTAAGACAAATTTCCACTAGGATTTAGCCAAAGTGTAATATTTGCAGTGTTATTTACAGTAGCAAAACATTTATAGTGTGTGGAGGGGCAGGGGAGAAGACTAAATATTTGACAACAGAAATTTGGATAAATCTATTTATCTAAAATATATGATGATGTGACTGTGTGTGTATATATACATTTATGTATATATATGGAATCAGGCCTGGTCCCCACAGGAGACAGGAACACAAACACAGTATACTTGAAATAGGATAATTCAAGAAGGGTTTATTTATATGCAGGAACATAGGGTTAGTAGCAGCCAAGATACCATGACTACAGGCTTGAAAGCATGAGAGAGAGGACAGATAATGTTGGTTATCTTAAGAGGAGCAGTAAATAACTTTTAGTTGAGAAAAATAGCCAGCCCAAGGCAAGCTTTCAGGGAAAGAACCAAGAAAGTAAATACCCTGTCTCACACCTCTCCCTTCTTTGCAGTCTTCTTCTAGAGCCAAAATCAACTTATATTGTGGACAGAAGTTGAGGTAGTGGTGAATGAGAAAGGGTTGGATCTGGAAGGGAGTCAAGCAGAAGTCATCTCACTGCCATCTCATACAGCCCATTCTTTTTGATTTGCAATATCCATTCTTGCATTTCATTGGGATGAAACCTTCATTTTCCCAACAGAGGAGTGCATGAAATTCCATCAACTACTGTATCATTGCAAGATGATAAAATCTCATCATACTGTCACATAAAATATAAAACATTAATCAATGCCAGAGTTCATATAATACAATATGGGAAAAGGGATTAATTTCACAAAATGTCGATATGTTAGACCCCATTTCTATAGCTGGTCATAAGGGCTAAATTGATTAGTATAGTTACCTTCTACCACACATTACCTGCGCCTTTATCCTTTGATGGCATGCCAGATGGATGGTAATCTTTACTGGGGGATGGTCCAAACTTTAAAGAAGTTGAGTCTTTGATGTCTGGTTTACATTGCAATGATGCAGATTTTCATGAATCAGGACTATTGAGTGCAAGAGAGAGATACGATGTATTCTAGGAAATGCCCTAGCTCTCAAAATCAGCCTTTTTGCCTTTGTTGTGTAGCAATAACCCAGTTTCCCCCTGATAATCAGAATAAATCACCTTCTCAGTATAGTGACCCCCTTCTATGTTTGTTGTTTCAATGGCATGATAAGTCCCAAATGGCAGGGACCTCACTCAGCTTTCACTAATGGGGTTGTAACTGTGTCCTTTGTTGAAAGGATTTCTCTGTTGGTCACTAGGGCATCTAAATTCAGTGAATGGAGCAAAAATACTTTCAGCGAGTATAACAGAGGGGCCATTCCTGTTTATACTCCTTAATGTCTAGACTTACACAATTATGGTAAAGAAAGCACCATATATTGAGAGTTGCAAGGCATTCTTTCCAGCTGGCACTGTAACTGAACCTTCACCAGTCTACTACACTTTACATAAAGCCAGATGCTTCTTGGTGAAAACACTTAATAAGGCCAGTGAACTCTGGGAGCATTGGAAGATATTATTGTCCTTCCTTTACAGTATGTAGGAGATATATATATATATATGTATATATATATGCAATGCTGTGTGGATACCACAGCAATAGATAAAGCATTCTTTAGGTACAAAATGGTGGTGCTGGCCATGTGGTGGGCTTGGAGGCCAAATTTATAATCCTAATATGTGTTTATCACTGTGAGAATAAGACATTTTCATTCCTATGAGGGCAGTAATCCAAAGTAATCAATCTGCCGCTCAGTATATAGCTTCTGTCTTTGATAATATGATACTTTGTAAATGGGTGCTTTAAAAAATAGACTTTTAATATTAGAATAATTTTAGACTTACAGAAAAGTTGCGAAGATAATACAAAGAGTACTCATTATAACCCACACCACTTTCTCTTATTATTAACATCACAAATTACTATGGTATATTTTGTCTAAATTAATGAACCAATATTGACACAGTATTATTAAAGTTCATACTTAATTCAGATTTCCTCAGTTTTTAGCTATCGTCCATTTTCTGTTCCAAGATACCATCCAGGGCCCCATTACATGAATTGTCATGTTTCTTTAGGGTTCTCTCTGTGACAGCTTCTCAGACTTTCTCTGATCACCCTAACAGTTTTGAAGAGTGCTGGCCTGGTATTTTTTTAAGTATTCCTAAATTGGAATTTGTCTGATATTTTTTGCATGACTAGACTAGGGTTGTAGGTTGTGGGGTTGTGGGGTTTTAAGAGGAACGCCAAAAGGTAAAATGCTATTTTTATCACATCATATCCAAGAGTAATGCTGTCAACATATATATATATAGTATGTATATATGCTGTCAATATCACTGTTGAGGTTGAACTGAATCACCTGGCTGAGGTAGTGTTTGCCAGTTTTCTCCACTGTAAAACTACTTATTTGTTTTCCTCCTTTTCATACTATAGTGCTTGGAAGAAAGTCACTATTCAGCCCATACTTATTCAACAGGGAGTTACGCTCTACCTTCTTGAGAGCAGAGTATCTGCATAAATTATTTGGAATTCTTCTTCATGGGAGATTTATCTGTTCACTCATATTTATTCATTTATTTATATCAGTATTTACTCATTAATATTTATTATATACTTTGAGTTATAATCTAATACTATTTTATATATTTTGTTGCTTAAATTGTTCCAGATTTTGCTACTGGAAGTTCTTTCAGTTGACTCCTGTGTCCCTTTGACATAATCCATCAATGTGAAGGGTTTGTTTGTTTGTTTTAAGTTATTTCATTACTTTCTAGCACATAAAGTGAACCAGTTCATTTTATATAATTTCCTGCCTCAGTCCTACAATCATCAATTACTTCAAAGATCTCTGGTTCCTTTTACTGGAGAATGTTTATAGAAAGCCAAATCTGGGTACCATGTGTGCTCATTGCTATTGAGGGTAGTTTTGCTTCAGGACCCTAATGTTGACAGAGCAAGGAAATTTATGTATATATACTAACCTGTGAGTGTATACAAATCTTCAATATTTTTATAAGTAGCAATTTGTATTTATAGTAAGCTAAACATGAGTTCATATTGATGTCTCTAACTCTAATCCTTTACCACATGGATCATTCTGGACTCCTTCCCTTGCATATGTGTAACCTACCACTTCAACAGTGAGAAACATGGCTCCTACCATTTAGCATATACACATAAGTCCAGTATACATATTGCTATGATTTGAATGTATGTGTTCCCCCCAAATCCATATGTTGCAACCTAAGACCCAAGGTGATAGTACTAAAAGGAAGAACCTTTAGGAGGTGATTAGGCCATGAAGACTCCACCCTCATGGATGGAATCAGCACTCTTATAAAAGGGCTTGAGGCTGTGAGTTTGGTCCCTCTTGCCCTTCTACCTTCTGCCACATAAGCATGCAGTAAAGTCTTCCCTAGAAACCATATCTGTGACCAGCTTGATCTTGAAATTCCCAGCCCCCAAAACTGTGAGAAAATAAACCTCTGTTTTGTATAAATGACTCTACCCATTCTCAGGTATTTTGTTACAGCAGCACAAATGGGCTAAGATAGAAAATGGTACTGAGAAGAGGGAATGTTGCTAGAATACCTAAAAGTGTTGCTAAAACAAATACCTAAAAATATGCAAGTGGCTTTGGAACTGGGTAATGGGTAGAGGTTGGGAGAATTTTGAAGTTCATGCTAAAAAAAAAAAAAAAAGCCTAGATTACCATGAATGGAACATTAACCGCAATTCTCGCGAAGGCTCAGAAGTAGAGAGCTGTACAGACAGCCTAAATCTTAGAGCTATCTAAGTGGTCATGAATAGCACATTGGTAGGAATATGGATGGTAAAGGCTAAGCTGATGAGGTTTTAGATGAAAATGAGGAACAAGATATTGGAAACTGAAAGACCATACTTGTTACAAAGTGGCAATGATCTTGGCTGAATTTTCTTTATGCCCTAATGCTTTGTGAAAGGCAGAACTTGTGAACAATGAACTAGACTTTTTGGTGCAAGAAACATCTAAGCAAAGAGTTCAGAGTGTTGCATGGCTTCTCTCGATTGCTTATAGTAAAATGCAAGAATAAAGAAATGATTTAAAGATAGAATTTATAATTAAAAGAAAACCAGGTAAATATTTAGAAAATTTCCAACCCGGCCAAATTATGAAGAATAAGAAAGCATGTTTAGAAGAGAATATCAAGGATGTGACTAATTGACTATTTGATATGGAGATTAGTATGGATAGAAGGAAGCCGGATGCTGTTCATCAGGACAATGGAAGAATGAACCCAAAGGCATTTCTGCGATTTTTTTGGCTTCCCCACTTACTACAGTTACAGAATGCCAGGGCCTCTAGAGCAGAACAGTTCCAAAAGAGGGGCTCAGAGCTCCCATGGAAACTTGAGAGACTTGTTGCCCTGGGCTGCCTCAAGTCTCTGCTTCTCACATTCTGATGCAGTACTCTTTGGCCACCCCAGCTATATCTCAAGTGGGTTCAGGTGCAGCTCAGACCATCACTCCAAAAGGTACAGACTATAAACCTCGATGGCATCCAAATAGTGCCAATTCTGCAAGCGCACAGAGTACATGGGCTGTGGAGGTATGGCTACCTCCACCTAGATTTCAAAGGATGCTTCTGGGAATCTCGAAGCCCAGGCAGTGGATTGCTATAGGGGCAGGGCTGCCACAGAGAGCTGCTATTAGAACAATGCTTTGTGGAGCTAAGAGATCAGAACCACAGTTGAGAGTCCCAACTAGGGCAATGCTTAGCAGATCCATAGAGGTGGGGCTGCCCCTGAGCCTGCAGACATCTAGAGCCATCAGTGTGCTGAAGCTTCAGCCTAGGAGAGCTACAGTTACCTGCTCCAAACTATGAGAACTGTGGCATGGGCTGTATCCAGCAAAGCCTCCCAGGGAAGCTTGGAAACTGAACCCCCACTCCAGTGTTTCCAGAATGTGGGCAAGGAGTCAAGATTATTTTTAAGCTTCAAAATTTAATGTTATTTGCTCTGTTGGGTTTAGATCTTACTTAGAATCTGTTATTCTTGTGTTCTTGCCTATTTCTCCCTTTTGGATTAGAAATGTCTACCCTATGCCTGTCTGATTTTTGTATTTTGCAAACACATAGCTTGTTTGATTTCACAGGTTCGCAGCTGGAGATTAGTTTGCCTCAGAATGAATCATATCTTGAATCTCACCAATATCTAATTTAGATGAGACTTACACTTTAAAGTTGGTGCTGGAATGAATTAAGATTCTTGGGGCTATTGTGATGGAATGAATGTATTTTGAATGTATGTTAGGAGGATGTGAATTTTGGGGGGAACAGGGGTGAAATGTTATGGTTTGAATGTATGTGTCCTCTCAAAATGCACATATTGAAACCTAAGACTCATGTGATAGTATTATGAGGTGGGGTTTTTAGGAGGTAATTGAGCCATGAGGACTCCACCTTCATGGATGGGATTAGCACCCTTATAAAAGGTCTTGAGGTCATGAATTCAGCCTCTTTTGCCATTCTGCCTTTCTGCCATGTAAGGATGCAATAAGAAGGCCTTCACCAGACACCAAACCTGTCAGCACCTTGATCTTTGATTTTCCAGCCTCCAGAACTGTCAGAAAATAAATCTCTGTTCTTTATCATTTTTTTAGTCTCAGGTATTTTGTTATGGCAGCACAAATAAATTAAGACAGAAATATGGCAGTATAGAAACTATTAGCTCATATCCCCATGTGTAACAAGTTTATTAACTAGAACACAGTGCTTGTGTACTTTTTTTCCTTTTGTCTTACAGAATCCGCTCATTCCCAAAGTGTCTTAGGTCAGCACTTTTTCCTCCCACCCAGTTCAGTGAGGTTCTTTTATATATTTGCGATATAGTTAGATTCTGTATTTTATTCTGGGATTCCCTGGTCTCCTACATAATTTTATTGAATAATTTGTATATGTTACTCTTTGTGCTTTAAAGTTCTAAGTTTCTTGACAAATGCATAATGTCATACAGCCACTATTATAGTATCATACAAAATACTTTCACTACCCTGAAAATCCTCTATGTTCTACCCATTCCTATCTCCCTCTTCCTTACCCCGTGAAACCACTAATATTTTTACTGTCTCCATAGTTTTTATTTTTCCAGGATGTCATATAATTTAAATTATGCAGTATTCTGATGGTTAATTTTATGTGTCAACTGGACTGAGCTAATGGATGTCCAAATAGCTGGTAAAATATTTCTAGATGTGTCTGTGTCTAGTAGAGCTTAACATTTCAGTTGGTAGACTGAGTAAAGAAGATTGCCATCACCAATGTGGGTAGGCATCATCTAATCTATTAAGAACCCAAACAGAACAAAGAGCAAAGGAAGAGTGAGTTTGCTGCCTCTTCTTGAACCGGAACATCCATTGTCTTTTTTCTCCCTCTGTGGGAAATTGGAACTCCTGATTCTCAGTTCTTCAAACTCCAAGACTTAAACCAGTGCTACTCCCTGCAACCCCAACTCAGACTGTGAGTTACATCATTGGCTCCCTAAATTCTCAGGCCTTCTAACTGAAACTGAATTACACCACTGAGTTTTCTGGTTCTCCAGCTTGCAGATGTCAGTTCATGGGAATTCTTGGCCTCCATAACCACATGAGCTAACTTGCTAATTCCCATAATAATCTCTCTCTCTCTCTCCCTCTGCCTCGCCCTCCCTCCCTCCTTCTCCCTCTCTCTCTCTCCCTCCCACCCCCCCCCCCCCCCCAGTTGGTTCTGTTTCTCTGAAGAATCCTAGCTAATACAAATTTGGGTACTGACAGTGATTTTAGAGGAAGATAATTTTAAAGATGAGTTTTCTGAATTGATTCTGGGGTTTCTGGAATTGACTCCTTAATCTGACTAGATTTAAAGATGCTTATGAGTCTTTTTCCAGTAGTAAAAAGATCACTGATAGTTCATGGCATGACTTGTTTATAAAGATATACAAAATATCTGTATTAGATACTCCTAGTTAACCACTTATGTAAAGCAAGGTGTTAAATGACTCTGTGTATGATAGTCTTGAACGTATTTGGAAAAATAAAGAATATAATGGTATTGGTTGGTGCACCTAATGTTGTTAGACAAAGTGGTGAAATAAAAGAATGAACTCAGGGATTAAAATTCCCACCTCAAGCACTACATAAATTACTTAAGAGCTTCTAGGTATGCCCCAAGGGAGAACCTGATCTCCTGTAGCTGCAGGGCTGAAATTGCTGGAAATAAAATGCAGGACTTCTTCCTGAGATTGGCTGAATTACAATGCAGATTTAACTCCCGTCTAGCAGGATATCTACTGTTAAAGTGAGGGCATTGATTGGTAAAGAATGGGATCCTGTAAGTTGGGATGAGGATGTGTGAGAAGACCCTGGTAAAGCTGAGGACTTTGAGCCCCTAAATTCTGATGAGGCTTCTTTGCCAGTAGAAGAGCTTTCTCCAGATTCAATGGAAGCAGCCTCCCAATCCCCAGTGGAATTGTCCTCCCAATTCACAGTAGTGTTGGCCTTTTCATCTCTGTCTCAGTAGATTAACCCTGCATTGCCTTAGGAAATTTTAATGGCCTCTACTGAGGCAGTTCCCATGCAAGACAATTCAGATTCTCTTCATGACTTACCTCCACCACCCCTCTTTGTGTTTAGACCTATAACTAGATTCAAGTTACAGAAGACTTTTAAGGTCAAAGTGTGACCCATGAGGAGATGCACTGTATTCCAAAACAACTTCTTGATTTCTCTAATTTATACAAGTAGAAATCCAGGGAATATGTGTGGGAAAGGATATTCAGGATGTAGGATAATGCTGGAAGGAACATAATGTTAGATCGGGCTGAATTTATTGATATGGGCTCTATAATCAGGAATTCTGCATTTAATGTTACAGATTGGGGAGTTAGAAAGGACTTTAATTATTTGGTTAGTTGGCTAAACCAAAAGATGGCTCACCACAAGTGAATTAGAAATGCCCAATCTTGGCCGGGTGCAGTGGCTCATGCCTGTAATCTCAGCACTTTGGGAGGCCGAGGCAGGCGGATCACCTGAGGTCAGGAGTTCGAGACTAGCTTGACCAACATGGAGAAACCCCGTTCTCTACTAAAAATAGACACAAAAAATTAACAGGGCATGGTGGCACATGCCTGTAATCCCAGCTACTCAGCAGGTTGAGGCAGGAGAATCGCTTGAACTCGGGAGGCGGAGGTTGCGATGAGCTGAGGTCGTGCCATTGCACTCCAGCCTGGGCAACAAGAGCGAAACTCTGTCTCAAAAAAAAAAAAAAAAAAAGCCCAATTTTTCTTGGTTAATGCAGAGAAAGGAATACAAAGGCTGGTGATGCTGGATTATTAGAGTGGATTTTTTATTTGAGACTTATATCAGAAGAGTCCAGGCAGCATACCTTTCACTAATACATTGAGGACTAAATTTGTAAGAGGAGCTCCGGCATTCTTGAAGAGCTCCATGATCACTCTTCTGTGTAGGCCAGAACTTACAGTGGGAACCACAGTCACTAAAACCTAAATGAAATAGGAGTAATTGGATCTGAGACTGGCAAAGCCAAGAGGCAGAACTTAATCACCAAAGGCAAGTTGAGGTTAGTCACTATAATGAACAGCAATATTAAGTTAGTTGAATATACAAGTCTACAATTCAGTGAATAAATTGAGGTTGAAGATAGGCTTTTAAAAAATGTAAGTATATATATATGATATTTGTATTAGTCAGTGTTCTCCAGATAAACAGAACTAATAGGATACACACACACACACACACACACACACATGATTTGTTATAAGGAATTGTCTCACATACAATTACAGAGGTTGAGAATTCCCATGATATGCCATCTGCAAGCTGGAGACCCAGGGAAGTTAGTGGTATAATTCAGACCAAGTATAAAGGCCTGAGAACCAGGGGAGCCAATGATGTAAATCCCAGTCTGAAGGTAGATGAGACGTACCAGCTGAAGCAGTAAAGCAAAAGGGCAGGGGCAATTTGTTTCTTTCTCCACCTTTATTCTGACCTTCAATGAACTGGGTGATGCCTACACACATTCGGGAGAAGCATCTACTTAGTTCACCAGCTCAAATGTTAATCTTATTTAGAAACATTCTCATAGACATATCTAGAAATAATGTTTAACCTGATATCTGGGCATCCGCAATCCACTCAAGTTGATGTATAAAACTATCACAATATCTAAAGCAATGGGACAAATCAGATCACCTAAGGAATGAGAGCAGATGGAGGAAAATAACGACAAGAACATAGAGCTCTGGTACACTTCAATGTTTGGAGGTTTGATAAATGAGGAAGAGCCAAAGGATAGAAAAGGAGGAAGCAGTGAGGCTAAAAAAAAAATTTAAGAATAGTGTTTTGAAAGCTAAATGAACAAAGGTGTTTCAAGGAGGAAGGAGTCATCAATATTGTAAATGCAGCTGATAAATTAAACAGATGAGGACTAGTAATTGACTATTGGATTTGGCAACATGGAGATCGTTTGTGACTTTGCCAAGAGTGGTTTCAGTGGATGAATATGTAGTATATATTTAATCAGAAAAGAAAGCAATACTTCAGTGTCACCTTATGGAACCTATTTTAGTGTTGTGTGCTGACAAAAGCACAGGGTTAATAATTAAATAACTTGCTTCCAGTCAGGGCTATGGCAGCAATGGGACAAACAGAAGGAAAATCATTTCATCTTCTATGGTCTTGGTTTCTGTATTTATAAAATTAGGAGTACATATGGTTTTAACATGATGGAGAAAAGTAATTTCCACACTCTTCTTTTGAAAACCATCTCTAAACACAAGGATGAAACAAAAGAGAAACACAAATTTCACCTTCAATAAAACTAGAAGAACTTTTTAACCTCAATCCACAATACAGACGGAAAAAGGATGGGGAAATGGTAAATAATTTAGCAAACTGGTGACATATAGCCAGTTCACCTTGAATTGCTCTGAACAGGCTAGAAATTGGAGGCACTAGACAGCACTGCCTGTAGGAGTCAGGCAGGGGAATATCAGCAGGAATGGTGAGTTTTTTTATGTCATCACTCCTGCCCTTCCCCACTCCCACAAAGGACAGGTGATATATTTTCTGGGTTATTTGAACCAAGGAGATTCTGGAATTGGCTATCCCAGAATCTGGAATTTGCTAACATATAAGGGAGAACAGGAGTGAAATGCCGGAGCATAAAAGGGTACTGAGTGAGAGTCTGTATAGTAAAGGTAAAACTCCAATCCCCTACTTCTACTCAACACCACAACAAAGGCAGGCAACCTCAGATACCACAGGCAGGTGATTGGAAGATTATTTACTGATAAGACTAAAATTTTCTAGAGAGAACATCCATAAATACTGACATTTTGGGGTTTTCAGTGAAAAATCTGGCCATTTGATTATTTAATTGTGAAGTCCATTCATGAACAAGGCCCACTTATGGTCAAAGAGCTTCCAATCAACTCACTGTTACTTCAGTTTTAAATATGAATGGCCCACCAATGACTATCAGATGTTTGCAGGTAGCCATCAACATGAAAAAGGACAAAAGCAGAGAGAAAATGCGGAGAGCAGAGGAATTAAATTTTTATCATCAGAGATTAAGAATGAGTTCTCAGAAATTATAAATATGATTAAAAATAAGAAATTTAATTTAAAAATTGGAATTTTCAGTCATGGAAATTTCCTAGAAATTGGAACCAAAAGGCAAAAAGATTTACAATTAGAAGGTCCTCTCTCCCCCATCCCCACGCCAAGATGAGTGACTAGGGGCATCAGATGCCAGTTTTCCTCAGAAAGAAGATCAAAGTTAATGGTGAATGGACATGTTCTGAATGGAAAACTGAGGGAAGAGAGCCTGTCGAAGTGACCATGGAAAGAAGCTAGAATACAGAAAAGGAAAGCAGCAAGAGTCTGGCAGAGGTGGACCCTCAAGGATCTCTGAGTCCCATGGAAAGAGTAGGTGCATGTTCTTATCTGCTCCCCTCATCCCTGCGACAATCTGCTGACTGTCAAACAGTCGGGGAGCCCCTCTGCCCTTGTGACCCAGGGAAATACTAGTGGTGGCAACTTCCCATGGACAGAGAACTAGGTGGCCAGCTCATGCAGGTGTGCCCACACTCCTCTCAGACTGGAACTGAGATGGTGGGCAGCATGGTTGTGCATCTGTCATGGGTCACTGTTTTGCCTGATGAATTCTCTGCTCTTAAGTCACCACACCACCAGATTCCCTGCAAATGTACCCCACAATGCACTCTGACTTTGGCAAGTACAGGGAACTAGCAGATCCCCAGGGAACTGCAGGGCCTCTGGAGATCTAACCCTCAATTCAGGTTGCCCCTAAGGTAGAAGGAGGGCAGCCTACTAAAGGCCCCCTTGGGCCAAATAAATGTGAGCGTGTAGTGTAAATGCTTGTCCCCTGGTGCCATAAAGAAATAACACTTGAACATAAATTTAATTCCCTCAGCAAGGCCATTTTTATACTTTCTGCAGAAAGGGTACACTCGCCAGCAGTTTTGCCATGAGAATACACCGAACAAAGGAGACAGGGTCATTTATAACCTGACACATCCACCCTACGGCTGTGTCCATTTTCCATTGGCTGGAACGGGACCTCACATTCTGTATCTGTCCTGATTGGCTAACAACTTAGAACTTTTTAAAAGAGGCAAAGGCAGCGGAGAACAAAGGAAGGAAGAAATAACTTGTGGAATGCTGAGAAAGGTAAAAACGCCTTCAAATAAGGAAGAGGAACAGGCTATGACCTAATGTTTGCTTGGACCAGTATAAGCATGCCGGGGCAAATATTGAAGCTAAATTGTGGGAGCTAAGAACATAAAGCACATTGATTTCCTTATTACGGCTACCAGATATTTAAGAATGTTAGCACAGGTCTTTGAATACATTTTGCTTCTAAGAGAAGTTGCTATTTATTTTTAATTAAATGGGGAGGAAAGTCTTGGAAGAGGAACCTCTACTTTACTTTTTACAGTGTGGCAGCTATTGCTGAAGGGGGCAACACCAACAGCCAAGAACAGACATGAAGAGTGGGGCATTTCCCACCCCCATCCACTGTTGCAGATGCTGAAATGGTTCTTCCTACTGGGACCTGGCAGGTGTACACTCAGAGAAAGTGTTCATTGTGCTTTTTGTGGCAGCTCTAACTGCTGGAAGTGAGCCTGCACCACTTAAGCTAGAATGAAGGGTGGGGCCCAACTCCCCAACCCCACCACACACAGAGCAGTAGTTTCTCAGCAATGGACGACAGACAAGCTGCAGAGTTACCTTCCCTAGATCCAGGGAAGAGGCTCTGCCCTGAGCCCATTTTGGTGGTAGCAGAGAGGTATATGCATGGTCCATAGCTGTATCGTAGCTAGGAACCAAAGGACAAAGTCTATATGAACTGAAGGTCATGGGTCCTGTGCCAGGCATGATAGGGAATAAGACTGCATTCCTGGTGGCTCAGGATGAGAAGCTGGTTCGCCCCCATTTTCTCTGAAACCTCAGTATACGTTAGTCTTCTTGCCACCTCCCAATCAGGGTGAGTGCGTCCACGCCTTGCCAGCCTGTCTAAAGTGGGGCGCGTTCTTACTCTTAAGTGCCACCTACTGGACTGCAGTCTGAACTGCACCACCAAATAAAAAACCTGCTTCCAGAAAGGCTGTTAGTCCTTGAGATAAGCTTCCTGAGACTTAAGCACCCTCATCCCACAGGAGATAGTATGTTGGCTCATACACCCAGTACATCACTGTAACAAGCAACATCTGAGAAAGCCATCACACAGAAGCTACCCACAACCAAGGAACCCATACAGAGCCTTGGCCCCTTGCAAGCATCCAGAAACAAAGCCAAATGATCACACACAATATATGTCACAGTAATACCCTCAAGGAACAAAAGAATAAAAAATAAAAGTCTCCTTCAAACAATAGCAAATTCAAATATAAGATGCAACAGCTCCCTCGGATGAGAAGGAATCAATGAAACACCTCTGGCAGTACAAAAAGCCAGAGTGTCTTGACACCTCCAAAAATCACACTAGGTCTCTATCAAAGGATTCTAAAAAATGGAAAAGTCTGAAATAACAAAGAATTCAAAATATGGATTGCAAGGAAGCTCAACGAAATTGAAGAGTATTGTTGAAATACAATGCAAAGAAACCAGACAAATTATTAAGGGTATGAAATATGAAACAGCTAGATTTAGAAAAAACCAAATAGAAATTCTAGAATTCAAGCATTCTGTAAAGGAATTTCAAAACACAAGTTGGAAGCTTTAATAATAGACTAGACTGAACAGAAGAAAGAATGTCAGAGCTTGAAGACTGGTTGTTTGAATTAACCTAGTCAGACAAAAATAAATAAAAAATAATTCAAAAAAATGAGCAAAGTATTTAAGAAATGTGGAATTATGTAAAGCAGCCAAACCTATGACTGATTGGCATTCCTGAGAGAGAAAAAGTAAAAGTAAGCAACTTGGAAAACATATTTGAGGGAAATTTCAGGAAGAATTCAAGAAAATTTCCCTGATCTTGTTAGAGAAGTTGATATCTAGATACAAAAAATTCAGAGAAAACCTGTGAGATACTGTACAAGACAACCATTCCCATGGCATTTAGTCATTAGAGCATCTAAGATCAAGGCAAAAGGAAAAATGTTAAAGGCAGCTAGAGAAAAGAGCAAAACTATCTATAAATGAAATCCTATCAGACTAACATCAGACTTCTCTGGTGAAACCACACAAGCCAGAAGACATTGGGGGTCTATTTTTAGCCTTCTTAAAGAAAAAAAAAAAAAAAAAAAACCAGCCAAGAATTTCATATCCTGACAAACTAAGCTTCATATGTGAAGAAGAAATTAAGTATTTCCCAGACAAGCATACACTAAGGGGATTAATCACCACCACAATGGCCCGACAATAAATGCTCAAAGGAGTTTTAAACATGGAAATGAAAGAATGGTACTTGCTACCATAAAAGCACACATAAATACAAAGTTTACAGAATGCCTACAGCTATTACATAATTGAGACTACAAAGCAACTACCTTAAAACACTATGACAGGAGCAAAACTTCATATATCAATATTAACCTTGAACATAAATGGCCTAAATGCATCATTTTAAAGATATAGACTGGCAAATTGTATCAAAAACAGGATCCAACCTTCTGCTGCCTTCAAGACCCATCTCACATGTAATGACTCCCACAGGCTCAAAGTAAAGAGATGGAGAAAGATCTGTCATGCAAATGGAAAACAAAAAAGAGCAGGAGTCACTATTGTATCAGACATAACAGACTTTAAACCACAAGAATTAAAAAAAAAAAAAAAAGACAAAAAAGGTCATTATATAAAGATAAAGGGTTCAACAAGATTTAACTATACAAAATATATGTGCACCCAACATGAAGCATCTAGATTTATAAAACAAATACTACTACACCTAATAAAAGAGATAATCATACAATAATATTGGGGGAATTCAACACTCCACTGACAGCACTAGACAAATCAAGGCAAAAAACTAATGAAGAAAATTGGCACTTAAATTGGACTTTTGACCAAATGTAGCTAATATGCATCTAGAGAATACTCTACCTAACAATCACGGAGTATACATTTTTCTCATCGGTGCATGAAATATTCTTGAAAACTGACCACATGCTTGGTCATAAAGCAAGTCTCAACAAATTTGAAAAATCAAAATCATATCAAGCATCTTCTTGGACCACAGTGGAATAAAATTAGAAATCAATACCAAGAGGAACTCTCAAAACCACATAAGTACATGGAAACTAAACAATTATTTCCTGAATGACTTTGGGGTAAAAAATAAAGTTAAGCTGGGAATTAAAAAAATGGAAATAAATGAAAATAGAGACACAACCTACCAAAACCTCTGGAATATAGCAAAAGTAGTGTGAAAAGGAAAAGTTATAGTGCTAAATGCCTACATAAAAAATACAGAAAGATCTCAAATTAACAGCTTAATGTCACACTAAAATAGAAATACAGGAGCAAACAATCTCAAAGCTAACACAAGTAAAGAAGTAATAAAAATCAGAGCAGAACTAAGTGAAATTCAGAACAAAATCACATACAAAGGATCAATAAAAGGAAAAGTGAGTTCTTTCAAAGGATAAACAAGATCAATAGACCACTAGCTAGATTAACCAAGAAAAAAAGAGAAAAGATTCAAATAAGCAAAATCAAAAATGACAAAGTTGACATTACAACTGATACCAGAGAATTACAAAAAGATCCTCAGAGACTACTATAAATATCTCTATGCACACACTCTAGAAAACCTAGAGGAAATGGATAAATTCCTAGAAAGTATTTGATAACAACCCTCAATAAACTGTGCATCAAAGGAACATATCTCAAAATAATAAGAGCCATATATGACAAACCCACAGCCAACATTCATGCCAAATGGATAAAAGTTAACAGAATTCTTCCTAAGAACTGGAACAAGATGAGGATGTCCAATCTCACCACTCCTATTCAACATAATACTAGAAGTTCTAGCCAGAGCAATCAGGCAAGAGAAAAAAATAAAAGGCATCTAAATTACAAAAGAAGTAGTCAAATTATCTCTGTTCACTGACAATAGAATCCTATGCCTACAAAACCCTAAAGATTCATCTGAATGACTCCTGGACCTGATAAATGACTTCAGTAAAATTTCAGGATACAAAATGAACATACAAAAATCAGTAGCATTTTTATACACCAACAACATTCAAGCTGATAACCAAATAAAGAATTAAATCTGATTTACAATAATCACACACAAAATAACCCCTAGGAATACATTTAACAAAGGAGTTGAAAGATCTCTACCAGGAGGACTACAAAACACTGATGAAAGAAACTATAGATGATACAAACAAATGGAAAAACATTCAATGCCCATAGATTGAAAGAATTAATATTGATAAAATGACCATACTTCCTAAAGCAATCTACAGATTCAACACAATTCCTATCAAATTACCAACATTATTTTTCACAGAACTAGAAGTAAAAATTCTACAATTCATATGGAACAAAAAAAAGCCTGAATAGCCAAAGCAGTCCTGAGCAAAAGGAACCAAGTCAAAGCCATCACATTACCCCAATTCAAGCTATAATACAAGGATATAGTAACCAAAACAGCATGCTACTAATACAAAAATAAACACATAGATCAATGGCATAGAATAGAGAACCTAGAAATAAATCCACACACTTACAACCAACTAATCCTTGACGAAGTCAAGAAAAATAAACAGTGGGGAAAGAAGTGCCTACAAATTTTATTCAATAAATGGTGTTGGGAAAGCTGACTAACTATATGCAGAAGAATGAAACTGGACCCCGACACAAAAACTAACTTAAGATGGATTAAAGAATTAAATGTAAGGCCTTAAGTGATAAAAATATAAGGAAAAGAAAAACTAGGAAAAACAATTCTGGATATTGGCCTAGAAGAATTTCTGACTATGACCTGGAAAGCAAATGCAACAAAATAAAACTTGACAATTGGGACTTAATTTAATTAAAGAGTTTCTGCACAGCCAAAGAAACTATCGCCAGAGTAAACAGACAGCCTTCAGAATGGGAGAAAATATTTGCAATCTATGCATCTGACAAAGGACTAACACCCAGATCTGTAAGTAACTTAAACTAATCAACAAGAGAAAACAAGTAGCCCCATTAAAAAGTGGGCCAAGGACACAAACAGACATTTCTCAAAAGAAGTCTGACAAGCAGTCAACAAATATGAAGGCATGTTCAGCATCACTAATCATTAGAGAAATGCAAATTAAAACCACAATGAGATATCATCTCACACCAGTCAGAATGGCTATTATTAATAAGGCACAAAATAAGACATGTGAGTGAGGATGTGGAGAGAAAGGAATGCTTATACAGTGCTGGTGGGAATATAAATTAGTTCAATCTGTATGAACAACAACAGGGATATTTCTCAAAGAATTAAAAACAGACTGAGTGTGGTGAGTCATGCCTGTAATCACAGCACTTTGGGAGACTGAGGCAGGTGGATCACTTGAGGTCAGGAGTTTGAGACAAGCCTAGCCAACATAATGATTTCTTGTCTCTACTAAGAATTCAAAAAATTAGCCAGGCGTGGTGGCAGGTGCCTGTAGTCCCAGCCACTTGGGAGGCTGAGGCAGGAGAATCACTTGAACCCAGGAGGCGGAGGTTGCAGTGAGTCAAGATCACATCACTGCACTCCAGCCTGGGCAACAGAGTGAAACTCTGTCTCAAAAAATAAAAATAAAAAAAGAATTAAAAATAGAACTACTGTTTGACCCAGCAATTCCACAACTGAGCAGCTACCAAAAGGAAAAGAAATAGTCTTATCAAAATGAAACCTGCACTTGTATGTTCATCACAGCACTATTCACTATAGCAAAGTCATGGGATCAAACAAAGTGTCCATCAATGGTGTAT
This sequence comes from Chlorocebus sabaeus, assembly GCF_047675955.1. Lineage (NCBI taxonomy): Eukaryota > Metazoa > Chordata > Mammalia > Primates > Cercopithecidae > Chlorocebus > Chlorocebus sabaeus. Next base: position 109,459,297 of record NC_132933.1, read on the forward strand.
TGGACAAAGAAAATGTTGTATATATGTACCACAGAATACTATGCAGCCATAAAAATAATAAAATCATGTTCTTTGCAGCAACATATATGTAGCTGGAGGCCATTATTCTAAGTGAAGTAACTCAGAAACAGAAAATCAAATAGTGCACATTCTCACTTAGAAATGGGAGGTAAAGAAAGGGTACATATACACATAAAGATGGAAAACAACAGACATTAGGGACTCCAAAAGTGGGGAGAGAGGGAAAGGGCAAGGGTTATAAAATTACTTATTGGGTGATATGTTTACTATTTGGGTAATGGGTTTACTGGAATTCCAAACCCCAGAATTATGCAATACAACCATGTAACAAACCTGCACATGTACCCACTGAATCTGTTTTTGGTTTTTTAAGAGTTAAAAACAACAACAAGAAGTACAATAGGTAAATAAGAGTTTCACAAAGTGATAATTTCTTTGCCAGAGTAATTTTCTGTGCTATATAAAATACAATTCAAGAACATTTCCTAAAATGGGAAGACTTTAGTCACTAACTGCAAGGGCTCCACAAGAGTTTAGCATCATGGATTTTTAAAAAGTCAGTTCCAGTGCCTTTTCTTTGGAACCCCAGAATACCAGAGATAAAAAGAGGGTCCTGAAATACACTAGAGAAAAAAATTAGATCACTAACAAAGCATATAAAATAAGAATAACATTTAACTTCTTAGCAATGTTAGAAGTTGGAAAACAATAGAAGTATATCTAAACCAAATATAAGAGAGGAAAAATAGTTTTTTTCTGTACCCTTCATAGTTCTTAGTTGGGATGGACCCCTGTAATCGAGACAGATTAACAAGAGAAAAATAAAGTAATAACATGTATAACTCATGTATACATAGGAAATACCCAAGAGAATGTGAAATCTCAAAGAAGTGGCTTTGACTTCAAGCTTAAACATTATCAGTGGACCCGGCCGGGCACGGTGGCTCATGCCTGTAATCCCAGCACTTTGGGAGGCTGAGGCAGGCAGACCACGAGGTCAGGAGATCGAGACCATCCTGGCTAACACGGTGAAGCCCCATCTCTACTAAAAAATAGAAAAAATTAGCCGGGTGTGGTGGCGGGCGCCTGTAGTCCCAGCTACTTGGGAGGCTGAGGCAGGAGAATGGCATGAACTGGGGAGGCGGAGCTTGCAGTGAGCCAAGATCGCGCCACTGCACTCCAGCCTGGGAGACAGAGCGAGATTCCATCTCAAAAAAAAAAAAAAAAAAAAAATATATATATATATATATATATATATATATGTATACACACACACACACACACACACACACACACACACATATATACATATATTATCAGTGGAAACAGAGGTGAGAGAGGGTGAGAGAGGCCAGTAATGGGAAGATGTCTAGGAAACACACAATAAATAAGGGTAAGATTTATTTTGTAGATTTAACTCCAACCTTTTTAATTGATAAGAATCTCTAGTGATTTATCCTTCCCTTTCCTCCTGGTATAGAGAGGGAGACACCCTTAGAAATGGAGATTTCTTTTATAGATGTAAAATTTCTCTTACAAAAGGCTAATGTTTATTCTATTTTTATAGTTTCTTCTGTGTCTGCAGTTTATCAAAATAATCAGCTCAAAATAATCCTTCTGCCTAAGAGAGGTATTTTGGGGTGGCATATCTTGGGCTCCTACATAGACAAATCAAAGATAAACAGTAGAGACATAATTTTCAGAAATACGGAGGTAAACAGAAGAAATGGCTAAAAAGCCCTCTGGAAAATAGAGTAGGAAGGAGAGTAGGGACTGCTGTTTCCTTGTTTTGTTATAAGCCCAGCACAACTATTTAACTTTTCAAACTATCAAAGGTATAAATGAAAATTGTTTTTCGAAATAAGGTGTGAAGCCTAGATTGAATAATCTTTGAGATTACTGGCAGTTTACTCTATAAAGTGTTTGAGTGTATTAGCTGTGTTGCAATTGGCACAGTATAGCATTTTCTTGTGCATAGAAGCATGGAAATTATTTTGTAGAGGCCAAGTGGAGTGGGGGAATTCCCCTTCATCCTCTGAAGGTTCACTGAAAAATCAACTCACAAAAGAAGATTAACTGGATAAAAAGCATAAATATTTATTAATGTTCACACAGGGGAGAACCACAGAGTGATTACCCCGTATCCCAATGTGGCCCAGACACTTATATAACCTTATTTCAGGGTGGGGTGAATATAAGTAACTCTACTGAGGGCCAGTGAATGATTTCCAGGGAGAATGAATGGATTGAGGAACAGAGATTAACTTGTAAATGGTTCTCTTTAGAAATGGAATGAACCTGAGAGACATATGTTATCTTGTTAAGGAATCTGTTCAGGTGTGATGTAAATTCTTGGTCTCCTTTTCTGCAGTAGATAGTGAGAGAACAGGGAGGGAAAAGAAAAGCAATTGTTCTCCTTAGTGGGTCCATGAGGTCTTTATGTAGATAGGGAAAAAGTCTCTTCCAGTGTCTGTTGATTGCTAAGGGCCTTTAATTCAAAATACTAATTATACTAGGGAATAATTTTTGGGGTGAAGTTTCCTGCACTCCTTCAAATGTTAAGATAAGGTGTGATTCTTCTCCAAAACAGCACAATGATTGTTAAGTGCCAGGCATTTAAAATAATTGATAACTGATTATCACAATAATCCTGCATGTTAGTTAAGATTTAGAAACAGATTCAGCAAGATCAAGCTACTTGTCCATGCTAACAATTACTTAATGGCAGAGAGGAGTTTTTAAATAGGTTAATTTGACTACAAGATCCAGAGTACTGTCTATAACATAGACTGCTACCTGACCTTAAGATATTATACCAATATAATATATAGGAGCTGTTTAGGCTTTGTATGTAAGATGATGAAAACGTACCCTTAGTGGACACAGTTTCAGGCACTACAACCTTCCAGGTGACACTAAAAACAGCCAAGTGAAGAAAAAGAGAAAAGAGTATACACACATACAAAATTAAAACACAGACATATAAACACATTGGGGAAGAATTTAAATGATGACAAAGCCTAAACAAAGAATAATTACTATTATAAAGTATGGATAGCACATGTAGTGTTATGCCCAGACCGTTTGTTCCCCAAAGAAGACCACCAGAGTCCAGAGTCAAAGCCAAGCGGCAAGGATCTTTACTGCAAGTTCGAACTTGGTCCCTCCATTCCACAGCATACAAGAGGGCCCTGAACAATGCGAGTGCTTGCCTTTTATAGCCCGAGGTAGATAGGATAGTAAAGTTACAGAGGAACAAAGGAATTCTTTTGGTTACAGCATTACAATTGGTTTACATTTTAAGTTATACATTTAGTAGTTTTTTTTATTGGTTCCCGTGCTTTCAGTAAAACTACAAACGGCTGTGTCCTTATCGGAGATTTTCCAGGTGGTGTTTGTACTGGGCTCAGGAAATTGAGAGATATATGTGTTTGTACTGGGCCTGTTTGTGTTGAGAGATATATGGTGGGATGTGTTTGTACTGGGCCTGTTTGTGTTGAGCCCGGGGCTGAGGAATGTGCCTGATTTCTTTCAGTAGAAAGATATTTCAAATGACAAATGATCTCTTTACTCATTTTCTTTTCTTTTCTTTTTTTTTTTTTTTTTTGAGACAGAGTCTTACTCTCTTGCCGAAGCTGGAGTGCAGTGGCACGGTCTCGGCTCACTGCAACATCCGCCTCATGAGTTCAAGCAATTCTCCTGCCTCAGCCTCCCAAGTAACTGGGACTACAGGTGCCTGCCACCACGCCTGGCTGATTTTTGTATTTTTAGTAGAGATGGGGTTTCACCATACTGGTCAGGCTGATCTTGAACTCCTGACCTCAAGTGATCCACCTGCCTCGACCTCCCAAAGTGCTGGGATTACAGGCGTGAGCCACCACACCTGGCCTTCTCTATTCAGTAAAACTGATCAGGAGAAATTAAGAATAAGGTCGGAATTTAGTATAATTTTATAACTTTTGTTAAAAGAAAAATTTAGACAAATTAAATTGAACAGAGCAAAGATTGATTCATGAATTGTGCAGCCCCCAAACCAGAAAAGATTCAGGGAAGTTCTGCACTGTCACATGGTTGGAGAGGATTTATAGGCAGATAAAGGAAAGTGATGAACAGAAAATGGAAGTGAGGAACAGAACGATCTGGATTGGTTGCAAGATCTAGATTGGTTGCATCTTGGTGTTTACCTTATTTAAACATGTTTTGAAGAGCTGTCTACTTTTGATTGGCTGAAACTCAGTGATTGGTACATGAGTAGGTTAGTCTGTTTACACATCCAATTATGTTACAGTTCATTATGAACAGAGAAACTTTTAGGCCAAACTTAAAATATGTAAGGCGCTTTAGCTTTAGTCTAAACTTAAGAATCCCCTCCACCCCCTTGGGGGAACCTCTCAATTTTGAGAGGTTGACCAAAACTAGGTATTGATGTCATTCTGTCACCATCCAAAATGTACTTATTTGTTCTCAAATCCTACTGGGAAGTAGAACAGTGTACTTATCATTGTGCAACAAGAAGTGTCAGCGACTACACAGATTATTTTCTGTTCAGCCAATAAGAAATCTAAAGCAAGTTTATTATCTAGTACAACTTTAGCAAAAGAATTTGAAGAAATCTATTGTACAACCATAGCCTTTGCAGGAGAATCTGCTATAGAACCTATTATGAAAGATAAATTTCTAATCATCTCATTTACTCCAAACCATGGAACAAAAGATCCAATACATCATGCCCACCCAGAAGGATGAAGGCCTCCTGGTAATGTTTTCTTTTACATTATAATGTAGGTTAAGAGGAGTGGACCAATGTTCTGTTTCTGATTGATCATGGAGCAACAAAGGTACCAACAAATTAAAAATTCTCAACCACACTGAACTTTCATCTTCTACCTATCAAGGCATAAGGTTGCCTTGTATAAGGTCAGCTGTTAAATCCTCCACAAATAAAAGTGTACCCCATGCATGCACACAAGACTTCCTTTCCAGTTTCATTGCTCGTAAAGGCATAAGCAAGGAAAGAAAATTATCTGAGCTCTCTCATGATAGCAGAGGTGTCTTTGTCTATGATCTTGGGAAAGCTGTCCACATCAGGGCTGCCATCTGCTTCCAGGGAGAAACTTCCATGATTAACTAGACCTTAAGATCTCCAACGTGTGTACAATTCCGAGAGTCTGGAGGGGTCCTTCTGAGTTGTGAGATGATGGATCCAAGAATTGAGGTCTCCAAGTTTTTCTGTAGCATGGGTGGCAAGGGAAGTCTTTCTCTGATGCAATTTCCAGAGGACCTGATATGGTTTGGCTGTGTCCCCACCCAAATGTCATCTTGAATTGTAGTTCCCATAATCCCCACATGTCTTAGGAGGGACCCAGTAGGAGGTAATTTAATCACGGGGGCAGTTACCCTCATGCTGTTCCTGTGAGAGTGAGTGAGTTCTCATACATGATATCTGATTTTTTTTTTTTTTTTTTTTTTTTGAGACACAGTCTGGCTCTGTTACCCAGGCTGGAGTGCAGTGGTGTGATCTCGGCTCACTGCAGCCTCCACCTCCCAGGGTCAAGCAATTCTCCTGCCTCAGCCTCCTGAGTAGCTGGGATTACAGATGCCTGCCACCACGCCCAGCTAATTTTTGTATTTTTAGTAGAGACAGGGTTTCACTGTGTTGGCCAGCCTGGTCTCAAACTCCTGACCTCGTGATCTGCCCACCTTGGCCTCCCAAAGTGCTGGGATGACAAGTGTGAGCCACCATGCCCATCCTATCTGATGGTTTTTTATGGGGCTTTTGCTCGGCACTTCTCCTTGCTGTCACCACGTGAAGAAGGATGTGTTTGCTTCCCCTTCCACCCTGATTGTAAGTGTCTTGAGGCCTCCTCAGCCCTGCAGAACTGTGAGTCAATTAAACCTCTTTCTTTTATAAATTACCCAGTCTTGGCTATGTCTTTATTAGCAGCATGAGAACAGACTAACTCAGGACCCAATCTCCAGGTTATAGATTGTGGAGGGTTTAATTGTCCTCAGTTAGTGGAGAGTGAAAAGCTTCCTTTACTTGGCGAAAATAAACTTCAGCATAATGCATTAACATCTTGCAGCATTTAGTCATATCAGAGTTTAGGAGTGGAAGATATATGAGTTTCTATTATTAGGAGCATAGGCCTTCCAGTGACTATTTCATAAGGAGTCCACTTATATTTTCCAATGGCAGTGGATTTGATTGGCATCAATCTGCAATACCTTTGGTTAAGGTAATTTAGTCATTTAGTTAGCTTTGTCTAATGCTGTTGTATCTGGAATATCTTATTTAACTGCTTTACAATATGTCCAGTGAAACAAGTATCTTTATCACTAGAGATTTCTCTAGGAATGCCCTATGAGGAAAACACATTTCCCAATAGCCTTTTAGCTACTATTATAGCATCAGCCTTCTTGCATGGGAAAGCCTATATTTTTATGAATTTGTTATTAATATATGTTTGAAAATTGTATGAAATTCCTAAAATTCTGATATATCTTGGTATGTTATCAGTTATAATCATGGTTATTATGTTAAGTTGTAGGCCACAAAAATAACCAAATTTCATTGGCACTTGTGTCTCTAAGATAATTGTAAGTAATTTTTACCGTTAATTGCTTAATTCTGATACATTTTCTGAAAGTTCTTTATAAGTAAGGAAACTCCTAGAGTATTATGTCTTCAAGGAGGTTCATAGAGAAGATTAAAAAAACATGCATTTAAAATGACACTAGAGTGAAATCCCTCTATAAGTATTCAAATGGCCCATCAGGTAGCAGAAATATACCTGAAGTTTTTATTGTCTTCCCAGGATTATGGGTTTGACAAAACAAACATTTGTCATATATCATTTTTTTAAATTTAGAACAGCCATTAAATACACACACACACACACGAACACACATGTGCCTACACATATTTCTTATTTGGTTTATTTTCTCTCTTCCATGATGAGTCATGGAGTGCTGAACTTATAATAATGAAAGCTTTAAGGACTCAGGACAAACCAGGCAGATGCATAGGCTTTCCATGAGTCCATGATTAACAACAGACTTATATCTTCTTAAATGCCAATTTTGTTTCTCCAATTCGGTAGCATAACACTGCTTATTAAATGGGTTATCATAGGTAATTTGACTTGGACCATGGAGTTCATTCAAATTACATATCTTAATAATTTCAGTACTGGTTGATTTAGCATAAGAATCTAGCATAGTATTTCGCTGGTATTCAATTAATTCTTATCCTGCTCGAGTTAGCAGTTTTATACAGAAGTCAGTCTCCTCATTAGAGTTCTGGGGACTATTACACAGTTCAAATGATATAATCCTAAAGTTATGAGAAGCCTATATTCAAGACTGCTTGTCTTATTTTATCCTCTCTAGGAACCTTCTTGAAGACATAATACTCTAGGAATTTTCTTACTTGTAGGGAGCTTTCAGAAAATGCATCAGAATTAAGCAATTAACTGTGGAGGTTGCTTAACATTATCTTAAAGGCACAAGTGCCAATGAAATTTGGTTATTTTTGTGGCCTACAACTTAACATAATAACCATGATTATAACTGATAACATACTAAGAAATGTCAGAATTTTAGAAATTTCATACAATTTTGGAACATATATTAATAACAAATTCATAAAAATATAACTCAAAAAAGGTTAAACATCATGTTGTATTTGACAATGCTTCCCATATAACTTGGCGTGTCAAATGAGCCTGTTTACTGTCTCTCCTTTGGATGCTGAAGGGCGCTCTGTAACACCTTAAATTGAGTTTGAGGTCAAAAGACTTAATTTTAAAATTTAATTTCAATTTTGGGAAGCCTGTCAAGTAAGTCAAAGGTTTAAAACACTTAATAAAAATAAAATCACGGTCACTGTAAAATAATAGTCATTAATTTATCCAGAGTACTAATTAAAACGCTGTTAAAAAGCAAAAATGTTTATTTTGTGATAGAGAGGAAACTCAGTTTTCTAAACAATCAAAAGACCTAATAAAGACAGCATGAGACAGAATCTCTCTCTCCTTTTCCCTCCTTTTTTGCAGTTTACTCAAAAGGTGAACAAAAGTATTTTACTTTATTTATTTAATACTACACGAAATTCTTGCTTGAAAGACAAAACCAAATTTTACTTTTGTATTAGTGTATTATAAATACTAATCTTAAAGCTATTTTAATAAAACCTTATGAACAAACTAATGTCAGTCAGCTTTTGATCACATAAGATCTTCACAAACCGGCCGGGCGCGGTGGCTCAAGCCTGTAATCCCAGCACTTTGGGAGGCCGAGACGGGCGGATCATGAGGTCAGGAGATCAAGACCATCCTGGCTAACACGGTGAAACCCCGACTCTACTAAAAAATACAAAAAAAAAAAAAAAAAAAAAACTAGCCGGGCGAGGTGGCGGGTGCCTGTAGTCCCAGCTACTCAGGAGGCTGAGTCAGGAGAATGGCGTAAACCCGGAAGGTGGAGCTTGCAGTGAGGTGAGATCTGGCCACTGCACTCCAGCCTGGGCGACAGAGGGAGACTCTATCTCAAAAAAAAAAAAAAAAAAAAAAAAAAAGATCTTCACAAACCTTTATAATCTTACAAATTTTTTTCTATTTTCTTTTTTCCCAACTTTCGATCTCATTTGGTTTCATCAGTATTTTTTAAGTTTAAAACAAGTTCAAGTAACTTTTGTGTGTGTGTGTGAGACAGAGTCTTGCTCTGTCACCCAGACTGGAGTGCAGTGGTGTGATCTTGGCTCACTGAAACCTCTGCCTCCTGGGTTCAAGTGATTCTTCTGCCTCAGCCTCCCAAGTAGCTGGAATTAGCTGGTCTTGAACCCCTGACCTCAAGTGATCCACCTGTCTTGGCCTCCCAAAATTCTGGGATTATAGGCATTGAGCCGCAATGGCTGGCCTAAAGTAACTTTTTAACTATACTTTTTTCATCAAGCACACGTGTTTATGCCTTTACAACTCTCCTCACCAAAAATATATCTTGTTTTTCTTTATACACTCTGTATACAGAATTGTTTCTCTTATATCTAGTTGTTTTAATTACATATATCAACTATAAATGTAACTCTTAGTAATTCTACTTTTTTTTTTTTTTTTGAGAAGGAGTCTCGCTCTGTCACCCAGGCTGGAGTGCAGTGGTGCAATCTCGGCTCACTGCAACCTCTGCCTCCTGGGTTCAAGCAATTCTCTGCCTCAGCCTCCTGAGTAGCTGGGATTACAGGCACCCACCACCATGCCTGGCTAATTTTTGTATTTTTGGTAGAGACAGGGTTTCACCAAGTAATTCCATTTTTTAGTGACAATCTAGAGACCAAGTAATTTTAAACTGTTTTATATCAGTATTTGTAGATTAAAAAAGCCATTTAAAAATTTTTAGAAAGCCATTTTCCTTATTTGTTTTGTTTATTGATATCTAAATATATTTAGTTTTTTAATACCATATAAAAATAAGGTACCAAAGTATGTAAACTTAAAATTATGGTTAATAATTGTTTTAGTATTTTAACTTACCTAGAAATGACTCAGACAACTTTGTGACTATATATTATTATTATATAACATAACTTAAAACAATTTAAATTAGTGAAAAATCATTGAAAATATGACACAGACACCCTTCTTAATGTGTCCCACAGTTATCCTGAGTCCCAAGTACCTATATGGCACCCAAGGATGGCTATAAAGGACGGGTTCTATCTGCATCCTAAATTTACATACCAGGTGTAGAGCTCAGGACAGAGCACAGAGCTGTGAAAAAAGATGCCTGGAGGATCTGATTATTCTTAGCGTGGCCAGGAGCCAAAGTTAGGCCAGAGAGGATGAGGATTGGGCTTTACTATGCCTTATAGCTGGTGGTCTAGGCACTGAGGATATGTCCCCAGTTCTCAACACATCAACCCATCCAGACCCCAGAATCCAGTCTCAAAACCAAAAACATAAACTCTCAGAGAAATCAAGCATCAAAAATATTACAGAAGCAGCAGTTTTATGACCTTAGAACATGTAGCAGAGATGGCACAAACCTGTCTGACCAGTAAACACAGAGGCAAAAATATCGAATTATATTTAACTGACAATTTTAGAGTCATTTCTATTTTATTTTGATAATTTTAAAGCTAGTTTTATTTGCCAAATATCACATACACACAATACATAAAGACATAGACATACAAATAAACAGACAGAAGCAGATCTTATAGCTTTCATAGAGAATTTTCATTTGCCGGTTTCCAAATAGTTTTTCTTTTTCCCATTCAAATGATCAATTTCCAATTACCTGTTTCATTGACCTAAGCAACTGTTAGCTAAGCAATACTAAATTTGCATTTTTAAAGGGATGACTCTTACGTGAAACAAAGTAGAAAATTTATAACTCAAAAGTATAGATCTGAGTCTCCAGCCCTAAATATTGTACTATCATTTGCTCAAATCAAAAAAAGAAAACAAGAAAAAAAAGGTTGTAGGTAAAGATCCAGTTAAGATAAAGATGACCTGAGGAAAGTACCTTAAACAAAGGTAAGTCTTTTTGTATAAATTTTAAACAATGGTAAGAGTTTCTAGTCATTTAGTCCTCCCTCTCTTTCCCAGGGTACAGAGGCAAGCAGGCCCCCTTCAAAGGGTGATCTTTTAATAGATACCAATTTCTTTTATAAAAAGATTTCAAATTATCCAGCTAAAAGCCAGAAAGGTATATCTTGGAAACCAATTTAGTTCAACAGGCAATCTTTTAAACTTAGCTACTATTTCTTAGCTAAATTTACTGAGTTCAGGGTGGAGCCAATTAAAGAATAGGGCAAAGAATATATTCTCTATACATTAACTCAGTATGGATAACTCTGAAAAAGAAGTAAGCCTGCTTTACCTGAGGGCCTGCCTTTTATAAACAGTTTATCCAGGATAGCTTTGTTTTAGTCTTTAGGATTAGCTAGTAACTAAGCCAGAAACTTAGCATATTATTTTTCTTATCAATTGGTCACTTACAATGTTTACTTGCCTTTTATAAAGTATCTTCTCATAGAGGGAATAAAAATATTGAAATCTTTTTTTTTTTTTTTTTTTTTTTGAGACGGTATCTCGCTCTTGTCCCCCAGGCTGGAGTGTGATGGCATGGGATCTCGGCTCACTGCAACCTCCGCCTCCTGGGTTCAAGTGATTCTCTTGCCTCAGCCTCCCGAGTAGCTGGGATTACAGGCACCCACCACTATGCCCAGCTAATTTTTGTATTTTTAGTAGAGACAGGATTTCACCATGTTGGCCAGGCTGATCCTGAACTGCTGACCTCAGGTAATCCACCTGCCTTGGCCTCCTAAAGTGCTGGGATTACAGGCATGAGCCATTGCGCCCAGTCTGAGATGGAGTTTCATTCTTGTTGCCCAGGCTGGAGTGTAATGGCACGATCTTGGCTCACCACAACCTCCGCCTCCCAGGTTCAAGAGATTCTCCTGCCTCAGCCTCCTGAGGAGCTGGGATTACAGGCGAGTGCCACCATGCCTGGCTAATTTTGTATTTTTAGTAGAGACAGGGTTTCTCCATATTGATCAGGCTGGTCTCAAACTCCCGACCTCAGGTGATCTGTCCACCTTGGCCTCCCAAAGTGCTGGGATTGCAGGCATGAGCTACTGCACCCGGCCTTTAAAATACTGAAATCTTTTTAGAAGCTTTTGCACATCAACAGGCATCCCTGGGTGAATCACATCAACAAGCATCCCTGGGTTACCCTATTTCAGGAGCTCTCATTTTTAAAATATACTTCTTAAAGTCCAGTGTTTTTCATTTGTGACATCCACTGTCCTTTTAAATTATTCTTAATCAGATTTCACCGTTTCTGTGTTTGCTGTTTCTGGGACCTAATACATATACATGTATAGGTAGATGTTGCCACAAGGTGGAGTAGTCAGTTCTTCAGAAACTTAAGGATCCTGTTTTTATATTGAATCTTGGCTTTGGCTCTCAGATCCACTTGATCAATGTAGCCAATGATGTTTCCCTACCTAAGCATGCGGGGACAAGAAACAAAGTGAATAGAACACAAAAATCTCTGTGAATTTCCTAAAGCCACAGTTCATACCTGCTGCAGTATTGCCATTTACTGCCAGTTTCTATCTGACTCAGACATCTGAAGCCTCTAACTGGATCCAAGCCAGTTAATTATCAGATATGATATAATAATCCAGGACTGATCCTGGATCCAGTCCAGTTTCTACAATGACTTCTGAACCCAATTTGGTTAAAAAAAATTTGCTCAAACAAAGGTACATAGCCGAAAACACAAATCCACAGAGCTGCAGAATCTGAGCAAGAACTTACTCATGATCCTCAATTGATGTGAGAGAGCAATGAACACAATGGGCCCAGTAGGTACATTGCTTAGTCACTTAATGCTCCTGGGATTGCGGAAAGCTCCACTTTGGGTCTCACTTCTGATGCCATCTGTTAAAAGAAAAACTTTCTAGATGCAGTGGCTGATACTTGTAATCCCAGCACTTTGGGAGGCCAAGGTGGGAGGATCACATGAGGTCAGGAGTTTAAAACCAGACTGGGCAAGAGTCTGGGTGCTACAAAAATTAAAAAAAATAGTCAGATATGGTGGCACACACCTGTAGTCCCAACTATTCAGGAGGCTGAAGCAGGAGCATCACTTGAACCCAGGAGTTTGAGGCAGCAGTGAGCTATAATCATGCCACTGCACTTCTGCCTGGGAGACTGAGTGAGACCCTGTCTACAAAACAAAACAACAAAAAAAACTTTAGACAAATTAAATTTAATAGAGTTTAATTGAGCAAAGAACAATTCAGGAATTAAGGAGGCCTTTGAACCAGAATAGATTCAGAGAGAGTCTAGGACAGCCACATCATCGAAGAGGATTTATGGACAAAAAGAAAAGTGATGTGGGCCGGGCATGGTGGCTCACTCCTGTAATCCCAGCACTTTGGGGGTCAAGGTTGGTGTGTCACCTGAGGTCAGGAGTTCCAGACCAGCCTGGCCAACATGGTGAAACCCCGTCTCTACTAAAAATGTAAAAATTAGCCAGGTATGGTAGCAGGTGCTTATAGTCCCAGCTACTTGGGAGGCTGAGGCAGAAGAGTCACTTGAACCCGGGAGATGGAGGTTGTAGTAAGCAAAGATCACACCATTGCACTCCAGCCTGGGCGACAAGAATGAAACTCCATCTCAAAAAAAAAAAAAAAAAAAAAAAAGAAAAGAAAAGAGAGTCACAGAAACAGTTTATTGGTTACAGCCTGGCATTTGCCTTAATTGAACATGGCTTGAACAGTTGGCCACCTTTGATTAGCTGAAACTCAGTGATTGGTAGAAGAGTAAGTTATAGTCTATTTAAACATTTAATTAGGTTGTAGTTCACCATGTACAGATAAATCTTTAGGTCACGTTTAAAATATTTAAGAAGGCAGGTTAAATTCAGTGATTTCCTTAAGAGCTCATGGTACATTGGAAGCTGGGATTAAGGTTTCTGAGACAGAATGCCTGGGAATCCTAAGTTCTGCATAACGTATGTCAGGTTTCCTACTTATTTTCCTTTCTATATTTTCCTCCTTAACACTTCTAATTCATTCTATCTCTGGCTTGCAATTTAGTTCCTACTTGCCCACACCACTGAATCTCCACTGCTGAGCCACAAAAATAGCTCTTTCTCTGCACAGCTGAATTCTTTTCTTTCCAAAAACAGTTGTGGATAGAAGCATCCATTTCTTCACGGTAAAACTCCAAACCTGGGCTGGGCTTGTCATGCTTGTAATCCCAGCACTTTGGGAGGCTGAGGTGGCAGGATTGCTTGAGGACAGGCCAGGAGATTGAGACCATCCTGGGCAACATAGTGAGACCCTGTCTCTACAAAAAATTTTGAAAATTAGCTGGGTGTGGTGGTACATACCTGTAGTCCCAGCTACTCCAGAGGCTGTGGAGGGAGGATCACTTGAGATCAGGAGCTGGAGGCTGCAGTGAACTATGATCATGCCACTGCACTCCAGCCTGGATGATAGAGCAAGACTGCATTTCTAAAAGCACAAAAACAATAAAACCCAAACCCTATCCACCAGTCTGTTCTCTTGCCTCAAGGCTCTAATAACACAATCACAGAAGAGTTAAACTTTCAACATTTTCACAAGTCTGAGGTACTCTTTCATATTTTTTTTGTTATCTTATTATGCTAAGAATATTTAAAACCCATAGAAAATTACATGGATAATTATTACTAAAGTCAACAGTGGTTTTCTTCTCTTACATTTCTTAACCTTAACCATCTTAATCTAATTATGATAATTCTACCTAAGTAAAGATTTATTAGTTAGAGTTATACTTTCCTTCTTCTTTTTTAATTCATACCCTCTGGAGCTATAATGAATAGGGAAATGTTTGTAGGTTAGAAACTGATACCTAACCAGGCTCTTTCTGCTCACACACAGTAAGCCAATCACTGTAACAATGGGTTTTGCGAAAGAGAAAGGGGTTATTCATGAGGCAGCCAAGTGAGGAGGTGGGAGACTAGTTCTCAAATACATTTTCCCCAAAATAGTACTTGAGGGTACTTATGGAATAGAAAGCCAGGTGGTCTAAAGTGTGGGAAAAGGTGATTGGCAAGTAAGAAAAGTGAGGTATTTAGGGTTTCTGTGCAAGTATAATCAAGCTACATAATTGTTCACTGGACACATGTTCAGATAATGGCATTAGCATGATCTGAAAAAGGAGTTTTTGGTCATCTGATGTCAAAAGGTTACCTCTTGAGCATTTGCACAAGCCTGGTTGGAGGGTTGGTGATCTCAACTAGTTTGAACTGGACAGGAGCTGTCCCTAAGTTTCTAAAAAGCAACTTTAAGCAACCATTACTATAATGATCCACAGTCAGAAATGTTATCGACAAGGAAGTTAGTCCAAGATTAAGTATGCATTGTTTGGCTATGTGACTTGCTAGTGGGAGTTCTAAGATCAGCTAGAAGTAAGTGATTAAAAGCAGCCAAGGCTGCTTAAGTTTGGCAGGCTTAATCAGGTGAGCCCTGAGTTTCAAAATGAGGAGGGTGAAAAAAAATCAAATAATCTGATCAATCTACTGATTAGTCAGTGAGTTCTTGCATAATTTGGAATTTGGAATCCCTTCATTAAACTGCATCTCAGAATTCTGCAGGTTTCATGACTCATCAGCATCTCTGATATCCAGAAAATCTTAGATGCATTCTGAATTTAGGAAAGAGAGACAAAAAAAGGAAACACCAAACACCCTGCCCCTTGCCCCACAACACCCATATCTTCTTGACAGCCAAGTAGAAAATAACATAGAGAAAGTCCTCAGATAATCATTCCATTTCTGGAATGATTCCAAATCTTAGCACTTTATCTGTTTTTGCTTGTTGTCACATCCTATGAGCATTGTCTAAATGTTGTACAGCTATTAGATTACCAGAAAGATTGAGTTGGAAACATTAGGGCAACATATAGTTCCTTCTTTAAAGGGCACTGAATGTTAGTTATAACCAGAAAATATGGAGCCTGGATCTATCCTCTGAGATTAGAATTTTATAAAATGCCCTAGTTATTAAACTATTTTAAAAGGCATAATTTAGGTGAACTTAACCTAGACTTTAAGAACAATAAGAAGAATAAAATAAAACTTCTTGAAAAACATTTTAAAATAAGATGCTGTTCTCAGATGTATAAAACTATAATTTCCCATAGAATAAATGATTAAAAATAAAAATACTCCTTTTAGTTTAATCATTGATGCCAGGAAACTATTTGGGGAATGACAGGGTTAAAAGTTAAATATTACCTGAAGCACAGCCCACAAATAAGTTTTCTTATCATATAACCATCTCTTTTCTCCTCATTTCCTGTTTTATTTTTGTCTCTAAAGCTCTTATTTGTTTCACTGACCATCACTTTGGGTGGTTTAAATAAAATCGAATTAGATGTAATAAATTGCAGAGATGTTCTGCTTGTTTACTTTATTTTGGGTTTTTAAAAACTATTTATTTCATAAATAATCGCATTGTATTTATTACTTATGCTAAACACCATAGGAGATAAAAATTGAATATGGCACAGATTATGTCCTGAAGACACTCATATTCACCCACTGATCATCTTTAAAAAAACTATTTGCAACAGTATTATTTCTTGCCAATAATGATACTAACATCAAATACATCATCTTTAGTCTGTAATTTTTTCCTCTCTGACTGCATTATCAAACCTGTGCCAGCATCAAAACCTCCTTCCCCACAAATGACTGGTCATTGAAAGCATACAAATAAAGGAAATTGAATTGTTTCTTTCTATGTTTGTTCTTTTATTGGATCCATCTGGATATTTAAATAAACTTTAACAGTTGAATCATAAAATGATGAATCTTTCTAATTCTTCTCTTTTGACTTCATTGATTCTACAAACTTTTCTGAGCACTTAGTGCATGAGAGGTGCTATAATATGTCACTTTATGATCTAAAGAGAAGACTCTCACATTTTCTCAAGCAGCAGAAAAGAATTATATACACAGAGAAAATTTTCATCTGGCATTTTGTGACTATTATTTGATCCATTGGTTAAAGAATAAAATCAAATATCATGCTTTGTTTTTAAAAAAAGTTGAAGGGGTGAGGAGGGTATTTAAAGTATATATATAAGTAAGACACTTACATATTTTTTAAAAATATAAAATGGTGTAACTATAAATTGGTACAACTACTTTGGAATATTGTTTGGCTATGCCTAGTAAATCTAAATATATGTATACCCTATAAATTATAAATTAAACTCCTAGTTTTATGCCCATCATAAATGCACACACATGTTAACTGAAAGACATATTCTGGGGTTCTCATGTTGTGGGAATCAGGAGACCAGAGAGACTAATAGGGTGGAAAAGGAGGATTTTATTTAGGGGCACCTGCTCAGTGGATTCACATCCAAAAGGCTGAACCCTGGAAAAAGACAGGGCTTCACTTTTCTACATGCATCTGTGGCACGAAATGCAGTGACATGAAAGCAGGTAGAACAAAGACAGTTTATCAAACAGTGACAGGCTCATAACTCAGGCTTTCTTTTTTTTTTTTTTTAGAGTGCTGAAATTTTTTTTTTTTTTAATTTATTTATTATTATTAAACTTCAAGTTGTAGGGTACATGTGCACAACGTGCAGGTTTGCTACATATGTATACTTGTGCCATGTTGGTGTGCTGCACCCATCAACTCGTCATTTACATCAGGTATAACTCCCAATGCAATCCCTCCCCCCTCCCCCCTCCCCATGATAGGCCCCGGTGTGTGATGTTCCCCTTCCCGAGTCCAAGTGATCTCATTGTTCAGTTCCCACCTACGAATGAGAACATGCGGTGTTTGGTTTTCTGTTCTTGTGATAGTTTGCTAAGAATGATGGTTTCCAGCTGCATCCATGTCCCTACAAAGGACACAAACTCATCCTTTTTTATGGCTGCATAGTATTCCATGGTGTATATGTGCCACATTTTCTTAATCCAATCTGTCACTGATGGACATTTGGGTTGATTCCAAGTCTTTGCTATTGTGAATAGTGCTGCAATAAACATACGTGTGCATGTGTCCTTATAGCAGCATAATTTATAATCCTTTGGGTATATACCCAGTAATGGGATGGCTGGGTCATATGGTACATCTAGTTCTAGATCCTTGAGGAATCGCCATACTGTTTTCCATAATGGTTGAACTAGTTTACAATCCCACCAACAGTGTAAAAGTGTTCCTATTTCTCCACATCCTCTCCAGCACCTGTTGTTTCCTGACTTTTTAATGATCGCCATTCTAACTGGTGTGAGATGGTATCTCATCGTGGTTTTGATTTGCATTTCTCTGATGGCCAGTGATGATGAGCATTTTTTCATGTGTCTGTTGGCTGTATGAATGTCTTCTTTTGAGAAATGTCTGTTCATATCCTTTGCCCACTTTTGGATGGGGTTGTTTGTTTTTTTCTTGTAAATTTGTTTGAGTTCTTTGTAGGTTCTGGATATTAGCCCTTTGTCAGATGAGTAGATTGCAAAAATTTTCTCCCATTCTGTAGGTTGCCTGCTCACTCTGATGGTAGTTTCTTTTGCTGTGCAGAAGCTCTTTAGTTTGATGAGATCCCATTTGTCAATTTTGGCTTTTGTTGCCGTTGCTTTTGGTGTTTTAGACATGAAGTCTTTGCCCATGCCTATGTCCTGAATGGTACTACCTAGGTTTTCCTCTAGGATTTTTATGGTATTAGGTCTAACATTTAAGTCTCTAATCCATCTTGAATTAATTTTCGTATAAGGAGTAAGGAAAGGATCGCTTTCTACTTATGGCTAGCCAGTTTTCCCAGCACCATTTATTAAATAGGGAATCCTTTCCCCATTTCTTGTTTCTCTCAGGTTTGTCAAAGATCAGATGGCTGTAGATGTGTGGTATTATTTCTGAGGACTCTGTTCTGTTCCATTGGTCTATATCTCTGTTTTGGTACCAGTACCATGCTGTTTTGGTTACTGTAGCCTTGTAGTATAGTTTGAAGTCAGGTAGCGTGATGCCTCCAGCTTTGTTCTTTTGACTTAGGATTGTCTTGGAGATGCGGGCTCTTTTTTGGTTCCATATGAACTTTAAAGCAGTTTTTTCCAATTCTGTGAAGAAGCTCATTGGTAGCTTGATGGGGATGGCATTGAATCTATAAATTACCTTGGGCAGTATGGCCATTTTCACGATATTGATTCTTCCTATCCATGAGCATGGTATGTTCTTCCATTTGTTTGTGTCCTCTTTGATTTCACTGAGCAGTGGTTTGTAGTTCTCCTTGAAGAGGTCCTTTACATCCTTTGTAAGTTGGATTCCTAGGTATTTTATTCTCTTTGAAGCAATTGTGAATGGAAGTTCATTCCTGATTTGGCTCTCTGTTTGACTGTCACTGGTGTATAAGAATGCTTGTGATTTTTGCACATTAATTTTGTATCCTGAGACTTTGCTGAAGTTGCTGATCAGCTTAAGGAGATTTTGGGCTGAGACAATGGGGTTTTCTAAATATACAATCATGTCGTCTGCAAACAGGGACAATTTGACTTCTTCTTTTCCTAACTGAATCCCCTTGATTTCTTTCTCTTGCCTGATTGCCCTAGCCAGAACTTCCAACACTATGTTGAATAGGAGTGGTGAGAGAGGGCATCCCTGTCTTGTGCCAGTTTTCAAAGGGAATTTTTCCAGTTTTTGCCCATTCAGTATGATATTGGCTGTGGGTTTGTCATAAATAGCTCTTATGATTTTGAGGTACGTTCCATCAATACCGAATTTATTGAGCGTTTTTAGCATGAAGGGCTGTTGAATTTTGTCAAAAGCCTTTTCTGCATCTATTGAGATAATGATGTGGTTCTTGTCTTTGGTTCTGTTTATATGCTGGATTATGTTTATTGATTTGCGAATGTTGAACCAGCCTTGCATCCCAGGGATGAAGCCCACTTGATCATGGTGGATAAGCTTTTTGATGTGCTGCTGAATCCGGTTTGCCAGTATTTTATTGAGGATTTTTGCATCGATGTTCATCAGGGATATTGGTCTAAAATTCTCTTTTTTTGTTGTGTCTCTGCCAGGCTTTGGTATCAGGATGATGTTGGTCTCATAAAATGAGTTAGGGAGGATTCCCTCTTTTTCTATTGATTGGAATAGTTTCAGAAGGAATGGTACCAGCTCCTCCTTGTACCTCTGGTAGAATTCAGCTGTGAATCCATCTGGTCCTGGACTTTTTTTGGTTGGTAGGCTATTAATTATTGCCTCAATTTCAGAGCCTACTATTGGTCTATTCAGGGATTCAACTTCTTCCTGGTTTAGTCTTGGAAGAGTGTAAGTGTCCAGGAAATTATCCATTTCTTCTAGATTTTCCAGTTTATTTGCGTAGAGGTGTTTATAGTATTATCTGACGGTAGTTTGTATTTCTGTGGGGTCGGTGGTGATATCCCCTTTATCATTTTTAATTGCGTCGATTTGATTCTTCTCTCTTTTCTTCTTTATTAGTCTTGCTAGTGGTCTGTCAATTTTGTTGATCTTTTCAAAAAACCAACTCCTGGATTCATTGATTTTTTGGAGGGTTTTTTGTGTCTCTATCTCCTTCAGTTCTGCTCTGATCTTAGTTATTTCTTGCCTTCTGCTAGCTTTCGAATGTGTTTGCTCTTGCTTCTCTAGTTCTTTTAATTGCGATGTTAGAGTGTCAATTTTAGATCTTTCCTGCTTTCTCTTGTGGGCATTTAGTGCTATAAATTTCCCTCTACACACTGCTTTAAATGTGTCCCAGAGATTCTGGTATGTTGTATCTTTGTTCTCATTGGTTTCAAAGAACATCTTTATTTCTGCCTTCATTTCGTTATGTACCCAGTAGTCATTCAGGAGCAGGTTGTTCAGTTTCCATGTAGTTGAGCGGTTTTGATTGAGTTTCTTAGTCCTGAGTTCTAATTTGATTGCACTGTGGTCTGAGAGACAGTTTGTTATAATTTCTGTTCTTGTACATTTGCTGAGGAGTGCTTTACTTCCAATTATGTGGTCAATTTTGGAGTAAGTACGATGTGGTGCTGAGAAGAATGTATATTCTGTTGATTTGGGGTGGAGAGTTCTATAGATGTCTATTAGGTCTGCTTGGTGCAGAGATGAGTTCAATTCCTGGATATCCTTGTTAACTTTCTGTCTCGTTGATCTGTCTAATGTTGACAGTGGAGTGTTGAAGTCTCCCATTATTATTGTATGGGAGTCTAAGTCTCTTTGTAAGTCTCTAAGGACTTGCTTTATGAATCTGGGTGCTCCTGTATTGGGTGCATATATATTTAGGATAGTTAGCTCTTCCTGTTGAATTGATCCCTTTACCATTATGTAATGGCCTTCTTTGTCTCTTTTGATCTTTGATGGTTTAAAGTCTGTTTTATCAGAGACTAGTATTGCAACCCCCGCTTTTTTTTGTTCTCCATTTGCTTGGTAAATCTTCCTCCATCCCTTTATTTTGAGCCTATGTATGTCTCTGCGTGTGAGATGGGTCTCCTGAATACAGCAGACTGATGGATCTTGACTCTTTATCCAGTTTGCCAGTCTGTGTCTTTTAATTGGAGCATTTAGTCCATTTACATTTAAGGTTAAGATTGTTATGTGTGAACTTGATCCTGCCATTATGATATTAACTGGTTATTTTGCTCGTTAGTTGATGCAGTTTCTTCCTAGCCTTGATGGTCTTTACATTTTGGCATGTTTTTGCAATGGCTGGTACCGGTTGTTCCTTTCCATGTTTAGTGCTTCCTTCAGGGTCTCTTGTAAGGCAGGCCTAGTGGTGACAAAATCTCTAAGCATTTGCTTATCTGTAAAGGATTTTATTTCTCCTTCACTTATGAAACTTAGTTTGGCTGGATATAAAATTCTGGGTTTAAAATTCTTTTCTTTAAGAATGTTGAATATTGGCCCCCACTCTCTTCTGGCTTGAAGAGTTTCTGCCGAGAGATCTGCTGTTAGTCTGATGGGCTTCCCTTTGTGGGTAACCCGACCTTTCTCTCTGGCTGCCCTTAAGATTTTTTCCTTCATTTCAACTTTGGTGAATCTGGCAATTATGTGTCTTGGAGTTGCTCTTCTCGAGGAGTATCTTTGTGGCGTTCTCTGTATTTCCTGGATTTGAATGTTGGCCTGCCCTACTAGGTTGGGGAAGTTCTCCTGGATGATATACTGAAGAGTGTTTTCCAACTTGGTTCCATTTTCCCCCTCACTTTCAGGCACCCCAATCAGACGTAGATTTGGTCTTTTTACATAATCCCATACTTCTTGCAGGCTTTGTTCATTTCTTTTTCTTCTTTTTTCTTTTGGTTTCTCTTCTCGCTTCATTTCATTCATTTGATCCTCCATCGCTGACATTCTTTCTTCCAGTTGATCGAGACGGTTACTGAAGCTTGTGCATTTGTCACGTATTTCTCGTGCCATGGTTTTTGTCTCTTTCATTTCGTTTGTGAGCTTCTCTGCATTAATTACTCTAGCCATCAATTCTTCCACTTTTTTTTCAAGATTTTTAGTTTCTTTGCGCTGGGTACGTAATTCCTCCTTTAGCTCTGAGAAATTTGATGGACTGAAGCCTTCTTCTCTCATCTCGTCGAAGTCATTCTCCGTCCAGCTTTGATCCGTTGCTGGCGATGAGCTGCGCTCCTTTGCCGGGGGAGATGTGCTCTTATTTTTTGAATTTCCAGCTTTTCTGCCCTGCTTTTTCCCCATCTTTGTGGTTTTATCTGCCTCTGGTCTTTGATGGTGGTGATGTACTGATGGGGTTTTGGTGTAGGTGTCCTTCCTGTTTGATAGCTTTCCTTCTAACAGTCAGGATCCTCAGCTGTAGGTTGTAGCTGTAGGAGATTGCTTGAGGTCCACTCCAGACCCTGTTTGCCTGGGTATCAGCAGCAGAGGCTGCAGAAGATAGAATATTTCTGAACAGCGAGTGTACCTGTCTGATTCTTGCTTTGGAATCTTCCTCTCAGGGGTGTACTCCACCCTGTGAGGTGTGGTGTGTCAGACTGCCCCTAGTGGGGGATGTCTCCCAGTTAGGCTACTCAGGGGTCAGGGACCCACTTGAGCAGGGAGTCTGTCCCTTCTCAGATCTCAACCTCCGTGTTGGGAGATCCACTGCTCTCTTCAAAGCTGTGAGACAGAGTCCTTTGCGTCTGCAGAGCTGCTGCGTTTGTTATTATTTACTGTGCCCTGTCCCCAGAGGTGGAGTCTACAGAGACAGGCAGGTTTCCTTGAGCTGCTGTGAGCTCCACCCAGTTCGAGCTTCCCAGCAGCTTTGTTTACCTACTTAAGCCTCAGCAATGGCGGGCACCCCTCCCCCAGCCTCGCTGCTGCCTTGCCGGTAGATCACAGACTGCTGTGCTAGCAATGAGGGAGGCTCCGTGGGTGTGGGACACTCCCGGCCAGGTGTGGGATATGATCTCCTGGTGTGCCTGTCTGCTTAAAGCGCAGTATTGGGGTGGGAGTTACCCGATTTTCCAGGTGTTGTGTGTCTCAGTTCCCCTGGCTAGGAAAAGGGATTCCCTTCCCCCTTGCGCTTTCCAGGTGAGGCAATGCCTCGCCCTGCTTCAGCTCTCGCTGGTCGGGCTGCAGCAGCTGACCAGCACCGATCGTCTGGCACTCCCCAGTGAGATGAACCCAGTACCTCAGTTGAAAATGCAGAAATCGCCGGTCTTCTGTGTCGCTCGCGCTGGGAGTTGGAGACTGGAGCTGTTCCTATTCGGCCATCTTGCTCCGCCCCTAACTCAGGCTTTCATGTGACTCTTGCTATGCAGGCCAGGTGGCCGTTATCTAGGCTTGCTCAAGATGCCTGCACAATCTTATCTCATGTCCTTTGCTATGGCACCCAGATGGCTGCAATCCAATCTTGCTCAAGCATGTCTCATGACCTCTGTGGTGCTACAGAGACTTACAGATACTAGGTACAGAAAACAGGAATCTATAAACTCATAAAAACTTGCAGAGCAGGGTACAATGGCACAGAGCAGGGAGGGATTCAAAGGGGAAGCTGCTCATACCAAAGGAAAGGAAAGAAAATTTGTTTTTTCCCTTTTTAGCTTCTGCTTCACTCAAAGCAGCATTAATAATCATCAGGGTAAAACTCAGGAAGATGGCGGATAGGACACAGGGCTAATATGCATCTCCCACTTGAATGGACAGAACAGCATGTGGAGACTCACACTGAACTTTCGCACCAAGAATGGTCATAGGAATGTATGGGGGTAACGGAAAGAATTTACAGATCCTTTGAAAGAAGTGTCATGTTGCTGCAAACTCTACAAGACAGGCAAAAACTGTTACCAAAGTGTAAGAGGGGGAAAACCTGTCTCCAAAAACACTTCCTCATTGAGGATTCTGAAAATCCAGATCACGGGAGAAGGATTTAATTTTACCTATAGCTGGAACAGACTTATGGAGCCATGTGCAATATTAAAGTAGAGTCAGCAGCAGAAAGAGCTTTGTGGATACTCCCAGTTGTCAGCTTCAGCCCAGGGAAGCCATCCGTGACTATATCTCACAGGAGCCCTTGGGGAAGGGAACCAGCAGATTTAGGGAGGGGCTACAAGGTGAAAGAAGCTTCCAACTGAATTTTGTGATAATTTTGACTGTGCACAAACTTCCTTGAGCAGAATCCTGAGTGGGGGTGTGGCAAGTGGGATCTGCTGCAGATATAAGCACAGAGTCACTGACATTGTGAACAGACAGGGAAGGGCATGGCCTGAAGGCCATGCTTGTTTTCTCAGCTGGGAAGCTAATGGCCGGGTGGTCTCAGTTTCACACACAGGTTGCCTGGATCTAAAATATTAGCAGGGCACTGTGGGAGCAAGACCAGTCTCACCAACTATGTGGGAGGTGGGTGAGGCCTTTCACTACTGGCTATTCCCCACTTCCCTGGTGAAGTATACTGCACAGCAGAGGCAGCAATAATCCCCTCTGGAACATAACCACAGTGACCTGAGAACCACCTCCTCATCCCCTACAGTGGCCATGGCAAGCCCCATTCAAGGAAAATCTGAGCTGAGACCCACCTAACCCTGCCCCACCTGATGGTGTTTCTCTACCTGCCCTGGTAGCTGAACACAAAGGTCATAAACACTTGGGAGCTTTATGGCCCCACCCATCACCTGAGAAACCAGAATACTTTCCCTGGTTAACTTGGGGCAGTCTCAATTTCCACTGCTAATACCACAGCTGGTGCTCTCTTGAAAGTGTCACCTCCAGGTTGGAGGCCAACTAACTCAGGCCATTACAGCAACTCATGATAGAGTAACACTGTTCCCAGGAAGAAGAAAACAACTGTTAACACCATTGCCTGCAATATCCTGGCTAAGCAGAGGTCCCAAATCTGTCCACATGACAACTTTGCTGCTAGCCAGGATTCAATGCTGCCAACCAGCTTTTGAGAAAGCTAGCAAACTAAGCCTATCTACAACCAAGGATTCTCACAAAGTCTATGTCACTTTCCTGTCACCTCTACCAGAGCAGGTGCTGTTATCTATGACTGGGAGACCTGAAGACTGATCACATAACTGGGCCCTTTGCAGGCATTCCCCACCATCAGCCCAGAGTGTGGTAGCCCTGCTGGGTGGCTAGACCCAAAAAAGCAATGATAATCACTGCAGTCTGGCTCTTCGGATGCCTCATCCCTAGGGGAAGGGGGAGAGCACCACATTAAGGAATCACCCCTTGGGACAAAAGAATTGGAACAGCAGACTTTTAGTTCTAGATCTTATTGCTGGTGAGTAGTTTCTCACAGCAGAGACACAATTGCAGTGCTGGGTGCAGTAGGGAAACTCTGCACGTATACCCCAAAAGGCAGGCAGCCTCTGTGATCATGAAGGGCCTTGGAGAAGGTGTCCTTGTTCCACTTGGCTCTCCACTGCAGAAACAGCTGAGGCTTCCCCTACATGAATGCAGTGTGGAGACACCTATAGACAGCCTTTCTAGAAAAATCCAGGGTGAGTACAGCCCCACAGGAGGAGCATCCCCCAGATGGACGCCTTCTCAAGAGACAGAGTCACAATGCCTCCCTACTTGGGACATCACCATTCCTATAGATGGAAAGAGGTGCCCATCTGATCTGAATAGCTGATATACTAGGACAGGAGTGAGGTGAGTTGCTTCTCTACCTACCTGGCAGGGGAGCTGAGGTAGCTCCCATTCTTCACCCTGAAAACACCTCAGCACATCTAGTTGAGAGCTCTCCTAGGCACCCACATCAAGGTTGGGACCTTGGCCCACCATTGGGTATTACATCTACCTATCTGCCTTAGCCACAACTCGTGCCTACCAAGGAATACGTCCCCTATTGACCTGAAGCATGAATCATCAATTCAGTAAATTAAACACTGGTAAATAAATAATAAATAAACAAAGTACATATGACAAGAGAACAAGATAAGCTTCAAGAGATCCCTGCCATTCCAACATCATAGGAGACAGTAAACTCACCCACACACCAAGAATATAACTACTAAAACCAGCATTGGGGAAAGCCAGTGCACAAAGACTCTCTGTAACTAAGGATTTCATACAGAGTTTTCACCCCTATGAGCACCAAGAATCAAATAAGGCTAAAATAAACATTAAAGTCTGATCCCTAAGAGGGGAAAACAAAATTAAATTCAGAAGAAAACACAGTCAAATCAAAAATAAATTCAAGAACAATTTTAAAAAATAGTCTACCCAAATGAGAAGGAACCAGAAAAGTAATTTTGGTAAATGACAAAACAGGGTTCTAAAACACCCCCAAAAGATCACACCAGCTCCCTGGCAATGGATCAAAACCAAGAAGAAATCTCTGAATTGCCAGATAAAAAATTCGTAAAATCAGTCATTAAGATACTCAAGGAGATACCAGAGAAGGGTGAAAACCAATATAAAGAAATTTTAAAAAATACAGGATATAGATAAAAATGTTTCCAGAGACATAGATATCATATAGAAAAAACATAACTTCTGGAAATGAAAGACACACTTAGAAAAATACAAAATGCAGTGGAAAGTTTCAACAGTAGACTAGAAAAGTAGAAGAACCTCAGAGCTCATAGTTGAGGCTTTTGAATTAACCCAGTCAGATAAAGACAAAGAAGAAAAATTTTTAAAAATGAACAAAGCCTCCAAGAAATCTGGGATTATGTTAAACAGCCAAGTCGAAGAATAATTGGTGTTCCTAAAGAAGAAGAGAAATCTAAAAGTCTGAAAAATATATTAAGGGAATAATTGAGGAAAACTTCCCTGACCTTGCTAGAGATATAGACATCCAAATACAAGAAGCTCGAAGAACTCCTGGGAAATTTATCACAAAAAGATTATTGCCTTGGCATATAGTCATCAGGTTATCTAAAGTCAAGATGAAGGAAAGAATCTTAAGAGCCATGAGACAAAAGCATAAGGTAACCTATAAAGGAAAACCTATCAGATTAATAGCTGATTTCTCAGCAGAAACATTACAAGCCATGAGGGATTGGGTCCTATCTTTAGCCTCCTTAAAGAAAATAATTAGCCAGAAATTTCACATCTGACAAAACTAAAATTCATAAATGAAGGAGAGATAAAGTATTTTTCAGACAAAGAAATGCTGAATTTGCCATGACCTAACCAGCACTGCAAGAAATGCTAAAATGAGTTCTAAATTTTGAAACAAAACCTCAAAATACACCAACATAGAACCCCCTTAAAGCATACATCTCAAAGGGCCGATAGAAAAATAACACACACACACACACACACAAAAAGCAAGGTATTAAGGCAACAACTAGCGTGATGAATAGAACAGTACCTTACTTCTCAATACTAATGTTGAATATAAATAGCCTGAGTAGTCCACTTAAAAGATACAGAATGGCAGAATGGATAAAAATCTACTAACCAAGTATCTGCTGTCTTCAAGAGACTCACCTGCCACATAAGGACCCAAATAAACTTAAGGTAAAGAGGTGAAAAAAGCATTCCATGTAAATGGAAACCAAACACAAGCACAAGTAGTTATTATTTCAGACGAAGTAGACTTTAAAGCAATAACAGAAAAAAAGACAAAGAAACATTATATAATGATAAAAGCATTAGCTCAACAGAAAAGTATCACAATCCTAAATATATATGCACCTAACACTTGAGCTCCCAAATTCATAAAAAAATTACTACTAGACCTAAGAAATGAGATAGATGACAGCACAATAATAGTAGGGAACTTCAGTACTTCACTGACAGCAGTAGATAGGACAAGACAGAAAGCCAACAAAGAAACAATAGACCTAAACTATATCCTAGAACAAATTGATTTAACAGAGATTTACAGAACCTTCTACCCAACAACTACAGAATATACATTCTTTATGTTAGCACATGGGATATTCTCCAAGATAGACCATATGATGGGCCACAAAATAAGTCTCAATAAATTTAAGAAAATTGAAATCATATCAAGTATCCTCTCAGAACACAGTGGAATTAAACTGGAAATTAACTCCAAAAGACACCCTCAAAACTATACAAATATGTAGAAATTAAATAATCTGCTTTTGAATGATGTTGGGTTAACAATGAAATCAAGATAGAAATTTAAAAAATGTCGAAATGAATGATAGTAGTGACACAATTTATCAAAACCCCTGGGATACAGCAAAATGGTGCTAAAAGGAAAGTTCATAGCATTAAATGCATACATCAAAAATTCTGAAAGAACACAAATAGACAGTCTAAGGTCACACCTCAAGGAACTAGAGAAACAAGAACAACCCCAAGCCCAGCAGAAGAAAATAAATAACCAAGATCAGAACAGAACTACATGAAATTGAAACAAAAAAAATTACAAAAGATAAATGAAACAAAAAGCTGGCACTTTGAATAGATAAACAAAATTGATAGAGTATTAGTGAGATTAACCAAGAAAAGGAGAGAAGATCCAAATGAGTTCAATTAGAAATGAAATGGGAGATATTACATAGAGACCACAGAAATACAAAATATCATCCAAGGCTACCATGAACACCTTTACACACATAAACTAGAATATCCAGAAAAGATGGACAAGTTCCTGGAAATACACAACCTTCCTAGATTAAATAAGGAAGAAATAGAAACTCTGAACAGACCAATAACAAGTAGCAAGATTGAAACAGTAATAAGAAAATCACCAAAAAAAAAAAAAAAAAAAAAAAAAAAAAGTCCAGGACCAGACGGATTCACAGCTGAATTCTATCAGACCTTTAAAGAAGAATTGGTACCAATCCTACTGAAACTATTCCAAAAGATAAAGAGGGAATTCCCCACTAAATCAGTCTATGAAGCCAGTATCACCCTAATACCAAAACCAGGAAAATGCATAACAAGAAGAGAAAACTACAGCCCAATATCCCTGATTAACATAGATGCAAAAATTCTTAACAAAATACTTACTAGCTAAATCCAACAGCATATCAAAAAGATAATCCCCCATGATCAAGTGGGTTTTATACCAGGAATGCAGGGATGGTTTAAAATACGCAAGTCAAAAAATGTGATACTTCACATAAACAGAATTAAAAACAAAAATCACATGATTATCTCATCAGACTCAGAAAAAGCATTTGACAGAATTCAACATCTCTTTATGATTAAAACCCTCAGCAAAATTGGCATAGAAGAGACATACATTAAGGCAATAAAAGCCATCTATGACAAACCCACAGCCAATTTATGCTAAATGGTGAAAAGTTGAAATCATTCTCCTTGAGAACTGAAACAAGACAAGAATGCCCACTTTCACCACTTCTATTTAACATAGTACTGGAAGTCCTAGCCAGAGCAATCAGATGAGAGAAAGGAATAAAGGACATCCAGATCAGTAAAGAGAAAGTCAAACTGTCATTGTTCACTAGTGATATGATTGTATACCTAGAAAACTCTAAAGACTCATCCAAAAAACTCCTAGATCTGATATATGAATTCAGTAGTTCCAGCATACAAAATCAATGTACACAAATCAGTAGCACTGCTGCACACCAACAGTGACCAAGGTGAGAATCAAATAGAGAACCCAATCCCTTTTACAATAACTGCAGAAAAACAAAACAAAACAAAACAACAACAACAAAAACTTAGGGATATACCTAACAGAGAAAGTGAAAGATCTCTACAAGGAAAACTATAAAACACTGCTGAGATAAATTATGGATGACACAAACAAATGGAAACACATCCCATGGTCCTGGATGGGTAGAATTAATATTGTGAAAATGATCATACCACCAAAAGCAATCTGCAAATTCAATGTAATTCCCATGAAAATACCACCGTCATTCTTCATAGAACTAGAAAAAAACAACCCTAAAATTCATATGGAACCAAGAAAGATCCCACATAGCCAAAGCAGGATTAAGCAAAAAGAACAAATTTGGAGGCATCGCATTACCTGACTTCAAACTATACCAAACAGCCATAGTCACCAAAGCAGCATGGTACTGATATAAAAATAGGCATATAGACCAATGAAACAGAGAATGCAGAAATAAAGCCAAATACTTAACAGCCAGCTGATCCTTGACAAAGGAAATAAAAACCGAAGTGGGGAAAGGACACTGTATTCAACACATGGTGCTGGAATAATTGACAAGACACATGCAGGTGAATGAAACTGGATCCTCATCTCTCACCTTACACAAAAATCAACTCAAGATGGATAAAAGACTTAAATCTAAGACCTGAAACCATAAAAATTCTAGAAGATAACATCAGAAAAACCCTTTTAGACGTTGGCTTAGTCAAAGACTTCATGCTCAGAAACCCAAAAGCAAATGTAATAAAAACAAAGATAAATAGATGGGACTTAATTTAACTAAAAAACTTCTGCACAGCAACAAAACAAAAAACGAAGAAAACAAAAAACCAGCAGAGTAAGCAGACCACCCACAGAGTGGGAGAAAATATTCACAAACTATGCATCCAACAAAGGACTAATACCTGGAATTTACAAGGAACTCAAATCAGCAAAACAAACAAACAAAAAACAAATAATGCCATCAAAAAACAGGCTAAGGACATGAATACACAATTCTCAGCAGAAGACAAACAGATGGCCAACAAATATATGAAAAAAATCCTCAACGTCACTAATTATCAGGGAAATGCAAATTAAAATCACAACATGGTACCACCTAACTCCTGCAAGAACAACCATAATTTAAAAATATAAAGAAATAGATGTTGACGTGGATGTGATGAAAAGGGAACACTCTTACATTAATGGTGGGAATGTAAACCAGTATAACCACTGTGGAAAACAGCATGGAGATTCCTTAAAGAACTAAAAGTAGATCCACCATTTTATCCAGCAATCCCGCTACTGGGTATCTATCTAGAGGAAAAGAAGTCATTATATGAAAAATACATTTGCACAAGCATGTTTATAGCAGCACAATTTGCAATTGCAAAAAATGGAACCAGCCCAAATGCCCATCAATCAACAAGTGGATAAAGAAAATTTTTTATATATATATATATATACACACACACACACATACACACACCATGGAATATTACTCAGTCATAAAAAGGAACAAAATAATGGCATTAGTAGCAACCTGCATGGTGTTTGAGACCATTATTATAAGTGAAGTAACTCAGGAATGGAAAACCAAAAATTATATGTTCTCACATATAAGTGGGAGCTAAGCTATGAGGATGCAAAGGCATAAGAATGATACAGTGGACTTTGGGGATTTCAGAGGAAGTGTGGGAGGGGCGTGAGGGATAAAATATTACACACTGGATACAGTGCACACTGCTTGGGTGATGGGTGCTCCAAAATCTCAGAAATCACCACTAAATAACTTATCCTGTTACCCAAAAACTATTGAAATAAAATTTTAAAAAGAAATATGTTTTGTATTATACTCAGGGTCACAGAGTTTGTAGTGTCAAGTTACTAATAACTTGTCAAAATATTCCTTCAAGACTAAGTTCTTTAAAAAAAACAGCCAAAAAATGGTAACTACTCATATGCCCATCAGAACTAAAATGAATAAAGAAATTGTGGTATATTCACACAATTGAATTGCATTTTTTGCAGTCATGAGAAGGAGCAATTTATAACTTCATGCAACAGTGTAGATGAATCTCACAAATATAATGTTAAATGAAAGAAATCAGACACAAAATATATACTGTTTTATTGCATTTGTATAAAATACCAAGACAAGAAATACTAATTTGTATTATTAGAAGTTAGTATAGTGGTTTTCCTAGAGCAGGGGAGTGACATGAAGAGATCATGAAGGGAGCTGCCATTGTGCTAAGTTGTTTCTTAAACTTGGTGCTAAGTCTGGGAAATTCATTGAATGTCATACTTATAACTTGTGTGCTTTTCTATATGTAAATTGTACTTTAATAAAGGTTTTAAAAACACACTAAAATAACCCTGAAAACCAGTAAGCTATATTGAATGTTACATGTTCATTTTCATTATTATTGCTATTATTATTGTTTTTGTTTGCTGTTGTTTATTTTTATTCTAGTATATGATGGGGACGGTATTTTATGTCACATTCATTTTAAGGTTATGAAGCCAATTAGATATTGTGATTTAATTTGCACTGTGGGTGTTTCTTTTCTTTCATCAATGTTTATTTATTGTTCTGGAATGCCAAGGTTTTGTATAAGCAATCTTATTATCAATCAATGACGTACGAAACTGTCAAAATGAAGCAGAATTAGTTGTGAGTCTATAACTTCGACAAATGCCATTGCAGTCTGGCTCCCTGCTAATCGCAGTTATGATATTGAATCGAGAAATTGTCCTTGAAAAATTAATTAAATCCTATTATAGAGACTAAAATGAATTTAAAGGGCAGAGAGAAAAAATTAACAGAAGAGAATGACAACAGCACCTTATTGAATTGAAGCAATATCTTGTCGTGTAAACAGAGAGATAGTTAAATGCACAGAAGATACTAAATTGGAAGATGTTGCCTTGACCAGCAAAAACAGAGAAACCATTCTTTTGGTCTTGGAAAGGTTGCAGTCAGGGCAGGAAAAAGATTAAATTCAACCAGGGAAAAATGCATGCCTGCTATGCCTAGGGAAAGTAAACTGAAACACAAATATTCTGTGGGAGACAGAAGCTGGAAAGTCCAGTATCCTGAGAGAGACTGAGCAAAAGCATAAAAAATTAGATAGCAGGACCTACCTGACAGGACTGGAGAGAAAGGCCAGTGATCACTCTCAACTCTGAGGGGCAATTTCTTCTTGTTTTCCTCTGAGCCACCATGGAGCTCCTTTCAAGATCAAAAGAAATTTGGTAAAGCCAAAAAAAAAAAAAAAAAAAAAAAAAAAAGTAGAAAATCTCATGTAGAAATCACAAGAAAATGGAGTAATGTAGGGAAAAGATATTTATATCTCTGATCCTCTGCACTATTATTTAAGAAGACCAAAGTTCTCCTTTAGAGAATTATATGCATAGACACACATTTGTGTGTGCATGCGTGTGTGTGTGCATGTGCATGTGCTGGGTTCCCTACTGTATCATGCTTAGAGCACAATTGATGAATTCACATCAAAGGAGCCCAGAACTTTGGTTTTGTCCAGCCCCACCTTGACTTCTAGCTGCTACATTTACGGCAACTGTGGATAATATAAGCTGTTCCTGAATGTATGTTGTATATTCTAAAAATAATTCATAGGATACATTACATGCTGTATTTTGTGTTAAAACATTTCATTTGCTAATGGAAACTCCAGCACTAGCAAGATAATAAAATAAAGGCATGCAAATTTTGGAGAAAAGCACCCAGAATTACTATGATTCTAACAAATTTTCTTATTGGCTGAGCCCAATTCTTCAATATTATTATCAATTATTTCATCTCTTGGTACTTTTTGAATACATTCATTTTCTGCTAAAGATGAAATAGTTATTTGTAATGAAAAACCTGCCTGGTGCAGTATGTATTTAAATTTGAGTATTATCAGTTCCTTAGAAATAGGATGTGTTTGTACTATGCTAAAAAAATGTTCTCAGAAAGGTCTCTTCAGATATGTTATAATAACTGAAAGGGAACAAAACAATTTTGGTTTCATGCAATTTGAGAGATGTCTTCATTTGGATTCCTTTAAGCAGATCTTGAGACAAGAACTTGGGTACAGGTAGTTTATTTGGGAGTTGATCCCTGGAAGAACAAAATAAGAATGCATTAATAGGGGTAGCACATTTATCAACAATTGGAACTTCAACTCCACTAGGAATCCGTCTGAGAAACTATGTGAAACATGTTTCAGAACTGATGTCCCCAGAAGATGGGGAGGCTGGCATATTTATCTACCATTTCTCATCTCTCATTGGTAAAGGTTTGCTTTGTTTTATTCTTGCCTAAAGAAATAAGAATTCTAGTGAGGCAAAAAGATAGTCATTTACTAAGGAAAAATCATGTTGTCATATGTTGGTATTTGCAATCAGCATTGTGGGTGGCTAATCAAAATGGCTACTCTAGGTAGGAGCTGGAAGTAACAGCCCAAGCTCAGACCTGGTGGCAAGTATGACATTCAAGGGTAAGGGCAATTGCTGTTTTCAGTACATGATTGACAGTTGTGGATATAAGGTGTTGGAGCCTGAGTGGAAGACTACGGTGAGAATGAGTGGTCTAACAAGCAGAGCAATTAATATGTGAAGGAGTCTTGGTGGTCCTTGTAAGGTCAGGCAGAGAGGCAAGTTGACCATTCTGAATCAGAAACCAGAAGCTTCTGTGTTAAGATTGTAATCCCACTGTCTAGAAAAGGAGAACTGCAAGTGTAAGGCAGGTTCTTAACCTCAAGAGAGTATTAGGGGCCTAAAAAGATTGCTTGAACAGTCAGTGAAGAAGCCCCATTCTCTAAACTGGGAGATAGGGCAGAGAATTACAGCTCATGAACCAAAGAAACACTCTGGGAATCTATGGTCGCTGAATTTTGCCCGATGGTGAACTCCATTTGATGTGGGAGTAGAGTACCTCAACGAATTCCAAACTCAGGCTAGTATTGATAGAAGCCTGCAGGTGGGTGTCACTTGGTAGGGCACAGGGGTGGGGGTGAAGGAGGATGCCCAAACAGAGAAGTCTATCAGAGCCTGATATTTGTCAGTGAAACAAATTCTTGATATCTTTGAAGAACTGAATTTATTCAGTCATCATATTTCTCTAACTGAGTCATAGGCACATATATTTCTAGAATTGCAATGTAAATAATCAATGCAAGTGAACAAAATGCTCATATATTTGTCAATTTCTACTTAAATGATGTATTAAGTTTTAAAAATATTCTCCTTTTATGAATACAGTTTTTCATGGAATACAAAAATAATAAGACAAAGTTCCTGCCTTATGGAAGCTTGCAATATAAAGTGTACATGATTAACAAATTGTGTCTCTAGCATTCAGCATACTGCTCCACACATAAATACTTGACACATATTTACTAAATTAAGAGCTTGTAAGTTAATCCAATGTCTCCTTAATATAATTAAAATACTATACTTCAAATTTTAGCAATGGAGAGAGAATCTTCACTTGAATAAAGAAAAGATGGACTCTGTAGCACCAACATTTACCTTCAATATTCACCTTCCCAGTGGGATCTCAGTAATTTCTGCTGTCAATGTTCTGACCCAACGAATGTTGCTATCCCAAAAATGAACTCATGGCTCCTTCTAAAATCCTGCAACTCACACTTGAGGGTAAGATGAAATACTTAATAGCTAGCATTTAAAACAATGCCTGACACATAGTAAGTACTATCTAAACACTTTATGCATATTAACTCATGTAATCCTCACACAAACATGAGGAGAGTAGGTCCTAAAATTATCAGGAAACAAGACACAGAATAGTGAAGTAACTTGCTCAAGTTTACTCAGGAAGTGCCAAGCCAGGATCGCAGCCCAGGCAGTGTGACTCCAAAGTCTGTCCTTGTAAGACTACTCTATCCTGCTCCAAGATTTTGTTCAGATCCATAGATAGCAAAAGGAAGCAGTCCCTGGGAGAAATATACCATGAACACATTGCTTATACAGTAAGGCTTATTTATCTTAATCTTTGCTTCTTCTACTTAAGCAAGTTATTTCATGTGTCAAGTGCCATCCTTCTTTTTGCTCTGGAGTGTCCTCAAAGGCCCTAAAGAGTCTGAAAAAGCAACAGGAGTTACTTTTCCTGTCTTCCTAAAGCTCCCCTTTTACTAGGACCTGCCCTTCCTCATGATACTGATACCAGCAATATTCATCTTTTAGAGGAGATCTTACCTGATATGCATCCATCTTACTATATTGAAAATAATTGGTAAAACTGTAAAGAACTATTAAGAACAAAATGTTGTGATCTACACATAGTACACATAATTACATAGCTAAAATATGTCACTCTAACACCCTCTTTTAGGTGAAAATGGCAAACATACTAGCAGCAATGTTTCATGAAGCTTGTAATCACTGATCTAGTTCAATAGTTACACAGAAGCATGTTGAAGAAAGGTAAATACGTAGATTAATTTAATGATGATACAGAAATGATTGAATCTATTTTTGCCATTCAAGAAAAAATGAGTCATTTTTATATTTAAATTGACTTGGTTCATGCTGTGTTACTGATGGAAATTATTTCCAAGTATAAAGAGATGAGCAATTGGGCATTTCTTCTCTTGTGTATTCACAACCTTAAAACCAGTTTGAATATAATTCTTTACCAGTATTGAATTTAGATTTTGTTTTTCCTGCTTGTATGCAACACACTATATTGATTTGGATATTTTGAGTAACACATTTCTAGAGGAAACAATTCAAAAATATCACTTCATATTTCCTTTGGAATACATGTACAATTTGCCATACATTTGGGTTTGTTGCATAACTGCAGTAAATATTAAAAGACTGGGAATAATATTTTAGTGACTTCATAGATTTTATCTAAAGATGCATATTAACCCAAAGAGAATAATTGTTTTATTTGATATTTCTGAAGATTACAGGTCACATCCATTCACTTTCAATATCTAATTAACCAATCAGAACATATGAAAAGTAGTAAACCAAGAGGGATTATTGTTTGTTTCTTTCTTTTCTTTTAGAGCAGATATCTAGTCTTATTCTGTGCTGACTTATTTTTAAAACAGTAGAAGATGTTTTTCTCAATGCAAATATAAAATATTCTTGTACCAGATTTATGGAACTAGCAACACATTCATTTGCATTTTTCAACTCAGACATGACAAACATCCAAGCAATTTAGAGCTGTTACTCATAAATCGTGTCCACTCTGGTGGACTAGTTCCTAAATTTTTGGAGCTGCTTTCCACTGGAGAATGAAAATGAATTTTTCAAATCTCATTCCATTATACTGAACACAGTATAAATGTTTATGAATATTCACTGTAAAATTAGAGGTTATTGGAGCCTTACGATTTGAATTAGCATGGAAATGTAGTTTTTTGAAGTCTCTGAGTACTAAAAAAGCTACTGTTTTAGTGTCTATGCAATAATGCTGGGAAAAATTCTCCACCAGATGGCAAGAAATTCAAAAGGTCTAAAAATGCTGTCACAGGGAGTGTGTGTGAAGTACCCAGGAAGGTTTACCAGGGAGTGCTGAGGTCATTTCTTCAAGTGTATGAAGGGCTAGTATTGAAAAGAGAGTACACTTTTCTCTGTGCACTCTCAGAAGTTAGAACCAGTGTGTACTATGTCTGGTATAAGTTTGTCTTACCATTTCTCTACTAAGAACTCCTTTAAATGTGGTTTGTTATTGTAACACTTTTTACAACAAGCTATATTTGAACAGTTACAAACTGTACATACTCTATGATGCTTGTTCTATGAATGGATTTCTAAATTTCTGTGTGGAATACAAATTATTTGCAGTTTTCTGTAAATAAAGATTAACTTCCATCCTTTTCTTTTTTACTTTTATTTACTTTTTTAAAAAAGAACCAGAGAACCAAGACCAAGGAGGTAAAGATACCCTTTTATCTACTAAGGAGCTCCTCAGAGGTGGTACATTCTCCATGTCAAGTGTTTAGGTAGAACTAGTAGGACTATGTCCGTTTTAGGGATGAAGTTGACATGATCTCTTTAATAAGTAGAAGGTAGGATTAGATTATTTCCAGAGTGTCATCACCATCTTCACATTGAAGGAGACAAATGCTAGCTGAAATAGTCTTTGTGATGCAATGTGATAATGCCCACTTCGCTGTTTAAACAGTGACTTGTTAATATCTGGAAATTATCTTCAGGAAATAGTTTCTACAGACCATTTTAATACAGTCAGTTATTAGTTTCTTGTACTTCAGACTTTTGCATAACAAAAGATGGTTGCAAAATTAATGATAGAAATAATGGGGCTGGGCATGTTGGCAAATGCCTGTAGTCCCAGCTACTTGGGAGGCTGAGGCAAGAGGATCCCTTGAACCCAAGAGTTCAAGGTGGCAGTGAGCTATGATTGTGCCACTTCACTGTAACCTGGGTGACAGAATGAGACCCTGTCTCAAATAAATAAATAAATAAATAAATAAATAAATAAATAATATAATGGTGTTTTTACCTACTCTTTTTCTCTCCATTTTTCTCTTTCTATACTTACATATATAGGTTTTTGATTATGAAAGCAAGAATAAAAATAGGTTTTGAATGATGATAGAAGAGGTATTTTTTTCCCCTGTAATTGAAACAAAATATAAAGTAAAAATGCATCTAGGTTAAAATGTCTAACTCTGGAAATAATGCTTTGACTTTTCTGCATCTTATTGTTTAACAAGAAATTTACCATTAACTCTGGCAGTTTTCATGTACCTTGTGGAAATGTGAGGAAATTTAGTTGAGAGAACCCCTTAATTGAGTTAAATTATGAGAGTCAGTTCCTAGCTCCCTTGGTGGTATTTAGAAAAGTTCCTTGATGCTTTATAGCACCTTTTTGACAAAAGAATCCCTTTCATCATTTAAAAATATTGCACAATATAACAGAGAGAAAATTGCATAAAACCTAAATATATGGCTTAACAACTTGCTGTAAAACAAACACTGTTTAAATACTTCACAGGTCAAGAAATAGAAAATCGCCAGAAACTGCCTGTGTACTCCTTTCAGATAATAATCCACTGTTTCCTCAACCCCAAACATACGCACAAGTCAACTGCTATCCTGTTTTTATCGGTATTTTAAAATTCCTTCTCTTCATACTTTTACCAACTCTACGTTGTTTTCCTTTTTGTAAAAATAGATTTATCTTTTAGTTTTGCCTGTTTTTGAATTTTATATTAGTAGATTTGTACTTATGTATTTTTTTTTCTTTCTTGATTTTTATGCTCAACATTAAAACTTGTCAAATTCACCTATATCATGATGTTTAGCCAGTGGTATACTGGAGCTGGTGCATACCAGTTCGTGAGAGCTAATTCTATGTATTTTTTCTCAGCTTAGGTTTAGTAACATTATATTGGTAACTTGAATTTGGCCACAGTAGGGGCATTTACACCATGAAAATGGTCACATGTAACAAATCAGTGTTTTCTTTCCAAAAGCTAGTCGTTAAACATTAGTCAGAACACCAGTGCGTTTAACTGTAGTTAAACCATTTCAATTGCTGTACCTTATTTCATTATATAAATATATCAGAGTTTATCAATTCTTTTGTTGAGGGACAACAGGGTCATTTCCAGTTACCTGTAATTATAAACAGTTCACCTAATAACTCTTTTGTACATGTGCCCTGATGGTCATAAGCACTTAAATATGTAGGGTATACTTCATGAAGTGAAATCGTTGGGTCACACTTCAGGCTCACTTCTCTGATCTCTCTTCCCCTTGATCTTGGCTCAGTAACTCCTTTCTACTGTGTTAGTACTTTTAAGCGTCTCAGATGATGTTTCTTGCTTGCTTATTTGTTTGTTTACTTGCTTATATTTTGTCCAGTTGTTTTGTTTGGATTTGTTTTGTTTTTAATGTTTTTCGGTGAGAAGGTTGGTATAATGTATCAAAACTTATATTATCAAAAGCTTGCTTATCATTGCCGCCTCATAGCCCAATAGCACCTTGGAGCTATTCCTGCTTTCATTGCTTCTTCAACTGCAACATTAGACAAATAGCTGAAGTGCTGAGACAGAGCTTTTTCACAGACAACTTTTAATGGATATATAAAATCATCCACCCTGTGAGAAAAAAATGATGTCAGAAAAGAATAAATATCCTACAGTTTAGAATAGAGCAGGATCTCTATACACTATACATTCTTTAGCTCATAGCACAATATTCTGCTCACAGGGAACGTAAGTTATGAAAGTGGGTTCTGATTTATTCTATTGTACTGTGGCCATAAGAATGTTCTGGGGCAAGACTTCAGTGAGTGTAAATGGCTCCTTTCTTCTATCTTTGTTCAAGTTTCATTTGTGCTTGAGGGAGTTGTGGAGGTTAGGGAATACGAAAAAGCAAAGGCAGGATGAAAAGTGCCCCACTCCATCGGTTTACCTAAAAGTGCATTCCATTCTCTTCCTGATAACTAGTGTACTAAGGGCTGTCCAAAGAGTCTCCATTTGACTCATTGTATCCTAGACCTCTTCTGATCCCCC
Organism: Chlorocebus sabaeus; assembly: GCF_047675955.1. Taxonomy (NCBI): domain Eukaryota; kingdom Metazoa; phylum Chordata; class Mammalia; order Primates; family Cercopithecidae; genus Chlorocebus; species Chlorocebus sabaeus. The sequence continues at coordinate 109,499,378 of NC_132933.1, forward strand.
ATATACAAAATTTAATAATCCTAAACACTGTTTTCTCAGAGTTCTGCTTTCTGCATGATGAAAAATATCTAATTCGTATTACTGATTTTCTCTTTGCAAGACATGAATATTTTAGTGATTATTTATTCTGTATTTTAACTTCAATGATTACCCTCTATGCTGAGAGACTATTGAGGAATAATTAATGGCAAACAGTGTATATGAAGGATTATGCTTATCATTTTATATCATCTGCTAAAAATGCCATGACAGTGCTAAAAATGTAGAAAGCTGTAAGCAAACATCTTTGCCACTGTAATAGAAGAAACAAGATAATCTAAAAAATTGTAACTTTTCTTGAGCCAGTGGAAGGTCGCAAGGCAACAATGTAAAATGAATTCCAAAGAATGACAAGCCCCACCAAGGAAAGAGGTACACACAAACACACAAACTGTTTTACCCTGGCAGGGCATAGGAAGAAGTGATGTTCTACAAATATATATGTGAGAAGGAAACTAAAATTTTAACAAGTTCCTGAAATCAAAATGTGAACTAGTGTGATAGTGTAAAATACCTCAGAACCCTACTCCTTCCCAAGGTCTTTTCCATAGGTCTCTTCCAGGTACTCATGAGAAAGACTAGGGGGAAGGAGACTTAAGAGCGCAGGTATGAAACACCACCCAATTCCTAGACTCTTCTTCCTATGAAGCAAAAGCCTTAAGCCCCTGGTGGAAAGACAGAAAATACTCTTTTATTCATGGTCCTGGGAAAGATGCATTGCTTCTGGGAAAGGGTAGGGAGAAAAACTGTCTGTCACTGGGATAAAGGTAGAAACCCTTTCTGTGGCCCAGACAGATTCATTGTTTTGGAGAGAGGGGTAGAAGCAAAGGCCATTTGTCCCTGAGAGAAAAGATTTTTAAAAATCCTCCTCTCCTTAGTCACAAGCAAAAGTAAACTGCCATTGTGAGAGGTACAGGAAACTTGTCATAAACAAACCATTAGCCTGAACTAAATGACAAGGAATAGCAATCTACCATGTGGATAAGGAACACGAAACCCTCTAGCTACAGTTCCTTCCCTAAAATACACTACTGCTCAAGGAAGACTAAAATCGAAAGCTTCTTCCACCCAAGATCCTCTTCAGATACAAGAAAGAATTTTGTCGCCACAGGAGTAGGAAAAATAGGAATGCTCAGAAATTTCCACTCCATATTCTCAGGCATACATAGCCAAAGACTGAACCTGGATGAAGAGAACTGAGAACTTCCCCATTTCCTGCTTGCGAGATGAGCCCTGCACCAAGTAACAAGCAACAAACACTTTGCTTTGGAGGAGAGGCAAGGGCATGGACAGAGATCCATGTAATAAAAGGTGTGCAGGGTCTGTTGAAAGCTGAGGGTGAAACAGGCAAGGATAGGCAAAATCCCTTAATGCCCAGACCCCATATGAAGAAAAAAGTAACAGCAACTTACCACTGGAGGAATTTTAAGTCTATGGAACACTGAAGATGACTAAAATTAACAAATAAGATATAAACCCAGCTAAACTAGTAAATAGATTGACTTAGACTACTACATACTAACAGCCTGACAGAAGAAAGATGTGATCATTTCTAGGTATAAGTATCACTTACATCATTCTCCATACAATGTCTAGGATTCAAACAAAAATTATAAGACACATACAAGTAAGTATATTAGTCCATTCTCACATTGCTATAAAGAAATACCTGAGACTGGGTAATTTATAAATAAAAAGGTTTAATTGACTCATGGTTCTGTAGCCTTTACAGGAAGCATGATGGCTTCTGCTTCTGTGGAGGCCTCAGGGAACTTTTACTCATGGCAGAAGGCAAAGCAGGAGCAGGAATCTTACATGGCAGGAGCAAGACCAAGGTGGCAGGAGTGGGGGGAAGATGCCACACAGTTTTAAACAACCATATCTCACTAGAACTCACTCATGATCATGTCACAGTACCAAGGGGAAAATCCACCCCTATGATCCAATCACCTCCCACTAAGCCCCACCTACAGCACTGAGGATTACAACTTGACATGAGATTTGGGCAGGGACACACATCCAAATCATATCAGGAAGCAAAAGTGACTCAACGTCAAAAAATAAAACAATAAACAGAAACAGAACCTGAGATAATTCCAATATTAGAACAATGAAATAAGCTGTTTTAAATAACTAATTATTTAAACATAAACAGTAAATTAAAGTATTTAGTGCAAAAAGTAGAAAACACCCATGAAGAGATGGAGATTTTGAGCAGAGAGATAGAAACTCTAAGAATTAAATGGAATATGCTGGGCAGAGTGGCTCACGCCTGTAATCCCAGCACTTTGGGAGGATGAGGTGGGTAGATCACCTGAGGTTGGGAGTTCGAGACCAGCCTGGCCAACATGGTGAAACTCTGTCTCTACTAAAAATACAAAAATTAGCCGGGCATGGTAGCAGGCACCTGTAATCCCAGCTACCATGGAGGCTGAGGCATAAGAATCACTTGAACCTGGCAGGCAGAGGCTGCAGTGAGCAGAGATGGTGCTACTGCACTCCAGTCTGGGCAACAGAGCAAGACTCTGTCTTAAAAAAAAAAAAAAAAAAAAAAAGAATTAAATGGAATTTCAAAAGTTAAAAAAAAAATAGCAATAAAGAATTTGTTTAGAGCATTCATTAGAAAACTGAACAGAACTGAGGACAAATTAGTAAACTTAAATATAGGCTAATAGGAATGATCCAAACAGAAATACAAAGAGATAAAAAGAGTATAGAAACAGAACATCCAAGCGGTGTGGGAAAACAGTATAGAGCTAACACAAATATATTTGGAGTCCCAGAGAGAAAATAGATCACAAGAAGTTTCTGAGAATATTGATTGAGAATTTTCCAAAATTAATGAAAGACAATAAATTATAGATCCAAGAATCACAGAAAAACAAAAGTACAGGATAAATTTAAAAAGAAAACATACACAGTTGGACCTTTGTATCTGTGAACTCTGCATGCATAAATTTAACCAATCACAGATCAAAAATATTCGAACAATCCAAGAAAAATAACAATAAAAGTCAATGCAGTATGATAACTAGCATTTACATTGTGATTTAAAGTATAAGGGAAGATGTGTGTAGATTATATGCAAAAACTATGCTATTTTATATAAGAGACTTGAGCATCCACAAATTTTGGTATTCATAGGGGATCCTGGAACCAATCCCCCATGGATACCAAGGGACAACTGTATAAAAATGCCACTAGACGTAATGTAATCAAATTCATGAAAACAAAAAATAAGGGGAAAATCTTGAAGCCAACTAGAATAAAAGGAAACATTACATAAACAACAACAAGTGAAAATTAAAGTAGATTTTATGTCATGAATTATGCAAATAGAAAACAATGGTCCAACTTCTTTATTGAAAAAAAATAAGCTATCAGCTTAGACTTCTATATTCAGTAAAATTACTTTTCATAAATGAAGGTGACAGACTTTTCAGAAGGTGACAAACAGGGAAAAAAATGTCTAATACCAACAGACCTGGTCTACAATAAATATAAGAGGAAGTTCTACAGGAGAAAGGAATATGATAACATACAGAAATATCAATCTACATAAATAAATACTGATTGCTGGAAATGGTAAAAGTGAGAGTAATATAAAAACACGCCCCTTTTTCTTATTTTTAAAGGAAATCAAGAAGGGTAACAACGTGTTGTGGGATTTCTATGTTAGAAATAACATAAACTATGTGTAGAAGTAAAGTGTGTGACAACAGTACCACAAAGGAATAAAAAGAAGAAAATAGAAGTGTATTCTTATAATGGTCTTATACATGAAATACATAACATGATTTGAAGGTATACTATGATAAATTCAATTTGTGCACTGTAAACTCTAAAGCAACTAAATAAAGTATAACTAATAAATCAATAACATAGGTATATTAGAAACAAAAATATTCAGTTAATACAAACATAGGCACAGAAAAAGGGAATAAAGAACTAAGAAATTATGGAAGTAGTGAAAAAACAACTAGCAAGAGTAAAGATTATAATACAACCATATAGACAATTATGTCAAATCAAAGCACCTCAAACATTCCATTTACAAGCCAGAAAATTTTAGGTTGATTTTTAAAAGTAAAATTCAACTGTATGCAATCTATCAGGATCCTACCTCAAATATAAAGTCATAGAAACATTAAAAATAAAAAGATAGAAAGAGATGGACTAGGCAAACACAAATCCAGAGAAAGCTGGATTCACTGGAATAACAGTAGACAAAGTAGATTTCACAATAAGGTATATTACTAGTGGTAAATAAGGATATTATATGAAGGGATTAATTATTCAAGACATCATTACAATTCCCAAAGTGTACGCAGTTGACACCAGAGCATCAAATACCTAAAGCGAAAACTGAAAGAAATGACACGAGATAAACACACCATGATCTTAGTTGGCATTTTCAATACTTTTATCTCTCATTAATTGATAGAAAGAATAGACCAAAAAAAAAAAAAAATCACCAAGAGTATAGAGGACTTGAATGACACAATCACACAACTTGATCTAATTGACTGTTACACAACACTTTACCCAATAACAACAGAACACACATTCTTTTCAAGAGTACATGGGGTATTCACTAAGTTAGATTATATTTTGGGCCACAAAATAAATCTCAGCAAATTTAAAATTATTTAAAGTATCAAAAATGTTTTGTTTCTAATACAGAATTAAACTAAAGATCAGTAAGAGAAAAGTAATTAGAAAAATCCCCAAATATTTGGAAATTAAACAACCCATTTATCAAATAAGACTTTTCAAGAATAAATTAGTAATTTTTAATTCAAAGAATTTAAAACAGCAAATCAAAATTTTTTGTTCATGCCTAAAGCCATGTAAGTTTCCACTTTAAGAAACTAGAAAAGGAAGAGCAAATGAAGCCCAAAGCAAGCAGAAGGAAGAAAATGATAAGAGTGGAAATTAATGTAAAAGAAAACAGAAAAACAATAGAGAAATCAATGAGGGGATATCCTTAGCACTATAAACATACAAATGAATCTGGCTTATTCTGCCGTCCAACAGCAAGTGAGATAAAGTGCCTGATCAATGAAAAATTAGAAAAAGAATATAATTAAAAATTTTTTCATTCAGGAAAAATTATCTTTCTTTTGTTATGTAGTTCCATCAAAATTCTATTTATCGATTATTTTTCTTTAATTTTTTCTTGTTTAAGTTACCATAAAGAATGTTAGTTTTTCTTTATTTTCTCTCCAATATTAAAATAATTGTCTCCATCATTAGAATATCATATTCATTTAATTTATAAGATACTATATAAGGAAATAATTTTACTTTTGTAGTTTTATGTAGAAAATTTATTTTATAACATGTACAGTAGTTCTGCTTATGTATTATTTTAACTGTTTTCTTTAATGTCTCTAACATTTCCATAGATTTAAGAAGATGATGTGCCAAGTTTAAAGAATATATATATATACTTAAATAATTTACCAGAGAGTATCCTAGGGTACCATGAAATTTTTTCTAGAATCTAAATTTGCATAAGGAGAGGTGTTTAATTCAGGTAAGAAAGAGAAAAAAAAAAGCAGATTACATTCTGTAAAAAAGGTTATCTTCGTTCATACTTACTTGAAAACCACAAGTATTAAATGAGCTTTATTTACATTACATTGGCTTCTTTCAGGGGGATCAGTGAGGACTCAAAGAAAAAGTGTTTTTTCTATTGTGCATGATGGATTCCTGAGTATTAAAATCCCAGCTATGCTATTATTGTCAGAAATAAATCGTGAGGCTTCTGGTGTTTCCACTGGGGCTGCAGAGCCATCCTTCTAGGATAAAGGTTATTAAAAAGTACCATCATGAATCAAATCAGTCTATGAGCAGTATGTGCAAAACATACAGTCACCTTTAAACCTTCTGTTTAGAAAGATACGGGAGTGCAAAAGAGCAATGTATCTGAACTTTCCAGAAAGTTAATAATGAAAAAGTCCCAAGGTCCTTCATGAATATTAAGATTACCTTTTCTTTTGATCATAAATGTATTCTGGAAGAGCTAGTAGAAGGCTGTCATTATTGTTGTTAGGGTTTGAGGAGTAAATAAAATCCTAATTCAAGTATATTTGAGGAATCTGATAAATCCAGGAAAAATTCAAAAAATATGATAAAAAGATAATTTCTTTATTATCTTTTGTGTGACTCCAGGCCAAACACATTTACACCATTATCCAAATACTTGTCACTTACGTTTCTCCATGTCTGTACTCATGCTGTTCCCCTTCATGACCTTACCGGAAACATTCTCCATCCCTTCCTGCTCATGTATATATCACCCATATTCCTTGACTCTACTATACCATTAAATAATTGCTGACCACTTTTTTACAGTGATTTTTGCCCTTCTCTGATATCTTGTAACACTTGTTTAGAATATTCATTTACTCTAAACCACATGTCTCTTATAATATACATCCAAAATTAAGTATTTATCTTTTTAATTAGATTATTGACTTTATTTTAGGAATTAAACATTATGTATTGGGTTTTCCAAGGCAGTATTTTTCAAACTGTGGGTTGTACCCCATTAGCAAATTACAAAATCATCTTAGTGGCTCATGGCCAGCAAATTTTATCATAATGTTTCTACCATTGTGGTTATGATACAGAATTTGAGAAGACAGTAAAAATTCACCCCAAATCCTGCCCTCAGAAATTTTTATAATTAACATTAAATAAACACCAGAAAGTCATCAAAACCTCAGTGTGTATGGGTAGATAGTTAAATTAGTAGGTAGGTGAACAGAAATTATTCTTAAAAAGAAGATTATTCCACAAATTACTGTTTTTCATAAAATTGTTTCATATAATTTTACTTAAAGTACCACTTGGTTTATAAATTGTGCTTAAACAATAGGGAACCTTGTCTTTTGTGATCGTGTTGGGCCCCATCTGACTTAATATCACAATCAAAACCCTGAAAAATATTGTTTTGGCTTATTTTCCTGTGGGGAGTTGAATACTTAAAAATGGTTTATAATGAAAAAATTCAAACATACACAAAAGTAGATAGAATATCATAATAAATCCCTATACTCCCTTCACCTAGATTAAATGGTTACCAAGATTTTGCCATATTTGCTTTATCTAATTGTTTGTTTGTTTTTGCCTTCACTAAAGTAGTTGAAAACAAATCTCAGATATAATATCATTTTTAATTCTACATATTTCAGTATGCATTTGTGTGTGTGTGTGTGTGTGTGTGTGTGTGTGTGTGAGACAGGGTCTTGCTCTGTTTTCCAGCCTCGAGTGCAGTAACCTGGAACTCCTGGGCTCAATCAATCCTCCCGCCTCAGTAACTGGGCATGTGCCACCACAACTGGCTTTTAAAAAAAAAATTATTATTATACTATAAGTTCTGGGGTACATGTGCAGAACATGCAGGTTTGTTACATAGGTATACATGTGCCATGGTGGTTTGCTGCACCCATTAACCCGTGATCTACATTACATATTTCTCCTAATGCTATCCCTCCCCTAGCCACCTACACCCCAACAGGCCCTGGTGTGTGACATTCCCCTCCCTGTGTCCATGTGTTTTATGAGGGAGAACATGCGATGTTTCATTTTCTGTTCTTGTGTTAGTTTGCTGAGAATGGTTTCCAGCTTCATCCGTGTCCCTGCAAAGGACATGAACTCATCCTTTTTTATGGCTGCATAGTATTCCATGGTGTATATGTGCCACATTTTCTTTATCCAGTCTATCATTGATGGACATTTGAGTTGGTTCCAAGTCTTTGCTATTGTGAACAGTGCCGAATAAACATACATGTGCATGTGTCTTTATAATAGAATGATTTATAATCCTTTGGGTATATACCCAGTAATGGGATTGCTGTGTCAAATGGTATTTCTAGTTCTAGATCCTTGAGGAATTGCCACACTGTCTTCCACAATGGTTGAACTAGTTTACACTCCCACCAACAGTGTAAAAGCGTTCCTATTTCTCCATATCCTCTCCGGCATGTTGTTTCCTGACTTTTTAATGATCACCATTCTAACTATCAAAAGATGGTGTCTCATTGTGGTTTTGATTTGCTAATTTTTAAAAAAACCTTTATAGAAACGGGACCTTGTTATGTTTTCCATGCTAATCTCAAACTCCTGCCCTCAAGTGATCTTCCTGCCCCTGCCTCCCAGAGTGCTGGGATTACAGGCCTGTGCCACTGCACCCAGTCAGCATGCATTTCCAAAAATTATGGATATATTCTCCATCACAATTAGCATGATCACACCTACCAAAATTAGCAATAATTCTTTGGTGTCAACTAGTACACAGTCCGTATCCAAACTCCTTTAATGGTCTCAAATTGTCCTTTTATATTTGCGTATTTGAAGCAGGATGGAACCAATGTCCACACATTGCCATGGGTTATTTTCCTTAGAATTATTTTAATGTACATTAGTCATTCCTTCCATTCTCCTTCTGTGCTTCCACTTTTTATTTTTCCTGCCCGTTTTCTGGTTGCAGAAGTCAGGCCCATTTTCCTGTAGAATGGTCTACATTATAAGTTCAGCAGATTGCTCCTTGCTGTGTCACTTAACTTGTTCTTTTATATCACTTGTATGTTTGGTAAGTGGGACTTAGTACTAGAGGCTTGATTAGATTCAGCTCCAATATTGTTGGTAAAAAATCTTTTATAGGAGAGGCTATGTGCTTGATATTGCCTAGCACCTCAGAAGGTTTACAGAGTAAGTTGCCTTTACTATCCGTGGTGCTACAATTAATCAGTGAATTTAGTTGCCAATAACCTGCTCTTGCCATTGTCAACCTTCTACCCAAACTTCATCTAATGGTTTCATCTACTGATAATAATGGAAGAATCAATTGTTAGGGATTGAAAAGTGGTTATTTTCTAACTGGTTACTGTTAAAAAAAATGGTTCATAGAGGAAAGGCAAGGTAAATGCTTATTTATTTATTTGCCAATTTGAATAAAGACCTTATACCCTTGTTTCTTTCATTTTCATCCGATCATCCTATTTTTTCTCTTATTTACTTTTAAATACCATTAGACACATGATAATATATTCAGTACGTGTTAACATTTGTATTCATTTTTCAATGTAATGTTCAAATTGTCCCGTTTTGGCCAATGAAAATCACTTTTGTTGGCTCTGGTCTCTTCTTATCTCTACCTTTTAGTCTTTGATAGCTTTTTTCCTTTCTGGCACAACAAGATGTTTGTATGTTTTCTGACCCAAATCTGGTAATAGACTCCAGGGAAGCCTGATTTCTTTTGGTGAGGAATGATATTTTGAGACCATAATCTGGGTGCTTAGTTGTGCTCACTGTAGTGTCAACTATTATTGTTTCTAGTTCTTTTCAGTAGATGGAGCTAAGACCTATGTATATTACAAGAAAAAGTAATAATTATTCTTAATAATTTCAGTTCAAAGTTAACATTATCTTTTTATTTAAAATATTTGATTTTATACTTCAATCTTTTTCTCTTATAATATTCCCAACACTATTCCCATAATTACTTATTTGCATTATTTATAATATTTAAAAAAGATTCAAAATAATACAGATACCATTACTAACTATTTGGTTAATGAATTAAATTTAAGATTTCTTTCCAGCTCTATTTTTCTTGAGAATATATTCCACGGAAGATGTACAGTTAAAGTGCCAAGTTCTAACGTTACTTAAAAGAATTGTTTTCCTTTTGGTTATATCACCAACTTGATATGTAATTAGGCTAATTTATTTTAAATTATGTAAAATATTTAGATATTGCTTCTTTCCTTTTACATTTAATTTTTTTTGTTTGTTTGTTTTTTTTTTTTTTTTTTGAGACGGAGTCTCGCTCTGTCGCCCAGACTGGAGTGCAGTGGCCAGATCTCAGCTCACTGCAACCTCCGCCTCCCGGGTTTATGCTATTCTCCTGCCTCTGCCTCCTGAGTAGCTGGGACTACAGGCGCCCGCCACCTCGCCCGGCTAGTTTTTTGTATTTTTTAGTAGAGACGAGGTTTCACCAGGTTAGCCAGGATGGTCTCGATCTCCTGACCTTGTGATCCACCCGTCTCGGCCTCCCAAAGTGCTGGGATTACAGGCTTGAGCCACCGCGCCCGGCCTACATTTAATTTTATGTTTGAACATGTAAAACAATTATAGGAGTCCAAAGTCAAAATTATGTAATAAGGCATATTCAGAAAAGTGCCTTTCTTTACTCATCCATCTATTATAGTTTTCTTCAAACTAAAGATAACCATTTTTATTGGTTTTGGTTTAACCTTACAATTGTTTTTTGATGGCAGGGGTAAAAATATATACGTGACATATATATGTGTGTGTGTGTGTATTTCCTTTTTCCTCATTTCTTACACACAGTGTAGCATATTACATGTACTGGTCATAATTAATAAAAGATCCAGAAAATCACTCCAGATCAGTGTAAAATGATCGTCTGCATTCATTTTATGGCTGTACTCCAGTTAGTAAATCAGCTCCCTAATGATAGAAACATGTATTATGTCTGCTGTTTTGCTATCACAAATAATGTAAATAATAACTATGCATAAATGATTTCAGGTGTACGATAGTGTATATCTGGGACAGAAGTGATATTGCTGAGATATAAGCTGTACACAAACATAATCTTTTTAGATCTTGTCAAATTCACCTCCATAGGAGCTGTATCATTTTGCATCCCTACCAGTGATGTGTGATTACGAACGTTTCCCTATAGCTTTACAAATGGAGTATTTTGTTAGAGTTTTGGATTTTTGTCAACTAGTATGTAAGAAGTAGCATCTCTGTGTAGTTTTAATTAACAATTCTCATATGATAAGCAATACAGAGCATATATTCACATGTTTAAAATTCATTTCTTATTTCCTTCGTGAGTTTAAGATCATATCTTTGTCTATTTATCTTTCATATTGTTGGTCTTATATGCTTTCTTTTTGGGATCTCTTTGTATATTAGAGACATTAGTCTTATTTCTGTGATATAAATTGCAAATACATTTTTCCAAGTTTGTCTTTTGATTTTCCTTAAAGTGTTTTTTGTCATGCAAAAATTATAATGTAGTAAAATTTATTAGTGTTTTATTTTATTGTTTCTAAATTTTGGATTATAATTAAGGAAGATTTTTTCACCCCCAGCCTGTAAGAAAATCCATTTGTATTTGTATTTTTATTTATGAAATTACTTACATAATAATCATATTTTATATTTAAATCTCTGATTTCTTTGAAATTTATTATTTTGCAAAAAGATCAAGACCTTTTTAAGGGGGCAAAATCAGATTTCCTTTTTGACATGAAGGCCTTAAGCCAAATGAGAATAGAGTAACATATTTAAAATACTCAGTGAAAGAAGATATGAGCCAAGGATTTTATATCTAGCCAAGCTGACTTTCAAGTATAAAGGCTACAGACATATTTTGAGCATACAAGAATTCAGGGGATATTTTCCCCATGAACACTTTTCCAGAAAGCTACTGCAGCATGAATTTCAAAAATCCAAAATGACTGAAGAGACATTTGTATAAAGACTAGTTTTAAGCATCAAATATATAATTTCCAGTGGAGTTGAGTCTAAATAATAGATGTAGAAGAAAACATTATAGTGCAAAATATTTGTATGTTAGAAAAATGGACAAGAGGGAGAGTATATCGGAAGTAGAATAAGTTTGCTGATTGCTTTGTACATACTATATTATTTTCCTATTGGTGCTGTAATAACTTCCACAAATTAAAACAATACAAATTAATTTTCTTATAGTTATGGAAGTCAGATGTCCAAAATGGTTCTTCAGGGTTATATTCCTTCTGGAGGCTGCAGGAGAGAATCTATTTCCTTGCCTTTTCCAGTTTCTGAAGTGTGCCTACCTTTCTTGACTTGTGGCTTTCTGGGTGCATCACTCCAACCTCTGTCTCCATCATCATATTGCATTTGCTCTGACTCTCTTTCCTCCCACTTATAAGGACCCTTGTCATTACATGGAGTTCAACTGTATAATCCAGAATAATCATCTCATCTCATGGCGCTTAACTTTAATCACATATACACAGTTCTTTTGCCATGTAAGGTAATAATATGGGGAATTAGGACATGAACATCTTTGGGGAAGGTATTATTCTGTCAACCACAGGTAGTAATAGGGATTAAAAACATAATACTTCATATAAGACCATGGTTAAGAGGAAAGTAAGGGAAAAGAAAATACAACTAACACGTTTCTATAGTGTTCATAGCAAGGAACCAGTAGAGAGCATCCAAAAAGGGGGAAATGTGTATAGATCTTTGAACAACATGGGTTTGAACTGTGCAGGTCCACTTATATCTGGGTTTTTTCCAACCCAAACTCAGATACAAAATACAGTATTCCCTGGATGTGAGCTCCACATATACAGAGGGATGACTTTTGATATATGTGGGTTTCATAGGGCCAACTGCTGGACTTGAGTATGTGGTGATTTTGGTATACACAAAGAGGGTGTGTCCCAGAACAAATACCCTGTGTATACTGAAGGATGACTATATATATGTATGTGTGTATATAGAATGATATTAGTATAAAAGTAACCATAAGTACAAAATTATAACCTTTTCTAAATATCAAACGATAAAACAAAAAGCGAATTAAAACATACTTCCAAGTAAAATATTGTATATATGAGAAGTCTTCAAAACATTAATGGAAAATGTATATTATGAAAAAACTACTCATGGATTTCACAATTTTTTGCATGCTAACTTGTTGTAACATGTCTGAGCAGGATCTGGTTTGAGGCAGTAAAAGAATAAGACAACAGGCCAGGCATGGTGGCTCACGCCTGTAATCCTAGCACTGGGAGGCCGAGGCAGGCAGATCATGAGGTCAGGAGGTTGAGACCATCCTTGCTAACATGGTGAACCCTCGTCTCTACTAAAAATACAAAAAGTTAGCCGGGTGTGGTGGCAGGCACTCGTAGTCCCAGCTACTCGGGAGGCTGAGGCAGGAGAATCGCTTGAACCTGAAAGGCGGAGGTTGCAGTGAGTCGAGATTTCACCACTGCACTCCAGCCTCGGGGACAGAGTGAGACTTCATCTCAAAAATAAAATAATAATAATAAAAAAAGAATAAGACACCAGTCTGAAAAGAGCACTTGTCAGTGCAACATGAATTGTGCTAAATTGAAGCAAGAACAAAAAAAAATTATGGTGAGGTTTGATTGGAAGAATGGTGAAAACATTGATGCTTTATGAAAAGTTTGTGGGGACAATGCCCCAAAGAAATCAGTAGTTTACAAATGGGTAACTCATTTAGAAAAGGGATGATATGATATTGAAGATGAAGTCTGAAGCAACAGTCCAACCACATCAATTTGTGAGAAAAAAATTTATCTTGTTTGTACCCTAATTGAAGAAGACCAACAATTAACAGCACAAACAATAGCCAACATCACAGACATCTCAATTGGTTCAGCTTACACAATTCTGACTAAAAAATTAAAGTTGAGCAAACTTTCCACTGGATGGGCACCACAATTGTTGTATTCAGATCAGCTATAGACAAGAGGAGAGCTTTCAATGGAAATTTTAAACAAGTGGAATCAAGATACTGAAGTATTTCTTTAAAGAATTGTAACAGGAGATGAAACATGGCTTTACCAGTATGATTCTGAAGACAAAGCACAGTCAAAGCAATGGCTACCAAGAAGTGGCAATGGTCTAGTCAAAGCAAAAGTGCAAGGGCAAAGGTCATGGCAAAAAGTTGTTTGTTTTTTTTTCTTTTTTCGATGCTCAAGGCAATTTGCTTATTGACTTTCTGGAGGGTCAAAGAATGATAACATCTGCTTGTTGTGAGAGTGATTTGAGAACGTTAACCAAAGCTTTAGCAGAAAAATGCCCATGAAAGCTTCAATAGAGAGTCCTTCTCCACAATAGTATTCTCACTCATTTATCTCACCAAACAAGGACAATTTTGTGAGCGTTTTCATGGAAAATCATTATGCATCCACCTTACAGTCTTGATTTGGCTCCTTCTAACTTATTTTTGTTTCCTAATCTTAAAAAAAACTCTTTAAAAAGAACCCATTTTCTTCAATTAATAACGTAAAACAAGACTGCATTGATATGGTTAAATTTCCAGGACCTTCAGTTCTTTAGTGATGGATTAAATGGCTGGTATGATTGCTTACAAAAGTGTCTTGAACATGATGGAGCTTACATTGAATAATAAAGTTTGTATTTCGTATTTTCCTCTTTGAATTAAATTTTCCATGAGCTCTTTGAAGTCTCCTTATATGTATACATGCATATGTACACATACATATGAAAAGATTATATGTATATGTATTTGCATATATATAAAAAATGTATTTGTGTAAATGTGAGGAAAAATAGATGGCAGATACACACTAATAGACCGTTATATAACTCTCAAAGTCAATAAAAATTTAGAAAGATCCAGGAAGCAATTAATAATATATATCTCATAGCAAACTCTTAACCTATAGAATAGAGAAATAGAATAGAGAATATACTTTCTTCAACTATACATGAATCATTAATAAAAATTGAGTAGATCTTAAGGCCACAATAAAAGCTTCCCTAAAATCCAAGAATAGAAATAATACAAACAAGTATACACTGACCACAGTGCAATAAAACTAGAAATTAATAACAACAATTAAAAAAATGTTTTCTACCTGGAAATTACAAAAGACAAAAACCCCACTAAACAACTTTTGAATCAAAGGAAGAATGCAGACCCAAAATTGCAGAATGCTTGAAAATAACAATGAAAACGTATTATCAGTATATATGGTTACAGCTAAAGCACTTACCAGAGGAAAATTTATAGCTTTAAATACTTATACAAATAACACAAATACATATTTTTCTTGATAACCACCTCAGCCAGAAATACAGTTCTCTGAACCACAACTGCAGTAGATACAGTGCTAGAGCTGGAACTTATTTAAAATTTTAAGATTTTGTTCATCATAACATTTTTGCATTAATTTTGATTTTTAAAATTATTGGATCAAAATAGTTTTTATCTTGATTAATGTGTTTTTTCATACTTTCTTAAATTTTGCACCCAAGGTGAGTGCCTCTCATACCTTTATCCTAGTCCCAGCACTGAATTAGACCTCAGAAATCACCACTTTTCTTGAAAACACAGTCAGGCATGGACAGTACCCACCACTTTAAGTTGAGTGAGTTCCCTTCAACTGCAGCAGAGAAGCTGGTTTTATCTGAGCTGCATTTATCTGAGCTGGGGAGGAGAACAGCGAAGTTTGATGGGAATAGCCATCCCATCAAGCATCAAGAGTGCTTATAGACTCCCAAAGGTCTTACCAGAAGTCTAGCAGGTTTTCAAGCATAAATCCCCCTCAGACAATTATAAGCCTTTGTCAATTTCCAGAGAACTGAAATGGTGGTTTTGTCAATTTTGTACAGCTTCATGGTTGTTATTTAGGGAGAAAATTTACCTATGTCCTCATGTGACCATAACCAGAATTCTGGCCTCAGGCCAGCATTTTTTTGATGTCAAAAACTAGAGGATTTTCAAGGAGTAAAAGAAAGCAATTAGCCAGTAAAAACTAGTCAGATCTGCAGGCTATTTTCAATATTTTTAAAAAGCCTAACTGAAATAACATATTCATTTCAATAAAGACGTCCAGAATAATTTTAAAAGTTACCTTACCTTGCTTCTGTTGTAATCACATTATTTCAGGGTAGAATGACAAACACCCAATGCTGTTCAGAAGCTGTGTTTGGTAGTTACAGATGTTTGTGATTAACTAAAACCAGAAAGGCAAATGATGTCTTAATGAATGCAGTTTGTTTTCTAGACACTGTCTTTCAAAACGTGAAGTCTGTTGGGGAAAGAAGTAATAAATAAGTGGTGTTTAGTGGCTGAAAGGCTGAATCAGTACTTTAAAGAAAATTTACAGCAGCGATGTCTCTTAAGCAGAGGGAATCTGAAGAGCTGGAAACAAGGTAAACACATACTTCAAAGGCTTCCTGAGGAAAGGCCCTGGGATTAGGAATGTGGATCTCTTTCAGTAAAAGAAATTAATACACTGATTAAAAAACCTCAGTTGGGCATGGTGGCTGACACCTGGAATCCCAGCACTTTGGGAGGCCAAGGTGGGTGGATTGCTTGAGCCCAGAAGTTTGAGACCAGCCTGGCCAACATGGCGAAACCCCATCTCTACTAAAAATACAGAAACTCTAAAGTAAAACAAAAGGGCTCACTTTTCAAATCCTCCTCAGACATCAGTAACACAACAGATTTGTGCATTTTGAAATACGTTCCAGTAATGCTGGGGATCCTTTTTCTAGCATCCCTTTCTGTTTTCTTGCATCTTGTTCTGTTTTTTTTTTTTGTTTGTTTGTTCCATTCAAATTCTCTCAGATCTGAAAAGAAGTATCCATCTACAACGTTGCCAATGGCATAAACCACAAACTTTCACAGCATTGAAAGGAGATGTGATTGCCTTTAGTTTAGTTTTTTGTTTTATTTTTTGAGACAGATTTTTTTTGCTCTGTTGCCCAGGCTGGAGTGCAGTGGCATGATCTCAGCTCACTACAACCTCTACTTCCTAGGTTCAAGTGATTCCCCTGCCTCAGCCTCCCAAGTAGCTGGGATTACAGGCGCATGCCACCATGTATAGCTATTTTTTTCTATTTTTAGTAGAGATGGGGTTTCACCATGTTGGCCAGGCTGGTCTCAAACTCTTGACCTCAGGTGATCCTCCCACTGTGGCATCCCAAAGTTCTGGGATTACAGACGTGAGCCACCCTGCCTGGCCTTGCCTTTAGTTTTGAAAACTCATGAGAAGAGATGTGTAGAAGCACTCCCATGGGGCCAAAATGGCATCAGTTATAAAAGTGGACACTTACCATAGTGAATTGTGCTGTGCCAATACTGAATGCCAGATCAAGAGTGCTAGAGGCTCCCATGTGCCCTGTTTTACATTTTTTATATGTGTATATTTGTGGCATTGGGGTCCTTGAAAGCATGAGCCTCAGGACAGGTGCCCCTCTTGTCCAGTTCTGAAAATGGTACTAGTGAATTTAGGCATTAAGTATGGAAAATTGCAAAGAGAGAGAGGAACCCCAATAAAAGACGTTAAAAAACAAAAATTGTAATGGATTTAAAGGTTTTTCGGTTGTAATTGGGGGACATGTGGACACCTGAAACCACCTCGGTTTAAAAATATCTAGGTTTCAGTTCAAGATGGCTGACTAGAAGCAGCCAGTGGGGCACTTCTCGCATGGAGAGGAATCCAAATAGTGAGTAAATACTAACACTTCAAGTAGATCATCTATGAGAGCATGCTGGAATTGATCAGAGAAGTGAAAGGAATCACAGAAAGCAGAGGGGAGTGAAGCCAGGCAGCCTGCTGAGCTGGGACTGGCACAGAGCCAGGAGAGGTTTTCTAATGCAAGGAAGAGATGAGTGAGTGAGTGAGAGACCTCTGGGGTTCCACACTTCCACCATGGACCTTTATAATCCTACCCATGAGGGAGCCCCCTGGAACCTCCCAGGCCTACATACTGACACAGGGACTGCCTGGAGACTGCAGAGGCACTGCTTGAGCTCATATGGAATCCTAGAGGCTTTTTGTCCCTGAGCTGCCCAACATCATCTGCCCCCACTCCACCAAGAAGAGAGGCTGGGCACTTTTGCACACCCCAAAGACAGATACCACAGCCACAGTATGGAGGAGAGGGCAGACTTAGCACCACACAGCTCCCCACATCCACTGCTCCATGCTGAAGAGGGCCCACTCGCTTTGGTGTCAAGTCCCCAGCACAGCAGCTCTGCCCCCATGTGAACACTATGGCTGCAGCCTGGCATTCTTCTGAGAGCCCAGCCCCCAGAGGCCAATGATGTACCCTTCAGTACCCACAGCAGTTGCCACCACCAATGCTGCCACTACCACTTTTGACACCCCCAGGCCAGGGAGGATGCATGGAGGCTGGGTGTATTAGTCCATTCTCACACTGATGTGAAGAAATACCCAAGCCTGGATAATTTATAAAAGAAAAAGGTTTAATTGACTCATAGTTCCACATGACTGGGGAGGTCTCAGGAAACTTACAATCATCCTGAATGGGGAAGAAAACACATCCTTCTTCACATGGTGGCAGGAGAGAGAAGTGCCAAGTGAAGGAGGAAAGTTCCTCACAAAACCATCAGATCTCGTGAGAGCTCACTCACTATCACAAGAACAGCATGGAGGAACCACCGCCATGATCTGATCACCTCCCATGAGGTCCTTCCCCAATTCATGGGGATTATAATGTGATTACAATTCAAGATGAGATTTCGGTGGGGACAAAGAGCCAGACCATATCACTGGGCATCTTCACATGCTGCCAATAGCAAAATCCACCATGGGTTCTGTGAAGGAAAGTGTGACTGGGCCATGCTGCTAGTAGATCCCAGAGCTGCTAGTCTCTACTGCCCCAGGTAAGTGGGCCCTGCCTTCCCCAGTGAAAGGCCTGCAGCACAGGTGCCCTGCTCCTACTTGACCATTTCAGCTGTGGTCTGCAGCCCTTCTGAGAGCCTAGCCCCACAGACCCGTGATCTTTTCTGGGGTTCCTACCACCTGAGCATTCTGCTGCTGCCTGAGCATTCTTCCTGCCCCTGCCTGAGAGTTCTGCTGGTGACCCAGGAACCAGCCCACTCCTCTCTATCACAGTCAGCATGTGAATTCTGTGGTTTCCAAGAACAAGTCTACAGGCCTATTCCTGTTTCAGTCCCCTTAGGACTCATACATGCCATTTAGTGGGCCATCTGGGGGCCTTGGGATCAGAGGTTTGCCTCGCCCAGTTCACCACCGTTGGCCTCTGACTACTCCCTCCATGTGACTCAAAGCAATCTACAGATTCAATGAAATTCCTATCACATCACCAACATCATTTTTCACAGAACAATAACAAAAAAAAAAATTAATACAAACCCCCCAAAAGAGCCCAAATAGCTAAAGGAATCCTAAGCTAAGAGAATAAATCTGGAGGAATCAAATTACCTGACTTCAAATTATATTACAAGGCTAAAGTAACCAAAACAGTATTGTATTGGTACAAAAATAAACACATAGACCAATGGAACAGAATAGAGAACCCCAAAGTAAAGCCACATGTCTACAACCACCTGATCTTTGACAAAGGTGACAAAAGTAAACACTGTGGAAAGGATGTCCTTTTCAATAAATAGTGCTGGGAAATTTTTCTAGCCATTTGTAGAAGAATGAAACTGGACCCCTATCTCTCACCATATACAAACATCAACTAAACATGAATTAAAAATGTAAATTACAAAACATAACTTAAAAAATTCTAGAAGAAAATCTAGGAAATACTTTTGTGGACATTGGCCTAGGCAAAAAATTTATGACAAAGACCCCAAAAGCAAATGCGACAAAACAAAATATACAAATGGGACTTAATTAAACCAAAAAGCTTTTTACAGCAAAAGAAATAATCAGAAGAGTAAACAGACAACCCACAGAATAGGATAAAATATTTGAAAATTATGGTTCCAACAAAGGACTAATATCTAAAATCTATAAGAAACTCAATTCAACAGGAAGTAAGCACTTGTCATTAACAGTGGACAAAGTACATGAACAGTCATGTCCTCTTAAAGGAAGATATACAAGTGGTCAATAAACACATGAAAAAATGCT
The DNA here is from genome assembly GCF_047675955.1 of Chlorocebus sabaeus. Lineage (NCBI taxonomy): Eukaryota > Metazoa > Chordata > Mammalia > Primates > Cercopithecidae > Chlorocebus > Chlorocebus sabaeus. The sequence continues at coordinate 109,519,096 of NC_132933.1, forward strand.
CAACATTACTAATCATCACAGAAATAAAAATTAAAACCACAGTGAGGTATCATCTTACACCAGTCAGGATGGCTATTACTGAAAATCAATTCTACATAACAACCAGCTTACAACACAATGGCAGGATCAAACCTGTGCATATCAATATTAATCTTTAAACAGGTTAAGCACCCTTATTTAAAAGGCACAGAGTGGCAAGTTGAATAAAGAAGCAACACCCAATTGTATACTGTCTTCCAGAGACCCATCTCACATGCAAGGATACCTATAGGCTCAAAGTAAAGGCATGCTTTGAAAGATCTATCAAACAAATGGAAAACAAAAAAAGAGCAGGAGTTGTTATTCTTATTTCAGAAAACAATGGACTTTAAACCAACAATGATAAAAAGTCACAGAGCCGGGCATGGTGGCTCATGCCTATAATTCCAGCACTTTGGGAGGCCGGGGTGGGTGTATTACTTTAGTCCAGGAGTTTGAGACCAGCCTGGGCAACATGGTGAGACCCCCATTTCTACAAAAAAAAAATACAAAATTAGCCAGGCATGGTGACACATACCTGTAGTCCAAGCTACTCAGGAGGCTGAGGTGCAAGAATTGCTTAAGGAAGTTGAGGCTGCAGTAAGCTGTGGTTGCACCATTTCACTCCAGTTTGAATGACATAGCAAGAACCTGTTTTAAAAAAGAGACAAAAAAGGGCTTCACATAATAATAAAAGGATCAATTCAACAAGAAGACTTAACTGTCCTGAATATATGTACCCAAAACTGGAGCACCCAGACTCATAAAATGAGTTCTTAGAGACTTATGAAGATTCTTAGATAACCACATAATAACAGCAGGAAACTTCAACACTCCACTTACAGTATTAGACAGATCATCAAGGCAGAATACTAACAAAGATATTCAGGACATAAATTTGGCACTTGACCAATGGACCTAACAGATATCCACAGAACACTCCACTCAACAAAAATAGAATATACATACTTCTCATCTGCACATGGCACATACTCTAAAATTGACCACATGCTCAACCATGAAGCAATTCTCAACAAATTCAAAAAAACTAAAATCATACCAATCACACCTTTGGAACACAGTGCAATTAAAATAGAAATCAATACCAAGAAGATCTCTCAAAACCATACAATTAAATGGAATTAAACAGTCTGCTCCTGCATGACTTCTGGGTAAATAATGAAATAAAGGCAGAAATTGAAAAGTTCTTTGAAATGAATAAAAGCAAAGATACAACATACCAGAATCTCTGGAACACAGGTAAAGCAGTGTCAAAAGAGGAGTTTACAGTGCTAAATGACCACATCAGAAAGAAAGATCTCAGATTAAAAAAAAAAAAACTAATATCACACCTAAAGGAACTAGAAAAATAAGAGCAAACAAAACACAAAGCTAACAAGGAAAAAGAACACAAATCACAGCTGAACTTAATGAAATGGAGATGAGAAAAGCCATACAAAAGATAAACAAAACCAAAGTCCGTTCTTTGAAGCAATAAATAAGATAGACCACCAACTAGACAATAAAGTAAAAAGGGCGAAGATCCAAATAAACAAAGCAGTAATGACGAAGGGGACATTACAACTGACTGCACAGAAATACAGTAAACCCTCTGAGACTATTATGAACACCTCTATGCACACCAACTAGAAAACCTACAAGAAATGGATAAATTCCTGGAAGCATACAACCTCCCAAGATTGAACTAATAAGAAATCGAAAGCCTGAACAGACCAATCACCACTTCTGAAATTGAATCAGTGGTTAAAGACCTACCAACCAAAGCCCTGGACCAGGCAGATTCACAGCTGAATTCTACCAGACATATAAAGAGGAGCTGGTATCAATCCCACTGAAACTATTCCAGAAAATTGAGGAAGAGGGATTCCTCTCAAACTCATTCTATGAGATCAGCATCATTCTGATACCAAAACCTGCAGAGACACAACAACAAAAAAGAAAACTTCAGGCCAATATCCCTGATGAACCCTCAGCCAAATACTAGCAAATCAAATCCAGCAGCACATCAAAAAGTGAATACACCATGATCAAGTAGGCTTTATTCCTGGGATGCAAGGTTGGTTCAACATTTGCAAATCAATACATGTAATTTATCACATAAATTGAATTAAAAACAAAAGCACATGATCATCTTAGTAGACACAGAAAAGGCTTTTGATAAAATTCAACATCCCTTCATGTTAAAAACTATCAACAAACTAGGCATTGGAGGTACAAACTTCAAAATAATAGGAGCCATATATGTCAAACCCACAGTCAACATCATACTGAATGGGCAAAAGCTAGAAGCATTCCTTGAGATCTGGAACAAGACAAGTATGCAAACTCTCAGCATTCCTGTTCAGTGTAGTATTGGAAATCATAGCCAAAGCAATCAGGCAAGAGGGAGAAAAAAAAGGCATCCAACTATGAAGAGAAGCAAACTTTCTCTTTTTTTTTTTTTAGATAACGTGATGCTATAAAAAAAGCATCATGATACTAGAAAACCTCATAGTCTCTGCCCAAAGTCTGCTAAATTTGATAAACACCTACAACAAAGTGTCAGTGTGCAAAATCAACATATAATAACCAGTAGCATTTCTATATGCCAACAACATCCAAGCTGAGAGCCAAGTAAAAGTTACAATCCCATTCACAGTAGCAACAAAAAGAATAAAATAACTAGGAATACAGATAACCAGGGAAGTGAGAGATCTCTATACTGAGAATTACAAAAAACTGCTACAAGAAATCAGAGATGACAGAAACAGATGGAAAAACATTCCATGCTCATGGTTAGGAAGAATCAATCTTGTTAAAATGGCTATATGGTCCAAAGTAATTTACAGATTCAATGCTATACCTATCAAACAACCAACAACCTTTTTCACAGAATTGGAACAAAAGGGTTCTAAAATTCATATGGAACTAAAAGAGAGCCTTAATAGTCAAAGCAGTCTTAAGCAAAAAGAACAAAGCTGGAGGTATCACACTACTCAACTTCAAATCATACCACAAGGCTACAGTAACTAAAATAGCATGGTACTGGTATAAAAACAAACACATAGACCAATGGAACAGGTTAGAGAACCCAGAAATAAAGCTGCACACCTACAGCCATCTGATCTTTGACAAAGGTGACAAAAACAAGCAATGGGGAATAGGCTCTCTATTCAATAAATGGTGGTGAGATAACTGGCTAGCTATATGCAGAAGATTGAAGCTGGACCCCTACATTTCACTGTATACAAAAACCAACTCAAAATGGGTTAAAGACTTAAATGTAAAATGTAAAACTATAAGGGACCCAGAAGAAAATCTAGGAAATACCGTTCTGTATATTGGCCCAGGTAAAATCTTAATGATGAGGACTCCAAAAGCAATTGAAAAACAAATAAACAAAAATTGAAAAGTGGATCATAACTAAACAGCTTCTGCACAGCCAAAAAAAAAAAAAAAAATCCAGAGTAAACAGACAACCTATAGAATGTGGTAAAATATTTGCCAACTATGCATGCAACAAAGGTTTAATATCCTGAATCTATAAGGAACTCAAACAAATCAACAAGCAAAAAATAACCCCATTACAAAATGGGCAAAGGATATAAGCAGACACTTCTCAAAAGGAGACATACACACGACCAACAAGCATATGTAAAAATGCACAACATCACTAATTATTATGGGATTGCAAATCAAAACCACAATGAGATACCATGTCACACCAGTCAGAATGGCTATTATTAAAATGTCACAAAATAACAAATGCTGGCATGTTTGCAAAGTAAAGGAAACACATACACTACCGCTGGGAAAATAAATTACTTCAGCCACTGTGGAAAGTCTGGAGATTTCACAGAGAACTTAAAATAGAACTACTGCTGGACCCAACAATTCCATTACTGGGTATATACCCAAAGGAATATAAATTATTCTACCGTAAAGATACATGCACAGGCCAGGCGCGGTGGCTCAAGCCTGTAATCCCAGCACTTTGGGAAGCTGAGGCGGGCGGATCACGAGGTCAGGAGATCGAGACCATCCTGGCTAACATGGTGAAATCCCGTCTCTACTAAAAATACAAAAAACTAGCCCGGTGTGGTGGCAGGCGCCTGTAGTCCCAGCTACTCGGAGGCTGAGGCAGGAGAATGGCGTGAACCCGGGAGGCGGAGCTTGCAGTGAGCAGAGATTCCTCCACTGCACTCCAGCCTGGGCGACACAGCGAGACTCTGTCTCACAAAAAAAAAAAAAAAAAAAAAAAGATACATGCACACATATATTCATCATAGCACTATTCATAATAGCAGAGACATGGAATCAACCTAGATGTCCATCACCAGTAAACTGGATTCAGAAAATGTGGTACATATATACCATGAAATACTACGCAGCTATAAAAAATGAGTTCATGGCCTTTGCAGCAACATGGATGGAACTGGAGGCCATAATCCTATGTAAATTAATGGAAGAATAGAAAACCAACTATTACATGTTCTCACTTATACGTAGGAGCAAAATGTTGAATATGCATGGACACAAAGAAGGGAACAATACACACTGGTGTCTATCTGAGGGTGAAGGGTTGGAGGAGGGTAAAGATTTAAAAACAACCTATTGGGTATTATGGTGATTACCTGGGTGACAAAATTATCTTTACACAAAACTCCCACAACATGCAATTTACCTAGGCCCTTGGAGCCTCCACAGTGATGATGGGCTCCCTGCTGGCTGCCACCACGGAGGCCTCCAGCGAGTACTTCTTCTCAGACAGGTGTGGCTCAAGAAGTACCGGGGCATGGGATCGCTGGATGCCATGGAGAAGAGCAGCAGCAGCCAGAAATGATACTTCAGTGAGGGGGATAAGGTGAAGATCGCTCAGGGTGTCTTGGGCTTCATCCAGGACAAAGCGTCCATTCAGAAGTTCGTGCCCTACCTCATAGCGGGCATCCAGCACGGCTACCAGGATGTCGGGCCCGCAGCCTGTCTATCCTTGGGTCCATGATGTACTCAGGAGAGCTCAAGTTTGAGCAGTGGACCATGTTGGCTCAGATCGAGTGTGGTGTCCATGGCCTGCACTATTAGGAGAAGCAGCTGCACTGAGGACAGCGGTGGAGGCCAAGGTGGTGGAGGGGGCACACCCCAGTGTCCACCTTCGGGCACAGCCTCCCTCCATCACTGAATGGTCCACAGATTTGCACTACGGGTTCCCCAGCTCCTTTCCAGAGGAACAGGAGGTGAGGTCCTGAGGGGTCTGGGGCCCCTCACTGGGCATCCCCTGCAGAGTCAGGACTGCTCCCTGGGCCAGGCTGCCCTGGGAGCACCCCCATTCCCACCCTCCCCAACCCCCGCTCCACCCCGCCCCAGTCAGCCGGGCTCTCAGGCCCTGAACCTGCCTCAGGTCTTTCTTGCTGCAGCCTGCTCCAGCCCAGCCCCCACCCCAGGAGCAGGCAGCCCCTCCTGGCTTCTCCTGTAGGGTACCTCCTTGCCCCCAGACCCCCAGGAAATTGTGCTCTCCTGGCCCTGCCTCTGGCTTTTTCCGGGCCACTGCCTCCTTAGCCATGTGGCACTTCTGAGCTCCTGACCTAGGCCAAGGGGAGGTCTCTGCCCCCTTCCCCGGCCCTGGGCTACCCTTGGGTCCTGCTCCTCAGGCCACTGCCCTGTCTCTGTCCCTGGGGAGGAGGCTGCCCTGGTCATGGCCACCTGCCCATTGTTCCTGACTCACCACCATCCCCAAGTATACCATTCCTACCCCCTCCTCAGCTGCAGTTGAAGACTTTAACTTTGCACTTTGGGATCACAGTTGTGTCACTGTGTATTAAATAATCGGAAGAAATCAAGCAGGTCTCAATGCCTCCAGAAAAAAAAAACAAAAACAAAAACAAAAAAACAAAAAACCGATGTCGGCATGGATGTGGAGAAAGGGGAATGCTTATATACTGTTGGTGGGAATGTAAATTAGTTCAACTTGTACACAAAACAGTATGGAGTTTTCTTGGAGAACTGAAAATAGAACTACCATTCAACCCAGCAATCCCACTACTGGCTATATACTGAAAGGAAAAAATAAATATTTTTTTTCAAAAAGATATCTGCACTCATATCTTATTTATTTATTTATTTATTTATTTATTTATTTATTTATTTATTTTTGAGACAGAGTCTCGCTCTGTCATCTGGGCTGGAGTGCAGTGGTGTGATCTTGGCTCACTGCAACCTCCTCCTCCTGGGTTCAAGCAATTCTCCTGCCTCAGCCTCCTGAGTAGCTGGGATTACAGGCACGTGCCACCATGCTCGGCTAAGTTTTTGTATTTTTAGTAAAGATTATGTTTCACCATGTTGGCCAGGCTGGTCTCGAACTCCTGACCTCAAGTGATCTGCCCACCTCAGCCTCCCAAAGTGCTGGGGTTACAGGCAAGAGCCACCGCGCCCAGCCTGCATTCATGTCTTTATCACAGCACTATTCACAGTAGAAAAGTCTAATGAATGAACCTAAGTATTCATCAACAGTGGATTGGATAAAAAAAAAAAAAAGTGGGTATATATAGACCATGAAATATTAAGCAGCCATAGAAAAGAATGAAATTATGTTCTTTGTAGCAACATGGGTGGAGCTGGAGACCATTATCCTAATTGACATAACTAGAAACAAATTATCAAATATCACATGTTCTCACTTATAAGTGGGAACTAAACAATGGATACACATGGACATAAAGATGGAAATCATAGACACAGGGGACTCCAAAATTAGAAAGGTTGGAAAAAGGGTGAGAGTTGAAAAATTACCCATTGGGTACAATGTTCGCTACTTGGGTAATGAGTACACTAGAAACCCAATCTCGACAATTACACAATATACCTGTGTAACAAACCTGCACATGTATCCACTGAATGTAAAATAATAGAAAATTAAAAAAATTAAAATGTCTAGATAATTTTATATTGCTTATTAATGATTGCACATATCCTTTTGAAAATTGCTTTTTTCTCTCTGGTTATTATTTTATAAGTTTTTTCAGGTCGATGCATATGGATTAGCCCAAGTTCACTGATTGTATTGATGTATTATATTCCATGGTATAAATATACTATAAATTATTCATTAATTCCTTAGTTGATGAACATTTATGTTGTTTTCAATTTTTCACTATAAAAATAAATCCTGACATAAATATTTTTATATGTCTCCTTGTGCTAATGTGTTTCTCTAAGATATAGCCCTAAAATAATATTTAGGTTAAAGGCTATGCATATTGTCAGTTTTCCAGTTATTGCCAAATTGCATCAATTTGTATTCTGCCACCAGCATATAAGAGTCTTCATTTTTCTGCATCCTAGTCCAAACTAGGTAATGTCAAACTAATGATAGATATAAAACCATATCATATTATTTAAATTAGTATTTCCCTGATTACCAGTGAGGGTGGTTATTTTTTCATATGTTAATTGACCTTTCAGAGTTCTCCTTCTATGAAATGCTTATTTAAATTCTTAATTTTAGTTATTTTATGTTTTTATGACAATGGGGCTTTAATTAATTGTTCACATCTTCTCCTAATCCTTAGGATACCTTTTTCTAATTTTTATTTTATTTTAAATTGATAGTATATTAACTTGGTTTAGGTTTATGTAAAAAATGTATTCAAGAGAAATCTCATCTCATTCCTATTCCAGCCCCATTAACCCCACTGCCATGCAAACCCTTCATTGATAATCATTTTTCAATTTGCCCTTTTGGTGTTTATTTATTCTTTATTAAAGAATAAAATGAAGAGACATGCACTCACCACTCAACTAAAGAAATACACCATTACCACAACTTAATAAGTTCTTTCTTTGTTCTTCCTAGGTTAATTGCATCTCCCTTCCCATCACTAGAGATAACTGCTATTATTAGTTAGCTTTTCTTTATAGCTTACCTTCATTTATGTCTTTATTCTACCTTCATATTTCATTGATGGTTTGTATGAATATGGGATTCCAGGTTGGAAATATTTCTCCTTCAGTAATTTGAAAATATTAATCCATTTTATTCTAGCTTTAAGTCTTGCTAATGAAACACCTGAAACCACATTGACTCATGGTTCTTCAGTGTCATATGACTGTCCTCTCATTTCTGGAATCCATATATAGGCATATTTTCACCTATTGTGCTGGGCGCTTGGTGGGTTCTTGCAAAATGGAAACTTGTTTCCTTCTGCTCTGATCAATTTTGTTGAATTATTTCACTGATGATTTCCTCCCCTTCATTTTTTCTCTACTACCTTTCCATAATTCCTATTATTCTGCTTATAAAATTCCTGGACTCTGCTCAATTTTTTTTCTTTTTTCACTCCAACTTTCCATTTCTTTTTTATTCTTCTAATTTTGGGGAGATTAGCTAAAGGAACTTGAATTCTAGACCCAACAATATCCCAATGATTATCTTGCTCACGCTCTAAATTTCATTTTCATCAGGTTTAAAAGAAATAGGTTGGCTGTAAATACATGAATTTATATCTAGGTTATCATTTCTGTTCCATTGTTCTGTGTGTCTGTTTTTAAGCCAGTATCATGCTGATTTGGTTGCTGTTGCTTTGTAGTATGTTTTAAAGTCAGGTAGTATGATACCTCCAACTTTTTTTGTTCAAGATTGCTTTGGGTATTCAATGTCTTTTATGGTTCCATACAAATTTTAGGATTGTTTTTCTATTTCTGTGAAAAATGTCTTGCTAAGAGCACACACTGGAGAAAAGACAGTCCCTTCAATAAGTGGTGCTGGGAAAACTAAGTATTACATGCAGAAGAATAAAACTAGATCCTTATCTCACATCACTGACAAAAATAAACTCAAAATAAATTAAAAACTTTAATGTAACACCCCAAACTATGAAATTACTAGAAAACATAGGGGAAGTGCTTTATGACATTGGTCTGGGAAAGGATGTTTTTTAATAACACCTCAAAATCATAGGCAATAAAAACAAAAACAGACAAATAGGATTACATCAAACAAAAGCTTCTGCCCAGCAAAGGCAACAGTCAACAGAGTGAAGAGACAACCTATATAATGGGAGAAAATATTTGTATACTATGCATCTAACAAGGGGTTAATATCCAGAATATGTAAGGAACTCAACTCAATAGCAAAAAAACAAATGGTCTGATTTAAAAATGGGCAAAAGATCTAAGTAAACATTTATCAAAAGAAGATATACAAATTGTCAACAGGTATATGAAAAAAAACACTCAACATCACTAATCATCAGGGAAATGCAAATCAAAATGCCAGCAAGCATGTGGAGAAAGTGGAAATAATACACTGTTGATGGGAATGTAAATTAGTACAGCCATTATGGAAAACAATATGGAAGTTCCCCCAAATTAAAAATAGATCTACCATATGATCCAACAATCCCACTAAGTGTCTATCAATAAATGAATGGATAAAAAGGACTGGTATATATTCACAATGGAATACTATTAGGCCAAAAAAAAAAAAAAAAAAGGCAAAATCCTTTTATTTGCAACAACATGGATGAATGTGGAGGACGTTATGTTAAGTGAAATAAACTAAGCATAGTAGGACAAATATCGCATGATCTCACTCATAAGCATAATCTAAAAATGTTGATCTCATAGAAGTAGAGAGTAAAATACTGCTTACCAGAGGCTGGGTAGAGTAGGTGGGAGAGGAGGAATGCGGAGAGTTGGTTGATATGCACAGTAGTAGTCACATAAGAGGAATAAGTTCTAATGTTCCATTGCACAGGAGAATGATTATAGTCAACAATAATGTGCACTTCAAAATAGCTAGAAGAGAGGTTTTCAAATGTTATCATCACAAATGACAAATGTTTGAGGTGATGGATACACCAATTACCCTTATTTAATCATTACACAATGTATATATGTAGCAAAACATCACAGTGGGCCCTGTGTGGTGGCTCACACCTGTAATCCCAGTACTTTGGGAGGCTGAGGCAGGAGGACTGCTTGAGGCCATGAGTTCAAGACCAGCCTGGGCAACACAGCAAAACCCCATCTCTACAAAAAAAAAGTTAGCTAGGTGTGTTGGTGCACACTTATAGTCCTAGCTACTTGAGAGGCTGAGGCAAGAGGAATGCTTGAGTGCAGGAGTTTGAGGCGGCAGTGAGCCATGATTGTGCCAAAGCACTCCAGCCTGGGTGACAAAGCAAGACATTGTCTCAAAACAAAGAAACAAATTACACTGTACCCCATAAATATGTACAATTATGTGTCAATTAAAAACAAAATAAAACTTATTTTCAAAAGGAGTAAGTTGAATTATATAATGCTTAACTTGCCTTCCACCTCTCACTTATTATGATGTTCACATTGAACCATCAGGCAGGCAAACAGGCATACTGTTACCTATGTGTACAGATGAAGGAATTACATCTCAGAGAGTTTAAGTAAAATAAGAATCAGAACACATCCTTCTGATTCCTGTTTTAGTCTGCCTTCCATTAGGTTATGTTATCTAGGACAATAATCATAATAATGCGGTCATGAACAGAGACTAATTTGACTGAAATCATTAACAGAGACTAGTCTGACTAAAATAATAGTTTGTTTTGGGGATAGCTTTCCTGTACTATACACATATGTAGATAATTTCTAAAGACTCTACCTATTCCAAATTTATCTTTCTATGGTAATAATTCTTACTCAGGGAGATAGTAGTAGCAGTAAGTATAATATACTGCTAATGAAGGATAATTAGTTTTCACACTATTAAATTAACACTTTTAACACTCAACTTTTTCCTTGAATAAAATACATTACAAGTTTTAATGGAATTGGAGCTCTTAAGTTTAGTTTTAAAGCTGTGGTTCTGAATCTAAACTATATCGTTGTCCTAGTTATACAATACAGATTTTTGTTCTAAGGCCTCTAGTTACGATTATTTTTATTTATTTAAATGCCTATCTTCACATCTTTCTCTTCCTTTCTTTTTCTCCATATTTAAAGGGTGAAAAATACCATATACACAAGATGAAATATAAAATATATTTGAAGTTAAAATAATGAAAATTCGAAAACTTCTACATACCCATAATACACAGGAAAATATAAAAAAATTATCATGGCCTTAGAAAATCTATCTATGGCCTTTCAAGATTGCATCCCTCTGCCCTTACCGCCAGACAAATCCATAATCCTGACTTTATTAGTTTGCTCAGGCTGCCATAATAAAAATACCACAGATTGGGTGGCTTAAACAATGGAAATTCATTCTCTCACAGTTCTAGAAGATAAAAATCTGAGATAGATCAAGGTATGGCAGTAGGTGTCGTTTCTTGGAAAGCTTTTCTTTCTGGCTTACAGATAGCTGTCTTCTCGCTGTGTGTTCACATGTTCATGTCTGTGTATCTTCACATGGTCTTTCCCCTGTGTATGTTGTGTCCTAATCTCCTCTTATAAGGACACCAGTTGTATTAGATTAGGGAGGGTCCATGCTAATGAGCCCATTTTTACTTAAGTTACCTCTTTAAAGGCCCTATCTCCAAATACAGTCATATTGGAAGGTACTGGGGGCTAGGGCTTAGACATAAATTTTACAGGACACAACTCAGCTCATAACACAGACTTTCGTGTTAATCATTTACATATATATATCCACCTATGTGTATGTACTTAAACATGACTCAGTTTTGCCAATTTTTGAACTTTATATCAGTGGAACCAACACTTTATTACACTGGGACATGCCTCTGTCATGGTAATTATATATATTTTGAACGTTTATAATGGGTTTATCTTCATTTGTTTTGTATTTTTTAATTGATGGATAATTGTACATATTCATGGGGTACATTGTGATGTTTTGATACATATAATGTATACTTATCAGATTAGGATAATTAACATATCCATCATCTCAAACATTTATCATTTCTTTATGTTGGGAATGTTCAATATGCTCCTTCTAGCTATTTGAAACTATGTAATATATTATTGTGAACTGCAGTAACCCTACAGTGGTATATTGAAATATGTAGTTGATTTTCACCTCACTACAGCAGTTTATTACATGAAATATCCTGCAATTTATTCATCCATTCTATTATTAATGACATTTCATTGTTTCTAGTTTTTTCATATTATGAACATTGCTATTATAGACATTCTTGTACATGCTTTCTAGTGTGTATTTGCAAGAATTTCTCTAAGGTATTTAAATAGTAGTAGAGGGCTGGGTCATGAGATTTGTATATGGTCAATTTTACTCAAGGTGCTTTTTATTTCTGGGAACATTTTAATTATTTCCACTCAATGGCAGAGACTTTCAGTGCTTCCCAATAGACATTCTCCTCTTCTTTCTTTAGTGGAACCCTGATTTTTAGCTGCACACATGACCATGCAGAATAAATACTATTCTCAGCCCCCTTGCTGAAATGAAAGCATAAATGTTGGGTGGAAATTTTGAGGAGGCTGCCTAAAGAAAGCTGATGCTGCAAGGTTGCTTTTTGTCCATCCTGCTACCTGAAATGCAAGTTAGGTAGTAGAGATCCAACAGCCATCTTGACTTTTAAGGATGGAAGCCACGTACTAGTATGTTAGAGCAGACAAAGATATTCTATTTTTTTTTAAGGACACTGTTGATGTCCCTACCAGTTTTGGACTTTCAAATTTCAGACTTCTTTAATGTGAGACAATAAATCCTTGTGTGTTTAAGCCACGATTTTGAGTATGTGTACTTGTAGCCAAACACAATTCCTAACTGAATTCACTTTCAAATTTAATTTGATAATCTGTATCTGATACTTGAGCATACGAACAGTGTTTTGAATTTTCAGTTTGTGTCTCAAGTTTGATGACTTTTTGATATGTTTTAGAGAAACTTTTTTTTTTTTTTTTTTTGAGACAGAGTTTCACTCTTGTTGCCCAGGCTGGAGTGCAGTGGTGCGAACTTGGCTCACTGCAGCCTCCACCTCCCAGGTTCAAGCAATTCTCCTGCCTCAACCTCCCAAGTACCTGGGATTACAGGTGCCCGCCACCACGCCCGGCTAATTATTTGTATTTTTAGTAGAGATGAAGTTATCAGATCGGGATAATTGAGATGATCAATATGTTAATTATCCTGAGCCATGTTGGTCAGGCTGGTCTGGAACTCCTGACCTCAGGTGATCCACCCACCTTGGCCTCCCAAAGTGCTAGGATTACAGGCGTGAGCTACTGCGCCTGGCCGAGAGAATAGTTTTCATTTCAAAATGTCAGTTGTTCCCCCAAGAAATAAGAGATTTTTGATAGGCACGCTTGATAGTCCTGAAGAAACCATAGCAGTGATTCTCTATGTAACAAGAAGCCTCTGCCTTTAACAAGTATGCCCATGCAAAGGAGAAATGAGAAGGATGAAATAATTATTATCTAAGTTGTGCTTAATCTTACTATATACATTTCCTATCTATCTATATGTTCTTCCTAGTCTCACCCCCTGCCTCCCCTCAGAATTAACCATTCTCATTAATTTTTAAAATCATTTCATAGCTCTGAACATATGACTCAAGCGATATATTGTTAGATTTATTTGTTTTGGAGACTATACAATTGCACTTTATATTCTGGGTTCTGCTTTTTTCCTGTCAAAATTAGGTTTCCAAGATTCATCTGTAATTTAATGAGTTGCTAAAAGCATGATTTAGGGTATAATTATCAGTCATGATAGGTAAACTCTGAAATCTCAATATTACAACTCAATAGAAGTTCATTTCTTTCCCATATAAGATCTAAAATGTACTGCATTAATAGTGGATGGCTCTCATCCAAGTGATGAGTCAGAAACTTAGAATTCCTTCATCTTACTCTCTGCTGTCCTCAGCATATGGCTTCCTATGTTGCCATACTTATCTTCCTCTAAGCTGCAGAGGGAGGAAAAACATGGAGGATCCATATAAAACATTGCTATGGGTCAGTACTGGAAGTGGCACATATCATTTCTTCTCTTGTTTCATTTGTGTAAGCTCAGTCACATGGTGTGACAACCATGGAGGTGGGCTTCTCAGATCTCCCTCCCAGAAAGAAGATGCTAGAAAGGGTCCAGTGAGCCAGCTGCAGCTTCTTCAGAATCTCTCACAACATTCAAGCTGAGGCCAGGCTTTTCCCAGGCAGTTTCTAGGTGATGCTGAGAACAGTAAGTATACTAGGGCCTGGACATTTCCGCCCAATGTAGGATTCATCTGTGGGTAATCTTTGTGTTGGAACCCAACACTGGGAGTACGAAACTTTCTCAGAGCTTTATTGCAGTCTGACTTTTTTCTACCCACCCTTCCTTTGTTATCCTCTCCTTTCACAGGGCTCAGACAAGCATCCTGGTCTGAAGTCTCTCTCCACCTACTTTTGCTCTCTCTTCCCATTGTTGCTCACAGAGTTCATCCTCAGTAACATTCTTGTACTTCTAATTCCATCTTCATGTTGACTTCCCATAGGATCCAAACTGACACACATGCTCACACATAAATACAAAGGAGGCTGGAAAATATAGTTTAGGTGCATGCCCAGGAACAAGAGGAACTAGTTTCAGTGAATAGCCACCCAGTATCTGCCATGATTTAGCTCATTGACTTTTACTGATTTATGATAGTTCTTTTGTGAATATACCACAGTCTATTTTATTTATTCTCCTGTCAGTGAATATTTGGGTTGCTCTGAGTTTTAGGATGTTTGTTTTTACCATTACAAGTATTGCTGCAATAAAGAATCCGGTATATATAAACTAGAAAACCCTAAAGATTCTGCAAAAAGACTCCTAGACCTGATGAAAGACTTCAGTAAAGTTTCAGGATACAAAAGAAACATAGAAAAATCAGTAGCATTTCTATACAGCAATAATATTCAAGCTGAGAATGAAATCAAGAACAAAACCCCAAGATGTAGAGCAAGATGGTGGAATAAAAGGCTCCACTGATCATCCCCCTGGAAGACGCCAACTTAACAGCCATCTGCACAGAAAAGTACCTTTATAAGAACCAAGAATTAGATAAGCACTCAACAATACCTGGTTTTTAACTTTGTATCACTGAAAGAGGCACTAAAGAGGTAGAACAAACAGTCTTGAATAGCCAATGCCACCCCTACCCTATCCCCCAGCAGTAGCTGCATGGTGCAGAAAGCATTTCTGTGTAATGGGAGAGGAAGAGCACAGCAATTCGGAGGCATTCTGAGGCATTGAACTCAGTGCTGTCCTGTTATAGCCGAAAGGGAAATCGGACCAAGCTCAGGTGACACTTGCTCACAGAGGGAGCATTTAAATCAGCTCTAGCCAGAGGGGAATTGCTCATTTCAGCAGCTGGAACTTGAGTTCCCACAAGCCTCACCAATGAGGGCCGAAGTGCTCTGGGGCTCCAAATAAACTTGAAAGGCAGCCTAGGCCATAAGAACTGCAACTCTTAGGTGAGACTTAGTGCTGAACTAGGCCCAGAGACAGTGGACTGTGGGGGCACGTGACATACTGAGACACCAGCTATGGTGGCTGAGAAAGTGCTGGCATCACCCCTCCCCTGTGTGCTCCAGGCTACACAGCTCATGACTCCAAAAGAGATCGCTTCCTTCTGCTTGAGGAAAGGAAAGGGAAGAGTGGGGAGGATTTTGTCTTGCATCTTGGATACCAGCTCAGCCACAGCAGGATAAGGCCCCACTCAGAGTCCTGAGGCCCCCATTCTAGGCCCTAGCTCTCAGATTACATTTCTAGACATACCATAGGCCAGAAGGGAACCTACTGCCTTCTGAACGGATGGATCCAGTTCTGTCAGCATTCATCACAGGCTATATGAAGATCCCTTGGGCCCCTGAAAACCAGCAGCAATACCCAGGTACTACATCAAGGACCTTGAGTAAGACTCTGAGGCTTGTTGGCAATAAGTGAGACTCAGAACATTTCCAATTGTAGTGGCTATGGGGTAAGACTTCTTCTACTTGAGAAAAGCAGAGGGAAAAGTAAAGGGGACTTTGTCTTATACCTTAGGTACTCCTCTGCTTGGCCACAGGGGAGTAAAGCACCAAGCGGGCTCTTGAAGTCCCTGATTCCGTGACTTGGCTCTTGGACAGCATTTCTTGACCTGCCCTGGGCAAGAGGGGAACCCACTTCACTGAACAGTGAGTCCCAGGCCAGCTAGCATTTACCACAAGCTGACTGAAGAGCCTTTGGGTCATAAGAGAACATCACCTATAGTCTGGCAGTACTCCTTCTGGTCCTGTGATGATGTAGGCCATGGGGTAAGGCTCCTTTGCCTTTGGGAAAGAGAGAGAAGAGTGGTAAGGACTGTATCTTGTGATTTGAGTGCCAGTTCAGCCACAGTACAATAGCACACCAGGTAGATTTCTAAAGTTTTTGACTCTAGTCGCTGGCTTCATATGGCACCTCTGGACCCACCTGGGGCATGGTTAATTTTGCCAACCTGAAGAGTGGCCTGACTGGCTTTGCCACTTGCAAATTGCAGAGCACCAGAGCCTTGAGTGAACATAGTCAGTAGCTAAGGAATGGTTACAGCAGGCCTTGCATGAGACCCAGTACTGTGCTGCTTTCAGGTCTAACCCCGCACAGTCATATAAGTAGTGGCACAGGGGTGCTTGTGTCACTTCACTTCCAACTTCAGGTGGCTCAGAACAGAGAGAGAGACTTCATTTGTTTGGGAGAAAGTAAAGGAAGAGAACAAGAGTCTCCGCTTGGTAATCCAGCTAATTCTCCTGTATCTTATCCAATACTGTCAAAGTGGTACCTCTATGAGTCTGCAAAATCCACAGGATTACTGAGCTTGGGGTGCCCCCTAAAGTAGATATAGCTCAGATCACAACACCCAAGTCCTCTCAAATATCTGGAGAGCCTTCCCAAGAAGGACAGGTAGAAACAAGCTTACACAGTGAATACTACAATAGATACATAACTCTTCAATGCCCAGACATCAAAGAACATCTACAAGTATCAAGACCATCTCAGAAAACATAACCTCACCAAATGAACTAAATAAGGAACCAGGGACTAATCATGGAGAAACAGAGATATGTGACCTTTCAGACAGAGAATTCAAAACAGCTGGGTTGAGGAAACTAAAAAAAAAAAACCCTCAAAATAATACAGAAGGAACTCAGAATTCTGTCAGATGAACTTAACAAGGAGATGAAAATAATTTAAAATAATCAAGAAGAAATTCTGGAGATGGAAAATGCAATTGGCATACTGAAGAATGCATCAGAGTTTTTAAATAGCAAAACTGATCAAGTAGAAGAATTAGTGAGCTTGAAGACAGGCTATTTGAAAATGCACAGAGGAGACAAAAGACAAAAAGAATAGAAAACAATGAAGTATGACTACAGGATCTAGAAAATAGCTTCCAGAGGCAAATTAAAAGGGCAAATCTAATAGGGCAAATCTAATAGTTATTGGCCTTAAAGAGGAGCTACAGAAAAAGACAGGGGTGGGCTGGGCACGGTAGCTCATGCCTGTAATCCCAGCACTTTGGGTAGCCGAGGCGGGAGGATCACTTGAAGTCAGGAGTTCGAGACCAGCCTGACCAACATGGAGAAACCCCGTCTCTACTAAAAATATAAAATTAGCTGAGCATGGTGGCACATGCCTGTAATCCCAGCTACTTGGGAGGCTGAGACAGGAGAATCACTTGAACCTGGGAGTTGGAGGTTGTGGTGAGCTGAGATCACGCCATTGCACTCCAGCCTGGGCAACAAGAGTGAAACTCCAACTCAAGAGAAAAAAAAAATAGAGAGAGAAAGAAAAAGACAGGGGTAGAAAGTTTTTTCCAAGAAATAATAAGAGAACTTCACAAACCTAGAGAAATGTATCAATATCCAAGTACAAGGAAGTTGTAGAACACCAAGCAGATTTCACTCAAAGAAGACAACCTCAAGGCATTTAATAATCAGACTCCCAAAGGTCAAGAATAAAGGAAGCATCCTAAAAGCAGCAAGAGAAAAGAAACAAATAACATACAATGGAGCTCCAATACATCTGGCAGTAGAGTTTTCTGTGTAAACCTTACAGGCCAGGAGACAGTGGCATGATATATTGAAAGTGCTGAAGGAATAAAGCTTTTACCCTAGAATTATATATCTGGCAAAAATATCCTTCAAACATGGAAGAGAAATAAAGGCTTTCCCAGACAAACAAAAGCTGAGGGATTTCATCAACACCAGTCCTGTCCTACAAGAAATGCTAAGGGAGTACGTCTATCAGAAATAAAAGAAGGTTAATGAGAAATAAGTTATCACCTGAAGGTACAAAACTCTCTGGTAATAGTAAGTAAACAGAAAATCACAGAATATTATTACACTGTAATTGTGGCATGTAAACTACTCTTATCTTACATAGGAACACTGAACAATAAACCAATAAAAAATAATAACTACAACAACTTTCTAAGACATAAACAGTACAACAAGGTATAAATGGAAATAAAAATTTAAAAAGCAGGGAGATGAAGTTAAGCCATAGAGTTTTTGTTTTCTTTTTGCTTGTTTGTTTGTTCATGCAAATGGTGTTGTTATATAGTTAAAATAATGAATTATAACAAAGTATTTGCAAGCCTCCTGGTGACCTCAAACCAAAAATCTTACAATAGATACAAAAAAATAAAAATAAAAACAAGAAACTAAATCATATCATGGGAGAAAATCACCTTCACTAAAGTTAAACAGGAATAAAAGAAAGAAGGAAGAGAAGACCACAAAACAACTAGAAAACAAATTTAAAAAATGGCAGAAGTAAGTCCTTACTTATCAATAATAACATTGAATGTAAATGGACTAAACTCTCCCATCAAAACACATAGAGTAGCTGAATGGGTGAATAAACAAGACCCATTAATCTGTTGCCTACAAGAAACACACTTCACCCACAAAGCCACACATAGACTAAAGAGATGGGAAATAGATATTACATGCCAATGGAAACCAAAGTAGAACAGGAGTCACTATTCGTATACCAGATAAAATAGAAGTCAAGACAACAACTACAACAAGAGACAAAGAAGGTCACTATATAATGATAAAAGGGTTAATTCATCAAGAGAGTATAATAATTTTAAATATATGCACCCAACATTGGAGCATACCAGCCTATAAAGAAAATATTTTTAAAGTGAAACAGAGAGATGGGTCCCAATACAACAAGAGCCAGAGACCTTAACACCCCACTTTCAGTGGTGGACACATCTCCCAGACAGAAAATCAACAAATAAATATTAGACTTATATCTGCACTACAGACCAAATAAATCTAATAGATATTTACGGAACATTTCATCCAATGACTGCAGAATACACATTATTTTCCACAGCACATGGATCATTCTCAAGGTTAGACCATATGTTAGCTCACAAAACAAGTCTTAAAACATTCAAAATAATTGAAATAATATCAAGCATCCTCTCTGACTGCAATGGAATAAAACTGTAAATCAATAATAAGAGGAATTTTGGAAAGTATACAAATATATGGAATTTAAACAATATGCTCCTAAATGACAAATGGATCAATGAAAAAATTAAGAAGAAAATTGAAAAATTTCCTGAAACAAATGACAATGGAAACAAAACATACTAAGACCTATGGGATACAGCAAAAGAAAGCAGCAGTAAGAACAAAGTTGTTTTTTTTTTTTTTTTTTTTTTTTTTTTATAAAAATATGTTTTCTTTTTGATCTTTTTTTTATTATTTTTTTATTTTATTTTTTTATTATTATACTTTAAGTTCTAGGGTACATGTGCATAACGTGCAGGTTTGTTACATATGTATACTTGTGCCATCTTGCTGTGCTGCACCCATCAACTCGTCATTTACATCAGGTATAACTCCCAATGCAATCCCTCCCCCCTCCCCCCTCCCCATGATAGGCCCCGGTGTGTGATGTCCCCCTTCCTGAGTCCAAGTGATCTCATTGTTCAGTTCCCACCCATGAGTGAGAACATGCGGTGTTTGGTTTTCTGTTCTTGTGATAGTTTGCTAAGAATGATGGTTTCCAGCTGCATCCATGTCCCTACAAAGGACACAAACTCATCCTTTTTTATGGCTGCATAGTATTCTGTGGTGTATATGTGCCACAATTTCTTAATCCAGTCTGTCACTGATGGACATTTGGGTTGATTCCAAGTCTTTTCTATTGTGAATAGTGCCACAATAAACATATGTGTGCATGTGTCTTTATAGCAGCATGATTTAGAATCCTTTGGGTATATACCCAGTAATGGGATGGCTGGGTCATATGGTACATCTAGTTCTAGATCCTTGAGGAATCGCCATACTGTTTTCCATAATGGTTGAACTAGTTTACAATCCCACCAACAGTGTAAAAGTGTTCCTATTTCTCCACATCCTCTCCAGCACCTGTTGTTTCCTGACTTTTTAATGATCGCCATTCTAACTGGTGTGAGATGGTATCTCATTGTGGTTTTGATTTGCATTTCTCTGATGGCCAGTGATGATGAGCATTTTTTCATGTGTCTGGTGGCTGTATGAATGTTTTTCTTTTGAGAAATGTCTGTTCATATCCTTTGCCCACTTTTTGATGGGGTTGTTTGTTTTTTTCTTGTAAATTTGTTTGAGTTCTTTGTAGGTTCTGGATATTAGCCCTTTGTCAGATGAGTAGATTGCAAAAATTTTCCCCCATTCTGTAGGTTGCCTGTTCACTCTAAGAAACTACCATCAGAGTGAACAGGCAACCTACAGAATGGGAGAACAAAGTTTATAGCTATAAATGTCTACATCACAAAAGAAGAACAACTTCAAAAAAAAAAAAAACCTAATGATGAATCCTGAAGAATTAGAAAAGCAAAAGCAAACAAAACCCCATATTAGCAAATGAAAAAAAAAAAAGATCAGAGCAAAAATAAATGAAATTGTAATGAAAAAGTAAGAAAGATCAATAAAACAGAGTTAACCTTTTGGAAAGTTAAACAAAATTGATGAAACTTTAGCCAGACTGAGAAAAAAGGGAGAAGACACAAATAAATAAGACCAGAGATGAAAAAGGATACATTATAATTGATACTGAAGAAATTCAAAGGATCATTAGTGGCTACTATGAACATCTATATGCCAATAAATTGGAAAATCTAGAAGAAATGGACAGATTTCTAGACATATGCAACCTTCCAAGATTGAACCAGGAAGAAATACAAAACTTGAGCAGATCAATAACAAGTAACAGGATTGAAGCCATAATAAAAGCTCTCCTAGTAAAGAAAAGCCAGGGACCTGATAGCATCACTGTTGAAGTTCAGCAAACATTTAAAGAATAACTAATACTAATTCTACTCAAACTATTCTGAAAAATAGAAGAGGAGGGAATACTTCCAAACTCATTCTACAAGGTCAGTATTGTCCTGACACCAAAACCAGACAAAGACACATCAAAGAAAAAAAAAAAAAAAAGATAACTACAGATCAATATCTCTGATGAATATTGATGCAAAAATCTACAGCAAAATACTAGCAAACTTAATTCAACAATATATTAAAAAGATCATTCATTATGACCAAGTGGAATTGATCTCTGGTATGCAAGAATGGTTCAACATACACAAGTTAATCAATGTGATACATCATATCAACAGAAAGAAAGATAAAATCCATATGATCATTTTAATTGATGCTGAAAGAGCATTTGATAAAATTCAATATCCCTTAACAATAAAACCTCTATAAAAACTGTGTGTAGAAGGAACATATGTCAACATAATAAAAGCCATATATGACAAATCTAGAGCTAGTATCATACTGAATAGGGAAAAATTGAGTCTTTTTTCTAAGCTCTGAAACATGGGGAGGATACCTACTTTAACCACTATTATTCAACATAGTATAAGAAGTCCTAGCTAGAGCAATCAGACAAGTGAAAGAAAATAAATGGAATCCAAATTAGAATGGAAGAAGTAAAATTATCCTGTTTGCAGATGATATAATCTTATATTTGGAAAAACCTAAAAACTTCAGCAAATAATTATTAGAATAAACAAATTCAGTATTTTGCAGGATACAAAATCACTAGCATTCCCATATGCCAACAGTGAACAATCTGAAATTTCAAAAGTAATCCCATTTACAGTAACCACAAATATAATGAAATACTTAGGAATTAACTTAACCAAAGAAGTGAAAAATCTTTATAATGAAAACTATAAAACACTGATGAAAGAAACTGAAGAGGACACCAAAAAATGAAAAGATAAGCCATGTTCATGGATTGAAAGAATCAACATTGTTAAAATGTCCATGATACCAAAAGCAACCCACAGACTTAGTACAATAGCTATGAAAACACCAGTGACATTCTTTACAGAAATAGATAAAACATCACTGATCATTAGCAAAATGCAAATTAAAGCCACAATGAGATACCATCTCACACTGGTCAGAATGGCTATTATTAAAATATCAAAAAATGACAGATGCTAGTAAGGTTGTGGAGAACAAGGAACTCTTATACACTGTTGGTGGGAATGTATATTAGTTCAGGCATTGTGGAAGACAGGGGGCAATTCCTCAAAGACCCAAAACCAGAAATATCATTTGACCTAGCAATCTCAAAGGAATAAAAATCACTCTATTATAAAGACACATGCATATAAGTATGTTCATTGTAGCACTATTCACAATAGCAAACACACGGAATCAACTTAAATGCCCATCAATGATATACTGGATAAAGAAAATGTGGTACATATCCACCATAGAATACTATGCAACCACAAAAAGAATGAGATCATGTTATTTGCAGGAACATAGATGGAGCTGGAGGCCATTATCCTTAGCAAACTAACACAGGAACATAAACCAAATACTTCCTGGTCTCACTTATAAGTGGGAGCTAAACGATGAGAAAACGTGGACGCATAGAGGAAAATAACACACACTGGGAACTTTGGGAGGGCGGAGGGTGGGAGGAGGGAGAGGATCAGATAAAATAACTAATGAATACTAGTCTTAATAGCTTGGTGATAAATAATCTGTACAACAAACCCCCATGACAGAAGTTTACATGTGTAACAAACCTGCCCTTGTACCCCCAAGCTTAAAATAAAAATTAAAAAAGGAAAAAAAATCCTAAAATTTATATAAAACCACAGAAGACCCAGAATAGCCAAAGCTATCCTGAGGGGGGGGGTGGTGGAAACCAAAACTGGAGGAATCACATTACCTAACTTACAAACACAGACACATAGACAAATGAAATAGCATAGAGAACCCAGAAACAAATCCACACACCAACAGGAAACTCATTTTCAACAAAACTGCCAAGAACATACACTGTTTAAAATAAAGTCTCTTCAATAAATGGTGCTGGGAAAACTGGGTATCCATATGCAAAAGAATGATGCTGTACCCCTATCTTTCACCATAAATGAAAATCAAATCAAAATGGCTTAAAACTTTAAGACTTCAAACTATGAAACTATTAAGAGAAAATATTGAGGAAAATCTGTAGGACATTGGTCTGTGCAAAGATTTCTTGAACAATACCTCACAAGCACAGACAAAACAAGCAAAAATGGACGAATGGGATCACATCAAGTTAAAAAGCTTCTGCACAGCAAAGGCAACAATCAATAAAGTGAAGAGACAACCCACAAAATGTGAGAAAATATTTGCAGACTACTTATCTCACAAGGAATTAATAACCAGAATATATAAGGAACTCAAAGAACTCTAGGAAAAATCTAATTATCCAATCAAAAGACGGGCAAATGATTTGACTCAACATTTCTAAGAAGACATACAAATGGCAAAAAAGCATATGGAAAGGTGCTTGACCAAAAGCCAGAATTGACAAATGGGATCTAATTAAACTAGAGAACTTCTGCACAGCAAAAGAAACTACCATCAGAGTGAACAGGCAACCTACAGAATGGGGGAAAATTTTTGTAATCTACTCATCTGACAAAGGGCTAATATCCAGAATCTACAAAGAACTCAAACAAATTTACAAGAAAAAAACAAACAACCCCATCAAAAAGTGGGCAAAGGATATGAACAGACACTTATCAAAAGAAGACATTTATGCAGCCAACAGAAAAATGCTCATCATCACTGGCCATCAGAGAAATGCAAATCAAAACCACAATGAGATACCATCTCACACCAGTTAGAATGGCGATCATTAAAAAGTCAGGAAACAACAGGTGCTGGAGAGGATGTGGAGAAATAGGAACACTTTTACACTGTTGGTGGGACTGTAAACTAGTTCAACCATTGTGGAAGACAGTGTGGCAATTCCTCAAGGATCCAGAACTAGAAATGACCCAGCCATCCCATTACTGGGTATATACTCAAAGGATTATAAATCATGCTGCTATAAAGACACATGCACACATATGTTTATTGCAGCACTATTCACAATAGCAAAGACTTGGAACCAACCCAAATGTCCATCAGTGACAGACTGGATTAAGAAAATGTGGCACATATACACCATGGAATACTATGCAGCCATAAAATAAAAGATGAGTTCATGTCCTTTGTAGGGACATGGATGCAGCTGGAAACCATCATTCTCAGCAAACTATTGCAAGAACAGAAAACCAAATACTGCATGTTCTCACTCATGGGTGGGAATTGAACAATGAGATCACTTGGACACAGGAAGGTGGGGAATATCACACACTGGGGCCTGTTGTGGGGTAGGGGGAGGGGGGAGGGAGAGCTTTAGGAGATATACCTAATGTAAATGACGAGTTAATGGGTGCAGCACACCAACATGGCACATGTGTACATATGTAACAAACCTGCATGTTGTGCACATGTAACCTAGAACATAGAGTATAATAATAAAAATAAGAAAAGGTGCTTGATATCACTGATCATCAGAGGAATGCAAATCAAAACTACAATGAGATATCATCTCACTCCAGTTAAAATGGCTTATATCTAAAAGACAGGAAATTACAAATGCTGGTGAGAATGTGAAGAAATGGGATCCCTTGTACCCTGTTAGTAGGAATGTAAATTAGTACAACCACTATGGATAACAGTTTGGAGGGTCCTCAAAAAACTGAAAATAGACCTACCATATGATTCAGCAATCCCACTTCTGAGTATATACCCAATAGAAAGGAAATCAGTACATTGAAGAGGTATCTGCACTCCCATGTTTTTTGCAGCACTGTTCACAATAGCTAAGATTTGAAGGCAACCTAAGTGTTCATCAACAGATGAGTGGATAAAGAAAACATGCTAGTTATACACAATGGAGTAATATTCAGCCACACAAAAGAATGAGATCCTGTCAGTTGCAATAACATGGAGGGAACTGGAGGTCAGTATAAGCGAAATAAGCCAGGCACAGAAAGATAAACTGTGCATGTTCTCACTTATTTGTGGGATCTAAAAATCAAAACAATTGAACTCATGGATATAGAGAGTAGAAAGATGGTTACTAGAGGCTGGGATGGGTAGTGTGAAGTGGTGGGTGGGGGGGTGAAGTGGGGATGGTTAATGCATACAAAAAATTAGTTAGAAAGGATGAATGAGACCTAGTATTTGCTAGCACAAAAGGGTGACTATAGTCAATAATACCTTAATTGTACATTTTAAAATAACTAAAAAATATAATTGGATTGTTTGTAACACAGGATAAATGCTGAGGGGATGGATACCACATTTTCCTTAATGTGATGATTACATATTGCATGTCTGTATCAGAACATCTCATGTATCCCATAAATACACACACCTACAATTTACTCAAAAAAATTAGAAATGATTTTTTTTCAAAAAAGAACACAATCCCATTTACAACAGGCACACACATACAAAAATAGAATACCTAGGAATGCCCTTAACCATGGAGGTGAAAGAACTCTTTAAGGAGAACTCCAAAATACTGTTGAAAAAAATCATAGATGACACAAAAAAATAGAAATTCTATGCCTGCGGATTAGAAGAAGTTGTATCATTAAAATGCCTATGCTGCCAAAAGCAATCTGTAGATTCAATGCAATTCTTATCAAACTACCAATGTCATTTGTCACAGAATTCGAAAAAAAACTCTCCTAAAATTCATATGGACCAAAAAATGTGCCCGAATAGCCAAAGTCAAAGCCAAAGCCAAAAACAAAAACAAAAACAAAAACAAAAACAAACAAAAAAAGCCAGAGGCATCACTCAATAAATAGTGCTAGGAAAACTGGCTAACCATATGCAGAAGAATGAAACTGGATCCTTACCAAGTTTCACCATATGCAAAAGTTAACTCAAGAGGATTAAAGACTTAAATATAAGACCTCAAAGTATAAAAATCCTAGAAGAAAACCCAGGAAATACTCTTCTGGACATTGGCCTAGGCAAAGAACTTATGATGAAGATCCCAAAAGCAAATGCAACAAAAACAAAAACTGACAATTGGAACCTAATTAAATTAAATGAAAGAGCTAATTAAAGCAAAGAGCTTCTGTGCAGCAAAAGAAACTATCAACAGAGTAAACAAACAACCTACAGATTGGGAGAAAATATTTGCAAACTATGCATGCAACGAAGGACTAGCATCCAGAATCTACAAGGAATTCAGACAAATCAACAAGAAATGAAACAGAAAAACATTAAAAATTGAGCAAAGGATATGAACAGAGACTTATCAAAGGAAGACATACAAGTGGCCAACAAACATATGAAAAAATGCTCAACATCACTAATTATTAGAGAAATACAAATCAGAACAACAATGAGATACGGTCTCACACTCATCAGAATGGCTAGTATTAAAAAGCCAAAAACCAATGGATGTTGGCGAGGTTGTGGAGAAAAGGGAACTTTCATACACTGTTAGTGGGAGTGTAAATTAGTCCAGCCACTGCATAAAGCAGTTTGGAGATTTCTCAATGAACTTGAAACAGAACTACCATTTGAGACTAGCAAGGCCATTACTGAGTATCCACTGAAAGGAAAACAAATTGTTCTACCAAAAAGGCACATGCACTCGAATATCCATCACAGTACTATTCACAACAGCAAAGACATGGAATCAACCTATGTGCCCATCAAAAGTAGAATGGCTAAAAACTGTGGTATATATACACCATGGAATACTATGCAGCCATGAAAAAGAATGAAATGATGTCTTTTGCAGCTATCTGGGTGCAGGTGGAGGCTATTATTCTAACAGAATTAATGCAGAAACAGAAACTCAAATACCACATATTCTCACTTATAAGTAGCAGTTGAGTGTTGGGTATACATGGAATAAAGATGGAAACGATAGACACTAAAAGCAGGGAGGGATGGGGGCAAAGGTTTAAAAACCATCTGTTGGGTACTCTGTTTACTACTTGGGTGGCATGATCAGTTGTACCCCAAATCTCAACATTATGCAATATATCCATGTAACAAACCTGCACATGTACCCCCTGAATCTAAAAAAAAATGTGGTATATATTCTAGAAGATATGTGTGAGAATTTCTCTTAGTTATACATACTTAGGTGTAACATATTTAGGTGTAAGATTGCTAAACTATAAGATGTGCACATGCTCAGGTCTGTCAGATTGTACTCAATTATTTTCAGAAGAAGTTGTACCAATTTATATTCATGCTAGCAATGTATAAGAGCTCTCTTTGATCTACATCCTCCACCTTCTGTTGTTTTATTACAGTTCTTAATTTTTGCCATTATGGTGAGATAGGAATAATATTGAATTTAAATACTCATTTTCCTCTGTCTTTCATAGGTTCTAGGATCTAGTACAGAAGGTTTATAAGCATAAAGTCCTAGTATATCCAGCCCCTCTCACTACTAGCTCATTCATACCATTCATCCCATTCGGGTCTATCTATGTTTATTTTTCTTCATTGGTACCATTCATCATCTTTTGTTTCTATAGATAGAGTTTTTTTTTTTTACTTTGTCTTCCTCTTTTAATACTCTCAAATTCTTTCTTTATTAAAAAGATTCCATTTGACATTTTCTTTTGATTAAGCTTAATCTCAGAACCTTCTTACTTAAAGAAAATTAAGCCACACTAAATAAATAGGGAAAACTGGAGAAAGGGGAACCACGAATCTGCATCATACACACAACCCAGCAAAATTCGATGGTTCTCCTTTTCTCATCCCAACTCGCTGAATACATATATACATGTGCACACACACACGTGTGTGTATATATAGGATGAATGTGTGAATATATACATATACACACATATACCATAACATATATAAACATATATATGCATTATACATTTGTATTATGTGTGTATATATGTGTATATATACGTATATGCATATATATACGTATATATACACACATATATATATTATGTATGTTCATGTGTGTGTATTCAAGGCACCTAACAGAACACTGTCCTGACTCGACGTTAGAGGTTACCACCTCCCTCTATGGCTTGCTGAGATGTACTATTGGACAGAATTGGCCATTCCTCTCCCCCATAAATTCAAATAAGCAGTCCTAAAGAAAAAGTCTTCTTTAGGAAGATTGTTATGTTTGTGATCAGAGTCATTTCTTCTTCTTTTCAAAGGTCCTAGATTTTGGAGCCACTGAAGAAATTAAAGACTATAACATTGTTGGGGTCTACCACTGCATGTGGCAGAGTCATGAACTTTAGCAGAATGTGGGGGGAAGCAGCTGACCAATGCCTAGGGCAGCAGCATAAGAGAGAGTCTTCATCAGTGTGGCTTATGAGAGCCACTACCTGCCCACAGAATCCAAAACCAAGAAGTCAGAGTGGCAATTAGAACTAAGCAAGGAAAGGAAATCAACACCACCATGGACCATTATGTAATGGCACATTAGGCTTTCCTCACTCTTTTATGTACAAGTTATTGCAAAGAAGATGAAGTGGAAGGTGGTTATAAGAGTGGATCTGGGCTGGGCATGGTGACTCACACCTGTAATCCCAGCACTTTGGGAGGCCGAGGTGGGCAGATCACAAGGTCAGGAGATCGAGACCATCCTGGTTAACACAGTTAAACCCCATCTCTACTAAAAATACAAAAAATTAGCCGGGCTTGGTGGCGGGCGCCTGTAGTCCCAGCTACTCGGGAGGGAGGCTGAGGCAGGAGAATGGTGTGAACCTGGGAGGCGGAGCTTGCAGTGAGCCGAGATCTCTCCACTGGACTCCAGCCTGGGCAACAGAGCAAGACTCTGTCTCAAAAAAAAAAAAAAAAAAAGAGTGGATCTGGTGCTTCACCTTCACCCTCAGACCCTTAGAATCCCCTTCATGCAAGCTGATAGTGACACAAATTTATCTTTTCCTCTGGAGAAGAAAAAAACTTTGGACTGAATATGGCATTGACTTTCTAAAATGAACGGGATTGAATAATGGAAACTTGAATGGATAACTGAAAGCGGCTGGAAAGGCATAAAATTAAGATATTATTAAACTCCTCACTAAGAAAGAAGAGATTGAGAGCACCGTTGGAAACAGTCAGTAATCGAAAAAACAAAAATGTTTGTTGTTTCTTTCTCAGTGATTTGTCACCCTCCACTGAACACTACAAATGTTTCTGTGAGTTTAAAATTCAGATTCTACACTAACTTGCCAGAGTAAGAAATTTGATGTTATCAGTGATCCTCAGTTGCTTCAGTTATAAAAATCATGGGTTCATTCATACAATCAATAATTATTGCGTACCTTCTGTATGACAAGGACTCTACTAGGCAATTGGGGTACATTATAGTGGTCATACAAGATTATTTCTCTAATGGTCTGTAATTCTGTTATTACATTTATTTTTGACATATATGTAATTAAAAGACAAGCAATTCTGTGAAAATGAGTGTCACAACTCATGACTGTGGGGAGGGCAGTTGAGGGTGAAGAGTTGGAGTTTACAAACCAGTTCTAGCATGGGAGTCAAAGCCCCATTTACTAAATTTAGCAGAGAAAAGGGATGAGGGCATTTTCTTACTGATGTATGAGCATGAACCTTTGTGTGTGTTGAAGCAGGAGGGGAGGAGTGTGGGCACGTAGGCACCATTAGTAGGCTACCACCTGCTGAGCTCAGTCAAGAATGTGGTCAGATTGGAGGCCAATGAAAGAGAAGGGGCCAGGGAAGGTGCTAGGAAACCAAAGTTTAGTCAAGAAGCAGAAATGGTCTTCGCATCATAACTGTAACATTCAGTTCTAGAAGACCCTGTTTACCAAGATTAAGAACGAAAGATGTCCTCTGTTGCCCCTCCTTTCAGGTTACCAGGGCTGCCCATTTCTTTTGCGTATCCTTAAGATGGTAAATAAATGGGAGTAGCACTTCTGACTAATATAAAGTCAGGAAATACAGAAAGCTCACTTTGCCTGAGGAGCCAAGAATAAACAGATTTTGTTTCGTGTTTTAGAACAAATTGGGATGGTTTAAATTCAGTCATTTGATGTCATTTTGTGTTTAAACGAAATGAGGGATGAATGTGGGTGGAGAAAATGACTCTCCTGATCCCAGGGAAGTCTTATAGGAAAACAGTGCTTTGCAGGCACCCAACTCACCTGGGAAATTGCTGTAAAATCTAGCAAAATATTGAGTATGTTGCAGCTCAAACTCTGTTTTTGGAACCATGAAGAGGGACAGAAAGTCAATTCAGATACTTTCAAGACCATCCTATTTTCAAAACTTAGGTTTGTATTGTAACACTGATTACCATTTCATAAGCAGCTTAACTCTCAGTTCTGATGAGGTAAAGTTACAAACTCCTGCACCTGGGCCTGGTGGTTCACTCAGGGACAAAATAGAATTACCCCGCATAATTAACTAATGTAACACCTATGGGTGTGTCTTAGCTAGGGCTCCATAACAAAATACTACAGATAGGTAGCTTATAGACATTTCTGTTCTTTTTATTTCTTCCTTTTTTTTTTTTTGAGATGCAGTCTTGCTCTGTTGCCCAGGCTGGAGTGCAGTGGCATGATCTCGGCTTACTGCACCCTCTGCCTCCCAGGTTCAAGTGATTCTCCTGCCTCAGCCCCCGAGTACCTGGGATTACAGGTGCCTGCCACCACACCTGGCTAATTTTTTTTTGTATTTTTAGTAGAGACAGGGTTTTGCCATGTTGGCCAGGCTGGTCTTGAACTCCTGACCTCAAGTGATCTGACCACCTCAGCCTCCCAAAGTGCTGGGATTACAGGCATGAGCCACCACACCTGGCCCATTTATTTTCTTACAGTTCTGGAAGCAGAAGATCTGAGATCAGTGCCATTCTGATTGGGTTCTGGTAAGGGTTCTCCTCCTGGTTGGTAGATGGCCGCCATCTTGTATGTTCACATGACTTCTGAGAGAGAGAAAGAACAAGCTCTCTGGTGTCCCTTCTTATAAGGGCACTAATCCCATTATGAGAGCTCCACACTCATGATGTCATCTCACTTTAGTTACCTCCTAATGGCTCCACCTCCAAATACTATCACACTGGGGGTTAGGGCTTCATCATATAAATTTTGGGGGAACAAAAATCAGTTTATAACAGGGTGCTTCTTGCTTCTTGTCAGCTTTATCTACAGCTAAATTGACAAGGATTTGGGGCTTTTCAGCTGTTGCCCTGGTTTTATTAAAGGATGGATATTCCCAGAAACTCCAGAAACACCTAATGTATGCGGAAGCAACTTATGCTTAGGGTGTAGTGTCAGAAACCTCATTCTTCCTCAGTCTCTTACATCTTAACTCAGTTATGAGTACCAACTTGTCACCAGCTTTGCTTTTAGGCCTACTACCATAATGAGTGAGAAAGAAAAAAGCCGGCTGTCACATCCAGAATTGATCTGACATTCACAGCTAGACCCCAACATTATTTATAAGTTAGTCTGATGTTCAAGGCAAGGCTATTTTATTCTTTCTTTGGAGACATACAATCTCACAGAACACCAACCACAGACAAGGTTACTCTAAGACAATGATGAAATGAAACAAAACAAGGCCACTTTCAAAATTTTGTCTAAGCACAGACAAAATCAAGGTCACTGTACCACCCACCAAACACCTAATCATAGAATTGCCCTCACTTTCTTGCAGTATCCAATATAGAGTGAACTCCTGCTTTCTTAGACCCTCCTCCAAATCATCCAACCAAAGCCCAAATTCTTTAAGAAGTTATTTCTCTTATCCTCTTACTGAGACAGGTATATTTTTGTGCTTATATAAGAAAGCTTATACAGAAGCCTTGTCTTCAACTGACAGCAAGTTACATACTAAGAAGTTTTGTTCTTCCAACCTGCATCCCTAAATGCTCTGTCTCCACTGGATGGATCATTGCTGGTGTGTTCAGGTGCTAAGCCTTGGCTTCATCAATTTATGCTGCATCTGGGCAGTCTTCTGCCAACTTTGCACAGTTCCTTGTCTAATATCCATTCCCCAGGGCTGACACTTGAGAGGTCAGAAACTAGTTTACTTCCCCAAAGTTCAGGCTATGTTAGGTGCCCCCTTGGGTTCTAAAATGTTTATGGTTATTCACTATCATTTCCAAGAGTTAAACTGGTTTGCTTAGAAAGAGACCATCCGAACTCCATCCTGTTTTCCACAACTTGTGTTGAAGTCATCTCAAAAGAGACAAATATTTAATCAGCCAAGCAAATTTGAATTGGGTACCTAGAATGGGATAAGGCATCATGTAAGGTTCATTTGGAGGCACAGCCAAAAATATAAAACAGTCTTTGTCTCCAAAAATCTGTCTGTTGGGAAAGATGCACACAATCACATCAGGAGACAAAATAAAATGCTACAATATAGGAAAAAGGAAAGTGCAGATAATTTAAGTCTAACGTAAAGAGAATGGAACCAAATATTTACTTATTCCATGGAATTTTCTCCTCCCAAATAAATGAAAAATTACAGCTATCTTTGCTTATTTCTCTTACCATTGCAATACACTGAATATTATAAAAATTTAGAGTTAAATTGATTTTCATAATATGTAAGAAGCTTTAAAATATGGGTGCATGATATATCAAAATTTGCAAGTCTGTCTTAATATAATACATAGTGTAACCCAGTGATTCTGTGGGACATACTAACTTCTCAATATGTTTCTTAATGTCTTAAAGTAGAACTGTAAAATAACTTAGAATTAAAAAAAAACACAATAAAACCCAGAATTGGGACATAATACTTGGTTACTGATATAGTTTGGATGCTTGTCCTCTCCAAATCTCATTTTGAAATGCAATCCCCAATATTGGAGGTGGGGCCTGGTGGGAGGTGTTTGGGTCATGGGGGTAGATCCTTCATGAATGGCTTGGTGCTGTCCATAAGACAGTGAGTGAGTTCTCTTGATATCTGGTTGCTTAAAAGTGTGTGACACCTCCCCACTCTCTCTTGCTCCCACTCTCAACATGTGAGATGCCAGCTTCCCCTATGGCTTTCACTATAATTACAAGCTTTCTGAGGCCCTTACCAGAAGCAGATGCTGGCACCGTGCTTCTTGTACTGTCTGCAGAACCATGAGCCAATTAAAACTCTTTTTTATGTATTACCTAGCCTCAGGTATTTTTTTATATCAACGCAAATGAACTCATACAGAAAATTAGGACTGAGGAGTGGGGCATTGCTGTAAAGATACTTGAAAATATGTAAGTGACTTTGGAACTGGGTAATGGGAAGTGGTTGGAAGAGTTTGGAGGGCTCAGAAGACAGGAAGTTGAGGGAAAGTTTGTAGCTTCTTAAAGACTGGTTAAATGATTTTGACCAAAATACGGATAGAATTATGGATAGTGAAAACCAGGCTGATGAGATCTCAAGTGAAAATGAGGAGTTTATTGAGAACTGGAACAAAGGTCACCTGTGTTACATTCTAGCAAAGAACTTGGTGGCATTGTGTTCATGTCCTAAGGATCTTTGGAAGTCTGAACTTAAGAGTGATGATTTAGGGTATCTGGCGGAAGAAATTTCTAAGCAGCAAAACATTTAAGATGTGGCGCGGCTAAAAACATACGATCAGATGTAGGAGCAAAGGAATGACTTAAAGTTGGAATTTATTTTTAAAAGGAAAGCAAAGCATAAACGTTTGGAAAATTTGTAGCCTGGCCCTGTGGTAGAGAAAGAATCCAAGCAGGCTGTGGAGCAACCACTTGCTAGAGAGAGTAGCATGACAAAAAGGGAGCCAAGTACTAGTATCCACGAGTATGGGAAAAAGGCCTTGAAGGCATTTCAGAGATCTCAGAGGCAGCACCTCTCATCACAGACCCAGAGGCCTAGGAGGAAAGAATGGTTTTAAGGCCAGGACCAGGATGCCCTATCCAACCTTGGGACACTGCTTCCCACATCCTGGCTGCTGTGGCCGTGGCTCACAGGGCCCCAGGTATAGCTTGGGCCACTATTCTGGAAGGTGCAAGCTGTAAACCTTGGTGGCTTCCACATGGTGTTAAGCCTGTGCACAGAATGCAAGCATGAATGAAGCTTGGTGGCCTCCACTTAGATTTCAGAGGATATATGAGAAAGCCTAGGTGCCCAGGCAGAAGCCTGCCACAGGGGCAGAACCTTCAAAGAAAACCTCTGCTGGGGCAATGCCAAGGGGAAATGTGGGGTTGGAAGCCTCAAACAGAGTTCTCACTGGGGCACTACCTAGTGGAGCTATGGAAAGGGGACCACCACCCTCTAGAGCCCAGAAAGGTAGCTCCACCAGCAGCTTCTATGCTGCATCTAGAAAAGCTGAAGGCATTAAACTCCACCCTATGTGAGCAGCCAAGTGGGATGCACCCTGCAGAGCCACAGGAGACAGAGCTGCCTGATGTCTTGGGAGTCTACCCCTTGCCCCAGTGTGCCTTAGATGTGGGACATGGAGTCAGAGAAGATTATTTTGGAGATTCAAGATTTAATGGCTGCCCTGCTGGGTTTCAGACTTGTGTGGAGCCTATTGCCCCTTTCTTTTGGCTCATTTCTCCCATTCAGAATGGTAATGTTTACCCAATGCCTATACTACCATTGTATCTTGGGATTAAATACCTTGTTTTTATTTTACAGCCTCATAGGCAGAAGGATATGAGTCTCGGATGAGACATAAGACTTTGAACTTGATTTTGGAGCAAGTTAAGATTTGGAGGGAAGAGATGATTATATTTTGCAATATGAGAAGGACTTGAGATTTGAGGGGCCAGGGGCAGAATGATATAGTTTGGATGTTTCTCCTCTATAAATCTCATATTGAAATGTAATTCCTGATGGTGGAGGTGGTGCCTAGTGAGAGGTGTTTGGGTCATGGGGGCAAATCTTTCATGAATATCTTGTTGCTGTTCTCATGATAGTGAGTGAGTTCTCATGAGATCTGGTTGTTTAAAAGTGTGTGGCACCTCTTACCTCTCTCTCTTGCTCCTGCTCTTGCCATGTGAGATGCCTGCTCCTCCTTTACCTTTTGCTGTGATTGTAAGCTTTCTGAAGCCCTTACTAGAAGCAGATGTCAGCACCATGCTTCTTGTACAGCCTGCAGAACCACAAGCCAATTAAAACTGTTTTCTTCATAAATTACCTAGCCTCAAGTATTTCTTTGTAGCAACACAGATGGACTAATACAGTTACCAAACTTGATTTTCCCAAGCTAGTTTAGTATGACTTAGTGATAAAGAGTGAGGATTCTAAAGCCACACTGCCTGGATTTGAATTCAGATTCTACTCTTTACTTTCCAGTGTGACCTGAGAAGGGAATTAATTTATCTCTTCTGTATCTATAAAATAGGGATAATAACAGTACCTACTTCATAAGGATTAAATGAGTTAATTATATTAAGTACTTAGAACAGTTTTTGGCACCTAGAAAGCCCTGTATACATTTGACTATTACTATTATTAAAGGTATTAAATAATATTATATGTTATTACTGACATTTTCTTATGAGTAAAGTAAGGTTTGATACTGATAAAGTGAGAACTAACAATACACATAGAATTGCTACATTTTGTTTTTAAATTTAATTTAATTTAAATTTTTAGTTCTCTAGGTCCTAATGAATGCCTTATCATGAACAAGCATTTGGGTATTTAGTAGACACCGATTTAGTTTAAGCCTTTTATTATACTTTAAAGTGGAGAAATGATGTTGTCAAAATAGTTATGAATAAAACAAAAAAATAGGAACCAAACTTCTTCTTAGTCTAGTGCTGTTGGTTTGACTCTCTATATTATGCAGGGTAGCAGGGCCCTGGGCCTGGTCCACAAAAATCATTATTCACCCCTAGGCCTCCAGGCCTGTGATGGGAGAGGCTGCTGCAAAGTTTCTGAAATACCTTTGAAGTCTTTTTGTCCATTGTCTTAGCTATTTGTCTTTGGTGCCTCTTTACTTTTGCAAATTTCTATAGTCAGCTTGAATTCCTCCCCTGAAAATGGGTTTTTCCTTTCTACCACATGACCAGGTTGCAAATTTTCCAAACTTTTATGCTCTACTTCCCTTTAAAATATAAGTTTTCGTTTCATTTCAGATCATCTCTTTGCTCAGACATATAAGCATATGCTGCTAGAAGCAGCCAGGTGAGTTCTTGAATGCTTTGCTTCTTAGAAATTTCTTCCACCAGATACCCTAAATCATCCCCCTTAAGTTCAAAATTCCCCAGATCTTTAGAGCCAGGGCACAATACCTCCAATCTCTTTGCTAATGCATAACAAAAGTGACCTTTTCTCCAGTTCCCCAAAAGTTTCTCATCTCCATCCGAGACCACCTCAGCCTGGACTTTATTGTCCATATCACTATCAGCATTTCAGTCATAACAATTTAACAAGCCTCTAGGAAGTACCAAACTTTCCTTCATCTTCCTGTATTCTTCTGAGCCCGCCAAACTGTTCCAACCTCTGCCTGTTACCGAGTTCAAAAGTCACTTTCACATTTTCCGATACCTTTATAGCAATGCCCCACTCCAGATGCCAATTTTTGGTATTAGTCCATTCTCACACTACTATAAAGAAATACCTGAGATAGGTAATTTATAAAGGAGAGGTTGAAGTAGCTCACGGTTCCACACACTCTACAGGAAGCATGACTGGGGAGGCCTCAGGAAACTTACAATCATGTCAGAAGGTGAACGGGAAGCAGGAATATCCTACATGGCTGGAGCAGGAGGAAGAGGGAAAAGGGGGAGGTGCTACGCACTTCTTTTTTTTTTTTTTTTTTGACAGAGTTTCACTCTTGTTGCCCAGGCTGGAGTGCAATGGCGCGATCTCAGCTCACCGCAACCTCCGCTTCCCAGGTTCAAGCAATTCTCCTGCCTCAGCCTCCCGAGTAGCTGGGATTACAGGCATGCACCACCATGCCCGGCTAATTTTTTGTATTTTTAGTAGAGACGGGGTTTGTCCATGTTGAGGTTTGTCTCAAACTCCTGACCTCAGGTGATCCGCCCGCCTCTGCCTCCCAAAGTGCTGGGATTACAGGCGTGAGCCACTGCGCCTGGCCCGCACTTCTAAACAACCAGATATCATGAGAACTGACTCACTATCATGAAAACAGCAAGGAGGAAATCTGCCCATAATCTAATTACCTCCCACCAGGCCATTCCTCCAACATTGGGGATTACAATTCAACATGAGATTTGGGTGGGGACACATATCCAAACCATGTCATCATCCAGCTACCAAACATTCCCAGTTCTCTTGGGTGTATCATAGAATTGAATTTCCCTGACCCTTTGAAGTTAGGTGGATAGATGTGAGTTGCTCTGGCCAGTGAAATGTGAGCAGAAGAAATGTGTGTCACTTCTGGATCATACCTTTAAGAACCAGTACACAGTTCACCACATTCTCTGTTTCTCCCTCAGCAATTGTGTGAGAACAGAGGTGGAGCCTCCCTCAGAACTGGATTACTGAGGATGGCATAGATGTGAACCCTCTGCTGACCTACAGTAAACATGCAATGGGAACAAGAACTTTTGTTGTTTTAAGCCATTGAGATTTTGGAGGGTGTTTGTCACTATAGCATGATCTAGCCTCTACTCTTTGATACATGCAGGTATGCTTTAACCCCTCCTCAATCCCCTCCTCCTCACATATACTTAGTACTGAGGGAAGTTGACTTTCATGTGAAATGGTATCTACTCCAAATGAAATAGCATTGTCTAAGTGGCACTTCCTTCCTTCATGCTTCTTTCCCTGTGCATACCAAAGTGCCAGACAGCTCTAATTCAAGCACAGAATTTGCTTACAAGTGACAATCATCTTGGAGTGGTTTACATTATATTAACTACTGACAAATATATTGTTTGTATTGCTCCCTCAGTGCCTCAAAAGTCTAGTGAAGAGGAAAATGGAAAAAGAGCCTGTTTGTGAACTACAGAATGGCCTCTTCTTCCAGTTAAAAACTGGGCTAGGAAGGGCCAGGCTCTGCATTATCTGCTGGAGTCAAATTAGAGATGGATGTTCCAGCTCTAATGGTAATGCTGAGAATGGAAGTCAGAGCCCTTTGATTCACTTGGTCCCTGCCTTAGCACACACACAGTGCTGCTCACCCATATTTAAAGGTAGAGGTTATATACAGATTGAGAGAGATTTCTATGTTATGTTCTCTGAGAAGATCCTCAGTTCTCCCACCCCTCTTACCATCACTATGTGGTTAGAACAAATAATTTTATTCCATTTATTCTATTTCTGTTTGAGTTGGTCAAGGAAGTCAATACAGACCCTTATTGCTTCTGCAGCTCTTGTGTATGATAGTGGTTCTCTATCCTTTTTGCACATTAGAATCATCTTGGAAGTTTCAAAATTATAAATATCTAGGACTCATCCTCAGATATTCTGATTTAATTGGTGTGGTGTGGGTCATGGGCTTGGGGCATTTTTAAAAGACCCTTAGGGAATTCTAATATCTAGGTGGCTGGGTTTTCCCAGGAAACAGATTCTGAGATGGAGATGTGTATTCTGAAAGTTTATTGGGGATTAGTCTGGAGCTCAGCATCAGTACGGGAATGAAGAATCAGGTTTGGCAGAGGGAGAAGTTGAATTGTAATGCGGTCACAACAAAGGCTGTAGTTGACCCCATAGGGAGATTCGGAGCTAAGATGGCCCTTCGGAGCTGTCCTGAATTGGAGCAAGGGAGCTGCACCACAGTTTCTCTGCAATAACTAGTCCTTATATGTGGCTGCTCCTCAGGAAAAGGGGCATGACACTGGGCAATAAACAGGATGGATGAAGTCGCTGACATTATGAGTTTGTTTTGTTGTTGTTGTTTTGTTTTGTTTTTGAGACGGAGTCTCGCTCTGTCACCCAGGATGGAGTGCAGTGGCACGGTCTTGGCTCACTGAAACCTCCGCCTCCTGGGTTCAAGTGATTCTTCTGCTTCAGCCTCCCAAGTAGCTGGGACTACAGGCACACACCACCATGCCTGGCTTATTTTTGTATTTTTAGTAGAGATGGGGTTTCACCATATTGGAGAGGCTGGTCTCAAATTCCTGACCTTGTGATCCACCTGCCTTGACCTCCCAAAGTGCTGGGATTACAGGCGTGAGCCACTGTGCCCGGCCGACATAATGAATTTTACTTGATAGCTGGGGAAGTCAGAAAAAACATATAAACATAGAAGCAAGATAATTAGTGAGAAGGATTAATGCTATTAATGAAAATTTTAAAAATTTTAAATGTTAGTGGCTAGGAGAGGCAGCATAATGTCATGGTTAAGGGCATGGATTCTGGAGACTGACTACTAGAGGTCCAGACCTGGCATTACCATTACTTGCTAAGACCTGAGACAAATTAAAACCCCTGTGCCTCATTCTATAGTTTACTTATCTGTAAAATACAAATATAATAGCTACTTTACAAAGTTGTTGTAAGGACTAAATTAGTTAATTTGGATTGTTTCAACTGATTTGAGGAGTGCTTGGCACATAGTTTCCAGAAAGTGTTAGCTGTTATTCTCATTATTGCTGCAGGGCAAAGAAGTAGGTGGTTAGGGAAACACCTTATTAAGAAGCTAACATTTGTTCATCTTCTCATCATTCAAACTGGATTCAAACTGAATAATGAGAACAAGTTAGCTCTGAAGAACCAGAATGCCACCCCTGTAGACAAATGGAAAAGCAAATCAGGCTGGGTGAGGTGGATCATGCTTGTAATCCCAGCACTTTGGGAGGCTGAGGCAGGCGGATCACTTGAGGTCAGGAGTTCGAGACCAGCCTGGCTAACATGGTGAAACCCTGTCTCTACTAAAAATACAAAAATTAGTCAGGCATGCTGGTGGACGCATATAATCCCAGCTACTTGGAAGACTGAGGCAGGAGAATCACTTGAACCCGGGAGACAAAGGTTGCAGTGAACTGAGATAGCGTCACTGCAATGCAACCTGGGTGACAGAGCAAGACTCTGTCTCAAAAAAAAATAAATAAATAAAAATTGTCAATTAGCTAAATGTGAGAATTCCATTTACCCATGTAAAAATGCATAGACTTTAGCTTCTGAAATATAAATATCAACATTAGGTGTCTGGGTGTGGTGGCTCATACCTGTAATCCCAGCACTTTGGGAGGTCGAGGTGGGAGGATTGCTTGATCCCAGAAGTTCAAGACCAGCTTGGGCAACAGGGTAAAACCCCATCTCTACAAAAACATACAAAAAAAAAAAAAAAAATTAGCTGGGCATGGTGGCACACGCCTGTAGTTCCAGATACTCCAGAGGCTGAGGTGGAAGGATCACTTGAACCTGGGAGGCCGAGGTTGCAGTGAGCCGAGATCGTGCCACTGTACTCCAGTCTGGGTGACAGAGCAAGACTCTGTCAAAAAAAAAAAAAAAAAGAAAAGAAAAGAAAAAGAAAGAAAATCAAAGTCTCTAGTGGAGAAAAAACTTGGCTTACTACAGAAACAGGGAAGGCCAGTGTGTTTACAATGTAGTGAAGAGGGTAAGTTTGAAGGCTGAGAGATAAGTGTAGCATAATAAGAAATACATATGTGGTCTTTGTCCCTGGTTCCTGACACAGCTCTTAAAACTCTTGTAATTTTCTGAGTGATAGGGGTATCTTATTATTCACTACAAGTCCCTTTCAACCATACCTGAGTTTTTGCTAATAACGTGACTCCTGGTGAGCCCTAGATAGCTTCGGGATGGAGACTGGTCACAAAAGGAACCAACCACCTGATTACAGGATTGGAACTTTCACTCCCACTCCCTACTTCTAGAGAGGTGAGAGGGCCTGAAGATCAACTGGTGATTTAATCAATCATGCCTATGTGATGAGACTTCCACAAATTCCCTCAACAACAGGGTTTGGAGATCTTTGGAACTGGCAAACATATTCATGTGCCAGGATTGGTGCACCCAAAATCCACAGAGACAAAGCTGGGCTTAAGACATGTCTGGACCTTGCCTTATGTACCTCTTCATCTGGCTGTTCATTTGTATTGTTTTTAATAAACCAGTGATAGTAAAATGTCTTCCAGATTTCTATGTTATTCTATTAAATTATCAAATATAAAAGGGGGATGTGTGGGAACTTCCAATTTTATAGCCAAGGTGGGCAGAAGTATGGGTACCCTGGGCCTCCAATACTTGCTACTGGTGTCTGAAGTGAGGGTAATTCTGTGGGATTGAGGCCTTAGAACTTTGAGTCTGACACTATGAGTAGTTAGTGTTTGAATTTACTTCCATTATAGGATGCCCATTTGTTGTCCAAAGAGTCGAGAACTGGTTGTTGGTATGGAAAAAACCCATACATTTGATGTCAGAAGGGCTGTGAGCAAAGACAGTTCAGTAGGCACTGACCAAATTAGACTGGACAACAGTGAAGACTCATCGTCCATTTGTTTGTCTATACCACCACCACCTCCCTGACCCAGACAGTGACTACTTTAGGAAAGGGACTGTAGTGGATCCTATAATGTACTGACCAGGTGCCTCCTTCAGGACTGAAGAACCTATTTCCCCTCATGTTGGAAGTGCTGCAGGCACTCAACCCTCAGTTGTCATCCCTCTTTCCAAGAATTGCCTTTGGCTGGAGAAAGATACCTCACCCAAGGTAACATCTCCCTTCTGGGGGAAGCCTGCATTCAATGACTGGTTGATTTGGGAATATAAGAGTCCAGTCTCATCACTTCAACTGGGAACAATTCTATACTGGGGACAACTTTATATGACCATTCCAGCTTCAGATCTCAGCATCAATTAGGCTGAGGTCTTTCCTGTTACTATGTCACAGCCTAACATTGCCCTCTGCCCAATTCTGCTTTCTTCTCTTCTTTCACAGACACTTATCTCAAGATTACTCCCTAGTACAATTTCTACATGCTAATCTCCATGTCAGAGCTTTTTTTTTTGTGGAGGCGGGGGAACACGACTTGAAATGAGTACCATGTCTTTTGTGTCTTCCTACATCCAGTCTCAGCACACATCTGAGAATCTCAATAAATATTTGTCAGATTAATAGATAAATGACAGAAAAGGTGGTAGTGGATACCAGGATGGGTTGGATAGCTGCATTGGTGGTGGCATGAGTGATTGGAAGGGGGAGAAATAGTGGGAAATATTAAAAAGGGTATGGAAACCACAAAGGGGAGGAAACCTCCCAGTCTTTTCCTTTCTGAGAAGTTGAGAACAGGATTCAAGATGGTATATACGGCTGGACGTGGTGGCTCACGGCTGTAATCCCAGCACTTTGGGAGACTGAGGCAGGCGGATCACGAGGTCAAGAGATCCAGACCATTCTGGCCAACATAGTGAATCCCCGTCTCTACTAAAAATATAAATATTAGCCGGGCGTGGTGGTGGGCGCCTGTAGTCCCAGCTACTCGGGGGGCTGAGGCAGGAGAATCGCTTGCACCTGGGAGGCAGAGGTTGCAGTGAGCAGAGATTGCACCATTGCACTTCAGCCTGGAAACAGAGTGAGACTCTGTCTCAAAAAAAAAAAAAAAAAAAAACAGGTATATACTTATTTCATGCTACCAGAACAGCAGATCTTTGAGGGATAAAAACAAACTTGCATCACCATCAAAACATCAACAATCTACTTTGTGAAGCTTATTCATCTACCCTCTACTAAACCAATAAATTTCTCTGTTTAAATGTTCTATTTCTAATAAAGTTAATTTTGGGTAAATTGTATTTTCCTAGAATATATAATCTATTTCATCTAGGTTTTCACGTTTCTATGCATAAAATGTTGAAAAGCAGTCTCATGGTCAAAAATTTTTCTCCATCTCATTTTTATTTCTTCCTTGTCAATTTTTATTTTCCATATTTGGGATTTCCCTCCTTTTTTCTTAACTAGGTTAGTTAGTGGTTTGTCTATTTTATTGAATTTTATAGTACCAGAATTTTGGTTTATTATTTCTAGTTTTTTTCTGTTTTCTACATCAATCATACACCCTTTTATCTTTATTAATTCCTTCAATCTGCTTCCAAATTATGATGCTGTTTGTCTTATAGATTCAAATTCATCCATATGCTTTTTTTGTTTTTATTGCTTAGTATTTAAGGCTATATATGTAGCCTTAAATATGTGTGTGTGTGTGTGTGTGTGTGCCCCTCAAGCAAGCAAATTATATAATGAGGAAATATTAGGCATTCTCTCAAAGGTCAGGAATGAAACATTAATGCCCACTATCTCCTATGCTATTTTACATTCTATTGTAATAACTAGAAATGAAATCAGAAAAGAAAAAAACTAGAGGTATAAAATTAAATCAAAAAAAGAACACTATATCTGTAGATGATATGATACATAGTTTACCTGGAAAACCCATGAGGACAATGATAAAACTAACACAAATAGTAAAACAAGTTGATAATTTAGTAGGATATGAAATTAATAAATAAAAACCAATATCATTCATATATAAAAGCAGCTAGTGAAATGATGCAATGGAAAAGATAACCCAATTTGCAATAACAACAAAATGATAAAATACTTATAAGTACACAATTAAAAATTGCAAAACCTTTATGAGAAAATATTAATACAACTACTAAGAGATACAAGTTAGACACACAAATGCAAAGAAAGCCTTTTTTCTTGGATAGCATGATTCAGGATCATAAAGAAATAAAATCTTCTCTATGTTTATATGTGTGTGTGTGTGTGCATAAAAATAAAATATTTACTTTTTAAAAGAGCTAGATAAATTGATTCTTAACATTTGTTTGGAAAAATAACATGCAAAATCTTGGGAAGTCCTGCAAAAGAAGAGCAAAGAGCTGAAAGAATCCTACCAGCTATTAAAACATATTATAACTCTTCTATAATTAAAACTGTTAGTGCTGGCACATGAAAAGACAGAACAGTAGAATAGAACAGAGCAGTCCAGAAATATACCCAAGAACATATGGCAATTTAGGATATGATAAAGGTGGCATCTTGCATCACTAGGGAGAAGAGGGACTTAGGCTGGGTTGAGATAAACGGATAGTCATTTGAAAAAAAAAATAAAACTGGGTCCATACCTTATACCATACACTAAAATGAATTCCAAATGGATTAGATATTTAAGTGTAAAAATAAATAAATTG
This sequence comes from Chlorocebus sabaeus, assembly GCF_047675955.1. Classification (NCBI taxonomy): domain Eukaryota; kingdom Metazoa; phylum Chordata; class Mammalia; order Primates; family Cercopithecidae; genus Chlorocebus; species Chlorocebus sabaeus. The sequence continues at coordinate 109,563,451 of NC_132933.1, forward strand.
AATCACACAAGCAGTAGAAGAAAACTTGAGTGAATTACTTTATAACCTGTATGTGAAGTTCTATGACTCTCAATTCAAAGGCAGCCATTAAAAAGACTGATAAATTTGAACTCATAAACATTCTTTAAAAAATTTTTTCACATGGAAAAAATATACCATGAGCAAAGTCAAAAGACAATATGGGAGAACCACTATGCTAGATTTAGTATTCTGATTCCTCTCATATGACAGTGTTCCAATCGTGGCATTCCACTTTTTGCTAATCATTATTTTATATATATGAGACCTAATGAAGTGATTAGTTAAATGATATTAATTTCCCAATATATGTTTCCAAACTTAGAGTATAGTTTTCAGCCACTTCCTCTCTACAGCTACAAACAAAGAGATTCTTTATCTTTAACATGGTCATAAAAATTCTATCATTTTAAGTTTTTGCATTAAACCAAGAATTTAGAACTTTAAGATTACTCCTACAACCCTTGAATTCCTCATTGCCTTTATTCAAGATTTTTCGAAAGTAGTTACTATATCCCTCAAAGCTGTGCCTTTACTGGGTACTTTACTTTTAGTGATCATAGGTGATAACTTAAGTTATTGTTTGCTATGTACTATGAACTGCTAAGTCCAATCTTTCAATACTAACCAGGTGTCCCAACAAGCAGATAGAATTAGATGTACAATAGATTTGGTCGGAAATGGGATGTGGGGGATTCCTGTGAAGGATAACGGGGGCAGAAACAGGCGTAGGCAGGGAGAGCGTTTTCGTTGAATCATCATAGCCATGGATGAAGGCTGCTTAACATCAACTGGCCAAGACATTTTGTCTTTTTGATGTTTCTGCCCTGCTTCTGTGGCAAATGCTTCCTGGTGACCCTCAAGGTGTGATACAAAAATCTTTACACTTAAGCCCTCCTCTATTCATATATATGCTCTATTACTTCAAGGCACCATAGTTCCGATAATTATCAGTGAGCCCAGCTCTGTCACTGCCTTGCCTACTGTCTGCCCTGGCTTGAAGAGGATAACTACCACTGAAGTCAGCGATGCTGGTTCCCATCTCACCAGCACATTCCTGATGGCCTGGGTGGAAGGGGATGCCCTTTGGGCCCTCTCATGAAACATAAGCCTATGATGAATCTTCTGGTCTCATGTAATATATTAATTCCAGCGTGCCCACTTCCCTCAGTCTCTTCATTCCCTTCTCTACTGTCTGCCAGGGCAGTTGTCACTTGATCCTTGTTAACTATCACTTCTTCCAGGCTTCTAAAAGCTAACTTGTCAGTACATTTGCCCCATCCCTTAGGGTCCTTGCCAGGTCATTAAATTTCATGTCCTGAAAAAGTATTCCCAAGTGAGTTAATTTTTGCTTACCTAGTCATATGTTCCAGTCTCTTTCAAACACCTTAAAATCGTGTTCTAGACACTCTCTGACTCCTGCTAGTGCATGCTAGGTAATTCTTGACGCTCCTACTGTGCATAATCTCTTTATTCCCTTATCAGACCTAGCATTTTTCCATACAGGTTATACTGAGATTTAACCTTAGTAATAAGCCTAACAACCAGGAGAGGAGGAGGGGCAGCTCCTGATGTGTGCCACCTGTTGTGTTACAGGGCAAAAGCCTGCAGCATTTTCCCATATGGGGGAAATGCTAGTCTTAAGAAGAAATGATTATCTCTACAAGCTCTAAGGGTTCAGGGAGGTCTGAAGAGCTATAATCATCAAATGCAAGCATCCTGATGTTTCCATTTCATGTTTCAGGGGCCCAGATTGTCCCTATCAGGGGCTAGAACTTCATGTAACAAGCCTGCCTTGGCTCAGCATTTAAATGCCTCTGGAATTCTGCAGCTCAGTCAGATCTTGTGTCCACTCCTGTTAACACCTATGTCTGCCTTTCAGCTGCAGGAGTTAAGGTTTATTTCAAGCAACTACAGGGGCACTCCTGCTCTCATAGTTAGTCTTTAACTGTTTGTTAACAGCCTGCAGACTTCCATTATCTCTCTGCAGGGTGTCGATCGAACTTAATCCTATCAAGCCAACTCTCCTGTCCTTACAGGTATTTTTACCTGTCTCTTTCAAGTACCTGAATCACCAAACCAGCAAGCGCATTCCCCTCCAGTGTGAAATTTTCCCAGATCACTACAGGTGAAATCACCAACAATTGGGTTGACACATTGTATCTGGGAATATTCATGCTCTTGTAGAGACACTCAGTATGGTGTCCTCCTTTTCAGCCAGGTACTTAGTGAGCCAGTGGCCAAATCCCATTTTGACATGTTTTTGCTGCCCACTGTCAGTACCACCTGTGTCGGTTAGGTCTTTTGAGAAGCAGATGCCAAGATGGGATCAGGGGTGAGAGATTTATAGGTGGAAATGCCTATGAAGGGTAAACGCAGAGGGAGCATTTTAGGAGGTGAGAGGCTTCAGTCTGTGATACAAGGATGGAAAAAGAGAAAGAAGGAAGAATTGGGTAGGAAGAGCCTCAGACCATAGGGCAGTTCTGAGAAAGTTTCCACTTGGCTGAAAGGAACTTCCCAAACCAAAATTGCTCCTTAGAGGAATCCCAGTTTGAGGCAGGAGTGAGCTGGCCCTAGTACCTCTGCCATGCTCAGGCATTGGCTGGGAGGAACAGCAGCTGGAAGCTTCCAGTCACTATGTTCACTGCTCATGGAGCAGGTTCTCTTGAAAGAGAGCTGAGCAGCATGTTTCCATGGAAACTTCCCCATTTCCCAGGGGTTCTGTTGTCTGCATCAACTTCTGGTTTCAATTTCTATATCTTTCCAGATTCTTAGCTGCATATAGCAGAAACTGACTGGCTGATTAGGCAAGAAGAGAGTTTTTTAAAAAGGGTATTGGATGGCTCACAGAATTATTGAAGAGTGTCTTAGGCTAAGTTTCCATGGTCAATGCCAGAAAGCAACCTACAGAATTCGATAATGAAGAAAAACACAGCTGTTTCCCCTGCTGCTACCAAATCCTAGATGCTGCAGATTGAACAGCTGCTGTCTACTAGAAATGACTGAAGTAGCTGCTGCTGTTAGCCCCAAACTCACTTCTATACCAGGAACTCAACTTGCCTGCTGCTATCTCCCTTGACACCCAGAAGACTCTGCTATTGACATCCGGGACCAGCAGTCTAGTCTTTCAGTCTTCAGGCTGTTTTTGGCTTGAAGGTGAGGTTTCACCAGGGACCCGCCCCTATCTGCCTAGGTATTTGGCTGCCTCCTGTCACTGTCATTATAATCCTCTCCAGGAAAGTGGATTAAGTAGGGAAGCTGGTCTTCACCAATCAAACTTTAGCAGGGTTATAGCTAAATCATATGATTGTGCCCTAGCTGAAAGGAACCTGTGGAGGTGAGTTGCCTGAATTCTAAATTATAGAGATGAGACTCTAATTCTCTAGACATTTCAAAGATACTCAAAAAGTTCTGGAAAACAGGTCAAATACCAACTTCAAATGTTCAACTTCATGCCTGCCTCACGCATAACTGTAAAATCATTTGTATTAGTAAATACTTAAAGACAACCTAAATACCCATCATTAGAGAAATGGTTAATTAAATAATGAAAAGTATTTACTTTGGCATACTATGTAATAATAAAAAGATTGAGAAAGTTCTGTATGTGTTGGCAAGGAATAGTATCTAATATGTCTTTATGTAAACAAATTCAAGACAGAAATATATATATACCTATATGCACATATGTGTTTGAAAGTTAATAGCATGATTCTATTCATATTCATAAACATATATGTAAGTATATACATATTATTCTCTATACATAGAAAAGGACTAAAAATATATATATCCATGATACATTTGCTTACTTTTAGTTAGGTAAGACTATGTTGTGTATTGGGGGCACAATAAATGGAACATTCACATTTAATTCTCTACAACTCTCACTGTATAAATCTATTATCGTAAGACTATATTTGTGTTTAGCTAGTAAAAAATTAAATTTATGGAGAAGATGAGGCTTTAGAATATAAATAAGTAGCCCACGTGATCTACAAATTTGGTTCTGAAGTCCTTAATGGCCAAAAATGGTAACATCCTCCATTTCAGTTTGCCTTGTTCATGGGAAGAGGGAGATTCCAATTACCTGAGGCATAAACATTTTACCTAGTATTAAGGTATTGTGGTATAATACAAAATAAGTGTTTGGTCATTGACCTTGGTTCTTGGCACAGAGCTCCTAAAACCCTTGGAATTTCCTGAGTGATGGGTGTTTTTGTATGCTAATGAGATGATTGGTGGCTAAGGGTCCCTAAATAGGTTTAGGATGGGGCCACAATTAGAGGGTTGGAATTTTCAGCCCCCTCACCACATCCCCCCACCACGTTTGGGGAAGGGAAAGGGACAGGAGATTGAGTTCAAAAACCAATGGCCAATGATTTAATCGATCGTGACTACATGATGAAACCTTTATAAAAATGTTTAAATGACAGTCAGAGAGCTTCTGGGTTAGCAAGTATGCTGGGAAGGTGGTGTGCTCAGAGAGGGTGTGGGAGCTCTGTGCCCACTGACCCCATACTTTACCCTATGCATACTTTCCATTTGGCTGTTCCTGAGTTGTATCCTTTATAGTAAACTGTTACTAGCAAAGCACTTTCCTGAGTTCTGTGAGTTATTCTAATGAATTACTGAATCTAAAAAGGGGATTGTGTGAACCCCCAAATTTATGGCTTGTCAATAAATATGGATGGAAACATTGAACTTGTGACTGACATCTGAAGTGAAGGCAGACTTGTGAAATGAGTCCTTAACTTGTGGGGTCTGTGCTAACTTTAGATAGGTAGGGTCTGAATTGGATTGAAGTGTCAGACACTCAGTTTGTGTCAAAGAATCAGTGAATTTGTGTTGGTAAAGTTAACACATATTTAGTGTCAGGGAAAAAACACTTTTCAAATATGAATAACTTTTTCATATGAGTCTCTAAGTAGGCATATTGAGCAATGTACCTGACAATTTTCTTCTGAACACATCTACATTAAATGAAATAGTGAATTCATTAGGGCTGTTTCTTGGGGTGTCACTTAATATAACTAAGCCATAAAGCAAAATTCCAATCTAAAGAAGCAATCATGCAAGGTCAAAGTTCCTCCAGTTGGTACCTTCAGTTAGTTCCTCCAGTTGGTACTTCTTGCTAAATAATATCATTGGCCATCAGTGAAAGAGGCAGTTGGAGGAAGGAGAGTTACAGCTGTACCATCAACTCATATATAACGCTAACTATGAATCTTGACCCAAGTGGAACTCCATCGGTAAGGATAAAACACTAGTCAAATGGGGAACTTTTGTAAACATTAATGCTTTGTAGTAAGACCAGGGTTCATTTTTCAAAAGCTAGCTGCTGCTTTTTTTTTTTTTTTTTCTTTTGAGATGGAGTTTCGCTCTTGTTGCCCAGGCTGGAGTGCAATGGTGCGATCTTGGCTCACTGCAATCTCTGCCTCCCGGGTTCAGGTGATTGTCCTGTCTCAGCCTCCTGAGTAGCTGGGATTACAGGCACCCACCACTATGCCTGGCTACTTTTTTGTATTTTTAGTAGAGACAGGGTTTCACCATGTTGACCAGGCTGGTCTCGAACTCCTGACCTCAGGTAATCCACCTGCCTCAGCCTCCCAAAGTGCTGGGGTTACAGGTGTGAGCCACCAGGCCCAGCCAAGCCAGCTTCTTTATAGGTTAGGTTTAATGATTTGAAAGGCATTTACGTTACTCCTTCTCATTGTCAATAACTTCTACTAAGCCCCTTCTAGATACAGAACAAAGCATAGAGTAGACACTGTTGATGCTCTGTTTCGTATTTCTTTGGCCTACACAAATTCACCTGCAGATGCAAATAAAGACAATTACCAGCACCTGTTAGCTTCCCAACTCAGTCACCAGTCTGTCTTCTTGGGCTGAGGATTTTATCCAGCATAGAAACTTAGGCTACTATATACAGGCACAACATGGAAGTATGGGCAGTTCATGCTATTTGAGACAAACTCAGCCAATGAAGGATGGGATCTGTGAATAAGTGCTCCAGCCTCCCACTCAACCCCACCCACCTCCACCACAGTCCTTGGCAAGCCTCTTCCATGTGATATTTCAGAGGTGCCCTGGCAAAATTAAGCTCCAGTTGCCTACAGCGATAAGCTGCTAATGAATACCCACTTCATTAGCTTTCCTTTTGTATTTTCTCACTAACTAACTTCCTCATTCTGCTTCCTATGCTCACCTCCCAAATAAAAAATTTGTACCCTTGTCCTCACCTCAGAGTCTGCTTTTGAGAGGGGCTAAAGTAAGACAAAGAACATGTGTTTATTTTTGCAATCTCATTTGAAATAAATTAGAATAAGGTTAAGTACTGCTTAGGAAGTAACTATGAGCCCTCTTAAGACAGAAAATTTTTTAAAAGATTTATTTAAAAGCTTAGGAATCAGTATCTGACACTGAAGATAAAACACAAAAATCACATTTCTAGTAACCACTGTTACAGCCTGACTGTGAAAGATCTGTTTTCCCTGTTAACATTCCACAAAACCAAATTAAAGATCGAACCCTTTGGAGACCCTTGTATTGAATGAATAAAGAGCCTGGCTTTATCATTTCCTTCAATCAATCTTCTTGAAGATGTGATAACCTTGCAAAAGCAGAAAGCAAAGCCAAGTGATTTATTTAAACATGTCTACCAGATGATCACTGCCTTAGTTGTCTTTTCAGAAATGGTAGCAGCCCAGAGGGTTTCCTGTGCTCTAAGCCTGAAATTAGTTCTGGAGAAAAAAGAGAAATTTGCTGTCCCGAGTTATGAGATCTTGAAAGACAGTGAGTAATATGTGGGTGCATGGCCACTCTCCTAAGCTTGAGAGACAGCTGAGAAAATCATATTCTTTTATTATAAAACCTGTGTTTGCCGAGGTAAGAGAGGTTCAGAGAAGAAAATCAAAGGAAATGATAATGGCCAACATTTGGAAATGTTTTGTAGTAAATGTGATAAAATTATGAAATCTGTTTTTCCCCTCTCCTGCAAATCTCAAATATGCAGAGCCTGACACTTGATTCTAAATGAAACATTTATCTTTACGGGTCAGAAATGCTTCAGTTCACATATGGCCACAAGGTTTTAAATGATGACTCATTTGTTTTTATCCCCACTTGCTTTTAATTTCACAAATATCCTTCACATAGAAAGCTTTCCAATATGCTCCATTCAACACACAAGTTAGGTGTTGATGTTTGTGGACAGAATATCTGTTTTGAAGTAAATGCCAAGTTTGATCAGGATCTATTGAACTTGGTTTCTCATAGCTGTTTATTTTTCTTTCTGGAAAGGTAAAATTGCATTCAGAAACCAAGCAAACCTTCTTTCAAAGATCCTTATCATTTCTTGATGCCAACCCTTCCCTAAAATCAACTACTGTCCTGAAACTACTGTGTTATTGGGATAATCAAAGTAATACTAAAGACTTTATTCTATCAGAATCTTAAATATCATAAAGACTGGACATTTTGATAGTGTTATATTCAGATCTGATAATAGCTCACGGCATTATTGGAAATATAATTTCTTAATTTCTCTGTATCTTTTGTCACAGCCATAAAATCTATTTGCCTCTTCAGTTATATAAAGTCATCCTTATCAGCCATTGAAAGTATTTATTAAGTATCAATTTATAAATGGAAGCATGCTTGGCAGAGAAAGGCAGATCATAACTTCTTCTGGAATGTGGTTAATTTATTTCAATGCACCACTATGATAGACTGAATACATTTATGATACATAGAAAATTGAATAACAAACATTTATCTGAATGAATAAGCATAACGTTCAGGTGTCTGCATTATGTGGAAGTAAGGAATTATCGAATTTATATAGAAATTAGTGAGTGGAATGCTGACGTACGTTTTATGTTTGGACATGGTAATGGGAAAACTGTTTTACTCAGGCAATTAATTCATGAAAGCTTTATTGAGCACATGGTGTTTTGAAAGCAACGATGACACTTGGCAGTGATGTGAAGAGGTAAAATAACACTTTTAACTGAGGATGGCAGTGACCCTTCTATTTCCTTGGCTGAATAAAGTGTTCCTTAGGGTCCAATGGGTGGCAGGTACACACAGAACAGGGCTTCACAATTATGAGGGGGCAAACTATGTCAGTGATGCTCCCATTTCTAGGTTAAAGTGGGTAGAAGATGGAGGGAAAGAGAATACAGTAATTCTGATGTTATTTTCAACAATTTTGTATCCTTTTGGTGATATTTCTAAATACTTGACTATTCATGCTGAGCAAATTTGTTTCAAAATGGTTAACATGAAACTACCTATACCGAGAAAATGGTTTAAAATCAGGGAATGAATAACCACACTGCTGTTCTAATGAAATTAATCTAAATTGTAGCCAAAAACTTCTCACCATATTTATGAATTAAAACTCTTTAGGAAAACAAGCTATTTTAAGACGTATTTTGGCCACCTAAAAATATGACTTTAAGTCACTATTTGTAACAATACAATTTTTCTAATAGGAAAGGTTTTCTAATTACAAAGATCCTGTGAAATTCGAGGGGCATAAAATGCCATTTAAATAAGGCAGACTGCTTATGTAAGAGGGAAACTAAGAAGCATTCAGTGGAAATATACAATTTTTAGATGAGAAGAGAAATTCATGAAAAATGAAGCTTGCACTACATTAAAAAAAAAGTTATCATGTAATTTTGTCTCTATGTCATGTGTGAAGAAAGGAACCAGAATTTTGAAAAGGCAACTGAAACCTCATCTCCAATTTCCCTGTTCTCAAACGACATGGGCAAGCAGAACAGACGCTTCAGTTCAAGACAAAATATGTAGGTAACTAGTTACTGAGTCTTCAAGTCTCTGTGTCACTACTCAGAGACATTGAAAGAATTGAGTACGAATTGCTAGGATGGGCTATAGGTTATCAAAGGTTTCATATGAATTTTTTCTACTCCCTTCTGACTTTTTGGCATGCATTTCTATGAGTTTTAACACATGTATAAGTTAATGTATCTATTGCTACCACCACAATCAGGATATAGAGCAGTTTTATCACCCCTCAAAAATGACTTCATGCTCTTCCTTTATAATCACACCCTCTTTCCCCCTCTCAGCTTTTGGCAACCACTGATTTGTTTTGTCTCTCTAGAACATGTTATAAATAGAATCACATACTGTATAACCTTTACAGACTTGCTTCATTCACTTAGCATAATGTCTTTGAGATTCATTGATGTTGTTCCATGTATCAATAATTTCTTCCTTTTCATTGATGAGTATTATTCCATTGCATGGGCATATCCCAGTTCATCTACTCATGCTTTAAAAAAGGTATATGAGTTGCTTACAGTTTGGGACAATTATAATAGAGCTATGATATGCATTAATTTACTGGTTTTTGTATGAACGTAAGTTTTTATTTCTTTAGAGTAAATACCAAGGAATAAGATTGTTGGATAGTATGGTAAATGTATGTTTAACTTTATAAGAAAACTGCCAAATGATTTCACAGAGTGGCTATACCATTTTGCATTCCCAGGTGAAGGTTCCAGATGTATCACAATTTTGCAAACAGTTGATATTGTCAGTATTTTTTAGCCGTCGTAATATATGTGTGTGGTATCTCCTCATTCTTGTTTGCATTTCTCTAATAACTAAAGATGTGAAATATTTTCTCACGTACTTATTTGCCATCTCTGTATTTTCTTTGGTGAAGTGTATGTTTCAGTGCTTTCCAAAATGTTTTTGAAATTTTTATTGTGATATAATTGTAAATTCACATGCAGTTGTAAAAAACAATATGGAGAGAGTCTTTGTATGCTTTACCCAGTTTCTAACAATGATAATAATTTGCAAAAGTACAGTATAGTATCACAACCAAGATATTGACATTGATACCTTATAAACATATACCATTGTTGTTAATTAAAAATAAAATATTACAGTATAGTATAGTGCAGTATGTAACCTTCTGAGATAGACTTTTTACACTCAGCATGATTTCTCATAGATTCCTCAAGTTGTTGCCATGTATCAATAGTTTGTTCTTTTTCATTGCTGAGTGTGTATATACCACAGTTTTTGTAACTATTCATTCCTTGAAGGGCATCTAGGTTGATTCCAATTTCTGACTATTACAGATTAAACTGTTATGACATTTATGTTCAGGTTTTTGTATGATCATGTTTTCATAACTTTGGAATAAATATCCAATAGTACAACTGCTTGGTCGTACGGTAGTTGCATGTTTAGCTGTATAAGAAACTGCCAAACTGTTTTCCACAGTGCCTATACCATTTTACATTCCCATCAGCAATGCAGGCGATTCAGTGTCTACAGCATCTCAAGCATTTGGTGCTATATCTATTTTTTTGTTTATTTTAGTCATTCTGATAGATGTGTAATGATATCTCATTTTAGTATTAATTTGCATTTCCTTAGCTAATAGTGTTGAGCATCTTTTCATGTGCTTATTTTCCATCTGTATATCCTTTTAGGTGAAATATCTTTTCAAGCCTTTTGCCCATTTTCTAATTGGATTGTTTGTGGTTTTGCTGTTGGATTTTGGGATTTCTTTATATCCTACATAATAGTCCTTTGTCAAACATGTGGTTAGCAAATATTTTCTCCAAGTCTGTAGACTGCCTTTCATCCTCTTCATATGGGCTTTCACAGAGTAAAAGTTTCTAGTTTTAATGAGGTACAATTTATCGATTTTTCCTTTTATGAATCATGCTTTTGGTGTCAAGGCTAAAAAAATCTTCTCTAGTATTAGAGCCCAAAGATTTTCTCTTTGGTTTTTTTCTGTATATTTTACACTTAAATCTATTATCCATTTTAGGTTAATAGTTGTATAAGGTGTGAGGTTTAGGGCAAAGTTCGTTTTTTGCTTATGGAGGGCCAATTGCTCCCACACCATTTCTTGAAAAGGCCATCCTTCCTCTATTGAATTACATTTGCACCTTTGTCAAAAATCAAGTGGTTGTACTTGTGGGGAAGCAATTTCTGTGTTCTCTATTCTATTCCATTGATCTATGTATGCATCTGTCCCTTCACCATACCATATTGTCTTGATTACTGGACTATATAGTAAGTCTTAATATTGGGTAGAGTAAGTCCTCCCACTTTATTCTTCTTTATCAACATTATCTTAGTTATTCTAGGGCCTGTGCCTTTCCCTATGAGTTTTAGAATAAGCTTGTATATGACTATAAAATGCCTTGATAAAATTTGTTAACCCTTTATATAAATTAAGAAAGGATTGACATCTATACTGTGTTGAGTCTCCCAGTTCATGAACATGGCATGTCTCTTCATGTATTTAGGTTTTCTCTGATTACAGTCATCATCATTTTGAAATTTGCAAACAGACCCTATATGTGTTTTGTTGACTTAACTCTTTTATTTTACTTGGCAATTTTAGTAGTATGGTGTCTTAACTTTTGGTTTCTGCATGTTTTTTATCAATATATAGATACACAATTGATTTTTGTTGTTTGATGTATTGTTCTAATATCCTAATATCCTGTGACTTTGAACTCACTTAGACCTAGGAGTTTTTATTAATAGATTTTCTTTCTTTCTTTCTTTCTTCTTTTCTGACCTGTATGCCTTTTTATTTCTTTATTTTTCTTTATTGCATTGGCTAAAACTTCCATCACTATGCTGAATAATAGCAGTGACAGTAGACATCCTTCCTTTGTTTCTGATCATAGCTGGGAAACATTCATTCTTTCACCATTAAGTATAATGTTAGGTGTAGGGTTTTTGTAGATGCTCTTTACCAAGTTAAGGAAGTTGTCCTGTTTCTATTTTCCTAAGACTTTATAATAAATGAGTGTTAAAATTCATTAAATGCTTTTTATGTATCCATTGACAAAATCATTAATGTTTCTTCTTTACCTTGTTATTATGGTGGAATGAAATTATTTATTTTTAAATATTTAACTAAGCTTCTATCCCTGGAATTAACTCCAGTGGTTATGTTGTATAATTCTTTACATCATAGAATTCAGTTTGCTAATATTTTGTTGAGGAGTTTTATATCAAAGATTATGAGAGTTGTTAATCTATACTTTTAGTTTGAGGCACTATCTTTGTCTGCTTTTGGTGTCAGAGTAATAATTGCTTCATAAAATTAATTGAGAAGTGTTACCTCTTCTACTTTCTGCAAGGGATTGTATATAATTGTTATTAATTCTTTTTGAACATTTGGAAGAATTTTCCAGTGAAACCATCTGGGCCTAGAGTTTCCATTTGGGGAGTTTTAAAAATTATGAATTCAATTTATTTAGTAGTCATAAGGCAATTCAAATTAACTATTTAATATTGGATGAGCTGAGGTACTTTATGTTTTTCTAAAAGTTGATCTATTTCATCTAAGTTATCAAATATATGAGTGTAGAGTTGTTTGAAGTATTTCCTTATTATCATTTTGGTGTCTGCAGGGTCTGTAATTATATACTCTTTCATTCCTGACATTAGTTATTTGTGTCTTCTCTTTTTTCCGTTGACAGTCTTGCTAGAAATTTGTCAATTTTATTGATCTTTTCAAAGAACCAGCTCTGTGTTTTATTGTTTAACTTCTCTCCTCAAAGCACAGACAAGCATCCTCCCTGTTCATTTTAAGAGCTAAAGGGCTTCATGTACCATATAGCATTGAATGGTCACTCATCACAACACAGTTGCCTTGGTTGTTATGTTTTGAAAACCCACATGGGTCCCTAGTTATGGATCCACAGTTGATTCTTGGCCAGAAGACTAAGTTATGTCTACCTCCTTATATACACGTCTTGTTACTTTGGCCATGAGGAAATTATTCCTCTGTGACAGAAGGCAGTATCAACCACAGCATATCCTGGTAACAGCTCATGTCAAGAGGAGAAAGAGTGCAAAGAAAAGGATGCTTTAGACGTTTTGATAAGCAGTCTGATTTTCAATATGTGCCTGTTATGGAGTTCATGAACTGTGTCCCTTCAAATGTCGTAGCCCCCAGGTATAGTTCAGCACATTTCATTTTCCTGTGGATAGCTCTGGTCTCTTGAGAAAAGTACACGGAGAAGCTGCTGGAAAGATTTCCCTACAGTTTTCTCTTTCAGAGTTGGATAAGACTGTGAACTGAATGGCTATTTACGCATCTGCTCTAAGATGCCCTGTAGCACTTTTCCAATGGCATCTGAGAGTCTCTTTGATTGTACCTCCCAGATCTTTTTTCTTATCCTAGCCTCTTCTAGCTACTCAATAAATTAATCAGTTAAAGTTCAGAGGATTTATTAAATTGAAAATCCTCAACCTGAAGAGAAGAAATAAACCCAAGCAACTTTTGTGAGACTTCTCATGTGTCCTTCAGCAAACTTAATGTTAAACAGGAGTACTTTTCACCTTAAGCAATGGAGACAGATGGAGGAAACCAATGTATTGAAGACTAATTAATCCACTACTAAATTTTATCTATCTTGTAGCTCTTAAATTGCACTGATTAGAATACACTGTGGTAGCCACTAGACATATGGCTACTTGAACTTGAATTGGTTAAAATCAAAATTAAGAATTTAATTTCTCACTCACATTAGCCACATTTCACGTGCTCAACAGACACATGTGACTAGTGTCTACCATATTGGACAACATAGAGTTAAAGCACATTTCCATCATTGCAACATTGCAATTTTGAGGATGCATCCTCAATACATTGATATTGCCCCCTCAAAATTCATGACCCAGATATCTTATCTCTCTATGTGAGGATAGTGTATTAACTTACACCTGGACTGAGATAGATAAATGCTTATCTCCAGAGATGTCTGAAAGTCTGGTACTGATCCTTGTCTAACATAAGGATAGAATGTGCTAGTTAATGATTTATACTGTGCTATACAAAGTTCAAAATTCCCTTGGAGGTGTCCTTTGCTGACTTGTCTACATTGTTTAAGAATGTATAGATTGATGGTTTGCACCTGCTTTAATCATTTACACATTCTGATTTTATTTGTGATCAGTGGAGGATAAAACCTTCAATAAACTTGTGTCTTAGCTTCCTTGATATTAAGGTATCTTGCACATATCTTAGTTTTTTATAATCTGGATGCAAAGCATATCCTTTGCAATTGAGAAAGGACTCTGTGAGCTGCTCCTGGACATGTTAAACCCCTCAATGACTCACTGTATTTTCTTTCTTCTGCTATACTTGCCCTTATTAAAGCCTTACATGTGAAGTAAGTCATTTCAATTGTCTGACCCTGGGTGATTGTTATACCCTTTGATGTAGTTTGGATATTTGTACCTTCCAAATCTCATGTTGAATGTGATCCCCCAAGTTGGAGGTGGAGCCTAGTGGGGGGTGTTAGGGTTATGGAAATGGATCCCTGATGAATGGCTTGGTACACAGTAATGAGTAAGTTTGTGCTTTATTAGTTACTGTGAGATCTGCTTGGTAAAAAGAGCCTGACATCTCCTCCCCTCTCCCTTGCTCCCTCTCTCGCCATGTGACATGCTTGCTCCAGCTGCATCTTTTGCCACAATTGTAAGCTTTGTGAGTCCCTCAACAGAAGCTGAGCAAATGCTGGCACCATGCTTCTTGCACAGCCTACAGAACAGAACTGTGAACCAAATAAACCTTTTATTTTTATAAATTATCTAGCCTCAGGTATTCCTTTATAGCAATGCAAAACAAACTAACACACCCTTAAACCCTATATTTAAGACTGAGACCTTGGACCCTCCTAAAATTTAGCTTAAAAGGTGAAGCAAGCACTAGTCTTGGAGACTATAAATTGGAAAAAATGGCAAAGCAGTAGGTGTTCCAATCTTCGCTTTAGGCCTAAGTAAGAGGCCATAAAGATGCCTGTGGAATCCTAGATCTTTGTTCTGGGTGTAAGTAGAGGGAAATTGGGGAATAACATAGGCACAGCATAGACGAAATTTGACCAACAGATCCTAGTCTCCCCACTTCTGTCAAGAATATGACTGAAAGGTGGAAGGAGGACTGAGCTTACAGGTGAAATTCCAATAGGGACTGACAGTTATTTCTGGTGGTTCATATGACTTCTAGAAACTGTCTCTGGGGCTGAAAGCATTGTAGGATATAAGGGAATGAAAGCTGCAGTACAATGAAAATTGCACAATTAAATCAAGGTCATCCACCAAAGGCATACAGTCTAAATAACTACAAAATCCACTGCCTCCCATAAACTATTTGTTTTGAGTGTTCTTGGATTAGCTTAGAGACAGCTTTAAATGTTCTGGGTACTATAGAGGCTCTAAATGGGATATTCATTGTAAAGTACATGTGAATAAAGGAAATAATTATGAAATGGAAGAGAAGGGAAGAAACAATTATACATAGAAAATGTCTTGTAACCTTAATCAGGATAAAGAAAGAAAGAAACACCAAGAAAAAGTCTAATATTAGAGAACTGGTTTAATGAATTATGGTATAGTAACGTGATAGAATATTATGCAGGCATTAAAATGATAGTTAAGTTTATGTAGAAACATAAACAAAATGTTTCATATAATGTTAAGTAAAACCAGCAGAATGTAAATTGGCATATCATATATGAGAGCATAAAAATTATATATGCAAGTTGTAGGAAATATATTAAAATAAGGTATTATAATTGGGAGTGGACCATTTTTATATTAAAATGTACTGTTTATAGACTGCCTAGGGGTACACAATAATATATACACCTTCTGTATGTGTACATATATATGTAAACATAAGACATACAGTGGTGGGCACATTAGTCTGGATATTGTTTAGACATTGTCTTTTTTGTAGACATTGTCTAGCAACACTTACCAGTAGAACATGTTGCAATGACGGAAATGTTCTTTAAATCTATGCTGTCCAATATGGTAGACACTAGCCACATGTGCCTGTTGAGCACTTGAAATGTGGCTAATGTGAGTGAGAAATTAAATTCTTAATTTTGATTTTAACCAATTCAAGTTCAAGTAGCCATATGTCTAGCGGCTGTCATAGTGTATTCTAAACAGTGCAATTTAAGAGCTACAAGATAGATAAAATTTAGTAGTGGATTCATTAGTCTGCATTTTTTCCCAATGCCATTAATATTTTTTCTATGATCAGTTAGAGTCTTTAAAAGTACTTTGTCATACACCTCTCCCTTTGGAGCAAGAAATCATGTAAAAAGTTCACCCTGGTATACTGCAAAGGATAAAAGAACTCCATTTACTCTCTATTTCAGTGGAATTTAGGTTCATCAGTTTTGGTATATCAAAAATCTTTATTGTAATCACAGATATGCTGGAGACCTATGGTTACCCAAAAAGTTGTCCCTTTCTGGTAAAAAAAAGTAAGAGACCAGAAAGACAGCAGGTTATACATGGGCATCCTCACTTACCTTGGTCTGTAAGGTACATGATCAAAGGGTTCTTGCACAGTCAGTAACCTGGTAAATATGAATGAGAAAGCAAACAACCTTAGTTCTCCCACTTGAAAAAATGTGAGGACTCCATATAATTTTTCATTTATCTCTGAAATATTTTCCTCCTGTGTCTCTAGTAAGCAGTGCCTGCCTGAATTAGGTGGATCTCATCCTGCCTTCTGCATTATCATACTGCTTTTTCTTCTGTATTTTTGTGTATTCACGTTCCCAATCATACTTATCTGCTCCTGTCCTCCACCTTCACCCTGGAATGCCATTTCCATTTCCAAAGGAAATATTGAGCTAGATCTTGAAGGGTAAGATAATTTGGATTAGAGATAAGTAAGGGAAAAAAATGGCTCAAACCTAGTGTGATGTAATTACCAGCCTCCTTCAGAGTAGTCATTGTTATGCCTGATAATTTGCCTGGGGGTTGTTCTGCTAAACCTATATAAAATTTTTAAAAATTGGTGATATTATTTACTACCTACTCAGTTATGTATCTAGTAGCAGTCTAAATATCTTTAAACAAACATTCTTTTTCATTTTTTACTCATTCTAATAATGATTTCTTTTTCCAATCAGTCTTTTTTCCTGTGTCTCCACTAAGAGTAAAATATTTCACTTGTCTGAGTTAGATGCTTAGTCTCTTGCATCAAACTTAAAATAAAACTTTGAAATAATGAATTTGTTATATATATTTTCCTTAAGAATTTGGAGGCACTCCCAAGATGGCTAAAGTCACTATCTTGGTACTCACCAAAGTGAAGCAAGAACAGCTTTGAGGCAAGTAACACCATACCAAGAATGACACTGAAAGCTTCAGATATTCGTGGCTTTACTATTCTGCAGCTACTGCTATTGACTGTTTTGATGAGATATAGAAATTGGACTCAATTTTAGAGCTTTGCTTTTCAAAATCTGATGGTGAAAACTTTTAGAGAAAATTTGGAGCTAGAGTACTGGGTGTTCTTATGCTTTGGACAGTTACAATAAATGTCACCACCCCTGCTTCTCCCACGAATGCCTGGAAATGTCATTTGATGTCTGAAGGATGCCATAAGACTGGAGGAAAGGAGATTCGGGTATGGTACCATAGGCTTTTGGTCAGCAATTATATTACTAGGGGATGACAAAAGCCCCTAGAAAAGATATAGTGGGCAAATAATCAATTATTTCTTTTGGTTGCAGGAAGTTATTTTGGGTTTCTTCCATAGGGATTTTGAGTGTTATTTTCATTTTTCTTTTAGCTAAAATTGTATAATTTGCCCAGCAATTTTTCACATGTTGGCCAATGTCTATAAACAGTCATTTATACTTCTTTGTGTTTGTGGTCAGAGAGATTCTAGATACACAACTGCCTGTTTGCTTAAAATATCTCTGGAAACTTAAAGGTAATTGATCACCGGAATTGGTCATTTGCGTGCACCATGAGCACATGAGTTCAAACAGGTCCATTTTGAGATGAAGAAGGAATGGAAAAGGATTCAGCTAATATCACAAAAAAATGCTATCTTCTTCTGTGACGTTAAAGAGAAAGGCAGTTTCCTGTGCTGGGCACAGTGACTGAGGGATTGGCTAGCATAGGAAAGAGATAGAACTAACTCTGGAGATATAAATAACATTATCAAAGGCAAACTGTTTACTTACTTAATATTGTGGGTTGGGTTCTCCTGGATGTAGACCTTGAGAGAGAACTTGGCATGCATAATATTTATGAAGGGATCAACACCTGTGGGAGGTAAGAGGTTTAAACAGGCATGGGCAGAGGGAGAAGGCCAACCTGCAGTGCCAGCCTAACAATGGTTTTGGGCAACCCTACAGTGGTTTTGGGGGCACTCTGCAGTTAAAATAACGCTTCAGAGTTGTTCCTTTTTGGGTAGAGAGGTCTGAACATTTCCATCTCCATTTGGATCAGAGTAGTGGAGGAAATTTTGTGGCTACCTTTGGCTGACACATCTCTGACATCTCTCCCAGAAGCTGAGGCAAATCTTTCCCTGAGGTAGGATCTAGGTAGAGCGTAAAGAGATCTCCCTCCTTAGTTACACATTTTGTGGAACTAAATTGACTAATCTGGATGGAAATTAACAATGTTGTTAAATTAATCGTATTTAACAGAGCTCATATTGTAATTGGTCTAGGAACTAAGTTCATATAATTTTAGAATAAATAGTCTCAAGAATGCATAGACAAAAAGCAAGAAACAAAAAAACTGTGCCTAAAAGGAAACAATTGAGTTTTAGGTATATGGGTGAACTTTAGGTTACTATGATAAAAAACAAAGAAATGAACACTGGTATGTTGATATAAGGCCAGTTTTAATAAATTCTTCTAAATGGTGACTTTAAAGCAAAATTAAAATAGTTTTAATATTTTCTGATAAATATGAGAGGATTATAAAAGTTCTTTTATTACTTTTAGTTATAGTAAGTCATGGGCAAATTAAACTGTTTTGATAGATTTGTTTTAAAAGATAGTTACATGTTTTCTTTATCACAGTGTAGAATATAATATAAAGCACTTTACATATACAGTACTCGATTTTATTTTCTTACAAAAGTGGTTAACTGGAACTTTTCTATACTTATTTCATGAGGTCAGATAAATAATCATTACTGATACAAAAATTTTAGGACGTGTAAATTTAAACATGGATGTTCAACTAAATTGAATTACAATAAGTAATATCCTTATGATTTTTTTGCTATTGTTGTTCTTGTAAACTCCAAGCACAGTTTCAAATTATATGAACCCAAGAATTACTTAACTTGTACCAGGTGAAATTTCAGGATGTTATAATTTTCTAGGAAGTTATTTTTTAATATCAGTAGT
The DNA here is from genome assembly GCF_047675955.1 of Chlorocebus sabaeus. Classification (NCBI taxonomy): domain Eukaryota; kingdom Metazoa; phylum Chordata; class Mammalia; order Primates; family Cercopithecidae; genus Chlorocebus; species Chlorocebus sabaeus. The sequence goes on from NC_132933.1 coordinate 109,582,680, forward strand.
GACTACACTGTTATTTAATTAGCTTACAGCTAAATAAGGATCTTGAAATTATTATTTATTTATTTATTTAGAGACGGAGTTCTTTCTCTATCACCTAGGCTGGAGTATAGTGGCGGGATCTCAGCTCGCTGCAAACTCCGCCTCCCAAGTTCAAGTGATTCTCCTGCCTCAGCCTCCCAGGTAGCTGGGACTACAGGCATATACCACCTCGCCCAGCTAATTTTTGTATTTTCAGTAGAGACAGGATTTCGCCATATTGGCCAAGCTGATCTCGAACTCCTGACCTCAGGTGATCCACCGGCCTTGGTCTCCCAAAGTGCTGGGATTACAGGCGTGAGCCACTGCACCCGGCCAGCAATTATAATTTAAAGTCTTCTATAGGTATTATATTGGTGTCATTAATAAAGAATCTTAGGTTATCTGGAAAATTGTTAAAGAAATCAAAGTGAATAAAGATGAAAACAGCAAAAGTGATTGATCACCAAACAATAGTTTTCATTTATGTATTCTCATTTATATTTAAATATAGTTGACACTATAGACAAAATTTCTAATATGTTTAGAAAAGTTAAAAGCTACAGCTTAACTTTTTAAATTAAGTTATAATCTGTCATTTTTTAGTGTGATTGTATATGAATTTTTTTCATTAACAAATTTTATATTTAAGTGAGAGAAGACACTGGTAGCTCAGAAGACAAAATAAAAGGGTCTTTAGAGTAATGTCTTTTCTAAATGTGAGACAATAAAAAGTTATTATTTGCTTTCAGCATATTCTACCCAGATGGCAAATGACTTTTGCCTCACCCCCCACCCCCGACTGTGCATTCTCAAAAGAGTCTGTTAATTTTTATGTTTCTATCTACTTTTGGGAATTCTATGACTAGAGACAACTCTAAGCAAAGTGACAAAAAGAACTAAATTCCTGAATGTTTATTATGAAACAATTCTGTTATGGTTGTTATATGGTGTTGCTACTCTCTGGAAGTTTCTTATCCTCACATTGTACTCCCATCTGAAAACTATTATGACATCACCTTCCTTCGAGTTCAGACCTCAAATTTAGAATAATGCAATCAAAAAGTAATCTAGAAATGATTTAAAGTATACAGAAGGATGTGTGTAGGTTATATTTGAATACCATGCCATTTCATAGTAGAGGCTCAAGCATCTGTAGATTTTATTATCAGTGGTGGGTCATGGAACCAATCTAGTTATAACTTAACTTTACATTAGTCTGAGAAGGTGAAGGACAGTGAACCTGAGAGAAGGGAGACAAATGAAGAGAGAACTATAATTATCTTCAGAAAATTTCTAGTCCATGACACAGAGAGGGACATCAGAAAGAGTCCACAGATACCCTGAATTTAAGAGAAGCTGAGAATCTAGGGAGAACTAAGTGGCCTAGAGTTGGTAGGACAGAGTACCAGAAAGGATAGGGCTGTAAGAGAACTGTAGGAAAAGAATTCCAATGCAGAGCGTTCCCCACTGAGTATCAATTAGTACGTGCGTGAGAAAATTACCTGAGGATGGAGAAAGAATCAAGTGAAAGGATTAGAGAAAAAAGTGCTCTCAAAGGGCCAGAAATAGTGCTTTACCTCAAGATTCATAGGATATAAGCTGCGTGCAGTGGCTCATTCCTATAACCCCAGTGCTTTAGGGAGGTGGAGGTGGGAAGATTGCTTGAGGCCAGGAGTTCAATACCAGGTTGGGCAACATAGCAAGACCCTGTCAGTACTAATTAAGTAAATAAATAAGTAAGCAAATAAATGAATAAATAAACTAATAAGATTCACGGGGGGTTACATAAGTACACAGAAGGGTTTAACCTCAATAGTGGGCAGTAGTCCTAAACTGACCAGTGTTCCAGACCCACCTAACAAATCTGAAAGCAGAACCTGAAATGACCAAAATGTTTCCAAGTAACTTAATTCTATGCAGAAAAAAAATTTCAAGAAGATTTATAGGAATACAAAGATATCCAGCACCCGGCAAGGTAAAATTAACAATTTACGACAGCCAATAAAAAAAGACAAGTCATACAAAGAAGGAAGAAAATAAGGGGTTGTATTCACATTATAATAGGACCTGAAAGAACAATGTTCTTGGGAATAAATTTAACAAAAGAAATGCAAAACTTGTATTCTGAAAACTACAAAATATTTTTAAAAGAAGTTAAAGAAGACCTAGATAAATGAAAAAAAAATCTATGTTCATGGATATAAACACTTAATATTATTAACATAGACATACTTCCCAAATCGATTACAGATCCACACAATTACTAGCAAAATTTGACCAGGCTTCTTTGCAGAAATTGAAGAGCTGATTCTATAATCAATGAGGAAATTCACAGGGTCCAGCATAACTAAAAAAAAAAAAAAAAATTAATTAAAAAAAAACTTAACAAATAAAAACCAATTTGGAGAAGTCACAATTTCTGGTTTCAAAACTTACCACAAAACTGCAGTAATCAAGACAGCATGGTACTGGCAAAAAGACAGACATATAGACCAACTAAATAGAATTGAGGGCCCAGAAATAAATTCTCACATTTATGGTCAAAATATGACAAGACAATGCAATAGGGGAAAATAGTTTTTGAATAAATGGTGCTGGGATAATTGAATATTCGCACATAAAAGGAGGAAGAAGAACACTCTCCTAAATCCATACAAGAAAATTACATCTGATCTTAGACCTAAATTAAAACTATACAGCTTTTCAAAGAAAATATAGGAGCAAATCTTCATGACCTTAGGCTAGGCAAAAAGTTTTTAGACATAAAAACACAAGTATAAGCAACAAAAGAAAACATCGATAAAATGGACATTATCAAAATGTAAAACTTTTGTCCCTCAAAGAATACTATGAAGAAAATGAAAAGATAACCACAAATGGGAGGAAATATTTTCAAATCACATATTTGATAACCGATTTGTATTCAGGATACTTACCACTCAATGATAAAAAGATAACTCAATTGAAAAATGGACAAATTATATGAGCAAATAGTTTTCTGAAAAGATACACAAATGGCCAAGAAACACATGAAAAAATACTCAACATTATTAGCCATTAGGGAAATGTAAATCAAAACCACAATGAGATACTACTTTATACTTACTAGCATGGCTATAATAAAAAAGACAGATAACAACAAGTCTTAGGTAGGATGTAAATATTGATCTCCACAAAAGATGAAGAATCATCAGAATGGTAACTTCATGGGTAAATATGTAACACCTTTTTCTCATTATTTAAATCTCTTTAAAAGATAATTTACTCTTTAAAAAATAATAAAAATGTAGCCTGAGATTTATAGCATAAATAAAAGCAAAATGTATGAAAACCTAAGTACCAAGGTCAGCAGGGGAGAAATAGATGTTTACTACTCTAAAAGGTGGAAAGAAGTCAGACAAGCGAGCAACTTCGGAATCAAAGGAGTGATCAGTGGTGAATTGTGTGTGTGTGTGTGTGTGTGTGTGTGTGTTTGACACATATTTTCCAAACTGGGCACTGGAGAAGCCAGCAACTCGGAAACATCAATAGGCAAACACCAAAGGGAAAAACAACAAAAACAACAAGAAGAAGAAGTGCTACTTTCTAGAGTCTATCTAGTCTAAGAGCCAGGACAGGAGCAACCTAGATGGAGAGATAGAAAACATTTATTAATAGAAAATAGCTCCTCTACCAAAATACCACAGAAAAAATGTGACTTAACCTCCAACACTGCCAGAAATGGCTATGTGAGCAAGTGTAGACTTCCTCTTATGTGAGAGTCTTCTCTGTCCCTGTGTCTTCAGAGATAAGAGTGTTCTTTTCCTTATCTCTGAAGATAAGAGAGGACACCTTTGGAATGTTGGTCTTATAACCTGCTTCAGGGACAGCTCAGAAAATCCTTCCTAGGTTTTATAACCTGCCTCAGGGGAGAAGGACAAGGGAAGGCTTGAGAGACTTTCCTGCTCCTGCTATTTTCTCAAATGCCCAGGTGCCACATTTTGGGGTAACATTTTTGTATTGATGCAAATGAGGAAGAAAGGAGCAGACCTAACAACTTTGGAATATAGTGTCTTGACTACAAGGATAAAGGCAAAAAGTACTTTATACAAACACTGTGCTTTAGTTGGTAAACTTGTCTAGCATGGGAGATGGATTAGCAATTCTGAAACTATTTAAGCACTACAGTGAACCAGTAAGTGTACTGTAGGACAGGGGTTGGTATACTATGGACTCTGGGCCAAATTTAGCGTATTTTTCTATGGCCCACAAAGAACCTTTTTTTTTTTTTTTTTTTTTTCATTATTGAATGGCTTAAATAATCAATAGAAAAATTATACTTTATAACACATGAAAATTATTTAAAAATTCAAAGCTGAGGAGTTGTGATAGAGACATTATGGCCCCCAAAGCCTAAAATATTTACTGTCTTTTACAGGAAAAACTATCTCTTTACATGAAAAGTTTGCTGACCCTTGCAGTAGATAATAAGAGCCAGAATTCTCAGCGTCATGGAAATAGGTTATAAATAAGCAGAAAGGGAGGACCAGAATACACACTGTGTTGCTGGATTAGAGTTGGAGACATCAGTATGAGTTCATATTTGATATACATATAGATAGATACAGAAAGGTAGATAAGTATGTATACAAGGGTTAGCATACATACATATATTTCACAGCTCTGTCTATTGAGAGGGCTGTATTGTATTAATTCAGCCTAGCTCCCATTACTGCTATCTATATTAAGTATAAATTTTGACTAAGCAAGAAATTCAATTAATACATTTAGCACGAAAATATATTCAGATATTTTTCTAACACAACCAGATCTTTTATGATTGTTTCCTTCAAAAGCAGAATCTGAGAAAGAAAAATTGAACCAAACTTGGTCTAAGAAAAAATATTTTAACCTAATATATTTCAAAAATTTTTGAAAAACAATTCACATCTCTAATAAAATGCTTGGGCAATTTCCTTTTTCAGTTACTTTTCTTCCGCTTCAACTTTTATTTTAGGTTCAGTGGGTACATATGCAGGTTTGTTACATGGGTAAATTTTGTGTCACTGGGGTTTGGTATAAAAATGATTTCATTACCCAGGTAGTGAGCATAGTACCTGATAGGTAGTTTTTCAACTCTCACCCTCCTCCTAACCTCCACCCCCAAGTACACCCTGGTGTCTATTGCTCTCCTCTTTGTGTTCATGAGTACTCAATGTTTACCTTCCAATTATAAGTGAGAATGTGCAGTATTTGGTTTTCTGTTCCTGTGTTAGTTTGCTTAGGATAATGGCCTCCAGCTCCATCCATATTGCTGCAAAGGACAGGATTGCTTTTTTAATGGTTGTGTAGTATTCCATGGTGTATATATACCATATTTTCTTTATCCATTCCACTATTGATGGACATCTAGGTTGATTCCATGTGTTTTCTATTGTGAACAGTGCTGCAGTGAACATATGAGTGCATATGTCTTTTTGGTAAAACAATGTATATTCCTTTGGGTATATATCCAGTAATGGTATTGCTGGTTCAAATGATAGTTCTTTTTGAAGTTCTTTGAGAATTCTCCAAACAGCTTTCTATAGTGGCTGAAATAATTTACATTCCTACCAGCAGTGTATAAGTGTTCCTTTGTCTCCACACTCTCACTAATATCTGTTATTTTCTGACTTTTTAACAATAGCCATTCTGACTGGTGTGACATGGTATCTCATTGTAGTTTGATTTGAATTTCTCTAATGATTAGTGATGTGGAGAATTATTTTCATGTGTTTGTTGGCTGCATGTATGTCTTCTTTTGAGAAGTGTCTGTTCATGTCCTTTGCCCATTTTTAATAGGGTTGTTTGTTTTTTTCTTACTGATTTAAGTTGTTTATAGATTATGGATATTAACCTTTGTCAGATGCATAGTTTGCAAATATTTTTTCCCATTCTGTAGGTTGTCAGTTTAGTTTGTTGAAAGTTTCTTTTGTTGTGCAGAAGCTGTTTAGTTTAATTAGGTCCCAATTATCTATTTTTGTTTTTGTTGCAATTGCTTCTGGCATCTTCATCATGAAATCTTTGCCAAGGCCTATGTTCAGAATGATTTCCTAGGTTTTTTTCCTAGGGTTTTTATAGTTTTAGGTATTACATTTAAGTCTTCAATCCATCTTCAGTTAATTTTTGTATGTGGTAAAGAAAGGGGTCCAGTTTTAATATTCTGCATATGGCTAGCTAGTTATCCCAGCATCAGTTATTGAATAGGGAGTCCTTTCCCCATTGTTTATTATTGTCAACTTTGTAAAAAATCAGATGGTTGTAGATGTGCAGCTTTATTTCTGGGATCTATAACCTGTTCAATTGGTCTGTGTGTCTATTTTTGTACCAATTCCATGCTATTATGATTACTGTGGCCTTGTAGTACGGTTTGAACTTTGATAATGTGATTCCTCCAGCTTTGTTCTTTTTGCTTAGGATTCCCTTTGCTATTTGAGCTATTTTTGGTTACATGTGAATTTTGAATAGTTTTTTTCTAATTCTGTAAAAAATGACATTGGCAGTTTGATAGGAATAGCATTGAACCTATAACTTGCTTTGGGCATCGTGGCCATTTTAACAATGTTGATTCTTCCTATCCATGAGCATAGAAATTTTTCTCATTTGTTTGTGTCCTCCAATTTCTTTGAGTAGTGTTTTGTAATTTTTATTATAGAGATCATTGACTTCCATGGTTAGCTGTATTCTTAGGTATTTTTTTTTTTGTGTGGCTATTGTGAATGGCACTGCATTCTTGATTTGGCTTTCAGATTGGACAATGTTGCTGTATAGAAATATTATGGAGTTTTATACAGATTTTGTATCCCGAAACTTTACTAAAGTTTTTTTATCAGCTCTTGGAGCCTTTGGGCAGAGATTATGGAGTCTTCTCTGTATAGAATCATATCATCTGCAAAAAGAGATAGTTTGACTTCATCTCTTCCTATCTGGATGCCTTTTATTTCTTTCTCTTGCCTGATTGCTCTGGCTATGACTTCCAGTACTATATTGAATAGAAGTGCTAAGACTGGATATTTTTATCTTGTTCCAGTTCTAAGGGGAAATGTTTCTAGCTTTTGCCTATTCAGTATGATGTTGGCTGTGGGTTCATCATAGATGGCTCTTATTATTTTGAGGTATGTTCCTTTGATGCCTAGTTTGTTGAGGGTTTTTAACATGAAATGATGTTGAATTTTATTGAAAACCTTTTCTGCATCTATTGAGATGATCATGTGGGTTTTGTTTTTAGTTCCATATATGTGATTAATCACACTTATTAACTTGTCTATGTTGAAACAACCTTTCATCTCAGAGATAAAGCCTACTTGATCATAGTGGAATAGCTTTTGGATGTGCTGCTGGATTAGATTTGCTAGTATTTTGTCCAGGAGTTTTGCATTTGTATTCATCAGGGATAGTGATCTGAAGTTTTCTTTTTTCACTGTGTTTCTGCCAGGTTTTGGTATCAGGATGATTCTATTGAACTCATAGAATGAGTTCAAGAGGAGTCCCTCCTCCTCAATTTTTTGGAATAGTTTCAGTAGGATTTGTACTGATCTCTCTTTTTTCCCTTATTCATGTACATAGCAGTCTATCAATCTTATTTATTGTTCCTAAGAACCAACTTTTGGTTTCATTGACCCTTTGTATGGGTTTTAATGTCTCAATTTCATTTACTTCATCTCTGACTTTGCTTATTTCTTTTCTTGTGCTAGCTTTGGCTAACTCTTGTTTTTCTAGTTCCTCTAGGTGTGATATTAGGTTTTTAATTTGATATGTTTCTAACTTCTTGATGTAGGTGGTTAGTGCTATAAACTTTCCTCTTAGCTCTGCTTTTGCTGTGTCCCAGAGATTCTGGTATGTTGTATCTTTGTTTTTATTAGTTTCAAAGATTTTATTTTTTGATTTCTGCCTTAATTTCATTGTTTACCCAAAAGTCATTCGGAAACAGGTTGGTTAATTTACATGTACTTGTATGGTTTTGAGAGATCTACTGGCATTGATTTCTATTTTTATTGCACTGTAGTCTGAGAGTGTAGTTGGCATGATTACAGTTTTTAAAAATTAGTTGAGAATTGCTTTATGGCCAAGTGTGCAGTCAATCTTAAAGTATGTGCTGTGTGCAGATGAGAATGTATACTCTATTGTTGTTGAATAGTGTATTCTGTACATGTCTGTTAAGTCCATTTGGTCAGGCATCGAGTTTAGGTCCTGAACATTTTTGTTTGTTGTATTTCTTGTCGATCCAACACTGTCAATGGGGTGTTGAAGTCTCCCACTATTATTGTGTTGTTCACTAATAACAACACAATAATAGTAGGAAGGTCTTCTTAGGTCTCTAAGAACTTATTTTATGAATATGGGTGTTCCAGTGTTGGTGCATATATATTTAGGATAGTTAAGACTTCTTGTCGAATTGAACCTTTTATCATTATGTAATGCCCTTCTTTGTCCTTTTTCATTGTTGTTGGTTTAATGTCTGTTTTATTTTATATAAGCATATTAACTCCTGCTCTTTTTTGTTTTCCATTTGCTTGATAGATCTTTCTACATCTGTTGAGCTTATGGGTGTCATTGCATGTGATGTGGGTCTCTTGAATACAGCATACAGTTGTGTCTTGTTTCTTTATCCAAGTTGTCACTCTGTGTCTTTTAAGTGGGGTATTCATCCCAACTACATTCAGGGTTGATATTAATATATGAGGATTTGAACCTGTCATCATGTTGTTAGCTGGTTGTTATGTGGACTTGATTGTACAGTTGCTGTATAATGTCAGTGGGCTATCTACATAAGTGTGTCTTTGTGACGGCAGGTGTTTGTCTTTTGTTTCTATGTGTAGCACTCCCTTAAGGACTTCTTGTAAGGCAGGCCTGGTGGTAAAGGATTCCCTTAGTATTTGCTTGTCTAAAAGGGATTTTATTTCTCCTTCACTTATGAAGCTTTGTTTGGCTGGATATGAAATTCTTGGTTAGATTTTTTTTTTTTAATTATGCTGAATGTAGGCCCCCAATCTCTTCTGGCTTCTTGTGTTTTTGCTGAAAGGTCCACTCTTAGCCTGATGGGGTTTCCTTTGTAAGTGACCTGCTACTTCTCTCTAGCTGCCTTTAGGATTTTTTTCTTTCACATTGACTTTGGAGAATCTGATGACTATGTGTCTTGGGGATGGTTGTCTTGTGTATTATCTCACAAGGGTTCTCTGAATTTCCTGAATTTGTATGTTGACCTCTCTAGCAAGGTTGGAAAATTTTTCATGGACAATATCCTCAAATACATTTTCTAAGCTGCTTGCTCTCTCTCCATCTTTTTCAGGAATGCCAGTGAGTCATAGGTTTGATCTTTTTATAGAATGCCATATTTCTTGGAGGTTTTGTTCATTTTTAAATTATTTTTTCTTTATTTTTGTTTGCCTGCATTGATTCAAAGGGACAGCCTTCAAACTCTGAAATTCTTTCCTCAGCTTGATCTCTTCTGTTATTAATGCTTCCATTTTCATTCTGTAATGCCTGTAGTGAGTTTTTCACCTCAAGAAGTTCAGTTTGATTCTTTTTAAAAATCAAACTGGCTATGTTGTCTTTCAACTCTTGGACCATATTACTATGTTCCTTGGATTGGGTTTCAACTTTCTCCTGTAGGTTGATAAGCTTCCTTGCAATCCAGATTCTGAATTCTATGTCTGCCATTTCAGCCATTTCAGTCTGGCTAAGAACTATTGCTAGGGAACAAGTGTGGTCATTTTTTTTGTCATGAGAAGACACTCTGGCTTTCTGAGTTGCCAGAGTTCTTGAACTGGCTCTTCCTCATCTGTGTGGGCTGATGTTCATTTAATCTTTGAAGTTGCTGTTTTTTGGATGGAAATTTTTGCTTTCATATTTTTTGATGCTCCTGAGGGTTTGACTATAGTATACTTTAGGTTTAGTTGTTTGGCTTCATTTCTAACTGCTTCCAGAGAGCAAAGGCTCAGCTCAGCACTCTTTGGCTATGTGCTCTATCCCTGAGGGACTGGGAACAGGCCTGCAGCTTTATTCTCTTGCCCATTTAGTTAAGCACCTGATACATTGGAAGGGCCAAGGTGTTCCCAGTCTGTTGACAGTGACGCTCTGATGGGGGCCGCTGGCAAGAGTCCTCTGGAGGGGTGGCAATAGACCCCTGCATGCATGCATGCCAGTGAGGCAGTCAGAGGTCCCCATGTGTATGCATGCCACCAGGGCAGTGGCAGGTCTGTGTGTGTGTGTGTGTGTGTGTGCGTGTGCGCACACACACACTGGCAGGATGTGGGAGGGGTCCCTGTGTGCATGTGCACTGGAAGAGATGATAATGGGTCCCTATGTGCATGTGTGCTGGCTGGGGTGCTGGTGAGGGAGCAGGGAGATGCTGTGGATAAGTGTGTGCTAGTGGGGAAGGGCTGCAGGTGGGGCCAAAAAAATGCTGGCAGGGTGAAATGTGCAGGTGAGTGAGTGCTTGTGGGAATCAATCTATAAAAGCACATGGATGGTTAGGCAGGGTTTGCTGGCAAAAGAGCTGTGGCAGTGGCTGCTGGTAAACTGAGGCTGCCCCGCAAGCAGGTGCTGCAAGGCAAGGACCCTGGGAGAGGCCAGCAGACAGTGGTTTACTCAGGTCAGACTGCCTCCATCCCATGGGCAAGACAACCCTCCTCTGTTTAGATGCAGCTGATAACAGACTAGAGCCACCTAGAAGAATATGGTGAGCCTTGAGTGATGAGCGCCCATGGTTGTGCTGCATTGCAACCAGCCATTCCTGCACCAAGCCCTCTGGACTCCACACAGGCCAGAGTTCTGTCTCTGCCAACTCTTAAGGCAGTTCTCCCTATCAGACCAGATGTCCAAGGGGGTCATGGGGTCTCTTGGACCTGGGATCTTGGAGATTCATGGCAAGAGTGGGCCACTCTATGCCTGTTTCGCTTATCCCTTCTCTAGGCACCACTTAGTGTCAGAAATATGTCCTGGTGCTTGGCAGTTCCCAGCTTCCTTCGCTTTCAGCCTGGGGCCTGCATCTTCCCTCTGTCCACACTCAATGCCTTATTTTGGAAGATCTATTTGGAGTGTGTTGGTCTACCTGATGATCTTGTCTCTCTTGGTGGGTGCATCTAGTAAGCCATCTTGACTCTCCCTGCCCCACAATTTTCTGATAAACCTAAATGAGATTCACAACTGCTAGGAAATTCTTCATCTTAACGTTTCCATATCAGTCCATCAGTCAGGAGGGTAAAGCTCTTTAAGCAGAGGTTCTCTATCACTTGTGTGCTTGCACTTTTATTTTATCCTACTGAACAGTGATTTCCTAGTCATGTCTTTTTTTCATACAAATATTTTTAAGAGAGAAATCTTTGAATTGGCTTGCATAGAATCTTAGAGGAAGCATGATGTAGAACTTTGGCACATGCTTGTAAATTAAATAATTTTTCAAGTAGTGGAGATGAATGAACAAGGCAGTCAAAGAAGAGAGACTATGTACAAAAGAAATACAGGACGTAATATATTAACATGTCAGTATATCTACCACCTCCCCACTGCTCTCATGCCCTCATTCCCAAGTGGAAAATTTTTCTCTTCTCTGAACTTTTCTACTTTCTTTCTTTCTTTTTTTTTTTTTTTTTTTTTCATGGACAGGGATCATTCCTCCTCTGAATGCATGGGCCCTGTGGAAAGAAAACTAATTTATTTACATATTCCCAAGGAAGCCCAAATGCTTGCTGTTCAGTTGCTGAATGAATACATTTTGTAAAAATGGTATAGATAGTGAAGATACTATATGGCTGTATGGCTCATCACAGAAGAAACATTGAAGCAGCATATTTTCTAAGATTATACTTCCTCTCCTTCATACATGCTTTTCATGTACCTTATTCTATTCAAAGAGAGGTAGGACAAGAAGCCCTTCTTTCAGTAGCCCGATCTCCTTGCAGGAGTTTCCCAGCTAATCAGAATTTCAAGGAACACCAACAATGCCTCTGCTCTTTGCTCTTTTGAAGAGTTTTAACTGCTTACATTATTCCTCCACCGCAGAGAAAATTCTTAAATTATATTAGAAGAAAGCATAATTTTAGACAGATATTTAAAAACAATTTTACCTCCACAAAAGAAAAAGAAAAACCTCAATGGTAGCCAGTAGAGGTAGCAGAAAAAGCATAATGCAACACTTCACCAATTTTATTAATTTATGCAATAAATACCTACTGAGTACAGATGATCTTCAACTCATGATCAGGTTATGTCCAGATAAACCACATCCTAAGTCAAGGAGTATAATTAATGTGTATGGCTTTCATATTATAGTAAAGTTGTAAAGTCGAAAAATTGTAGTTGAACCCATCGTAAATTGGGAACTGTCCATAATACTCTGTAATGTCCATAATACTCTGTGTGGGGAATCAAGCAAGAAAATAGTTCTGCCCTCAAATACTTATGGCCCATTTCCACAATCTAAAATTGAAAAGCACATATGATACTAATGTTAAATAGTCTAATTCAATAAATTTCATCAGCATGAAAATACCAAAATAACTGTGTTTTTCTGGGCCAAATGTTGTACAAATACATCACTATTGTAAGAGACAAAAAGTAATAACTTTTCCTTATTCATTGCTAAATTCATGACTGTGTATTGGTCTGTTCTCATATTCCTATAAAGAACTACCTGAAACTGGGTAACTTATAAAGAAATTAAGTTTGACTCAAAGTTCTGCAGGCTGTACAGGTAGCATGGCTGGGAGCCCTCAGGAAACTTACAACTGTGGTGGAAGGTGAAGGGGGAGCAAGCACTGTCCTCACATGGCAGATCAGGGGAGAGAGACAGAGCAAAGGGGGGAAGTGCTTCACACTTTCAAACAACCAGATCTGATGAGAACTTACTCACTATTATGAGAACAGCAAAGAGAAAATCTGCCCCCATGATCCAATGACCTCCCACCAGGTCCCTCTCACAACACTGAGGATTACAATTCAACATGCAATTTGGGTGGGGACACAGAGCCAAACCATATTGTTCCCTTCCTGGCCCCTCTCAAATGTCGTGTACTTCTCAGATTTCAAAACACAATCATGCCTTCCCAACAGTCCCTCAAAGTCTTAACCCATTCCAGCAGTAACTGAAAAGTCCAACTCCAAAGTCTCATCTGAGACAAGGCAAGTCCCTTCCACCTATGAGCTTGTAAAATAAAAAACAAGTTAGTTACTTCCAAGATACAATGGGAGTATAGATATTGCATAAATTCTCCTGTTCCAAAAGGGAGAAATTGGCCAAAACAAAGGGGCTACAGGACTCATGCAAGTCCAAAAGCCAACAGGGAAATCATTAAATCTTAAAGCTCTGAAATTATCTCCTTTGACTCCATGTCTTAAATCCAGGCCACACTGATACAAGGGGTGGGTGCTTAAGACTTTGAGAATCCATATCTCTGTGGTTTTGTAGGGTACAGCTCTCTCAGATGCTTCCATGGGCCGGCATTGAGTGCCTTCATCTTTTCCAGGTGTATGATGCAAGCTGTAGGTGAATTTACCTTTCTGGGGTCAGGAGAACAGTGGCCTTCTTCTCACAGCTCCACTAAGCAGTGCTCCAGGGGGGACTCTGTGTGGGGACTCTAACCCCTGATAAAATAAAGGATGGATGTAATGATAGGAGATATCCTTGTCTTACTTCTGCTACCAGGGATAAAGTTGGAACCTGAATTTACCATTGAATATGATTTAGGTTTGCTCTTATTCAGTAAAAATGTTTCAATAATGTATTTGCTCTTGTTCAGTAAAGATGATTAAAAAAGGATAATGGATGTTAAATAGCATTGATTTTTCCAAATCTATCAAGGTGCGTATATATACAATATATGTGTGTATATATACATATATATGCTTTTTAATATGTTAATGTGGTGGATTATATAAATTGGTTTTCTCATGTTTTACTGTGCTTTCATTCCTGGGATATAAACACTATAGGCTGATGTGGTGTATTTTCAAATATTGTTTGATTGAATGTAATATTTTATCCAGGATATTTGTATCTATATTAATGAATAAGATTTTCCTTTAATTATTATTTCTTGGATTTCTTTTGAATTATCTTAGACATCAAGGTTATACTAGCCTTATAAGGTAATTCAGAGTATATTCCCCCATTTTTTTACTGGCATTTTTTTTTAACATTTAAGTTGAGAGGTACATATGCAGATTTGTCACATAGATAAACTTACGTCATGGGGGTTTGCTATACAGATTACTTCATCACCCAGGTATTAAGCCTAGTATTCATTAGTTATTTTTCCTGATTTTCTCCCTCCTCCCACCCTCCACCCTCCAATAGACCCCAGTGTGTGTTGTACCCCTCTATGTGTCCATGTGTTCTCATCATTTACCTCCCACTTGTAAGTGAGAACATGTAGTGTTTGTTTTTCTGTTCCTGCATTAGTTTGGTAAGGATAATAGCCTCCAGCTCCATTCATGCCTCTGCAAAGGACATGATTCCATTCTTTTTTATGGCTTCATAGTATTCCATGGTGTATATGTACCACATTTTCTTTATCCAGTCTATCATTGATAGGTATTTAGGTTGATTCCATGTTTTTGCTATAGTGAATAGTACTGCAATAAAATTCTGTGTATGTGTCTTTCTGGTAAGATCAATAGAAAAAGAGGGAATCCTCCCTAACTCATATTATGAGGCTAGCATCATCCTGATACCAAAGCCTGGCAGAGACACAACAAAAAAAGAGAATTTTAGACCAATATCCCTGATGAACATCAATGCAAAAATCCTCAATAAAATACTGGCAAACCGAATCCAGTAGCACATCACAAAGCTTATCCACCATGATCAAGTGGGCTTCATCCCTGAGATGTAAGGCTGTTTCAATATGTGCAAATAAATAAAGGTAATCCAGCAGATAAACGGAACCAAAGACAAAAACCACATGCTTATCTCAACAGATGCAGAAAAGACCTTTATCAAAATTCAACAGCTCTTCATGCTAAAAACTCTCAATAAATTCGGTATTCATGGGACATATCTCAAAATAGTAAGAGCTATTTGTGACAAACCCACAGCCAATATCATACTGAATGGGCAAAAACTGGAAGCACTGGCACAAGACAGTGATGCCCTATCTCACCACTCCTATTCAACATAGTGTTGGAAGTTCTGGCCAGGGCAATCAGGCAAGATAAAGAAATAAAGGGTATTCAATTAGGAAAAGAGGAAGTCAAATTGTCCCTGTTTGCAGATGACATGATTGTATATTTAGAAAACCTCATTGTCATTGTCTCAGCCCAAAATCTCCTTAAGCTGATAAGCAACTTCAGCAAAGTCTCAGGATACAAAATCAATGTGCAAAAATCACAAGCATTCTTATACACCAGTAACAGACAAACAGAGAGCCAAATCATGAATGAACTCCCATTCACAATTGCTTCAAAGAGAATAAAATACCTAGGAATCCAACTTACAAGGGATGTGAAGGACCTCTTCAAGGAGAATTACAAACCACTACTCAATGAAACAAAAAAGGACACAAACAAATGGAAGAACATCCCATGCTCATGGATAGGAAGAATCAATGTCGTGAAAATGGCCATACTGCCCAAGGTAATCTATAGATTCAATGCCATCCCCATCAAGCTCTAATGACTTTCTTCACAGAATTGGAAAAAAACTACTTTAAAGTTCATATGGAACCAAAAAAGAGCCCGCATTGCCATGACAATCCTAAGCCAAAAGAACAAAGCTGGAGGCGTCATGCCACCTGACTTCAAACTATACTACAAGGCTCCAGTAATGAAAACAGTATGGTACTGGTACCAAAACAGAGATATAGACCAATGGAACAGAATAGAGCCCTCAGAAATAATACCACACATCTACAACTATCTGATCTTTGACAAACTTGACAAAAACAAGAAATGGTGAAAGGATTCCCTATTTAATAAATGGTGCTGGGGAAAGTGGCTTGCCATATGTAGAAAGCTGAAACTAGATCCCTTCCTTACACCTTACACAAAAATTAATTCAAGATGGATTAAAGACTTACATGTTAGACCTAAAACCATAAAAACCCTAGAAGAAAACCTAGGCAATACCATTCAGGACATAGACATGGACAAGGACTTCATGTCTAAAACACCAAAAGCAATGGCAACGAAAGCCAAAATTGACAAATGGGATCTAATTAAACTAAAGAGCTTATGCACAGCAAAAGAAACTATGATCAGAGTGAACAGGCAACCTACAGAATGGGAGAAAATTTAGGCAATGTACTCATCTGACAAAGGACTAATATCCAGAATCTACAAAGAACTCAAACAAATTTACAAGAAAAAAACAACCCCATCAAAAAGTGGGCAAAGGATATGAACAGACGCTTCTCAAAAGAAGACATTTATGCAGTCAACAGACACACGAAAAAATGTTCATCATCACTGACCATCAGAAAAATGCAAATCAAAACCACAATGAGGTACTACCTCACACCAGGTAGAATGGTGTGAGATAAAAAGTCAGGAAACAACAGGTGCTGGAGAAAATGTGGAGAAATAGGAACACTTTTACACTGTTAGTGGAACTGTAAACTAGTTCTACCATTGTGGAAAACAGTGTGGCGATTCCTCAAGGATCTAGATCCAGACATACCATTTGATGCAGCCATCCCATTACTTGGTATTCACTCAAAGGATTATAAATCATGCTGCTATAAAAAAAGACACATGCACATGTATGTTTATTGCGGCACTATTCACAATAGCAAAGACTTGGAACCAACCCAAATGTCCATCAATGATAGACTAGATTAAGAAAATGTGGCACATATACACCATGGAATACTATGCAGCCATTAAAAAGGATGAGTTCATGCCCTTTGTAGGGACATGGATGAAGCTGGAAACCATCATTCTCAGCAAACTATCACAAGGACAAAAAACCAAACACTGCATGTTCTCACTCATAGGTGGGAATTGAACAATGAGAACACTTGGACACAGGAAGGGGACATCACACACTGGGGCCTGTTGTGGAGTGTGGGGAGGGGGGAGGGTTAGCATTAGGAGATATACCTAATGTAAATGATGAGTTAATGGGTGCAGCACACCAACATGGCACATGTATACATATGTAACAAACCTGCACATTGTGCACATGTACCCTAGAACTTAAATTAAAAATAAATAAATAAAATAAAATAGGAAAAAAAAAAAAAAGAAAATCAAGAAGAGGATTAGAAACAGCTGCAGTATGCAGCACTTACAGAAAGAAATTAAAAGGGGTGAGTGAATCCAGCATCTTCAACTGAAATAGCCAGGTTCTCACTTTGGGACTGACTAGGCAAACAACTTGACCCATGGAGAATGAAGAAAAGCAGGGAGTAGGGTGATGGCCCATCTGGGAGTGGCACAGAGCCAAAGGAACCCCCACCCAAGTCAAGGGAAGCAGTGACTTATGGTGTGACCCCACCTAATAAACCACGCTTTTCCCATAGATCTTTGCCACCTGCAGGTCAGGAGACCCCCGCAGGGGCTCACACCACCAGGGCCTTGGGTCAGATACACAGAGCTATGTGGAGTCTCAAAAGAGCAGCTGCTTAGACATACACAAAGACACAGGAGTTTTACATACTCTGGCCCTGGGATCCTTGGCAAGGTGGGAAATCTGCCCATACATATCCCTAGAAAGGGGACTGAATCCAGGGAGCCAAGCAGCACCTTTCTATGGGCCCCACTTCTGTGACATGTCACAAGTTAAGACCCACTGGCTTGGAATTCCGGCCAGCCAATAGGAAAAAACTGGAATATGCCTGAGATGGATCTGAGTTCCCAGGGGGAGGGGCAGCTGCCATTCTGTGGTTTGGTAGTCTCAGCTGTTCAGCCTGCTAGCTTTGGAGAATACAAATGGTCCAGATGAGGAAGAGTCCCTTACAATGCAGTACAGCTGTTTTGCCAGATTGTGGCCAGACTTCATCTTTAAGTGGGACCTCAATCCATTCCTCCTCACTGGGCAAGACCTCCCTGTGGGGCTTCAGTCACTCCAACCAGGGTTCTATGGACAGAGCTCTTATGTCTGGGAGAGAGCTTCCAGCATGAGGGGCAGCCACCACCTTTGCAATTTGGCTGACTCAGCCATTCCAGCTTGCGGGCACTGGATAATGCAAATAGCCTGGATGAGAAAGCATCCCCCAAAACATGGCACATTTGCTCTACCAAAAAGCAGTCAGACTGCTTCTTCAAGTGGGTTTCTGATCTTGTTCTTCCTGACTGGATGAGATCTCTCAATTGGGGTCTTCAGCCACCTCCTACAGGTGCATTCAGGGCAGTGACAGATCAGTACACCCCTGGGACAAAATTTCCAGAGGAAGGAGCTGGCTACCACATTTTCAGTTTCACAGCCTTCACTGGTGAAACCTCCAGGTATGGGAATAACCAAGGCAACTAGGGTCTGGAGTGAACTCTCAGCAAACAACACAGCCCTGCTGTAGAGTGACCTGACTGCTAAAAAGCAAACAAACAGAAAACAACATCATCAACCAAAAAGATCCCACAGAAACCTCATTCAAAGGTCAACAACCTTAAAGATTGAAGGTAAATAAGTTAACAAAGATGAGAAAGGATCAACGCAAAATCACTGAAAAATAAAAAGCGAGCCAGAGTGCTTCTTCTCCTCCAAATGACCACAACAACTCTCCAGCAAAGCCATACAGCTGGGCTGAGGCTGAGAAGGCTGAATTGACAGAAGTAAGCTTCAGAAGGTGTGTAATAACAAACTTTACTGAGCTAAAGGAACATGTTGTAACCCAATGCAAAGAAGCTAAAAATCATGATAAAACAATACAGGAGCTGATAGTCAGAATAGCCAGTTGAGAGAAAAACATAACTGACCTGATAGAGCTGAAAAACATGAGAACTTCACAATGCAATCACAAGTTTCAATAGCAGAATAGACCAAGTGGAAGAAAGAATCTCAGAGCTTGAAGACTATTTTTCTGAAATAAGACAAGCGGACAAGAATTTAAAAAAAAGGAATGAAAAGGAATGAGCAAAACCTTCGAGAAATATGGGATTATGTAAAGAGACCAAACCTATGACTGAGTGGGGTACACTAAAGAGACTTGAAAAATGGAATCAAGTTGAAAAACACTTCAGGATATCAGCCAGGAGAACTTCCCCAACCTAGAAATACAGGCCAACATTCAAATTCAGGAAATACAGAGAACCCCAGTAAGATACTCCATGAAAAGATCAACCCCAAGACACATAATCTGCAGATTCTCCAAGGTCAAAATGAAAGAGAAAAAATGTTAAGGCAATTCAGAGAGAAAGGCCAGGTCACCTACAAAGGGAAACCCATCAGACTAACAGCAGACCTCTCAGTGGAAGCCCTACAAGATAGGGGGGCCAATATTCAACATTCTTAAAGAAAAGTATTTCCACCCCAGAATTTCATATCTGGCAAAACTAAACATTATAAGCAAAGAAGAAATAAGATCCTTTTCAGACAAGCAAATGCTTAGGAAATTCATCACCATCAGGCCTGACTTGCAAAAGCTCCTGAAGGAAGCACTAAATATGGAAAGGAAAAACCATTACCAGCCACTACAAAAACACACTGAAGTACACAGACCAGTGACACAATGAAGCAGCCACATAAGCAAGTTGGCAAAATAACCAGCTAGCATCATGATGACAATTAAATTTACACATAACAATACTAATCTTAAATGTAAATGTGCTAATTGCCCCAATTAAAAGACACAGAATGGCAAGCTGGATAAAGAGGCACAACCCATTGGTATGCTGTCTTCAAGAGCCCCATCTCACATGCAAAGACACACCTAGGCTCAAAATAAAGAGATGAAGGAAAATTTACCAAGAAAATGGAAAGCAGAAAAAAGCAGGGGTTGCAATCCTGGTTTTTGACAAAAGAGAATTTGGACCAACAAAATGAAAAAAGAAAAGAAGGGCATTACATAATGGTAAAGGGTTCAATTCAACAAGAAGAGCTAGCTATCCTAAATATGCACTCAATACAAAAGCATTCAGATTCATAAGGCAAGTTCCTAGAGACCTGCAAAGAGACTTTGACACTCAAAAAATAATAGTGGAAAACTTTAACACCTCACTGACAATATCAGGCAGATCATTGAGAGAGGAAATTAATGATATTCAGGACCTAAACTCAGCTCTGGATCAAGTGGATCTGATAGATATCTACAGAACTCTCCACCAAAAAACAACAGAATATACATTCTCATAGCCACATGGCACTTGCTCTAAAATTGATCACATAATTGGAAGTAAAACACTCCTCGATGAATGCAAAAGAACTTAAATAATAACAAACAGTCTCTCAGACAACAAAATCAAAGTAGAACTCAAGATTAAGAAATTCACACAAGACCACAAAACTGCATGGAAATTGAACAACCTGCTCCTGAATTACCTTTGAGTAAATAATGAAATTAAGGCAGAAATCAAAAAGTTATTTGAAACTAATGAGAACAAAGAGACGATGTACCAGAACATCTGGGACACAGCTAAAGCAGTGTTAAGAGAAAAATTAATAGCACTAAAATGCCCACATCAAAAAGCTGGAAAAATCTCAAGTTAACACCTCACATTTCAACTAAAACAACTAGAGAACCAAGAGCAAACAAACCCTAAAGCTAGCAGAAGACAGGATCAGAACTGAACTGAGGTAGATAGAGACATAAAAAAACCTTCAAAAAATCAACAAATCCAGGAGCCGGTTTTTTAAAAAATCAATAAAATAGATAGACCATTAGCTAGACTAATAAAGAAGAAATGAGAGAAGAAACAAATAAATGCAATCAGAAATGATAAAGGGGATATCACCACTGACCCCACAGAAATACAAACAACCATCAGAGAATACTAAAAACACCTCTATGCAAATAAACTAGGAAATCTAGAAGACATGGATAAATTCCTAGACACATACAACCTCCCCAGACTGAACCAGGAAGAAATTAAATCCCTAAATAGACCAATAATGAGTTCTGAAATTAAGAAAGTAATAAATAGCCTACTAACCAAAAAAAAAAAAAGAAGAAGAAAGCCCAGGACCAGACATATTCACAGCTGAATTCTGTCAGAGGTACAAAGAAGATCTGGTACCATGCTTACTGACATGATTTCAAAAAAATGAAAAGAAGGGACTCCTCCATAACTCATTCTATGAGGCCAACATCATCCTGATATCAAAACATATCACAGATATAACGAAGAAAGATTTTAGGCCAATATCCTTGATGAATATTCATGCAAAAATACTCAATAAAATACTGGCAAATGTTGTCCAGCAGCACATCAAAAAGCTTATACACCATGATCAGGTTGGCTTCACCCCCAGGATGCCAAGTTGTTTCAACATATGCAAATGAATAAATGTGATTCATCACAGTAAACAGAACTAAAGCAATAACCACATTATCTCGATAGATGCAGAAAAGGCCTTCAATAAAATTCAACCTATCTTCATGTTAAAAACTCTCGATAAACTAGGTATTGAAGGAACAGACCTCAAAGTAATAAGACCTATATATGACAAATCCATAGCCAATATCATATTGAACGGGAAAAAACTGGTATCATTCCCCTTGAAAACCAGCACAAGACAAATATACCCACTCTCACCACTCCTATTCAACATAGTATTGGAAGTTCTGGTCAGGGCAATCAGGCAAAAGAAGGAAATAAAAGGTATTCAAATAGGAAGAGTGGAAGTCAAATCTTTGTTTGCAGATGACATGATTCTATACGTAGAAAACCCCATCATCTCAGCCCAAAAGCTTCTTAAGCTCATAAGTAACTTCAGCAAAGTCTCAAGATACAAAATCAATGTTCAAAAATCACTAACATTCCTATACACAAACAATAGGCAAGCAGAGAGGCAAATCATGAATGAATTATCATCCACAATGGCTACAAAAAGAATAAAATACCTAGGAATACAGCTAACAAGGAAATTGAAGAACCTCTTCAAGGAGAACTACAAACCACTGATCACAGAAATCAGAGAGGATACAATCAAATGGAGAAACAATCCATGGCCATGGATAGGAAAAATCAATATTGTGAAAATGGCCATACTACCCAAAGTAATTTATAGATTCAGTGTTATTCCCACTAAACTACCATTGACATTCTTCACAGAATTAGAAAAAAACTATTTAAAAATTCATATAGATGAAAAAATGAGCCTGAATAGCCAAGATAATCCTAAGCAATAAGAATAAAGCTGATAACATCATGCTACCTGACTTCAAACTATACTACAAGGTTACTATAACCAAAATAGCATAGTACTGGTACAAAAACAGACACATGGACCAATGGAACAGAATGGAGAACTCAGAAATAAAACTGCAAACCTACAACCATCTGATCTCCCTGACAAAAACAAGCAATGGGGAAAGTATTCCCTATTTAATAAATGGTGCTGAGAGAGCTGGCCAGCCATATGCAGAAAATTGAAACTGGACCCTTTCCTTACACCATATACAAAAATTAACTCAAGATGGATTAAAAACTTAAATGTAAAACCCCAAACTATATACACCCTAGAAGAAAATCTAGCCAATATCATTCAGGACAGAGGAATGGGCAAAGATTTCGTAACCAACATGCCAAAAGCAATTGCAACAAAAGCAAAAATTGACAAATGGAATCTAATTAAACTAAAGAGCTTCTGCACAACAAAAGAAATTATCATCAGAGCGAAGAGACAACCTACAAAATGGGAGAAAATTTTTACAATCTATCCATCTGACAAAGGTCTATATCCAGAGTCTACAAGGAACTTAAATTTACAAGAAAACACAACCTCATTAAAAAGTGGGCAAAGGACAGGGACAGACACTTCTCAAAAGAAGACATACATGTGACCAACAAACATTAAAAAAAGCTCAACATCACCAATCATTAGAGAAATGTAAATCAAAACCACAATGAGATATCATCTCACACTACTCAGAATGGTGATTATTAAAAAGTCAAAAACAGCAGATGCTGGAGAGGCTGTGGAGAAAAAGGAATGCTTTAACACTGTTGGAGGGAGTGTAAATTAGTTCAACTATTTTTTTTTTTTTTTTTTTTTGGCGGGGGGATGGAGTCTCACTCTTTCACCCAGGCTGGAGTGCAGTAGTGATCTTGGCTCACTGCAAGGTCCACCTCCTGGGTTCACGCCATTCTCCTGCTTCAGCCTCCCAAGTAGCTGGGACTACAGATGCCCGATACCATGCCCAGCTAATTTTTTGTATTTTCAGTAGAGACAGGGTTTCACCGTGTTAGCCAAGATGGTCTCGATCTCCTGACCTAGTGATCTTCCCGCCTTGGCCTCCCAAAGTGTTGGGATTACAGGTGTGAGCCACCACACCCGGCCAATTAGTTCAACTATTGTGCAAAACTATTGTGCAAAAACAGGGTGGCAATTCCTCAAAGACCTAGAGACAGAAATACCATTCGACCCAGCAATCTCATTACTGGGTATATACCCAAAGGAATATAAATCATTCTATTATAAAGATATATGCACATGTATGTTCATTGCAGCACTATTCACAATAACAAAGACATGGAATCAACCTAAATGCCCATAATTGATGCCTGTAATTGATAGATAAAGAAAATGTTTACACCATGGAATACTATGCACCCATAAAAAGAAATGAGAGCATGTTCTTTGCAGGGACATGTATGGAATTGGAAGCCATTATCCTAAGCAAACTAATGCAGGAACAGAAAACCAAACACCACATTTTCTCACTTATAATTGGGAGCTGAATGATGAGAACACATAGACACATGGTGGGGAACACCACCACTGGGGTCTGTCGAAGGTGGGAGTTGTGGGGAGGGAGAGCATTAGGAAGAATAGTTTATGCATGCTAGGCTTAATACCTAGGTGATGAGATGATCTGTGCAGCAAACCACCATGGAATACATTTACCTACATAACAAACCCACATATCCTTCACATGTACCCCAGAACTTAAATGTTGAAGGAAAAAACAAGAAAGAAAATAAAGAAGAATCTATAGCCAAATTATTAGAATTAATCAAGAGTTTAGAAAGTTTGTAGAATATAAATGTATACAAAACATTGCATTTCTATTTACCTGTATAGGAAAGGAAAACTATCTTTTCCTTTTACCGTTCTGAGTTCTTGACTGCGGCCTCTGTAACAGAAGACAGAGAAGAGCATACAAAAGACAAAAGAGAAGCATACACATTTTAAAAATATAAGCTTTACATGACATGAGAACTTTAATAAGGAAATGAAGACCCAAAGAAGTGATTAAACCTGAGTGTTTTTAACACTATGTTTGATGAAGAGTGGAGTCACGAAGACATATAATAAGACAAAGGGGGTATGAGCTAAGGGTAGTAAAGTGGAGGACACAGCAAAACTTTTGTTCATATTTCCCTTGTGTCCTTTTGTCTTCACAAATCAGAATGCTTCTTTCCTTAGAATATAGGGAGGCGAAGGGGGAAAATAACCCCATAGTTTTTTGTTTTGTTTTGTTTTGTTTTGTTTTTGAGACAGTCTTGCTCTGTCACCAGGCTGGAGTATAGTGGTGCAATCTTGGCTTACTGAAGCCTCTGTCTCCCGGGTTCAAGTGATTCCCCTGCTTTAGCCTCCCGAGTAGCTGAGACTACTGGTGCGCACCACCACACCCAGCTAATTTTTTGTATTTTTTAGTAGAGATGGGGTTTCACCATGTTGGCCAGGATGGTCTCAATCTCCTGACCTCATGATCCGTCGGACCATGGACCCCTATAACCAGATTAATCTATAGACAGATTAACAGGAGAAAAACAAATGGAAGTATATTAACATGTATATTTCATATATACATGGGGAGACAATGGGGAATGAATAGTTCTCAGAGAGGTGGCTTTGAATGACAGCGTATATAGCGTCTTCAATAAAGAACAGTCAATTTTTAGAGAAGTGACAAGACAAAGGAAAAGGACGTTGACAGTAACTTGGGGGAAGGCAAATAAATGGCAGATAAAGGCGAGTTAATAAAGCTTGTTAATGTAGATTTCTCTAGTACCACCTACAGGCCAATGAGGGTCTAAAGCTGTCTCTAGTGGTTAACCTTTTTCTTCCTGGTAGAAGGCAAGGATACCTTTAGTCTTTATAAGTCTTTATCCTGCTTTTAAGCAAATAGAGGGAGGGCAGAGAGCTTTCCTGCATCTGCTTCTTCTTAATCATCTTCAGCTCAACAATTCTTCATATTTTGGGGTGACATATTCTGTTCTTCCACAGAGGGTTCCTCTCACAGGAGGGTTTTATGACCTGCTTCAGGAAACAGTCAGAAAGTCCGTACCACATATACCATTTCTCAAATATTTTCAGCTTAAAATATTCAATAAGACAAGGTGTCAAATTTTGGAGTAACATGTCCTGAACTACATCATGACCAATATTTAGATAATAAACATTATTACAGTGATATAATGGAATATCACTCAAGAATATAAAGAATAAACTCCTGAAACATGAAACAACATTGCTGACTCTCAAAACTGTTATCCTGAGTGAAAGAGGCTAAACCCAAAAGAGTGCCATATTAGTTATTTATTACTGCATAATATTGCTGAGACATTCAGTGACTTAGAGCAGCATTTATTATCTCAGTTTCTCTGGGTCAGGAGTCTAGGAGTGGAATAGCTGGATGGTTGTAGCTCAGTGTCTCTCATAAAGTTGCAGTGAAGGTTCATCTAGAGCTGCAGTCATCTGAGACATGATGCGGGTGGAGGATCTGCTTCCATGTTTAATGACATATATAGCTATTGGCAGTAGGCTTCAGTTCCTTGCCACATGGGCCTCCCCATGGGGCTGCTCAGGGCATAGCTTCACCAAGAACAAGTGATGCAAGAGAGTGAGAGTGAAAGTGACTGAGATGGAAGCAACTGTGTTTTTTATAACCTAATCTCAGAAGTGATATACAATCACTTCTACTGTATGTGATTGGTCACACAGACCAACACTGGTACAGTGTTGGAAGGGGCTACACAAAGATATGAATACCAGAAGCCAGGGATAATTTTTGGATCATCTTGGATACTGGCTATCCCAAGGGTATAGTGTATGATTATATTTATATAAAATTCTTAAACAGGCAAAACTAATCTAAAGCTGGTGAAAGATAACAGATTAGTGGTTGCACAGTGATGGGAGTTAAGGGTGAATGTTTGAAAAGCGGCATAAGGGAAGTTCTGAATTTCTATAGAACATTTATATAGAAATGGGATAGTGGTTACATGGGTACATATACTTGTCAAAACTCATTGACTAATACATTTAAAATGGATTC
Organism: Chlorocebus sabaeus; assembly: GCF_047675955.1. Classification (NCBI taxonomy): domain Eukaryota; kingdom Metazoa; phylum Chordata; class Mammalia; order Primates; family Cercopithecidae; genus Chlorocebus; species Chlorocebus sabaeus. The sequence continues at coordinate 109,609,034 of NC_132933.1, forward strand.
ATCTTATTTTATTTTTTGAGACGAGGTCTTACTCTGTCACTCATGCTGGAGTGCAGTGGCACAATCTTGGCTCACTGCAACCTCTGCTTCCTGGGTTCAAGTGATTCTCTTGCCTCAGCCTCCTGAGTAGCTGGGATTACAGGCGCGTGCCACCACGCCTGGCTAATTTTTATATTTTTAGTAGACATGGGGTTTCACCATGTTGGCCAGGCTGCTGTTGAACTCCTGACCTCAGGTAATCCACCCACCTCAGCCTCCCAAAGTGCTGGGATTACAGCCTTGAGCCACCACTCCCAGCTGATGCATCTTATTTATATAAATTATATCTCAAAAATTGATTTTTTTAAAAATAGAAAATGGAATTCAAATAAAGATACCATTTATAATAGCAAACAAATCAAAGCACTTAGAGATATAGAAAAATAGAATTCCAATAAAGATACTATTTACAAGGCAGGTGCAGTGGCTCACACCTGTAATCCTAGTACTTTGGGAGACTGAGGTGAGATCAGGAGTTCAAGAGTAGCCTGAACAACATGGCGAAACCTTGTCTCTACTAAAAATACAAAAATTAGCTTGGGTGTGGTGGTGCATGCCTGTAGTCCCAGCTACTTGGGAGGCTGAGGTGGGAGGATCACTCGAACCCAGGAGGTAGGGGCTGCAGTGAGCCAAGAGTGTACCACTGGACTCTCAGCCTGGGCAACAGAGTGAGACCCTATATCAAAAAAAAAAATACTATTTACAATTGCATAAAAATCAAGAAACTCAGAAATATATTTGATAACCTAATTAGTAATCAAGGAAAAAAAATTAAACATCACAATATTCAACAGATTAACACACACTGAAAGTCTGCCAATGCAGACTGGTGATGACATGGGGCAACAGGAATTCCCAGGTACTGCTGGAGGGAGGATAAATTGGTCTAGTCACCTTTGAAACAATTCAGCATTCTCTAGTAAAATTGAAATTGTATCCTACTACTGGTGATATACCTGAGAGAAATTCTTTCATGTGTGCACCTGAATACAAGAGTGTTTAAGCAGTATTGCTCATAAAGCCAATAACTGGAAACAATCTACATCTACCCAGCAGTATGGTAGACAAATTGTGTTGCATCCAGAAAATACAAAAAGGAAAACCAGGGGAGGATGGCTATATCCAACTGTCACAATCATTGTTAAGGTAAAGAAGACAGTTACAAGAGACACTAACAATATGATTTTATTCATGTAAAAGTTCAAAAAGAAGGCAAACAAAACTATGTCATATAAGAATCCATACTGAAGTTGAAAAGCTGTAAAGAAAATGAAGAAAATAATCATCACAGATGGCTAGACCATGGTTGTTACTGGGAGAACGAGAGAAGAATTTGATGGCAAGGGGGACCATAGTAGGGTACTTAGGTGCAGGCATTGTTTGATTATTATTAACACAGGTGGTAAAAATAATAGAACTCAGGTGTCCTACTAGATTTTTTTTTTTTTTTTTTTTTTTGAGATGGAGTCTCGCTCTGTCGCCCAGGCTGGAGTGCAGTGGCACGATCTCGGCTTACTGCAAGCCCCGTCTCCCGGGTTCACGCCATTCTCCTGCCTCAGCCTCCCGAGTAGCTGGGACTGCAGGTGCCCGCCACCACTTCCAGCTAATTGTTTGTATTTTTAGTAGAGACGGGGTTTCACCGTGTTAGCCAGGATGGTCTCGATCTCCTCACCTTGTGATCCGCCTGCCTCTGCCTCCCAAAGTGCTGGGATTACAGGCGTGAGCCACTGCGCCTGGCCATCCTACTAGTTTCAAACAAGTGTTTGATATATAATTATTTTATAAAGTTTGTGTATTTTTCTTATTACCCTTGATTCCATCTCCCTTTATTTTTTTTCCAAGCAGTTAAATGAGGCACAAGGTGGTAACTAGCAGTGCATACTCACACAGACCTGCTGCCCCTGCTGCCACTGACGTGTCCACAGAGTCTGAGCAGAGGTGGCTGTGCCCAGCCCTCATCTTCATAATCACTGAGGCCTCCTCTAATAGCGTCCTTGTGAGGTCATGCTGCCTCAGGGCCCTTGATCTTGGATTGTGATTTAGTGGGTATTTTCTGAACACAACGTATTTTGTCTCCTAGGTTAAAGGGGGTGGCTTTAGAGAAACAGATTGTAAATTGTGATAGAAAGAGCACCTAGGATTGCCAGAAGAAATAAGCCAGCAATGCCATGCTATCTGGCATCACCAACAAAAATGCTGGAACTAACATGTTTGATGTCTTATCACACCAGTGTCCTTACATGTTAACTCTTTCTTTCTCCTGTTAATAGTGCCTCCTCATAATGAGGCTTACGCATGAGTTCCTGGGAGCAGGACTGGAGGACTCAGTCAGTACTGAAATAACTGACTTTGTTTTTAGAAACAATCTACATATACTCAATAGTACACTAGAAAAACAGATTGTGTTGCACCCACAAAGTATAGAAAGGAAAATGAGGGGAGAATGGCTATATGCAACTGTCACAAACAATGTCAAACTAAAGAAGACAGTCACAAAACATACCGACAATATGATTTTATTCTTGGATTGTGATAAGATTGTCCTCTTCTCTCAGATCCTGTCCACTGCCCTTGGCCATATTCTGTCCATATGACTCTTTTTTCCTCATGGAAAGTTCTTCCCAAGAGGCAAATCAAACTCTCATATAAGGAGACATTTCTCTGACTGCCTCCTCAGGATTCCAGACATTCGCAAGAGTGTATAAATCCTAGAAAGAAAGGAAGAGCCGAACACAAAGCTTGGGTTCATCTTGCCAAGTTATAACAATTGTACTTGGGCACTGTGATGGTGAGGTGCAGTGTTTGTAGCCCATCTAGATTATTGTTTTTGATTGTAGCAGCCTATGGGGAAGGTTGCTATAGAAGCAGACTTATTTATGGAAATTTCTGAATGCATAGTGAAAGGCTTAATAAATAGACTTTAAATTTTTCCTGATGTTTAAAACATAATGTCTAAAATAATAATTTTGGCAAGTTCAATTTTGCAGTATTATCAAAGATAAAAGTTTTGCCTTCAATTAAGTCAGGGTCACAAGTCAATCAGATTTCAAGTTAAAAAGGAAAAAAGAATTAGTCTACGTTGGATCCACCCTGCCAGATTACTGAGGACCAAGGACATTGAAGTCCAGGCTGAGATGTGGTAACCCAGGAGTTTGGGCTGTGTGGGGGCTATGGTGCAGAAGGCTAAAGCAGGCTGTCTAAGCTTGGGGAGAAGGTAAACCAAAAAGCTGTACTTTCTATCCTAATGAAATCAATTGGAAGGTACCTAGCATAGGGATGTCACTAAGTATACTGCTGAGTCTCTTTTAGCATTTCAGAGCATTGTTTTTCCAGTTACTGTGTGTTTTTCCTTCAAATCGCACATCTGTGTTTCTCTTTGAAGGCCCACTCTTGGGCTACTGGGTTTGCTTTGCCTCAACAGCAAAAAGTTTGAAGTGCCTGGGAGTTGACAAACCCCCCTTTTACCCCCACCCTAAAGCCAGTGACCCTTATTCCAGGACTGGCTGGTGCAGGAGTTATGAAGCCCAGCTACTTGCCTTGAAACAGCACTAACTCTGAACTGTGATTTACGCAGGATTAGGCTGAGGTAAGGACCTGGCCTAAAACCACACACTTGCTTGCTTCTTCCTCTTTCCTCTCCTGTTTTTCTCACTCTTTTACAAGATTCTCCTTGCAGCACTTCCTTCATAAACCACTTGCACCTGAATCCTCATCTAGTCGTCTATTTCTGGGTAACTGACAATGACTGTCAAAAATTTAGCTAATATATACAAATATATAGATAGTGGAAAACCGCTACTTCTACTTACAAAGAAACTTCAAGTATGCAGGTTCCCTTCTTTGAAATTCTTGTCCTAAAAGAGAAAATAAATGTTATTTAAAAAGAAAACTTGGGTGGATATTGAAATAAGCAAATTACATTTCATCTTATTGCATGTATGTTCAGGGTTGCCGAAAATCACATTTCATAACTGGATTAGTAGAGGAAGTAGAAGAAAAATAAGACTCAGCGCTCATCTATTAATAAATGCATATATACTAGGAACTGCTTGAAAACAATCAACTTCGAATCAGGTTCAAATTGGCTGCTGCTGAGGGGAAATGAAATTCACCCTTTGAATCCGTGTACGAAATGTTCTGCTTCTAGCTTGAATCATAAGAAAAAAGAAAAGGAAACTCTATCTCTTTTCTTTTCCCTTTTAGAATGGGCTTAAAAGATAAAATACTGTTCTGCTAAGTAAATTCATAGATATCCTGGTCAGATTTCTGTTTATTAAGTTTCAATCCCTGTGCAACAACATTTGACGTAAATTGACTTCATGTGTCGCTGCACAGCAAGATTTGTTGTTGATTCTGAATTAACATTATTCTGTAGCATGCATTGTTGCCATTCAGAAGCCAAATCAGGAAGTCAAAATGGCAACACTAATCAACTTTGAAGCTTTTTCAGATTGCATGTTTTGGAAGCCCTATAAATTTATAACATCATCCGAATTTGAAAAAGTAATCAAACTTCTTCATCATTTCTTGTTGGATACATGCTAGTTTGGCATTAGCACTGTACAATTTTTCAGAAAATTCCACTCTGAGAAATCGTTTCATATTGGCCATTTTAAAGATCTCTCTGCAGCCCATGGAACAAAAAATTACCTCTCTTTTTTAATGGAAACTCTTTCCTCTTAATGACAATATGGATGCTTGTACAATGTTATTCCATCTCCTAGGTATACTTCAAGGACCAGGGTAATCCAGTCAGGATCTACACTCTGAGAATCTGGAATAGGAGCTAAGAGAATCTTCTGTCAGTCTGTACTGAGTTCTGAAAGAGAAAAGGTGTAAAATCTTGGGCACATGGCTGTTGTTAATTAATGCATTAGGTTCCTAGGGCTGCTGTAAGAAAAGTACCAAAAGCTTGGTGGCTTAAAACAATAGAAATTTATTCTCTCACAGTTCTGGAAGCCAGAAGTCTAAATTCATGGCCCTGCTCTGAGTTTTCTCTCATCCTTCCTTGCTTCTGCTAGCTTCTGGTGTTTGCCAGCAGTCCTTGTCATTCCTTAACTCGTAGATGCAGTACTCTAGTTACAGGGCCATCTTCACCTTGTCTATGTTCCCTTCTGTGCATGTCTGCCTCCATATCCAAATGTCCCCTTTTTATAAAGATAGCAGTCATATTAGAATAGAGTCCACCCTAATTGCCTCATCTTAACTAATTACATCTGCAAGGACTTTATTTCCAACATTTCTTTATTGAGGGATATAATTCAAGCCATAACAGTTGGGTTCCCATGTAGCTGACCCTGAGATGAGGATACAACTGCAATCAAATCATTAAGTGCTCACAGGAAAAATCAGTAAGGCACTAATGGAAACAAGGCAGGATAAAGGAGGAAGCAAAAGTTCCATAGAAGGTAGGATTACTCAATTTTATCCTGCAACGGAACCCTGGAGTGAGAGTTACACTTTGTAGTTTTCTGATTAGAGACAAGGAAACAGGGTATGCCTATGCTTTCAGCCATTATCATCGACTAAGGACTGCATTGAGGGTGGGAGAATGTAAATTCCCAGGCACTTTCATCTCTGCTACATCCCAGCAAATGGGACTCCAAGACTCTCTTGGCAGTCCTCTAAACAGAATTGTAGGTGTGAACTACAATTCCTATGCCCTAAAAGAGAAAATAAATGCTATTTAAAAAGAAAAGTTAGGTCAGATGCAGTGGCTCATGCCTGTAATCTCAGCACTTTGAGAGGGTGAGGCGGGTGGATCACCTGAGGTCAGGAGTTCGAGACCAGCCTGGCCAACATGATGAAACCCCATCTCTACTAAAAATACAAAAATTAGCTGGGTGTGGTGTAGTCCCAGCTACTCGGGAGGCTGAGGCAGGAGAATCGCTTGAACCTGGGAGGAAGAGGTTGCAGTGAGCCGAGATTGTGCCATTGCACTCCAGCCTGGGTGACAGAGTAAGACTATATCTCAAAAAAAAAAAAAAAAAATTAGATGGATATTGAAATAAATTCCATTTCATCTCATTGCATGATATGGTTTTGCTTTGTGTCTCCACCCAAATCTCACTTCTATTTGTAATCCCCATGTGTCAAGAGAGGGACCTGGTAAGAGGTAATTGGATCATGGGGGCAGTTTCCCCCATGCCGTTCTCGTGATAGTAAGGGAGTTCCTACGAGATCTGATGGTTTAAAAGTATTCAGCAGTTTCCCCCATCACGATCTGTCCTGCTGCCATGTAAGATGTGTCTTGCTTCCCATTCGCCTTCTGTCATGATTGTGTTTCCTGAGGCCTCTCCAGCCATGCAGAACTGTGAACCAATTAAACCTCTTTCCTTTAGAAATTACCCAGTGTCAGGTAGTTCTTTACAGCAGTGTGAAAACGGACTAACACATTGCATGTATGTTCATGGTTGCTGAAAATCACATTTCATAAACAGATTAGTAGAGAAAGAAGAAGAAAAATGAGACTCAGTGCCTATTAATAAATGCATACATACTAGTATCTGCTTGAAAACAATCAATTTCAAATCAGGTTCAAATTAGCTACCACTGAGACTGGAAATTAAATTCACCCTTTGAGCCAGTGTACAAAATGTACACTGGGGAGTGGAGGGAAAGGGATGCAGGTGGACTAGCCCCCAAATTGGGGCTTAGCTTAGGAGGGTTCTTGGCTTTTCTCAGGAAAAATTTCAATAATGAACCAGCAGTGAAAGATAGCCCCTTTTATTGAACCGGTACTGCTTTTTGTGGAACAGCACTAATCCACAGGCAGTGTGCCCAGAGTTGGCACTTGTGGGCTATTGGCTAGCTGTATTTATATCTATTTTTAATTACATGCAAATTAAGGGGTAGGCTATGCAGAAATCTCTAGAAAAGGAGCATTAACTTCCAGGTAGTTGCCATTGAAAGGGGTGGTAACATCTTGGTCATTGCCATGGCATTTGTAAACTGTCATGGTGGTGATGGGAGTGTCTTATGCTAATGAGCAATGAGGGCAATTAGAGGTTGCTTTCGGCACCATTTGTTGGTTCCAGCATGTTTCTTTGTTTCATCTGGTCAGGACCAGGAAATAAGTCCTCTGATCTTCTACCTCAAAAGCATACCAAAGCTAGGGGATCCACAAAAAAACAAATTGGAATTGGAAGGTATTTGGGCAGAACACTGATATCTGCTACAAGTGGCATGGCCACTTCTGAACATGTGGACTGTGTAGCAGAAATAACAGGTCTGCAGAGAGAGAATAAGGAGGCCAACACAAGAAAGAAAACTCTATGACAGAGCGCTTTCTGGGTACCTGATGGCTTTCTTTCCCAACTGTACTCTTTCTGAGGTTTTAATGTATTCTTTCCAATTATTTCTGCAGTATTCCCCTATATTACCACAATAAATTCCTGCACGCTTCTATTTCTTCTTCCTAAGCTAATAACCGTTGTTTCTATGACTTGCAACCATACAACCCAGCCACCAAATATGGCACTCTTCTTGGAATGGTTTGAATGCAGTCCTGGTTGGAAGGTCCTTTGGATTTAAACAAAGGAAAAAAGTTTAAAACAAAATGGAAAAAGGTAACAAAATTCTTTTTGAATAAATATCCCCTCTTTCACATTGCTTATAAGGTGAATTACCTGAATGTTCCAAACTCAGCTCATCACCTCTCTCTGGAAGTTTTCTTTTTTCTTTCTGTGAATGACACCACCATCCATTTACTCAGTTACCCAAGCTCATAAGTTTGTGTTATTTCCACTCCCCATACCCTGTCAGATTCCAAGACTTGTGGAATAATCTCTCTGTTCTCTCAATTTCCAGTGTTGTCTCCCTGTTTCAAAACCTCTTTACTTACCTTTTTGTGTTATTATTCAAGCAAGTTCCAAACAGCCTTTCTGCCTCCTGTCTCACCTAATTTACTCTGCACACCACTATGGTGAATCTTCACCCAGGCATATATCCATTCATTCCTCAACTATTTACTGAGCACCCATGCTACAGGTAGAAGTGAAAAATATAAATATGGATATGATATTGATAGAAATGGCATTTATTATTGTGCCTTGCATTGTTCTAAGTTCTTTACATGTTTTAGCTCATTACATTCTCTTTAAAAATTAAGAACAAGGTATAATTTTTGTCTATACTTTAGAAATTAAAAGAGAAAACAGGCATAGAAAAAGTAAATAATTTATCTAAGCTTGCAGCTTCTCTCATAAGGAGTTCAGTGAGATAATTAAGCCCTATAGAAAATGACTGGAGTGACTATTTTCTCAGTTCTTCCAAGAACATATAGCTAACACCATTCTAGTAACGTAGGAAATAAATTAATGCATTGTATAGAACAATTGCTTTGGAGTGTTAGTGCTTAATTCTCTGATGGAACCCTAGTAAGAGCAGTCATGTCATGGGACTAGCAAATGATAGTTTTGATCTCAGTCTGTTGACTCTGTGCCCATGCTCTCAGCCACTATGAATTGCTGAGACATGCAATAGTGGACAATGTTCATTGTCACAGCTGTACAGCACCCAATTCCTTCCTGTTGTTGGGATTCTCTCATTTCGTACGGAGCCTTGTCTTGCATTTAGAAAGTTGAAATTGTCCTCCTTCTCTCTGCCCTATGGTAGCCAGACATAGACCAGTAATTCAGATTCCATCATAGGGCTCTGCACTTTGAGACTGGAAAGAGTAACTCAGTGACACAGGGAATGTTAGGGAGTCCTCACAGTCACTGAGGCCATGTCAGCAACAGTGTAACACAGTAATGGTGTCCACTACATGAATAACAGCATGCCAGCCAGAGAATCTTACAGCCATATCCTATTCTTGGTCCTTTGATGCTCTCTTCGTTTCTGTTCAACTGTATTGCAGGGTGAAAAATACATACAGTCTCATCAGATCTGATAAGAAGTTGGCCTATAATATTCAGGATTATCAAGAAGACTATTTGAAACATGGATTTGTGTCTAAAATTGTAAATGCTGGTTCACCTCACCCTAAGATTACATATTTTATGTTCATTTTGTATGTAAGGTCAGCCCTCCGTATCTGTGGATAGCGCACCCATGAATTCAAACAACCGCAGATAGAATTTTTTTTTTAATTGGGTTCGTAAAGACATTTTTTCTTGTCATTATTTTATAAACAATATAATAAAACAACTATTTATATAGCACGTGCATTATGTTAGGTATTATAAGTAATCTAGAGATGATTTAAAGTATATGGGAAGATGTGCATAGGCTATACATAAATACTAAGGCATTTTATATCAGGGACTTGAGCATCCGTGAATTTTGGTATTTAAAGGAAATCCTGGAACCAATCTCCCATGGATACTGAGGGAGGACTGTATATATACATATATACAGTTATGTACCACATAACATTTTAGGCAACAATAATTTTGCATATATTAATGATGATCCCATAATATTATAATACCATATTTTACTGTATCTTTTCTAGGTTTAGATACACAAATGTTTACCATTTTGTTGCAATTTCCTACAGTATTCAGTAAAGTAATGTACTGTATAGGTTCATAGCTTAGAAGCAACAGGCTATACCATATAACCTAGGTGTCTAGTAGGCTATCCCATCCAGGTTTGTGTAAGTGCACTCTCTGATGTTTGCACAACAACAAAATTGCCTAATAATGCATTTCTCAGAACATATCCTCCTCATTAAGTGGTGCATGACTATATATACATGATATAGGATGAAACGAAGCATTATTTATAGTTTAGCATTATTATTACACATTAACTCTTTAAAGACAGAGCAGCTTATTGCTAAACGTGTGCCTCTTAGAGTTGTGAGGATTACATTTATATCTATCTATATCTTTATATCTATATAGCTGTATATAGATATATAAATGTTAGTGTGGTGAGTGACTATAATTGTATAAATAAATCCATGTTTCATATATTATATACATAATGTATAATATATACACTAAAGAAGCAGATGCACTGGGGAAGGGGACATATGCTTTTCTTTTTAACTGACATTGTAGAGGTCTCTAAGCTTTTTTGATCAAACATCCTAAATTTATCATTTAAAATCTCTCATGGTTTCTTCTAGGGTTTTAAAATTTTCATTTCGTTATATTTAAACATTTCACATCTTTGGAATTTATTTTGGCTAAAGGAGTGAAGGAGGGATCCCTCTACTATTTTCTCTCCCCACCACCTTATTTTCTAAGGCCAAACCAACTCTATGAATTGTCAGTACTCCATCCTCAGCCTAATGTTATAAAAACTATCTTCAAAATATTCTGTAAGACATTTGTTATAGATCATTTATTTGCTAAAAAAAAAAAAAAAAAAAAAAAAAAAATTGTGGTTAAGGGAACATGAGGTTCCAGCGTGCTTGGATTTAAATCAGGAGTCTCAGAGCCGGTTTACATGGATTTTGCAGTACAGTCTGACAAGACTGGCCTGATAGTCTTGCAGTAAAGCCCCATGTGCCACAGGCTTCTTGAGTGATGGCTTGGCACTTGCTCTTCTTCTCCTGACAAAGATTAACAGCTACAAATTGGTTGCCTTCCCCGACCCCCAGCCCCTTGCTGCCATGCTGACCACCTGTTTTTTCTGGGACTTATTTTGTTCAGGGCTGCCTCCCTGGCCACTCTGTGTTGGAGTGGCTTCAAGGAGGCTCTCTCTGTCCAGTCCAGCCTTATATCAGAACTTTCTTTGTTAAGTGAGGGATTTTTGTGCCACTTCTTTTTGGAGAGCTCTGTGCTGTACTCAAGTTCCAGAGTTCAAACTTCAGTTTTAATAACCAGTCGTTTTGTGATCTTGGGCAAGTTACTTACCTTCTCTATGCCTCTGTTTCATTGCTTGTAAATAGGGAAAATAATATTACCTATCTCACAAGGTCATCAGGATTAAATTAGTTAATACTTAGAATATTTCTCAGCATATGGTATATCATTGATACTTAACAATACTCCTTAATATGTGGAGAATTTTAGGTCTATCTTGGAATCTATGCCTGTTTAGGTTTCAGTTCCACTACATTTGGCTGGTATTTGTAGGGGGCAAGGCCCTTGGCCCCCTGAAGTTTCCCTAAAAATCACTGGCATAAGGCATATTGATTAATAGGAGAATAGGTATACATGTTTATTTAACGTGTATACAAGGGAGCCTTCAGAATGAAGATTCAATTCCCCAGTGAAGTATAGAAGCTTATATAACATCTTTTAAAATGTATTCATTTATTTATTTTTAGAGATGGGGTTTTGCTCTGTCACTCAGACTGTAATGCAGTGACGTGATCATAGCTCATTATAACCTCCAACTTGTAGCTCAGGCAACCTCCTGCTCAGCCTTCCAAGTACCTGGGACTATAGGCACATGCCACCATGCCTGGCTATTTCTTTTATCTTTTTTGTAGAGACAGGGTCAGACTATGTTGCTGATCTTGAACTGGCCTTAAGCAATCTCACCTTGACCTCCCAAAGTGCTGAGATTACAGGCGTGAGCCACCCCATCAGGCCCTTACATATCATCTTAAAGTTACAGAAAGAATTGGGGCTTGGATCCTTGCAAAACATGAGAAATTCTATTGAGGAACAGTAAAGGATTACTAGGGAGAATGAATGGTTGGGGAACATAGATTACCTGGTAAGTAGTTCTCTTTAGAATGTGAATGAGTCTAAGAGACAGACATTATCTTGTAGAGTCTTTTCTTGTGTGCTTACATTCTTGGTCTTCTTTTCTGCAATAGGTAATGAGATAACAGGGAGGGAAGAAAAATCCATTGTCTTCCTTGGTGAGTTCAGACTTTAGGCAGATAAAGGAACTTCAGAGAACAACTTTATCCTATGCTTTAAGAGAGACTATTATGGGGAGTGAGGAAAGTCAGAGCGACCTTAAAGCTTCTTCAGTTACTGTGACCAAATGTTATATTTTGGGTAATCAGTCTTTGAGCTCTAACATATTCTTTTTGGTTATAGTTTGCTGTGTGGCTCTTTCCTTATTTCATTAAAAATAAAACTTTCTTCCATTTTATATTTTCTTTCTTTTGCGTGTCCATGGTGATTGATTTAATATGGGAAGAATATCTCTTCACCTCAGTTTTTCAATGTAACCTAAAGAGATCATTTTATTGTAGGGGAGGAAAAAAATATTTTCCTCCGCTATGCTTCATAGTTCTTAGTTGGGATAGACCCCTGTAACAAAAGACAGCTTAACAAGAGAAAAACAAAAAAGTTTATTAACATGTATGCCTTATGTATATATTGGGAGATACTGAGAGCAAAAAGTAAATCTCAAAAGAAATGGCTTTGAATTTAGGCTTAAATACTATCTTCAGTTGAAACAAAGAAAGAAAGGTGTGGAGGGGAAGCAGTTATGGAAATGTGACTAGAAAAAACATAGTAAACAAGGGTAACATTTGTTATGCAAATTTAAGTAGGTACCTTCCCCACTGATAAGAGTTTCTAGTGATTTAGAGTAAGCCTTCTCTTTCTGGTATGGAGTGGGAGACACCCTTACAAATGGAGTTTTTTTCAATAGATGTGAATTTCTCTTACAAAAGGGTAACTTCTCTGTTTTTAGAGCTTCTCCTGTGTCTGTAGTTTCTTAGAATAATCAACTGAAAATAATTCTTATGTCAAAGAGGCATATTTTGGGGTGGCATATTCTGGACTCCTACACTATACATATATAACACATTTATAGTTATAAGAAGAAAATATATAATTTCTCTCTTTCTCTCTCTTCTTGAAGTATTTTCAATATCTGCTTGAATAATTCTTAAAAACACATTCATTTATCCGGAAACAATTCAGATACCTTGAGTTTTTTTCTTTGTTGTTCCTCTATTGTATTGTTTTTATTTTAGAAATCTCTAAACACTCATTTTATAGAAATGCTATCCAATTTGAAGAGTTGGGGAAGAGTATGATATAATCGTCTTTCATTTTCAATAAATAACTGCAAACTAATAGGTACAGTTTTATTTGGGTAAATTTTAAAACCCTTTTCTCCAGCAATTGTACAAATTTTCCTAAAATTGTTTTGTATAAATGCAGCAGTTGTCCTTTCAGATTAGTTCCCTTTGAGCTTACATTGTGTTTCTCCACACAAGATGTTATGCCCAGACCGTTTATTCCCCAAAGAAGACCACCAGAGTCCAGAGTCAAAGCTAAGCAGCAAGGATCTTTATTACAGGTTCGAACCTGGAACTCTCACTTGCTCGTGAAACGAGACGGGCAGGAGAGCTCCCCCGCTGAGTCCTGAACAGCGTTATATAGTCTAAGGAAAGTGGGCATAGAATCATTGTACAGAATAGATGTATGATTGGCTGGAGTTCAAACAAAGTGATTTGGCAAACTATGATTGGTTCCCACCATTTCTGATATTTCAGTTCAACTCTTGAGGCGGAAGAGCAGTTTTACACAAAGGCAGTTAATCACGTCAGGCTGCACAACCAGTTTATGGTTATCTTACTTAAACACATCTTGTGACCTGGCCTCAGAAAGAAAAACAGGTACTAGTTATCTTACTTACGAAATCTCTGGTACGTGCAGAGATTAGGGAGCGGAACAAAGGGTTTAGCAATAGGGTGTGTAGCGAAGGGGGGGCGGGTACGCATTTTTGTGTCTTTGTGTCCTTTCAAAGACATGGCTAATTTCTCAAAATATGCCTTATAGAATTGTTGCAAAGATCAAATCAGACCAAATCATGTAATGATTAAAAAACAATAACACTTAGAACCATGCTTGGTGCCTGGCATGCAGTAAGTACTCAATTAATGTTTGCTATTATTGTTATCCTCTTTTGTCCTACAGGAGGAAATTTCTCCCTTTAGAATGTCTTCCTAAACATTGAGCTGTGGTCATTTATATCACACACAGAGCTCCCTTCGGCCTTCTGTCTCCTTCCCATTTTCAGACACCCACAGAGAAACCCCACAGGGATTCAACAGCATCCTTTTGTGGCCCTTTTACTAAATTTAAGTTTTGTGTTTCATCCCAGCTTCCTTGTCTTCTTTTATTCAGATTAGAAAACCCTCGGTGAAACCATTTGTAAACTGTACTTGAAATGCAGGGTTCAGACGCCCCTGTGAGCCATACTTTTAGAGGTAAAAATGGTTCAGTGCAACTGTTTGTTTGAACTTGTTGAATATCTATGGGTGGAACATCCGTTTCTGATTATTTTATGTCTGAATAACAGCTGGCTTAATGTTTTGAAGGCATAGCATTGAGCCTTGGCAGACGTCCATTTGAGGTTTTGTTGTTGTTGTTGTAGTTATTGTTAGCTATGTGACCCAGGTGAGGTACCTAAAAGCTCAGTGCCTCAGCTTCCTTAGCTGGGTAGTGGGGATAGCTAACAATAATGACTGTCCTGCTGGATGAAGGTGAAGATTAAAGGAGTTAAGTATATAAAGTTTTTAGCACATTATAAAAATAAAACATATTATTAAGTTGTATTATTTTATTATTGTTAAATAAAAATTATTCATGACACTTGTTAAAGAACAGTGAGGCAGACTATAGTCAGAACTGTTGCAATAGGTATAGGGACCACTGTAATGGGGTTTTGCATTTGGGGAGAAACATGGGGCTCAACTTCAAATATAACAAGGAAAAGGGGAATTTACAACCCAGGATGAGGGGTGGAAAAAGGCATTTCATGCAAATGGACATTAAAAGCGAGCAGGAGTAGCTATTCTTATTTCAGACAAAACAAACTTTAAAGTAACAGCAGTTGAAAGAGACAAAGAGGGATATTTTATAATGGTAAAAGGCCTTGTCCCACAGGAAAATATCATAATCCTAAACATATATGCACCTAACACTGGAGCTCCCAAATTTGTAAAACAATTACTAGTAGACTTAAGAAATGAGATAGCAACAGATTAGTAGTGGGGGATTCCAATACTCCACTGACAGCACTAGACAGGTCATCAAGACAGAAAGTCAATAAAGAAACAATGGATTTAAGCTATACCTTAGAACAAATGGATGCAACAAATATGTACAGAACATTTTATCCAATAACTGCAGAATACACATTCTATTCAACAGCACATGGAACTTTCTCCAAGATAGACCATATGATAGGCCACAAAATAAGCCTAATAGATTTAAGAAAATTGAAATTATATCAATTTTCAGGCCACAGTGGAATAAAACTGGAAATAACTCCAAAAGAAACCTTCAAAACCATGCAAATATATGGAAATTAAATAACCTGCTCCTGAATGATAATTGGGTCAAAAACAAAATCAAGATGGAAACTAAAAAATTCTTCGAACTGAACGACAATAGTGACACAACCTATCAAAACCTTTGGGATACAACAAAGGTGGTGCTAAAAGGAAAGTTCATAGCCCTAAATGCCTACATCAAAAAGACTGAAGGAGCACAAACTGATATTCTAAGGTCACACCTCAAGGATCTAGAGTAACAAGAACAAACCAAACCCAAACCTAGCAGAATAAAGGAAATAGCCAAATCAGAGCAGAACTAAATGAAATTGAAACACACAAAAAAACCCCAAAAGATTAATGAAACAAAAGACTCATTCTTTGAACAGATAAATAAAATTGATAGACAATTAGCACAATTAACCAAGAAAAGAAGAGAGAAAATCCAAATAACCTCAATAAGAAATGAAATGGGAGCTATTACAACTGACACCACAGAAATCCAAAATATCATCCAAGGCGACTATGAACGCCTTTACACACATAAACTTGAAAACCTAGAAGAGATGGATACATTCCTGGAAAAATACAACTCTCCTAGCTTAAATCAGGAAGAATTAGATACCCTGAACAGGGCAATAACATGAAGCAAGATTGGAATGGTAATTAAAAAATTACCAACAAAAACACTCCAGGACCAGACAGATTCACAGCAGAATACTACCAGACATTCAAAGAAGAATTGGTTCCAATCTTTTTGACACTATTCCACAAGATAGAGTAAGAGGGAACACTTACTAATTCATTCCATGAAGCCAGCATCACCCTAATACCAAAACCAGGAAAGGACATAACAAAAAAAGAAAACTGCAGATTGATATCCCTGATGAACAGAGACATTAACATCCCTAACAAAATACTAGCTAACTGAATCCAACAACATATCAAAAAGATAATCCACCATCATTAAGTGGGTTTCATACCAGAGATGCAGGGACGGTAATGGTTTAACATACGCAAGTGAATAAATGTGATACACCTAGGCAAAAATTCACACTTTGATAACATCTGCATTTTACAATAATCTTTAAGTCTGTTTTTATTTCTGAAAAATTAAAGTCACATGAACTAAAAAGTACCATAGCTTTTATCTTCCCTTTCAAAAATATTTCATCCAAGCGCTTATCCTTCTTTAAGTCAATTAATTAGAGCTCTTTTTCTTATAGACATCACACACACAACACATGTATGTCCACACAGACAGGCAGAAGAAGATCCAGTAGCTATAAAATTTTTCCTTTGCCAGTCTCCTAATTGCTTATTGGCTTCTGGGTGGAGCCCTTTAAGAGCAAGGTTTGGAAAGCATGCAGTTTCTAGGGCCTAATAAACAAGTGTAGCTGGAAGACAAAAACAGATTTTGAGAGGGATCTATACACCTCTAATTCCTGGCACTTCATAAGGAAAACAGGTGTCTCCAAAAATTGAAACTGTGGTACCTTTTCTGTTTTTCCCAAAGAGTCCCAGGCCATCAGAAATTATCTCAGAACCTCTCATGCATTCAGAAGAGTGGCAAGGCAAAATAGAGTTCAGTCGACTGAGAAGAAAAAACCTTTTCCCAGCAAAACAAGATCCAAGAAGAGAAAACCACAAAGTCCTTTTAAATATACCCATAACTTGGATATCCACTTTTAATTAAGCTGAGCGCTCTTTAAGAAAATTCTTTTAAGTCCCTTATTACCCGACTTTAGCCATGCCAAGCAGCCAATATTTCTGGCTTTTTAACTTTACCAAAGGTAACCTCCCAACTACTCCGAGAAAGGAAAATACAAGGTGGTTCATGGAAGGGAAGATAATCAACAAATGGCAAAAGTCACACAGATATCAAACCAGAAAGGACTCATTCCCTAAGCCAGGATTGAACTTGGGCCACCACTGTAAATGGTGAAGGCTAAAACAAAGCATTGCCACGTGGTTACAGGTCACACTCCCAATAATTTAAAACAAGATGGAGGCCTTCAGCAAAGTTTGCCACTGACCAGTTTGCTGGGCTTGGACAGTGGGGCCTATGCAATCCTAGGCCCACATCCCATCCTAAAGTACCCCTCTTTCTGACAGAACCGTAAAGAAAGACATACAAAACACACCAGATTCAGTATAGCTTAAGACCAACTTCAAAAATCCTTTTTTTTTTTTTGAATAATTAAAACTTTACAGAGAATATAAAATATAAACAGTGATTGTTGGAGTCCTGGTCTAGTCAAACGTCTTCTAAAAGGAAAATAAAACAGCCTCTCACATAGAAAAGTTAATGCCTGGCCTGGTGGAGAAAAGAGAAAAAACAGCTTAAAGTGCAGAGTTGGAAGTGTATTAGTCTGTTTTCACACTGCTGATAAACACATATCCAAGACCGGGAAGAAAAATAGGCTTAATGGATTCACAGTTCCATGTGGTTGGGGAGGTCTCACCATCATGGCAGAAAGTGAAAAGCACCTCTTACATGGTGGCTGCCAGAGAAAATGAGAATCAAGGGAAAGGGTTTCCCCTTATAAAACCATCAGATCTTGTGAGACTTATTCACTACCACAAGACGGTATGGGAGAAACTGCCCTCATGATTCAATTATCTTCCATAGGGTCCCACCCACAACACTTGGGTATTACGGGAACTACGATTCAAGATGAGATTTGGGTGGGGCACAGCCAAACCATATCAGAAAGATGCCTGGGGAAAGAACTGCTTATTCTTATGTAAATAATTTTCTCCAACGGGGAGAGAAACTTAATTGCTCTTTCTTCCAAGGGGCTCAGACAGAGCGGGACTCCTCAGCCAGGGGAGGGGAGGCCAGGGGAGGGGAAGACATCCTGGATGTATGTTGGGGAACACTGGCCAGCCTGCCACGTGGGGGCCTTGGGCCATGTGCTCCAGCCCCACCTGGGAGGGGAAGGGAGCAGGGAGCCACTGCTCACCCGTCTGTCCTGTGCGCATGCCTACAGTCATTGGGGTGGGGGGTGAAACACCCCCAATATTGTGAAAGAAAGGATAGGTGCCAGTACAGTCTCAAAAAAAGAAGGAAAATGCCATAGAAAAGTCTGGATTGGACCAAGACTGACATTCCTGACCCCTGAGAGCAACGAGGTGGGGCACAGTTTACCCTCAGAAGAAGTCCAAGGACAAAAAGTCTCAGAAACAAAAGGGACAAACATTTTTTTGGTCTGCATTTTACTCACCTTTCCTCATATACCAGTATGGGCCACCAAAATGATCCAGGATTTTTTGCTCCTTAGTTCAGCTAAAATCCAGGTTCTTGTCACAAGACCAGGAAAAATTAGGCACATGGACACATTGAAAAGTGAGGAGAGCGGAATTTATTAAAAGAAAGCTCTGAGCAAAAAGAAACCAAAAGAGGTCCTTCCAACAGGCTTCCACCTCACAGATTGAATGCCAGGCCACCACACACACACAAACTGAAGAGGCCACGCTCCTCCCCACTGCATAAGGCACGAATCCCCAGTGGCTCCACCCCATTCTTCCAGTGTGCAGGCAGGCCCCTAGTCCATTGTGGGCATGTCCAGACAAGGGCCTGGGCAGGTTCTCTCATGTGCATAAAAGCATCTGATGTAAATACTTGTGGGGTGGGTTGGAGATTCTCCAGGGATCCTCCCTTATCTGCCTCCTGCAACTGTCACATAATTTCAGACAAGTTTCCTCTGAAGATTGAAAATACACTGCTTATTGTTTTGTTTCATAGGAGGCCATGTCTTACAATGGCTAAGTATATGAACTTTGGAGAAAAAAATGACTTGGATTTTAATTCTGGTTATGTCACTTTCTAATTATGTGACCTTGGGCATTGCTATGGTTTGAATATTTATGTCCCCTCCAAAATTTATGTTGAAACATAATCCCCAATGCAACAGTACTAAGATGTTTGGCCTTTAAAAGTTTCTTAGGCCATGGAGCTTTGCCCTCATGATTGGATTAGGGCCTTGTGAAAGGACTGGAAGAAACTAGCTAGGTCCTTTTGCATTTTGCTTTCTGCCACATGCGGCATCTGCAGGAAGGCACCATCTTGGACACAGAGAGAGCAACACTCACCTAACACTGAATCTGCTGGCACCTTGATCTTGAACTTCCTAGCTTCCAGAATTGTGAGAAATAAATTTTTAGTATTTATAGATTACCCAGTCTGTGGTATTTTGTTATAGCAGCATTAATGGACTATGACAGGCATGTTAACTCTCAGATCCTCAGTTTTCTCATCTAGAATCTTTGAACCTAGTACCTACCATATAAGAATATTATAAAGACTAAATTAGACGATGCTTGGAAAAGATATCACATAGGTGCTCAGTGTATTAGCACTGGAGTCTCTTCCTTGTACTTTGAAATGTACCTGCTATGGTTTGAATGTTTGTTCCCTCTAAAACTCATATGGCAATTTCATTGCCATTGTTACAGTATTAAGAGATGAAACTTTAAAGAAATGATTAGGGCATGTGGGCTCTGCCCTCATAAGTAGGACTAATACCTTTCATAAAAGGGCAAGTTTGGCCCTCTTCTTTCTCTTTTCCCTTCTTCCATGTGATGGTGCAGCAAGAAGACCTTCGCCAAATGCTGGCACGTTATTATTGGACTTCCCAGCCTCTAGAACTGGGAGCCAATACATTTCTATTTGCTATAAATTACTCAGTCTATTAGTCTGTGGTTTTCTATTATAGCAACACAAACAGACTAAGACAGTAACTTATACATATCATGATGAAATATGTGAGAAATGCATCCAATTATATCAATATGACACAGCAATTAGGACTAAGAGCTAAGATCATCTGTGTCAACGTGACTTAGTTATTTGTTCCAAGAAAACCTTGCCCAGGAAAGATAAGACTGCAAACCAATAAATAGTTTCAGTCTTCACTTCAGGAAATTCCTACAAGTCACTTTATCTGAGACAACAGCCTGCTCTCCTGAAAAACAATTTATATATTAAACGGTTTATTTACCAAGGCTTGCTTGAAGACCTTGTGTCTACCAATCTTAAACCATTATGTTACAAACTGCTCAGTCTTGATCAGGATACCATACTGAAATCCACACCTTAAACCAGACCCCAGGTCCTTTTAAATATCCTCTTTTGATCTTTTGATTTTTTTTTTTTTTTTTTGAGACAGAACCTTGCTCTATTGCCCAGGCTAGAGTGCAGTGGTGCAATCTCAGCTCACTGCAACCTCCGCCTTCCAAACTTAAGAGATTCTCATGCCTCAGCCTCCCAAGTAGCTGGGATTACAGGTGTGTGCCACCATGCCAGGCTAATTTTTATATTTTTAGTAGACATGGAGTTTCACCATCTTGGCCAGGCTGGTCTTGAACTCCTGGCCTCGAGTGATCCGTCTGCCTTGACCTCCCAAAGTGCTGGGATTACAGGCATGAGCCATTGCACCTCGCCTGATCTGATTCTGATCTGGCCCCTGGATACTTTTCTGGCCTCATCTCCTATGATGCCTTACTTGCTAATTGGACTCCAGCCACACTGACATACTTGTTGCATTTCAAATGCTCCAGGAATACTGACACCACTGGATTTTATATTTGTTTGTCCCATGTATATCCACATGATTCACTCTCTTATTTCATTCACATCTTTGTAAAAATGTCTCATTAGCAGAGTGACTTTTCTAAGCACTTCATGTAAAATTAACTCTCCAAGTACTGTTTATTCCTAATTTGCTTTTCTCCATAGCACTTATAATAACCTATTGTATAGCTTTATGTGTGTGTGTATACACATATTTGTCTATCTTCCTCTTATTAGAATGCAAGCATCATTAGAGAAGTGACTTTACTTTTGTTTGTCATTATATCCCTAGTACTAAACAGTGCCTGAAACATGGCAATGAATATTATTTGATGAATATTTGATATATATTTATTGATGAATAAATATTTGATGAATATTCATTATATGGTTTGGCTGTGCCTCCACCCAATCTCATCTTGAACTGTAGTTCCCATAATTCCCATGTGTCATGGGAGGGTCCTGGTAGGAGGTAATTTAATCATGGGGGCGGTTACCCTCATGCTGGTGTTCTCATGATAGTGAGTGAGTTCTCACAAGATTTGGTGGTTTTACAAGGGGCTTTCCCCACTTTTGCTCAGCCCTTCTCCTTGCTGTTGCCATGTGAAGAAGGACGTGTTTGCTTCCCCTTCTGCCATGATTCTAAGTTTCCTGAGGCCTCCCCAGCCATGCTGAACTGAAGTCAATTAAAACTCTTTCCTTTATAAATTACCAAGTCTTGGTTATGTCCTCATTAGCAGTGTGACAACAGATTAATACAATTCATCAAGTAAATATTTGACAAATAAAGAAGTGAAATGAGGGACAAGTGAAAGTATAAAGAGACTTGATAGAGTCTCAGTTGTTGACACTTGCTAGAAGCAGCCATTTCATCCAATCCAAATTTGGATGCCCTGTGGATGTTTCTGGCATGAATCAGACTGTTTAGAGCAGTGGTATCCAAAATTGATCATGTCATTTCTTGCTTAAAACCCTTTAATAGTTTCCTATTGGTCAGGAGTTGGTAAACTATCGCCTAAGGGCCAGATCCATTCTGACGCCTGTATCTTGTACACAGAGTTTTATTGGATCACAGCCATGCTCATTCATTTATGTATTGTCTGTGATTATTTTCTTGCTCTAACAGCACAATCGAGTAGTTGCAACAGAGACCATATGGACCAGAAAGCCTAAAATATTTATGATCTTGTATTTTACAAAAAAAAAAAAAAAAAATCTGACCCCTGCTATTGGCCAAATTAAGTACAATGTTCTTCAGACCTGTCTCATACCTGGAAGAACAGCAGTATAGAATTTAGCTAAGAGTTTGGAATTATGTAAGTTCTTCAGGGGTCAAGGGAAAACTTTCCTATTGCTGTCTGAAGTTTTGCTGAAAATCGCTGACAAAAGGCAGATTAATAGGGGAAAAGACATATATTTATTTGATCATAGTTTTTTACATGACATGGGAGCCTTCAGAATAAAGACCCAAAGATACAGGGAAAACTGTCCATTTTTATGCTTAGGTTCAACAAAGTATGGATGGCTTTGTAGAAATATAATTGGACAAAAAGTTATGATCTAATGCCAACAGATTGAGTGGGGAAACCCAGCATGTCCTTTCTGTCTGGATTCTTCTTGGCCTCCTTGAATAGCATTCTTTCCTTCTGGGTGTGGGACAGAACCCTCTGTTGATTAGGGCTCTCATGACCTACAATCAAACAAGGTAGGTCAGATAATTTCTTTATAGACGGTTTTTACACACAAAGGAAGAGGTGGGTGGTGGTGGGGAATTAGTGTAATAATTTTAGGTTTTATGGCTGGTTCTGGGGAAAAGGGGTTCTGACTTCTATGGCCCACCTTAGGAAAGAGGAATTCTAGTGTCTATGGCTACTTCAGGGGAAAATGAAGGCCAGAGAAAGAGGGTAAGAGAAGCAAGAAAGATGCTTCTGAGGATTTCAGTTTGGGGTATCGTTTTCTGAGACCGTGCAGTTAAAATGTCAACTCAGACAATTATTAGCTGTGAGAACTTGTATGAGTTACTTGCCTTTCTGAGCCTCATTTTCTTCATCTGGAAAATGAGGATCCTAATGGTGCTTACCTCAGTTGTTAGAATTAAATGATTGTCTTTAAGGTTCTTACCAGTCTTCCATATAGCAGGCACACATGCAATTTAATCTATAATTTTTATTGCTGACTCTCTGGCTACTTCATGCCCTGTGCTTCATTTATTATTCACACTCAACTGCTGAGAGTTCCTGTACATTGCAAGTTGCTTCTTGCTTCTCTAAGTTGCCTACTAATTTCCTTTGCTCGGAACACATAATTAAAACTTTACTTGGCTTTGCAGACCTCCATTAAGGTTCCTTCTCCTCTTAGAAAACTTCCCTGAAAGCTAAGGGTAGAGTCATGGGTCCACTGTGGTACTATAGTGGTCTTGCAGTCAGGCCCCTCTTTTAGGACTGAACAGATCAAGTTGAAATGTTGTAAGTTCTGTCTCCCACACTAAGAGTTCTTAGTGATGGTGGTAGAAGGAGGAGAGGGGAATTCTTACCCATTTTCCTATTCCAGTACCTGGTACAGTGCCTCTAATATAGCTAATGTTTTTCACTATCTCAGTTACTCTGAGGAGGATATATTCCCTTTTGTTCATTCCCTTTTGTTCAGATGCTGCTTATAGCTGTTTCTGATTGAAAAGAAAGTATCGATGCTGGCTTACATTTCCAGTAAAAAAGTGAGGTGGGAGCTGCTTCAACTCAGAATCTGCTCTGATAGGCTCAGTTGGCTCAGGGCAAACTGCAAGCACAGAGCAGTCAATTCCCTATACAGGTACCTATCATAGCCATGGTGGAATGAAATGAGCAATGCATTATTTTCTGATGACATTTGGTGGCTTCAGTCACACCTCTGTCACTTATTAACTATGTAGTTTGTTACTTCTCTCAGCCTCAGTTTCTTTGAAAACCCGGGAAAAATTCTCCTCTCACTGACTTAGTATGAGGTTACATAAGTTTAGTAAAAGTTCTTGGTAAATTGTTCTACACACATTAAGCCCAATTATACTTAAGTCATTTAAATGAGCCCATTGTCCTGGTTTATTGCATGGGAGCAAAAATGGGACTAACATGGGTTTGTTTATAAATTAGTCCATTTGGTAAAGACAAGGCTGGTCCTATGTGGTTGGCCCAGTCCATCAGATTAGTATAGGCCATAAGTACTTGTGTGTTAAATACGTTAACACAAAATAATATTTGACCCAATGATGTAATAGTCTTGAAAATATTCCTTCATAGAAGATATAGCCTAATTATCTAGAAATTCCTTTGAGGTGTTTTATTTTAGAGGGATAGTTATCTCTATGGCCCAAAAGCACGATGACAATTCTGTTTCTAATATTTTTCTCTGCCATATAACCAACTACAAACTTTGCAACTTACAACAATACATATTTATTATCTCACGGTTTCTGTGGGTCAGAAATCTATGTATGGCTTACCTGGGTCCTTTGCTTAGTGTCTCACAAAGCTGCAATCAAGGTGTCAACCAAGACTGAGTTCTCATCAGAGGCTCAATTAGGGAAGGATCAGCTCCCAAGTTCCCTTAGATGGTTGGCAGCATTCTTTTTCCCGAGGCTATAAGATTCATGACAGCTTGCCTCTTTAAAGCCAGAGAGAGAGAGAGAGAGAGACAGAAAGTGAGACTGAACAACAGACAGAGAGAGAGAGAAAGAGAGAGAGGGAGAGAGGGAGGGAGATTCTAATAAGGACACATGATAACCTACATTCCATTATCTTTGTTACATTAGATTGGTTAAAAGAAAGCCACAGGTCCTGCCCACACTCAAGGGGAGAAGATTACACAAAGGCATGAATACCAGGAGGCAGGAATCTTTGGAGCCAACTTAAAGTCTGTTTACCACACTGTGCAACTCCAAAAGTATCTTATTCCTTCATTTAACACTAGCATGTGTGTCTGTGTGTGTCTGTATGCATGTGTTTCCAGAGTGGTGGTATGCTCTATGAAAAAAGAGACTTTTGTTTCTGTTGTTCATAATCGCATCTTCAGCACCTAGAACAATGCCTGGGATTATAAAAGATGCTCAGTATATACTTGTAGAAGGAATGAATTAATGAACAAATGAATTAATGAACCCAGTATGTGCATGACACTGACAATTGTTTTGGACCATGGCACTACATGATACATTTAGTTTGAAGCATTTTGTATACATAAATAGCATAAACCATTATCCTTTTAGTGATAATGAACTCTAAAAGCATTTGACAAGAGTTATGGGATTATTTTGAATTCAGTGAAGACATGTAGCTATTACATTTCTGAAGCCCAGTGATTTTTATGATGTAAAATTTATGACCAAGTCACCTTTCTAAAACTAATTATGAGAAAATAGAACTTTCAAAAGAGTTGGAGAATTCTAACACGATTTAAAAAGCATTTGACCCTGCCTTTTCTCCATCAAATCTCTTTTCTTTTTTGCATGGGACAAATTTTCATCTTAGCCTTTGAAGAGTTATGCCCTGCAGTAACTTGTAATGACTACCATCTGTTAAGGAGAAATCTTTAACATTATAGAATTATAGAATTGTTATAGCTTTAGGGTTCCTTGATCCTGAATACTGAGAAATAGCACCTCATGACTTCAGCAGATGCTTTTCTTGTTTATAGTCAATTTCCTGTGTCAAGAAGCCAGTCCTTGCTCCATTCTCACAGAAAGAAAACATTCCATATTCCATAGTGGAGTATGAAAGAAAAAAAAAAGAAAAAAAGGCAGAATGTTTTGGATGCCAAACAGCACATGGAGAGCTTTGTATGCCAGGACATCTTGGAACACTGGTGATGGGATGCCTTCTCACAGTTGCTAGAACCCCTCTGATGAGAAGTCTTTCTGGAAAAAAAAAAAAAAAAAAAAAAAAAGACAATCAACATTCCGCAAAGGGTGACATTTTCTATTAAATTATCTCCACTTTTTATGTAACAGCTGCAACAACTTTATGTGGCTTTTCCTAATGATACCTCATCTTACAAGCACATGAAGTATCAAAATAGTTTATCAATGGCTCCCTCTAAATTCACAATGTTTCAGAGTAATGACTCCCCACTTCACCTGAAAGTTCCCAGTTCTACCCCAACAATCCCAGATGCCTGTTATTGGTGCCTATTACAATACAAAACATTAAAATTGGCCACTGAATATGAAGGGCAGACTATTTTAGTGGCTTCCCGATATTCCTCTAAAGCACAGAATGTCATTCTTCAAAAAAACTTGGAGGTGGGATGGTCATTGAAGATTTAGAACAGTGCTTAACCCACTCCATAAATATTCACTGAATGAATGATCAATTAACTTCTCTAGGTTTCATGTTAATTAAAAAGAAGGTAGTTTCATAGTTTTCATGTTTTAGTAAGTTGGTATTAAATGCAATGGTTGTAAATCCGTATGTTTTTTAAATACACTCAACTTGCGCCTATGTCCTTTATAGTAAATTGTTACTTTTTTGCACATGTGTTTAATACAGTAAATTATATACGTTATTGATAAAGAACACAATCTCTTGAAGAAATTTTTCAGATTAATCTAGATCAAGCATTTTGGGCCATGGAATTTGATGTCTCATGTATTAAAGTGCTGGTTTTGAACATTAAATTTGTGCTTCAAACCTCCTAACTTTTGTTAGGCTTTAATATTCAGAAGAAACTCTGTAGTTATTTGGATACACATTGGATATATTCTTAAATCAATTTCATAAACTTTAAGGTTCTGTTTTTTCTGACTCTGTGTGGGTCTAGGCTAATGTGTGTGTTTGTGTCTTAGTTTTTAACAGATATTTTTTAAAAGTTAAAATTAAAGATAGAAAAAATACTTATAGAGTAAGGATATAAAGACAATATTTCTGTACAACTGTACAATGTGTTTGTGTGATAAGCTAAATATTATCACAAAGAATCAAAAATTTAAAAAATTCAGAAGTTTATAAAGTAAAAAAGTTATAGTAAGCTAAGGTTTATTTACTATAGAGGATTTTTAAAAAATAAATTTAGTGTAGTCTAAGTATATACTGTTTATAAAGTGTACGGTAGTATACAGTAATGTCCTAGGCCTTCACATTCACTCACCACTCACTCATTGACTCACCCAGAGCAACTTCCAGTCCTGCAAACTCCATTCATGATAAATGCCCTATACAGGTGTACTATTTTTTATCTTTTATACTGAATTTTTAGTGTACGTTTTCTACGTTTAGCTCTGTTTAGATATACAAATACCATTCTGTTGCAGCTGCCTACATTATTACAGTAACATGCTGTACAGGTTTGTAGTCTAGGAGCAATAGGCATGTAGTAGGCTATTACCATGAAGGTTTGTGTAAATACTCCATGATGTTTACACAGTGATTAAATTGCATAACAACACATTTCTTAGAATGCACCCACATTGTTAAGCATGTACTCCTGTCATTAAGTGACACATGACTGTAATAAGTCATTTGTTTCCACAGAGCATTTTGGAACAAATGGGAAAAACAAACACACACACACAAAAATATTTCATTAGCATTATTATAGCCTAAAAGTTACTTTAGAAAAGCCTTCTCTATCCCTGTTGATACCAGGTAAATCTGTTCTATTTTCCCAAATCATTTTATACTTTCCTTTCAAGGTACTTATTTAATATACATCTTGATTATATATTTATATGATTTATTGGTCAATTAAGAGGAAGTTACATAAGAACAGGGACAGTGTTTTGCTCACCAGTGATTGCCAGTACATACCACAGTTTTGGGCACGAAATGGAGTGTCAGTAAATATTTCTTGAATGAATGAGAGAATAGAACATTGCTAGAAGTTCAGCTAGCTGATTTATTTTTAATATCTGCTAGAGTTTAGTTGCATGGGTGTATTTACTGATCTAATCTTATACAGATTTATTTTTGCCAAATTTTTTTGCCATTTTAAATAACCCAATTTGCCTATAAAATGTGTAAATCAGACTGATAGCAAAAGAGTTTCTAGAACATAATGAAGTAGCCCAAAGGCATGCTGGAAAACAGCAGAAAAAATGTCAGTCAGTCTTAAGATAATTGATGCATTAATCCCATGTATATGAGATGAGATATCTAAATTCTAAGACTTACATTTTCTTTTTTAAAAAATGATTTGGTATCAAAGTCACAAAATTAAAATGTTCTTGATGTTTACATGCCCTTAATTTGTGGATAATCTGGCTTAAAATATTTAAGACAAGTATATATTTATACAAGACATTATTTTTACTATACTTATACAAAAAAAAAAACTTTTCTCTGTAAGTTTACTAAAATCTTGCCTTTCTCAGGCTGCTGAGACACACTAATATGGCAAAGCTGCCCTGAGAAATAGCATCATTTTTGGGTTTTGGTAGAAATGAAAGCAGCACTTCAAAGCAGTTTGATTCAC
Organism: Chlorocebus sabaeus; assembly: GCF_047675955.1. Taxonomy (NCBI): domain Eukaryota; kingdom Metazoa; phylum Chordata; class Mammalia; order Primates; family Cercopithecidae; genus Chlorocebus; species Chlorocebus sabaeus. Next base: position 109,637,239 of record NC_132933.1, read on the forward strand.
AGCCCAAATAGTAGTGGCCTCTACTTTAAAAATATTATATTATAAGCCTGTATCTAATTGACAATACTATCTATTACTATGTTAGAGAATAAATGATATGGGATAAAGCTGACCACAAAATATGTTAGTATGCTCAAAATTAAATAGTAATTTAGAAACAAGTAGTGTTTGTTTCTGTTTTGGTGCAGACTAGGCTTCCCTTGAATGGCAAAGTATCATGATAGTGAAAGATGAGGTCAACTTAACACCAACTACAAAGTTAAAATGGAAAGTAAATGTCCGATTCTTTTCAAAAGGTGGATCACAGAAACATAATAAAGTTTGTGCATGCATGGAAAAAGAGACTCACATTATGAAACATAAGGAAGGACGCCGAGACCAGCTCAGTAGGGGAGACCCTAACCCAGCAGTGCTAGAGGAACTATAGACACACACACAGAAATATAGAGGTGTGAAGTGGGAAGTCAGGGCTCTCACAGCCTTCAGAGCTGAGAACCTCAAACAGAGATTTACCCACTTATTTATTAATAGCAAGCCAGCCATTAGCATTGTTTCTATAAATATTAGATTTAAAGTATCCCTTATGGGAAACGAAGGGATGGGCTGAAATAAAGGGATGGGTTGGGCTAGTTATCTGCAGCAGGAACATGTCCTTAAGGCACAGATTTCTCATGCTATTGTTTGTGGTTTAAGAATGCCTTTAAGTGGTTTTCCACCCTAAGCGGGCCAGGTATTCCTTGCCCTCATTCCGGTAAACCCACAACCTTCCAGCGTGGGCGTTATGGCTATCATGAACATGCCACACTGCTGCAGAGATTCTGTTTATGGCCAGTTTTGGGGCTAGTTTATGGCCAGATTTTGGGGGGCCTGTTCCCAACAGAAGGATGGTACTGATGACAAAGCAAGTGGCCAGTGTGGTCAAGCCTGTTGTGATCCCTGGAGGAGGCAGCACTGTTAAGAATTTCCAGTGACCCTGTCTATATCGAGGACAGTACTAGCAGATAATGAGTAAAGACGTGGATGCACTTCAAAGGAGGAAGCAAAGAAAAGAGGGGTGTTGCTTTTGTGCCAATATGTAAACCTGAGTATTTGGGATATTCTTCAATCATCTCTTTTTCTTCCCCCCCTGACCCAGTCACTTATCACATAAATCAATCAGTGTTGGTGGCTACATATTGCTTCACCTTTGCTACTTCACCTCAACCAGGAAATGATGGGGAAGACACTCTTTTGGCAGTGTTGTTAATAGAATTGGGATGGTAGTGATTTCAAGGTACCTTTTTCAGGGTCCCTTACATCCTCTGGGGATGACAAAAACTGTTCTATATGGGGGAGGGAGGTGGATTGAGGACTCATCAACAATCTGCACAACAGTTCTTTTTTATTGGCAGGTATAAAATGAGAGGGCTGGGTTTAATAATCTGTAAAATCTCTTTCAACTGACACACTGCATGACTGGTCTCTTATTCTACTACTCCATTTCCCAATGTATCAGTAAGACTAAAGTGCTTACCACGTGCTTAAAACATGCTGGGCTTTCCTGTATGTTTGCCTTTGACCCAACTATCTCTTACACTAGAAAAGCCCTCTCCAGGATGTGGAGAAATAGGAACACTTTTACTCTGTTGGTGGGACTGTAAACTAGTTCAACCATTGTGGAAGACAGTGTGGCGATTCCTCAAGGATCTAGAACTAGAAATACCATTTGACCCAGCCATCCCATTACGGGGTATATACCCAAAGGATTATAAATCATGCTGCTATAAAGACACATGCACACGTATGTTTATTGTGGTACTATTCACAATAGCAAAGACTTGGAACCAATCCAAATGTCTATCAATGATAGACTAGATTAAGAAAATGTGGCACATATACACCATGGAATACTATGCAGCCATAGAAAAAGATGAGTTCGTGTCCTTTGAAGGGACATGGATGTAGCTGGAAACCATCATTCTCAGCAAACTATTACAAGGACAGAAAACCAAACACTGCATGTTCTCACTCATAGGTGGGAATTGAACAATGAGAACACCTGGACACAGGAAGGGGAACATCACACACCAGGGCCTGTCATGGGGTAGGGGGAGGGGGGAGGGATAGCATTAGGAGATATACCTAATGTAAATGACAAGTTAATGGGTGCAGCACACCAACATGGCACATATATACATATGTAACAAACCTGCACATTGTCCGCATGTACCCTAGAACTTAAAGTATAATATAAATAAATAAATAAATAAATAAATAAATGCTCTCTCCATATTACCACCTCTCACACTTACATTTTAAGGTCCATCTCAAAATCCTTATCCTTCACAGTATCTGTCATGGGGATATTTTCTTCCATTCCTCGTCTCTCTTAACTCTAAGTGTTTTTTGTTTCCAGTTTCCATGACTCAGCTGGTCTGTTTATTGAGGAAAAATGACAAACAATGAGTTAACATTTTTCCAAGTGAGATAATAACATGATATGTCCCCATGTCTCAGGGATTCTACTTTCCTCCTATCTACACATTATGAACCCTTTTAATTGGATGAGAAAAACCAAACTTTTAATTGGATGAGAAGAACCTTCATTTTTCTCTTTACAAAGGCCTTCTTCCTTTCTTGTTTTCATGCCAAGTCTTGTCTAATCCAGGCTATTAATGAGTTTTTCACTTCTATTAGCTTTTGGCTTATCTCTATAGAGGAAAAGGATCTATTTCTTCAATCTTATTATCTCTAAACTTTTTATTCACATAGCATACCCATGTGCCAACCAGTAAAGTCAACAATTCTTCAGTCTTAATTTTAATTACATTAAATTAATTTCATCAAAAGATCTATTGTGCATAACTGCCAGGCACTGTATCTTAAGGATGAACAAGATAAGGTCCTCTCTGACTGGTAATTTATGTTCTCAGGGACAAGTTCAAACTAACCAACAACTCTCTTTTACAATGTGGTAAGTTTTTCAGTAAAGGAGAAGCAAATAATTTTACCTGGCCAAAATGGGGTCTTATAATAAGGTGGGACCTCTGAGAGGGATGCACATGAATTTCACCAGTGGAGAATGAAGGAAAGGGCCTTCCTGGAAAAAGAAAGAAGGAAAAACTCAGAGCTTTGACAATATGCATTCTGTTCGATGAAAACAAATAGTCTATTTCATCTACCCGTGTCATATTGTGTGTGTGTATGGATGGAGATGAAGTTAGAAAGACAGACTGAGAGGTAGTTATGAAGAGCCTTGATATTAAATCATTATCTAGTTCTGCCAAATTGATTTGCTGATTTTGTACAGATCCCAGAGTACATATTATAATGGAGAGTCTTTTGATCATCTGATACCAGCGACCTGAGCCTGTTCCTCACTTTTTCTAGGGAGTGAATAACTCTGGGGCTCTACAAACATGCCAGGTATGTGCATTTGTGTAAGAACAGTTCATTTTATTACATTTACATTTTTAAAAAATATTTTGTTTTGAAAGCAAATTCATGGGAAATTTCAAAGAGTGCAAAGGGTGCCACGTACCCATCCACAGCTTCCCCCAATAGGGACATCACATAGATGTATAGCACAATATCAAACCAGAAAATTGACATTGGTACAATGCTGTTAACAAAAAAATACAGACCTTTTACAGTTTTCACCATTTTTAAAATCTGTATTTATTTATGTGTATGTGTGTAAGCATATATATTTCTATATGATTTTGGTATATATTGGTATAACCATCAACACAATCAAAACACAAAACTGTTCCATCACCACAAAAGAACTCCCTCATGCTACCTTCTTGAATGTGCACCCATAGCCCACCTAACTCCTGTCTTTGTCCCCTGACAACCACTACTGTGTTATTCATTTTGATAGTTTTGTCATTTCAAGGATGTTCTATGAATGGAATTATACATATGTTACCTTTGAGACATTCTTCACTGGGCATAATGCCTGTAAAGTCCAATTGGGTTGCATATATCTTTAGTTCATTCCTCTTTATTGCTGTATACTATTCCAGTGCATGTATGTACTGCAGTGTTTTTCAACCATTCTCTCATTGAAGGACATTTGGGTTGTTTCTAGCATTTTACTACTATGAATAAAGCCACTGTGAATATTCACATATAGGTTTTTGTGTGAACACATATTTTCATTCCTCTGAGATCATGTCCAACAGTGTGATTGCTGTGTCATGTAAGCACATGTTTGCTTTTGTAAGAAACTACCAAACTATTTTCTAGAGTGCCTGTACCATTTGACATTCCAACCAGCAATGTATGGGAGATCTAGTTTCTTCACATCCTTGTTAACATTTAGTATTATCATTAGTTTTTAATTTTAGCTTTCTAAAAGGTGTGTAGTGATATTTCATTGTGATTTTAATTTGCATTTACCTAACAGATAATGATTTTGAACATTTTCGTGTGTTTATATCCATCTGTGTCTTCTCTTTGTAAAAATTTTTAAATATTTTTTCCTATTTTGCAATTGAAATCTATATTTATTTGTAAAGAAGCAAACTGTTGAGTTTTGAGAGTTATTTATATATTTTAGATATAAGACCTTTTCCAGATATAAGATTTACAAATATTTTCTTCCAGTCATTAGCTTGTCTTTTCATTCTTCACAATAGGGTCTTTTGCAGTACTGTTTTTGCAAAACAGTAAAAAAAATTTTTAATTTTGATGAAGTCCAATTTATAAATTTTTTAAAGTGTAATATATTTTTGGTGTCATGTCTAAGCACTAGCTTTTTGCCTAGTATTATGTCCCAAAGATATGTTTTCTTCTAAAAATTTTATAGTTTTATATTTTACATTTAAATTCATGATCCCTTTTGAATTAATTTTTGTATATAGGGTGATATAGAATTAGATCAAGGTGGTTTTTTCTTTTCTTTTCTTTTCTTTTTTTTGCCTATGGATGTTCTGTTGTTCTAGCACAATTTGTTGAATAAACTATCCTTCCTCCATGGAATAGTTTTTAAACTTTCGTCAAAAATCAATTGAGTATATTTATGTTGGTCTATTTCTGGGTTCTGTTTTCTCTTGCATTGATCTATGTGTCTATTCCTTCTCCAATAACACACTATCTTGATTCCTGTAGCTATATAGTAACCCATAACCTTAGGTTTCTCTCACTTAAATCTTTGTCAAAATTGTATTAGCTATTCCAGTTCCTTTGCCTCTTTATATAAACTTTAGACTAATCTATATTTGGAAAAAAAAAAAAAAAAACCTTCCTGAAACTTCGACAGGAATTGCAATAAACCTATAGATCAAGTTGGGGAAAACTGGAATCTTTACTATGGTGAATCTTTTAATCCATGAACATAATATGTCTCTCCATTCATTTAGATCTTCTTTGACTTCTTTCCTTAGTATTTTGTACCTTCAGTGCACAGATCCTGTATGTGTTCTGTGAGCTATCCTTTTTGTTTTCTCATTCAGTCATAAATGATTGTGGTTTTCATTTTGGTTTCCATGACTTTGTTGTTAGTATATAGGAATACAATTGATTTTTGTGTGTTGAGCCTATATCTAGTGACTTTCCTAAAGTCACTTATCAGTACTAGGAGATTTTGTGTAGCCTTGTTTTTTTTTTTGTTTTTTTTTTTTTTTGGTAGATTTTTGTAGATTCCTCATTGTTTTCTACACAGACAATGGTGTCATTGGAAAATAGGATTTATTTCTTTCTATCCAATCTGCATGCCTTCATTTCCTTTTCTTGCCTGATTGCAATAGCTAGATCTTTCTGTATGATATTGAATATGAGTGGTAGAGTTAACAACCTTGCCTTGTTTTCAATCTTTGGGGGAAATCAATCTTTCGCCTTTAAGTACAATATTAGCTATAGTTTGTTGTTGTTTATGTTTTGTAGATTTTCCTCACCAACCTGAAAAAGTTCCCCTTTATTCCTACTTTGCTGAACGTTTTTAAAAAATATAAATCGATATTGAATTTTATCAAATATTTTTCTGCATTGATATGACCAATATTATTTTTCTTTTTTACCCAGTTGATATAGTATATTACATTTATTAATTTTCAAATAATAAACCAGCCTAGTATTTCTAGAATGAACTTCATCTGTTTGTGGCTTCTATTCTTCTTATATATTGCTAGGTTCAATTTGTTAAGGTATTTTTGAAGATTTTTGCCTCAAGTTTGTGAAAAGTTTTTGCTTCTGTGTTCATGATAGATTTTTATCTATAGTTTTCTACATCTACTTTTAAAGCATCAAGGGACTCTCAGAGGTGGTTTCCACAGCCATATTCCCCAAAACTGCCTTCCATTTTAAGAATGTAGATTCTAAAAGGGCTTAATTTTTTCAACTTATTGGCCTCCATTTCAACCTTCCACACCACCACCAAGGTAGGAAGGATAGTAGAGAACTTAATTTCCACTTGGAAATCTCAGCCAGAAATTTACATTAACCTTCTCTATCTGGTTCTTTACTTTTCCTGATGATTTGAAATGTTCTAAGAAAAGGAATTACAGACTTGAAAAGCCAGTGTTTATGTCTTCTTATCTTATCAGCAGCACTGCATTGATACTTGTGTTGATATTTGTGGTAACAGGTTAAATTTGCATTGTTACATCAAAACTTTAAGTGGATTTGAAATATAATCAAGTAATGAAATATGATTACACAGTGATAAAATTATTTACTGTATTCCTCAATTTATCCAATGTCTTCACTGATATTAATAGCATCATGTATGTCACATAAGACAATATAAAATTAATCAGTTTGTCCAGAAAGATATTAACTCAGTTTGGTTTTTTTGCATTATTATAATTTCAGGATGAAAGCAGGTCCCTTATTTTACATTCATTTATATGGAATTTCAGAAGGCTTTGGATATGTGCTTATGCAGGGCTGAAAATTGTACCTTCTAAAAGTTTTCGTCTATATTTTCAGTTTTATGTTTATCTTATTTATTTTATTTACATAATCTAGATAACACCTTCTCCTGTTTTTAAAGGCTGCAATAATAGCCTCTCAAATTATTTTGTGACTGTGTTCAGCAGAATACAATCATAGAACGTCATGGTTGTAAAATGTCCATTTGACTCAAGTGAAATCTCAGATTCAGTCTGGTTAAGTAACTTGCTCAAGGTCAAGTCAGCACTAGAATCTAACTGGATACCAGATCTCCTGTCTCTCAGAACAGTATAAAACTTGTAGCCCACAGTTTGACCTTAACCAATTGCAGACTCTAAGCATATAGCTCAATCTGAATTTTTAGTACAAATGTACTAGATATGACCTAGTTTAATTTTAGGGAGTGTGAGACTCATTTGGGAGGCAGACAAGACCGGATTTTGGGGGTCAGAAGTGAAGCTCCAGACTATTTCAAAAGACCTCTTATGATTCTGATACTGGTTACTTAAGGAGTTACTTGTACAAGGTGACGAACTCTTGTTTTCCTGTTACTCCCATCCCTACTAATTGAGAGCAGCAAAACACGTACTCCTTCTTGCTGCTTACCAACTTTTAATATGCATGGATCCCTATGGCCTCTGCTGCTGTTTATTTATCAACTAGGAGTCCCTCTTAGGAAGGAGAGAAGATTCCCTTTCAGTTGCTCAAAGGAAAAGTGAGTTCAGTTGCTGGCGTAGATTGTAAAAATTTCAACCTCAGTCTGAAGAAGCTAATTGAATGGACAAAACTGAGTTCCTAGGAGTGTCTCTGAGAAAATATAGACATAAGAGGAAAGGTTCATTAGCAAACAGATATTAGAATTACAAAGTATCTTGAAAATAGGAAACTTGTGAAAATGACTTTGCTTCAAAGTTGTCAGTTTCAGAACTATTTCTTTATTCATCTTTGTATCCTTCCTTGTATTTTACACCCAGCAGACACTCAATAATAGTTGTTGAAGAAATGTTCAATAATGGATTCCTCTATTTAACTCTGAAAAGGTCATTTAACTGCAGTAAAGTGAATGCAATTTTATTATTTTCCATCAACTTCATCATTTGTTATTTTAAAAATCTCTTGGGAGATTATATGTAGTATGTGGTGACTTTGGAATCCACTTTTTAAACATATAACGTTTTACTTGTGTGGGCTTGTAAAACTTACTTCATTACTCCATGTATTATTTTCCAAATCTTTACAATGAAGAGGACAATATTATCTAAAGTCAATAGTCAAGTCATTTACCAAACAGATGTTATGTGACAAGTGCTGAGCTCATTGAGAGTACAGTTTTTCAAATTTTCTCAGCTCCTAGCGCCTTTAGTGTTTCAATTGTTTTTTTATGGCAACACTAGGCCAAGAGAAATATGCAATAGTGCTTATTAAGTGCTTAGGTCCAAGTACCTTAATAGTCATAGTTCATAGTATATCATTCTGTTTTCCTTGAGAATTTAAATTACCCAGGGGCACCCCTTGTGACTTCTCTGTAGCACTTTTGGGCACTTAGGCATACAGTTTGGGAACCATGGCATTAGAAGGACGAGAATAAATAAAACATGCTTTCTTTTCTAAAGGAGTTTTTACATCTAACACTATAAAACATACAAACACCTTACTAACATATTATAAATGCTTTACTAGAAGCATCATCAAAATCCGTGGGGGACATAAAGGGAATGGGGTTTGGAAGAAGCCATAAAAGAAGCATTATGTGACTAATTATTCAAGAGTGAGTAGAAGATAACCTGACAGAGGAGAAAAGGAGAGGCAGAGAGAGAAAACAGTGTAAGTAAGACCCCTGACATATTAAAGCTTATAGAAATCCAGAATATGCTTTGTTGGTAATGATTGTCAAAATAAAAAGTTAGGATTGGGAATAAGGATAATGTAGATGATTGTGGCAGCCAAGAAAGTGCACATACACATCACCCTACAGAAGAGAACCTGCTGTGAGGAGAGCCTTTGCCTGACACCCCAGTTGCCATACCTTCAGGTCCCCTGCAGTATTCCACCCTTGCCAGGCTGTTCCTTCTTGATGACAGAGCGTGGCCTGGGGCTGGGGGGCAGGTAGAGTTGGGTCATTCCTGCCTAATATGAAATCTCTTTTGATGGGCAGCCTGTGCTCTGGGTCTCCCCATCAGGCTGGCTGAGACTTTCTCAGAGCTGCGCTGCTGGCTGAGGCTCTCCCTACCCACCCTTTCTTCCTTTCTCTCTCCTTCCACACAGGTCACCCCTGCCTTCTGATCTGAAGGTCCCCTGACCACTCCTGCTCCTTCCCCCTTTATCCTGCTCAGAAATTTCCCCCACGACATCTCTCACACTTCTAATTCTGTTTTGGCACTTGCTTTCTGGAGAAACTGAACTGATACAGTGCTACAACTGATGAGTTTTTGTTTGTTTTTAAGACAGTTTTAGTTGAAACAAATAAATTGAACCATGGTATCCCAGAACCAAAGTTGAGATGTTGGCAAGAAAGATCCCATTTTAGAAGTACTCTTAATTTGAGCTGTGTTATGAAACAGATACTGACAGTCATATAACTGTGTAATGAGAAATGGGTTTCAGAGGCTTCCCTAGAACACATGGAGGGAAATTCATCTCTTACTTAATTCAGGGAAAGTATTTTGATGAAAATAGCCTTAGGTTTTTTTCTATTAAGAGCATCTGTGTTACTTGGCTTCTATCTGGAGCTAGTCTCTCCTTGCTTGCTTGTCACAATGGACAGTGCTGTGATTGATGCAAAGAGGCAAACAGTCGCTGCTAGAGGATGTCAACTTTATTTCATGGCAAAAGTCATACAAATTTATAGAGATGGTTACATAAAGCAGGAAAGAACACAGCATGCTCTCAGACAGAGGTACAACATCCTAACACCACCATCCTGCCTGCCATTCTGGAGACTGGCTTTGTGCCAGCCTGCTCACCAGATGCAATTTGCATGTGCATTGACTTCCAGTGCACCCTTAGAACTGCCAGGAAATTCTATTGTTTTCCAAATCGATTTCTTCTCCCGTTCTTTTAAATGATTATTCTCAGGCCCTTTTCACTTTTCACAAACCACCAATATCTCCTGCCTTTTCTTGTTCACAGTGGATGGTTTTGCTTTTTATTTCACTGAGGAAATAGAAACATTCAAAAGTGCACATTGATATCATTCCACCAAATTCAACTTCATTTTCCTATATCTGTGTCTTTCTTCTACATCTTCCTTGTGTCACAAAAATTAGCTATTTATCATCTTGTATAAGGCCAAACCCTCTACTTGTGCATGTAATCTCATTCTTTACTACTTATTCAAAAACAGGAGTCCTGGAGGTGTCCTCCTTTCTCTTGCATCACCAGTTTTCCCCTCTCCATCTCCACTGGATCAGTCTTCTCAGTGTGCAGATACACCATGTTTCTCTCTTAGTTGCCCATACCATTTTTTATGGCCATTTATAACAAAACTCCCAGGTGGACTTTTCTTATTTATTCTCTTCACTTCTCATTTTCACTTGAGCTCACTCTGATCAGACTTTCATTCCCATCAGTCCACCAAAACGTTTTTGTCAAGGTCAACAAGGACTTTTCTATTGCCAAATCCAATGATCATTTCTCAGTTTTCATCTTATTGGATTTGCCATCTGCATACAATGGAGGTGATTACTCCTATGTAAACTACTTTTTTCACTTTGGTTTTGGGATGCTATTCTCTTCCTCCTCTGATGGTGTTAAATAAAATTAAGCCTCTACAGGAAATTTCTATTCCTTTCATATGATGAAATGCATCATGACATATTACATTTATATTTACCTGGTATTTGTCTGTCTTTTCTGATTCTAAACTATAAACTTCCTGAGAGCAGCAATTTGTGCATTATGTACTGCTGCGTCCCCAGCACTTAGAGCAGCAGTTCCTGCCATGTCTTCAATGCCAAATAAATATTTGCTGAATAAACTGATGAAAATAACTCTAATATGATCATGAAGGTTTTCTTCAAGTCTGAGTCAAGTGGATGACACTTCTTTAGGGCCATCCCCTCAGCAGTCCCGGCTTTATTCCTGATTGAAGTTCATTTCTGTACTATATGAGAAAAAGCAAAAGTCATATTGGCATGCTTAGGATTCAGAGAGCCAGAAATTTTTTTTGCTTAAAATATACATAAAAGTCTCATTTTATAAAGGAATGAGTTTTGGAAGTCAGCCGTTGAGATGAAAATTCCCTGTAGTCAAAAATATCCTTGAAAGACCCTTAAATCAACCATAAGGTATGGTACATCTGGTTCTGAATGTACAATTTTTTATATTAATTGATATGCACACAAGACTTTGCAAGCCATTGAGCTATACTAAAAAAAGGAACACAATGAAAGTCAGTGTCCATATGTCTGACACCTAAACCAATTTTTCTTTAAAAGAAATAGCAAATCACTCAGTGCAAATAAGAGATGGGTAGAAATTTCTGAGGTTTTTGTGCTTCCTGCAGGCTTTATTTCGTTTTATTATAATATGAAGCCTCTATCAGCATACTCCATAGTATTAGATTTGCTTATTGTTGTGGGGATTAAACAAAAAACATTTGGATAAGCAACTAGCACAAGGTCTGACCCACAGTAGAAACTCAGAAAATGTGTGTTAGATTTTAATCAAAGTCTTATTGGATCAGAGCTGTAGAGAAACATAGAGAAGAACCTAAAATCCTTGCCAATAAATTCCTGCTGCAACCCCAATGAACAGATATTATTCTTGACCGTGGGTATAGGCTTCATGGAACCACCTTTTGGATGGAATTGAAGAAGAAGGGGCTTTATATTGCAATGTAGTTAATTGCCTGAATTGAATTATTCCACTTGTCATGAATAAAAAGTAGCATTTGAAATAATTAAACCAACTTAACTAGAAAAATATTTTGATTTATTAAAATTATCTTTCTCAATGACATAAACCATTGAGCCAGAAATAATTAATTCATACCCTACCTCCCCTCTACAAGCCCCACTCTGACAGCTTGAAATTAGAAAAGGAGAAATATGAGTTTGAACAGGGGTGCTGAAGGCACTATGCAAGGCTAGGGTCTGGTCAAAGATGCAGTTAGTATTATGTTGTTCCCATTCAAAGAAGGTGATCTTCAGCTTGTTTTTCAACATCCCTCTGACATATTTTTAAATTGTTGGCTAGCCCTGGTTAACTATGGTCTGTGGAATTTCTTCACAACCATCTGCTCCCTGGATGTTATTGCTTTTCTGTTTTTCTCATTTCTGAAAACTGTCTTTAGGTGGAGGTTCAGTACAAAGTTCGTAAGTGGAAAATTACAGCTTTCCCAATAACAGATAAGACAACTAAGATTGTTGTTGTTGTTGCTTTTAGGAGATGAGGTCTTGCTATGTTGCCCAGGCTGAAGTGTAGTGGCTATTCACAGTCATGATCATCAGTGCGCTGCAGCCTCGAACTCCTGAGTTCAAGTACTCCTCCTTCCTTAGCCTCCTTAGTATCTGGGACCACAGGCATGTACCACCCCATCTGGCCAGGTTTTGAACACTTACTATGCCTGAAGCTCAGGACGTTGCAACTGTTCTCTCATTTTATCTCTATGTAAACTTGTGTCCATGAATCTCAAAGGCTGGTTCTCATATCAGCAGCATCAGCATCACTTGGGAGTTTATTAGAAATGCCCATTCTCAGGCCCCATTGTAGAACTACTGATCAGATAGTCTGGGGTTGGGACTTGACCATCTGTATTTCAACAAGCTCTCTGTGTGATTTTGATCTTGGCTATGTTGGCATAGGCAATAGTATCATTGCCATTATATATGCAAGGGAAGGAGGCATGTTACACTGAACAAAAATACGGTAAAGCCATAGTTCTGGTAAGGTGTAAATCCAGGTTGCAAGCTTACACAGTCTGATTCCAGACAAAGTAACTTTAGCAATGTTATTAAACTGGCTCCAGTCCTTAAAATATCCTACCCTTGGAGGACAGGATTTGTGACAATGTTATTTTGTTTTAGCCTCAAATGCTCAAATTAATATCCATCTATTTGAGTCAGTTCCTGGAAATAGACTCTAAGGTGGAGATTTACCTGCACGAAGTTTACAAGGGAGTACCCGTGGCATCAACACTGTAGGGTGTGAGAGAAGTTACCGGAAGCACATTGTCCCAGGAGACAGGGAATTACCTTGGGCTAGGGTGACTATAAGAAATTCTAAATTTCTGGGAGAGGATGTTAGCAAAGAGCCTTCAGCTGACAATACTTCCAGCAGCTGGGGTAATGAGTGCTTCAGTCCTGAAGCAAGAAAGCTGGAAGATTCAGGTGGCACACCATAGTGTCTACCACAACATTGCCTCCCTACAGTGAGGGGTTTTCTTTTTTGTTGTTGTTGTTGTTGTTTTTAAGCATTTGGTATAGCTGCTTAATGTGGTGGAAGCATTTCAATAGGTCAAGGAGAATACAAGTTGGCCTCAGCTAGCCTTTCTGCAGTGTTTTCAGAAAGAAGGAACCAAAGCTCGGCAAGGTTGATACTTAATAAGTGAGAGTTGATGCTACCAAAGTGAACTGAAATGGGGCTGAAGACTTTGTTGACAATGACAACAAGGGAAAATGAGCAGTAGGATTAAAATTAAAAAGAAAAACAAATACGAAGTGAATGAAGAGCAGAGAGAAATCACGTGGGACCATAGAGTTCTGGAAAGCAGGAGGTCTCTCAAAGTCAAATGTTTCTCAGAGGCCCCAAACAGGTTGTTGTTATAAGCAGGTGGGAAGTCATCTGGGACCCTTGCACAGTAGTGCCAGCAGGGTAGGAGCAGATGAATAAAGAATGGAAGTAAACAAATCAAAGATTACTCTTTAACTTAAGGGAAACCCACTCTGCAAAGACTTGCTTTTTTGTTTCCTTACATGACAAAGACTTGTATTATTTTGGCTAGAAACCTCTCAACAATAGGGCATAATAAGCCAGTGTAAAGAAAATGTCTTGGCAAATATTTTTGTCTCGCCATTTAGTTCTGTCATTAAGCCAGTGTCCTAGGACTACCTCATCATAATGTGTAAAGAAGTGGGTTTGTCTTCTTTTCCTTCTCCTCCTTCTTTTCCCGCACCTTCTTTTTCTTTTTCCTCCTCCTCCTCCTCTTCTTCTTCTTCTTATCCTTCTCCTTCTCCTTCTTCTTCTTCCTCTTCTTCTTCCTTCTTCCTTCTTCTTTCTTCTTCTTTCTTCTTCTTCCTTCTTCTTCTGCCTCCTCCTCCTTCTCCTTCTCTTCCTCCTCTTTGTTCTTCTTCTCCCTCTTCTTCTTCCTTCTTCTTCTCCTTCTTTTTATCATTGCCATTTGAGGCTAAGGCCCCAAAACTATATAGGTTAGCATGATATACCAACTTATTTCTTACATTTAGAACTCCTAAATCTGAATTCAGAGAGAATTTAGGTGACAGATTTATTTATATAAATTTAAGAAAAATAAAAATTACTTATGTGAGGAATTTTAGTCATATCTATTAAATTGAACACATACATTTATTACTATTTTTTCTTCAAAGCCACCAAGCTGTCAGTAAAGAGGAACAAAGAGTTGTTTCACAAAAAGATGAAGACAATAGAGAGGAAATGACATTGAAGAAGTGCAAACCAGAAAGCAAATTAGGCAAGTGGAAACTGTCCTAACAGATCAGAGAAAACTGATGTCTTAGACTGTAGTACAGGAAACACAAAAGCAAATGGAGTCCATCAACAGAAGCTCAAAAAGGCTGAGGAATGGTATCAGATGGAAAGTAGGTTTAATAAAAGAGGAGACTTGGTTGATTGGTTGCATAAGCAGCACTTAAATGAATTTCACATCCTCTCCCTGGTCTGTGATGAAGACCAGATATTTTACTCTGTGAAGAACTTAAACCAGAAAGACTGCCCTCAGGGACACCAGACATCCTGGAAGATTGGTCACAAATGCAAAATTTGGGAGAGGGGAGAAAAATATGAACATCTGAACTTAGGCCCTCCTTAACTCACTTTCCAACTGAACTCTGAGAAATATGGCACAGAGAAACCAAGGAAAAGACGGAAAGGGAAGGGAAGGGAAGGGAAGGGAAGGGAAGGGAAGGGAAAGGAAGGGAGAAGGAAGGAAGGAGGGAAGGAAGGAAAGAAGGAAAGAAGGAAGGAAAGAAAGAAAAGAAAGAGAAGAAGAAAGAAAGAGACAGTGAGAAAGAAAGAAAAGAAAGAAAGAAAGGAAAGAAAGAAAGAAAAAGAAAGAATGAAAGAAAGAAAGAAAGAAAGAAAGAAAGAAAGAAAGAAAGAAAGAAAGAAAGAAAAGAGAGAAAGAAGAGAGAGAAGGAAAAGAAAGAGAACGATGAAGTCCAGGGACATTAAAAAAGTTTTATAGTTTTACAAGAAATGAAATACAGGCATGGCAACTACATAGCTCAATCATGTTAAATTTGTAATAATAACATAACAGAATATTTATCTTTCCAAAGAATAAAGAGAATGAAAAAGTACCAATTGGGAGGTATATGTTTGAAAGTTGAGGTATGTAGGAGATCAGAATATGTTTCCTCAAATCATGAAGGATTGTTGAATTTAAGGAGAGATACAGGAAAGCTCTCTCCCCTCCCTTTGTTTTCCTAAAATTAATACATAGATGTACAAAGACTAAAGGTATCCTTACCCCTTCTCTACCAGGGATAACAAACATTAACCACTGAAGACAGCTTGAATGCTCGTTGGCTTACAGATGGTAATGGAGAAATCTACATTAACGCTCTTTAATAACTAGCCTTTATCTGTTGTTGTTGTTATTATTATTATTATTATTATTATTTTTGCCTTCGCAAAAGTTGCTGCCCCCAGAGACTCAAGGTCCTTTCCTTTATCTTGGCACTTCTCAAAAATTTACCACTTTTTGTTGAAGATACTCTATAAGCTGGAATTCAAAGCTACCTCTTTGAGAACCACTCAATCCCTGGTGTCTCCCATATATATTTGAAATATACATGTTAATATACTTCTGTTTGTTTTCCTCTTGTTTATTTATTTTTGAGACAGGGTCTTGCTCTGTCACCTAGGCTGGAGTGCAGTGATGTAATCTCAGCTCACTGCAACCTCTGCCTCCTGGGATCACCTGATCCTCGCACCTCAGGTTCCTGAGTAGCTGGGACTGCAGTCGCACAGCACCACACCTGACTAATTTTTGTGTTATTTATAGAGATGGGGTTTTACCATGTGGCCCAGGCTGGTATCGAACTCCTGGGCTCAAGCAATCTGCCTGCCTCAGCCTCCCAAAGTGCTGGGATGACAGGTGTGAGCCCCCGCACCCAGTGTTTTTCTCTTGTTAATCTATCTTTTTTTTTTTTTTTTTTTTTTAAACAGGGACTCACTACAACTAAGAACCTAAGAGTTTTGAAAATAATTATTATTCTTTCTCCTACAGGTGGAAAAGGAGTGTCTAAGAGAGCTGAGTCTTTATTTTCTATAGTAAAAAGTCAAGAGATAATGTTGAAAACAGAAAAAAAAATCAGGAAGTAGCAAATGGGATGCTGTATACCTGAATAGAAAGAGCCAAAGTATTCAAAAGTGGTTGCCTCATAAGAGCAGTTAATAGCTTGTGAGGAATAGGAAAGGATTTGCTGTTTTCTTTATAAACTTTATAGAAATGTTTCTCTTTTAAAACTCTGTACATGTAAAAATGTTTAATGTACATGTACAATGTTTAAGATAATTTTGTGTACACCCAAATGATTTTAAATGGCCACCTATGGCCTTTTATGTGAACAGGTTGTGGAAAATATATGGCCTTTTAAGTGGTTTTTCTTTGTAATTAATGAAGTAATCTTTGCATGTACCAAGGGTATGATACATTACTTACCCACTGGAGTGTATTGTGCCTGCTATAAAAGTCTTTATGAAAATGAGGGCAGAAAATTAGGCCTTTAAATTACAAAGACTTCAGGTGATTATGGCTAGGAAAATAAGCCCACGTATGGAGATGGTAGCAGGGAGGGCCATTTTCTATATATAATCAATTGGAAACTGACAGTATTGTCAGTATGAGGCAGGCGACTGTGTTTGATTTACATCAAAGATATAATGGCAGAATTCCTTTTTGTCCCAAATAAATGACTCGGATAAAACAGATCAGTACCGTAGTAAATATATCAGTGAATTTCTCCTTGATCATTATGTACTTGATTACTCTGAGTTTGACTTGCATTTTACCTGAATTTCATTACTCGTTTGCTGCTGATATTGAATCAAGCATTTTCAATATAGAATAAATACTTTTAATGAACTGTATTTCACAGTTTGTGTGACTTTACAGAGTCCAAGATTTTACAAATCTTAGAAAAAAAATCTATTAATATCATTCATTAGCATAAGCTATTATCTTCTTTTAATGAGTCTGTTAATTATTACTTAAATTAATTTCAGCATATTTAACATATTACCTAATTTTCATGATTAATAATATTTTATATATGAGAAAAGTGCATTTTCTCTGTAAATTCTAAATGTGAATTCGGTGACTTGAATGAAGATGATATCTGTCATTGAGGGTATTACATTTCAAGATACCCAGTTATTTCCCAGTTTGCTGTTTCTTTTAGTACCACAAATATGAATTAAACTCTTCTTGCCCTCATAGGGCATATGGTCTGTGATATGGCTTAGCTGTGTCCCCACCCAAATCTCATCTTGAATTGTAGCTCTGATAATCCCCCATTTGTCATGGGAGGGACCCAGTGAGAGGTAATTGAATCATAGGGGCAGTTACCTCCATGCTGCTGTTCTCATGATAGTGAGTGAGTTCTCACCAGATCTGATGGTTTTATAAGGGGCTTTTCCCCCTTTTGCTCTGCACTTCTCCTTCCTGCCATCATGTGAAGAAAGACTTGTTTGCTTCCCCTTCCATGATTGTTAGTTTCCTGAGGGCTCCCCAGCCATGCAGAACTGTGAGTCAATTAAACCTCTTTCCTTTATAAATGACCCAGTCTTGAGCAGTCCTTTATAGCAGCATGAGAATGAATTAATACAGTCTGAATGAAAAGAATCAGTGTGTAAGATGTATCTATATTTAAATATGACAGAAATTGTTGTGTGCTTCTTGAGATGCAGATTTAAAATACTGTGGGAGTTCAGTCACTTCCAAAGTGATATTTAAGTCAGATACTGAAGAGTCTTTATTTCTTAATTTGCCATTGATTAGCGTATAGATCTTAGAGACCAAAGCTGCCCCTCATACTCCAAAATGGGATTTCAACACTTGAAAGCTAGGGCTAGGCCAGAGAAATTGAGGCTTTGACCTGAAAAATGAGATATCTTCCATAGGATGTGGGTGAGGAGCTTATGGATAGGTCCATATGTATGGAAGAGAGGAGGCCAATCAGGCAAGGGAGCATGATGTTGGGTGACAGGAGATACTGGAGCCAAGTGCTTGGGGCAGGGAGTTAGCAACGGGAAGCACAGAAGACAGGCAGCTAATGGTGTCAGACGATTTACCAAAGCAGATCTGGAACAAAAGGTGGGCTAAGATTCAAAACTGAAAAAGAGGCAGCAGGGGCCAGGAAGGAAGCCACCTCTTAATCACATAGCTGGAGTCCATGGGCAAGGCCACAGTTACTAGAATGACTGAGGAAAACATGAGTAACCCTCAGCCTTGAGAGAGCAGTGGTCCACACTGCAGTGAAAAGACCTCAGGCTCTGGTGCAGATTGCCTTGAATTTCAATCCTAGCACCGCCACTTGGTTAACTAAATGCAAAACACAGGGTGCATAGCAGTCCCTCAATAAATTAAAATTAGAGTAGTCATCATCATTAAGATTTTTATAAAAATAGAGACTCAGGCTCAGAATGAAAGCAAAAGGTCAGAGAAGGACTCATAGTAAGTCTTATAGCAGAGTTTCTACGAATTAAACTCAAATTTCTTAAATTTTTCCCCAGTGTGTTACGTATGTGGTCACAGTTTCTTTAACTGTAAAATGGAGCTCACAGAGTCTAGTGCACAGGCTGATCATGAAGATTATATTAATATATTGACATGTATATAAATACCTCAGGGCAATGTCTGGTAAATTGTGCTTAATGAAAAACTGTTACTATTATTGTTATTAGCTCTGGTAGAACAATGAGCAGTAAAATATCATTCAAACTAAGAATAGGCCAGGCTTTCCTTCTCTTTACTTGAAAGTTAAAGTGTAAGACTGTGGTGGAGGGATCTCCATCCCTTCTCTATATACATTCATACAGCATACATGAGGTTAAGCCTCAAAACCTGGGATAAGCTGAGCTTGCAGGTAAGGCTCAAGATGTTCTCTCTCCCTGGGAAAAGGAGGCTTGTAGGAACAGAAAAAGGACAAGTGGGTCACACGTGCACAGACAATGTCTTGAAAAAACCCTCAGTTGGCTTCTGGACTTTTTCAGGTTTCAAGGGAAAAGTCCACCAATTAGAAATCCATTTTTATCACTACTTTTGATTTAAAATGGAGAAGTACAGTAAATGGTTTGATGAGTTAGCAACCACTCATTGTCTTTGCCTTCCTGGCAAACTGTCTCTAGCAAAGCCTGCTCTGGGTTCTCATAGAGGAATGGCACTCTTACTCATGGAAGCTAGTTTGCAAATCTACAAGTGTAATAAACTTGTCGGGTATTCTTGGGAGTGGAGCCAGGAGAATGCTATGGAAGTTGGAAACATGTGGAAAAATTCTTCCTTCCATCTATAAAAATGTCCTAAATAGCACAGATACTCAGAAGAAAAGATTGACTTAAAAGCCCTGTATGGGGAATGATAGATGATCCATGAAAATTGTGACACTTAAAATACAAATATATTCTAGGTTCTTTCAATTCAAAGAAAGCACGTAACGATGTTGATTCAAGGGACTCACTGGGTTCATTTAATTCATTTCAAACATTTCTTTACCATCTTGTGTCAGGCATTGAGCTAGAAGGTAGGCAACAAGAAATAACAGTGTTGTTCTCAAACAGGAGACAAACAATTGTACTAGAGGTGTTATCATATAGGTATGAAGTACATGTGATGGAACTCACAGGAGAAGCATTTAATCCAAATAGGAGTGTGGGGTGGTGAGGGAAGACCTCAATGAGGTGACACGTGGATTTTCAAAGGAGAAGTAGCAAGCAGCCAGCTTAGAACTGAGCTGAGCGGGGACCTGTGAGCACATTGACATCAAGAGCAGTGTCAAGCAATCTACTGTGAGGTAGGGGCATGGCACAGTTCAAGAAGTGTTGGATCCATGTGTTTGGAGCATGGGAAGCAGTAAGTAATTACAAGGGTAGAGAGTAGGCCAAGGTGAGTTTTAAATGTCAGACTGCAGAGTTTGAAAATTTTCCCAAAAGTTGAAAGTAGGTATGGAAAGAATTTGCATGAAGACGTGGCATTATCAGGATTGTATTTTAAAAAGACTACTCTGTCCTATAGTAGCTTATAGTTGATCAGCACTGATGTGGTTTCCTAATTACCTGAAATCTGTAAATATCTATGATTGCAGATGTGCTAAAAATTATAAATGTTTGGTCTTGATTTTTAAAAATCTGCATCACACCTTGTCCACATGTAGTACATACCAGTCACGGTTCTCATGGGGCACATCATTGTTTACAAAAATAGGGAATGTTTTAAATGTCCTTATTTCTGATGAAGATCATATTTTATTAGAATTTAAGTCAATTATGAGTTATGAATTCAGATTTTTTTATTTGAAAGCAATTTTTATTAGAAAGATGAAGAACCCATGAGGGCACCAGTTCTTTTGCCTGAGATTGGTTCTCTTAGAAAAAGACCCTGAGACAAGAATTCAAGTACAGATAGTTTATTCAAGAGGGAAACCCAATAAAACATAGAGGAGTGAGATGAAGAATAGAAGGTAACCAATAAATGGTACATTGTTGTAATGGTCAATTTTATGCATCAAGTTAACTAGCCAAGTTAACTAGGGTATAGTCCATAATTATCAAACACTAACTTAGTTGGTGCTGTGAAGGTGCTATGTAGATGTAGTTACTGTCTATGATTAGATGATTTTAAGTAAAGAATGTTATCCTAAATAATCTGTGTGGGCCTAACCCAGTCAGTTGAAGATCTTAAGAGTAAAAGAGAAATATCCCTGAAGAAGAA